>NC_086160.1:75016457-76269790 GCF_035149785.1 Candoia aspera
TTACCAACCGGAGTTGGGCAGCCAATAAATTTAAATAAATAAATACTACTTACATACATACATAGGCAGATTTGCCAGACAGCCAGGGTCAGCCCCTCAGGCCTTCTCCAGCGATGACCAAGAATCTTTCAGTTCTGATTAGTTACTATAATCCATTTTTAAAAAATGTTAAATGCATTTCCATCCATGTTGGTTTGGTTCAGTTTCTCAGCTTCACAGTAATGTTATATTTGGTTTTATTCCAGTCCCATTTTTGGCAATTATATCACATCACTGAGCTCTGAGATTTTATTTATTTATTATTTATTGGAGGAGGAGGAGGAGGAGGAGGAGACTCTAAAAGTATATGCTCTTTGGGATGTTTTTCTTTATCATATGGAACTTGGTTTGCAACGTTGCCTAACAAACTCCATTTTTGCAACCCATTTTCTTAATATAATGCATTTTTATATTACTTTCCAGAACGTACAAGTATTTGAGTACATTTATTTTCATTGATCATAATTGTTGTTACTGGTTTCACAGCACAGTGAATTTCACTGCAGTGCAAAATTCCAGAAAGGCATGAACCAACCTTCAAGGAAAAGCCATGTTTGATTCATACAGTTATTATTTATTTATTTGCAAGCATTTGTATGGGATGCATCAGAAGAAGCACCACATCAAAGACATGGGAGAGCATTATTTCTCTCTACTCAGCACTGGTGAGACACCTGTAGATGATGCTGGCACCACGCCTTCAGAGAGAGATTGACGGGGCAGAAGGAGTCCCCAGGAGGGGAGTGATGATGATCCAGGGACCTTCGAGGACAGGCTGAGGACCTGGAGATGTTGAGTCTGGAGAAGGGGGAGGCATGATGGCTTTGTTCAGGTACATGAAGGGAAGCTCCAGGAAGATGGTCAGGACCTCTTGTCCATGCCATAGAAACCATGATCAGAAATAACAGGTACAAACTGCAGCTGCGTAGACTTTGCATAAATGTGAGAGGAGATTTCCTGACCGAGAGGTCTGCACCACTGCAGAATGGTCTCCCTACGAAGATGGTGGCTTCTCCAGCTCTGAACGTTTCTAAGCAGACACTGGACAGCCACCTCTTCAGGAGGATTTCATGGTTTGCTTGCACGCGGTAAAAGGTTAGACTAGAGGATTCTTGTGGTACCATCCAACTCTATACCTCTATTATTCTGAATATCCCCTAGATCGACTTTCTCTGGGCATTTTGTAAGAATAGAATTTAGAATATTTAAATTTAAAATATCACCAGATGATCATCTCCCTTCCCTTCCCCTCTCTTCCCTTCCCTCCTTTCCCTTCCCTTCTTCCTTTTTTATCTTCCTCCCTTCCCTTCCCTTCCCTTCCTTTCCCTTCCCTTCTTCCTTTTTTATCTTCCTCCCTTCCCTCCCCTTCCCTTCCTTTCCCATCCCTTCTTCCTTTTTTATCTTCCTTCCCTTCCCTTCCCTTCTTCCTTTTTTATCTTCCTTCCCTTCCCTTCCCTTCCCTTCTTCCTTTTTTATCTTCCTCCCTTCCCTTCCCTTCCCTTCTTCCTTTTTTATCTCCTCCCTTCCCTTCCCTTCCCTTCCCTTCCCTTCCCTTGGTATTCAGAACCTTCCATCACTGCCACTCAAGTGTTTATTTTTGTACACATGTGGCTGGGTTGATTTCTGTAGCATCAACAGGGTACATGATGCTCTACCAAAGGATCCCACGACAAGTCCCCTACCCTGAGGCACTTACACAACTCTCAGATTTGATCCAGCATGAGCACTAAAGTGAAGGGAAGAAAAATGAATGGCCCACGCATGTGGAAATGTGGAAATGCTGGTCCTGGCATCTTTAACGTGATTACAGAGGCAGTGGAGGATCCGTATCCCGGTGGAGAAAATCCCGGATTTCCCTGTTCGGCTGCTTTTGATCGCTCTCCCGCTTCCATCCATAAGGGGGTCAAATCATCTGGGGGACGTTCTGGATATTATTCATTCATTTATTGTTCATCTGCAATTTCATTCATATGCTGCTGCCCCTGCCTCGGTGGTGGGCAGGTGACTGGAGCAGCATACCTTGATCCTTAGTCTTTTGGAATCCGGGGCGTGCCGATGAGCAGCGGAATGGTGAATCCTGCAGTTTGCAATGCCGGCTTTGCCGGACAGGGGAAACTTGTGACTGATCCACGGGCGCTCCCTCCGGGTCCTCTAGAGCGGCTCTGGAGATGCGTGGGGCCGGGAAGGGGCGGGGAGGGGGCACAGGCAGCCCCGACCTGCGTGACTGAGGCTTTGCTCTGGTTTATTTACATGCCTGGCTCCAGGTTTCCGAATCTCTTCCCCAGTTGGAGATGGCATTATCTCTTAGCACCCGTGCACTGTTTTATGCGTAACACATATTAAAAAACAAAACGGGGAGCTTCAGTTGCACCGTTGCAGCCCCCATCTTGGAGAGAGTCTTCACAGGCTGTCATCCTGTCTCCAATCCTCCCTCTCCCTCTCCCTCCCTCTCTCATGCTGTCCTCTCTTCAAACTGCAGATTACCTGGAAAAAGGCTTGGGTGTCCTCTGCTTTTTGGAATCTAGCTTTCACTTGAAATATAATGAATGCCTGCTTGTTTGTTCATCGAAGGCAACTATATTATGAGGGTGTTTCCCAATGGGATGTTCTGCTACTTAATTACAGGTAGTCCTCGCTTAACGACCACAATTGGGACCGGCATTTCAGTTCCTAAGTGAAGCAGTCATTAAGCAAATCTGACCCAGTTTTACAACCTTTTTTGCAGCAGTTGTTAGGCAAATCACCCAGGCCTTAAGCAAACCACATGGTCGTTAAGCAAATCATGCAGTTTCCAATCAATTTTGCTTGCCAGAAGCCGGCCAGGAAGGTAAAAAAGGGAAATCATGTGACCATGGGACACTGTGATGGTCATAAATGTGAACTGGTTGCCAAGTGCCCAAAATGTGATCACATGAACGCAGGGATGCTGTGACAGTTGTTAAGTGTGAGGCCACTAAATGGTTTTCTCAGCACCGTCGTAAGTCTGAACTGTCATTGAATGAATGGTTGTTAAGCAAGGACTACCTGCACCCTACTTTTTTATTTCCAGCACTCTGCTTATGTTCAGGAGCACATCCTCTAACAAGGGCTCCTATTGAGTATCCAACATCTCATCTTAAATTCCTCTCCACCACTCTTTAATGTCATATTACTAGTTATCTGGTTCAATTAATGACTCCAGGAAATCAAAGTTGGGGTCAGTAAGTTGGGCAAACTGTCACAGAGGCTGAATGTCAGGAGACACTTCTTCAGGCTAAGCAATGCTGGTCTGAGAGTGGAACAGAAAGCTTTGGAAAATAGTGGCATGCCTGCCACGGTGCTGTTTAAAGACAGTTTGTCAGGCGGGATTCAACAGATGAAAGAACAACAATAACAGTTGTGTAAAAATCAAGGAAGAAGAAACAGTGGAAGCCCCATTTTGTAGGTTATTATAATAGTTGGGAAGTGGTGGGCAATTCATGGATGCAGTTAGGCCACACTTGGAGGGGAAGGGGAGGGGAGGGGAGGGGAGGGAGGAAGTTTAGATTGAGAGGTTAGGTTTACAGGAATTAAAAGGTTCACTTTTTAACAACAGCAATAATGCATTACTTTAACATACAAATAAAAGCAGATTGTGCTATTTTCAGCAGTAATTATTATATGCTGAGGCTCCCCGTTCCTACGGCTGGTTTTCAGTCCCCCCCATGCTCACACACACGCACACACACACACACACCCGTGGGTGGAAAGTTTGGGAATCCCTCCGGTAAAGGTATCTAGTCTGAGAAGGGCTCCATTTGGAGAGAGCATTTTTAAACAACATTTCTCTTGCCACCTGACCCCCCTCCCCGACTCCTGCTGTAGTCCCTGCTCTCCCTGCACAGCATTTTCTCTAAGGATCCAAATGTGTGATTTGATTAAAGCCATGATCTCTCTGCTTATTGACCCACCCCATTAAACATTTTCAATAGAAGTAAATTAGTATTTCCCTTTCTCTCGTGATAGTCAATAGTCTCTGATTTGTTGTTCTTTAAATTGTTTTTAACTGAGAGTGCCAACAACTTTCTTTTCATAAATTATAGAGATTTCGTCTGCCAGAGCCATGATCTTCAGTTGAATGGGCTTGAGAGGGTGTGTGATTTTTTTTTTTTTAATAAATAGGCCCCCCTTTTAAAATCCTTTTTAGGCTGCGGATTTGAAACGCTCCACGTTCCCTCCACTAACGAGTCACTGTGATCAGGGGAACAGCTTTGCATCCCCTTGAGCCCCTCCTTCAGCCCCGATCTCCCCCAGCAAAACACGGATCCAATCTCCAAATGGGTCTTTCCGCTCTCTGCGGAGGAAACTTCACATTTTCTTAATGCCCCAACTTTACCTTCAGGGCGACTGTAAATTGGTAATCTTGTTACTTTCCAAATTCCCTTTGTGGCTCTTACACTTTCTGTTTTGTTCTGCGGGGAAAACCTAATGAAGCAGAAGAGAGGCACGCATGCCCTTAGAGCTGGGCAGGGAATTCTGGGAGTTGAGGTGAAGTTGCCGAGGCTGAGAAACACTGCTTTACAGATAGTCCTCAACTTACGACCACAGTTGGGTCTGGAATTTCCATCATAAGTCATTGTGGTTGTAACTTGAGTCACCACATGACCAGACCCGGTTTTACAACCATTTTATGGTGGTCACTAAGCAAACCATGGGTCATTAAGCATATCACCACAGTAGTTAAGTGAATTCAGCTTCCCCAATGGGCATTTTTGGCAGAAAACAGCAAAAAAGTCACAAAACACGATCATGTGACTGCAAGATGCTACAACCAGTCATAAATGCAAGCTGGTTGCTAACCGCTCAAAATGCGAGCATGTGACCGCGGGGGGTTGGTGCGACATTTTGCAATGCTTGGAAGAGCTTTACAGCTCTTGGAAGAGCTTTAAAGCCCCCAATTCAAGGCCATCGTAACTTCGGAGCGTCGTTGAACGAATGGTCGTAAGTCGAGGACTACCTGTAATGACCCCAGGATTCTGCAGCCAAAGGTTTTTGTTGCAATTGGTCCTGCCAATGAGTGGTTCTCTCTCATTCTCTCTCTCTCTCTCTCTCCTTTTTTTTTTGAAGGGAATTTTTTTTATTTCAGGATGCCTGTTCGTGGGTGCTGGAGATGGCTGAAGTTGAGAAACTCTGCTAAGTTTCTTCCTGGTTGTTTTGTGACTTTCTACCACTCCTAAGTGCTTGGCTGCAGCTGCTGAGCTAATCACACCCCTTCCTCAAATTTATGCATCCAAACTTCTACCCAGGTTTATTTCTCCACAGCCTTCTGCCCCCCACCCTCACCGCCCGTCTCTTCTCCCCCACTTTGGCCTTTATTTGCCACTCAGTTCCTGCAGGAAGAGCTATTTAATCTATGCTCTGAAATAATTTCTTCCTGCCAATGAATAAAATGTCATGACTTCCAGAGCAACCCAGAATGTCAATATGAGTGGATCCAATTGCAAGTTTATTTCTTTTACGCCTGCAAATATCTCCATATTCTCTGCTCTCGGGTGAGTGTGTGTGTCTCTCCCACATCTCTAAGCATAGGAGTCAAGTCCTTCCGCTGGCCCAAGAAATTTGGTGTTCTCTTCGTTACTGTGACGTAGACATCACACACCTGTGCATGCAGTTTTCTTTGCATGACATGGAACCAGTCCATGGTGAAAGGTGGAAGGTCCCCTGGGCAAGCACCGAGTCACATCTGACCCTTTTTGGGGACGCCACTTTCGTGACATTTTCTTGGCAGACTATAGAGTGGGGTGGTTTGCCATTGCCTTCCCCAGTCGTCCCCTTTCCCAGCAAGCTGGGTGCTCATTTCACCGACCTCAGAAGGATGGAAGGCTGAGTCAACCTGCGCCGGCTACCTGAGAATCCAGCTTCCACTGGGATCGAACTCGGGTCACGGGGAGAGTTTCGGTTGCAATGCTGCCACCTGCCACTCTGCACCACACGAGGATGGAACCAGTTTACCATTCTCTATTTCCAGGACTTTTTCACCTTTCCAATCTAGCCTCCTTCAGCACTAAGATTTCCTGGTGGTCTCCCATCCAAATGCTAAATTGGTCCAATCCTGCTTAGCTTCCTTTGAGATCAACAAGGTAAATGCTGTTATATCCAGATGAGCACGTGCTCATAAAGAATTCCTGTGCCGTAAGGACCAACCTCTGATGATTTCATGAGCACAACTTGGCAGTTTTCTCAGCAACAATTGAAAATGTTCCCAATGGTCTTCTTGCAGGATGGTTTTTCACCCTCCCCATCTAGCATATGGCCCTGGGCTTCCCAGACGGTGCCCATCCAAGGACAAACCAGATCCGGCACTGCTTAGCTTTCTAGATCAGCCAAGAAGTTTAGACTCAGCTCATCATAGCTTATTACTTCTTAAGTAAGAGTAAATTCTTTTCACCCATGTGTCCAGGCTCCCAAATTTTGAACTCTGCTGGCACAGCTCATCATTGCCCATCGCAAGCCTTCCACCGGGGATGGTTTGGCAATTTAAATAAACGATCCCGTTTGTTGATTCTTCCTCGGCCTTTCGAAAATCATTCACCTTGGAACCTCGGAGGTTAAATTTCCATTTGTGCACCCTTGGCACGGCTGCTTGGATTAACTTAATGAAGCGGATGGACTGAAATTGCTGGCGGGGGGGCGGGGGAAGAGGAGGAGGAAGCCAAATCTGGGGAAAATGGCTTGCAGCTCCATAGACCTGGCAGCCAGGAAACTCATTTCTCTTGGCTGCCCTATCCCTTAATGAGGATCTTGTTTGTTGGTTTGTTTGTTTAGAAAGCTTACATGGGCATGCATCTTGCAAAGCACAACTCAGGGTGGCTCCCAGCAATAATCAAGCAAAAAAACAAGAAAACCAGGCTCCTGGCCCACCATCTCCAACCCATCAATCCGTACAGTCCTCAGGCTCCAAATTTACCCAGTCCCAGTGCCTGGAGGAAAAGCCGGCCCTTCATGGCTTTCCAGAAAGCTAAAAGGGTGGGACGCCTGCGGGATCCCCAGGGAAGGGTGTTCCTCAGGGCAGGGGCTGTGGTGGAAAAGGGATGCTTCCAAGGTGGTCAGGTTTAAGGGAAGGGACCTGGAGCATGCCTCTCCTACCTGCTCTGGTGGGACAGGCAGACTCCTTCAGGGAGAGGTGAGGTCCCACAGATAACCTGGCCCCATGCCATGTAGGGCTTCAAAGGTGATAACTGGCACCTTGAATTGCCCCCAGAAAGGAACTAGCAATGGGTGAATCGAGGGGTACCCAGCCCTGCACAAGCTGCCATGTTCTGGAGCAGTTGCAACTTCCAGGTGGTCTTCAAGGACAGCTCCATGTAAAGCACGTTGTAATACAGGTAGTCTTCGACTTATGACCACAATTGGGTGAACTTCCATTGTTAAGCAAAGCGGTTGTTAAGTGAGTCGCACCCAAGTTTACGACCTTTTTGCTGTGGTCGTTAAGTGAATCACCATGTCATTAAGCAAATCCAGCTTCCCCCATTGACTTTGCTCGTCAGAAGCCGGCTGGGAAGGTTGCAAATGGCAATCACATGGCCCCAGCATGCTGCAACCATTGTAAGTGCGAGCCGGTTGCAAAGCAGCTGAATTTTGATCATGTGACCACAGGGACACTGTGATGGTCGTAAGTGTGAGGACTGGTCGCACGCAAGTGACTTTTTCCAGCTCTGTTGTAACTTCGAACAGTAGCTAAACGAATGGTTGTAAGTTGAGGACTACCTGTAGTCCAACTGGGAAGTGACCAGATCCTGCAAGTGAGGACTTGTTGGGACCCCTCTGCTACAATCAAGCTGTGTGTGGATATCTGGAAGGCTTCAGAGCAACATAACACCGCCATCCCCAGCAGCACCGGCAGCAAGTCCTGAATTTCTGAAATGTCCTGGAAATCTGGGCTAACTCACGTTCTGAACATGGGCTCCTGCGCTCAGATTCAGATGCTCAGGTGGCCCTTGCGTTTGGATTCCAGGGGGGCTCCCTCAAGGTTTCATTTCGGGAGAGAAACAGAGGAAGTTCTGGAGGAATCTGGTGGTGCCTTTTCCAACTAACAATGAAATAGCAACTCCTTCTGACAGGGGTGTCCACAAGGTGGGGTCAAAAACATCAAGGTGGTGGCCATGAGGCTGTGATCAAAGCTCCATCAGTTTTCTGTGGGTGTCACAGAGCTTTGATTGCATCATTGTGGCTACCATCTTCACGTTTTTGACCCTACCTTGTGGACACCCCTGCCTTCTGATTCTGGGCTACCTAGACCAGTGTTTCTCAACCTTAGCAACTTAAAGATGTGTGGACTCCAACTCCCAGAATTCCCCAGCCAGCCATGCTGGCTGGGAAAATCTGGGAGTTGGAGTCCACACATCTGAAAGTTGCTAAGGTTGAGAAACCCTGACCTAGACTAACACAGCTTTCCTCCCTCAAGCTCTACAGAAGAAGCTTGGTGAGCATTTCTTGGGCTCCTGACACATGAAGAACAGAGGCTGCCATCTGTGGTGCCCTTTCCTGGGAGAGAGCCCCCCCGGAACACTGCAAGCTCAGCTTCAGAGTCTGCAGGCAAACTTTGTGGTGGGGGGAGCGCACAAGAACAGATATGCAGGCCAAGATGGGCCTCCTGCCTCCACTGCTGATGTCGTGCATAAATGCTCACTTGGAGCTCTTCCACCTGGACAGACTAAAGGCTGCTATCCAGGGCAGGTCCCCAGCTGTCAGCCTTGCGAGGTAGTCCAGACAGCAGGAACTAATTCTACTTAATTGTAAAGCTACAGTAACAGAATCTTGCAAGTCTGAGAGTACATCTCTCCTCTCTCGCCTTTACAGCCCAAGAAACTAGGGAGGGTCCCTTCTGAGACACTTCCCACACACCCGTTCCTGCTCTGGGCTCAGCTGCCTCTTATCCAACTGTTCCCTTGGCCATGGCTCTTTCCCCTGTCTCCCAAGGTCATTCCCACATACCAAGACACCAGCAGAAAACCAAGCCAGCTTAGTGGGGTGCCGATCAGACTCCCAAGCCCTGTTCTGTATTGGCAACAGAGCAGAATAATAATTCGCTCTGCACTAGCAGTTGGGGGAGGAAAGAGCTGGGCGGAGTTCTTCTCTGCACCACCAGCAGCAGACCCACAAGACTCCCTCTGAGATCGGAGGACTGGCAGCAAAGGAGCCGTTCTCCCCCTTCCCTCCCCTGCTATTCTCCCGCAGGGGAAGCAGCTCTTCCAGGTGCCAGTTCCCCAAAATGGAGGAGAAAGGAACCAGAGGGGAAGATACTCCCCCCCCCCCCATGAGCCCCGCTGGCAGCTTCATGTTGAGTAACTGCACTGCGGGGCTGCTGACAGCTTTTCTGGAGGCCCCATGGTGGAGCTGCCCACGGTTTCCCCGCAGGGCTGCCCCTCAGTGCCAGCAGCCCTACCAAGAAGCCATGGGTAGCTTCCCTGCCCAACTCGTGACTGCAGGCTGCAGTGCTTCCACCAGAGCCCTGCCGAGAGCAGCTTTTGAAACACATGTCCAGCGATGCACCGGTTGATCACTAGACGTGTGTCTACCATGCCTCCTATGCGGTGGGGAGGAAACAGGCAGCTGTATGCCTCTGCAAGCCGCCCCCCTCTGATACAGTGAGCTTCCAGGGGGAACAGTGGGACTTTTGTGACTGGGAGACCCATTCCCTCTTCTCCTCTCCCCCCTCCTGTCCCTAAACGTACCACGGAACTATTCAATGCAGACTGACTGTGCTGAAAACACCACCTTGGCAGCGGGGCAAGAAATGTTGGACGGGGTCTGCTTTCACAGTAGGCCAGCAGTACGTTAAGGATGATGTTGTGCGTTCAGGTCCTTGACAAACTGAGTGGGGCAACACCCTATGGGGACCAGCAGGACCTGTGGATGAGCCCAGGTACGCCCCACTAAGCTTTGCGATGCCTGCTTGCAAGAAAAGATCCTGCCAGCTGGCAGCTCTGACTTGCCTGCAACACCACCTGCCATTTTTAGGATGGGCACGGAAGCCTTGCCCCAGATGAGGAAAAGCTTCATCAGAAGGAGAAAGAGAGAGAGACGGAACGCAGGAAAAAGACACAGGCAGAGTTAACCATCATTTCAATGTGCTAATAAAGTAGTTAAATCTTAAAGTAGTCAACCTCAATTCCAGATGATGTTCACATTTTGGTTTGGTTTGGCATGGCTTTGGGGAACCTCTATGGAAGCGGTTTTCCGCTGTCTTCTTCTAGGATGCTTTTCCCACTTCCTAGCCTAGCCTAAAGCTCTGGGATTTCCTGGTTGCCCATGTATTAATCACCTCCACCCCTGCTTAGTGAATGGACAATGTCAGGGCTCTGCTCTCTTGTCCATGGACTTCTGGACCTTTACCCTGGAGTAGGACACCTCCTCAAAAAACAATTTCAGAATGAAAAGAGTGTAAGACAAGGGAGGAACCCTAATTTTTCCACCCCCTGTCACCCCTCTGTTTGAGTTTGGGCCAGCAATAGTTGCAGGAAGACAATTCCACTGTGCCTGTGATCCTCTCCCCTTCGATTTTCAATTTTATATTTTCCTTTCAGAGTCATGTTGAAGACCTCAAGGATGGTCTCCCATGACATGGGTGGGGAAGTCTTTGTCAGATAGCCTTGTCAGCAACTCAGGTTGGAGGGAGGGAATCTTGGCGCCCCCTTCAACTAACCTGGACAAGACAGAGATTTCCTTTTGATCCTGATCTGGGGACCTGGGAATTGTGGTGAACAATAAGCTCTTTAGGAAATTGTTCACTGTGAGAGAGGTTCAGAATCTGTTTTTCCAACCAGGTTCCAGTACTGGACCCATGAAACTGCAAAGCTGATGGTTCATCTCCTGATTGGAAATGGATGGAATATTGTGGCAATTGGTCTCCTGGTTTCTGCTTCTACTTTGTTATCCTTTTCTTCATATCCCCAAAGTGCACTTACGTACAAGGGTTGTTTTGCACTTTTTTTTGCACTTCTCTTTGTGTGCAACCTCTCCACAACCTTCTAATCCAGTCCTGTAGATTCCTTGATTCAGTGCTCCAAGTTCTCTCTACAGATACCCCAGGCATATCTCCTTGCATTCTTTCTATGGATGATTGTCCAAGGATCTCCACCTGTGGGCCAGGGGTGTCCACAAAGTGGGGTCAAAAAAGTAAAGGTGATGGCCACAATGATACAATCAAAGCTGTGCCCATTATGTGCAGTACATACACACACACATACAGAAAACAGACGGAACCTCAATCTCACCATCATTGCTGCCATCTCAATCTATCTCCATCTCCATCAACTCCAACTCCATCTGCATCTGCATCTGCATCTCCATCTCCATCTCCATCTCCATCAACTCCATCTCCATCTGCATCTGCATCTGCATCTGCATCTCCATCTGCATCTCCATCTGCATCTCTATCTCCATATCCATCTCCATCCATCTCCATCCATCTCCATCCATCTCCATCTCCATCTCCATCCATCTGCATCTGCATCTGCATCTGCATCTGAATCTCCATCTGAATCTCCATCTCCATCTCCATCTCCATCCATCTCCATCTCCATCTCCATCTCCATCTCCATCTCCATCCATCTGCATCTGCATCTGCATCTGCATCTCCATCTCCATCTCCATCCATCTCCATCCATCTCCATCTCCATCCATTTCCATCTCCATCCATCTCCATCTCCATCCATCTGCATCTGCATCTGCATCTCCATCTCCATCAACTCCATCTCCATCTCCATCTCCATCCATCTGCATCTGCATCTGCATCTCCATCTCCATCCATCTCCATCAACTCCATCTCCATCTCCATCTCCATCCATCTCCATCTCCATCTCCATCTCCATCTCCATCTCCATCTCCATCTCTATTCATCTCCATCAACTCCATCTCCATCTCCATCTCCATCTCCATCCATCTCCATCCATCTCCATCTCCATCCATCTCCATCTCCATCCATCTCCATCTCCATCTCCATCTCCATCCATTGGAGTTGGGTGGCTAATAAATTTAAAATCATCATCATCATCATCATCATCATCATCTTGACTTTGTTTTGCCATAACCTGGTAAAGCTCTGCTGGTTTAAAGGACACTGTCAGCTCCATTCATTTGGACCATGACTTGGCATGTTTGAGGGTGGGTGTACCTGGTGCCTGCAGGGTGGGGGGCCACTGATTGCCTCTGGCCTTTGATAGTCAGATGTAAAAGGGACTGAAATGGTGTTCCTGATGTCCCACTGGCATGGAAATACTGCTCTTAGGTTCTAGCGGCCAGGGGAGACTGGCGGTTGATTTTTATTTGCATATGTATTACATGGTATCTCACTGAATTTATCAGGCCTGTTCGATTTTAGCTTCTGAATCAGTTTGTTGTTCTGCTACTGTGCTGAGAAGCAATTGAATTTTAATTGTATAGTGTACTTTATTTTGCATATGAGATATTGCAAGTTTGCAGCTTGTATCTCATAACACATTTAGATCTTTTTCGTGGATTTTCGGCCAAAGTGCACTTATGGGACTCCAACAGTAGACGATGTTAGAAGAAACGAATCCAGCATGAAGGAGGGAGAAAACCATATAATGGAATTATCTTGTGCCCGAGTCTGGTCAGTGTAGCTAATTTAATTCCCATGAAGGTGCCTTGCTAAGCAACGTGGGACTGGGCTGGCGATAATTAAAGGAACAGGGGTCATGGGAGAAGCCATTCTCCCAAATTAGACACTTCAGAACAGCACTCCTAGGGAAGGGTGTTGGTAAACCTCCTGTTGGGGTTTGTCATCTCCCAGGCCCCCAAATCCAGACTGCCTAATCTGCATATTTTGCAAATCAGTTCCTTGTTATGCAAATCAAGCACATTTGCAAGGAGCTTTCTCTTAATCTCTTTTTTTTGGGGGGGGGGAGTCTGCTCCTGGCAAGTGTGCCAAAATGTTGAGGAAGGAAATGCGTTGCAGGCGAAGAGACGCTCACGCATGGGAAAGGTGCCCGCATCACTGAGAGCATAAGGAGGCTGTAAGAAGACCTTTGTCACAACTGCCCACACTTAGAAGGGAGGGAGGCATTTTTTTTCCTTGTTTGCCCGTAGGAGATGCTGGCTGGGGAATCCACACGTGTCATGACCTCGTTGCAAGGCACAAAGAGCCTCACAACGTAGATCATGATCATTAAGAAATAGAGGAAGGAGATAATTAAACCAGGGATTAACACAAGCACCCGAAAGCACCCACGCCCACGGACCCATAGACAGCTGAAAAGAAGGATGTCGGAAGAACGGAGATAAGCCGCACCTGGTGCCCTGGAGGACACAACCGAATCCGGGGGACAAAGGGAGACACCGGGAAAATGCCCAGGCAGCCATCAAGGGTCACCGGGGGTGAGATGAGGGGACCCTCTCCAGGCTCGCAGACAACCCCGGAGGAAGCGCGAGACAAACCGCCACCCAGGGCGCACGGAGGCGAGGGCGCGCCTGGCACCGCGGAGGGACCAAGGGAAGGTCCGTCCTCCACAACGGCCAACGGCGAGGGCGAGCGGAATGGCGAGCACCCCAGCGGGAGTCCGCGGACGGCGGTGAGGCTCGACGCGCTGGAGGAAGGGATGCAGGTGATGCGGGCGATGCTACAACAACTGACAGCAGCGCAGGGACCCTGCGGCGGAAACAGCGCAGAGGCACCCCCGGACGAGCGACGGCGGGGCGAGCGTGGCAGTGGCGATGGCGGAACCCGGCCCAAGGAGCCCACCCGACGACCGGAGGTGCACCGGGACAAGAGACAGAGCAGATACCCAGCAGACAGTGGCGACTACGGCGGAGCCCAACCCCAGGAGCCCACCCACCGGTCGGAGGCGCGCCCGGATGTGAGATGGTGGGACGACCTCGGCGGCAGCGGTGGCGGAGCTCGGTCCCAGGAACCCGCCCGACGACTGGAGATGCACCAGGACAAGAGGCGGAGGGACGACCCGGCGTACGGCGGTGGCAACAGCGGAGCCGGGATCCAGGAGCCCAACCGAGGGAGAATGCCCCCCCCCGGACAATGGGTCGACGGACTTGCGAGGAGACCCAGAGAGAGACACAAACACCGCAAGAAGACTGGAGACAATCCGACCCGCATCAGCCCCCGCAGAGCCTGCTGCATGGCACAGAGGGCACCGGGAGCCAAACCAGAACAGCTGCCAAGGACTTTGGCATAAAGTTTGACGGGGACCCCTCTAAACTCTCCTTTTTCATGACAAACGCGAGTACTACCTCGAGGAATGGGGTCCCTGTTTCAGAACTGAAAGGGGCAAAGTCAATGCCCTGGCCATAAAGCTGAAAGGTCGGGCCGCCGATTGGTACGTCCAGTTGTGCCAATCAGGTGCCCGGGCGCTGCAGGACAGCACGGAATTCCTGCAGGCGCTGGAGTGGCACTTCAGGGACCCCCTGGAGCAAGAAAAAGCGAAAAGGGCGCTGAAAATACTCAGACAAAGCCAGCGCTCCGTGGCAGAGTATGCCATGGAGTTTCAAGCCCTAGCCGGAAAAGTGGACACCTGGTCTCAATCGACTCTGATTGAGAAATTCAAACACGGACTCAACTTAAACGTTCTCCGGTGGGCACTCTGCCGCGACAACCCCAACTCCCTGACAGAATGGATCCGGCTGGCGGGGGAAGCAGAGGACGCCCACGACACGTTCCTCCACGCCAAGAGGGAAACGTAGCAGGCGGAGGCAGCGAGACCCCCATGCACAGCTGCAAGGCAGGGGAAGGTGAGACCCCAACCATGGAAGGAGGAATGGGACCGGTGCTTCGCTAAAGGGCAGTGCTTCATGTGCGGAAAGGAAGACCACAAAACAGCAGCATGCCCCAAATCGACACCCAGAGAGAGCCCGAGGAGGGCACAAACTGCACCAACCCCAGCACCTAGAAAGCGACCAGCAGCGAAGGGGGAGTACTGATGCAGACACTTCCCCTACAGCTCAGAGGAGGAGGGAAGCAACCCCGATGAGCCGACGGGAAACGACAGCCACCTGGCCTAAGGGGTGCCGAAGGACAGGTGGAGGACAGTGACAGGCGCAACGACAAAGGGGTGAGTGAGGAATGCCCCACCCTCTACGTCTGTGTCACCCTCACCCATGGGGATAAAACCGAAAAGGTCTGGGCACTAATTGACTCGGGCTGCTCTAAAAGCCTAATGCACCCAGACCTGGCAGCCGCGCTCAACCTCCGCTGCTATCCACTTCAGCACCAATTGGTGTTCACGCAGCTTGATGGATCTGCAGCGAGAGGGGGCCCGGTCACCCAATACACCGGAGAAACTGCGCTAAGGCTCGGCAGCCACGAGGAAAAATTGGCTTTCATCGTGGCACCGGTGGGGCAACCCCTACTCATACTGGGGATCCCATAGCTCGTGCAGCGAAACCCAGTCATCAATTGGAGAACCAGAGAGATTAAGTTTGCTGACGGGCATTACCAAGCACCTTCAGGGAACAGGGTCCCCCGAGCGGCCATGGGGGGGGCAACGACGACTGCGGAGCACAGAGAGACGGCACTGCCAGAGGGACTGCCAACCAAATATGCGGATTTCGCCGACGTTTTCGGCGAGAAAGAGGCGGACAAACTCCCCCCCCCCACAGGAAAATGGACTGTAGCGTTGAACTGGTCCCGGGGGTACCCCTACCCAAACCCAAAATATATGCCATGACCCAGCGGGAGCTGGCAGCATTAAGGGACTTTGTGGACAAAAACTTGGCAAGAGGTGTTATTGAGCCTGCAAGCTCTCCAGTAGGAGCGCCAGTCCTCTTTCGTGAGAAAAAGGACGGGTCACTGCGGCTCTGTACAGATTACCGCGGATTAAACGCAGCAAGCATTTCAAATAAATACCCCCTACCCTTAATAAAGGACATCTTGTCCCACCTGGCAAAGGGTAAGGTATTCTCTAAACTGGACATAAGGGAAGCCTATTACCGTATACGGATACGGGAGGGGGATGAGTGGAAAACTGCTTTCAACTGCCCATTGGGGGCGTTTCAATATAAGGTGCTCCCATTCGGACTGGCAGGAGCACCGGGGGTATTTATGCAGTTAATTAATGAGGTCCTGCGTGACCACCTTTTTAAGGGGGTTTTAGTTTACCTCGACGATGTATTGATCTACACGGAAACGGAACGTGAGCACGAACGCTTGGTAAAAGAAGTGCTCAAGAAACTCTGCAAGGCAGAGCTGTTTGTTAAGCTCTCCAAGTGCGAGTTTCATAAGAAACAAATTGACTACCTAGGGTATAGGATTTCTGCTAAAGGGATAGAAATGGACCCCAGCAAGGTCCAAGCCATCCTGGCGTGGGAACGCCCACGCACGAGGAGACAGCTGCAAAGCCTCCTGGGATTCACTAATTTCTACAGGGGGTTCACGCCCAGGCTGGCAGAGACTATTTTGCCCCTAACTAACCTGCTAAAGACTAAGGGCTTGGGGGACACGGGCAAATCAAGAAACCCGGGGGCGCTACTAAACTGGACAGCTGATTGTCAAACGGCATTCAAGAGACTAAAAAACCTCTTTACAGCTGAGCCAGTGCTACAACACCCCGACCCCACCAAGCCTTTTGTGGTGCAGGCAGATGCCTCCGACTTTTCCATCGGAGCCATCCTGCTCCAAAGGGACTCCGACAACCACCTAAAACCCTGCGCCTACCTTTCCCGCAAATTCTCTGAAACAGAGCGGAGATGGCATGTATGGGAAAAGGAGGCGTTTGCAGTAAAGACAGCTCTGGAAACATGGAGGCACCTGCTGGAAGGGGCCACTTGCCCCTTCGAGGTTTGGACAGACCACAAGAACCTGGAGGCACTCAGCACACCAAAACAGCTCAGCCTGAAGCAGGTGCACTGGGCTCAGTTCTTCAGCCGGTTCAATTTCACGCTGAAATTCATACCGGGCAAGAAGAACTTCTTGGCAGATGCCCTCTCCCAACGGCCACAGGACGACACGCAAGCCTCCGACATTGTGGGGACAGTATGGACTGAGAAACAGCTGGGCTGCCCAGCTGTCACGCGCAGCCAGACAAGGAATCAGCGCACGCCAGCACGAACAACAGGGAACGATCGGAGCCGCCGATCAATTTCACCAAACTGGCAACAAAAACTCACACAAGCACTACAAACAGATACATGGTTGCAAAACAACCGACACCATGTATCTTTCAAGGACAGCATCGCCTGGAAAGACAAAGCCTTGTACGTGCCAGAATCACTGCGGGGGGAAATCTTACACAGATCGCACGATGACAAAACTGCGGGACATTTTGGGTTCGTAAAAACCCTGCACCTAACGAGGAGGCAATTTTGGTGGCCTAACCTCAGAAAAGACGTAAAAGACTACGTGGCCAACTGCCCCACATGTGCCACCACCAAATGGAAAGGGGGGAAACCCCAAGGACTGCTACAGGCAGTAGCCAGCCCCTCCCACCAATGGGAAGAAATTTCCATGGATTTCATTGTGGACCTCCCACCCAGCCAAAGAAAAACAGTGATATGGGTGGTAAAAGACTATTTCTCAAAGCAGGCACACTTCATCCCGTGCACAACTATCCCCTCCACACAACAACTGGCACGCCTGTTCCTAACACACATATACAGGATCCACGGTGCCCCCTACAGGTTGGTGACTGACAGAGGCACACAGTTCACGTCAAAGTTTTGGCGGGAATTTTTAAAACTAATCGGAACCAAGCAAGCACTGTCCACTGCGTGGCATCCACACACGGACGGATCTACAGAGATCCTAAACTCAACACTTGAAGAGTTCCTGAGGGCATTCATAAATTACCAACAGGACAACTGGGTAGACCTACTACCTTTTGCAGAGGTAGCCTATAATAACGCGGTACACCAGAGCACTGGCCACACCCCATTTAAGGTGGTCTACGGAAGGGACTTTGTACTGATACCAGAATTGCTGCAACCTGAAACCCCGCCCTGCTCACCCGACGACTGGGCGGCACAGCTGGCAACAACCTGGCCAATCATCCAAACGGCCCTAGCAGACGCACAAACCACGTACAAAAAATATGCAGACAACCACAGGGCAGAGGCACCGAACTACAAAGTGGGAGATAGGGTCTACCTCTCCACTAAATTCATAAAGACCTCACAACCCTCGAAGAAACTGGCACCGAAATTCATCGGACCCTTCAAAATCACACAGGTAATCAACCCAGTTACTTTCAAACTGGAACTGCCTTACAACTTGAGACGGGTCCACCCAGTATTCCACTGTGCACTACTGAAACCAACAAGCACATCCAAATGGCATACGGAAGAACCTCCGCCCCCACCCATAATGATAGACAACCAACAACATTTTGAAGTAAAAGAGTTACTGGATTCAAGAAAGCAAAGAGGTAAGCTGCAATACCTCATTAAATGGAAACATTTCCCACACCCAGAGTGGGTCCAGGCACAATATGTCATGGCAAGACAACTAGCTAAACGGTTCCATGAGGCATACCCAGAGAAACCAGCACCATAAGAACATCTTTGGGGGGCAGCATGTCATGACCTCGTTGCAAGGCACAAAGAGCCTCACAACGTAGATCATGATCATTAAAAAATAGAGGAAGGAGAAATTAAACCAGGGATTAACACAAGCACCCAAAAGCACCCACGCCCACGGACCCATAGACAGCTGAAAAGAAGGACGTCAGAAGAACGGAGATAAGCCGCACCTGGTGCCCTGGAGGACACAACCGAATCCGGGGGACAAAGGGAGACACCGGGAAAACGCCCAGGCAGTCATCAAGGGTCCCATCAAGAGGGATCGGGACAATGCAGGGTGGGGAAGCCCGGGGCACTACAAGAGGGTATAAAAGGGGCACCTCCACACCACCACCCCCGTTCCCGTTTTTCGTTCTGTCAGCTATCATTCCAATAAACCAGAAATCCTTAATACCCATTAAGTGAGTCTGTGTCTTATTGCGAAGCGAGACTGACCCTGGCAACACGTCTTAATGTTACCAAAGTTGAGAAACTTTGGACTAGATGAGTGTTTTTCAACCACTGCCTCTTTTGACATCTGGGTTGAGATGAAAGCGCACCACCACAGGAATCTTTTGCCATGTCTTCATGGAGACTCTAAGTCAGTGTTTTTGAACCTTGGCCACCTGAAGATGTGTGGACTTCAACTCCCAGAATTCCCCAGCCAGCCATGCTAAGTACAAGGCACCCATTCCATCTGCATCCCCAGAGATAGGGGTGTCCACAAGGTATGGTCAAAAAAGTCACAATGGCACCGCAGCAGTGTGATCAAAGCACCACCTGTTTTGTATGTCTGTTGCACAGCCAAGTCTGGGTACTGCCAAGGCGCAAAATTGAGTCATTTGACTGGCATCAGGGAAGTGAGGCTTTAATGATATTAACAATTAATTAATGTAAGTTAATGTTTGTCCTAGCTTTACTGTGTGTGTGTGTGTTGGGGAGAAGAGAACTTTCCTTCAGAAGTGCAAGGCAGTGCACAGTCTACTTCTTTACCTCCTTTTTAAGCATTCCGACAACCCTGTGAGGTAGGCTGGGCTACCTGATCCAAAGTCACCCCATTGTCTTTCATAGCTGACGGTGGATCTCAACCTGGATCTGTCCAGCCCTCCAGGAGCATCTGTGCCCATCCAACTTTAGCCCCAACCCTTTTCTTGATAATAGTAAGAGTAATAATAATTTATTAAACTTGTATGCCACCCAACTCTCAGTGACTCTCGGTGGCTCACAACAATCAAAGACATTATAATAAAACATAGAAAATAAAGAAAACACAGATGGCAAGGGCGATGAAGCAAGGGGTCTCCCCCTCCCGCGCGCAAGGCCTGGGTGGAGAGCCAGGTCTTCATGGCTCGTCTGAACAACCGCAGGGTGGGAGCCATCCGGATCTCGAAGGGAACCTCATTCCAGGGGGCAGGTGCTGTTACAAAGAAGGGGCACTTCCAGGGTCCTGAGGAATGACATTGTGTAATCAATGGAACCCAGAGCGTGCCAACCCTGCAGGATCAAATCAGCTGGGCAGATGCTATGGGAAACAGGCGGTCCCTCAAGTAACCAGGCCCCATGCCACCTAGGGCTTTATAGGTTGCAACCAGCACCTTGAATTGCACCTGGAAGCAAATTGGCAACCAATGCAGCTCGCAAAGCAAAGGTGTGACATGGGCATACCAAGGATGCCCATCACTGCCCACACCGCTGCATTCTGGACCAGTTGAAGCTTCTGGGTGGTCTTCAAGGGCAGCCCCACATACAGCACATTGCAGTAGTCAAGCTGTGAGGCGGCTAGGGCATGAGTGATATTTTATACATATGGAATGGAACAGCACAGAACGGAACAAATAATTTTATAGATGATGTTGATGATGATGATGATGATGATGATATAATATATAAAATATGCATGTATGAAACATGTTTTTAACAGATGCCATCTGACCTATCCCCCTTTGCAATGTGACCCAGCCCTTTTATAGTGCAGCATCTGACATGCCTTTCAAAGACTGGGGAGATGCTCAGCCCAATGTAACGCTTTGGAGATTATTCTCAAATGCAACCGTGCTTTTTTAAAAATACTGTATATATAAATAAAGCTGTTGGTGAAGGAGGCATTTCCAATATTGGCTTTTTGCGGGGGGGTGGGGGTGGGGAAACAACCTCTTGCCCCTGGTTTGCGACTCTGTAACCCATCTCCAAACCGCTGTCCAAAACGTCTCCAGCGTGGGCTTCTCACCTCCACTGAGTGGCTTTGCTAGTCAGATTGATGGCCTTGTAAGCAGAAGAGCTGATGGGCCCTCATCGGAACACGTTATGGAAAACAGGGGTCTGTGTAACTTCGCTGACGTTAGGACAATCACAAACTGTCCTAACAATCGCATCTCAGCAATATGTCAGCTTCTCGCACTGCGGTGATAAACCCGTCTCGCTGCCCGCCTGTTCTCACCCCGGCCGCACACCCTGTCCTGTGCCATTGTCACGAACGTGTTGGCCAGGGCCGATCCTTCTCAAACCCGGCAAGCTTTTACATAGCTGGAGTGATCCTGCTTTTCAATACGACTCTCTTAGAACATAGGAAGGATTGCGAGGGTCAACGCATTTCAGCACTGATCCATCCATTTTTTAAAAGTGGGATCAGGAGACGGGCAAAACCATTTTTTCTAGCTTGTTGGTGTTAAGTTTGCAAAACGTTATGGGGAGATTATTTGTGCTTGATTTATAAGCTGGGAAAAAAGAAAAAAAAAGTCGTTGGGATGATATTAACAGCAGAGAAAACTTTTCATGAGGTCTGTGAAGCCATCCTAAGCTCAGTGACCCAAAGGGTGAGACACTGTTTTAGATTTGGGCTTTGGAGAGACAGGCAGCTTCTGAACTAGGAAAAACCAGGTCTTTAGCCTAAACAATCCTTTACTTTTCTGGTCCTTTCTAAATCCGGCATCCTGGAGATGATTAGTTACCATAGTAACCTTAATCTGTAGTAGAAAACAATATATTAACACTCCCCTTTTTATACTACAGAATAAGATGCAAACCAATTTTCTTTGACAACTCTGTATGTCTTTCCATTCACAATATTTTAACATTATCTCCCCTTTGGTTTAACAGAAAGCTACCATCCGTCTCCCTGTGTATTTCCAAGCCTTGGTAATTTGTTACAGTTCCAAGGCGTTTTAATGTGAAATGGCTTTTCATGCAGGCTTCAAAATCAAGCCTTTGTTTTTCTGTTGATGTGAACAGCAGCAAATTATCAACATAAATGCACAGATACATACAGCCTTGTTTGTCTTTCTTCACATATACACATGGATCTGCTTTTCCTTTTTCAAAATGAAAATTCTGCAGTTTTTCATCTAATTTTTGGTTCCAGGATCTAGCAGCTTGTTTTAACCCATAGATCGACTTCTGCAGTTCACAGACTAGATTCTCCCCTTTTTCATAGCCAAGGGGTTGCTGCATGTATAATTTGTGGTCTAACTCACCATAGAGAAATGCAGTTTGAATGTCATAGTGGTGAACTGACATTCTTTTGAGTGCAGCAATTTTTAACAGTGATCTAATTGATTCACCTTTAGTAACTGGTGCAAAAGTCTTGTCAAAGTCTAAATCTTTCCTGTGAGTGAACCCTTTTGCAACTAACCTTGCTTTATATTTTTGGATTTTGCCATCAGCATCCCTTTTCAGTTTGAAAACCCACCTGCAACCTAGACAGCGTTCATTGGGAGGTAGATTTACCAGTTTCCATGTTTTATTTTCTTTCAAGGATGCTAACTCCTGTTGCATGGCAGAATGCCAATTTTGTGCAATCTCAGGTGGTAAAGCATGTTGGCAGATTGCTGGGAAAGCCTTTAGCCCAGGAGAGATCAGAAAAGTCACACACACCAGGCATATCTATAAAAATAATTTATTTACAGAAAGCAAAACAAAAGCAAAACATATTTAAAGGACTTAGCTCTCATTGAGAGCTACCTGGCTTGCTACATGCCGGCACAGAAGAGAAAAAGGAACTGAAACAAGTCCGGGCAGGTTCCTCCCCCCAGGTGCAATAATTAACATTCGAAAAGGGGGCAGTTGAATTGAACCTCTGCACCCGGCCAAAATGATTAGATACAATAGCACCTTAATCTGTTAGTAGGAAAACCATTAACACTCCCCTTTTTATACTATAGATTAAGATGCAAACCAATCTTCTCTGACAACTCTGTATGTCTTTCCATTCACATTATTTTACCATTATCTCCCCTTTGGTTTAACAGAAAGCTACCATCCTTCTTCCTGTGTTTTTCCAAACCTAGGTTGTTATAATTCCAAGGCTTTTTAATGTGAAATGGCTTTTCATGCAGGCTTCAAAATCAAGCCTTTGTTTTTCTGTTGATGTGAACAGCAGCAAATCATCAACATAAATGCACAGATACATACAGTCTTGTTTGTCCTTCTTCATATATACACAGGGATCTGCTTTTCCTTTTTCAAAACCAAAACTCTGCAGTGTTTCATCTACTTTTTGGTTCCAGGATCTAGCAGCTTGTTTTAACCCATAGATTGACTTCTGCAGTTCACAGACTACATTCTCCCCTTTTTCATAGCCAAGGGGTTGCTGCATGTATAATTTATGGTCTAAATCACCATAGAGAAATGCAGTTTGAATGTCATAGTGGTGAACTGACATTCCTTTCAGTGCAGCAACTTTTAACAGTAATCTAATTGATTCACCTTTAGTAACTGGTGCAAAAGTCTTGTCAAAGTCTAAATCTTTCCTTTGAGTGAACCCTTTTGCAACTAACCTTGCTTTATATTTTTGGATTTTGCCATCAGCATCCCTTTTCAGTTTGAAAACCCACCTACAACCCAGACAGCGTTCATTGGGAGGTAGATTTACTAGTTTCCATGTTTTATTTTCTTTCAAGGATGCTAATTCCTGTTGCATGGCAGAATGCCAATTTTGTGCAATCTCAGGTGGTAAAGCATTCACTTGTTCTAAAGACTCAGGTTCTGTGAATATGTGAAAAGCCTTTACTGTTTCAGCCTGAAAACGTGTTGGAGGAACGCCTTTATTACTCCTCTGAGATCTGCGAGGTAATACAGGGCTTAAATTTTGACTCCTATCACTTTCCTGAGAAGCATCTGTCTCATCAGACAGATCTTCAGTTTGCTTTTCTGGTTTAATGTCCTCATCAGGCAAAAAATCACCATCAGCAAGTCCTTGCTGTTCTCTTGTGGTGGTCAGATCAACTGGAGAGCTAGAATTTAATCTCCCCCAGTTTTGTTCAGCAAAAGAAGCGCTTTTGCTAGTTATTAATTTCTCTCCCATTATGAACCTGTAGCTCCTTTGGCTTTGTTCATAGCCAACAAAGATGGCTTTCTTTGTTGTGGGGCCTCCTTTCCTTTTCTGCTGTTTTGGAATGTGAACCCATGCAGTGCTACCAAACACTCTAAGATGGTTTACCTTTGGTTTCACACCATAAAACAAATGGAATGGAGTGTCCTGAATCACAGAGTTATACAATCTGTTTTGTACATAACAAGCAGTAGATATGGCCTCTCCCCAATACTTAAAAGATAAATACGAATCTTTTAGCATGCATTCCATCGCATTTTGCAGGGTTCTGCCCTTTCTTTCAGCAACACCATTTTGCTGAGGGGTGTACAGGTTAGAAAGAATTTGTTCTATCCCCTTTTCCACTAGGAACCTTCTGAATTTGTGAGAAAGGTATTCTCCTCCTCTATCACATTGGAGTGCAGATACAGGCCTAGGGAATTGTCCATTTGCCCATGTCACAAAACTTTTAAATTTCTCAAATGCCTCATCTTTGTGTTTTAAGATGTAGATAAATGTGTATCTTGAGAAATCATCAATGATGGTCATTGCATACCTTGCTTGTCCAAGACTTGGAGCAAAAGGACCAATAATGTCAGAGTGTACAATTTCCAAAGGTCTAGTTGTAACTCTGTCGCTGTGCTTACTCACAGGAGCTTTTAGTGTTTTGCATTCTTTGCAAACTACACAATCTAAGTATTTGTCACAGGGTTTTATCTTTAGGTCAGCACACAGCTGTGGCATTTGTGCTATATACTTGAAATTAGCATGACCAAATCTCCTGTGCATCAGGTGTACACATTGGTCATGATATGGTGTGTTGCCAACTGCAGCCTTGCAGCTTGGCTTCCTTGCATTTTGCACAATGTACAAGGAGTCTTTTAACATACCAGTAGCACACAATTTCCCATTTTTACATATCTCACAACCATTTTTCTTAAATGTTATGACATACCCTGTTGCAGCCAATTGTGCCACAGATAAAAGGTTTGATTGTAAATTTGGCACATACAACACACCTTTTACAGTTTCTCCCAAGCAGGATGAATACAAGTCACCTTGTCCCATAATTTTGGTCACAGACCCATCAGCCAAAGATACACTTTGTCTTTCAGTATTAGACAGTGACACAAAAGAGCTTTTACAATTACATAAATGACAATTGGCCCCAGAATCTAATACCCATACATCAAAATTACCCTTCTCAGCAACCTGTGCAATTTGGGTTGTCTGAAGAGCCTTCTTCTGTATTGCCCTTGTGTCCTTCTTTCCTGTCTTTCTACTCTTGGGTCTCAAGACACAGTCTCTTTGCAAATGTCCAGCTGAACCACAATTGAAGCATCGCTGGCTGGCTAGAGCTGTGGCCTCAGGTTCCTTTCCCTTCTTTTCCCTTGTTTTCTGGTATTGTGGCTTTCCAGAAGAGATGGGGGGGATCTTTCCTCTCTCTTCTCCCATTCAGCGAGTAAGTGCTGTGTAACATACGATGGGGTGAGGTCTGCTTCAGGCATAGCCTCCAGGGTACAAATCAGCGTGTCCCACGTTTCATTCAGTGAGGACAGGAGGATATAGGATTTTGTGAGAGGTGTAAATTCCATTCCTCTCTCCTGCAACTCAACAAACAGCTGCTGAATATGATGCAGGTGCTCAGGAAGGCTATCTCCTTCTGCGAGGTAGGCTTTGTACAGCTTTTTTGACAGGGTAACTTTACTCCCTGCTGTTGCCTTTTCATACAAGTCTCTCAAAGCATCCCAAAGTTGCTTTGCAGACTGCATACCTCGCATGTGGACTAGCTGATTGTCTAGGATACAACTCCCAGGATAATGGTGGCTCTAGCCTGCTCATCCTGTCTAAGTCATTCAGCACTGGGATTTTGTGGGGTTTGCTCACCAATTGGCAGCCAAAGATTCTCTCTGCGAAGATACATCTCCATCTTCAGGGCCCAATTCAAATAGTTGGTCTCTGATAGGCGCTCCAGAGGCATCACTGAGGGCTGGGAGGTAGCCATGGCTTCTTCCTTCTTTTGCAAGTCACCTCAGCTAGCTTCTTTGTCCTGTAGACCGGCAGTTGCTGGAAAATCTCCAGGTGGCTCCAAAGAAAACCTTCACAGGTCTTTGCTGTTGTTTATTCGTTTAGTCACTTCCAACTCTTCGTGACTTCATGGACCAGCCCACGCCAGAGCTTCCTGTCAGTCGTCCACACCCCCAGCTCCCCCAGGGACGAGTCCGTCACCTCTAGAATATCATCCATCCACCTTGCCCTTGGTCGGCCCCTCTTCCTCTTGCCCTCCACTCTCCCTAGCATCAGCACCTTCTCCAGGGTATCCTGTCTTCTCATTATGTGGCCAAAGTATTTCAGTTCTGCCTTTAATATCATTCCCTCAAGGGAGCAGTCTGGCTTTATTTCCTGGAGGATGGACTGGTTTGCTCTTCTTGCAGTCCAAGGCACTCTCAGAATTTTCCTCCAGCACCACAGTTCCAGAGCATCAATCTTCCTTCTCTCAGCCTTCCTTATGGTCCAGCTCTCGCAGCCGTATGTTACTACGGGGAACACCATTGCTTTAACTATGCGGACCTTTGTTGTCAGTGTGATATCTCTGCTCTTAACTATATTATCGAGATTTGTCATTGCTCCTCTCCCAAGGATTAAGCATCTTCGGATTTCCTGACTGCAGTCAGCATCCGCAGTGTTCTTCGCACCTAGAAATACAAAGTCTTTCACTGCTTCGACATTTTCTCCCTCTATTTGCCAGTTATCAATCAAGCTGGTTGCCATAATCTTGGTTTTTTTGAGGTTTAGCTGCAAGCCAGCTTTTGCACTTTCTTCTTTCACCTTCATCATAAGGCTCCTCAGTTCCTCTTCGCTTTCAGCCATCAAAGTGGTATCATCTGCATATCTGAGATTGTTAATGTTTCCTCCAGCGATTTTAACTCCAGCCTTGGATTCCTCAAGCCCAGCATGTCGCATGATGTGTTCGGCGTACAAGTTGAATAGGTAGGGTGAGAGTATACAGCCCTGCCGTACTCCTTTCCCAATCTTAAACCAGTCTGTTGTTCCGTGGTCTGTTCTTACTGTTGCTACTTGGTCGTTACACAGATTCTTCAGGAGGCAGACAAGATGACTTGGTATCCCCATACCACTAAGAACTTGCCACAATTTGTTATGGTCCACACAGTCAAAGGCTTTAGAATAGTCAATAAAACAGAAATAGATGTTTTTCTGAAACTCCCTGGCTTTTTCCATTATCCAGCGGATATTGGCAATTTGGTCCCTAGTTCCTCTGCCTTTTCTAAACCCAGCTTGTACATCTGGCAATTCTCGCTCCATGAACTGCTGAAGTCTACCTTGCAGGATCTTGAGCATTACCTTACTGGCATGTGAGATGAGTGCCACTGTTTGATAGTTTGAACATTCTTTAGTGTTTCCCTTTTTTGGTATGGGGATATAAGTTGATTTTTTCCAATCTGATGGCCATTCTTGTGCTTTCCAAATTTGCTGGCATATAGCATGCATTACCTTGACAGCATCATCTTGCAAGATTTTGAACAGTTCAGCTGGGATGCCGTCGTCTCCTGTTGCCTTGTTATTAGCGATGCTTCTTAAGGCCCACTCAACCTCACTCTTCAGGATGTCTGGCTCTAGCTCACTGACCATACCGTCAAAGCTATCCCCGATATTGTTATCCTTCCTATACAGGTCTTCTGTATACTCTTGCCACCTCTTCTTGATCTCTTCTTCTTCTGATAGGTCCTTGCCATCTTTGTTTTTGATCATACCCATTTTGGCCTGGAATTTACCTCCAATGTTTCTAATTTTCTGGAAGAGGTCACTTGTCCTTCCTATTCTATTGTCTTCTTCCACTTCCGCGCATTGCTTGTTTAAAAATAATTCCTTATCTCTTCTGGCTAACCTCTGGGATTTTGCATTTAATTGGGCATATCTCCCCCTATCACTGTTGCTTTTTGCTTTCCTTCTTTCTTGGGCTACTTCTAGTGTCTCAGCAGACAGCCATTTTGCCTTCTTGGTTTTCTCTTTCTTTGGGATGTATTTTGTTGCCGCCTCCTGAACAATGTTGCAAACTTCTGTCCATAGTTCTTCCGGGATCCTATCTACTAAGTCCAGTCCCTTAAATCTATTCTTCACCTCCACTGCATATTCCTTAGGAATATTAGTGAGCTCGTATCTAGCTGATCTGTGGGTCTTCCCTAATCTCTTTAGTCTAATCCTAAATTGTGCAAGAAGAAGTTCGTGATCGGTACTACAGTCAGCTCCAGGTCTTGTTTTTACCGACTGTATAGATGTCCGCCACCTTTGGCTGCAAAGGATGTAGTCAATCTGGTTTCGGTGTTGGCCATCTGGTGAAGTCCACGTATAAAGCCGTCTCTTAGGTTGTTGGAAGGTCTTTGCTACCTGCATTTAAATTGTGCATGAGGTGTGGAGCTGATCTCTCTATTCTCTCTGGGGTTTTACTGGGCTGCTTACTGGGCCCATAACCTGTTAGCAGATTGCTAGGAAAGCCTTTGGCCCAGGAGAGATCAGAAAAGTCACACACCAGGCATTTCTATAAAAATAATTTTATTTACAGAAAGCAAACCTATTTAAAGGCTGTTTGCTGAGAGGAGAGATTTCTCTCAGCTGCATATTCTCTACATGCCTACACAGAAGGGAAACTGAAACTAAAACAAGTCCAGGCAAGTTCTTCTCCCCAGGTGCAAAAATTAACATCTGAAAAGAGGACAATTAAATTCAACCTCTTCACCCGGCCAAAATGATTAGTTACCATAGTAACCTTAATCTGTAGTAGAAAACATATTAACAATCCTTTGCTACACTCCAAGAGCCAAACCGAGCTAGGAAGGTTGGAAGTCATCTCACGAACTTCACACCTGATTCCATGTCCTGCTCAGGTGTCTTCTCCATTCTTTTCCAAAGCTTACTTCACTAAAGATCCACCAAAGTAAAAAAGCAAGTGACTAGTCCATATGATCACAAACATATAGTTTCACCCCGGGCCCTTCTAGGGGAAGAAATTAAGGATTAAGTCATAGTTCAAAAACTGAGGTCCCCAACTGCTTTTTTGGGGGGTGAGTGGGGGAACTAATGTGCACATTTGCAGTTGTGGTTGCTTCTCATGGCTGCTGTTATACAATGGCTGCCATGGCAAACGTGGCCCAGCAACCATAGCATAAAACAACTAATTATGGGGTTGCTCCCCCACCCAGTTTTCCAAGATGTGGGTCTACCACCTTATCTTTCTTTTATTTTCCAGAAGAAGGGGCATGTTGCCAGATGAAGCCAGGGCTCCAGCTGCCTTCCATATTTTATATTATTATTACTTCATTGCTTTATATTTTATTTTTATTTTATTATTTCATTTTTATGTTTATCTGTGGTACACGTGGAGTCTGAAGGCAAGATTGGATTATATTTGAGACCAATACTTTGCAGTTTGCTTTTTTTTTTCCTTTTTCTTTTTAAAGGAAAGGGTCTTTTTAAAAAAAATTTGCTGGGCAGGAAATCTTGTGGCTGTCAAGGGAGAGGCCTCTGGCGTGGAGGCACCCACGGGCACCACGTCGGTAACCCAGGCTATAAGTTTTGAGTCTATTTATAAATGCTGAAGTGGTTGGAGTGAAGGCCTGAAACAGGCCAGTTTTAACTCTGGTATGGGAAGATGTCTTGAAAACCCATGTTGGTGGCTAATAAGGACTGTGTTGCACTTAGTGCTCCATCTGTTTATGATCCACCCTATATTGAAATCAGGCAGACTAGTCTAGAGTCCCCACCACATCTGCAGAAGAACTACAAGTTTTTCCAACCTGAAAAATCCCCGGACTAAGCCCAGGGAGAGCTCAGAACAGCCAAGCTGGCTGCCTCCATTGCACACTCATTAATGCCATCTTGACTTTTGGCCTAACCATCTCCCAAGCATGGTGTCTTTAGGTGACCTGCCCCCTACAGTTCTTGGTTCTCCAAGGAACAATGCCCCCAGTACCCATCCCATTCTGAAATAAAACCCCCATCAGTCAGAGGAAGGTTGAGCATCCGCACAGCCTCCTGCGCCAAGCAAAGGTCGGGGCTTTCGATCCGAGTGCTCCTGCTAGGAAGCAAAAATGCTCAACAACTTCTTACAGGCCTCCTCATTCTGATTTGGCGCCAGGTGCCCCAGAGCATCAATGAGCCTGGCTCTGCATCCAAATGGCCCTGTCCGCCACTGCCGTTGCATCGCGCCAAATAAAACTATAAAGGAAAACAAGGTCCCTTTGGTGCTGCGGCGTTTTGCCTCTGCCGGCACGCAGATGAAAGCCTGAGTTGTGAACAGCCAACTTGTCAGAAAAAGACATGAGTGGTACCTGCAGCCATCCCTCTCTCGACATCCCCATGGGTCATTAAAATGCCAGCATCTCTGCAGCACAGCTGCTGGGAACACCAGCAAACCATCGATCGGATCGCAATTAAATAAAAGAGGCTCACCTCCTCGGTCCTCGCTTAGACGTGCGCAGCTCGCGCTATGGCAAAGAGATAAATGTGCTACCAGCTGCAAGAGTCCGTGGACTGACAGATTTCCTTCTTCTGCTTCAGACAGATGTATAAATAAACAGGGCTGATAATCTCCAACAAGAGTGCCGAGCTGGTAATAACCGTCAGCAGATTTCACCAGGGACAGCAGGCTATCAGCGAAAACACTGTGCTTATGAATTTAGCAATATCAGATAGCGTGATGGATGATGACGGACGGTGCGTTCGGTTAGGCCTTGAAATTTATTTGCTCCAAATATTCACCTCTGCAAAGACAGACAATTCTTTACAGCTCATCACAGGGCCTTGAAGGGCCCCATGTTCTAGTGCAGGGGCTCAACCACACAGCACCCTCGGGTGCCACACCCCTGCAGCAGCAACACCCCCCCCCCCGCAACAGGACCCTAACATTAAATTCAAAATGTTGGACCAACAGAAGAAAAAATGGCCAATGCTTTGCATGATCGCCAGATTTTGCAACATTTCAGACTTGGTAGAACTTGGAAGACTTCAATGGGCAGCTCTGAATTGTTGAGCATTGCAGGGGTCCTCCCATCAGGTTGTGCAAAATTTTGTATGTTTATGAGAGAAAGTGTGCAATCTTGCTGGATCATACTGGCATAAGCATGCTTGAAAAGACTGCCCATCCCTGCTCTAAAATGAGCTTCTGAAATGGATTTCACCGTCATGCTCCCCAGAAATACCTTTGTTCCAAAAATGGCATCTTCTTTTGCCACTCAGATTAATTGTACATAGATGGTGATTTCCTTTCATGCTGCAGCAAAGAAGCACTTTGAAATGCTTTTTTAATCTTTTGCAAGTGACATTTTGCTTCCGTTTAACAAGTTCACACCACTACACAGGAGGCCTGCCAATAGCATGGGATAAAGCAAGCCAGAAGTGGCAGCTCCTAATTCACACCACATGTGTAAATAGGTTAGGGAGTGGAATGTGGCTATCATGCAACACCACAGCCCATCAGCTCACCATGACAAGTTGTCTGATGGGGATTAGCTTTCATTTAAAGGATTTATCCTTTCTCCTTTTCTAGACAGACACAAAGTCCTCAGAGGCCACATGAAATGCACTGTTCCATCTCTTTTTCTCCTTTTTAAACACTGCCCACCCCCCATCACACTGGAACATGGTTGCACATTTAAAACTCATGGCCACCATCTCGAATTCTTCAAACCCTCCTGCAGACGCTACTGGTGCCAATTTTCTTTATTTGGTTGTTTTGTTTAAAGCAGGGGTTTTAAATCCAGGGTCCAGGGACCCCTTGGTAGTCCTTGGGCAGATTTCAGGGGGTCTGTGAATTTGGATGGGGAAAAGAAATTACAACTTTATTTTCTTTCACCTCTAACTGAAACCGCGGGACTGCTGCAATGCTCATAAATGTGAGTATTGGTTATAAGTTGGTTTTTCCATCCCCGTTATAAGTCCAAACCATCACTAAACAAATGGCTGTTAAGCGAGGACTACCTGTAAATACATTTTTCTGAAAAGGGCTCTGTAGGTTTTGCCAGAGTCTCAGAGGGGTCTGTGGCACAAAAGAGGTTAAGCATCCCTGCTTCAAATGACAAGAAGTGAGAGTCCCATAAGGTCCTTGGAAGGTGCAGGGAGGATGAAAAATTTGCAACGCGTTTCTACCACAGTTGCCCCAGATTTTGACCCGTTCCCAGTGGAGAGAGATGGATAGATCAGGTGCAGTGACTGGTTTGGCTGGGTCAGGCAAGCATCATCTGCCTTCCATAGCCAGACCTTCAAGTTTTTTAATATTCCTTCCCTAGTGACAGAATGGAACTGCCTCCATCCCTTGAGATGGCTGGGTTTCTACAAAGTTGGCTTTCCATATTCACCTGTGATTGTCCGTGACAGGGGAGTGGCACTGGGTCAGCAGAATTGTCCAAACACAGCCACCCACAGCACAGCCGTTGTGCAGTATGGGGGGGAGGGGGCTCCCTTGACTTGTAATAGCCTCGGCACAGGGTTGAGTTCAAGCTGCCCCAGTGCTAACCAGGCTAGCAGGGTCAATTCCCACTTGCTGAACCAGATTGCCAGTGTTTTTGACCCAAACACACATTTTACAATTTTGCTGTGAGGCTGTCAATTTTTTTTAAAAATGTGTAGATACGAGCACGCACAAACATGCCTATCACAATATGTAGGGTCCAAGGCCACTCTAGGATGTTGTTTGCAGCAGAGGACAAAAGGGTTTGATAATCCCTAAAGCTGTGTGGGGCTGTTTCTAGCTTCAGACCCTTACACCCCTTTCTCTGTGCGCCAGTTAAAAATGTGGTGCAAACTGGGTTGATATATGGATTCCAGGAAAAATGGAGCAGGCAAGAAAAGGTGCTTATTGGCACCACATCTTAATCCATAAATGGGTCAGGTGTCTCTCACTCAATGGAATGACATTTTTCTGGAGCTAATTTCGGAACATAGAACAGTAGGCATGTCTGGAGGGGGGCAAAAACATCAAGATGGCAGCCACAGTTGCGTGATCAATGCCCCATCCTTTTGCTGTTCAGATGCCCATGCTGGCCACCATCCAGTAGAAGGGCCAGAAGAAGCAGCAATGCCCATAAAAATGGGCAGTGCTTCAATTGCACCATCTTGGCTGCCATTTTGACTTTTCTGACCACCATGCAGAAGTAAAGAAGCAGTGTGGCAACATATAAAGGCTTCCGAGCATCTGGCTTGAAGTTGGCATAACTTTGTTTTCCTGGATTTAATTTGCTCAGCCATTGGTCAGGACCACCTGGTGGATGGGGCTGAAAGAAACAGTGGGCGAGGCCAGGGCCCCAAGCGGGTGGAGACAGACCTTCCCTCTCTGACAGCCCCTTCCTCTCGTTCCAAAGCTGGAGGCAGCCAAGGCAGGAAGATGGGTCTTTAGCAGAACCTTAAACTGGTCTATAGCTTAGGAAGGTTGACATCCAGCTGAAGGTTGCAAGTTAGCCATGTTGCCCATCCATCCATGCCTTCTTCCTGGGCCCATCAGCATCTTTGAAGAGACCTGTTCCTTTTGCCTCTCTCCCCTTCAATCCTGCCATCAAAAGAAGTCCTTTGTCCACTCCCAACGGACCAGAGTTCATCTCTTTCTGATGCCCCTGAGACAAAAACTCATTGCTGTTTTCCTACCATTCTCCATCCCCTCCAATTACCGATAAGGATGTGCAGCACTTGCTACAGACTGTGGCATAATGACGCTCCCATTGTTTTTAAAGTGATTTTCCCTCCTGTATTCTTCTCTCAAGTTGACCTTCAAATGCTGCCTGACTTACAATGCAATGCAAAAAAGCAGGATTTTTTTTTCATCTTTTCCCAAAGAAAATAAGCATGGGTGAATGAGGAGCACATATCTGCATTGACACAGGCAGTGTTTTATTTGTAAACTGTGATGGGCTGGAACTCGGACCGGCTTATAGGACAGGGTCCCTGGACTCAGGAACCTTAGAACCGATTCTCGAGGCTCTGTTGTTGCAGCCACAGGGGAGAAGGCTCTGCACCTTCTCCTGAAAGAGAGGGAAATGGAGGAGGTGAGAGGAACACGCTTGCTATGAAATCAGCTACCGTGTGTGCATGCCACTATCCAGGGAACGAGAAATTAGATCCCTGCTGCAAGAAGCTTGCAATCCAGAATTGGAGCCACAGAGGATGAGGGGGTCTGCACAGCGTAAGTATTGTCAGGGAAGAAGGTGGTGGTTCTAACTCAGTGTTTTTCAGACTTGGCCCCTTTAAGACGTGTGGACTTCAGCAGTTCAGTGGCGTCATGTACACCCAGCTGGTGTTTCACTCTGCAGGCTTTTGCGTGTGTGAACCGTGTCTTCTTTTTGCAAATATTGGACATGGTTGCAAGAGAGCAGTTATGCAGGAAGGGGTAGCTTCCTCAGAGGCCGACGAAATGGGGCCCCTAAAGATGATCTCAAGGTATGGATATGCAAGGCAGGAAGAGGTACTCCTTCTGAGACTGTGGCCCCCAATCGCAAAGAACTTACCAGCACCTTGAATTGGGACCTGAAATGCACTCGAATCCACCCCAAATCATATCAGACGGGCATAATATATTCAGGATGCCCAGTTCCAGCAGTATGTTGGATTAAGTGAAGTTTCTAGCCCGTCTTCAAGGGCAGCCCCATGCACAACACATTGTGGTAATCTAGCAGGGCTAGCGTGGCCTACAGACCATCTCTCCATCTGAGGAGGGGTGTCACTGGCACACAAGCATATGCTGGTAGAAGGCGCTTCATGGCCCAGAGTGTATCATCTGGGAGGTCATCCTGATGCAGCTTTGCAGGGGCGTCTGCAGGGTATGGTCAAAAAAGTCAAGATGGCAGCCACAATGGTGCAATTGAAGCTCCACCCCTTTTATGTGCCTTACACAAATGTCTGGGAGTTGACCCTGGAGCTTTGGAAGAGATGTCACCCCTCTTGTGGGACGCCAGGGAAGTCATAGATTGGGAACTGGCCATCCCCATGAAAGACACAACATTTGCACACATGCACGCACACACACCCTCAATGCCCTCATCCCTCCTCCTCTCTATCCAAAAATACGATGCTCTTCTTTGAAACAATTTCCAGAGCAAATCCTCTTGCATCCAACAGCAAGAAATGCAGAAGGGAAGCTGCATTTCACTGCTGCAAACCCGCCATCGCAGTCGGAAAAGAAAGAATCCAGGGACGTTCCCCACCTGAGTGGCCGTTGGGGAAATTTTTTGGTCCCAAAACAAAGGGGAAAACGTGGGCAGGGGGTGGGATTTGGCCCTTCTCCCTTGGGGGAAGCAAGCAAAGCCCAAGTGAGGCGACGGCCAGTTCCTCCTCCTTTCAAATTCAAGTCATGGCCGAGAAACACAAGCAAAGAAAACAACAGAGAGCAACGGAGGCTTGGATGGAAGAGCGATAAAGTACTCAAATGTCTTTCTTCTCTCTGACCTCAATTTCCATGAAACAGCATTTCTGCCATGCCCGCTGAATGCCAATCATCCTGCCAGGACCTGGCACCAAGGGAGGGTTTTGCTTGGCATCATTTCTTAATTAGCACTGTAATTCCTCCAGACTGCCCAAAATCACTTCCTAAGTACAGGAAGGGAAAAAGAAGGACTTTTTCTGGATTTTTTCTTTTTGTAACTGTCCTCCTGTCTCAGCCATTGTGGTGCAATTGATGCATATCCTTCAGCATCATTGCCCAAAGGCATCAGAACAATGGAGACGCCATGCGTGCATGCATGTCTGTCCATGTGTGTGTTGTCCCCCTACCTTTTTAAAAGTATCTCCATTCATTGAAGATTTTCAGGATTTCTCTCAGCTGAGGAAAAGGGCATCCTTTTATTTTTTGAATGTCAAGGGAGCTTTATCTGGCCTCAGTCACAAAGACAGGGAAGTGGAGCCATGCAACAGACAGCAAGAAAGTTGGCATCCAACTTGGGGGAGGTTAGAAATCATCACTTGCTCCCAGCACTGAATTAAAGATGCAAATTCACAAGCAGATCAAAAACGATCTAGCCAAAAGGCAGGGTGGGTGAGTTTTGATTTTTTTTTCAGCCCTTCCCACACTAATTCCCTTAAATTCAACTTCATTAGTCTCACATGAACACAGAATTATGAGGAATAGAGCAGAGGCTTATTCAGAAAAATTCTATCAAACCCGCCACAAAAGTCTGCTGATTGCTCCTGGAGCCATTCTTACGTCAAGTGTGGGAATAAGACATTTATTTGTTTTTCGTTTTAATTGGAACCATCCTCATTTGCATGTCCCAAATTAATGGGTGAACCACAATACGGTATCTGGGGGAAGGGGTTGGTTTGTGGGTTTGGGGTTTGTGTTTTTTTTAAATCCTTCTCCAAAATTTGCAATACAGTTCAACTTTTTTAGAAAAATACAAAATGCATCATCATACTTTCAAAGTGTGCTCAAGTGAATATTCAGGAAAATGGAATTCAAAGCAGCCTTGATTAGGAAAAGCTTTGCAATGTGTCCCTTACATATTTTTCAGAAGCATATAAATTGCAAATATCTTTATGAATGTTTATGTATTTTTGTACATGCACAGACATATACATACAGATAGCTTGATATGTAAAAGCAATTCAGGTTTTAAAAAATGAGTTAAAACCTGCCTATGGAATCTTATTAATCAGTTTTTCCATTACAGTATGAAACAGCCAGTTCAATGTCTGAAAGTAAACATACTTTTCTCAGCTGAGGATTTTAGGTCTGGAATGGCAACTTCTCTCCAGCGACACAAAATTGTCTTTTTAGCGACACTCCATGTTTGTTAAGCCCAAAGTTCTTCACGAATCAGTAAATTCCAATGTTTTTGTGCATAATTAAACACCAGATTAGTATCTTGAAATTTTATTTCTCTTCCCCAAATAATTTTAACAAAAAAGTGAATGTCAAATGAACTGTTTGAACAACCATAGGGCGAACCCAAATCATATGTGGGAGTCACCCAGATTTATTGTCCCCAGCATAAAAAGGTGGACCCTCAATCCATCTTTGATATCCACTGATGTGTCCTGTAAAAAAAGAATTTTTGGATGAATAAGTCTTCATGAAAAAACATACTCAACGTTAATTAAAACACAAAACCACTGATTTGTTGACATACTCTACTCCAAGTTTATTCTAAAGTTCTTGCAGATTCCCAATATCATAAAAACATAGATACAAAGAATGTAAGACCTGGAGATCATCTAGCCTAACCCCCTGCCCAGTGTAGGAATCTGCTACTACTTCAGCCCTGATAGTCAGCCTCTGTCTCAACACCTCCTGGAGTTCATCACCAGCCAAGGCAGTCTGTTTCACTGTTGGACAGCTGTTACCATTAGGAAATCCTTCCTGATGTCCAACCGAAATCTGTTTCCATGTAAATTAGGTAAAGGTAAAGGTTTCCCTTGACGTAAAGTCCAGTCGTGTCCGACTCTAGGGGGCGGTGCTCATCTCCGTTTCTAAGCCTTGGAGCCGGCGTTGTCCGTAAGGACCCGTCCGTGGTCATGTGGCCAGCATGACGACACGGAACGCCGTTACCTTCCCGCCGAAGCGGTACCTATTGATCTACTCACATTTGCATGTTTTCGAACTGCTAGGTGAGCAGGAGCTGGGACGAGCAACGGGAGCTCACCCCGCCGCGCGGTTTCGAACCGCCGACCTTCCGATCGGCAGCTCAGCGGTTTAACCCGCAGCGCCACTGCGTCCCTTTCCATGTAAATTAAACCCATTAAATTATCTGTCCTCCAGAACAACTCTGAGCAATTCCCCCCATCTTCTACAGGGGAACCTTTCAGAGATTTGAAGTCTCCCCGCAATCTTTTCTCCCCGACACCTCCAGCCATTCTTTCTTCCTTCCAGGCCCCGTCTCATCTTGCTTGGTCTCTCAAAGTAGGTTCCAGTTTGTCCTTCCTACAACATGGTGCCCAGGACCATTGGCATCTGGTAGAAGCCATGATGATGTCAAGTGTGTCATGACATCCTTGTGAAAATTATGCAATTTGCACCGTTCAGATCAGGATGTGAATGGTGTAGGGTGCCTAATTCACATTGTTTGAGTGGTGACATCAGGACATACATGATGTGTCTTGCCTCCCCTTGATCTTCCTTGGAATACCTGGGCCATGATGGGCATCTGCAGAAGGTGAAAGGTGGGGGCAAAGGACATCACACAAGAGCCTCGACTTATGTATTGGCCTCAGATGTTGGGATCTAAGGATGTAAGAGTGGCATTGACAAGGTGATCTCCTTTTATGTGCTCACACCATCATGCTTGATCCCAGATGCAGCTGCAATGCCCTGAATACAGGTAGTCCTCACTTAACAACCATTTGTTTAGTGATGGTTCGGACTTACGACGGTGCTGAAAAAACTGACTTACAACTGGTCCTCACACTTATGACCTTTGCAGCATCCCATGGTCACATGATCTCCATTTTCAACCTTTCTGGCCAGCTTCTGGCAAGCAAACTCAGTGTGGAACTGGGTGATTTGCTTAACAGCCACATGATTTGCTTAATGACTGCTGCAAAAAGGTCATAAAATTGTGTCGGTTTTGCTTAATGACTGCTTTGCTTAGCAACCAAAATTCCGGTCCCCGTTGTGGTCATTAAGCGAGGACTACCTGTATATCAAGATCATTTTTCAAAAGTTTTTGACATAAACCAACAGTAGACACACCTCATTGTCTTGCTTTTCAGAAATACAAAGATCTTTCTCTATATGTGCTCTTTTGGCAACTCCATGACTACCATTAGATGCAGGGCTGTCCACGGGGAGAGGGTCAAAAAAATCAAGATGGCAGCCACAGTTATGCAGTCAAAGCCCCGCTCCTTTTTACATGCATCATGCAAAAGGAGTATATTGTAAACCGCCCAGAGTCCCTCCGGTCGGAGGAGATGGGCGGTGACAAATTTGATTGATAAATAAATAAATAAAATAAAATAAATAAATAAATAAATAAATAAAAGGGTGAGGCTTCAGTCACATGGTGGTGGCAGCCATCTTGACTTTTCCTGACACGTCCTCCTTACCGCAAAGACCCTTGCTTAGGCGAATGATGAAATTGCCTGCAACTTTTGCTGAATTTTCCAACTGCATTTTTCCATGGAAAAAAGGCTTATCAAGGAAGGGGCATGTGAAGACAGGCCAATGAAAGCCTTGACTAGTTAAGGCCCAACTTTGGCTCCTTGGTTCAGGAACAGCAAAAGCAACAAGAAATGAGTGACTGGGTCACATGACCCTTTGGCCAAGCCAAGCTTCAACTCTTAGCAAAGGCAGAACGCTGTTTTCCACAGCCTAGAACCAAATTGCGGAAGAGAGAGTAGCTTTGTTGAACCACACGGGTTCAATCAAACCAAGAACGGCTCTAAGCTTATGTCTTTCACCTGGGTTGTCACCAGAAAATGACCCGTTATTATTATTGCCGTTGTTGTTGATATTGTTGGGAACTGAACAGCTGGTGGTACCTGCATTCTTATTATTTTGTTAGGATAGGTTTTATGTATCGATCAAATGCTGATGGTCAGAAAAGGGAAAGTTAGAAAACTGCTTAATTTGACTTCAGCACTACAGAGGCAAGGAAATACTCTCGGGACATATAAAGAGCAAAAGCAGCTATGAGTGGGCCATGAGGGAAAAGAAAAAATTCAAAATCTATATTGAGACAGTCACTTTTAAAGGGCAACTGAAGATGTACAAATCACTGGCAAGCTTTTGAAAATGCTTCATTAGGCAGGAAAGTTAAAAGCTATAAAAAGGGATGGGGAAAGGAAACCTTGGCTTGGTGCTTAAGCCAGGTCTCCACGAAGTCACCATATACAAACCAGTTTGTGCCAAATGCTGGGAAGAAGAACCAAGACAACCATTGTTAGGCCTCTGATTTTGAAAATAGATGGTCAAAACCTCTTTCCCATCCCTTCTAAATCTCCCATCCCTTGGCAGGTGGAAATTCTAAGAGACATCTGTTAAGAAATCTTTATATGTACAAAGCCGGTGACAATATAATATGCATTAGCTAATATTACAGAATAAGAGCCAAATAGAAATTTTCAAAAGGAGGCACATATTATTTTTGAAAAGATATTATAATCAGAGATAAGCTGACATGGATAGGATAGGATAGGATAGGATAGGGCAGTGTTTCTCAACCTTGGCAACTTAATTGCCAGCTGGGGAATTCTGGGAGTTGAAGTCCACACATCTTAAAGTTGCCACGGTTGAGAAACACTGGGATAGGGTGTAAAATTTTCACTCAGCTTCGTGTCCCTCTCTTGTGTTGGTCTCACCTCCCTTAATTTCTAACAGGGCCTTTGCAATGGTGTTCAAAAGCGACAAAATGGTATCTGTGACTGTAATTGAAGCTCTACCTTTTCAGCTGCGTTGTGCATGTCACAGCTGACTTTTTGACATACATACACAGAGATGTCCCTGATTCCCAGCCGCTGTAATTAATAGTTTGGCCAGTTTGAGATTACAGAAGTTGAAATCTCTGGGTATCACATCGTGGAAAGCTGGTTGAACATTATTCAGTTGTATCACTGCTCACGGAAGATGGAAGTTTTTAAAGGCCTGAAATTTCACCTGTGCAGAAAAATAAAAAGTCAAGAAATGTCTAACCGACTTGAAAGCATGCTTTGTTAATGACCAGGCAATGCAAACATGGATTTTACTATTCTAATGTTATTGGAACTTTCACATTACATGCCCAGCAATCCATAGATCTGTGTAGGCTTGGGTGACTTTTAAAGCACAGAACAAATTATTATTGACCTGCCTAAATATCTGAGATAGCTAAGGATCAGATAAAGGAACGTGTTCATAACCTATATCCTCAAATTACTAAAGTTGTGTTTGCACAAGGCGCTTCCCTGGCTCAGTCCCAAATCTAGTGTTAATTCAGCAACGAAGTTAAGTGTGTGGTGGGAATCCAGCCCCTGGAATTTCTCAGTGAAGTGGAAAGAGAAAGCAGGAATGATTAGGAAGATGATCGGTCCTTCTTCAGCGATGCTAGTGATGTTGTTGTTTATTCGTTTAGTCGCTTCCGACTCTTCGTGACTTCATGGACCAGCCCACGCCAGAGCTTCCTGTCGGTCGTCAACACCCCCAACTCCCCCAGGGACGAGTCCGTCACCTCCAGAATATCATCCATCCACCTTGCCCTTGGTCGGCCCCTCTTCCTTTTCCCTTCCACTCTCCCTAGCATCAACATCTTCTCCAGGGTGTCCTGTCTTCTCATTATGTAGCCAAAGTATTTCAGTTTTGCCTTTCATATCATTCCCTCAAGTGAGCAGTCTGGCTTTATTTCCTGGAGGATGGACTGGTTTGATCTTCTGGCAGTCCAAGGCACTCTCAGAATTTTCCTCCAACACCACAGTTCAAAAGCATCGACCTTCCTTCGCTCAGCCTTCCTTATGGTCCAGCTCTTGCAGCCATATGTTACTACAGGGAACACCATTGCTTTAACTATGCGGACCTTTGTTGTCAGCGTGATGTCTCTGCTCTTAACTATTTTATCGAGATTTGTCATTGCTCTTCTCCCAAGGATTAAGCGTCTTCTGATTTCCTGACTGCAGTCAGCATCTGCAGTAATCTTTGCACCTAGGAATACAAAGTCTTTCACTGCTTCTACATTTTCTCCCTCTATTTGCCAGTTATCAATCAAGCTGGTTGCCATAATCTTGGTTTTTTTGAGGTTTAGCTGCAAGCCAGCTTTTGCACTTCCTTCTTTCACCTTCATCATAAGGCTCCTCAGTTCCTCTTTGCTTTCAGCCATCAGTGGTATCATCTGCATATCTGAGATTGTTAATGTTTCTTCCAGAGATTTTAACTCCAGCCTTGGATTCCTCAAGGCCAGCTTGTCGCATGATGTGTTCTGCGTACAAGTTGAATAGGTAGGGTGAGAGTATACAGCCCTGCTGTACTACTTCCCAATCTTAAACCAGTCCGTTGTTCCGTGGTCTGTTCTTACTGTTGCTACTTGGTCGTTATACAGATTCTTCAGGAGGCAGACAAGATGACTCGGTATCCCCATACCACTAAGAACTTGCCACAATTTGTTATGGTCCACACAGTCAAAGGCTTTAGAATAGTCAATAAAACAGAAATAGATGTTTTTCTGAAACTCCCTGGCTTTTTCCATTATCCAGCGAATATTGGCAATTTGGTCTCTAGTTCCTCTGCCTTTTCTAAACCCAGCTTGTACATCTGGCAATTCTCGCTCCATGAACTGCTGAAGTCTACCTTGCAGGATCTTGAGCATTACCTTACTGGCATGTGAAATGAGTGCCACTGTTCGATAGTTTGAACATTCTTTAGTGTTTCCCTTTTTTGGTATGGGGATATAAGTTGATTTTTTCCAGTCTGATGGCCATTCTTGTGTTTTCCAAATTTGCTGGCATATAGCATGCATTACCTTGACAGCATCATCTTGCAAGATTTTGAACAGTTCAGCTGGGATGCCGTCGTCTCCTGTTGCCTTGTTATTAGCAATGCTTCTTAAGGCCCACTCAACCTCACTCTTCAGGATGTCTGGCTCTAGCTCACCGACCACACTGTCAAAGCTATCCCCGATATTGTTATCCTTCCTATACAGGTTTTCTGTATATTCTTGCCACCTTTTCTTGATCTCTTCTTCTTCTGTTAGGTCCTTGCCATCTTTGTTTTTGATCATACCCATTTTGGCCTGGAATTTACCTCCAATGTTTCTAATTTTCTGGAAGAGGTCTCTTGTCCTTCCTATTCTATTGTCTTCTTCCACTTCTGCGCATTGCTTGTTTAAAAATAATTCCTTATCTCTTCTGGCTAACCTCTGGAATTTTGCATTTAATTGGGCATATCTCCCCCTATCACTGTTGCCTTTTGCTTTCCTTCTTTCTTGGGCTACTTCTAGTGTCTCAGCAGACAGCCATTTTGCCTTCTTGGTTTTCTCTTTCTTTGGGATGTATTTTGTTGCCGCCTCCTGAACAATGCTGCCAACTTCTGTCCAGAGTTCTTCCGGGACCCTATCTACTAAGTCCAGTCCCTTAAATCTATTCTTCACCTCCACTGCATATTCCTTAGGAATATTAGTGAGCTCATATCTAGCTGATCTGTGGGTCTTCCCTAATCTCTTTAGTCTGATCCTAAATTGTGCAAGAAGAAGTTCGTGATCGGAACTACAGTCAGCTCCAGGCCTTGTTTTTACCGACTGTACAGATGTCCGCCACCTTTGGCTGCAAAGGATGTAATCAATCTGATTTCGGTGTTGTCCATCTGGTGAAGTCCATGTATAAAGCCATCTCTTAGGTTGTTGGAAGAGAGTGTTTGTTATGCAGAGTGAATTGTCTTGGCAAAATTCTATCAGCCTGTGTCCTGCTTCGTTTTGTTCTCCCAGGCCATACTTACCTGTAATTCGAGGTGTCATTTGACTGCCCACCTTAGCATTCCAGTCTCCTGTGATGAAAATAACATCTCTTTTAGGCGTGTTGTCCAGTAGGTGCTGCAGATCCTCATAGAACTGCTCTACTTCAGTTTCTTCAGCATTTGTGGTTGGGGCGTATATTTGGATCACTGTGATGTTAGATGGCTTGCCCTGAATTCGAATTGAGATCATTCTGTCGTTTTTTGGGTTGTATCCAAGCACTGCTTTAGCCACTTGACTATTAATTATGAAGGCTACTCCATTTCTTCTGTGGTCCTCTTGTCCGCAGTAGTAGATCTGGTGGTCATTTGATGTGAAGTGGCCCATTCCAGTCCATTTCAGTTCACTGACGCCCAGAATGTCTATCTTTAATCTTGACATCTCCCCAATAACCACATCCACTTTGCCCTGGCTCATAGATCTTACATTCCAGGTTCCGATGGTGTGTTGATCCTTAGAACATCGGATTCGCCGTTCACCACCAGCACCGTCGGCCGCTAGCCGTCCTTTCGGCTTTGAGCTAGCTGCGTCATCACGTCTGGGGCTAGTTGAGCTCATTCTCAGTGAAGTGGAAAGAGAAAGCAGGAATGATTAGGAAGATGATCGGTCCTTCTTCAGCGATGCTGGTGATAAGAATGATAAAACCCAGAGAAGTGATACTGATGTATCCAACAGCTGACAAAAGAGGCTTGCAGGCCAGAAATCCTGGGTACCGGCTGTAGCATTATCATCCACTGGTAATTGGACAATTTGCTTAAATGCTGTTTAGTGAAAGCTGTTTTCTTTACATAATGGCTACTTATCAAGGTAGCAATGCTTGATATGTATAGGCTCACCCATAGCTGTATCTATAGCAACAGGCTGTTCCTGGGAAAAGACAACTCAACGACTCAACGGGTGGCTGATAAATATGGGTGTTTGGTCCAAGCACCTCTTCAGTGAGGGGGGCACATAGATTTCCAATCCTGCTTGAGAAATCTCACTGTCAAGAGTATTAGAGGGTTTTTAAAAACTGAGATTATTGTCCAACTGACTCCAAGGAGTGCAGAGTCTCTGACAATGCTTAAAGAGTCATCTTAGGCACTTACTGCACTGAATTTTGGAGGCTTCAAAGAACCCTTCTTAGCATCTGGTTGCACAGGTAGGCTTCTGCAACCTTCAGTTACCTTTTAATTCAGAACAATTCCACTGGTTTCAGAGAGAATTGGACCACTTCCTCCCTATGACCACCATCCTGTCTTAATCCAGGCTTAAATTGACTCAGGACTGTCTTCACTTTGGTCAGCTTGGAATGACAGATGACACCCAGAGAATGTTATGGGCCCATGTGATGAGCTCATCCTCTTTTGCTCCAGCTGAACAATTGGAGATGACAAAGAACCTCTTTCCTGCACCATACAAAAAGTCAATGAAAGACAGTCCAAAAGAAAGGGGGGGGAAAGAGGCTAGAAGATGGCAACACGTTAGGAAGAAAGACAGAGCTACTCAGCTCTTATTTTGGCTCAGCGTTCTCCAACAAAAAGTGGCATGTTCTATCAGGAAACGGGAATGGACTGGATGAAGGGGAGGAATTGAAACTTGAGGTGGATTGAACTATTATCAGGGAATGCTTCTTTGAACTGGTATAAAACTAGGACCAGAGAAATAGCATTTTAGATTACTAAAGGACTAGCAGATTGCCTAAGGAATCTTGGAGTACAAGTGAAGGGCCAAACAACTGGAACAGGGCAAATGTTGTCCCTACTTTAAAACCAAGTGGACAATTCCCCCTCCCTCACAATTTACAGAACAGTCTGATTCAAAGCTGGGAGAGATCACAAAGCAGATCAATCCATTCAATCCGTTAAGTAACTTGAAAACAGTACAGTAATTACCAGAAGTCAATATGAATTTGTCAAGAATAAATCTTGCCAGACTAACTTTATTTCATTTTTGATTGGGTGACATCTTTAATAGATTGCGGGAATGCTGTAGACATAATATATCTTGATTTCAGCAAAGCATTTGACAAGGTATCCAGAGATGTGACTGGCAAGCTACTGAAGGGTGGGCTGGAGGGCATGAGAACTAAGCTGGCTCAGAAATCATATTCAGAGAATTAATCTCTCAAAATGAAGAGTGATATGAAATTGAGAGCCACAAAGATCACCCCAGGGTTTTCCACTCTTTGATAATACCAATAATAACACAGATGTAAAAGTGGAGAGAAAAATGATCACATTTGCAGATGGTACAACATTGAGTGGGATAGCTAATACCCCAGAAATCAGAAGTAAAATTTAAAATGGTCTGATAGATTGGAGAAATGGGCTGAAAATAAGAAAATGAAATTAAAAAGGGACAAGTGCAAGGACACAGAAATTAAATGCACAGATATAGGATGGGGGATCTCTAGCTTGGGACTGGTACTTCTAACAAAAATCTCTTGGATTGATAGTTGATTGAAAACTGAATATAAGCCGCAATCTGCAAATGACATGGCTGCAAAGAACATTTGAATCTAATATATGTAAATGATGGAAAAGATATTGCAAAGGCATTCTTATACAGTAGTTACCAAAACATTAGTGGAATGACAAACAGATTGAATAAATGTTTACAAGAACTAAATATTTCAGCTGCTGTATATAAATTTTGGAGTTAGAACAAGACCCTTTGTGGAGCACCTGTTGTCATCCTGAAGTTCCTGTCTAGAAACTCCCCCACACTTCCCCAGCCAGCATGCACGGATTCCTGGGGAATTCTGGGAGCTGAAGTCCAACACCCTTTGTGGAGCACCTGTTGTCATCCTGAAGTTCCTGCCTAGAACTTGAATTTTCAAAGAACAGGTCAAAGATGTGATTTTTTTTAACCTGTGTTATTCCTTGATGAATAAAAACATTATCATTCTTATTCTTATTCTTATTATTTCAATTTATAAGGCCACAGAATAAAAAAATACCCAAGGCACATCCAGTGGAATAGAAGCATCATATACTGTAAACCAGTGTTTTTGAAACTTGGCAACTTTCAGATGTGTGGACTTCAACTCCCACACTTCCCCAGCCAGCATGCACAGATTCCTGGGGAATTCTGGGAGCTGAAGTCCACACCTGCCAAGTTTGAAAAGCACTGCTGTAAACAAAGGAACCAAAGAATATTGCAACAACCATTCAAAATTTCCTTGGCCTGCTCGAAAAGCCAATATTTTAAAGATTTTCTGAAGAGCAGTAACAGATACAATTTTAGGGTGCATCAACCAAGATATTCTTTCCAAATCATGAAAAGCAATCATTTTGATTAGATCCTACCTCAAGTACTGTGTCCAGTTCTGGGCACCAACCTTTAGAAAGGCTTTTCAAATCCCTAAAAGGAGATCACACCAAAGAACATCAGCAATTTTTTTTTCTTACTCCAAAACACAAGACATGGAATAATGGCTTTAAGATGCAGGAAGGCAGATCCGACTTCATTTTTTCCTCCCAGGAATATCAGTCCAACCAGTTGCTCCAAGAGGTGGTGAGCTGCCTTGAACTGGATCTGTTCGAGCAGAAACGAAGGGGCATTTTGTCAGAAATTCTTTCATTTGGATTCCTGAGATCTGTAGGCTGTTGGGCTCAGGGGCCCCAAGTGCCCCATCCAACTTGGGGATTTCTGGGCAAAGGTTGCTAGAAGGTCTTCCTCATTTTCTGCGCGTGCATTGTGTGCCAATGTTTGGTGGCGTTTAGAAACCCAAGAGGTAGTTTTGCTGGGAAGCAATGCAAGAGAAGATTCCTTGGTCACATCTTAAGGTCCCTCCGAGTTGTGAAGAGGACACAATATAGCACCAACGATTGTGCCTACAGACCCCTTTTTGAGTAGCTGCAACTATGTTTGCATGTTGCAATGGGAGCTAGATTGGGAGAGGATCAAATCCAGCGCATGCAGGGAAAGAGGAGCTCTGGAAACAGGATGCTGAGCCTTTGCTGGGGCAAGACAAGGGGGTAAACTCTGCTCAGGAGCCAGGAGGAGTTGTCAAGCAAGAGATCCTGACAATGGGGAAACAGATCATCAGCAAAGGTTGCAGAGTTGCAGTGACTCATGGGAAAATACTGACTTTTCCCTATAGGTACCAGTAAACCAAAGTCAAATTAGAAATAAGCGAACCCAATTCCCTCAGGACATGACATGGTTCTATCCTCAAGTCTGGAGCTGATCCTTATGTGGTAGCCAACAGTGGTGTGTGGAAGTACCCTCAGCTATGATCTGCTCATGAACAAATGGTCCCAATTATAATTCACAATTCCTTTGCTGAGCTCTGGATCCAGGATGATACCTGATCTGTTCTCCATCACCCCAGAACGCAGGACAGATAATAATTGTTTTAAATTGCAGGGAGGCAGAGCCCAGCTGAATGTCGGGGGAAATTTCCGAATGAGAGAGCAGCTTCGTAGTGGAACCAATTAGCTCCCTTGTGGATATGTTCCAGCAGAGGCTGGACAGCCATCTGCCAGGGAAGCTTTAATTTAAATTCCTTCCTTCCTTGAGCAGGGGGTAGCCTAGATAGCCTCAAAGTCCTTTCCAATGCTTTTGCTCTGTCCATACAACATGCTTCAACAAGCCAGATAAATACCTAAAGACCTAAAAGTTGCACAACACACTAAGTTTGGTTAGTATTTGTCTGAGTATTAGTATTTTTCCCCATGTGTGACTTGACGTATTGATTACTTTACATATTGTGTGAACCCAGAGCATGTCAGTTCGCTAACCAGAGTGTGAGCTTATGGCTGCCTAAAACTTGGATGACTCTTTCCAGTTTCTCAAGAGATTTTGGTGATTCTGAGGAAGTGTCTGCTCATGGGCATCTCCAGGATGCATCACAAATGGGCCATGTGGTTGGTGTTCTTCTCTACTCCGTGTGTCCTGAAGCATTTCTTCTCCGATTGGCGGATATCTCACTTCTTCTGTTGACCATTTACACCCCACCACAAGCAAGTAGAAGGACCAGAATAAGGGGAGCTCATTGCAAGGACCCCACTTTATTAATATCGCTCCTGCCTGTTACTCCAGGTAGAGGAAAATCTGACTTTGTTCATCATTATCCTTGGCTGCAAATTCAAAGTATAAACATTTCTCACATCAGCGTGATCTGTTTGAGTATCATGAACATACTTGAGGCAGACAGCAGAACACCCATGTTGGGTTTCAGCAATGTCATTATATAAGGCTTCCAGGGTCTTTTGCTGAGGGTCATTTTGCTTGGAAGAGAAGGCTGATGAGAGGCATGATCACAGTCTTCCAATACTTGAAGGGAAGTGGATTTATTCTCCAAAGCTCCTGAGGATAGGACAAGAACCGGTGAGTTGAAGCTTCACAAAAACACCCAAATAAACATGATGTCCTGACTGTGAGAGCTACTAAGTTGTGGAACATGCAGTCATGGGGGCTCCATCACTGGAGCTTTTCAAGCCAAGGTTGGACAGCCATTTGTCTGGGATGGTCTGAGGAGTCCTACCTTGGGCAAGGGTTGGACTAGAAGACCTCCAAGGTTCTTTCCAACTCTAGGCTTCTGCGATTTTAATTGTGGATTGGGAAATTGGGAGTGTTATTGTGGAATCATGGTGAGGTGGTCCAGAGTTAATGATTATTTATTAATCTAGGGTGGCATTGGAATGTCACTGTCTTTGTTCTTGTTATTTGGCTTATGTGGATGTTATAATGCTTACTGTTTGTCTGGATGTTTTATTGTTTTATAGTCTTACTGGGGATATTTTATTCTTATAAAATTAAGGTGTACCATGGACATTATTTGATTTTGTTCTTCTGTGCCACCATGAGTCGGAATGGAGTTGCTGACATATATCTACATCTACATTTGTATTTACATCTTTCATTACTATGAACTTTTGCTGAATTTTTCTGCACACAAAGTCTCAGCGCCTGGATATCTCCATCACCATCTTCTCCAAGTTGAATCGGCTAGTCTAGAAAGACCTGGGAAAGAGCGTTTGCTGAGGGTCTCACCACCAAGGGAATATCATCGGCTTGGTCCCCAGGTTCATACACTTCCCCCTTTGAGGTGGCTTACCCTGGCCATCCAGACAACCCCCTACTTATTACTTGTTTGGAGCACTGTAAAAACATGGCAATTCTCCAAGGCATTTGGGGATGAGTGAGATCATCTTACCCCAAATGGTGGCACGCCAAACTGATTGGGTTTTTTTTATTATTATTAGATTTTTCATCCCGCCTTTATTATTTTTATAACTAATCAAGGCGGGGGACATACCTAATACTCCTTCCTCCTCCATTGCATTCCCTAATTTTTGTTTTTAATCTTAAGACATTAATACTGTAAGTCTCTCTGAGCCTCTGAAAATGGAGCAGCCTATAAATTGTAGGAGGAAGCGGTGACCGACCTTGTAATGAAAATCTTGGGAACAAAATCAGCCCGAACAAGAATGTCTCTGATTGCAACCAGCCGTGTCCACGGGGAAGATCAAAATCTGCAAGGCTTGGATTGTGATGCCGCACCCCCATTTCGCAGGGTTTGACCTTCCCTGCAAACAACACAGATTGCAAATTTTGTCACAGATCCCCGCAGTTGTTGTTGTTGTTATAATGCAAAAGCTGTCTAATGATTTGCCAAATGATTGCAGCCAGGCATAAGACTCCGAACCTATTTGCATCTTCATCGGCAGCTGGACTGCCGGATTTTCCTGACCGTGCCTGCAAGTAAAGAAAAAAAAAACTCCCTCTAAAATACGCCACAAACAGCTTCCAAGGAGGCAAAATCGCATTTCCAAGCATGTACGCATGCCGCATCCCCGTCTGCTCAGCAATTAAGCATCACAAATGCAGGGTGATCTTGGGGAACAGAAGGCAATAGACAAGAGTGAAATTTCTTCTGACAGTGTTTAATCTCCCTCCTGAAAGACAGGAGAACGATACTCGTTCTTCTGCCCGGGTTACGCCTGCCATTCACACCCTATTTTGTGCTTGTATTTGCTGGCTACCTTCTCAGCATGTTAAGTATGTCAGGGTACTCACCGGATCTTACGGAGCAGTGCCACTTAATGGGATGTGGCACTTACAAGACACTGGGGCAAAGCCAGATGGGCAAGTCAACCTGGCACAGGAAGACATCCCCCCCCATCTCTTGCAGGGGCCAAGGCCGCAAGGGCCTGCCCCAGACAGGATTCAGAATCCCACCAGAGACCCCAAGCAAATGCCCCAACAGCTTTCTTGACCCTTGCGCTTCACAACTGGGGCGACACACAGAAAGGGATGCAGGAGTTGCAGGGCCCAGAGGCTGATTTGGATCTGCACTAGAGCAGAGCCTGAAACATCTGGAAAGCTTGAAGGGGCTGATTTCAAGACACCCCCCCCCCCCTGTCTGCTGTGGAATCTCCAGAAGGCCCTTTCTGGAATGGCTCCTTGCTTACTGCTAGACCCATTGAAGGAGAAGCAGGCAGAAACAGCTTGCCAGCCCCTGAAGTGGTGTCAGCCAGCCCAGAAAGAAGCATTTCACTTGGGGAGCCCTGCAGCCAGTGAGAGAAACTCTGGATCTTTTTTTTGCCTCTGGTTTATATGCCCTCCCTACCTAGAGCTGGGTTGAAACTTCCTCCTGCATCTTTTAAAAGCCTCTTTATCTACTTGTCCAAGCAGCAACCAAAAGGCAAGACAAGCTCATGGTGTTGCAGAGCAATTGCAGTTTTTCCTTTACCCCCCACCCCTCTACAGTACAAGAAAATTGGGGGGAAATTCTCCTGAGCACGTGGGGGGCCTTGCCTTTAATTTAGTCATGAGAAGACTGCAAGACAAGCAGATTTTTCCATGCAGCGTTTTTGTCTCCCTAGATTTTCACCCCCCTTTGAGGGGTCTTCTTCAGATATTTCTGGCCACCTTTCAAGGAAGCTTCTGCCCCAAGGAGTTCAAAAGTGCCCTGAGACTAATGTGTCAAAGCAAAAACCCCTTTCATTGGGAAAGAAAAGTTTTGGAGCACCGGAGGCTGGATTTAACACAGCAGCCTGCCAGACACAAACCAAAAATCTGGAGTGCTTTGCAATCTACATATTATGTAAAATAAAAGCAGTTCATTTTTCCCCCTAAATACAAAGGATCAGATTTATTCATGTTAGCTGCCTGATTGGGGGAAAACACAACTTTGCACATTCCCAAAGAACCCTTCAGGACAGAAATCTGGCACTGGAGCTGAGCTGGCTCAAGGATTTGGAAATGTAACCCTTGGTTCATTGGGTCAGAGAATTGTGGAGCTGGACCACAAGGATCATCCGAGCCATCCCTTTGCAAAGCCACATTCCACCCTTTGCTCCATTGGCATCCTTGCCTGGCACAGAAACAGTCCCAGGATTATAGCAATGCCAATGCAAACACCAGCTTTTATTATTCTGGTTTATTTCATTCTTAGAGCATAAGAACAGTCCTGCAGGATGAATCCAGGCCCCATCTTTGTCTCTGTTCCCATTTCTCCTGGTAGCAAACCAAATGCCTCTGGGGCGTTCACAGGTAGGAGGTGGAGAGATATCTCACTCGGAAACAGGTATTTGAAGGCATGTTGCCCCAACCCAGAGGGAACTTCAAAGCTAATAGCCCCCAATAGGTTTGTCCCCCATGAAATTATCAAGTCCCTTGTTAGGGCCCATCATCCTGTCTAGTGGTCATGAGTTCCACGGGTGAATTACACACTCTGCCAAGAAGTTCTTGCTTTTTCCCTTCTAAATCTCCTTCCAATCAGCTCTTCCAGATGACTCCTGATCTGGACTTCCTAGGACAGGGAGACAAACTTCTTCCATGCTGTCGGTGATTTTATATTTCTTCATCAACCTCCATTAACTTTTTTTCCTAATCTAAACAGTCCTTAAGGCAGTGTTTCTCAACCTTGGCAACTTTAAGATGAGTAGACATCAACTCCCAGAATTCCCCAGCCAACTCCCAGAATTCTGGGAGTTGAAGTCCATTCATCTTAAAGTTGAGAAACACTGCCTTAAGGTGTCTGTGCTCTATGGGGAGGGGTTAATGAAAGAATATCATGTTTCAGGGTTCAAAACTATCAAGAGATTCCCCCTTGCTAGGTATCTCATGGAACATTTTGAACACCCCCTGCTTTCTTCTCCTGGACCTACCAAGCATCCTTTTAAGATTATCTGGAACGTGGCGATTTTGCATTAGGAGAAGTGTGTTGGGCAAGAAGCGTCTATTTGCAGATGTCCTTATAGAAACCAGCCACAGATTTGCAGTTTTAAACCTTTAAGATCCATTGGGAGAACAAAGAAGGGCCCCGGGAGGTTGCCCTATTTTCCTGTGTTACATTTCGTCAAGATCATGCCCCGTTATCTGCCGGAAAGCATCTTCCGTGAGAATATAAGGGATTAAGTTGATTGCTCCTGGGCTGAGAAATCAATTTTTTCCCAATAGTGCAGAAGATAGAACTTCAATTGAGTAACAAAAATCCACAAGTGATTCAGAGAGCTGCAATTTTTGGTAAATTAGCAGCTAAAGCTGGGAAAGAAGGCAAGGAAGTTTTATCAGCTTTTGATAAAATTCTTTCAAAGGTAAAGCTTTTATAGTTTCACGATTGTGCACTGATAAACTGAGTTCGATAGATAAATTTATGGTGCAGTGTAGGTGAGTATTCTCTGGAATGGCTTTAGGATTGTAGAAGCCAATCCTTCGACAGGGTGGCCTAAGATACAGGTCTGCCACCATTTACACAGGAGTAAATACATCACCCAGAGGAGAAGCCCAGAGTGGAGGCAACCCTCTTTTGCACAAATTGAGGATTCTTTCACAAGCAACATCGGTTAATCTGGGCATCTTCTCATTCCCCAAGATACATTTTTTTTTAAAAAAAATCACCTTTCCCAAATGCCAAGTGTCTAGCTGTAAATTTCCCTGCTGCAGGAATTGCTTTTCACTGCAAACCTCTATGTTTTTACATAACAACCTTTTTTATATTCAGCTTTCAGAAACTTTTTTTTTCCAGACACATTCTTCACCTGCCCCCTAGAAGGAGAACTGTCTGGATTATTTTTCCTGGAGAAAGAGAGCATTTGATGGACTTTGTTCGGAGGGCACACAAGAGAGATTGGAACAGCCAAGGGCCACACTTTCTGCACTCCGACTAGATTTCCTCCACATACTAAACTACAAAGTGCCCAACTCCACTTTAGCCAAAGCTAAATGTTTTGGGCCAGCCCAGCCGGTATCACACCTCCTTCTCTTTCTTGCTTTAAGGCCCCACCAGCCACCTGCAGCTTCTCTTTCAATATTATGTCTGCCCAATGCTTTGGATTCAATTCGAAAGATGCTTCGGGACCGCACCTCTTTGTGACTCATTAAAGCAGCTTTGGCTGTTTCCTGAGTTCCAGCTCAGCGGAAACTGTCCCTTCAGCCGCCGCCGCACAATCTGGGGAAATGAAGCAGCTGCTTTAATAAGTCCCAGTTGGGAGCTGCATCTGGGTTCCTGCATGCTTGAAAATGTCTCTTCTGAATGGGAGCCAAAGCCTTGTTTTTTGCCCTTCAGTGTGGCTTCTCCACATGGAGGTTTTGCTCTCCCAGGGAAGAGGTTGCATTGCTGTTTATTTCCTTGCATTTACAGCAAAGGCTCTCTCTCGGGGGAGATCAACACATTAGCTATCACCACTCTGCTTCTGATCTTACTAATGAAGGGAGAAGCACTTGAAAGGGCAAATGTATCACTGCCGAGGAAATTAGCTTATCCGTCCTGGCTGGCAAGCAGGGCGAACAATGATCATAGGAACCAGGTGATATGCGGAGAATCAAACAAGCGTTGGCTTTCATTTTCCACGCCCTTAAAGCAAACTGCTTCCTTATGAAAACAGGTGATTAAGAAGAGCTGTGGAAACAGGTCTGCTTCCACGACAGGCACCCCTTTGTGCAATAGGACCAAACAGGTGGTCTCGCACAAGAGCACACTCACCCAGAGATCAGAATGTGGAAGGTTCTTCCTTTTTATCAATGGATTGAATCGGATTGGATCCGTACCCTGCCCCTCTGCACTGGAGGATGCTCAAAACAGCTAGTACACATTTGAAAAAACAAAAACAGAAATACAGGTAGTCCTCACTTAACAATCATTCGTTTAGTGATGGTTCGGATTTACCACAGTGCTGAAAAAACCTGTTTACAATGGTCCTCACACTTATGACCATCACAGCATCCCCACGGTCATGTGATCACGGTTTGGGCGCTTGGCAACCAGTGTGCATTTATGACCGTTGCGGCGTCCCATGGTCAAGTGATCGCCGTTTTCGACCTTCCCAGCTGGCTCCTGGCAAGCAAAATCAATGGGGAACTGGGTGATTTGCTTAACAACCACATGGTTCACTTAATGCCCACAGTCGCTTAACAACTGCCACAAAAAATGTCATAAATCACGTCAGATTTGCTTAATGACTTTGCTTCCAGACCCAACTGTAGTATCAAGCAAGGACTTCCTGTAAAACATTCCAAAGCTGCATTACAATTAATACTAAAATTAACCCAGACCATCCAGAAGCCATAACTGTCCCAGAATGTAATGGTGTGGGTAGTTATGGGTGCACCTTGGTATGCCCATGTAACACTGCTGGTTCATGAGCTGTGTTGTTGACCAGTTGGCTTCTGGGTGCAATTCAAGGTGTTGGGTATCACCTTGAAGGCCCTTCATGGCACAGGGCAGGACAGTTGTGGGGCCACCTCCCTCTAATCGTCTCTACTCCTCCAGTAAGCTCTGATGGGGGATGGGAATGCTCTGGGTCCCATTTCTTAAATGGTGTCATCCTATGGGACCCAGGAGACGTGTGCTCCATCACTGCACCTGCCCCATGGAAAAGCATTCTCTCCAAGATCTGGGGGCCCCCAACCCTGATGGCCTTCCGTAAGGTTATGAAAACCTGGTTCCTACCCCCACCCCCACCCCTAGCAATCCAAGCCATTGGATTAGGAGAATTTGGGTAATTCACCTAGGATGATTATTGGATTGCCTTTGGCAGAATTTCTGTTACGTTCTCTTATATTTGATGATTGCCTGTTTTGGGGGGGTTGTTTTTAATTGTGCACCACCCTGATTCATTTGGGAGAAGGTGGCTATATATTTATTTAGGCTATGTATGCCTAAATAAATAGAATCCAAAACCCCTTGAGGAATGGAATGAAAAGGGTGTGCCCTTGCAGTCTTTAAGGGCACCCAACGAAGCTCCTGAAAGATCCAAATCGTGCAAGCCATGGCATTCCCTGTGACTTTCTATGTAAGTAAAACTTGGATTCTGAAGCAGCAGTAGTGATGGTTTTGAATGTTGCTGTGGGAGAAAACTCCTGAGAATACCCTGGATAGCCAAGAAAACAACTGATGGATCAGTGAACAAATAAACCCAGAGTTCTCACTCAAGGCACAAAGACCGGGCTCAAATCATCCTACTTTGGACAACTTATGTGAAGGTCCAGCTCTCTGGAGAAGGCTCTGATGCTGGGAGAGGTGGAAGGAAAGAGAAGGGGAGGACGACCAGCAGCAAGCGGGATGGACTCAGTTACCCTTGGAAGACCTGAAGGACCAGGTTGGAGACAGGCCTTCCTGGAGAAAATCTATCTATGTGGTCTCTAGGAGTCAAAAACAACCTGATGAATCAATCAATGAACGAGATAACATTTGGAAGTGGCTCAGGCAGACATCTCCCTGATTCACTGGCGTATAAGAAGGGGGAAGAGGAACAGCACAGTCAGACTTGCAAGTTTCTGTTATTAGAGCCTATCACAGTAAAAATAGTTTTAGCCTTCCTGGGGAGTTGATTTCCTGATCTGGTCTACTTCGTGGGGCTGACATCTGCATGCTGGAAAGAGGTGCTACAGGCCATGGAAGCATCTGCGCAACGACCAGTCAGCTTTGTAACTGGAGAGGTGGTGCCTTAATATACTCATTAACACATTAGTGTTGGAGTTCAATTCCAACATCTGGGAGGGTGCTTTGTTGGCATTTTTTTCTGCTCTTGGCTACCACGGTAATTAAGTACTTCCTTAATCATTCTGGCCGGGTGAAGAGGTCGAATTTAATTGTCCTCAGTTTAGGTGTTAATAGTTGCATTGCCTGAGGGGAAGGCAGCTTGCAGGACTTTTGTTTAGTTGTTTTTAGCCTTGCAGCCGAGTAAGTAGGTCGCTTCTCTCTGAGAGCGTGTGTCCATGCACAAGCCTGTAAATATGTTTTTGTGCTTTCTGTAAATAAATTTATTTTTATAGAAATGCCTGGTGTGTGATTTTTCTGATCTCTCTGGGCCAAATGCTTTCCAGCACTCTGCAAGATGCTTGCCTGGGACTCCAGACCATTCTGCATTAAAACCGGGACAAACTGTATATTTCCCCTCACTGACAAAAGGAGGAGAATCATCCACACAGTCAAGCGGGAGTTGCATGCCTTGCACTTGCTGAAAGTTGGATATACGTCAATGACTTGCTTTTGGATTCTGCAGTCCTGGGCTGCACTTCACAGTGACTTACTTTCCTCTCCTTCTCTGTGCCTCCTTTTTTTTTTCAGTCTTCCCACCTGGCCGCTGCTTGAAAAGTACCCAATCAAGACAATCATCCATGCAATCAGTAAATGGTTGTTAGCCTGGAGTTCCCACCCATTTTGTTCTTTTCGAATCAACGCTCTGCAGCAGGATTACCCTGTCCGATGACCCCTTCCTGTCCTTTTTCCAAACAGAAGTGGAGAGATGATGCCACCAAGGTTGGGGCAATTTTTGGAAGCAAAAGAAACCCCTGATTTATCAAGGGCTGAAGCTTCCTCTTTGCTGCACATTTGTGGCGGGGGATGGGGGGGAGAGGAAGAGGTCAACTGTTCAGTCGTTGCAGGGATGTTGGACGACAGTAGGACAAGATTCCAGCAAGCCAAACAGGGGAAGCTGAAAGAAGCTTAGTGGGTTGCAGATATTCCTTTGCAAGCTGGAGAGGAACTTTGCCCAGACGGGCTCTGTGGAATTATGCAAGTCCCCTTTGCAAATTGTGTAATCTTGTGTAGCCAACATCTGTAAGACAATTCCAAGGGGTATCATGGGAGGGGGGGATGCAGAGGAGTGGGATGTGAGTGTTGCATGATGAACTTAATCCACACCAACCCACCCTGGGGTGCCTTTTTCCAAGCCTCTGCTTCCCCTTTCACTGTTGCAGGGTTTGCATTTATGAATTTGTTGTGCTTCAGAGAGATGAGGGATCCAAACACAAGAATTCCCTGACTCATGGGAATTGTAGTCCCTACATACCTGAGGAGTCTCAATCTGGGGATGTCATTAGGAAGAGCTGAGCTGTCATTAAGAAGGAAATAATGCAAAGGATGGTCGTGCGGTGCTGAGATTAAGCCAGTGTTTTTCAACCTTGTCAACTTTAAGATGCGTGGACTTCAGCTCCCAGAAGTTGAAGTCCACACATCTTAACGTTGCCAAGGGTGAGAAATACTGGATTAAGCTGTCCAGCTGAGACCTTGGAGATGTGCATTCCAACCCCCCTTTGTACAGGGAACAGGACATAAATACCTAATATGCAACTATATCTGCCTTCTCATGCATAGAAAGCCCTTGGGGTCCCTGAGAAGGCTTGTGATGCTTATTTTGGCAGCATTAAAATTCCTTTACTGTATTATAATTTAATGAATCACTTGAACTGGAGCATAAAAGGCTTGTATTTCGGTTTCTCCCATCTCACACCGGCCAAGGAAAATCCTCTAACTGCTGAAATTGCTGGGATGAGAAAGAGGAAGAGGCTGGAATCACACACAGTCCTGGGTGTCTGGATGCTGTGATCTGACCCCGAGCTGTCCATCATCTCTTGATCAACCTTCTTGATTCCACCTGGCGCTCTCTGCCGCTATCCATTTTTTTTCTTTTAAAAATGTCCGTCTTACAAAAAGGCAGTCCTGGATTATATGACGTGCAATTAAGAGCTTAAAGCCTGCAACTCTGGCTCCGTTACCACCCCGGGTAAGAAAAAGGCACTTGGGCTTAACTCAATCTTGGGTGACTCTGGCATGCTAGGCCGGTCCCTGCGAACAGAATGTGAGTGCCAGCTTCAAGAAGAAGTCACAATTTCTAGGATGACTATGTAGGACCAATTCCTGCATGATGTGGAAGAGAGAGAAAAATACTTGGATAAGGGCCGCTCCTAGCCCAAATGTGAATGCTTAGTTAAAATACAGAGAGAGAGAGCGCGATATTGTACATACTCACAACACAAACACATACACAAACTCACAGAAGGCTGGGCAAGGACCAGTGGTGTCCACAGGGGTGTCAAAAAAACCAAGATGGCAACCATGACTGCAAGATTGAACCCTGCCCCTTTGGACATGCACATGCAAGAGGGGTGGGGTTTCAGTCATGCAGTCACAGACATAGACTTGACTTCTTTTGACCCCTCCTGCAGGTGTCCCTGCTGTTGAGCCCCACACGGCTAAGCAAGTCCAAGGAAGCATGACCTACCCAGATTTCAGTGAGGGGTCTTTAATGCTCCTCTAGAGTAAATACAGAAACTGGAAGAGGCATTTCCCAGCCTCATTTGATGGATTGATCGATTGATTGATTGATTGATTGATTGATTATGTGGCATCAAGTTGGTGTTGACTCTTAGTGACCACATAGATAGATTTCCTCCAGGATGATCTGTCCACAACCCGGTCTTTTAAGTCTCCCAACAGTGCCCCCATTGCCACTGGAACTGAGTCCATCCACCCTGCTGCTGGTCGTCCTCTTCGTCTCTTTTCCTTCCACCTTTCCCAGCATTAGAGCCTTCTCACCACAGTGTTTCTCAACCTCAGCCGGGCAGTGTTTGGCTGAGCTGCTTCCAAATCTTATCTCATTGATTAATTGATTGACTATGTGCCATCAAGTCATTTTTGACTCCTAGCAACCACATAGATAGATTTCCTCCAGGATGGTCTGTCTCCAACCTTGCCCTTCAGGTCTTCCAAGGGTGCCCCCATCATCACTGTACAGTAACTGAGTCCATCCTCCTTGCTGATGGTCATCCTTTTCATCTCTTTCCTTCCACCGCTCCCAGCATCAGAGCCTTCTCCAGAGAGCTGGACCTTCACATAATGTGTCCGAAGTAGGGTAATTTAAGCCTGGTCATTGGTGCCTCATTTTAGATGAGTTAATTCAGAACAGTTGCTTTGGATTATTTGAAATGCTTCTTCCCAAGTTTCTTACCACCTAGACCAGTGTTTCTCAACTTCTGCAACTTTAAGCTGTGTGGACTTCAACTCCCAGAATTCCCCAGCCAGCAAAGCTTAAAGTTGAGGAGGTTGAGAAACACTGGCCTAGACTGAGTTGCTGCTTATGAGGTAAGTTGCTAATTGACTCACCTTCTATTGTTCAGTTAATTTTGTCTCCTCTCCCTCCCATCCCTTGGCCAGCCTCCCCACAGTCTCTCACACCAGTTCACATATGGCTGGATCTTCAGCCTTGCAAGGATCCCAGCCCCCTTCCTATCAATCTGGGGCAGAAATGGGGGAAAAGATCCCAAACAAATTTGTCTCCATTATTAACTGTGAATCAGAAAAGAATGGAGCCCGTTTTCCACAGGGGGGAAAAAAAAGCATAAAAGAACAACCCTAATAGGCCAAGGGAAAGCTATCCGTCACACATCAAGTGAGTTGCAAATTACCCTGAATTGTAATTTTTCCAGAATCAATGGACAGGGCCCAACACCCTCCAGCTGTGCTGGGACAGCAACAATGTGAGTTCACAGTCAGGAGGGACAAAGAGAATCCATTGCAATCCTGATGCAACTCAACAATACCCATTGGGGAGGTGGTTTTCCTCTGAAAAACAGCGGAAATACCATATTCTCTAACAGGCCACTGGCAGAGGTCACACAAGATGCCAGCAATGATTAACCAGATGAAGAAACTTGGGCTGGTGGTAGGCTGACCATACGTCCCGTTTTGAATGGGACAGTCCCGTTTTTTTAACATTTCCAGACCGTCCCATCATTTTAATATAAATGTCCATTTTGTCCCATTTTCTTAAAAACCTTACTTAAAAATTTGAAAGTTCCCACGAACCTGTCAGAATGCAGTCTGACTTTGAGTGGAAGGAGGGGGAGCTCAGCAGAAACAGCGGGGGGAAAGCCGCAGAGCTCAGCCCAGCGGGAAACCTAAAAGAAAAAAACAGGATCGGCTGATAGGCGCTGATCAAAGGGTGAGCCGATCGGCTCCTGCCTTGAAACAGCGGGAAGAAAAGAACGTAGAAGCACGGCCAGAGGAGGAACAGCTTATCAGGGACAACCGCTCACTAGACTCTCCAGCCCAGCCTTGCCTCTCGCAAACGAAGGAATCCGAAGATTCCCAGCCCAAGAAAACCAGAGAAGTTCCTGCCTGCCAATCCAGCCCATCGCCCAGCCCTGACCCGTTTTGCCGTCCCAATGTCCCGTTTTTGTCTGAAGGAAATATGGTCAGCCTAGCTGGTGGACAATTGGATGGCACAAAGTTTCAAAGAGGTGATTCAGTCTGATGAAACATCATCAACATGTCTCCATGGAGCAGATCTGTAATCCAAAACCCTGAAGACAAGCTTGGGTGCAGCAAATTAGATAGATTGTCTAATCACCCATTTCTCCCTAATGAGACAGGATGCTTTCAGAATTATGTATAAGCAATAGAATACACTGTATGCTTGTTCCTGACTTAGCACAAATCAGAAGATACTGATTAAAGAAAGGTACACACTAAATACCACAGTGTTAATTTTCCAGACGATCTAGTCCTTAAGAATAGGGCTGTGAGCCTGATTTTCATTGTCCTGCAAAACTCTGGGTTGCTTCCTGTGATTCGACAAACAGAACTGAATTATTCAGAATGAGCAAATCTGCCTCATTATAGAGGTCAACGAATTTAGCGGTATGAGATCCAGGCATTTATGCCATTTTTTGCCGAAGCTCCTGGGATTATTTCCCTCAGCATGAGCATCTAAAGACCAGGGAAGCCACAGGAACATCTTATTCAAAACATTGCCCTCCACACAGATTGACAAGCAGGAAACCTTGATCATTTTTTAGCAAGCACTCGTGGAAAACCACAGCTTTCGAACAATATCAAGCTGCATTATGGATTTAGGAGCTTGAAAAATAGCAGCGTGGTTAAAGCTCTGTGGTTGTTCTAGAGACATTGATCTTTGAACCATGGACTTTTAAACTGTAGAACAGCAATTTACGCAAGGAGATACTTGATGAATATATATTTCGTCCAGAACTCTCTCCAGCCTTTTCAGATCCAGAATTCATGGTCAGCCCACTCTATTCCAACTCCACAATTCTGTGATTCTTCCGTAAATAAAATATAACTTGGCCCCAGTTTTTGGAGGACGCACAGAGCTGCATCCAGGATCAGGTGCAGCCGTAGAGCTCTGCTCGGGACACTTTGGGATTCCTGTGCGCTCCTTTGATTGATCAAAATCACCCCTTAATCTTTCTGGGAGAGTCTCAAAGATGAACCAAATTCACCCCCAATCTAGAATTCTCTGCATCCTGTACATTTCCTTCCTTTCTTCAAACAGTCCTTAAAAACATGGCCTTTCCCCAGGGCTAGGGCCAATGGTGGGCCTCTTAGGGGAATGTGTATGTCAGGTTGTGTTTTATTGCTCTATCTGGTGCCATTGTTCTTTCTTCTTTACAACACCATTTGCATACAGTTTTTAGCATTGTATGCCACCCAGAGTCACTGTGGAGTTGGGCAGCCTTATAAATTTAATCGATCAATCAATCAGTCTTTGATTATGGATCAGATAGGAGAAAATCTATTCAAGTAGTTATTGTTTTTAGCCAACTTTGCAGATTTCATCAGAGATGGCATGGAAAGATGAAAAACACTGAAAGTTTGTCCATTCCTTACACCAGTGTTTTTCAGTCTTGGCAACTTGAAGATGGGTGGCCTTCAGCTCCCAGAATTCCCCAGCCAGCATAGGGAATTCTGGGAGCTGAAGTCCACCCATCTTCAAGTTGCCAGGGTTGAGAAACACTGCCTTAAACTCTGATCACTGACAAAGAAAAGGAATTTGCCACAAGAAACAGAAAGATGAACTTATTTCAGCCCATCAGAGAACCTATTTCCATAGCACCCACTGTGTGGACAAGCTGGCTTGTAACCAGCCTCCCTCCCTGCTTGCTTTTTCTAGGAGAATTTGTCAGGGGTGTCCACAGGTATGGCTTTTTATGTATGACTCAGATAAAAGACAAGTGGAGTTTGACCACACCATCATGGCCACCAGCTTGACTTTTTTGACCACACCCTGTGGAGATCCCTGATTTCTGTCACCCTGCTTGGGCCCAGTGTGTCTCTATCTGCACCATCGCCTTCCTGGAGATTATTCAACACCTGTTATCAGCCATTTCCAACCAGATGAACTTCTGCCATGGAGCATGCTAGTCTCAGTTACGGTTTTCCCCCTCATTTTACACAAGATGGGCAAAAAGTAAAAAATAATTATGCAAATAAAGACAAGTTGAATACACTGGGATGAAACAAGGACACTGATATCTGGCAGGGATATGCATTTTTTTCCCCAATGGAGCCCCATGCCAGTTTAATCCAATCCATACAAGGAAAGCAACATTCCACAGCTGAGGAATTGTTCCACTATTTTTTTTTCCTTATTTAGTATAATTTCTCCTATTTCTATGCCCACCACAGAGCATCACAGCCAAGAGCACCTTGGCGAAATCCTCAGTGAAACCGGACCCCAAAACTGATGAGCCCTCTCCAAGAATCATGGCACTGGGGCTGTCTATCAGCATGGGAAGGGTTGGCCCTAATTAAAGAAAAAGTTGAGGTCCTGCTTGGCCTCAGGGATTCCAACAGCAGAGGGCTTAAAGTATTGGCTGGAGCACAATTTCTCACTTGTGGGAAAATCCTCTGGGAAGGAATAGGTCTCCTAAGCAGTAAAGCCTTGTTCTTTGATAGCCATGGTTTCTGCAGAACCTCAAGCAGGCTTTGGTGGAGCATGAAAATCTTCAGTTTGCAGCAGACAAGAGGTGGTGCAACATCGATGGTAGCTTTGCTTGCCTCTGGGTTGACCATTTTATGATTTCCTTGTGCCACACTCCTTCCCAACTGCTCCCTTGCCACTGTGGCCAGTTGCCCTGGTGGCCAGTCAGCTTCTGGATCTCCTTGGCCCAACTCTGCATCCAATTCAAGCTGCCAGCTGTGAACTTTAATGCCCTCAACCAGTCAGGTCCTTGGTACTTTCAGGACCATCAAATCTGCCCATCCAATACAAGCTGGCTGGGAGGGTATGCTAAGGGTCCCCATTCCAGAGCATTAAGGGGGTAGGAGCTTGGAAGCAGGCCTTCTTGGTGGTAGCCCCACAGCTCTGGAATATCCTCCCGTTATTGGCCCCTTTGCTTCTTGTTATCTCAGAGGTCATAAGACTGAGTTTTTCCAAACGGTGTCTGGAGCAAAGAGGGGGGAAGTACTCAATGGGCAGCAGCTACAGGGGGGCATTTATTCCATGGGGCTTCCATGCCCCTCCCCACTAGCAGGACTCTGGACAGAGACGTGATGCTATTTTTGTTGTGACTTCAACGCTTTTATCTTTTTTAGTAGCTTTCTCACTTTTGCGGATGCCAGCTGCCTAGCGTTGTTACATGTGGGTGTCCCAGAATCCTTTCACAGCAAATTAAGACAGTAGCCGCTGTTACAGCAGAGCACAAGAGTAAAATCCCGTCAGGAAATGAGAAGTTGGGTTTACCCTGAATTTACTGAGCTTGCATATTTCCCCTCTTTTCCCCTTTTCTTCTTTTCTTTTCGCCTTTTTGTGGCACGTCTTTCAGAAAGAGAACCAGCAGGTAGGGACTCTCCTTTATTTTTCATTAGATGTGGCTCTCTTGCTCTGAGAGATCTTTTTGCTGAAGAGCAAAATAGAAATACTTTCAATAATTCAGCTAAAATACTGTTGCTCAGCCTCAACGGAGGGACCATTCTGTTCTCTGGCAGGAAAAGGAAAGTTTCAGTCTCTCTATTCCAGGGTTTCTCAGCCAGGGTTCCGTGGCACCCTCGGGTTCCGCGAGAGGTCACTGGGGGTTCCCTGGGAGATCACGATTTATTTTAAAAAATTATTTCAAATTCGGGCAACTTCCCATTAAAGAGGTAAGTTTCATTCTTTATTTTCAGTTTAAGAACACTGTTAATGCATCTATACAGGCCTACCCATGAAACGAATACCATAATTTTGTAACTTCTGGCCTGTATTTGAGCCTGAATGTGCAGGGGTTCCCTGAGGGCTGGAAAATATTTCAATATTTTTAATTAAGTATTTCTTTTTAATGTCTTCCTTTGGAGTTGAGAAACAGCACAGGGAGCCCTTATGCGTGTAACATTCCATGCCATTCCCTTCTCCCTTCCCTTCCCTTCTTTTCTTTTATGGCTTCACTTTGTTTTGTTTCTTTAAACAAAAGCAAGCAAAAACCAAACAAGAAGAATAGAAATGTAGGAAGCCAGGAGGCTTCGGATCGCTGGCGGGGGAATTGTTTCATCCAAGGCAGGACATTCAGGCATACGCACCCGGCCCGCTTGTCACTACATAAGCACCAGAACGCCCCTCCCTCTCCACGAAGTCTCATCTCCTTGCAGCAGATTTCAAAGAGCTGCCCCCCTTGGCGCCCTACAGCTTTTAGATGGAGCCTAATGAGGACTGGAAAACCCCAAGTGTGCTCTTGTGCGTGTCTGTGGGCCACCTGGCTTGCCCTTTTTAGCCGAGAAATCCCCAAGGTCATAAATCAGACACTCCCCACTGTTGATCGTGGCCGTTCCAATCAGCTGCCCTCCGAAGGTCGTTTGGCATCCTGCGAAACCGCTCTCCTGTTGGAGGGCTGATCCAACAGTTGGAGGGCCTGAGAAAAATCAAGGACTACATTTGCTCTGCATTTAAGGACGCCGATTTCCCTTCTTCTTCCTCTTCTTCTTCCTCCTCCTCCTCTTTCTCCTCCTCCTCCTCTTCTTCCTCTTCTTCCTCTTCCTCCTCCTCTTCTTCATCTTCCTCCTCCTCCTCCTCCTCCTCTTCCTCTTCTTCCTCTTCTTCTTCTTCTTGGCTCCCTTCCTGCAAAATATCCTCAAATAGACACATACACACAACCCTTGCTTCAAATATTCTGCCCACATATGAATCCCTCCTAGGGTGTTACGCCCTTGGAGCGATGATGAAAGCAAACAGGCAGGAACAGGAAGCAAGAAGGAGAGAAGAGGGGATCTCAAGCCGTCGAAATGTCACCTTCCCTTCTCCATTGCCCTCTTGCCATTAAATCTGCTCAGCCTGTCAACTCACGATACTTCCCCAACCAGAGATACCCTAGCAGGGTGCTCACATTGGAATATGGACTTCATCACCCAGAATCCTTGGAGTCTTGGAGTCAGGTGATCCCAAGAAGCCAATCGCAGGTCGGCTGCACCTTTAAGCATCTGATTCAGGACTCCTTCTGCAGATGCCCAAGTCCGCCTAGCTGAGCTTTTCATGGAGCAAAGCCCCATGGCTCTCTCCCTCTTCTTACCATCATCAAAAACAGGCAGAGCTTTCGTTACTGTCGTGGCCAACATCTTGACTTTCTGGCCATACCCTGAGGGCACCCCAGTCCCTCTGTTTTAATTACTTGCCCACCTTTGACCTTGATGGAACTTGATGGAACTCAGACAGGGAACGCCATGGGCTCTGTGCACTCCTCATCTGGTTGAGGGTCCCTCTTGGCTCTTGGCTCTTGGCTTTTAGGTGACTTGGGGCATGTTACAGTGAGAAAGTAAGCAGAACCACGTCGAACAAGGGCATGGAACCAAGAGAAAACCCTCAATTATTTCTTAATTACAAAAATAAGAATCTTGGACTTGATGTCAGCAGCAGCATTTAAATACAGTTAATTTAATGACAGCCCCCCATATCTAACAATTTTTCCCTTCTGCCATATTAACACTTACTATCCAGTGCCAGTTGATGGTTGGGTGAGCCCATTAATTTATTTTATTTTTTTTCTATCTCGCCTTTATTATTTCTATAAACAACTCAAGGTGGTGAACATACCTAATACTCCTTCCTCCTCCTGTTTTCCCCACAACAGCAACCCTGTGAGGTGGGTTGGGCTGAGAGAGAGGGACTGGCCCGAGGTCACCCAGCTGGCTTTCGTGCCTAAAGCAGGACTAGAACTCCCAGGCTCCTGGTTTGTAGCCCGTTGCCTTAACCACTAGACCAAACTGGCTCATTAATGTGATTTTTCTTGTTATAACTCTCATTGCCCGGATTGGGCTGGATCCCATTGTGTTATTTTTGTGTCGGCATTGTTGCTACTGCCATTCTTATTATTATTATTAGTCGCTTTTGCTTTGCTTGCTTTTGTTCTTACAATCAAATCTTCTGTTCACCACCCAGAGTTGGTGGCTCTAAGATGGATGGCTCTAGAAATGGATATAACAAAAATAAATAATAATTGTCCCCCGATCTCCCACGCCTCACCTCCCTGGCAGCTTTCTACTTTTCAAGAAGACAAGCAGTTCCCCATGGATTCAGCCTCCATGCAGGAAAATTGAGCATGCCATAAGAATTCCACTCGCTTCTTTCAAAAGACTGCGCAACACCGCATCCGGTCAAATCTGCACAATGCTGACGATATCTTATTGCACGCAAGCATTTTCTGGAGACGCCTCCCAGCCGCCAATCTGAAATAGTTTCCAAAGAATGTCGTGGTGTCAAAATGGTTAGAGATAAGAAAGACAGGGAACCGAGGAAAATGACAAACGATGGAGGAGCCCAAGGCAACATCTTTGAGACAATTTTCCTTCGGAAAATGCAGCGAAAGTGCAGCAATAGAGGGGTGAAGATTGCAGAGGGCAGGCTGAGCAAGATGTGAGGGATGAAGAGGATGGTTGCTTGGGAACAGTCTTCTGGGATATTTTTCAGGAAGCTGAGAAGCTCCTGCATTTTCTATTTCCTCTTCCCTAAAGTTTTGCAAACTGTTAAAGTGGGTTAGCTCCACTGTCCACCAGAGATAACAGCTGATACAGGAAAGGAGAAATCCAGCCTGCACTTTGCATGATGAAAGGCCTACAAATGAGAGCATCAGAAACAGCCACAAAAGCCTTTGAATTTTTCCTTCTTTCGGAGGTGGCCACAAATGGACTGTTTTGCTAAGGAGAGGAAAGGCCGATTCCCGCGAGCCAATTTTCCATCATGCCTAAGTGGGCTTGGGGAAATTAATTCATTTCTCATATGAATATGGGCATACCCATTTTTGAGCCAAATGGTAAGCTGAAAGGCAATTGCCCGTGAACATTTGCACTTCTCTAAATATTGTTTTGCAGCTTTCTCATTAAAAAAAAAAGTATATGTTATGTGTGCACAAACATTTATAAATCACACCAAACAGGATTCCATTAGGGAAAACTGGTTGCCAAAGCATGTGTATCAGGGAAAATATAAGCAAAAATGCATATACTTAAGGAAGCCTTGGGAACAGTGAACAGAAATGTTCTTGTCACCTTTTCTTTTTAACTGGAACTGGTCCAGAAGCATAGAATCACAGGCCATATGAGTCAGAAGGGTCCTTAGAGGTCATCAAGTCCAACCCCTGCTCAGTACAGGAATTCACTAAACAATCCCAGACACCCTCCTTTTTGAAGCCATTAGTGGACAGCCAGGACCACTGAATGGAGCACAGCTTAACACAGTGGAGAAGCTGCGCACAGAAAAAGAATATTATCTAAAATAGCATTAATGAGCATGTTAGAGAAATATAGGTTATTGATTTTACACACTTAGCCCAGCCAAGCATAAAGAATTACACACTTAAACAAAGTAGGCTTAGAAGTCAGTAAAAAGAAGCCATACTCATTTTATTTGGTCCAGTTACATCCATTCAGGAAAGATGATTCTTGTTCTTCTGTCCCTAAACTGAATTGACCCTCGGCCCTCATTGCTGCTGAAGGCTGCATGGAGAAAGGGGGAACCTCCTGACTCTAGGCCCATTGCATGGCCCAAGATGGAAGAGCTGGAGCTGCATGCTTCTTCCCAGAATGGTGAGGAAGTAAGGAATGTGGGAGGGGCAACAAACAGCTTCCTCCAGAAGCACATAGAGAATTTGCATCCTGGAGCTAACTCAACCACATGCTAAGGAGGCATGCTGATTTGCTGGGACCTCCAACACTTTTGAAGGGGAAGCCACTTCTCTTCCCCTGTTTAACAGCTATGACAATCAGGACATTTCTCATAAAATTCAGACCAAGTCTCTTTTCTTTAACTAGGGTGAATCAAAGTAAAGACTGGGTCAATTCATTGACAGGATTAATGAACTCCCTTTTTGGCAATCCCGGGATGTGCTAACCCCCCTGGCCTTGTCATGTAGCTTATAGGAAATATGCCAGAAAGGGTTGCAGTATACCGGTAGTCCCTGCTTAACAACCACAATTGGTACTGGAATTTCAGTTGCTAAGCAAAGCAGTCATTAAGTGAATCCAACCTGATTTTATGACCTTTTTTGCAGCAGTTGTTAAGCAAATCACTGCAGGCATTAAGCGAACCATGTGGTTGTTAAGTGAATCACACAATTCCCTGTTGATTTTGCTTGCCAGAAGCCAGTCAGGAAAGTTGAAAATGGCGATCATGTGACCACAGGACACTGCGATGGTTATAAATGTGAACCAGTTGCCAAGCATCCAAATTGTGATCGTGTGACTATGGGGATGCTGCAGTGGTTGTAAGTGTGAGGACTGGTCATAAGTTGATTTTTCCAGCACCGTTGTAAGTCTGAACCATCACTAAACAAATGGTTAAGTGAGGACTACCTGTATACAGGGCCTGATTTCATCATTGCCACAGGGAGATGAAGGACTGAGTTGCTTGCTGCGCAAGGCGCTGCCCGAACCTTGTAGCCCAAGGCCAGGACTGAGAAAGCGGATTCCATGGTTGCTATACCTAGTTCGCTGCCTTTTGTTACCCTTTTCTGTATGGCAACATAAACTGCTTGTTGCTGTGATCCTGTTAACCTTGAACATCACAGTGTGGGAACTGAATTTGTACCAGAGGTTCCAAAGGGAACAAAGATGTATTTAATTCTCCTTTGAAATAACAGCATCAGCCTTCTTGCATTCTGCATGCAATCAACTGAGCCCTCTTGAAATCAATAGTCAGTACAACACTTCCCTCTAAATTTATTTTCATCTGTTTTTTTTCTCTCTGGAATTCCTAGGCACAGATTTTACAATCAACATCCTTTTCTTTCTTGCCTTTCCAGCAGTCCCTTGCTTTTCCTTCCACCATCCCAATCTCCTAGCTGCATCTTCTATTTTCCTCAAACTGTCCAAGTGCAGTAAAATACTTTGGCTGTGTTTAGACAACCAGCTAAACCCTGACTTGGTTTAACAAACCATAATAAGATGCCATGCTTAAATAACACTGTGATATAGCTTAAGTTTCACACAACACTCTAAAACAGTCTTTCTCAACCTTTTGACCCCGGAGGAACCCTTGAAATATTTTCCAGGCCTCGGAGAACCCCTGCACATTCAGGCTCAAATATAGGCCAGAAGGTACAAAATTATTATCCTCGTTTCAGGGGTAAGCCTGTACATATGCACTAACAGAGTTTTTAAACTAAAAATAATGAATGAAATGTACCTCTTTATTGTGAAGTTGCCCAGATTTGAAATAATTTTTTAAATAAATCGTGACCTCCCAGGGAACCCCTAGGGACCTCTCGCGGAACCCTGGGGTGACACAGAACCCGGGTTGAGAAACCCTGCTCTAAAATATGTTAGCGTGATGAACCACAAACTAACCTTCCCCATTTTAACTTAATCTGACATGTGGGTGACCTCATCTATTGGGTTTTAACTTCTTCAGAAACTATTGGGAAGACTTCAAAGAAGGAAAAAAGCAGTGGCCAGATCTAAAGCCTTTATTAGCAGGTCATATCACTTCTGCATTCCTACTGCTATGCTGTCCCCTTCTGCAAACGTTCATGTTCCCCCCATAGGGTGGTTGGGGAGACCCACGCTGAATGATCATGCAATCCAGTCAACCAAGGGTCCTCACAGTGCAGTTCAACCTGATGTTCTCAACCTGCATCGCTTCATTGTCCACCTGCTGGTGGTGAGCTGGGAGCAAAGTCCACCCCGTGCCACAGGATTGGAGAATTACAGCCTGTCCAAATAGACCAGGGTTCTCCAAAGTCAATGATCTCAACCAGATGCCTGCTACCACCTACTTGGGGCCTCAAGAGTTGGAAATGTCTCTTTTTCTTCTCAGGATCAAAGAGCAAGGCCAAGAAAGTGGAAATTGAGAAGATCGGAAGAGAAGTTCTCAATTCCAGCAAAAACCACTCTCAAGCCTTCTTCTTCTGGTGGTGTCCTGAGTCGCAGTTCAAGTTCCCACTAAATCCTGTCAGTTGTGGGTTCTGGACTGCCAAGGACAACTGTAACTCAAGTCAACCCAAACCATTTCTGGGATACAAGAAAGAAGGAAGGAGAAACCAAACCCTCCGGGCAAGAAACGGGCTTTGCAAGGCAGCCAGTGAAACCATTAGAAAATAAACACATGACAAGCAAGGCTGTCCAAAGGGCCCGATGCGGAGGGCTATCCAGAGACCATAGCAATAATTTCTGGGGTGACAGATAGTTGAGCCCTTCCTTTCAATAACAGAAAAGAGATATGTGAGCGGTTTCTTTCAATAACATTAAGCAGCTCCAGAATCAAAGCCTCACGTATAAATCACAAGGCAGAGAGGTCAACGGTCTTGTTTTTAAAGGCACTGCCAGCCTCATATCCCAAAAGATACATTCAGATGTATTTGTGGCTTCATCCTGCCAACAGAGCCAGGTCACTTTAGCCAGATTGCAGAACTCTTGGGAAGCAATGTCAGTCACACAGAAAAGTCTATTCCCAAAACAGGTCCGAGAAAACAAAAATGTTTTCCATCAAAAGTGTGTGTGTGTGTGTGTGTGTAAAGGCAAAGGGGAAAAGAGGAATGAAACTTCAAATATCTTCAGCCTGCCATTCTAAACTTGGTTAGCAGCGATCTGAATAAGCAGATAGAGACCTCTAGGCCAAGGTTTCTCAACCTCAGCAACCTAAAGATGGGTGGACTTCAACTCCCAGAATCCCCTAGTCAGCATGCTGGCTGGGGGATTCTGGGAGTTGAAGTTCACATGTGCTGGCTAGGGAATTCTGGGAGTTGAAGTCCACTCATCTTCAAGTTGCTCAGATTGAGAATCACTTCTCTAGGTTAACAACTTGCCAAAGTTTTATTTGTATGTAAAAACATACATGCACACAGACCAATCCACACGAAAACAGCCAGGAGTCAATAGGAGTAAAAGCTGGGGAAAGTGAAGGTGGAAGTCAGCAGAACTCAAATTATTTTGAACCTGAAGCTTTTCTACAAAGCAAGACCACCGTATATAGGGTGTTGTAATTTAGAAAAAGAGGGGTTCATGGGAGCCATGTATGTATAAAATGATGCATGGGGTGAAGCAAGTAGAATCAGAGAATCAGAATGATAGGGTTGGCAGGGATCTAGGAGGTCTTCAAGTCCAATCCTCCAGTAGGGATCCCCAGACCATCCCAGACAGTGGTTGTCCAACCTTTGCTTGAAAACCTCCAGTGATGGAGGTCCATCAAGAGTCAGGTGGTTCCACTGCTCCAGAGCTCCCATAGCCAGACATTCTTCCTTATTCCCACTTCGGATCTCCCCCTGTAGAGCTGCCCCCCAGTCATACTTGTCCGACCTTGGATTCTAAGGAGAACATATCTCCACCACTTCTCTGCAACATCCCTTCCTATCTTGGAAGACTGCAGTGCTGCCTCCCCTTAGCTTTCTCTTCTTTAGGTCAAGCACGCCCAGATCCTCCAATCTTTCTTCATGGGACTTAGTCCTCCAGCCCGACACCACCTTTATCGCTCTTTTCTGCACTCCTTCCGGTTCCTCAGCATCCTTCCTGCATTCTGGAGACACAAACTGGACACAGCATTCCAGGTGTGGCCTGACCAAGGCAAAGTAGAGCAGAACCATCACTTCCCATGATCTTGACACCATACCTGGAGGCTAAATCCTATGAAGAACAGCTAAAGGAACTAGGTGTGTTTAGCTTAATGAAAACAAGACTGAGGGGAGACATGATAGTGGTCTTCCAATACTTGAAGGGCTGCCACAAGGAAGAGGGTATTGATTTATACTCCATAGCCCCTGAGGGTAGGACAAGAAGCAACGGGTGGAAGTTTGTCAGAAGGAGATCCAACCTGGAAACAAGGAGGAATTTCCTGACAGTGAGAACTATTAAGCAGTGGAACAGTTTGCCTCCCAGTGTGGTGGGTGCTCCATCACTGGAGGTCTTCAAAAAAAGATTGGACAACCATTTGTCTGAGATGGTCTGAGGATTCCTGCCTTGGGCAGGGGTTGGATTAGAAGTCCTTCAAGGTCCCTTCCAACTCTGAGATTCTATGACCTCTGTTGATGCGGTTCAACACTGCATTGGCTCTTTCGGCAGATGAAGCACCTGGTTGACTCATGCTTAATCTTTGGCCTAGCGGGACACTTAGATCCTTCTCACAAGTACTAGGTCAGGTCACACATTTACAAGTATCTTGTAAATTGACATTTTCCTTCTTTCATAGCATGAGAATCCATAGTCATCTACTGATGTGGAATGATGAGGATTTAGATTTTTTTTTTTCAAATAGCACAAAGATAAGCTATTGGAGCTCCCTTCCACCAGCTGTAGGGATGGCCTCCCTCTTGGATAAATGCATGGAGAATCGGTATCAATGGATATTAGAGGCAATACAAATGTCCTGCATTTAGATCAACAGAAGATGAGTTTACATCCTGCTTTTAATTTTCTGGAGGCCATTGTAGAGAACAACCAGTGGGCAAGCTATTTCAGCAACGCTGCAATATGCATATTTGTGAGTAACCATGCGTAGGATTGCATTCTCAATCTTCCAAATCAAAGACTGATTATTTTCCCTGTGTTCCAAATTAGTGCAGCTCTCATCTGCCTTTTGCATTTGATCAATAGCTTTATCTGGCATTTAAAATTCCGTGGTATTTTGTGGTGTTTTATTGTATTTTTCTCTATGGGGGATACTTGTTTTATTCTTGTTTCCCGCTTGGCAGGCTGCACCCAAAAAGGCAATGCAGTTACATCGAAAATAAATCCACAGATAAATTGCAGCAAATTCTGCTCAACGGGAGGATCATCTCGGCCTCAGCACCCATTTGAGTCTGGTACCCAATCTGGATTAGGCCCTCAGGTGCTAAACAGGAAATAAAAAACAAGCCCAGCTCTTGAAAGTACAGTCTGTGCAAGCCTCCATTACAGAACCCATGAAGCCACGGTTTATTTAAACCATATCTAGGAGTCTTTCCCAACTCTGCCTAGAATTCCCTGGGATCCAGTCAGGGACTTGAACCATGCAAGATATATTAGCTTTGTTCACAGTAAATCTAGCAGCTACGGTCATGCAAAATGCTAAGCTTGTTTAGTGTGTGTAACTTGTGTGTGTAAGTGTGTGGCTGAGGATGAATGAACCTAGGCCAATGGGTGAGTTTATAGTGAGTGAAACCAGAAAAAGGGTTAATTCCATATCCAGGTTATGGGTGTTGTGTGAACGTAGCCATTCTGTACCATGGAGGGATAGCCATAAAGGAAGGTCTATTAGTTTGGCTGTCTATACACAACACAAGTCACCAGAACCAAACAAAGGTACAACAGGTTTAGTTCTGAAGACTGAACCAACTCACTAGCTCTGTTCCCACAGCATGCTGGCTGGGGAATTCTGGGAGTTGAAGTCCACCCATCCTAAAGCTGCCAAGATTGAGAAACACTGGCCTAGCAGCTTCAACTGCCTGATGTGCAAAGCTGGGCTAGTTTTAATCTTGGGGCTGTGTTGTTCTTCTATGGAGGTTTGATGGGTTAGTATGTTGTGTGACCTCAGCTTATTTGATGAACTGAAGGCTCAGTGTATTAGGTAAACCCTGAAGTGACTGTGAAGGCAGTCGTTGAAGCGGACTGTTGGCCCATCAAGCTAAATCTTATCTGTTTCAGTTTTCCCCAGCTCAGGGACTTGGCCATGCTGTGTAGAAATTCTGAGGGTTCTCATCCAGCCCACCTAGACTTTCCAAGATGTCCAGGATGGAGCTTCCATAACAGGGGAACTAACCCAGGACCTTGTGCATACACGCATCCATTCGATCATACTGCTACGGCCTTCTCAATAGACAGTCCTGGGACATGCAGGATCTTGTCTAGGATAAGCATCAGCTTCATGAGCTCCAAAGACTCATCCTGATCTCCACAACTTCTCTGAGATAACAGATGAATGAACGCAGGTGCCATGTACTGAAGACGTTCCAACTGGAACTTTTGGGTGATTGGTATCAGTGGCACAACTTGACCTTAGAGTTGAATTATTCAATTCATATCAGGATTTTGTTTGGGATAAGGCCTCACTTTCTTGAAGGATAGGTTAATACATTGTAAAGGGAAATAAATCAAACAGACATCTGTAACCACTTGTGAAATGTTTGTAGAGAAGGAGGGGGGAGGGAGGAAGGGAAGGGGGAGGAGTTTAGATGTTCATTCTAAAGGAAAGAAGGCTGATGGGAGACATTCTTGCAATCTTCCAATATCTGAAGGGCTGTCACTGGGCAAAGGGCATGGATTTGTTCTCTATCATTCCCAAAAGTAGGAAAGAACCAACAAGTAAAACACAGAAAGATCCAAACTCAAAATAAAGAAGAATTTCCTGACTGTGAGACCTACAAAACAGTGGACCAGACTCACTCTTGATGGAACTCCATCACTAGAGGTTTCAAGCAATGTTGGATAGCCCTTCATCTGAGATGGTCTGAGGATTCCTGACCTGGGCATGGGGTTGGGCTGGAAGACCTCCAAGGTCCCTGTGATTCTACAGGCCTTCCATGGCTCATGAGGCTGTGGCTTTATCATCCCAGCAGGCTGCTGCTTCCCCACTGTTTCTCCCAGTGGCTTCAGGTTTTGTGTATGGTTTGAAAAGCGTAGAGGATAATGTGGAGACTTTTAAACCTCCTTAGGTCAATGGCCACAGGGACCAGGAACACCCTCACCCCATGCCTTCAAGGTCACTGCAGATGCCTGGTCTACCAACGCACAGGGCTGTAGTATCCCAAGCAGCTGAGAAGCCAAGGGACTTTGCTACCCATCCAAACGCCTTTGCCATGAACTTCTCTTCCCCCTGCAATAATTGAGCGTGTTAATTTTAAACTACTTGGGGAGGCTATCTGGCTGAAAACTAGAATATAAAAACACATTAAAAATGAATAAATATAAAATAGGCCACAGAGACTCATTTTTTACAATGTAAGGAGGGGGTAGTCAAGTCACACAGAGCAGGGACTTGGTCTCAGTTAAGTGAGAAGAAGGGAAGCTGAGGAGCATTTTGAAATATGACATCCTTCCAGACAAGGAAATCCCCACAGACCAAAAATCTCTGGCCAGCATGTGGGAAGCAAAACAAAACAAAGCAAGCCATCATGTATTGAAACAGTTGCCCTAAATTTCAAGCTGCCTTGAAATATTCAGGAAAAGGCAATGGCTTTTTAAGCAAATGGATTTTTAAACATCCAGTGTTAATCATCTCTAATTTTCTGTGGCTGTAAACGCATTAAACAAAATAGTGCAGGGCCAGATTTTAGCTCTGTTTGATAGGCTTCTATATCAGGATAAGAAGCAAACATCCATGGTGCAGATACAATCTGTTGAGGACAGAGATGAGTCCCTAAGCATTAAGAACAGAAGCAAATTCTGCTGCAGCAACAGAAACTCATCCCCTAAAGATGTTGGCATCCAGGAAGAGCAGAAGTCAGAGGTGATGCCTGAAAGCTGGCTTCTACAGACTGATTTCCCTGCAGGTAAGTGTTCATTGGTAGAATGCCCCTGAGCATGGGAGTTCAATCTACCAGTCAGGTCTTTGATGGGCCACTCCTTCAATTGAGTCATACCATTTTAAAGCCTCTGAACCTAATGGCCATCACCTCTAGAATCACAGAATCACAGAATCGGTGGTGACATCAGAGGTCATCTAATCTATCTGCTCAAGAAGGCTTCACTACAGCATCTCTGACAGATGGCTATCCCACTTGTGTGCAAACATTCCCAGCCAAGGAGAATTTGCCACATCATGGCGCAACCTGTTCCATTGGCTGACCATTTGTAGAGTCAGGAAGTTCCTCCTGAACCCCTTTCCTTGTAATTTTAATCCACTGATTCTGGTCCTGCCCATTGGGGCAACAGAGGATGAATCCACTTTGCCTTTGGTGTGACAACCCTTCAGATATTGAGGACTGGATCTCTTCTGGAGACTAAACTTGCCCAGATCCTTTAAGTGTTCCTCATGGGGTTTGGTTTCCAGACAAACCTGCCCTCCGCATTCTGAAGGGAGAATCTATTCTCCAGGAAATTTCCAACTCTTACAATGTTCATTATAGGTTTGAATCCCTCCATTTAAAGTTGACGTTGTGCAGAAACCTTTCCTGCATTTATTTTCCTCCCAATTCTCACTAAGAAAACAGCATTTGCTTGGGCATTTTCTTTCATGGATGAAGATACTTTCCAGGAGTGTTGGGGGGGTCAAAAAAATCAAGATGGCAGCCACCACCATGCAATTGAAACCCCGCCCCCTTTTTATGTGTGTTGCATGATTGCGCCGCCCGCTTGACTTTTTTGACACCCTCTCTTTGCAGAGACCCCTGGACCAGGTAAATCTTGATTTTTTGACCCCCCCCAGACACCCTTCATTGTTTCGGTGGGCTGTTCTGGCACTCTTTGGTGTTGGGGCACAACAGGTGGGTGTGAAATTCCAGCATTTCATTGCATCTTCACCTCTTCAGCTATGTGCAGCCTCTTTGGCTTCCTATGTGCTTCCACTCAGTCCCAAGGAAAATATCAGGATCTGTTCAATTGTGTCCAATACTCAGAGACTGCCTGGACAAGTCCCTGCAGTTTTCTTGGCCAGGTTTTTCAGAAGTGGTTTGCCATTGCCTGCTTCCTAGGGCTGAGAGAGATAGTGGCTAAGGAAAGCTAGAAAAACAAAAGCCCTTTTTTTCAGTGCGGGGAAAAAAACAGAAATTACAAGGTAGATTTGGAGACTGTATTAGTCACAACACATCATCTAGATCGGTGTTTCTTAAAGTGTGCTGCTAGGACCCCTGGGGGGTCCCCCAAGACCCTCCAAGGGGTCCACAAAACCAAAATGAAAAATAATACAATATTAAAATCCCATCAAACGATTGTGAGAAGCAGCAGCAAATCCATCAATTTCAATTTTTAATACGGTAAACATTGATAAATATAACCCATGCAAACAAAAGCTCTTTTGGGGTCCTCCATAACTTTTAAAAGTGGGAAGGGGTCCTGGGAGAAAAAAGATTAAGAAGCGCTGATCTAGATGTATTGAGCAGACTATTTTGTAGGAAGAGGCTGGCCTAGCCCACAATCCCTTTGCTAGATGGGACAGTTCAGAAGGCACCTGGTTTGCTTCATCCCTTAACAAGATAGAATTATTCATTTATTCATTAGCTTTATATCCTGCCTTTCCTCTAAGATCTCAAGGCATCTTAGATGGGGATCTCCCTTCATTTTATCCCCCTGACCCTGGCAAGACAGATTGGGCGAAGAGGATGGGGCTGACCCCAAATCAACCTGAGAACTTCCATAGTTGAATCTATTTTCACCGATGCACCATGCTATGTAAGTCTAAGCACACAATCTTGTGGCTTCTGCCCTATCAAACCAAGATCCCTGATCACACCAGACAGACCTAGCATTTGAACTTTTGGGTTGGGATAATTCAGAGCAGATCATTTGAACTATTGCGAGGAATAATTGAGTTAATGTAAGCCACCAGGCTCTGAATACAACTAGTCTTCTTTGTAATCATCTGTGATATTTTTTACCCAATTCTCCTCCCTATAAAATCATATAGAAACCGATTTACCTCAAAGGGCAGGAAAGTAGTGCAATTCCTGCATTTTCTAAACTGTCTTCAAGGGCAGCCCCAGGTCAAACACTTTAGAGTAGCCTAGCTTACTGATAGCCAATACATGAGGCCAGTGTCTCAATGTACAAAACAAGAGCGGGGGAAATAAAAAGGAGAAGGAAGGAAGGAAGGGAAACAGAAAGGGGAAAGGGGAAAAAAAATAAACAAAACCAGCATAGGAAATCTTTCGGCCTAGTTTTAGAACTCATCATTAAACCTTGACCACATGAAATAATATTGATCAGTTTCCATTCCATCAATACAGAGCGAGCTCATAAACTGAATGAGTACGCAGATCAATGACCAAGACTGTAAATTTAGGGTGGCACTGTCCTTCCAACATGGAAAAGTAATATTTTTTGCTGTGCCTCCCTGTGTTCAATATAATCCATAGCACTTAGAATGACAAGTTCCAAGTTTGGGGTACATAATTCAAAAATACTTCTGCTTCTTTAAACCATGTTGATCTTTTTAATGTCATATTAGCAAATATATTTATGTTAAACTAACATGAGGGAACAGTGAGACAAATCATGGGTCTCGCTGTAACCACCCAGAGTTGCTGGGAGTCAGACACCATATAAATTGAACCAATTATTATTGTTATTGCTATTATTACCCCTTTTGCATGTTTTCTGAAGTGTCCTTTGTGTGTGTGTGCGTGTGTGTGTGTGTAGCTGAATGAGTCTCCCTTTAAGGTGATAAAAAAAACATACCTAATCTGTAAGAACCTTATTGTTTTGTTAATATGGGAAATTCCAAGTCTGTATTGCAACGTTCTTGCAAATAACTGTTATTTACCTTAGTGATACTCTTACACTGTTTATTTTAAAAACCCTCAAAGCATCTGCCAATGTTGATAAATAATTCAGGATTTTTAGGTTCTGCTAATGCATCCAGACCAACCGTACTATTCAAGGAAGTTTTAACGGAACGTGGGGCCATTTGGGTTTAAACACCCAATTGGCAAAAGTATTAATGCCCCCTATTTATAGGGGCATCTACGCGGGGGGGGGGGGGAATTGGTCAAAAAAGTAAAAATGGAGGTCACCAACAGACAGTTGAAGCCCCACCCCTTTTTTATGTGTGTTGCCATGTGCAACAAGTGTAAAAAAGAGGTGAGGCATTGATTGTACAGTCACGACCGCCATGTTGACTATTTCTACCTCCCTTGAGAGCAACCCAAACTATTTTCCAATGTCTTTTTGGGGGCGGGGGGGCGGGAATGGTTTTCCTGCAATTTCCAAACTGGGATTTTGTCATGTAAGGATTAAAATGATGCTTGTATTGCAACAGCTTTCTTTAATACAGGAAAGTGAATACTTCAGTGCTGAGAATGAAAGGGATCACCTAATAAATTTCTAATTGTGCCCAAAGTTGTTTTCAGGTCCATAGAGAAACTAAAGTAAAAATAAATACATTATAATAAAAGTGAAAAACAGAAACGTTAAAACTCCTGTCATACGATAGCTACAATTTAGATAAAGGAAACTGATGGATTTGTCCTTCCTATTAAAACTTCTTAATATCTATCAGTCTGCTTAATATAACTTAAAGATGTTAGCATGGGAAATGGAATGCTTCTAATTAAGTATATAAATCTTGATGTAATTTTTTTTGCAACATATATCTTTTCCCATAAATTCAATGATTTGTAACCATCTAGTATATCAATTTTTATCTGAGATTTTGTATATGTACGTATATGCACGCATATAGAGAGAGAGGCAAGTATAACAACCAAAAATATAGCAGTGCTAATATAAACAGAAAATATCTATATACAGAATAATGAATAAATGAGTGACAATTGTAGAAACTGAAAGTATATCAATAAAATATTAATCTAGAACTAGCTCAAGCCTTTAACATATTATTAAATCTAGCCATATATACTTCTATTACTCCATCTTCTCAGTTTTAGTACAATATGTTATTTCAAAACAATGATATTTATATAATATGCTTTGGTTCTTAAAGTGTATAGTCTATCAATATTAATTACCGTAATAATTATTTTTGCAGCATTTATCTTTCCCCCTAAATTCAATTATTTGTAACCATCTATTTATGTCAATTTTTAGCTGAGATTTTTAAGAAGTGGTATATTTACAACCACAAATTAAGAAAGTTTCCTTGAAGTAATTATTTCTAGATATTTAAAGGAATTTGGGCAACCACTGAAACCCCAATATTTACAGAAATATTAAAGCCTATGGGAAATATATGAAACTTGATAGCTATATATTTTCTATATCCAAACTTGTTGATACTGTGTAATTTAAGAACCAATAAATTACAGAATACAATTAAGTTTTTGTATAGAAAGTACCCCATTATCAATGAGACTTTAGATATTGTTGGCATATAATAACAGCTATATTCAACCCCAGCTGATATACTCTAACATCGTCTGATTAATAAAACAGGTGAATGATTCCAAAATTTAATTAAAAGACCTTCTTGATGAGTTCCATAAAGCCTCTTGACAGATGAAGCAGAAATTCCATTTGCAATCACCTAGCAAAAGGAACAGAATACCATATATTAATCTAGTTAATGAAAATCCATATGTAGGCAACACTGGTTTCAGAAATAGCCATCGCACCATATCAAAGGCCTTTTCCACATTCCATGAATCTATCAATGCTGATTTCTTTTCTTTCTTTCTTTCTTTCTTTCTTTCTTTCTTTCTTTCTTTCTTTCTTTCTTTCTTTCTGCTGCAATATTCAGAATGTCAATTGGTAATCAAATATTCTTCTATAAATATCATCTAGGAAAAACCTTGGTGACTCCTTCTTGTAGTGTTTGATATAGTACCTACATCATATTTAATAACCCATTCAACTAAAGTTCAAGATACCAGAAAATAATATAATCAAGAACTACTTGATGTGGAACTGAAAAAGAAGTATATTCTAAGAGCAAGGGATTTAAAAGTCACCAAATATCCCCCAAATTAAACTCCAACATAATAGGCTTGTAACTTTTTCTATGCACCAGAATTACATTGATAACGGGTAGTAGCTAATAAAAATACTAACAAAGGATCTAAAACTTGATTAAAATCTCCAGCCATAATTATCTAATCCATAGCCAAAGTACAGAGATGTTCAAAACTCCTATGCACATAGGACCATAGTAATTAATAATGCAGTATATTTATTGAAAATGACTAATTTTTAAAAAAAATCTTCTGGATCACTTATTTGTCATTCCCCCAACATTTGGAATTGTTGTTCACCAAAGTTATTACACCTGTAGCAGATTTTGAATTTCCACTCACAAATATTTTCCCAGTTCATTCACAAAAACAATTTCTTGTAGAATATGAGCTTCTTATTAAAAACAGAAACTTCAGGTTTTAAGCTGCCCAATTTGGCAAGACTGGCCCCTTTTGGAGAGACATCAAACATCTTGCATGCTCCTGATCGATGTAATGTAATTTCAAAGGGGGAGGAGAGATATTAAGTCTGTTTGTAACTACTGTAAAGAACATTGGAAGGCACTTCTTTAAACATCTTTTTCCTTTTTTTCTTTTCTTTTCTCTTCCTTTCTTTTCTTTTTTTCTTTTTTTCTATTTTTTGCACTTTCTATTTTTCTTTCTATTTTTCTTATCTCTATTTTTCTTTTTTTCTCTTAATCTTATTTTGTATTATCTTTTACTATTGTTAAAAACTTTAATTAAAAAAAAGAGGTCTTGCATGTTCCATGCAACTAATACAGACATCATATTGCACTAAAATTCATATATATCATGTCAAGGAAAAGGAGGTGGGAAGAACACAACTGAGGGCTGTTGACAAGCAAAACATTACAAGCTGGTGTAACTGAAAGGGAGAAGGATCCAATATAAAGACTGCTATAGAATAAAAAAGATGATGTGCATGAAAAATCTCATCACCTTTCCTACCTGTCTCATAAACCTGCCATATCTCTTCAAAGGATATGGATTCTTATAATCTTTTGTGCCCTGTGTTCATTTTAATCTCCTATTTGGCATGGCCCCAAAGAGCCTCTATTAAGTATAATGCCCAAGAGATAAATGAAACCATTGGCACAGATTAATGATTAAACTTGATTCTAGAAGCTGCTAAATTTTTTTCTGCAAAGTCCGTGGTGCTGAATTAACCATGACCGCAGAACTGTCCTGACTTCTGGGGGCTTCACTACATTCCTTCTAGAGTGAAATGGCTGTAATTTTCTCTGCTCAAGAGGGGGGGAAAGCATCCCGTTTTCCAAAGTCAACCATCCACTCCATGGCTATTGTTCTACAAGGAGACAGTAGATTCTGGATAGGATTTCCCAACCAGGGTTCCGTGGCAACCTCGGGTTCCGCAGGAGATCCCTAGGGGTTCCCTGGGAGATCATGCTTTATTTTTAAAAATTATCTCATATTCAGGCAACTTCACATTAAAGAGGTAAGTTTCATTCTTTATTTTCAGTTTAAGAACGCTGTTAATGCATCTACTGTATACAGGCCTTCCCATGAAGCGAATATCATAATTTTGTAACTTCTGGCCTATCTTTGAGCCTGAACATGCAGGGGTTCTCCGAGGCCTGGAAAACATTTCAAGGGTTCCTCCAGGGTCAAAAGGTTGAGAACGGCAGTTCCAAAGGGTGCTGAAATGAAGACTGGATTTAAAAGACATTCAAAGGTTCTAAGCTTTCATTTTAAAAATAAATAAAGATTGTTGATTCTAGATCTCAGGATGGTTATGGCCCAAACATTTAGAGTTGGGTGGCCTTCCCACAACATGCTTAACCTGGGCATTTTCTAGATTTGCACAATCCAACAGGCTGGGTTTGCATGGTGTCCAAAGGTACAACATCACAAGTCTCGTTATGAAAACCGACCGGGTGACTGTGGGCTGGTCCTTCCATCTCAGCCCAGCCTCACAGGGTTGTGGCTGTGGGGAAAACAGGAGGTGGGAACATTTGGTGTGTTCAGTATGTCACCTTGAGTTCAGCCAAAAATAAACGTGGGGTGAAAGCCTGACAGATAAATAAATCCACCAGGTTACCGTGATTTGTGGATGCAACTCTTAACTCTTTAACTGATCTGGTTAAGGGGGTTGTGGGAATCCAGCCACTGCATTGGCAGGAAGGCCAAGGATAAGCAACAGGAACTGGTTTGGCCTCGGAATTCTTGGCTCCCAGAGCTTCAGCATGACAACCCGCTGAGGGTAGACTCGATCTGGGTCCCGGGCGCCTAGTCCAGCACCTTCACCGCTGCACACCCTTGCTCTCTCCCAAACGGGCCAGCCATGCAGACACTGCAGCTCTTTTCCAGGCGGGGAGGGGAGCGCGGCGGGCTGACTGAAGGCCATGCAGAGCAAGCTCTCCGAGGAGAAAGGGACATGCAAACTCACTCGCTACCTTCCAAAATATGCAGCTGTGGGAGCCCTGCCCAGCTGGATGGCGCCTTCTCGGTTGATATTCCTGGCTGTGCCAAGATGTCTAAATAGAAAGAAACATCACTATGATAATCCTAGGCCTCCCCCCTTTCCTCTCTCTCTGTCTCCTCCCTCCCTCCCCCTTTTTCTCTCTCTCTCTTTCTCCTTCCTCCCTCTCCCTTTCTCTCTCATTTTCCCCTTCCTTCCTTCCTTCCTTCCTTCCTCTCCCTCTCTCTTTCTTCTTCCTTCCTTCCTTCCTTCCTTTCTTCCTCCCTTCCACCCTCCCTCCCTCCCTCCTTCCCCCTTTTTCTCTCTCTCTCTTTCTCCTTCCTCCCTCTCCCTTTCTCTCTCATTTTCCCCTTCCTTCCTTCCTTCCTTCCTTCCTCTCCCTCTCTCTTTCTTCTTCCTTCCTTCCTTCCTTTCTTCCTCCCTTCCACCCTCCCTCCCTCCCTCCCTCCCCCTTTTTCTCTCTCTCTCTTTCTCCTTCCTCCCTCTCCCTTTCTCTCTTTTTCCCCTTCCTTCCTTCCTTCCTTCCTTCCTTCCTTCCTTCCTTCCTCTCCCTCTCTCTCTTTCTTCTTCCTTCCTTCCTTCCTTTCTTCCTCCCTTCCACCCTCCCTCCCTCCCTTCCTCTCCCTTTTTCTCTCTCTCTCTTTCTCCTTCCTCCCTCTCCCTTTCTCTCTCACTTTCCCCTTCCTTCCTTCCTTCCTTCCTTCCTTCCTTCCTTCCTTCCTCTCCCTCTCTCTTTCTTCTTCCTTCCTTCCTCCCTCCCTCCCACCCTCCCTTCCTTCCTCTCTCTTTCTCTCTCTCTCTTTCTCCTCCCTCCCTCCCTCCGTCTCCCTTTCTCACTCTCTTTTCCTTCCTTCCTTCCTTCCTTCCTCTCCCTTCCTCTCTCTCTCTTTCTCCTCCCTCCCTCCCTCCCTCTCCCTTTCTCTCTCACTTTCCCCTTCCTTCCTTCCTTCCTTCCTTTCCCTTTCTCTCTCTCTCTTTCCCCTTCCTTCCTCCCTCCCTCCCTGCCTCCCTCCCTCCCTTCCTTCCTTCCTCTCCCTCTCTCTCTTTCTTCTTCCTCCCTCCCTCCCTCTCCCTTTCTCTCTCACTTTCCCCTTCCTTCCTTCCTTCCTTCCTTCCTTCCTTCTTTCCTTCCTCTCCCTTTCTCTCTCTCTTTCTCCTTCCTCCCTCTCCCTTTCTCTCTCATTTTCCCCTTCCTTCCTTCCTTCCTTCCTTCCTTCCTCTCCCTCTCTCTCTTTCTTCTTCCTTCCTTCCTCCCTCCCACCCTCCCTTCCTTCCTCTCCCTTCCTCTCTCTCTCTTTCTCCTCCCTCCCTCCCTCTCCCTTTCTCTCTCACTTTCCCCTTCCTTCCTTCCTTCCTTCCTTCCTTCCTTCCTTCCTTCCTTCCTTCCTTCCTCCCTCCCTCCCTCCCTCCCTCCCTCCCTCCCTCCCTCCCTTCCTTCCTTCCTTCCTTCCTTCCTTCCTTCCTTCCTCTCCCTTTCTCCCTCTCTTTTTTCTTCCTTCTTCCAAACCCCATATTTGCACTGCACAACCCCCTGCTTCCCCAAATGTTTTTTTTGTCTCCCTGCAAGAGCAGCCACTGTTTGTTTACCAGTTTTATTTTAGACCAGAGTATTAACCGAGTATTGTTCTCTTGATGACTGTTAGACTCTCTCCTTTCCTCTGTTCCAATTCTCCATGACAAAACTGCAAGGGTATTTCAAATTTTCCAGCTAATTGAGCAAATCTAAACACCGAAGCACCGCACACCCCTGTCAGAGAGAGACGCTGTTGTCTATTTGCTTTCCTCCAGAGACACACATTTAAATATTGGTTCTGAGTAACAGTCAAATAGCCACAAAGGAGGGTGGAAAAAAGAGGACTAAGAGTGCCACTTTCCACCTTCATTGTCTATGTTTTTAGGGGAAGACCAATTAGGGCTGCCAATTAAATTGTTTAATTGATTCATCACTTCTCCTTTAACTGACTGAGTACATTTAGAGAAATCTGCATATTAACAAACACTCTGAGGACTGGGCAGGAAGGGGCTTGCTTCCCAATGCACCACGTACTAAACAAAGACGGCTTCCCGGAGTTATTAATTGCCAATGCTGCTTGGCTCAGGAATTTGGGAGCCCAGAAAGAAGACTGCTTCCCATTAGGAAAGGCAGACAATTGCACAAACTCAAACCCCAACAGGATTTTAGAAGATCCAAACCCAAAAGCCCGCCTGATACTTATTGCAAGAGGGGGGCATCAATTAGCTTAAATTGCCGGTTGCTCAGGAGGGACGTGGGCCTAATCCAGCCTAACGCAGACACAAAGCAGGTGCTGAGTGTACATCCTTGGTCAGATTTAAAATAGGCTGCGGCAGTTGGGGATGTTCAGTCTGGAGAAAAGAAGACCTAGAGGAGACACAGTAAGGGTTATGTTTATGTCCAGATACATGAAGGGAAGATAGTCAGGAACCATGGCTACAGAAACTAAGACCAGAATCCAGGAGCACTAGTTGCAGCTACCTGGATTTTGTTTAAATGCAAGGAAAACCTGGTGGCAAAACCTGTCCAAGAATGGAAGAATCTCTCTCTGAAGGTTGTGACTTCTCTAACTCTGGAGGCATGCTGGCTGGGGAATTCTGGGAGCTGAAGTCCACACATCTTCAAGCTGCCAAGGCTGAGAAACACCCCGCCAACCCGTTCACCTCCACCATTACGATTGTTCTGCTTCTGCTGATACTCCTCCCAGCCTTTCCCCAACTCCAATTTTATCTGACCGGGGTGTTTTCAGGGAGGGTGAAAAACATCTATTGACTAGAAGACCGAAGGAGTCCAAGTGACGTGTTTTAGATTCCCAAAGCTTGAACGAATCGCTCATCAGAAAGCGTACTAGGAAGTCGGAGAGCATTTTTCTGCCAAAAGTGCACTGTGCTTACCAGCCCCTAACACAACTTGTCAACCCACTTGGGTGCCCTGCTGTGGTGATGTACATCGTGCCCATCCAAAATCCAGAGATCAAATGCTGAGAACTTGCTCAGGAAATAAAAAATACAGGAGACCTGCAGCAGCTTTCCACGTGCACTTAAGAGACATGTGAGGGCAAAGCAGAAAATGACATAGAAATGCCAAGTTGGGGGCATCCCCACTTCTAAGGTTTTAATTAATATAATGGTTTCATTAATTTTTTTTTATTTTTATCCTGCCTTTATTATTTTTATAAATAGCTCAAGGTGGCAAACACATGTAATCCTCCTTCCTCCTCCTCTTTTCCCCACAACAGCAACCCTGTGAGGTGGGTTGTGCTGAGAGAGAGGGACTGAGGTCACCCAGCTGGCTTTCGTGCCCAAGGCGGGACTAGAACTCTCCTACCACGCCTGATTGGCTCTTGGACTGAGAGAGGGGGACCGGCCCAAGGTCACCCAGCTGGCTTTCGTGCCCAAGGCGGGACTAGAACTCTCCTACCATGCCTGATTGGCTCTTGGGCTGAGAGAGAGGGACTGGTCCAAGGTCGCCCAGCTGGCTTTCATGCCTGAGGAGGGACTAGAACTCTCCTACCATGCCCGATTGGCTCTTGGGCTGAGAGAGAGGGACCAGCCCAAGGTCACCCAGCGGGCTTTCGTGCCTCAGGTGGGACTAGAACTCTCCTACCACGCCTGATTGGCTCTTGGGCTGAGAGAGAAGGACTGGCCCAAGGTCACCCAGCCAGCTTTCATGGCTAAGGCAGGACTAGAACTCTCCTACCACGCCTGATTGGCTCTTGGGCTGAGAGGGAGGGACTGGCCCAAGGTCGCCCAGCTGGCTTTCGTGCCTCAGGCGGGACTAGAACTCTCCTACCACGCCTGATTGGCTCTTGGGCTGAGAGGGAGGGACTGGCCCAAGGTCGCCCAGCTGGCTTTCGTGCCTAAGGCGGGACTAGAACCCACAGCCTCCTGGTTTCTAGCCCAGCACCTTAATCACTAGACCAAACTGGCTCTCTGTTATATCTATATGAATATCTATTCATCTTGTGTTGGAATGTTTCATGGGGAAAAGGATGCCTTGAGAATCCAATAGACCTTTTGCAGAAAGGGGAGTTTTTTCCCAAATACAGGACTAAATTATTCCTGAGTTTTTATGGCTGTGTCTGGCAATGCCAAAAATGCATCTCATACTTTTAGCCTTCTTTGTAAAAAATTCATTGGTGTATGAATTTTGCACTTTCCTCCTTTCCTCTAACTCATACTGGGGATGCGATTCACAAAGCCAGAGTCGACAGGCTGTGCAGGATGGGGACATCACCTCACGCTCTGCAGTCCTTGGTCTGGTCAAGTACAGCAGCTAATCATGGCAGTCCATCACCATTTGCTGTGCGTTCCTTCCGGGGAGCATTACTTCTCACGCAGCCCGTGAAAGGCAGTGTGATAGCAGATCGGATCATTGCAAAAACAAAAAATGAAAGTTGCTTTGAGTATCTCCAATTTGGCAACCTCTTAAATCAATATATAACTGCTCTTTTTTTTTGGTCTATTCAATCTTGTCCGATTCTCAGAGACTGCCTGGACAAGTTTTCTTGGCAGGGTTTTTCAGAAGTGGTTTGCCCTTGCCTCCTTCCTAGGGCTGAGGGGGAGTGGCTGGCCCAAGGTCACCCAGCTGGCTTTGTGCCTAAGGTAGGACTAGAACTCAGGGTCTCCCAGTTTCTAGTCTGGTGCCTTGACCACTGCATCAGACTGGCTCTATTACTGCATTAATATATAATATTAACTGGATGATGATGATGATGAGCCATCATGTTGTTTTGGACTCCTAGCAACCACGTACTGTAGAAAGATTTTCTCCATGACGATCTCTCCCTAACCTGGTCCTTCAGGTCCTTCCAACTCTGCACACATCGCCACCGTGACTGAGTCCACCCCCCCTTGCTGCTGGCCGTCCTCCCCTTCTCTTTCCTTCCGCCTCTCCCAGCATCAGAGCCTCCTCCAGAGAGCTGGACCTTCGCATATGGTGTCCAAAGCACCGCCCAGAGTCCCTCTTCTGGGGGAGATGGGCGGTGGCTAAATTTGAGTAATAAATAAATAAATAAATAAATAATTTGGGTCTGCTCATTTGTGCCTTGAGTGGGAAGTCTGGGGTGATTTGTTTAATGATCCATCAGTTTGTTTTCTTGGCTGTCCCTGGTGTTCTCTGGAGTCTTCTCCAACAGCAAAGTTCAAAGGCATCAATGCTCTTCCTCTCCTGCTTCTTCAAAGTCCAACTTCTGCTTCCATAGAGTGTCACAGGGAAAACTATCGCTTGCACGATTCTGATCTTTGTACTTAAAGATCCATCACGGCATACTTTTCCAAGGCCTTCACGGCTGCTCTACCAAGCTCTGGTCTGCAACATATTTCTTGACTGCTATTTATAATATTATAAATATAAAGCAATATAATAATGATCATTAAATTATAGGATGGGGAAAATGGAAGAGGCGTATAAGGCATATAAGGCTTTGAATATGGATTCAGTAAATAGGGCTTACTCTCAAAGCACAGCAGTCATTAGAATTCCTTCATTATGGCTTCCTAACTTTTTTCAGTAGCGATTACTCATCAGAGGTTCTTGTCCAGCTAGTTCCAGTCCTGCCTGTTGGGTGAAGCCTAAGAGGATCCTATTTCTGAGAAGGGTACTCTCCAGCATCAGCAATAAAGTATGCAGAAGACTTTTGGTGCAGTTCCCTGGCCTCTCCAGAAAGATTCTCAAGGCTCTGCTGAAATCTGCCAGTCAAGTGTTGACAATATTGAATTAAATGGCAACCTAAGGTTAGCATTAAAACTACAAATCAGCAGTAGAAGCAAGCAAGGTTTTCAGAGAAAAATGCATACAAAACGGGTTCTTTTAGCATAAGGTTTCTAGCTAGCCAAAATCACTAGTTGCAATTCAAAAAAAGCAAAATTGGAACAATTAATCACCGCTTTGGAAAAAAAAAGCCAAGTGATATTTTCTACCTCTGAACAAGTTAAAAAAATAACCACAATTAAACCAGGCAATTTGCTCTCTCTCTCTAGTTGTTCCTGAACGCACGCCTGAACAAATCTTGTTGTTGTTGCCAGGTTGTGTCTGTGTTTGCTCAGTTGGAGCTGATTTTTAGTCACAAACTACTTCCACTCCCCACCAGGACTGTCATTGAGTGTTTACTCCAGTTCTCAGAAATGGGACGCCAGCCAGGTGGGAGAACAGAGGTGGGCCAAGGCAGCAGCAACTTCATTTACTGCCTTGTGCTGAGTGTCATAAATTTATTAACAAGGAGGCTGAGCTGACACCTGGGTGGCAGGGTATAATTCCTTTCCTCCAAAGCCTTAACAGCCTTTGACACAAAAAATTAAGCTAAATTGCATTATTTTAAAGGAACAGATGGGGAATGCTAAACATTTGCAGAGAAGCCCCCTCATCGTTATGGATGCTAAAGAGCTTCTAATGCGGTTGTTCTAGGTGAAGGTAGATGCTTGCTATCAGCATGGAACTGATTGGGACATTCAGCAATGTGTTGTGTTGTACCTTGTTGGGAAGGGAAAGGAAGGAAAGGGAAGGGGTAAGTGGATGAAGAAGGGAAGGGAAGGGAAGGGAAGGGAAGGGAAGGGAAGGGAAGGGAAGGGAAGGGAAAGAAGGGAAGGGACCATATTTCCTAACCAGATTGGTTGAATCTGCAAGTCTCTAATTTCCCAGCTGGCACTGCCAAAAGATCTGGAAAGGAAGAAGTTGGGACAGGTAGGACAAGAGGATCCCCATTCTGCTGCCCCCCATCTTTAAAGTAGGTCCATCTTTGCTACCAAGTTTCCCAAAGCTTAGCCATTTTGGAATATGCTGTATGTTGGGGTGTTGTACCTGTGGCTTGATTTGTAGGATGGGCTCATGACATAGAATCATATACATTGGGTGGGTCCACCCAGCACACTAAATCTGGGTCAATGAAAAACATTCACCTAATACGGCAAGTCTAAACCAATAAACTATATTCCAGCTTGGCATGATGATGACCTGTTTCAGCCCAAGATGGTGGCTGGGTTTCTACCATAGTCGAACCACCAAGTCCTGTAATATATTGAGTTGTTGTTGTTATGGATTGATTCAGCCTGCCTGTGATCTAATATATTACTCAATTACCTTGGCCTGTCTGCATAAGTTATAATTCTTGCAGACTCACAGAAAAAGGGGAGGAAAGAATAACACTGAACTAATCATAGTGAGTAAAGACAAAGGGAAAAAGAGCATAGAAGGATGGCTACTTTGCTAGAAAAATGAATGTGACTGACGTTCTATACAGGTTTTTTTGAGATGAATGAGATAGTTGCAGAAAAAAGATGCTTCTGTTGCTATTATCAGAGGCAAAGCATGCCTTATTACGAAGCTTAATGCCACACAAAACCCCTCACAATTCAGCTTTAGAGGACCAGTGAAAATAATTCAATAATACTTCGTGCCCTAACCATTATTGACTGCAGAGTATTTCATAACTGCAACCAGAAAGAGGTCACTGCAATGTATGCAGCTGAACTTGAAAAGCTGCCTAAACATTACAGATTTGGTGAAGGACTATCAAGGCTCTGAGAGATCAGCTAGTCCAGTGTTTCTCAACCTTGGCAGCTTTCAGATGGGTGGACTTCAACTCCCATCTGAAAGTTGCCAAGGTTGAGAAACACTGAGCTCGTCTGTGGAATTCTGGGGAAAAACAGTATCCAAAAAGACTTTTAAAGAAGCATATTTCAGAGAGCATTTGAAATTGCTATCTTGGTGGAAACTGCCGCTAGATATATCATAAAGCTATAGCCAAGAATGAAAACAACTGTGAATTAGCTTGCAGTAACATATAAACAGAGGGTAACATGTCAAAATGAACTGTGCTGTTGTCATGGCGGATGTTCACACATGTCAGCTCAATGCAGATTTAAAAGAAAAATCTGCAGAAAATGCAATAAAGTGGAATAAATTCACAGAAAGAGACAGAGACAGACAGTCTGGTGTAGTGGTTAAGGTGCTGGGCTAGAAACCAGGAGACTGTGAGTTCTAGTCCCACCTTAGGCACTAAAGCTGGCTGGGAGACCTTGGGCCACCTTGGCAAAAAAACTGCAGGGACTTGTCCACACAGTCACCAGGAGTCAACACTGACTTGAAGGCTGAATGAATGAATGAATGAATGAATGAATGAATGAATGAATGAATGAATGAATGAATGAGAGCCTGTGTCTCAGGTAAAAGTGAACCATTTTCTATAGGTAAAAATAATCAAGTTGTTTCTTTAAAAAGAGCACATTGGGGCAGGTCCTGAAAAATTTGACAATGAAACAAGGATAACTCACTGGGAATCTGTAGCATAAAAGATGAAATGAGAAGTAAACAGCAAAGCAATATCAGTACAATTGGACTCTGGACCTATGAGATCAGTTACATCCCAGCATGAATTGGAGAAGCATTTTAGAAACACTAAATCAGTGATGGCGAACCTCTGACATGTGTGTCAAAGGGAACATGCACAATGTTTTGGGTGACACACCAGTGTTCACCAACACCCACAACAACTATTCTCCCAGTGTGACTTACCAAAGAAACTGAACGAACAAAAGGCACTACAATTCCCCCCTCCCACCTATCTCCCCCCCTCAAATCTCTGGCTTTTTGGCTGGCCAAAATTGGATTGTATTTTTTAAAATAAATGAATATGTAAAGAATTGTTTCTCCTTTGTTCAGAGGTTGGGGGGTGACACGCCAGCAGAGTCGAGTTAGGCATTTTCCAAATTTTTGACACGCCGAGCCCAAAAGGTTCGCCATCACCGTGCTAAACTAAAGCCATCAGAAACACAGTTAAAAACTTATACAGTACTGGGGGGGAAATCCCACTGGAGTGATATCTGTAACTGTACATTATAATAACCAGCAAGATATTATGTTTTATGCGTATTTATTTGCTCACAACAAAAGGGAGTTCCTGAAAGCTAGTGTTACATATTGCAGCCACATCACTGATTCACAAGGTCTACACAAGTGTACAAAGAAAACACCAGTTGTCATGGAAATGCCACAGCTACAATCCTTTTTAGGATTTGTTCATTGGTAAGTTCTCATTCACTAAAGGTCTTCAGACAGAGGCGGGACCATCACCTGTCAGAGATGCTCTACTGCAGAGATTCTCAATCTCAGCAACTTTAAGACATGTGAACTTCAACTCCCAGAATTCCCCAGTCAGCAGGTTGAAGAGTTAGTCCACCCATTTTACTGCATGCTGGCTAGGGGATGCTGGGAGTTGAAGTCCACATGTCTTAAAGTTGCTGAAGTTGAGAAACTCTGGTGCATCCAGCACTGAGCAGGGAGTTGGATTTGATGACCTCTGTAATTTCTTCTAGTTCTTTGATTCTACAATTCCTCCTAATTTAGCCACCATGCTTCATCCCTCAAATCCTTGAACAGAAGTGAGAGGGCAGGGCAGAGGACAACCCAGTGTGACCAAGCTTTCACAGGAGCAAAAAAAAAAGGGGGGGGGACATCAGACATGGTACTCACCCATTATAACCTGCTTTTCCCAGTAATGTTGGCTTGTGATGCCTCACCATATGGTCTTGGCACAGTTATGTCACACATCATGAAAGACAGCAGTGAACGCCTAATAGCTTTTGCATCACACTCACTCACAGCTGCAGGGGGAAATTATGTACAAATAAACAGGAAAGCACTGGATTTGCAGAATTAATTGGTTCAACCAGTCCTTCTACAGAAGAGCGTTTTCCTTCCAGCCACTATTGCCAATCCTCTATCCAGCAGTGGCTTAAATGCAACACTGGGCTTTGCCCCTTGGAGGGCACAGATACAAATTAGAATTCAGAAGGACACGCAAGCATGCAGTTATAGATAGATTATCTCATTTACAGGGAACCTGAAAAACCCACATCAGATGGGGATTCCCTTGACATCTGCCACAGACTTGGAGGGTCCTCCCATCGTTTGTCCAAAGTTTCAAAAACGTTTTGCAAGAAATATCTGGAGAGAATATGACACTGAATCAGAAGCTTGCACATTTTCTACTTACCTATCATAACAGTGCATGCAACAACGAGTGAAATGCCAGCAATTAGGTTGGACCATCTCCTTTATGCTACTGGCAGACAACACACAGACCAACTGAAGAGAACGGAGGTAGAGAAAGACAAAGGTCTGCATGACATGGTTAGAGACTCAACTATAATGTCTAAATTACCACCAGTATCACCTACTCCCCAAGTAGACGTACAAGTGGTGTTTTTTCACAGTTAAGAGTACCGCTGGACATACTGAATGATCCTATTTGTGATGACAGAGGGTATCCCGTTCACATATGAAAGCCACCACACTGCCTATATTTGTAAATACAATAGGGTTGCTAACTTGGAAGGAAGGGGCACAATCTATTCAGTCATTGCTGTGATTGACTGACTGACTGACTGACTGACTGAGCATCCTGTGATCATGCATTGTTGCTCAACTACCTTGCCCTCCCCGCATATGTTATTCACTAGTATAAGTCTTCTTCTTGGCATTTTTCCCACGCTATGGCAGGGTCCGCTTGTCGGCATATCCGTCTCCATTTGGCTCGGTCCAAGGCATCTTCAGGGGCGACGTTCACGCATTCCATGTCCCCCTTAATGTGGTCCATCCACCGTTTCTTGGGTCTACTGCTGGGCCACCGGCCACCAGGGTCCAGGCGCCTGGCTGTTCTCACCACCGAGTCTTCTTTGCCAAGTGCAACGTGTCCATACCATCCAAGCCTTCCTTCCCGCAGTTTTGCCATGATTGGTGTGACTCCCAGTCATCATCAGACGTCGTCATTCATGGCGTGATCAAATTGCGTTAGTCCAAGGCACCATCGGAGCATTCGCATTTCCATCAGGTGCAGGGCCTGTTCGTGCTTTGCTGTTGCTGGCCAGCACTCCAATCCGTCGAGGGCGACTGGGCACACGACCGTTCTGTAGACCTTCGGCTTGAGGCGTAGGGGCATCCAATGATCACACAGGACTCCAGTCACCTGGCGCCGCTTCATCCAGAAAAAAAATGCAGCAGAAAATCTACTCATCACTCAAGTGTCTTTTGTTTGATCACAGAAAAAACACAATGCTACCCAAACCCCATTTTAGACCGTGGTAATAGTGGATTTCTGCACCAGGCAGGGGATTCAGCTAGAACATTTCCCAGGTCCCCTTCAAGTTTAAGGTTCTATGATTCTGTGATAGAGAAGCTTTGCAAACTCAGCCAGTTAATTCTTCTTTAGATCTTGCACTGCACTTTGGGACAGGTGACCTGGGTAGCCGTGAGTCTACACTAAGCCGTCCTGATAACTGTGCATCTTGCAAAGAAAGCCTTTTCTTTGGCTTTACCAATGGAGTCCATTCGTGATCCCACTTGGGTCCACAGGTATTCAGTCTCCTGCTTCATGACATCATCATGCAAATGAGAAAAAGTTCATAATTTGTGTCCAGTGCATGATGATGCAATGGTTTGCGAGAATGTCCTTGAGAGACAGCAGGAGGAGGAGGAGGAGATGACTAGGCAACGGTCAGATGAGCCCACAGAAGAAGTGGGGGCATGGCAAGCACCTGAGAAGGGACCCTCCCTCGTTTCTTGGACTGTAAAGGCAACGGGGGAGAGATGCACTTTCAGGCTTGCAAGATTCTGTTACTGTTGTTGGAAGTCCTGACAAATTCAGCATGCCTCATTAGCATATGGATGGTTGCTCTAGGATTCAAACTATTGAGGAAGCTGTTTGTTGCCATTCCCACTTCCTCTCTCTCTCTCACTTCCTCCTTCACCATCGGAGAAGAAGCATGTTTTGCTTCTCTCTCCATCTTGGGCCATGCGGTGGACCTAAGAATGCAAAAGGGAGATTTTTGTCCCTTTCTTCCATGCAGCTCTTAGCAGCTGTAGGGCTGAGAGATCACCATGTATGGGTAAAGAACAGAAGAAACAAGGAACTTCATTTTCCACCAAAGATGAATGTAACTGGGCCAAAGAATAAAGTCAGTAAAACTCTTTTTTACTTTACTTTGAACCTACTCTGTCTAAGCGTGTAATTCTTTATGCTTGGGAGGGCTAAGTGTGTAAGATCAATAACCTGTGTTTCTTTGATCTGCTCATTAAAGCCATTTTAGATAATATTCTTTTTCTGTGCACAGCTCCTCCGCTGTGTTAAGCTCTGCTCCATTAGGTGGTTCTAGCTGTCCTCTAATGGCTTCAACTGTAACCTTACAATAAAGTTAGAGATAGGACTTCTGGGTGTGCTTCTTGTCTAGACTGCCTTCAAGGGCTGACAGATGATGTCCTGACACACTTGACATCAGTTTTCCTTCCTTGCAGACACCAATGTTGGGTCTCACCCTTTGAACTTCTGCTCTGTCCAGGTTTTAGGGTACCATTGTTCAAGAATTGTCCTACTCTCTGTTTTCACTTTTCTAGAGAATTCTGGGAATTGAAGTCCACACATCTTAAAGTTGCTGAGGTTGAGAAACACTGTTCTGAAGGAAGGCCCTCTGCAAATAAGGATGAGCTTTGGGAAAGCTGTGGGAGATAATGTTTCGGTCTCCTCAACCTACTCTTTTCTGCATTTGATGTTTTGTGAAGCCCTCGGAAGTGGGGTGGATGGTGGATAGGATGCAGGCAATCCCCTTCCAGGAAGCCATCATCAAATATGGCCTGAGGGTGTTCATGGGAAGTGTGCTGAGAAGAGTGAGATCCTGGCTGAAGCTTTTTCCCCAAACTCTGCACATTTTGCAAAGATGGGAACAGAGCACCATTAACAAGCATGGTTTGAAGATGAAAGTAAAGCATTACAGTTTTACTTAAGAGTTGTTGGGTTTTTTTTTTAAGAATGAAGACATCCAACAGATGGCAATCCAGAAAAAAATTTTGTTTAAAAGAAGGAGAAAGCAATGAAAGCAAACTTGGAGGGCTGTAAATGCAAAATGAGAAAAGCTGATGGCCTTGTTAATGAGAGGCAACAACGTAGAATTTGGAAGACACGGAGCAAAATGCTCAGCGCCAACAGTAAACAACATCGACACCAGGCAAAGGATAGAAGCAAAAACATTTGCAAGTCAGTGGGGAATTTTGCCCACTTTCTTGCCATTGGAACAATACATACATTGTGTAGAATGCCTTTACAATGCAAACCTTGAGAAGGACAGGCTGGGTTGCAGGAAGGCAAGGGCAGGTGATGGGGGCAAAGTCGTGCCCCTTGGTGGGCATGAGGACAGCCCATTGGGGATGGCACACCCATCTGTTCTGGGTTCAACTCCCCACATCAGTGCTTCTCAACCTTGGCAACTTTAAGGTGACCAAGTTCCCAAACATCACCAGCTCCATGTGGTGGGGATCATCCACATTTATAAACTAGGAAGTCATCTCACCTGGAACAGAAAAAGATGCTATTACCTCTTCTCTCTCAAGCAGGTCACCACTCAAATGCTCTGCAGCAGATTTTCACTTTGTTTCTGGGTTTTTTTCTTCCTGTCTCTGTTCCTTCTTCCTGACATCCAGCTAACCCACCTAAGGAAAGATGTTTTTAAAAGGTAGCTACGCTGCCCTTTGGAACAAACATCACTCCAAATCAATCTATCGGGTTTTCAATTTAATAACCGGTTTCTGTAAACCAGGCTGAACCGGTTAGATGACACCTCTGGCTGCAACTGAGCGTGCCTTTTCCCATTACCCCGCAGTCTGCCTGGTTCCGAATTCATCCCTACTGAGAAAAGAAGACCAGGGATATCTTCCCCTGGGACTGGATGAAGAACAGGAAGACAGAGAGACTGCAGGCCCCCAGCAAGGAGGTGCTGTAGTGAAAGACAGGACTTGCACATTTCCCAGCTGCTTCATGAAAATACCAGGGCCCTCCCGTGAGAAATTCACCTCTTCTCTTTTGGAAACAACTTGAAAAGCAAGTCCTCAGTCATTAAGTGGATAAGTGAGAACTAATAGGATCAAAAAAAAAAAAGGCAGGAGAATTTCCTAATATATTAGAGTCCCCCATTGGGGGAGATGGGTGGTGATATAAATTTAATAAATAAATAAATAAATAAATAAATAAAATATTAGTGTGCAAGAAAAAGACCCCTCATTTCTGGAGCATTTGGAAACTGGTTCAGTGCTGTGATGCCCAAATAGATGGATTTCATTGTTGGGTTTCCAAAGAAACCACTCCCAAACAATGATTTTTATACAATGGCACAATGAGAGATCGCATTCATCATTCAACCAAGGGTTATTAGGAAAGTAGGCTTAAGCACTTGATAATTTTCTGACTGACGTCTGCACCCAGGACATCAGGGACAGACCATTTTGCCTGATTGCGTCAGAGTGCTGTAGCAGCAATCAGGACTGAAAGGAACGCCGTCCCTCTGGACTCTGATTAGCAAGATGCATTGGGAGGAGAGGCTAAGGTGACGGCACAAGGACTCTGACCAGTACTTTTGCTTTTGGATATGAGACTTGTATAGGCAGGCAAGCTTCTAGTCTTCCTTCTTCAACATTTGCAGTGAAGGGTGGGGGAAGCCTGTTGCTTTAGGAACGTGGGCTGGTCTGCACTTGGACATGGTTCCCACTACAGCTACTGGCCTCTTTATCGGGGTGAGAATTCACTCTACTGTACCAGATTGGACAAAGGTACCATCAGTTTCCCCAAAGAGATGAGCTTTCATATCTTCTACATTCCTATATATATATATATATATATATATATATATATATATATATATATATAGTGCTTAGAAGAAAGGAGGAGGAGGAGGAGGAGGAAAAGGAGGAGAGGGAGGAAAATAAGCAGGTGAAGGAGCAGCAGCAAGAAGGAGGGCCTGCCTAACAACATCCAGTCAGGAAGGCCAAATAATATTTCAAATATCAGCTCTACGATTAATTCTGCAGATATTCTGAAACTCAAGAGCTTATTCAAGCAAGTGATAAGTGTCTAGGCTGACATTTTATTTGCAATTCTCTGCATGGGTGATAGTTGTTGCAGTGGATGGGGAGAAATTTCATCCCAAGGTCATTCATGAAAGAGTTAAAGAAACCTTACATCTGACCTGTCAATCAAGCCTAAACCAGTCAGTCTAGACCAGTGTTTCTCAACCTTGGCCGCTTGAAGATGTGTGGACTTCAACTCCCAGAATCCCCCAGCCAGCCATGCTGGGAGTTGAAGTCCACACATCTTCAAGCGGCCAAGGTTGAGAAACACTGGTCTAGATAATCAGAGTCCAGGAAAATCAAACTCTGAAGAACGAATCAAAGCAGGAAAACTTCCCATTCAGATGGGCTTTAAAAAGAGGGTGGGGAAACTCCCCTTTTGCATCTCTTCTATTGCCTTCCATCCTAGGAGCTGACATGTCTGTCCAAATTGGCTTCAGCCAGATAAGAAAATTGCCCCAGCCTAGGTGGGCTGAAAAATCAGAAGAAAATAGCCAGAATGAATAGTGCAGAAGATGACAATTAGGATCCTTTCGTTTTATGGATTGTTCTCAGGTGTACCTCTGCATTCAGGGACCTATTTTATTCTACTTATATTGTGTGTGTGCGTCTGTGCACGCGCGTGCATTTGTTCCTGCCAGGGAAGAGAGCTTCTGAATTAAAGCTTGCAGGAGTCATGATATTTCCTTTTCCTCTTTCTCCCATTGTCTTCAACTCTCCCTTAGTTCCTTAACCTTAATCTACATAATAAAAGACGTGTATCTTCTTCTGGACTCAGTCAGCTCATTCTGGTAGGGAATTTAGCCTGCTGCACATCCTGCCTCCCCTCCTAGTAAAGGTAAAGGTTTCCCTTGACATGAAGTCCAGTCGTGTCCGACTCTAGGGGGCGGTGCTCATCTCCATCTCAAAGCCGAAGAGCCGGCGTTTGTCTGTAGACACTTCCGTGGTCATGTGGCCAGCATGACTAAACGGAACGCCGTTACCTGCCCACCGAAGCGGTACCTATCAATCTACTCACATTTGCATGTTTTTGAACTGCTAGGTTGGCAGGAGCTGGGACTAGCAACGGGAGCTCACCCTGCCACATGGATTCGAACCGCCGACCTTCCGATCGGCAAGCTCAGCAGCTCAAAATACAAGCCAGGGAAGAAGGGTTTTCTCCCCCTGCCCCCATCCCCTGAGCTTGATAAACTTTGCAGAGACAGAATTTCTTTTCTTTTCTTTTTTAAGTGACATTGTGCCCGCATGCTCCCCCAAGGAATTTGGGAGCATGCAGGACAGTTGTGGGAAGAGAGCCCAATATAGGTCATCCTTGTTTAGCTACCACAACTGGGACCGGCAACTCAGTTGTTAAGCAAAGCAGCGTTCTGATGAAGATCTTTTTGCAAAGTGAAAATCTGGCTGGCTCTTGTGCTCTGGTTTTCTTCCTGCTTTGACACCCCTTGGAAAATCTTGGACGCCGTTGCTGGAGCAAGGCAGCAGCTGCCTGCTGGTTGGGAGGGAGGGGGAAGAGGAGGACCCATCCACTGTAAGGGCAGCCACCCCTGGCATGACCTGAAATGCCCCACCAAGAGGCTTGGCTCATGTTCTTTGAAGACATTGCCGCCCGGGGTCAAGGAGCCAGGGGGAATTCAATGGCCATGAAACATTCTGCCTTTCCCCAAAGGGCATTTAACAACTTTCCGCTCTGACATAAATGGCTCGAGCAAAGAAGGCTTGAACAGCTGTGGAAGGAGGAGGAAGAAGAATTGGGTTTCCGCACCCATAACACCAACACCTGTTAGGCTAAGTTGCTTTCAGAGCTGGGAACTCGGCCAGATGTAAGGGCAATGGAAGGAACCCCCAGATACCTGCAATCTTTGTAATTTATTTACAAGACCAAGCAGCATGGGATGGACAACCTGCAGCCTGTCAATGGAGTGGGCCCTTTGTGTAGTTCTTGCACAGACACCCACCCCCCACAAGCCCCAGAATGCTCAAAGCATTTCTGGGAGGGGGACCAATTGGGGAGGGGCTTTTATGCACTATGGAAGGTAAGGCTAAGGGTTCAGAGGCAACGTTTTCAGCCCATCTGGGGGGAAGATGGGGATTAAAATCCTTTCAACCCCCCCTTAATCCCCATCCCTTCCCAAATATGGTTGTTCCCCCCCCCAACCTGGTTTTGTGAAGGTTTATCCCTGAGAATTGCAATTCAGAAACATCCAAGTTGGGAAAAACTAAGGAAGGTCCATGATGTGCAGGGGGGTGGGGGGGATGTGCTACCCAGAAAAGGGGGCCCTATCCTTCTTCTTCAGCTGTACTTCTTTCAATCAAAGCAAGAGTCCTCAACCTTGGCAACTTTAAGATGCGTGGACTTCAACTCCCAGAATTAAATGTATATGCTCCCGGACTCCCAGATTTAAGTCCCAGGAAGGCAAATCCCAATGGAATGTCAGGAAAACTGTCTCTAGGAAGAGCAGGTTGACTGTGGAACCAAGAGTACAGCCATGGCTAGCTGGGAAATTCTGGGAGTTGAAGTTGTATAAAAGAGTTGAAGTTGTATAAAAGTATAATACTGAATTAAAATAACAAGGCACCCATGTTTGCTGCATCCAAAGAAAGCGTATGGAAGCGGTCGTTCAGCCCCCTGCTCAGCACCGGAATCCAAATTCAAATATCTCACCTAGAGAGGTGTCTGACCTCTTCCTGAAGGCCTGCAGCAAAGAAGAGCTCACAATCTTTCCACTCTTGATTCCATGGTCAACCTGCTCTTCCTAGAGACAGTTTTCCTGACATTCCATTGGGATTTGCCTTCCTGGTACTTAAGTCTGGGAGTCCGGGAGCATATAAATTTAATAAATTATTATTATTATTATTATTATTATTATGGTTGGTTGCACAGTCAGCCAGACTGGACTGGATTTGGCATTTTTGTCCACCTATTGAGTCCTTCCCAAGGATCCAGGATAGGCACATTTTATTATTATTCCCATTATTCCATGTTCTGCCCTCCAAAATGGAAGAGTCCTGATCTGCTCCTATGTATCTTGCTTTCAGGTATTAGAAGAGTATCCTCGTAGCCTTCCTCCATTGTCTCAACGCAAAACTGCGCAGCTCCTTCGATCTTTCTTTATAAGGATTAATTTCTAGTCCTCGGATCATTCTCACTGCCCTTCTTTGAACTTGTTTCAATTTCTCTGAGCCCTTCTTAAAAGGTGGAGGATAGAACTGGACACTCTCCCCAAGGCAGGCTCTGACCAAAGCAGAACCAAGTGGGTTACTTTCGACGATTTGGAAATGAGACGCCTCTTGATGCAGCCTAAAACTACATTTGCCATTTTTGCAGCCTTGTCATGCTATTGCCTCGTATTCAGTTTGTGAGCAAATATTATTCCAAGGGTTTTTTTTTTACACATACCGTTACCAACCAAGTATCTCTATACTTTACCTGTGTATCTCATTTTTGTTTCCTAAGTGAAGAATTTTGCATGTGACTCTGTTAAATTACACTCTTTTTCTGCCAGCCCATTGTTCTAATCAATCAAGATCATTGTTAATTTTATTTCTGCCTTCTAAAGCTATCCCACCCATTCTGTGTCACCTGCAAATTTGATAGGCATTTCTTCCCCTTCTTCATCCATGTCATTAATAAAAATCCCAAAGGACCCAGGACTGATCCTGTGTGATTCCTCTCGCCATTTTGATGAGGTATTTGCTGTATCTTGAAGGAGAATCTAAAGGACTTCCCAGGGCCTGGAACTGCTAGGCTCGAAAAAGGATCTAGCCTTGAGTCTGTCCAACAAGCCAGGGCTTTAATTTAAAACAAACTGTAGCTCTAACTAAGGAGTGAGATCCTGCTGTAAAATTGCTTGGGTTCAAGGAATTGACTAGTTGGACGCCTCTCCCAGCTAGCAAACGGCTCTTTTGCTTTAACAAAGAGGGAATCAGAAAGAATTGCAATGAAAAAAAGAAGACAGCTTCAGATTCCTCAGCCTGTCCAATCCTGGGTTGCTTCTCCATCTCTCATGCCACCACAGGGCAGCACATAGTTTTATCAAGCCCCCCTCTGCTGTGATTTAAGCCAGCATTCTCAACCTCAGCTTTAAGACGTGTGGACTTCAACTGGCTGGCTGGGGAATTCTGGGAGTTGAAGTCCACCCACCTTAAAGTTGCTGAGGTTGAGAAACACTGGTTTAAGCAATAGCCAAACTTCTGATTTCTCTACTATTGGCTATCTCACTCACCCGTAAGAGCAAAGTTGTAGAAAAGGTGGTAAGCTCTTCTTTCTTCCTCCAGAACTCACCCTCTACACGCCCTACCAACAGCTTGGTGGCATTAAGCCAAGATGATAAACATGGGGCTGCCCCTGGAGACTGTCTGGAAACTACAACAGGTGCAGAATGCAATGGCACATGCAGTTCTGGGTGCTCCACCTTTTGCCCAGGTTACACCTCCACTCCGTGAGCTGCACTGACTTCCAGTTTCTTCCCAGGGGCAATTCAAGGTCACACTCCAGGCCCCTTCCCTTAAAGGGTTAGCACCTTGAAAACCCTACATGGCATGGGGCCAGGCTACTTGCAGGACTGCCTCACCCTGAGGGTACCTGCCCATCCCACCAGGCCAGATAGGATGGGCACACTCCAGGACCCTTCCCTTAAAGGTTGCCATCTAGCAGGACATAGGAAGCACGCCTTCTCTGTAGCAGCCCCTACCTGTGGAACAAAGTTCCCCCTGGGATCCAGGCCCACCCACCCACCTTGCCTTTGAGAAGGCCTTGAAGAACCACATCTTCCCAGAGGCATCAGGGTAGGATGAGGCTGGGGCCCAGGCACTGGGATAGAGAAGAATAGATAGAATGGAATGAGGATGTTTGGAGCTGGCCGTGGGGCACCCCAAGGGGATGGTTAAGGCACTGAGTTTTGGCTTTATGGCTTTATGGCTTTATGGCTTTATGGCTTTATGGCTTTATGGCTTTATGGCTTTATGGGTTTGTGCTTATTGGGTTTTCAGGTTTTGTGGTTTTATGTTTATTGGGTTTTACTGCTCTTGCGAGCCACCCAGAGTTGTTTAAGATGGGCGGTCATACAAATATTTCAAATAAATAAATAAATACGATGGTGTGTAGATGTATGGGAGAATGCTGACCCAGGATGCTATGAGTTTTTACTGATTTTTATTTTGGCGGTTTGGGGGTTTCTCTTGTTTTTACTAGATAGATAGATAGATAGATAGATAGATAGATAGATAGATAGATAGATAGATAGATAGATAGATAGATAGATACTTTATTGATTTAGTCTTTTGACCATATCAAATATGAAAGAAGATAAAATAAAAGCCATTATAAACATACACGTAAAAACTGTAATTCAAATTCATATCAAAGCATCACCCCTACAGTCAGATTGATCTAAGTAATCTGTCCTCTTCAAGATTGCCTTTGATATGAAGACTGCAGTCTTGCTGGTAATGAGCTGATTCCTACCCTGTAAAAAACAAGAAAGTTTCTGCTGGCTGCTCCAGTATTTTCTGTTTTTTAAATACAAGTCTAAGTGGTCAGTCCTTTCTGCAGAGTATAATTTGCAGTCAGATAAGATACGTGGGCATCTTCAACAGCTGGGGCACCACAAATACATAATATTTCTTCGAATGGGACTCCTTGGAACCTCCCATAACTTACCATGGAGTCTAATTGGTCAAAACTAGCTCTAGTAAAGGCTCCTCTGAGATATTTGGGCAAGAAAGTTGTTAAATACTTTCCTAATTGAAAGACTGATTTGTGTTGGGCCAGCCACTTCACGGACTTGACACGTTTAAAGGATGCTGTATCCTCTTGGGCAGCCACGTCCAAACCCCTTTGTTTGAAGTTTTTCTTGGCCTTCAGATCTGATTGGACTGGAAAATGAATTGAAAATCCATATTGTGAAATGATATTGGTTAGTCGGGCCGCCCAGGCATGAGAAGGCATATCTTGTTTTTACTGTTTTGTGCATCACCCAGGTGTGTTGTTACAATATGGGTGGCTATATAAGTCTTTCAAAACAAACAAACAAAAATAAATAAACCTGCTTATTGACTACAGGTCATCCTCGTTTAGCGACCACAATTGGGACAGACCGCTCAGTCGTTAAGCGAAGAAGTTGCTAAGTGGAACGTCGCAATTTTACAATTTTACTTCAGCTTTCCTTTGCTTTACAGACCTGCGAAGGTCATCAATGAGAGGACTGGTTGGAAAGGTACTCTTTTATCACCATCAGAACTGCAAACGGTGGATAAACGAGGCCGTCGCTAAATGAGGACTACCTGTACAGCCAGATACGCCATGTTGGGGCTTCTCCCCAACCCATTTGGTTTTTCTCAATGTGGTATGAAAATGCTGAGCTTCTGGGTTAAGCCAGCGGCTTTGATTGTGACCCACCAACTTCCCCAACCCGCAACATAAACAGGAGCATTAGTGTCCACTATTTCTGCTTTGCAGCTTGCAGACTCGGCCTCCCCTTTGTGGTGCATCACAGAGGGGCCATCAGTGAGATGGTTTTGAAATGAATTTGCTGCAGGTCAGGAACTATCCATCACAGGCGTTGCTGAAGGGCAGAACCTACGTCTGATTGCTGCAAGCCGGGCAACAGCCAAGGGAGCTGAGATACAGAAGCCCACAGGGGGAAAGATTAAAATGAGGCATTAAAAGGATGTCAGGCAAAGAGAGGCAACAGACAGCAGGAAATATTAAAATGAGGCATTAAAAGGATGTCAGGCAAAGAGAGGCAACAGGCTATTTTTCGGTGGGATTGACTCCAGCTTTTGATGGACCTTAGAGCAAATCTTCATAGATTATCATCCGATTCTCACTTCCTGGGGACAAACTGGGGCTGACCCATCCCTTCTGAAAAGCCCTACATTTTAGGAGGAGCTTACATTAGGAAATTCTGTGCTTTAGACATTTACATTAGGTTTTGTTGTATTGTTAAGATGTTTGTTTAGCAATTTATTTTAACAGTGAATATAATGGTGGGGACAATACTTAAAACATCTGTATAGGCTGCGTAGGTAGGAATCGGGAAGCAAAAAATTAAGATGGCCCAAAGCACGTTATCATCAAAGCCAAAAAGGACTCAAGGTCCAAATAACAATTAGAGACAAAGAGGCACTCATCATACAAACACACACACACACACAAACACACACACACACAGCTGGCAGATTGTTGGGGCAGGCTGGTATTACAACATAGGGCATCCGTGAAGCAGCAAAGTCCAGGCTGCTGGATTAAAATATGGTAGATTACTGATTTTTTAAAATGTATTTTAATTTTATGTGTATTATTTGCAAGCTGCTCAGAGTCTTTGGAAAAGAAGCAGCATAGAAGCTGAAGTAAATAAAATAAAAGAGGGGGAAAACAGGCTCATTGGAACACAGTTGGGCTTCTAAGTTATGAAAGAAATGACGGCTAATTCAAGCAAGAGGGGAAAGTAATGAGGCCCCTTAAAGTAGATGGTGGAAACTCTCATTAAACCATGAAGTTGCTACCTTGTCTTGATGCAGCAATAAAGAGTGTGGCCTACCTCACAGGGTTGTTGTGGGTGCAACTGGGGGTGGGAGATAGGAATAAATATTCAATAGTCCCATACTGGCTGAGCACATACAGAAAGTCCCAATTTCAGTTCCTGCCGTCTTCTTATAAAGCTAGGATAGGAAATGGATCGGTCTGGAGCACTGAAGGAGGAGGAGCACTGCAAATAACCACAAATTAGATGGACCACCAAAGATCACTTAGTCCACCCTGTTGTCAACCTGAGAAATCTATTACCGCAGCATCTCTGACAGATGACTGTCCAGCCTTTCTTCAGAATCTGCAACAAAGGAGAATCAGCGTCTTTGGATAATTCCCCCCCTCCCCACTATTGAACAGCTCATAATATCAAGAAATGTTGGTATCAACTGAAATCTCTTTTCTGGTTATTTAAATCCTTTCTTAATTACCTTCTGGGGCAGTAGAAGCCATAATATCTGTGAAGATCTTCGAATACTTGAAGCTGGTTCTCATGTCAACCCTTGTTATCTCTTCTCTAGGCCCAACATCTCCAACTCTTCACCTGGTCTTCCTGGGTCTTGTTCTCCCAAGACTTCACCTTGGGTATGTCCTCTTCTGTCTGTTGGAAGTCCTGGCAAATCCAGCATGCCTCATTAGCATGTGAATTAGCATGTAAGTTGAGTTGTCCCACAATGCAACTCTGAGGAAGCTGTTTGTTGCCACTCCCACTTCCTCTCTCTCTTCCTCCTTCTTCCACCCAGGGAGAAGCAAGCATGCTGCTCTGCTCTCCATTCATCAGGGCCATGTGCTCGGGCCTTGATGAAGGATTCTGCCCCTTTCTTCCACGCAGCTCTTGGCAGCAAAGAGGGCTGAGGGTTTAGGGCAAACTAAGCATTTAGAAAGAAAAGAAACAAAGGAACTTCATCTTTTCCACCAAGATGGATGTAACACAAGCAACAATAAAGTCAGCAAGAAATTCTTTTACTTCTTAAGTAAGCATGTGTCTAAGCATGTGATTCTTTATGCTTGGGAGGGGTGAGTATGTAAGATCCATAACCTGTGTTCCTCTGGCATGCCCACTGAAGCTTTCTAAGATAATTTTCTTTTTCTGTGCCAGATTCTCAGCTGCGCTATAAGCTCTGGTCCATTTCAGTGGCTCTCGCAGGCCACTAAACTGGCTTCGCTGTCTAAATAGGGTCTACTTTGGTTTTGCCCTTATCAAGAAGAATGCTTAATATGTCATAGGTGAGTCAGGATCAAGCACGCTGATTAAACCATGACTCGGGTGAAGCCTGCTTGACCTTGGCATCAGCTGAGCTTCAGCAACGTTCTTCAGAAACGACGTTTGGAGCTCCAGACTTTCAACAGTGACCCCAGTCTACTAGATGGCGATGCTAGTTTGGGACGCTAATGGGCAAATCACCACGGGGTGTAGGTTTCCTACCAAGTCTCAACAGTCAATTATACTTCGTGGGTAACCATCCTGGCAACTGCCAACAACAGTATTGGCATTTTTCCTTGCTGGAAAGCCTTCTAGCAAGGCTGGTTTCCCACTGATGAAACAGAGCAAGGAAGAGGCTGGATAGTTTTTCTTGAGTGAGGAGAGATTATGTCCAATTACATGTTTTGCTCCCTACTCTCGCTTCACTCCATCTGGCAACTTGCCTTTTCCCCAAAGTACACAGGCGCCCTGCAAGTTATTCAAAAGAGACGTTAAAACACAAATGAAAATCGTTTACATGCAACGAAGGAGAATGTTGCCACGGATGACAATGATGATTTGTCTAGACAGGCTGTGAAGGGAAGAGCGTAAAGGGATCCTCCTGTGCAGAAAGATCAGCCCTGCATTGGCAAACCCACTTCATGTGCAGAACCTTCCTTTGGCTCTTTTTAAGGAACTGCTGGCCCAATGGCCAGCCAGCGAGTGTGCAGCTGTAGTGGTCTGTGGGAATGACCTCGGGAGGCGGGAGGAATTGCTGCAGACTAGACAACAGTCAGATAAGCAGCAGCTGAGCCCGCAGGAGGAATCAGGGCATGGGAAGCATCTCAGAAGGGACCCTCCTTAGTTTCTTGGACTGTAAAGTGAGGGGGAGAGATGTGCAAGATTGATGTGAGCCTTGCGAGGTAGTCCAGACAAGAAGCACACCCAGATGAACTAATTCTACTTTACTGTAAGGTTACATTAACAGAACCTTGCAAGTCTGAAAGTGCATCTTCCCCCCCTTACTTTTACAGTCCAAGAAACAAGGGAGGCTGCCTTCTTAGACATTTGCCATGCCCCCATTCCTTCTGCAGACTCAGCTGGCACTTATCTGACTGTTGCCTAGTCAGCGGCTATTCCTCCTGTCTCCCAAAGTCATCCCCACATACCATTACAGTGGCTGAGAGTGTGATCAGATGCAGAGGTGTCTACGGGACGTGCTCAAAAATGTTGTGATGGTGGCCACAAAGGTGCAATCAAATCGAAGCTCTGTCCATTAAAAACAGGCAGAGCTTTGATTGCATCATCATGGCTACCATCACAACTTTTTTGACCTCTTCCTGCACCCCAATCTGATGGATGAATTGTTTTCCGATTGGCATGCTGGCTGAGGAATTCTGGGAGTTGAAGTCCACCCATCTTCAAGTGGCCGAATTTGAGAAACACTGCATCTAATGGATCCTACACTGAGCAGGGGATGGACTATGGTCCCTTCTAACTCCATTTTTCTATGATCTTCTCTCTCACACTTACTGCTGATTGCTTGTGACCTCAGCGCACTATCTCGTTCCTGCTTTATCCTTCGGCCTAGCTTGTGGGGTCCATGGCAAGAAGGGAGCGCAGTAGCTTGAAAGCCTGCATTTGAACTCCCCAGAATTTTGCCAGCATCTGAAACGGTCTTGTGTTACTGAACAAAGTTCCTCGCCTTCCCTTTTTACTCTCTCACAGCTGATCTTCACCTTCTTTTGTTGCTTCCCCTATTCCTCTGTCTAAATTTAGATTTCAAGTATCTTAGGTGAGATGCCATCTTTGTTCCAACAGAAAAAAGCAGGTCCCTCAAAGGGCAGTATATAGAAAATGAATGGGAGGCCGTTTGAAACACGGGGGACAATCTCTGCTCGGCTGAGCATCTTACATTTATTTATTTCCCTCCTTCCTTCCTTCCTTCCTCCAATGTATTAGTCACACTGTAGCGAATAGCTCCCAAGATGACATACAATAAAAGCACAAATAAAATCCATAGCGCCTTGTCAGAAGCAACCTGATAAAGCAATCTATCAGTCAAAAAACTCCAACACTCTGCAATCAATTAAAAGCAGCAACAGCCGCCGCTCATAGAGACTTCCATAAGACAATCAAAAAGGGAAAGAGAAAGGGAGAGGAAAACAATCGGGAATTTAGCAAGCAAAACGGAGAGGGAAGCTGCTTGGGTATTGCAGACTAACCAAGTCTCTGGTTCCCCAGGACAACGAACTCCCTTCCACTAAGCTGTGACCAGGGTCATCTAATGACCTGGTCAGTGTTCAGCAGCCAATAAAAGTATGGGGGGAAAAGAGTCACCCGATGGGGGTGATGTTCATGCAGTCGGTCCAGGAGGGCCTTCCCACCCCTGATGCTTCTGTTCCCTTTGCCCCCAAACTTGGCATGCATCTGCAAAAGGTCAAAAGGCGGTGTTCCTGGAACAGCCCGTTTATCTCAGCAGTGGGCAGCGGTGGTGACCCATCTTGGTCTCCTGGTTGCCAGACACGCCTGGTGTGGGGGGTGAGTGGGTTTAGTCCCAAACAGCCCCAGGGCCACTTGAGGCTAAGAGTAATCCCCTGCAGGTTGACTATCAATTGTCTGAGTGTGTGTGTGTTTGTGTTGGCTCTGCCAAGCGTATCGTGTCAACAGAGATCGGATCACTTTGCAATTCCAGGCAGGTGTTATATAAAGGACTTGAGTCTTGATTTGGCTTGATCTCCAAAGGGCATGTGCAACGCACATAAAAAAGGATCAGAGTGGCTACCATCTTGACTTTTTTGACCCTCCACAGATATCCCTGCCTACTCAGCCCTATAAAATAGTGATGTTCATGCAGATGGCCCAGGAGGGCCTATCTCACCCCTGAATCCATCCTTCTTCCCTCCCTCCCTCCCTTCTTTTATGCATCCTCTACAAACCCAAATTTCAGGGGCATGATTCCTGAAAAGCAGCCATGGGTCTTCCAATCATTTTGAGGCCAGAAGGCCTAAAATAGACTTAACATGGTGGACCAAAAAATAAAGAAATTGGCTCTCCCAAAGCATGGAGGGTGGGTGCCTCTTGAAGATTCGGAAGCTAGAGGCAGTTCAGAATTCAGATGCCCAAAAGGTCACAGGCTTCGGCCAATCTGGGCATGTGATACTTTCCTACAGGAGCAACATCAGCTTCCAGGTGCAATGCAGGGTGCTGGTTGTCACCTTTACAGCTCTACACAGCCAAGGGTCTGGTTATCTCCCAACCCGGGTGCTCTGCTTGGAATCTGCCTACCCCATGAAACCCACGAGGGAGGGTGCATGACAGCTACTGCCTCCCAGGCAGTGTTTCTCAATCTAGGCAACTTTAAGATGTATGAACCAACTCCCAGAATTTCCCAGTCAGCATGCTGGATGGGGAATTCTGGGAGTTGAAGTCCATATTAAGTTGGGAGAAACTCTGTTCTAGGGAGTGCTGATTAAATAGGGCCAGAGGTCAGGCTTCTTGGTTTTGGTCCTCCTTCCTCTGATATAGCTTATCTCCAGAGACAGGGATGGCCCCATCCTGGTTAGTATTTCAGTTAGATCCCAGTTAGAGCTGGCTTTTCCAGTTTTTGGGAAAGGAATAAGTGTGCGATTTAGCTGTTCCTAAAATTGAAAGGAGGCAGCCCTTGGACTAATGGTTTAATGTTATATTATCATCATCATCATCATCATCATCATTATTATTATTATTATAAAAATGGCTCAAGGTTGTACAATAATATACATATAATTATTATATTACGATTTAATAATGCAATTTTAATATTACTGTGTTTTTATATATACACACACACATAATGATGGTATTCTCCTGGACTAATCTCATTCTGTTGTATAATTTTGTTATTAATTATTGTGTTATGGCTCTGTAAGTTTCAAATGTAGTTACTGGAAATGGGAATTGTGCACTGCTTAAAGTCAGAAAGGAAGGATTATGAATTGGGGAACTTAGTGGGGGGTGGGGGAGGGCTGCAGAAACAGGCCTGGGCCATCCTAATAATCTCAGGGCACAACAAAATGTCTGGCTACGTTGTCTTATGATGACAGCTAGCCTGGGCGAGATATAAATCCATGGGTCTCTGTGCTGGACAGATCCCAGCCCCACGGGCCGTTCATTTAGAGGAGAGCTTGTCAGTGGAGACAAGCAATGGAGAACTGATATTTGCAAGGAGGTCTCACTTCTATCTTCCCCCCACTAGGAAGCTAGCAATCATCTCCAGCAGATGACTGGCCAATTCTATTCATATGTCTTCATATTCATAAGTGCAGAGCCAAAGGATCCCACGTACAGGAACACAGGGACCTCTCAACATCTCTAGAGTGTCACCAAGCCACCTGGTTAGTGGGAAAAGTCTCCCCCACTTGTTTGAACAAAAGCTTTGCTGGAATGATTGATGCCACCCCTGAGAACTTTGTCTGGCACTTGAAAGGGGCCCCTTCCTGACGAGAGACAGGCAGCTCCATTGAATACGCAATGGCAGGAGGCAGGTGTCTCCAGGTAAGTAGCTACCTCAGCATAGGAGATCCACCTGTTTCCTCCCATCAGTGTTGAAATATTGTTCAGGGGAAAGACAGAGGGGAGGGCGCTAACTCCTAAATGACATGGAGGCAAGGTATTCAGACTTTACCAACCCAACCAGTTGGTTCAAGGACCTTTAAGGCTGTTGACCTGCCACTGTCCCATCAGAATTCTTTTCTCCACAAATTTCCCTAAGCCAGTCTTCTCCTTCCTTGAGCATTTGTTGGTGATCGGAAAAACATTTTCAGATTTAAGACACAGCTTGAGCCTTCTCAGAGATCAGCTGCACCAGCCTCAGATATGAGCAGCCAGGATCCCACACCTGCAGATGCTTTCAAATATCTCCTAGTGCAAAATGCTGTGCATTCTCACTCAACTGACAGGTTTCCAAAGTGAGGGAATGTTTCAGGGGTTCTCCATAGCATTTATTCAGGGTATTACACATGCAGCTTGATGTAGCAAGGTTGCTTGCATTCATCTAGGTTCCTTGCTGCTTAATCCACCCACAAATGCTCAAGGAAGGAGAAGACTGGCTTAGGGAAACCACTTCCTTACTGATGACGCCCTGCAAAAAGCAGCATTCCCTGCTGGAAGGCGTTCAGATTCTTTTGCTGGTTTCACCAATGAAGAAATGCGCCTTTACATTTAGCTAGCAGCTGCCCAATCCTCACTGCATTCTTCCTTCTTCACCTCCACTAGTGCAAAGGGTCCTGCCCACTCCTGACCAGACACCCCCCACATTTCTGTGCGCTGCCAAGTTCCCACATCGCAGGCGTCAGATATGGGGATGGATTCAGTGGCTTTGCATTCTTTGAATAGAGTCATCTGTGTAGTCACTAAGAGTCAACCCCATGGGAGAAAACCTTGGCTTTTACCTTTTTAAGCCCTGGGCGTCTGCATAACCACACTCAACTCCTATTGATATCATGAGCTTATCCATGCAATTTTCTTGGCAACAGCATGGAAGTGGTTTGTCCCTGCTTTTTTCTAAAAAATAAAAAATGTCTCTGTCTCCCTTCCAGGGCCAACCGCATGCTGCCATCTGCTGAAGCATCCAAGATAGACCTATTCTATGCTTAGCACGGTCTACAATGTCTACCTATCACAATGTGCCCATTGATCCAAATAATGCTTGTTTTAAATCTAAAAGTTTTCAGAAGGCCCTTGGGAGTGTCATAAGGCTTTGGGCATCAAGCTCAGCGGGCAATCCAGCACAGGGGATGCCAGGAAACGTGGCCGTCACGAAAGTAGGGGGTGCACTAAAGGGCCAGAGCCAATCCTGGCTGCTATCCAAACCCTTTTTATTTCATTTTCAGCCTAAGGTGGGGTTTGCCTGTTTGGTCGTTCTGCAGAAACTGGCTTCCCTCACTGGCAAGCTGGAATGGAAAGCAACTGATCAGCAATGGTATGAAATCAGTTTGGGTCACAGGCCAGCACATTTCTGGGGAATTCTTCCTGTCGTCACTTAATTTGGGTCCAAGGAATGTCCCCTGGATGAGCAAGAGTCAAAAAGTCAGCTCAGCCCCTTGGTGATGGTTCCCCACCTGGCTCAGGTGGACCAACACCCTTTCTGAAACCTCCCCGTGATTCTTTCCCAACCAGAAGAGACAGCGTTAGCTTAAGGTGGTTTACACAAGGGAGAAGACAGCACCATTCGTGTTTCACTGCCTGGGGCAGATTCAGGCCCTGGCAAGGCCGAGGGTCAGCGCAAGACAGGAGTCATTGGCAGGCTTCACTTGGCATTCGGGACAAGCATGCCCACCAAAGGGGTTACAGAGCCACTTGCTAGCTATGCTGTGCTCTTCCTTTGCCCTGAGTTTTATTCTGCAACAACTTCTACACAACAAAGGTTTGGTCCGGCTTGACTTGGGCACGATGGGTGGGGCAGGGGGAGAAAGAGATGCTGTCATCACTTCCTGCTGCATTGGACAATAAGGAGGGTAGGAATGCAGATAGAAAGAAAGAAATGTTTGGTGCTCCTTCCTCCTTTCCTCCTTCCTTCCTTCCCTTCCCTTCCTCTTTCCTTCCCCTCCTTCCTTCCCCTCCCTTCCTCCTTCTTTCCTTCCTTCTCGTTTCTTCCTTCCTTCTTTCATTCCTTCCTTCCTATACCACAGACTGTTTTTTAAAATTTGATTTATATCCATTTTCCGGCAAAAAACACCCATTGGGGAAGCTGGATTCACTTAACGACCACTGTAAAACTGGTTGTAAAATTGGGTCCAGTCACATGGTGACTCGACTTACAACCACAACAACTTAGGATGGAAATTCCAGCCCAATTGTGATCGTAAGTCTAGGACTACCTGTAGCCATTATTACTGCCTCTGGTGGCCGGGAATTGCCAGAGTGAATTGCCCTGCCCTTGAGCAGATCCCAAGCAGCTGTGGCTTTGACATGATGCTTCCAAGCCTGTGAATCAAAGCTGGTTTGCCCTGAAGCCCCCACGTCCCACCAGCCCCCCGCAAGTGACTCAGCCAGGCTCCCATCTTTTGCTGTCAGTCTGAAAAAGCCAACTGGGCTATCAAGCTCCAAGCAAACCACAGTTGAAGCTCGTGGTCCGTAAGCTGGAGAAGGATTTTGACATCAAAACCGACTTCCCTCCCCACTCCCCAGCCAAGCCGCTGTCAGACCCCAAGGCAAATATTTTTAGGATCAGGGCAAAGAACATTAGGAGATCAACTGGTTTGATATGCATGATCTATTCTTGAGATTAGGTCATTCGTCTTCTTGGTTGGTTTGCCTTGTTAATGAAACCGAATGTATGTTACTATTTTGATGAGAAGCACATTTCACAGAAGCATAGAAGTGTGGAGTTGGAAGGGATCACAAGGATCATCTAGTCCAACCCTCTGCAATGTGCAGGGAAGCCAGTTAAACCACCCTTGAGAGGCAGCTGTCCAGCCTCTTCATAAAATTTGTTCAAAAGGGATATCAGAGGTCACCTAGTCCAATCCCCTGTGCAGTGCAGGATCCACTAGATCAGTGTTTCTCAACCTTGGCAGCTTGAAGATGTGTGGACTTCAACTCCCAGAATTCCCCAGCCAGCATGACTGGCTGGGGAATTAATTCTGGGAGTTGAAGTCTGCACATGTTCAAGCTGTCAAGGTTGAGAAACACTGATCTAGACCCTATGCTCCATTTAACACACCCCAAGATAATATTTGCCTTTTTATCAGCTGCATCACTCTGCTGGCTTTTGTTTAACTCGTGGTCAAGAAGAACCACCAAATCCTTTTCACATAGCTTATTGCCAAGCCAGGTCTCCTCGTGTCATGGATAAAAATGCTGACCAGGGTAGGACCAAGGACAGAGCTCTGTGACACTTCCACTAGGCATGTCTTCTCCTTGGAGTCAAATTTCACTCCTAGGGTTCTCCCTTCGTTTTCCTGGCAAATATAGGGAAGTGGTTTTCCACCTCTTTTTCCATGATATCTTTTTTTTTTAACTTCCTAAACTAGCTTATAGCCCTTGGATATCCTGATGGTGCCCCATCCATGTCCAAACCAACCGAGTTTTTGAGAGTTCAGTCAAGATCAGCAGCACCACTACATTCAAACACCAACTTGATCACAGGACTGACTGGATAAATTGTGAGTTGGTCACTCTCACTAAGTGCTTCCAACCTCACAGAGAGAAAATAAGAGGAAGCCCCTACATATGCCTCCATGAGTGGTCAAGGGAAATGTAAGACATCAGGGCCATAACTAAATAAACAAGGCACGTATGTGCATAAAGGAAGGGGAGAAAGAATCACCAGGAAGGTAATACCTATTTTTCTAGTATTATCGAAAATTCTCCTTGGGAGATCCCCATTCTGTCTTCCAGGTAAAAGGTCAATTAACTCTGGAGGCTGAAACTCAACTCTTGAGTTACTTAGTAAAACAGCCCCCACCCCCCACTGCATAATGTGCTTGAATTTTCAGGGGCTGAATGGGAAGGAATCAGCATCTGTTGGCTTGCTTTGCTGCCCCACCAAGTTTCTGTTTGAAGTGGCATGCACATTTTTCCCTGCACAGTGCCTTATTCCACCTGCAGAGGAAGCAGAACATAACTTTTTTTAATGTTTTAATAGGAATCGTGGTAAGGACAATGGGGGAATCCTGGGCTTCCATCTTGTACCATTGTTCACCCACCCACTTTGGTACATAATCAGTTCTCTCCCACTGGTCTAAAACCATTTGCATTACAGTATGAATAGGTAAGAAACTGGTGCTGGCCAGTGGAACTGTCCCAGAGAGACAGCTGTGTGCAGATGTTGATGGATCAATTCCCACATTAAAAGTCCATCTTGAGTTGTGGTGGTGACTACATGGACACCCCCAGTTTTCTAGGCAACCGTATGGAAATGGTCCGCCATTGTCTTCCTCCAGAACTCCCAGTCTAGTCTGCATGGTCTCCCATCCAAATACTAACCCAGCCAAGCTCTGCTTAGCTTTTAAGACCAGCCAACGTTGGTCAGAGCTCCCCTTAATGAGATGATTCCTTCATCACCAACAGAGCAATGGAGATGTTCTTATGTAGCTTCTTCAGCATCTCAGATGCATTATTGCAGCCGCCATCTTGACTTTTTAAACACAGGCACAGACACCCGGCTGCCCTGATGGTCAGGAAGACAACGTTAGGGTGCTAAGAAGCTGTGTCATGGGAACCACCACCTGGTTCCTGAACTGGAGGGCTTGAATAAAGCAGCAAGGACAAACGCTAAGGACTTGTGTGAGCCGGACCTCCATACACCAGTGGTACTTAATCTCTGGAGAAAGAGGAAGAGGTTTTATGAATTACATGCCAATCCAGTACGTGGCTTACCTCAATACGTTTTGCGTCTTTAGGCAAAGAACAAAAAATTCCTCCTTCTGTTCTACGTATCGAAATCAGTTGCATTATTATGGAAACCCAATTCAGTGCTGCTGATGGGGCAAGTGATTTATCTGAGGAGCTTGCAAAGCAGCAGGGCCCTTTCCCCTCTAAGGCTTCGTTTGACTGCTCATGACTTGCCCCCAAAGCAGCTCCCTTGGTGTCTTCTAGCTGTTATAAACAGGTCTCTCTGGAGGAGCCTGATGGGAACGGGTTGAGGTCTGCATCCAACGGCCACACGTTGCAGAACGCTCAGACAGCGAAATGAGAAATATAAATCAAGACCATGAAATGCGAAAGATAATTCCGTGAGCTGCTTAATTTATGCAAATTGAGGCTGACTTCATCTGCGGGGCTTAAAGATTTTGCAGACTGCTTTCTGGTTCTTCCCTTTGCAGGGGAAGACAAGGAAACCCAAACTTCTAGCAGTGTTTCTCAATCTTGGCCACTTTAAGACGTGTGGACTTCAACTCCCAGAATTCCCCAGCCAGCAGAGTTGAAGTCCACACGTCTTAAAGTGGCCAAGATTGAGAAACCCTGTTCCAGATCCTGCTTCCTTATCGGTGGAAACTACCCAGGTCAATTCTGAGTCATTTTTGCCAGAATTCCAAGGATCTGGTAAATAAATTATGTCCTGACCAAAGTAGTCTGGGAGTTGGAATGCAGATCAGCTCAATCTGATTCATGTTTGTACGCCAGCCCAGCTTATTTGCTAAGATTTGCCTCCCCTCCACAAAAGAATGAAAATCTTCCGTTCTCCGGCACCCAGTTCCTAACATTAGCTTCCTGTATGCATCATCCCTTCATGTTTTGCTTTGCCATTTCTACAAATTTCCCTCAAATGTCTCTTTTGTTATGAAGCATTTGAACCAAGAAATATTCTGGGACAGATGCTTGTGGAACCTTTGAATGATGCCTCTATCAGTAGCGTGACAGATTCCATCTTTGCCCAATTATGGCATTATGCCTGAAAATAAATCAATGACACATTTCCTTAGCATTCCTTCTGTACTTTAGGTCCTGGGGGGTCTAATGTTTCCCCTGATTGTGAACACTTCTTGGTGACCTTCAGCAAGCTCTTAAAAATGGTTGTCTTTCATTTCTTTTCTTTTCTTTTCCTTTCTTTTCTTTCTTTTCTTCCAATACCCACTTGAAGATAAAGGTGAACCATTCCTTTCCTGAAGCAGGCACAAAGCATAAGAAGTCAACTGATTTCTCCTTAGAGGGTAAGAACAGCAGCCTGCACAGAAAAAACGATGAACACCACCTTCTAATGAGAAATACGATATGCTCCAAGCCTTTCATACATCTCTCCTGGCCTTTGCAACCCCAGCTGGTCATTCACAATGAAACACAACCTGCCCTGTGGAGTTAATGCAAAATCCAGGCAATGTATAATTCCTAATTTGCGCATATAAGCCAACTATAATCTTTCTGGTGGCCCATGTGGTTGAATAAAGCCACCTGTAATGACTCTTTCCTTTCAGCATTCATTCCAAGTGCAGGTCTGATCACCAAGGGGTGTGCTATCCATTATAAAAGTCTTTACTGGATGTCAGCCCTTGTTCAATTAACTCCCACCAGTACTTGCCAGCTTCAGCAAAGGATCGTTACCTTGTCGTGGTGCTGGAGCTTGAGCACCTCAATGATGCCATGAGCTGAACCGTGAAGGGCCACCCAAGAGGGGAAGGTCATGACAGAGAGGTCAGACTAAATGCGATCCCTGGGGAAGGAAATGGCAACCCACCCCAGTATTCTTGCCGTGAAAACTAAATGGATCAGTACAACCAGAGATATGCCGGTATACCATCGGAAGATGAGACCCCCAGGTCGGAAGATGGTCAAAATGCTACTGGGGAGGAACAAAGGATGAGTTCAACGAGCCCCAGACGTGATGATGCAGCTAGCTCAAAGCCGAAAGGACGGCTAGCGGCCAACGGTGCTGGTGGTGAACGGCGAATCCGATGTTCTAAGGATCAACACACCATTGGGACCTGGAATGTAAGATCTATGAGCCAGGGCAAAGTGGATGTGGTTATTGGTGAGATGTCAAGATTAAAGATAGACATTTTGGGCGTCAGTGAACTGAAATGGACTGGAATGGGCCACTTCACATCAAATGACCACCAGATCTACTACTGTGGACAAGAGGACCACAGAAGAAATGGAGTAGCCTTCATAATTAATAGCAAAGTGGCTAAAGCACTGCTTGGATACAATCCAAAAAACAATTGAATGATCTCAATTCGAATTCAGGGCAAGCCATCTAACATCACAGTGATCCAAATATACGCCCCAACCACAGATGCTGAAGAAGCTGAAGTAGAGCAGTTCTATGAGGATCTGCAGCACCTACTGGACAACACGCCTAAAAGAGACGTTATTTTCATCACAGGAGACTGGAATGCTAAGGCGGGCAGTCAAATGACACCTGGAATTACAGGTAAGTATGGCCTGGGAGAACAAAACGAAGCAGGACATAGCCTGATAGAATTTTGCCAAGACAACTCACTCTGCAGAACAAACACTCTCTTCCAACAACCTAAGAGACGGCTTTATACGTGGACTTCACCAGATGGACAACACCGAAATCAGATTGACTACATCCTTTGCAGCCAAAGGTGGCGGACATCTGTACAGTCGGTAAAAACAAGGCCTGGAGCTGACTGTAGTTCAGATCACGAACTTCTTCTTGCACAATTTAGGATCAGACTAAAGAGATTAGGGAAGACCCACAGATCAGCTAGATATGAGCTCACTAATATTCCTAAGGAATATGCAGTGGAGGTGAAGAATAGATTTAAGGGACTGGACTTAGTAGATAGGGTCCCGGAAGAACTCTGGACAGAAGTCCGCAACATTGTTCAGGAGGCGGCAACAAAACACATCCCAAAGAAAGAGAAAACCAAGAAGGCAAAATGGCTGTCTGCTGAGACACTAGAAATAGCCCAAGAAAGAAGGAAAGCAAAAGGCAACAGTGATAGGGGGAGATATGCCCAATTAAATGCCAAATTCCAGAGGTTAGCCAGAAGAGATAAGGAATTATTTTTAAACAAGCAATGCGTGGAAGTGGAAGAAGATAATAGAATAGGAAGGACAAGAGACCTCTTCCAGAAAATTAGAAACATCGGAGGTAAATTCCAGGCAAAAATGGGTATGATCAAAAACAAAAATGGCAAGGACCTAACAGAAGAAGAAGAGATCAAGAAGAGGTGGCAAGAATATACAGAAGACCTGTATAGGAAGGATAACAATATCGGGGATAGCTTTGACAGTGTGGTCCGTGAGCTAGAGCCAGACATCCTGAAGAGTGAGGTTGAGTGGGCCTTAAGAAGCATTGCTAATAACAAGGCAGCAGGAGACGATGGCATCCCAGCTGAACTGTCCAAAATCTTGCAAGATGATGCTGCCAAGGTAAGGCATGCTATATGCCAGCAAATTTGGGAAACACAAGAATGGCCATCAGACTGGAAAAAATCAACTTATATCCCCATACCAAAAAAGGGAAACACTAAAGAATGTTCGAACTATCGAACAGTGGCACTCATTTCACATGCCAGTAAGGTAATGCTCAAGATCCTTCAAGGTAGACTTCAGCAGTTCATGGAGCGAGAATTGCCAGATGCACAAGCTGGGTTTAGAAAAGGCAGAGGAACTAGGGACCAAATTGCCAATATCCGCTGGATAATGGAAAAAGCCAGGGAGTTTCAGAAAAACATCTATTTCTGTTTTATTGACTATTCTAAAGCCTTTGACTGTGTGGACCATAACAAATTGTGCCAAGTTCTTAGTGGCATGGGGATACCAAGTCATCCTGTCTGCCTCCTGAAGAACCTGTATAACGATCAAGTAGCAACAGTAAGAACAGACCAGGGAACAACGGACTGGTTTAAGATTGGGAAAGGAGTACGGCAGGGCTGTATACTCTCACCCTACCTATTCAACTTGTACGCAGAACACATCATGCGACATGCTGGGCTTGAGGAATCCAAGGCTGGAGTTAAAATCGCTGGAAGAAACATTAACAATCTCAGATATGCAGATGATACCACTTTGATGGCTGAAAGCGAAGAGGAACTGAGGAGCCTTATGATGAAGGTGAAAGAAGAAAGTGCAAAAGCTGGCTTGCAGCTAAACCTCAGAAAAACCAAGATTATGGCAACCAGCTTGATTGATAACTGGCAAATAGAGGGAGAAAATGTAGAAGCAGTGAAAGACTTTGTATTCCTAGGTGCAAAGATTACTGCAGATGCTGACTGCAGTCAGGAAATCAGAAGACGCTTAATCCTTGGGAGAAGAGCAATGACCAATCTCGATAAAATAGTTAAGAGCAGAGACATCACACTGACAACAAAGGCCCGCATAGTTAAAGCAATGGTGTTCCCCGTAGTAACATATGGCTGCGAGAGCTGGACCGTAAGGAAGGCTGAGCGAAGGAAGATCAATGCTTTTGAACTGTGGTGTTGGAGGAAAATTCTGAGAGTGCCTTGGACTGCCAGAAGATCAAACCAGTCCATCCTCCAGGAAATAAAGCCAGACTGCTCACTGGAGGGAATGATATTAAAGGCAAAACTGAAATACTTTGGCTACATAATGAGAAGACAGGACACCCTGGAGAAGATGCTGATGCTAGGGAGAGTGGAGGGCAAGAGGAAGAGGGGCCGACCAAGGGCAAGCTGGATGGATGACATTCTAGAGGTGACGGACCCGTCCCTGGGGGAGCTGGGGGTGTTGACGACCGACAGGAAGCTCTGGCGTGGGCTGGTCCATGAAGTCACGAAGAGTCAGAAGCGACTGAACGAATAAACAACAACAAGTACTTGCCAGCAGCTCAGCACTGTTTTGTTTTGTTTTGTTTTGTTGTTTTGCAGGACCAGGTCCTTCTAGGATCGAGGAAAATCTACAGGTGACCAAGCAGAGAGAGAGATGGTCACAAACAGAATTCACAGCAAGGGCTCATGTCAGGTCATCACTTATGACCGAGGAGTGGGGGAACAAAGCAGCATAAGTTGCATAAAGCCACATATAAAGACATAATTGTCCATGGTGGGCCACCTGAAAATGTATGTGTCATAATGTCAAGTTGCATCATTTGTGACACCATTGGGACATTATCATAGGTTGTTCTGGACATGTATGCCCGAGGGGGTTTCAAGGAGGAGTTTCAAGAAACAGAAGGCCAACTAAGGGCTACGTAGAGGGTGAAAACACAAGCTTGGGGTGCCCTCCTCCTAACACCCAGGAGATCAGCTTCATCTCCCTCATGACAAGTGAGGGACCTTCACTGCACTGCCTCATCTTCCACCCATGACAGCTGATTATTACTGTATGTACAGTATGTATTCAATTATGTCATCAGATTTATATCTTACCCCAATCATGAATAGACTGTCTCACAACACATAAGAACATAATCATAAAAAGAATCAAAAATACAGACGCATATGATCCAAACAGCATCTGGCATCAGCTCCCTAATGCCCACCAGAAAAGCTCCATTTTCAACCACTTCTAGAAGGTTAATCACTTCCAGAGGTTGGAGTCAATTGGACTTTCAGTGGGACACTGTTCCAGAGACCCTGCCCAATTACAGAAAGAAACACCCCAATCTCCCCAAAATGGGGGATAACCCACTGCTTCTCCCAATATGGGTGCGTTAGTGAGATAGGTGGTAGCATCATCATATTAAAATCACAATATTATCACAGTGATAGATGGCATAACCACAGATTCCCACTGGCATCAGCCATCTCCACCTGGCCCAGCGAACACCCCTGATCCCAACAGCCAGTCTCTCAGATTCTGGCCCAGGCTAAGAGGGACCAATGCCCTTGGTCAGTGGCTTCCTCTCCACTCTCTGCTGAGGCAAGCAGCATTTATATTGTGCTCTGGAGGATGGTCAAAACCTCTTCCACCAAGTGGTGCTCTATCTTCATAGCTGGCCAGATGGCAAAATCCTGTCCTTCTCTGAAACTGTCCTGTATCATATTCAAGGGACAGCTGGTGTGGTGAAGGTCCTCATTCAAGGTTCTTCAAGATCTCACCGCCTCTCTTCTCTTGGCTTTGCCCACTGTCCTCCAACTCCCTGCCCATCTGATGCCCCACAAGCCATGGGACAACTGGTAATGGTAGTGGTTGTCATGATGATGACTTAAAAACAAAAACTTGCCCATCTGTTCCTTCCGTCTCCCTTCCAGAATCCTTCCTGCAGGGCAGTTGGTGTTAATAGCTTTGGGTGTGGGAGGAAAGAGACCAGCTGAACACCTTCCTTCCTCCCTCCCTGTTGATGGCCATGGGCCTGCGGTGAAGAAGGAAGCACCCACCTGGAAGAGGTTTCCATGAATGTTCCCTCTCCTTCCCTCTGTCTACCTTCATTCTGAGGTTGTCCCAGCATGGTGGAAGGAGGACATTCCTGCCAAACACCAACCATTGTATCTGTATCTAGGCAGTCTTTGGCCCACTCTTCTGCAACATCCTTGTTATCCGCTTAACTTTTGAAAAAAAGAAAAACCACCTCACACCCAAGGAATCTCAGACAACGGCAATTTGAGAATGGAGGAAGGCAGACCTTTCCGAAGTGAAAGACAGCGGGAGGAATTAATGAGCATGAAAGCAATCCAGTAATTAATTGATAAATAACACTGCACAGTCTTCTAAAGAAAAGAAGGCCAACGGAACTTATCTTGCCAAAGGCAGAGGAGAATTTCTCTTTTCTTTCACCTTGCAGATAAGGGCACAAAGCTGGCATCCTTCAACTTTGAAGCTTAAGAGGTATCTGTAGTCGAAGACAGAAAACCAAGAGGGAGGCTCACGGGGAAGAAACGCACACAGGCACAGGCAAAATGCCCCCCCACACACACACACACACGCACACCCCCTGTGCTCACAGAAAAACATATGCCTGCTGAGAATTTCATGCCGGCAATGTTGTTGTTGATTAAGTTGTAAGCTTCAAAGCACTTGGGCAGGATTATGAAGTTATAACTGGCGCAAGTAGAGAGGGAGAAAGGCTTGAAGGCATAATGATGGGCATTTCAGGAAATGAGCAAAGGAATCAAAAATCCACTCGGAAAGCAAAAGAACAGGTATGGTGGCCCAGGGTTCCTAACTGTCACTCTGCTAAAACCGTCAGTCATCTGCCTTTTTTTAATAATCATGATATTAATAAGACAAGCATCATCATTATCATCATTGACTGGAACAATTTTCCTGACATTTTCCCACCAACTTTTAATGGGTCTGAACCTTCCACACATACCAGATGTTCTCTAGGACCTTCTACACCCAACAGATGTTCTCAATCACTATATACTACCTGTATACTTCTGGTACTGGGTTGTATAAGCAGTGGGATGTGGCTGCAAAAATTTAGGCCACATCAGGAGATGCATAATTTCCAGATTGTGGAGTGCATCCCTTCCACTCAGTTCTGCGTTGGTCAGATCCTGCCTTGAGGACAGTGTCCAGTTCCATCCTCCACCCTTTAAGAAGGGATCAGAGAAATTGAAGCAGGTTCAGGGTGAGAATGCTGAACCTATTCCCCATTGTCCCCAAGCGCAGACATAGGAAATAAACCTAAATTATAGATAGTAGATTTTTGATGAACGTTAGGAAAAACTACCAAATCATAATAGCAGTTTCACCTGAAGCCAATTAATGGCCTGCTAGGATTGGAGCAGAGCTTATAACACAGCTGAGAAGCTGGCACAGAAAAAGGAAATTATCTTAAATTAGCTTCAGTGAGCATGCCAGAGAAATACAGGTTAGGGATCTTACACATTCAGCCCTCCCAAGCATAAAGAATTACACGCTTAGACAGATTAGGTTAAGAAGCAAAAAGAAGCTTACTGACTTTATTCTTTGTTGTTCTGTTACATCCATCTTGGTGGAAAAGATGAAGTTCCTTTGTTCTTCTTTTCTTTCTAAATGCTTAGTTTGCCCTAAACCCTCAGCCCTCTTTGCTGCCAAGAGCTGCGTGGAAGAAAGGGGCAGAATCCTTCATCAAGGCCCGAGCACATGGCCCTGATGAATGGAGAGCAGAGCAGCATGCTTGCTTCTCCCTGGGTGGAAGAAGGAGGAAGAGAGAGAGGAAGTGGGAGTGGCAACAAACAGCTTCCTCAGAGTTGCATTGTGGGACAACTCAACTTACATGCTAATTCACATGCTAATGAGGCATGCTGGATATGCCAGGACTTCCAACATCACCAAGGAGGTGGTGGGCGTTGCCTTTGATGCAAGAGTTCGAACAGAATCTGGATAGTCCTCTAGTAAAAGTGCTTCTACTTGTACCCCTACCAAGGGGTTAGACTCACTATTAGCTGTTTCACGCACACTTCAAACACCAGCTGATGGTAACACAGCCTTGTTGCTGAGCACTGATTGTGTTCTCGAAAGCAAACGAACAGCTATTCAGCTTGAGGTATTATTTTATTATTTAAGAGTTAAATCAAACCATAGGAAAGGGGTGCATCGAGCAGATATTGAATAACGGGACAGGCAGATGTATGAAGAAGGCTTAATAGCTCTCACATGCCAGGCTGTCTGACTATCTACGTATTTTAAGAAGCGACACGAGGTGTATTTAATGAATCTATTGCCATAGCCTATTGAAAAGAAGCTTTTAGCAAAGCATCTCAGCAAAGTAAATGATTATTTGTTTTTAAATTAGCTTCCCTTTGCCACAAATTTTTAAACATTCCTCTGCACCCTGTTTTATGGTGATGCCTTGGGAATAATATTTATAGTGCTAATATATATGTATGTTAAAAAGTGTATTTATTATCTCACATGTGATGCCATGATATATATGTATTTTATTTTATTTATTTATTTACTATCCTGCCTTTATTATTTTTATAAATAACTCAAGGCGGCGAACATACCTAATACTCCTTCTCTCCTCCTATTTTCCCCACAACAGCAACCCTGTGAGGTGGGCTGGGCTGAGTGAGAGGGACTGGCCCAAGGTCACCCAGCCGGCTTTCAGGCCTAAGGCGGGACTAGAACTCTCATGCCACGCCTGATTGGCTCTTGGGCTGAGAGAGAGGGACTGGCCCAAGGTCACCCAGCCGGCTTTCAGGCCTAAGGCGGGACTAGAACTCTCATGCCATGCCTGATTGGCTCTTGGGCTGAGAGAGTGATTGGCCCAAGGTCACCCAGCTGGCTTTCATGCCTAAGGCGGGACTAGAACTCTCATGCCACGCCTGATTGGCTCTTGGGCTGAGAGAGAGGGACTGGCCCAAGGTCACCCAGCCGGCTTTCAGGCCTAAGGCGGGACTAGAACTCTCATGCCATGCCTGATTGGCTCTTGGGCTGAGAGAGTGATTGGCCCAAGGTCACCCAGCTGGCTTTCATGCCTAAGGCGGGACTAGAACTCTCATGCCACGCCTGATTGGCTCTTGGGCTGAGAGAGAGGGACTGGCCCGAGGTCACCCAGCCGGCTTCCGTCCCTAAGGCGGGACTATTAATTTAATAAAATAGGACTGGAAGGGACTAGGAGGTCTGCTAGTCCAACTCCTTGTAACTGTTTAGTTTTTTTTTAATCTCTTCCTGTTCTCTCTTTCTCTCCCAACTGTCTCTTTCTATTACCTTATATTTGTGTGAAAGGATGTGTGGAAGAGGTTGTGTGTTGTGAGCTCTCCATCTCTAGAGGTCTGTAAGAAGAGGCTGGCAAGCCAGCTCCCGTGGATGGTAGAACTGGTTTCCCTGCGCTCTGTAGAGCAGGGTTCCTCAACCTTGGGAACTCTAAGCTGTGCGGACTTCAACTCCCAGAATTCCCCAGCCAGCTTTGCTGGCTGGGGAATTCTGGGAGTTGAAGTCCGTACAGCTTAGAGTTCCCAAGGTTGAGGAACCCTGCTGTAGAGGGTTAGGCTAAATGATCCTTGTGTGTCCCTTCCAACTCCACCCTGTTATGATTCTGATGCAGAGCTGGAAACAGAGGCAGGAGGCTTTGCTCTAGGAAATTTCGGCTTACGCGGGAAGAGGAGGAAGGCCGGAACGAAGATTTCAGGATGGTTCCCATAAAAGGAGACGATCCCTGGGCCAACTGGAAGAGGTGATGGTACTCAGGAGGAAGAGGACCTGGGCCATGAGAAGAAGGCCAAGCAAAGAATGCCCAGCTTTTGCTGGAAGTTTTAAAAGTGGACGGGAACTGTAGTCCTTCAGAGCTACCACACAGAATGAGGCAAGGCGAGCACCCAGATGCAGTTCTGGAACTCCAGCATAGCAGGCCTAGCCGCTCCCTGAGTGATGTAACGGACACGGGCGAGAGAAGAAAGATACTTTTGGGTTCAGAAACTGGAAAGTTGTAAATCTGCATTTACTACTATGTCCTGAGTGTCAGATTCCTCTGATCAAAAGGTTCACAGAACCCCTTATTGGAGCATCTTCCATCGCTTCCTTATCCATGGGTAGACTCTGGGTCGCTGGATGGGAGGGGGTGTTGAGTTGGAGTGTGAATGGCATTATTATGGCTAGAGATTTATGGTGGTTCGCATCAAGGCCAGTCAGTAGAGATACACCAGCAGCACCACCTGGATGGGAAGGGGGGTGACATACTTTCGTGAGAAAGGAAGGCAATCAAGGAAATGTGGTTTTAAATATGAGTTTTAGCGGGAATTCTCCATTGGCAGCTTTACCTCTGTCCTAGCCATTTCGCTTCATTAAACAGGTTAAAGGATCCTGGGCTCCTGACTGCCATTGTGTGAATGCTCGAATGGTCTAGCGCTGACACTGAGTCTCTGGATAAACAAGAACAAAAAACATGGGAGGAATCCTAACATCCCTTTTGATGAAGCTCAGTGCTGGATCTGACACCACCAGAGAATTTCCAAACTTTAGGCTAGACTGGAAGAATATCCCAGAAGAAGGCGGGGACTAACCACTGCTGTATTGCTAGCAAGAAGCCCAACATCGATGTGTTCATTTAGTCACCAGAAATCAAACTTACCTAAAAGGAGATTTTTGTACCTTCAGGTGTGTATAAAATTGGACTGTAGGGCTCTGAAGGTATTTGTTTTTGGCAATAAATAATTTCCTATAAGTAAAAATCCATTCAGCAGAAACCTTCTGCCTAGTTATTGGGTGGGGGGGGGGGACGTACGCTACCTTTTTCAAAATTACTGGGGTGGTTTACACAAAGGGTGCCTTTCCAAATACAATTTCAACAGTCGGGATTTAGAGGAAGGGAAAAAAAACTAGAAAGCAAAAAGACCTCAAACTAAGCTGTTTGATGTTCAAGAACATGTTGGAGACCATAAAAATCTCCCTCTTTGGCACTCAGTCAACAGCAACTTGCAAACCTCCTTGGGGAAAGTATTTTATGATTTAGATGGCCACCATGGAGAGATATGAAACGTATCTGTGTTGCCTGGTTACAGGGAAGGCATCCCTGCCAATGGACTTCGCACATAACTTGGGACGGAGGTCTGCAACAGGTAACTGAGCTGACACAGGATACTGTTCCAAAGATATCATAAAAACAAGTCCTCCTAAGGGATCCATTTGAGCCTGAGGCTAGTGGGCAAAAAGAGGAAAGGCACTCTGTTTTAATACTTTTTCTCCTTATTTACTACAACATATCTGTTCCATGTTTTGATATTTTTTTAATAGAGATTGCCCACCAGGTCCCCTACTGAGTTCACTTGATCATCCTGTTAGAGGCTGCATCTCTTTCTCCGAGCCAACTGTTGGAAGCCTTTATCCTCTGGGACCACGCTCCGGACACCACTTATTTCACAGAGTCTTAGGGTAAGAAGGCACCACGGAGGTCTTCTAGGCCAACCTCCTAACCAGAGCCGGAAGCCACAGACCATCCCAGACAAATGCCCAACCTTGGCTTGAAAACCTCCAGGGAGGGAGCCCCATCAGGAATCAGGCTGTTCCACAGCTTCCTAGCTCTCACGGTCAGGAAATAAATTATAAATTCAAATGAAGTAATACAATTTCTCCTTATTTAGCATTTGGATCTCCCTCTGTAAAGCCTCCACCTGCTGGTTCCTGTCTTACCCTTGGGTGCTAAGGAGAACCACTCCACACCCTTCACCCTGTGACAGCCCTTCAAGACCGCGGTCCTGTCTCCCCACAGCCTCCTCATCTTTAAGGTAAAGAGGCCCTATTCTTTTAACGGTTCTTCATCAGATTTAGCCTCCAAGCCTTTCACCATCTTTGTTGCTCTTTTCTGCACCTTTCCTGCTTCCTTCCTTCCTTCTTTCCCTTCCTCCCTCCTACATTTGTCTTTCCTTCCTTCCTCCCTCCCTCTTCTTCCATTCTTTTCCCCCTCTTCCTCCTTCTTCCTTCCTTTCTTCTCTCCCCTCCCTCCCTCCTTCCTTCTTTCTCTCCCTTCCATCCTTCCTTCCTTCCTTCTCTCCCCTCCCTCCCTCCCTCCCTCCCTCCTTCCTTCCTTCTCTCCCTTCCTTCCTTCCTTCTCTCCCCTCCCTCCATCCCTCCTTCCTTCCTTCTCTCCCTTCCTTTACAGTATCCTCTCCCTTCCTTCCTTGTTTCCCATCCCTCCCTCCTTCCTTCCTTCTTCCATTTGTGTCCATGTGCTACTTCCTTGTCCATTTTTCTCTTTTTGTTCTCTCCGGGACAAAAGGGAGTGCCGTAGGAGAATAACTTTCACTTGTGAGCAATGGTAAACCATTGCAAGGAATTTCACCTCGGCTGCTCCTTTGAACTGAACGGAGGAACTGTTTCAATAAAACCAATAAATGTCTCATAGATTTAATTTTTTCTACAGCGTGGGATGTCAGACTGAAAATCTGAAGCCAAATTGGAAGTTTGCCTTCTGGGATAGATCCGAGCAATGTTGACCGAAGGAGGAAAAAAAAACGGCTGGGGGGTGGATTATATGAATCTACCACATTTCGGAGGGGGGGGAACAATTTTCCTACTGGAAGGGCGCCAGTTCCACTTCCTCTTTCCCCAAATAGCTTGATTATAATTCCCGATGGATCAGATATCCGAGAACTGCAGAGAAGTCCGCATCCAAGGGCCACCTTACCTTCATCTACTCAGCTCTGCTCTGACATAGAACCAAGTCCTCTGAAGCTGCAGAAGAGTGAAGACATTCTCAAACTTTATTACATATTTATTTTTATAGCACTTTAATGCTTCATGTAACTAAAGCACTTTAACTAAAGTCTTTATGACTAAATAATCTTAAAGATGATGCAATAAAAGCGTTTTTATTCCTTGTAGCCTGGTGCAGGCTTATCTAACTCTACATATGGAGGAACCCTAACCATGGCTGCTCAGAAGCACATCCGACGGAGCTTAATGCCAGAAAAGTGTAATTAAGATCTCAGTCTTTACGGGAGTGTGGCTGAGGTGTAGCACAAAATACAGATTTTTCTCACACACAGTTCCGTCTCTGAGCTCCTGGGCTACACAGGAATGAAAATTTCTAAATTCCAGACAGCTCAGTCTGTCATCAGCATCAGCATCAGTTGTTGTTATTATCATTATTATTTTATTGGACTTATGAAGTTGAGCCTTCAAATCAGTTTTGACTCCTGGCAACTGTCCCCTGAAGTTTTCTTAGCCAGATGTTCCAAAGGGGTTTGCCCTGGCCTCCTCCTTCCTGGGGCTGAGAGAAAGAGAGGGGGACTGGCCCAAGGTCACCCAACTGGGTTTGTGCCTAAGGCGGAATTAGTCCCCTGATTTCTAGCCTGGCTGGGGAATTCTGGGAGTTGAAGTCCACACATCTTCAAGCTGCCAAGGTTGAGAAGTACTGCTTTAACCACTACACCAAACTGGCTCTTATGGAACGCATGGGTCACTCCAACAATGAACGACCAGATCTGACCATGATATTTCTGAAGCAGCCAATAAGATGTTCCTGGAGATTTCAGAAGCCAGAAAGAAACATGTGCATCCTTCGTTCTTTGTTCACAGCATTTACCAGTTTGAAGTACAGTTCTCCTTACTTGTCATAGCGAACAGTCCATAAATGGATTCTCCTTTTATTTGCCAGAATTGATCAGTGCACCAGAGCAGCTTGAGTTGGTTCTTCCCTGTAAGGGATCTGTTCATTTCTCAGCTAGGACTCTAGGATGGTTCTGGCTAAATCATGATCATTGGAAGAAGAAGTTCCGGCTCACTCAGAACCCACAAACATACATAAGGCCAAGTTTCAACCCTCAACAGCATCTCACAGAGAGAAGAAGAGATTTGCACAGGGGCTCCTGTCAACCAGCATCAACAAGGCGGTGAGAAGCTCTGGGTGAGTGATTCAATTTCCAGCATGCACAATCAAATCAGCCCCTTCAAATCAAATCTTCAAACCAGTTTTGAGCACCCAATGGAAGCTGATGCTTCCACCTCACTTCAAAGAAATTCATTCAGTGATTCTGTGCACTCTCCGAGGTTTCCTGGGCTTTGCAGGATCTCAAGATCGTTACAGCTTTCCTTCCAAACTAAAGAGGGAGGTTGAGAGGCTCTTACGACTGATGAGATAAGCAGCCGGGGTATTTTATCACCTCTTCAAGCCCTGCCTGTTAGAGAAATGCTGCCCTGCACTGTTTCTCACTCTTCCATTAGCCTTTCTTTAGGTTAGGCTTTGCTTAGACAAGGCTTTGTTAAGCTCGGCTTTGCTTATGCTAAGCTTTGTTAAACTAGGCTTTGTTTAGGCTAGACTTTGTTTTGCTGGGGGGGGGGAGGGAGGGAGAGACTTAGATTTATTTGGCTGTTTTTGTGTGTGTGTGTGAGTTTCCTGTTCCTTGTATGTGATCCTCTGTCTTTCCCCAAATCCATATCCTTTTATCCTGATCTTTTCTTAACTCCCAATCTGTTTATCTGATCTGTGGCACAATCCCTGTTAGATGCTGCCCAGTCTCTCAGCTGTTCTTCAGCTCATTCAACCCCTTTCTATTCTCCTTCCCTTCTCAGTGAAGCCATTAGTGGACAGCCAGGACCACTGAATGGAGCACAGCTTAACGCAGAAGAGAAGCTGTGCACAGAAAAAGAATATTATCTTAAATAGCATTAATGAGCACGTTAGAGAAATATAGGTTATTGATCTTACACACTTAGCCCAGCCAAGCATAAAGAATTACACACTTAGACAAAGTAGGCTTAGAAGTCAGTAAAAAGAAGCCGTACTCATTTTATTTGGTCCAGTTACATCCATTCAGGAAAGATGATTCTTGTTCTTCTGTCCCTAAACTGAATTGACCCTTGGCCCTCATTGCTGCTGAAGGCTGCATGGAGAAAGGGGGAACCTCCTGACTCTAGGCCCATTGCATGGCCCAAGATGGAAGAGCTGGAGCTGCATGCTTCTTCCCAGAATGGTGAGGAAGTGAGGAATGTGGGAGGGGCAACAAACAGCTTCCTCCAGAAGCACATAGAGAATTTGCATCCTGGAGCTAACTCAACCACATGCTAAGGAGGCATGCAGATTTGCTGGGACCTCCAACACTCAGCACTACCCACCGTCCAAAACACTCTTTTCTTTCTTTTTGTCTCTGTCTTGTGGGAGAAAGTCTCCTACATGTCATATATGGACCTGTGATAATGTGCTTGCTATTAGGCTACTGCATATATTATATATGTATATACATCCTTGTATATTACATACGTAACAGTAGCCATATACTTCTCAAGGATAATTTTTTAAAAAATTGTTACTCGAGCAGCATTCCTGGAAGAGGCTAATCTTGCCGATGAGCCAGGCCAAGAAGACTGCCAGCTCAGAAAAGCAGCCAGTTACCAGTGATGAGCATTTAATACTTTAAAAGAGCTTATTTTTTAAAATAGTTTTTGAGAAATTTTATTCTTAAACTGAAGTAAAGCACTTTCTGCTTAGTTCAGCACAACTCCTTGGTAGGCTCTTTGATAGGTAAATTAGAGGCTGCTTTGCAGTTCGGTCCTCTTCCCTGCACTTTCTTCCTTAGAAAAGGTGCAGCAGAAATATTTTAAACATCTAGGGTGAAAAACCCTTGAAGTTCTCTGGATGAAATTTCTCAGGGTTCATGTCCTCTGAAAAGCCTACTGCCCTCGTTAATTTCACCTTACACCAAAATAATGAGAAGAAGGCAGCTGCAGTCCTTTTGCTGCTTTGCCATAGGGTCAAATCTTTTACTGAGTCCAAGGTCAAATCAGTTTGAATTTAATAGCATTGCCTTTGAAATCTGAAATTCAGATGGGCATGTGCCCCTGTCCGTTTCTGAATCTGGATCAGATCTTGCTCATTTACAGAGCCCTACAGTTTAGACCAGTGTTTTTCAACCTTGGCAACTTGAAGAGGTATGGACTTCAACTCCCAGAATTCCCTTAAAGTTGCCAAGGTTGAAAAACACTGGTTTAGACTGTCCTCTTCAACCTTTTAAGACCTCACTTTCTTTAACATCACACTGGTGTGGCAGGAGCACTGTTCTTGCAACCCTTCTTGTTAGCAGCCCACCCACCACTTGAAGGCTGAGAGTGCCAACAGGGTTGAGGTAGCTGGAGCAATTATTTTGTGAAGCGTGGGGCATCTTCTGCACCCCTGGGCTGCACACATAAGCAGCTCCTCCAGCTAAAATACACATTGTAAATGCTACTTACTCACTGTCACGGCAAAGCTCAGACTCAGAAGAGGAGACCCACAAATAACAGTCTGCTCCCGTTCCTAGATGAACTGTCTGAGGACCTGTAGACAGTCGAGGTGGGGCTGACCCGTAATCAACAGGAACGGCTGCCGTCTGGCTCTGAAGATGAGGGGTGTGAGCTGCTGACCACCACCCCCAGCACAAGGGCTCACTCTGCTCGGCTTCTTGCAGGAATGGAGCCACACCCTCCCATAACGGGCAACGTGAGTGCTGGCTTTACTTACGTAGAGCAGCAGACCCATGCTTCTCCACTGAGCCAACTGTTTGCTAACCCCAGCTCAGGGCACCTTGAATCTTGACTTTTGAATCCTGTGACTTTGACCGGCTGGCAAACCTTCACGGATGCCTTGACTCTCAGATCTCGCTGAGATTACTGTTTCGCTGCTGCTTTGGACTTGGAAATTTTGAGTAGGCCAGACCTGGAAACCAAAGTTATGAATACTGAAACTGCTTTTATCATTGGGTCACAGTAACGGAATTTTGCAAGTCTGAAGGCGCTTCCCCCCTCCCTCCCTTTATCTTCATGAGAACTATGGAGGGTCTTGTCTGAGACACTTTCGCAGATTACATTTCTGCCCTGGACTCAGATTTCTCTTATCTGACCATTGCCTGGGCTGTGGCTCTTCCTCTTGTCTCTCACAGCCCATTACACTTCTGGACTGTCTTAAGGCAAGCTTGCTTGACTTAAGGCAAGCTTGTGTGTGTGTATTTGTGCTTACACTCTTCCTGTCATTCAAGCCCTTGTTTTAAACACTGCCAATAAAACTTGCAACCGCCTCTCTTGTGAGTTTGTACATGTTTGGCCCGAGAGAGGAACTTCCAAATCAGTTTGATATATTGGCTGCCAGGGGTCAGAAAGGCAACAATGAAGATGTCAAAGTTGGCCAAGCCGATGATCATGGAAGAACCCCTTTTGCTGACCAAGAGGAAGGACAATGAGAACTTTCCATAAACACGAGAAAGGTGTGTGACACCATCAAAGCTAACAAATCAATTATATATAGTCTTTCATGGACTTGGTTGAAATACCCTGGATTCCTGCTGAGGCATCAGTATCAGTTTTTCCACAGAACCACGTGGCTATTGCTGAGGCAGCCAAACCAGGAAGGCTTGGCTCTTTCCTTGTACAGAAATGAGCTTGGCTTATTTAGAACAAATATAACTGCAAAAAAACAAGGGAGACCCACTTTTTCAATGCTCATCATTCTGAGATACTTCCATGTAAATACACCTCATCTTCAGGGCAAAGCTTCTTTACAAAAGGACAGGGGTCATCTCCTTCCTCTGGAAGGCTCAGAAAAATATGTCACAGACGTACTCAGGTTTCTTTCTCTTCCCGACTAATTTCTTTTTGCCTTAACCAGAAAGGTGTCATTTAGATTCTATTAAAACAAAGCCTTCCATTAAATGCCATGGCACATCCTTCGGGTCACGCTGTCCATCCAATTGCGGCACAGCCATTAACAAGGCAGAAGCGACAGGCAGAAAAGCGGTGCAGAACATTAAGTGACAGGCGTTCTCCAAAGAATCAGCCACGGCCCCCATTATCGTGATGCAGAGTTGGCAGAGCGTGTAATCATCCCCAGTTGGTATTCATGACGGAACATCAGATGTTTGCTTTGGCCCTTGGGACGTTCCAAACATCCCCAGTCTCGTGGCCACTGATGGAGATGCTTCTGCACAGGGTGGGTGAAGGGAGTCAACACAGCGATGGTAAAGGAGGGAAGGAAGGGACTTCGACTGCAGAGTTCCACCATTTTGGAATTTCATTTCTGCTGGAGGTTGTTGCTAGTGTTTCTTAATCCTGATTTATCTGATTTAATCCACTACATGATGAGCGTCAGTCTAACCAGCTGGAGACTGAAAGGCCACTGGTCATTCATAAGGGATTTTTTTTCCACCCTCCAATCATCCCTCCTTTTCTCCTGCTTCATGAGGTGAGCCATGGCCTGGTAATTCTCTTGAAGGACAAGGAAAAACATTGGCTGAACACAACTGAGCAGCCATTTAGTTATTTGCTTCCAACCTCCGGTGAACCCTCTTTGGGGTAACAGACCAAATAATAACATCACCACTACCCCCCATAAACCAAGAGGATATGTCATAGGAAGAGGTCTAGGAAGATATCCCTCAAGAGGTGGGTCCTGCACTCCAATGATGCTGAGCCAGCAACCATCCCCCTCCTTGAACCCAATCTATGGAGTCAGCAGACTGATCCAGGCCAGATCCAGAGCGACCTCCAACCAGCCCTTGAGAACATCAATCCATAAAACTCCTAGCTGTAAAACCTACAGAGATTGTCTTATCTGTTTGCTCCTTTTGACCCTGTCTACCCAATGAATCTATTTGTGTTTGTATACAGAACTTGGTCTGAATTTACAGCTTTGAGATAAGCCTGACATATTTACGACAACCAGATAAAGGCTGCCATTTGTGAAACCAGGACACTATAATACAGTCACAGCTGCCTGGACCACCAGCAGCCAAATTGGGCAGCAGGCCAGGGAAAGGTGGAAAATGGTGTCCCAGCAACCAACCTTCACCTGCAGCTTCATCTGAGTGGTCATCTTTGTTGGACATTCTCAGAAAGAGGTAGGCAATCTTATTAAGCCTGAAGGTCACTAGAATCTGAGATTTATGGGGTATGTGCATTCACAAAAGGCCTCCAGGGTAGAATGGCCACAAAACATCCATTGACCACAAGATGAACCTGTCCTCCAAGGATGTTCTCTGCCATTTCAGTGGAAGTCTGTAGGTCCCAGTAGTATTGCTGCAAAAAAAAAAAAAAATACAAGAAGCTTGCGCTTTGCTTTGCTGCTGACCAACTTCCTTCATTATTATTCCTGCTTTTATTGTTGTTGTTAAAAATCGGTGGGACAGGAAGCCTGGTGGCAACCAAGGAGGAACCCTTCAATCTGATGCCAAGAAACTGACAGTTGAGCTTTCCAGAAGACAGACTGAAAATTGAGGAGGAGGTACCTAGTGTAATTTAAAGTGTCACTCACCCTCCAGTTGATGCTAAGGCATGATCAACAACGTTAATGGGTAAAGATGTGTTTAGCTAGTTAATCAATGATATTTAAATTAATATATGAAGCACAGCCTTTCACTGAGGAGCCTTTTTTGAAGATCTCACCCCCAAGAAACTGGAAACCGGTTAAAATATAATTGACTCCAGCTATCTATCATTACTGAGCTGAAAAGCTATGTTAGGTTTATTATACACAAGAATACTAGATACTGTGTGTGATAATAGATTAACATCAACAGAAACCCAAGTTAAAGCCATTTAACCTTATTAGAAATTGTTAAAAGCTAGGCTGAGAAGATGGCTCCATAGTTCCCCTGAAGACCTTTAAGAAGATAGTCCTCCGATATCTGTATCAAACATGTTCTACAAGATGGAGGCAAACAACGGAAGAGTTTGGTCCCAAATCACCATCAGATGAGCCAGTGAGCCCATTTACTGATGGACCACTTGAAGATGGACTTCCAATCATACCTTGGAGATGATGTCTAATGATCGTGGCTAAGAGCCATCAGATCTGGGCTGCAGATGCCTGTTAGAAGTTTGGAGCAGCAGAAGTTTGGAGTTCCTGTATCTCTCTGAGGCCACACAGTAATCATCTGACATTTTGCATCCCATATTTGATAACTCTAGACCTTAATAATACTTAGATGTGTGTGTGCCAGTCTCGACTCCTGACAGCTACCTGGACAAGACCATGCAGTTATCTTGGCAACCTTTTTGGAAGTAGCTTGGCATTGGCTTCTTCCTGGGCTGGGAGAGAATGACTGGCTTAAAGTCACCCAGTTAGGCTTCGTGCCTAACTAGAACCCTTCAGTTCCTGGTTCTCAGCCCAGTGCCTTTAGCCACTACACCAAAATGGCTCTCTTAATAATACTATCATCCATAAATTTGTCTAATTTCCTTGGGAAAACTATCCAAGTTGGAAGCCATCCCTACATCTTATAATGAGCACATTCCACAGATTGTGTCCTGTCTCAAGAAATAACTGCCCTGAATCTTCCATAACCCTGAATCCTCCCAATGGGAAAGAGGGAGGAAAAAAAATCTAATTTAACAAAAAGAATATGGAGGAAATCTTCTTATCCACTTCCTTCATTCCAAACATAATTGTATACTGTATATTTCTATTACAGTTTCTATATGCAGCTTTTGCTATAAACTAACATTTGGAAGAGATTCAGTTTTATAAATGTGCCCTTCATTTCTCATATTGGCCTGGGTGGTGTGAATGGAACACATTTCTCCTTCATCCTTAGCCAAAGACAGCCAGTATATGGGCATTTGGCTGAATCCAGCTAATTACGTTCTTACAGGCCCCATTAATTCATTAAATCAGACTTGGCCACCACCTGGTGCCTCCAGATGTTTGGACTTCAACTCCCAGAATTCTCTAGTGAGAATGGCAATAACTGAGCATCCTGGGAGTGGAAGCCCACACATCTGGAGCCCACACCTCAAAGGTGCACCCTTCAAAACCAGAAATCTGGCAGGCAAAGCGGTTTGCCAGAACTAGAAGCCACCATTCCCGTTAACAAAAAGTACATTTTGGAAATTGATGAAGCCAACCATTTGCAATTCATTCTTCATGAGATTTGGCAGTACAATTGTTGATGTGTCCAAACCGCAAGCAGGTATTTTTTTTTATGATTATTATTGTGCAGCTCTCATCATCATTGTAATTTCAATAGCACAGCGTAGCTCATTTGTTTTGCGGTTCTAGCCGACTCAGACTGGATGTGAGTCGGGAGGGGGTGAAACACGGTGGGAGGAAAGTTTCCAAATTACATTCACAATCTGTCCTGATTAAGAACATTTGGAATCCCTTTTCTGCCTCTTGTTTAATTTAATGTCTTTCCATTTTGATCCAGTGAGTGAGATGGACTGAAAGAGGAGAAAATGCACCTCTTCAAAAAAGAAGAAAAGAAAGCAAAATATAGAATGGTCATTCTGACATCAATGCCTAGAGCATATCATAAAAAGATAGATTTGCAAACACCTTGAAAACAGTGTGGTTGTTGCAGAAATCAGCATGGGTATCTCCAGCAAAAACCTTGCTAGATTCATCTTATCTTGTTTTTGATTGGGTAACTTCTTTAATAGATTGTGGGAATGTGATAAACATACTATACCTTGACATAGTATACCTTGGTAAAGGACTTGACAAAGAACCCCATAACATGCTAATTAGCAAACTAGTTAAATATGAGATGAATGGTGTGAACATTAAATGAATACCTAGCTGGTTCAAAATCATACTCAGAAAGAGCTTGTCAAAGTTTCCTCATCAAAGTGGGAAACGGCATCAAGTGGGTCCTGCAGGGGCCTGTCTTCAATACATCTTTCCAAAAACCTGTCCAAGGAAGCTTACAAACGGTAACACTGATGATCGTAGATTATGTTGTTGACACCTAATGCAGTTGCTGGTCAGGTATCAAAAAAGGTGAATAATAGGAAAGATGCCCAGAATGCTTACAATTAATAAAGATTTATTAAAATGGTCCCCATACTTACAGCACTGGAGATTCACCCCCTCAGTATACCGTGGTGAGTCAGGATTGCTGTGAGGTGGGTAGTCCACGGGTTGGACTCACAAAAGAGTTGCTTTCATTGGGTGAGTTTTCCATTCCTTCAACCTCCCCCCACACCCAGATCCCTGGAGTTGCTTAGGCACCAGCAAAGGTTAGCACCATTAATCCCTATTAATGCGGATTAAGTGTCCAGCAGGTATTGGGTGCCTGCTAAGACAGAGAAGGGAAATAATTATCTAACGGGGGTTAGAGCAGGACGTTATCTCGCAGCTCCCGAGAGTAAATAGGAAGAGCTGGTTCGTCTAAGCAGCCTCTCTTCCAGGTGTTAATTGAAAAATGAGGGTCAATCACCAAACAGATGTCCCCAGCATTTCCACCAAGATGGAACTTGAAACCTAACAAGAAATAAGAGGGGGGGGGGAAGACATAAATGACTGGATTAAATAAAAGCTTGACGCCCCAAGTTCTTACAGTCTCAAGATAAACCTGTGAATCTTCTCCAGTTGACAAGTGAAGGAGGCAAAACTTCTCGGCTGCTAAGATGGCAGTGTTGAATTTTCTGCAGTTTCTGATATAGTCCATACATACATTGGATAAATAATTGGTTGCTTAGAAGTTTTGGGAATGTACTTTCAGCTTTTTCTAGGACCTATAAAGTGCATGTGTTTTATTCTTTATTTTTAGAAGTTTGCAAAATATAAGCAGAGAACCCAAATACACAATAAGAAAATTAAACTAAGCCAATGAATAAAAAATTAAGAAGGAAAAGGGGAAGAGGAAGGGGAAGGGGAAGGGGAGGAGAAGGAGAGAGATCTCAACCGAGAAATTCTTAAAGAACTTAACAAAATTTAACAAATTACCATACTAAAGGGTTAGGTTTGGAAGTAACACATTAAATAAACGTATGTTAAACTTATAGACAATCACTGATTTACAAAAAATACCATATATTACTATATTATCATCAGATAAAAAAGAAAAAAAATACTTAATAATAACACTGGATTATTGTAAAGTATCATAACATCTATGCCAAAGAAGGACATATTGCTTCATCATTTGGTTAGTACATCAGTGTTTCTCAAACTTAGCTGGCTGGGGAATTCTGGAAGTCCACACTTCTTAAAGTTGCCAAGGTTGAGAAACACTGGGCTATAGTAACAGAAGCTTGCAAGCCTGGTTATGCTTTACTCCCTTCCCCTTCTTATACTCATGTGAATGAGGGAGGTCTCTGTCCAAGACATTTACACATCCCTTCTTGTTTTGGGCTTAAGCCATGATTTGTTCCTAATTTCTTTGATCTCTCCTCTCTCTATCAAGACCATCCTCTTTACTCTTGAGAAAAGAGGGTGGGCTCCAATTATAAGAAGGAAGATTGTGACTCAGTGCTTGGGGGGTGGGAGAGAAGGACTTTCTAACAGTAAGAGCAGTTGGACAGAGGAACCAATAAAACAAGGAATGACCAGACTCTCCTTTGTTAAATGGGTTCAAGACAAGGGTGGTTGGGCATCCGTCTGGGAGGTTTTAATTTGTGCAGGGGGATGGACTAGATGACCTCAAGGACATCAATGATTCTGAGCAAATATTAAATGTGGGCTACTCTTTTGTTTGTTTCAGGGCCATGGTGAACATGAAAAGGGAGTGATTGAATGTATGCAGAGGAAAAACAAAGCCCTCTAAAATCACAGGATAAATGGCGCCGTAGGATTCCGCTGAGTCTCCTGGCAAATGTGCACCAGAGCAGTTTCCCAGCTGAGAATTTTCTATACAGATCCTTCTGGGCCTTGGAAGAGGAAAAATAGCTCCAGCCCAACTTGAGTCTCCAACAATAATTCAACTTTCATCTTCCGGTGTGCGTTTGCTTGTTTTCTGGGAAAAGCAAAAATAGAAACAGCTATTGTGACATTCGTGCCCAGCAGAAAATGAGCCTATTTACCAAATTATCATTCATTTTATGTCCATTAAGCAAAACCCGGCACAGAAAAAAAACACCGGCTCCGTTTCTTGTTAGAAGTCTCCATGTTCAGGCTAGCAGCCATGACCCCTGCGAGGAGGTGGGCGATCTTCACCTCATTTGCACTGCTTTCATGCAGTCAAAGATTCTTCCAAATAAACAAAACCTGTAAACACCAAATGGTCTCATCAGGGAGAAAGCAAGAGACTGGGGAGAAAACCTGGGCGTCAATTTAAATTCCCTTGTTACAAATAATTGCAAGCAAAACTGTATGCAATGCACATAAAGAGGTGTGTGGGGGGGTCTTGACTTTTTTTTATTCTCCCCCACCAGATGCTCAGGGACATGGGACAATGCCAGTCAGGGCCCGCAGACCAGGGGAAGCAAGCCCCACTGAGTCAGAAAAGGGTGCCCAGAAACCCACCGATAGCCTCCAATAACTTCCAGAGTCCATGAAACACGTCTGGGAAAGGGCCTGCCTTAGCGACAGCCTCCCTCCCTCTGTGCCCAGCAGTCAGGACGTGGCAATGCTCAGGGTCCATTTAAACATAATCACGAGGGATACGATTCGCCCTGAACGTGTGCAGGAAAATTACTCTTCTTTCTGATGAGCAGAACAGGTTGGCCCAAAGAAGGCACTGAAAGGGTTAACCTCCCAGGTAAGAATCTGCCAATATGTTAAAAGAAAGGGGAAACACAGAAACTCACCTGTATTCCAAAGGTGTAAGAAGAAAGAAAGAAAGAAAGAAAGAAAGAAAGAAAGAAAGAAAGAAAGAAAGAAAGAAAGAAAGAAAGAAAGAGGGAGGGAGGGAGGGAGGGAGGGAGGGAGGGAGGAGATGTGGAATAAAATACAGAAACAATCTCTTAGCTGCGAGATGAGTTGTTCAGAAGATTCAAATCAAAATCATATCCAGTATCTTTATGAGGGCCTTTGACCAGCCTTTTGTTCAGAAGATTGTTTCAAGAGGATTGCTCTAGCAAATCCCACGGCAAGGGAGGGGTTGGACTGGATGACCTCGGGGGACCCTTCCAAGGCTGTGATTCCATGGTATGATTTTGTGAGATCACACGCTTACAGCGACCCACAACTCAAGGCTTCGATTATCATTACATCGGTCAGGTTGCATTTACTGTTCCATCTGCCAGTAAAGACAAGTTCGAATTGTCGTCCTTTGACCCTGCACACCGGGTTTAGTTGCAAAAGCAAGGAAACAGCCCTTTCTGCCAGCCAATTTCTGGGAGGAGCAGAGATGGCTTCCCGGTGTTCTGCCTGTTCTTTAATCAAGCCCACAACCCACTTCACCAAGAACCCCAACGAGTCCATTTCATAATCTCTTAGGTTCACCCTGTAGTTGCCTTTTTGGGTCTTTGCAAGCCACATCCCAGAAATGGCTGGTTCCGAGATGGGAAAAATGTGGCCTCCGTCAGTTTTCCCCACAACTATCATACAACTATTCAGAGGAGAGGAACACACAGATTTTTGCCAGAAAATAGGGTCAGGAAGACAGGATGGAAACTGTATCGTCTGTGGCCAAGACCACATTATTGAGATAAAACTGTGTTAGTTCCACCATAATTAAGGGAGGGGTGTTGAACAAGGGTCCTCGCTCTTAGCTTCTTGCTCAAGTTTAAACCTCTAGTAGTGTCTGAGAAAGGCCATTTCATGGAGGAAAAAGGTAACATAACCAACACACCACATGATACTACAGCCCAGAGTCCCCTTTTTGGGAGAGATGGGCAGTGATAGAAATCTGAAATATAAATAAATAAATACTACATGCGACCTGCTGGGCTTGAGGAATCCAAGGCTGGGGTTAAAATCACTGGAAGAAACATTAACAGTCTCAGATATGCAGATGATACCACTTTGATGGCTGAAAGCGAAGAGGAACTGAGGAGCCTTATGATGAAGGTGAAAGAAGAAAGTGCAAAAGCTGGCTTGCAGCTAAACCTCAAAAAAACCAAGATTATGGCAACCAGCTTGATTGATAACTGGCAAATAGAGGGAGAAAATGTAGAAGCAGTGAAAGACTTTGTATTCCTAGGTGCAAAGATTCCTGCAGATGCTGACTGCAGTCAGGAAATCAGAAGACGCTTCATCCTTGGGAGAAGAGCAATGACAAATCTCGATAAAATAGTTAAGAGCAGAGACATCACACTGACAACAAAGGTCCACATAGTCAAAGCAATGGTGTTCCCCGTAGTAACATATGGCTGCGAGAGCTGGACCATAAGGAAGGCTGAGCGAAGGAAGATCGATGCTTTTGAACTGTGGTGTTGGAGGAAAATTCTGAGAGTGCCTTGGACTGCAAGAAGATCAAACCAGTCCATCCTCCAGGAAATAAAGCCAGACTGCTCACTGGAGGGAATGATATTAAAGGTGAAACTGAAATACTTTGGCCACATCATGAGAAGACAGGACACCCTGGAGAAGATGCTGATGCTAGGGAGAGTGGAAGGCAAAAGGAAGAGGGGCCGACCAAGGCAAGGTGGATGGATGATATTCTAGAGGTGACAGACTCATCCCTGGGGGAGCTGGGGGTGGTGATGACCGACAGGAAGCTCTGGCGTGGGCTGGTCCACGAAGTCACGAAGAGTTGGAAGCGACTGAACGAATAAACAACAAACGTGCTGATATTGACACCTCCAGAAAATATTAATATATTTACATTTTTCCTTCATGGCCAAACAGTGAGGGCCATTTATACTTGTCAGAAAAGAAATGTGATGGCACATCATCTGATATGCTGAGTTCTCCTTCTCTGGAGCTCTTCAAAGGGAGGCTGGATAGTTCTCTGTTTAGGGTTGCTTCGGATGGTGGCAGGATACAAATGGAATGAATATCGTCAGAGATATTCTAGAGGGTTGTACTAGGTGACCTCTAAGGTTCCCTCCAACTCTGGGATTATGACATCTGACGAGTGCCATCTTGGAAAAGGCTGATCTAGGTATCATCATTTTTGCTCATCTGGGCCATTGTTTGTGGGCAGTGTGTCACATCTGTCAGTTGTCCCCAAACTTCCATATTTCTTCACTATATATTTTGAGATAACATCCAGGTTGTTTATCTAACTTCTTATTAGTGACCTCGCTGGCATAAAAGACTGTGCCGGGGGGGGGGGGTCTGTTAATTCTAGGACCTACATCTGGAAGTATCTGTTGGACAGGAACATGTGGGCATTTGTCGGTATGGGTGCATGTGTGAATGAGGACACAGTTGAGTGTCCTTCCTTGTCCACCACCTTGCCCACAGTCTCTCCCACCATCTTTCCATGTTATGTAGAGACTTTCCACAAAGCCCTCAGCTTTTTACGCACAGGATCCCTCAAGGCCCAGAGCTCTTGAAGGCAATTGTGTGCAGCCTTTGCAACTCTGGTGCAGGAAGAGGGAAATCATTCCATGTTAGGTTCTTCAGGGCCAGACCAACATGCAAAGAGCTAGGCCAAACTATTTTCACATTAATTTAGCAAAGGTTTTAAAAGAAGACCCCCAAAGGGTTATGCTCCAACCCCTGCTGTGCTGTTCCTAATCCAGCCCCCAAGGGAAAGGCTGCTGTTACGATGGGCCACCTTCATGTTTCCCATGGGCTGGAGATTTTTGGCTTTGAAAGAGCTCCCCCTTTAAAGCAAGGGTGGGCAACCCGCAGCCCCCGGGCCAGATGCAGAAAGCGTCTTCTGAAATTCATTGTCGAAACGGCCAATTTCAGCAGCCCCATTTTAGGCTGCTTCAGAGGACTGAAGAAACACATCAACGGATGGTTTTCTGTAACCCCGGAGAAAGTTGGGAGGCTGGCTTGCAGGATCTAACCCTTCAAAGGTTGCCTATCCCTGGCTAGATAAATGGAGGAAGCTGGGAAGATGCTGATTCTTACTGGGGGTGGGGTCCAGGGGGGTGAGGGAGTATTATTTCCTAAAATATGCCTCACCCCACCTAAATTGAAGCTGGTAAAACATCTTCTCCGGCAATCCTCAAGAAACCATCGCTGGACCCTACCGTGCTGGACAATTTTCGTCCAGTCTCCCACCTCCCCTTTTTGGGGAAGGTGGTTGAGAAGGTGGTGGCTTTGCAGCTCCAGAGGGTCCTGGAGGAAATGGATTATCTGGACCCCTTTCAGTCAGGTTTCAGTCCAGGATATGGGACAGAAACAGCATTGGTTGCACTTATGGATGACCTCTGGCGGGAGCGGGATGGAGCGAGTGCATCCATCCTGGCTGTTCTTGACCGCTCGGCAGCTTTCAATACCATCAACCAAAGTATCATTTTGGGGCAGCTCAGGGAGTTGGGGGTGGGCAGTGGGGTTCTGCGCTGGTTCACCTCCTTCCTCCAGGGCTGGTCCCAATCGGTGGTGATAGGGAGCGAGAGATCTGACCCTCGACCCCTCCATTGTGGGGTGCTGCAGGGCTCGGTTCTCTCCCCTCTCCTATTCAACATCTACATGAAACCGCTGGGAGAGATCATCCGTCACCACGGGGTGAGGTATCATCAATATGCCGATGATACTCAATGTACATCTCCATCCCAGGTGAGGTAAGTGAGACTGTGACTGCCCTCTCTCAGTGCCTGGGGGCTGTGAGGGCCTGGATGGGGAACAACAGGCTTCAGCTGAACCCTGGCAAGACGGAGTGGCTGTGGGTTGATGGCTCCTTGGTTTCTGGGAAATTGTCATCTTTAGTTCTGGATGGGGTGGCATTGCCCCATTCAGAACCTGTGCTTAATCTGGGGGTCCTCCTGGACTCATGGCTCCTGCTCGAAGAGCAGGTGGCAGCCGGGCTAGGAGGGCCTTTGTGTAACTTTGTGTTGTGCGCCAGTTATGCCCCTTCCTGGAGCGAGAGGCCCTTTGAACGGTCACTCACGCCCTGGTCATCTCCTATATAGACTACTGCAATGCGCTCTACATGGGGCTACCCTTGAAGAGTATCCGGAAGCTACAGCTGGTCCAGAATGCGGCCACGCGGGCGATTTTGGGTGCTTCAAGATCAGCACATATTACCTCTTGGCTTCGCAAGCTGCATTGGGTGCCAGTTTGCTTCCAGGTCCAATTCAAAGTGTTGGTTATGACCTTTAAAGCCCTACATGGCATGGGGCCAGGTTACCTGAGGGACCATCCCCATAACATCGACCCGTCCCACCCGGTCATGCAGAAAGGACATGCTACAAACCCCGCCGATAAAGGAATTGCACCTGGCGGGGTCCAGGAGGTGGGCCTTCTCTGCAGCGGCCCCCACCCTTGGGAACATTCTGCCCCCAGAGCTGAGACAGGCCCATTCGCTCCCAGACTTCCGGAAGAACCTAAAAACCTGGTTCTGCCGCCTCGCTTGGGGCGGGAGGGGCACCAGTTCATCTTGTGGGTGGCTATTATAGATCTCTCCCCAACAAACAAGATCTGCGCTGCTGGATTTTATATTTCCTACTGTATATTTATGTTATTTTATAGAGTATTTATATTGTAATTTATGTGTTTTAACTGACCACAAACCGCCCAGAGTCCCCTTTTCAGGGGAGATGGGCGGTGATGGAAATTTGAAATATAAATAAATAAATAAATCCTGCCCTGTTCAACGGTCATCCACAAGGAGGAAGGGGAGGATCACAGAATCATAGAAGGAAGAGTTAGGAGAGACCCCAAAGATCATCCAGTCCAACCCTCTGCAATGTGCAGGAAAACCAGTTACACCATCCATGAGACCTGACTCTCCAGCTTCTCCTGAAAAACCTCCACAGATGGAGAACCAACAACCCTTCTCTTTCATACTGTACATGTCCATTCATACTTTCACACTAATACAGGGGAGAAAAAAGGAGATGATAGATGATAGATGGACAGACAGAGATATGGAGATGATGGACAAACAGATGATGATGATGATGAGAGGGAGAGAGAAAGGTAAACATGATAGATGATTGATAGATAGATGATTGATATAGATAGATAGATAGATAGATAGATAGATAGATAGATAGACAGACAGACAGACAGACAGACAGACAGACAGACAGACAGACAGATATGATGCAGAAAGAGAGACAAATCTAATCCACTGTAAATTAATATACTAAAAACCTCCACTAGTAAGATGCAAACCTCATCACTTGTGCCATTTGTGTGTGATGACTTGCATGCTCCAATCAAAGACATGTGTTCCCCTTTCTTCTCTTTCCCCCCAGCCACCCACTCAATGTTGGCATTTTTAATGCTGCAACTTAAAAGGGCCATAGATCTTTAAAATCCACCACCACCTTCCTCGCAAGCAAAGGAGATAAGGGAGAAATTCCAGGCAATTTGCAGAACAGCAGTGCTCCCAAGCCCTAAGTTTCCAAGAATGTGATAGGTTTATATATGCACTCCACCTTTTATCTCCCCTTTCCCACACAGAGCTTGGAAAGCTGAATTAAATTCAGGGCATGCTTCCAGGCCCCTCCCCATGTGAGAAAGCTGCCAAAACCTCTGAATAAGGCCCAAAAGTCATGCTGTGCAGATTTCCCCACCCCTTTTTTAAGCCAAAAAATGATGAGTGGATGATGCATTCTTTCCTGAAGCAACCCTTTCCTTCATTCCCACAACCAAGCTCTCTGGGCACCTGCCTGTGTTATACAGTATGTCCTCTTCTAATGGTTTGGGGTTTTGTTAATTTTGGCTTCAGCCCTGCAATTTGGAGTCTAATTTGGATCATCATCACCATCACCATCATCATCATCTTTATCCCTGAAGCCCAGTCCCATCCAGTTTCACACCAAGATCACAACCGTTCATTTCAAATAGTGCAGGAAAATGGAGAAGGGAGCTGTGGATGAAGTGAAGGAGACCCTTGGAGATGGCCCTGCGGACTTTCAGATCTGCTGACCACAACTCCCATCACCCTTCACCAGAGGGACAACCTCTGCAAGAGGCCACAATCCAGAGTCCCTGGCCCTTCCTCTAACCACCATACTCCTTTGCCACTTTGCCACCCTCCTGGCACTAGGGTGGAGGGGGAGAACTTCCAAACAGAAGACATAGCTAGCTTGAGGGCTGGTGTTCTACTGCTACAGATCCCTTGAGAGCCAGCCACAAGTCTTGTGGCCTGCAGGCTTAGGAGACCATAAGAGCTGAGAAGATGCTACCTTATCTACACTCTCTAGCCTGGGGCCCCACAAAGACCAAGAATGGGTTTTCTGGAAGGCCCACCTGCTCCCCCTCACTGGCTTTCACAAGAACTGGGGAGACTACAAAGGAAGAACCTCTTTTTATCTGTCGCGTCCTATCAAGGAACCTGTGAAACCATGGGCTGAGATTGAACAGGGACTGTCTGACCGAAACCTCTGGTTTAGGAACAAAACAGACGGGATGTAGCATCCCAGCAACACTCACATGAGATGATGTGGTGGTGGTGGCGGTGCTTGTTACTTATTGAGCAAGAACCCTTGACAGGCACTGGGACTCTAGGACAACCTTCCATACACAACAGGCCTAGCCAGGTAGCTACAGACTTAGTACTGTGTTTGCACAGTGGGAGAAACCTGCTTAGTTGTAACCAGATTTACCACTTGGTCTACGGTTCAACGTATTTGGTGAAGCAAGTCATCCAGTTACTTCAGGATCCAGCTTAAGCATCCATTCTTTATCAAGTCAGTGTCTCTATAAGTCTCCTGGCCTCTGGTACTTTTCTATTTGGAGTTAATAGTTGCAAGTTGGATGTCTTCGGGGGGATCAAAAAGGTCAAGATGGCAGCCAGGACCATGCAATCGAAGCCCTGCCCCTTTTTAATGTGTGATTTTCCATCAAATCGGAAAAGACAATTCACCGGAACATGTTACAACTGTAGCATAAGAGCAAAAGCGCTTATGGGGCTGGGGGGCGGGGAAGAGTGCAGCTGATGAACAGCACATTGTGGAGGACTAAGCAAGTCAAACATGTGCCCCATATCCAGCCCCACAACTTGTGGGTTTTGGTCTCGCAACACATGGGGTGGATGCTCGCATCCTGCCTCTGCGGTTTGGATCCCTCACGGAAGCTTTACTAGATGTCCTAATGATTGTTAATGCCTTAAGTGCCTTTTGGAGAGGATTAAACAAATCCATGAAGGTTAAATCCTTATTATTCCCATTAACATGACAATTTTCAAATATTTACTTTCGAAGGGAGCAGCTTCTTCACAACATAATTAAAACCAAACCATTGCTGGTTATTAAGCTCAAAAGGAGCAGCGAGGTGGGAATTGCAAAGAAGCAGATTTTGGCTATGTGGAGACAGGACCTTCTCACTGCACAGACCGTCAGATGGAGGATGTCCAAGGTTGGATGAGCCACAGAGCCTAAAACGGTTGTGTTGGGGTTCTGCAATTAAACATCCATGTGCAGGCGAAGTATAGCTTTGAGGATGAGATGAGAGGGAAACTCAGGAGGACCAGAAGGGGGAAGGAACTTCAGAATTGCTGGCTGGGGAATTCTGGGAGTTGAAGTCCACCCATCTTAAAGTTGCCAAGGTTGAAAAACACAGATCTAGTCCAACTCCCTGCCCAGTGTGGAATATATTCATTTACTGATTAGATTTACATCCCACCTTTCATTCAGAACCTCAAGGTGATGTACATACTGCTCCCTCCTCCCTTTTTTCCCCACAACAACCCTGTGAGGTAGGCTGGGCTGAGAGAAAAGGGACTGGCCCAAAGTCATCCAGGGGGCTTCTATGGCTGAGAGTGAACTTGAACCCAGATCTCCCTGCTCCAAGTCCAGCACCTTATTAACACTGGTATTCCAAGGCATGGAGCTTCCTGCCTATTCATGTCTAGGTTGGTCTGTCAGTTCTTCCTCAGCTGTACCCTATCCCTATCACAACCCTGTGGGGTAGATTGAACTGAGAGAGAAGAGGGAAGGACTTGAACCTGGATCTCCTCACTCAGTCCAGCATTTCCACCAGCCTCCCACATTGGCTGACCACCACAACATCCTCAACAGATGGCCATCAGCTTCTGCTTCAACATCTCCAGTGGAGAGTCCATCTTCTGAGGTAAACTACCCCATTCTAGGAGGCTCCATCTTTGATGATGCCTAGCCACGTATTTTCCAGGGTGGATCAGATGCCCCAGTCATTCGCTTTGGCTTGGCCCATTCCCATCAAGCTTGCACCTCCAACGTGTCAAGCATTATCCTCAAGATCCCTGTCTTGAGCGCCCAGTCTCAGCAGTTGGCAGCCTCAGGCTGATCTGTTCTGGACACGGAAACTCAGCTGGATCCAGCCTGCTCACACTTGGATGGGAGACCACCAGGGTATCCCAGGATGGTAGACTAGCCTGGAAACTTGAAAAAGAAATCCCAGAAGAAAACAAGGGGAAATCACCTTCATTCTACTGCCACAAAAATACATCAGTTGTTCATATGGTCAGCAGGAGCTAGGACTGACTTGAAAAAGATCACTTACTTTAACTTCAGCTGGTTCTCTGTATGTATCTTGCAATGGGGTATCTCCAGAAAATAAGGCCAGTAAGACAGAAACCTGCAGTAATATCCAATCCAAGAAGAGGTTCTTCAAGAAGCTCATAGAAAGCATTCCACGGGGTTCCTTAACTTACTCCGGATTTGCACCTTGAACCACGAGAAAGGACGGTTTCTGTTTTTCACAATGCAGTCACACTTGTAACCTTGGTTAACTAGCTGATGTTTTACACCAGCCTGGCTGAAGCTGATGGTTGGGAGCAGGCCAGTAGGCCAACAAGGAGGCCCGGGTGGGAACAGCATGTATAGTAATTACTTCATTGCTTAAACACTAATGTTTAAAAACCCTGTCTCTGCAGCAACGTGCAAATGCTCCCCTTCGTGGGTTGGAACGGAAGCGGTCACACCAAGGAGGAGAAACCAGTAGAACATCTAGGACACCTTGGAAGTCATGGACTCCCGTTGAGCATTGAGCAGCCAAAATCTGGCCCGAACATTTTCAGCTTCTCCAGCTTGTTCCAAATTCTCCAAGGACTCAGGTCCACCTTGATGTCAACATCTGGAGTCCCCCCACCACCCAAGAACAGTTAAAGTCAAAAAGCAGAGTGTCTCTCTGAGGTGTTGATGGCCTTGAACATTTCATGCCCATGTAAGTCATCAGAAGGAAATCTTTGCCTTTTATGATGCCCACAGATATAATAAAAATTCTTCCCCCTTTGACTTCTGCCCAGCTTGGTTCCAGTGAGCACCTAATCCCTCCACCAGGACCCTCTCTCTGGCCTGTACACTGGTTTCTTTGGAGACCTCTCAAAGTCAGTTTGGTCTAGTAGGCTAGAAACCAGGAGGCGGTGAGTTCTAGTCCCGCCTTAGCCATGAAAGCTGGCTGGGTGACCTCGGGCCAGTTCCTCTCTCTCAGCCCAACCCACCTCACAGGGTTGTTGTTGTGGGGAAAATAGGAGGAGGAAGGAGTACTAGGTATGTTCCCTGCCTTGAGCTATTTATAAAAATAATAAAGGTGGGATTTTAAAAAATCTAAAAAAATTATAAAAGCAACTCCAGACCTTCGCTTAGCAGAGCAGCAAGAAGAAACTGACTCGAGGCCCTCCTAGCTGCCACAAGAGATGTTTGATGGGTTTCATGACAAAGACCATCAAAATAAGATTTAGAGATGAGAGGGTTGGAAACACACACAAAGAAGAAAAGTTTCCAAGGAAAAACGGCCAATGCAACAAGAGCAGAAAATGTATTAAAGCATCGTTATTCCGAATTGTGGTGCTCTGTTGCCATCTGGTGGCCACTATGCATAATAGCAGGCACATAACTGACACATCCACATACACCGGATTGACTCTTTTTCTTGGCTTGCCCAAGCACTTACGGACTGGGCTGGATTTGGGCGTCATGGTAGCTATCCTAGAGTCATACTAGCCAGGTTTAGCAGAGATGAGAAGCCACCAGGTCTGCACTTGTTGGTCTTCAACTGGATGTGGGCACCCTCACCTCTCCTGCCAGGACGCCCCGCCCAGACTGCTTTCGGGATTTCCACAAAGCAGGAATCATGGAGAAAATCCATCTATGTGGCCACGAGGAGTCAAAAACTACTTGATGGCACATAATCAAGAACCAAAAAGCAGGAAGGTGAACAAATGAAACTTCCCACATCCTGAGTGACCCTGGTAACTTGGTTATACCAAAGCAAGGGAAGCCCGGCTACCAAATTACCGGTCTCTTCCCCGCATCAGCCAAAGCGCCTCGTTCTGCATGGGTCAGCCAGCCCGCTAAGCTAGCAGGACCTTTGGCTGCAAGATTCACTGGCGAGCCCAGAGCATCCCTCCAAAACACTCCCATTGGCTGTATCACCTAAGCCACGCCCACGGCTGTCCTTCTGGCCAATGGAGAAAGGGCATTGACGCAAGAGCGCAAAGGCACCTCTGGTCAGTGGCGGGGCTGGAGGAACTGGGCAGCGGTTCTGTAGTATCCCTGCCCAAAGGGGGTCCTTGACCCATCGGCATCGGGCATGGACTGACGCCAGCGGAGCCACGACTGGCTTAGTGCAGTTAAGGGTTCGTGTGAACGCAACTGACACAGCATAAGCCAGGATTTGCACCCAGAAAAAGATGTCTTTTCTTCCCAAGCCCCACCTTCGCCACACTGGCGCAGAGGAAGAACAGCAAGAAATGGCCCCAACCAGTTAGCCCCTCCCACTTCTTGCTTTAGCTCCTCCCACCAACCACATGCATTCCTCAACAATTCCCGCCCCCCAGGGAAATGCAGCTGTTGATCAAAATAGGGCCCCCCACCAAAGTAAACAGAATGGAGTTACTGCAAATTAAAACATGCCGTTTTAGTAGTCTACAATGCCAAACATTATACTGTCATATTTGCAACTTTTTTTATTATAATTTGAAAGGAGCACGTCAAAGTCTGTTCTCAGTGGATTTCAGGGATAGGCAAATAAGGATTTTAGAAAAATGAGAAGAGAGCACGTATGATTAATTTCCTGCAAAATGGACATGGCAGGGATGAATTATTTGGCATTTTCCCTGAATGTCTTAATGGTGCTTCATCAACTGCTTCTCTTTTAAAATTTGGGCTAGGTCTTCTACTCAGAATGATTTTTCATTTTACTTTAGTCTCTTTTACAACTTTTCCCGTGTAACTGTGGTGTACAAAAGTTAAGAGGGGTGAGTTACAATGAAAATAATTATCTTGACGGTATCAAAAGACTGCCAAGCATCTATATATAAATAATAATTCCCAAATAAGTTTATTCCTTATTGTTCAGAAAGGCAGCAGAGTTCTTCAAGTCAAAAGCACAAACATTTGGCAGAAAGATGCATAGCTGGCAGAGGCAGGGCAAAAGGAGTCAAGACGGGGTTCCAATTATGCAATCAAGGCAGCCATCTTGACTTTTCTGACCCCCCCAACCTCCTGGATATCCATTGCCACCTTGGATGCAAAGCAAGAAATGGCTTGCTTGTCTGAACACCACACTGGCATGGCAGGAACAACTGAAAAAGTGTCAGGACATCTTGCAGTGGTTCATGAAACGCCCCCAACGCGTTTGCATACGTCTGGCCCGCTTCCCTAATCCGATTCAATGCCCAAATAAATAATATTAATTAAAAAAAACTTTAAGAGGTTTCAGAGAGATTTAAGAAACAGGGAGGAGGCAGGCACTGGGTTAGAGCAAGGAAAACAGTCCCCAACTGCTAGAAGTAATGATGCAAAGCGCTGAAATAGCATTCCTGTGACTCACGAAACCTTCCCCAAGTCCATCCCATCATCTCACGCAGCGGCCAAAGGAGGGCCAGACTAAAAGACAGCGCCCCCCAAAAAAAGTCACACACTCTGAGATGTGGGACTCCCCGCCCTGCGCAACCCTGAGCATAGAATGCAACCTGCATTGCCTCTGAAGCGTCTCCTGAAACGACAGACAAGAATTTAGGTTTTTTTTAAGTGTTTATTTTTTTTTAAAAAAGACCCAAAGATTTCAGAGGGCCAGATTTTTCAAGTGGCCTTCTTTGTGCAGAGAAACGCAGGCGTCCCTTCTAGGATATACGTCGCAAAGTCTTCTAAGGGTATAGCAAAAAAAAGGGGGCGGAGCAGGGTTGGGAAGAGGAAGGGCCGTGCTGTTCCGACTTGGGGCCAGTTGAAATAGTCACCCAATGGCTGGTTTCCCCAGTCAAAAGAAACTTCTGGCAACGCAGTGGCATCACCGCGCACGAAAAGAAACCATTCACGAAACAGTGCCAACATCCCTGGGGCAAAAGCTTGCTACCGAGAGCTAATCAGTGCTTCTCAAAGGAGGGGAGGGGGCCTCCCAAGGGGGTCCAAGCCCCCCTCTTGGGCTCAGGACGTTTGATCCCAGGAGGCTGGAAGGAGGCTGTGTAGAAGGCACCTGGTGCGTGTTCAGAGGGGCTCCTAGACCCTGAAAATAAGGCCTTGGCATTTGGCCCCCCCTCCCAGGTCCAGAGGAGGTCCCAAGAAAGGAGCGGTTCACAGGTTTCATGGTCAGACTGGCTGCTTGGTCCACAGAGCACCAGTGCTCAACCTTGGCACGCACCTCTGGCCAACAGAAAGATGCCTCCTCCTCCTCCTCCTTCCCCGCGAATGGATCCACTGGGGAAACTGAGGTACGAAGCATCGGTGAGTAGAGGCACATTTGCCATTCACATCGAGTGTCCTTCCTTCCTTGCTTGGCGAGAAACTAGGACAGAAGATGACCTCCTAACTTAGTACAAAAGTGCAGCAGATGAAGCCATTCTCTCCTGTCCCCCCAGAGCCATGAGGAGAGGACAGTCCCTGAGACACCACTCTGCTTTGGACCTGCAGTACAAATAAAGCATTTTTCCCTCCCTCCCTCCCTCCCTCCCTCGAGTGCAGAACAGTCCCTAACCTTGGGGCAGCCCCCATCCTGGAGCTGTTCCGAGCCCATCTGAAGTCACAGACAGTGTTGGCTTTTCTAGCCCAGTCAAGCATGGTGAACTCCAGGCTCCCTAAATAATTTCAGTCCCAATCTGGTGTGTTCACTGTAGGCACAGCAGAAGAGCAGGGTGGGACGTGATCTTCCCCAGGAACCAAACTGGGGCTGAGCTTTCAGGTCTACCCCACAGTCCAACCCCAACTGGGTCTTCTTCTTCCATATGACTAAGCCCAACCCCAACCAGCCACCGCTTCAGAAAGCATCCTTCTAGGTAATGGGGGTGCTTTGAAAGTGGCCACAGATTGGCCTCCTCTCTTCCTGATCAAATCTCCACCATGCTCTTGGCCCTGGGTGGTGGGGACAGAGCAGGAGGGGATGGACAGGAACAGGATGCCAATAGGCAGAGTGGACGTCAAGACTTGGCCCACCTTCTATGATGACATCAACACTATCCTATTGTTGGCCATCAGTGCCTGTGCTGAGTTGGAAAAGGGGATCAAGCTGTTCCTCCTACGCTGTTCTTCTGCTGACCTTTGCCCCTCAAAGCAACAAGTTGACCCCCAAAGTGGAACTTCCTGGTGCAACTAGGGAGGGGGCACTTTCCAGTCCCAAAGAAAAGGTGAGGTGCCCTCCCCCGATCCCAGTTTTAATTCCCCGCCAACCCCAGTAATTTCTTTTCTTTTTCAAGAATGGAATACAATGAGATCAGCTGCCGTGGATTTTCATGTTGATTTCCTGCAGAGACACATCCTGAACCTTGTCGCTACAGATGTGTGGGGTAGAAACGCCCACCCAACGTAACTGGAGGAAGGAGGGTTGAGGGAGACGATGTTTCCTGTGCCCAATGAAGTCTTGGGTCTCCCTACTTCAAGGAACCAAGAAGTTGCCCAGGAATGTCTGTTCTGGCCAGCAGCATCTTCCCAGGGCATCAAGCAATTTTCCAAGGCCTTTCCTGTTCTCTGGAATCCTTTACATAGGAGATGTGCTCATAGGGAACCACTGGGCCCTCTTCCCCAGAAGGAAGAAGCAGATGTCAACAGCGACTCCAACAGAACTCATCAACCCCTGGAATAGCTCTACATCGTCTTCCCAAACTGGTGTCTTCCAGACGATTTGGAGCTGACTCCTATCATCTTCCAGATAGGTGATGGGAGCTCAGCCCAACATACTTGAAGTACGTCCAGCTGGGGAAACTGGTTTCACTCTAATGCTTTGCTCCATCATATGCCTGGGAAACTGGAGTATCAAACTGTTAATCTGGGACACCAACTCAGGGACAGGTCCACCCTATTCGTACTAGCAGTCCAGAAGAGAACATCTCATGAGGTTGTGCAAAACAAGGAGGTAGGTAATGATAGTCTCTCACGTTCACGAAGCTTCTGTGGATTGGAGTCATGAGTCTCAAGGTCCACCCCACTCTCTACAGCCCCACAATACACAGAAGGACCAATCGCATGAACCACAGCTCTCCCCTAACAGTTTCTCCGTTATTTGTAGAACTGTTTCTCTTCCCCCCCCCCAAAAAAAGTTGAAAAGGTCTCTGGTAACAAAAATCCCTGCGTTGGACCGCAGTAGTGCAAATGAGAAAGGCAATGTTCCCCAAGGGTCAGCCGAGCCTTGTCACTTCTTGAAGGGGAAGGAAGCTGGCTGGACTTTTAAGCCTGGGACGGGTCTAAAGGAAAAAGAAAGGCGACAGAACTCATAAATTCCTCAAAAGAACCTGGAGGAAAACATCCAAAGCCAGCCATGGTCCCACCTCCCACCTCACCCTCTTTCCGTACGTAGCAACCACACATTTTCAAAAAGTTCCTCAATAGGAATGTCCCCAAATGCATCCAGGTGGCCATTGGGGAACACAGAAGGTTGAACCTCATAGACCTGGGGCCCGAGCCCCTTCAGTGCAATTTGCACCCTCTTGTATTTCCTTCCACCCCCATTTCTGAAATACAAGCACCAAAATATGACACGCGCTGAAGCTGCTTCCACCGTGTGATCTGAACGGCCAGCAATCTTTCACGCAAAGTGCAAGCAGGATGAGGGTAAGCAACAGGGGAAGACGTGGCATTTCCCTGGAAGAGGCCCAAGGGCACGGTCACACTCACCTTTGAGGTGGCGCTGGCCTGAAAGAGAGGGGGGAAAAGAGGCATGTTATTAGCTTGGACGCCAAAGTTGTTTGCCATTGGGTGAAAGCACATGGCCAAAAGTCTCCCAACGTTTCCCACCTTTCTGGCTCCCTCCCATTTTGCGAGTTTGTAAATTCTGTGTCCTAATCTTGAAGTTGCAGCAGCTTTCAAGACTAACTCAATTTTTCAGGCAGAGACAGGCCCGCAACTAGGGTCTGCGTCACCCGGGGCAAACATGGATTCCGCACCCATTTTGGTGCCCCCCAGTGCTCATTTTGGCGACCCCCCAGCGTGGCACCTGGGGCACATGCCCCGCTTGCCCCACCCCAGTTGCAGCCCTGGGCGGAGAAGGGCAAATTGGAAAATGGCCCTTTTAATTGTTCAATAGGAAAAGCACCAGGACGTTGCTTTTTTATTTATCTGTATGTTATTTTTCAGAGTCAGTGTAGGGTGGTGGTTGAGGTGCTGACGTGGAACCGGGAGAACCCAGAAGCCAGCTGGATGACCTTGGGCCAGTCCCTCCCTTTCAGCCTTACTCCGCATCAGGCTTTGCAACCAGATGCCGATAAAGACAAGCCCCTTGTCACGTCACGCACTGATAGCTTTCCTGTAAGAACTTGGTGTAAAAACAGGTGTGCCCTGCAACCGGGTGGGACAATGCTAAGAAAATATATTTTTCGGTTTTAGAATCGGGAGCCTTTCTGCAGCTTCCTTAGAAAATAAGCAACGGAGCCTCTCAGATTAACGTCTGCCGAGATAAACGTTGCTTTAGACCGTCTCCCAATCTCCCAAGCTTAACAGTCACAAAATGCATTGGACCAGAATTGCTGCAACTTTCTAGCCGAACGTTAACGCTCAGACATAATTGGGGAGGGCAAAAGATGGAGAAAGTTTACGGTGGTGATGGAGGGCTGGCAAATTTCTGACCGTTGACATGGCTTCTGATTCCTCATCCAATTCCACCCCCAATTTCTCCATCAACAGAAAGGCATCCTCTTTCATGGCCAACTTACTTGAGAGGTTTTGAGAGACGGTTCAAGGCGCCAATTCCTGCTGGCTTGGAGTTGGCAGGAGGGACCATGACCAGCAGGGCTGGGCTCTGAGCTGATGCCACGTCCTTTGCCACAAGAAGATTCCTGGGCAAGGGTTTGTAAGGCAGCCTGTGCTGCGGGTTGACCTGACAAGGGGAGAAATGGCACGAAACCGCAGTCGGTCAACAGGATTTGGAGCCGGTGGGATTCTGCCCACAAAACTTCATTTTCTAATGGCTGCATAAGGCCATGGAGACTCCCAACATGGTTTGTTGAGCAAGCAGCGACTGAGGTGTGGTGCTGAGTTCCAAGCCAAGGTACACCGACCATGACTGGCAAAGCACACTCAAAAGGCTAAGCCATACATCAGGCGTGACCACACCATGGCTTGTGTGCCCAATGCATTTCCCCAGCGCTTGAGACAGGCCCCTGATAAACAGCAGGAAAAAAGCCCAATCTTCATGGTGCAACTTTGGGGTTTTTTCCTTCCACAATAAGGGGGGAACGAGGAGTGGGAAAGTTCTTGGGGGAAAACCTTATTCAACCCTCTATGAGAGGCCCAATTCCTACCTTTGAAAAGTGGCCATCTACGCTTAGCTCTAACCTGCCCCAATCCCTAAACATGGGGCAATTAATTGGTGCTCCCCAGTCGCCCTCTTGCCACCCCCAGGCCAAACAACCTGCATGGGTCCAAAATGTCGTACAAAGTGGGAATGTGCCCACGGCCTCCTCCAGAGCAACAGGATTCTGGTGGGCTAACCCCATCCCAGCCTCTGGGCACCCTTGGAGGAGGCATCTACAGGGGTGCAAGGGGGGAGTGACATCACCTGCATCATGATGTCATCGTGCGAAAGAGGCCGGGATGCGCACCAGATCTCCAGGACTTCTACTGGACATCTGTGGCCCTTGGATATATAACCTGCCTGCAGCAAATCGTGGGTCTCAGAACTAACCCCCAGCGAATGGGGTAAACGGGAACGGGCAACTCACCGGAGGGGGGCGGAGGGGTGTGCTAGGAAGGGGCTTCTTTGGAGGGGGCAGTTTGGTGTCCCCGGCTTTCAGAGGTGTGGCTGGAAACTTGTGGAGAGGTGGTGGTGGAGGCCTGGAAGGTTTGATGTCCCTCTGGAGAGGGGCTGAGGGGCCACAGCCAGGCCGCAGGGGCCGTACCACGTTGATGGGGTGGGGTGGCTCTTGAGGAGGGTTTTGCTTAAGCACAGAAATGCCTCTTGCTGCCTGGAGGGAGAGAACAGAGAAGAGAGAGGGGCCGTGAGGCTCTCTAGCAGAGACGAACCCCAGCACGAAGCAGATCTCCAGCCTCCCAGCCCTTCTGAGGCCAAGGGACCTGGTCTTTGAGCTGGAGAACTCCTTCACAGATTCTTCCACTTCCCCAGCGAGAAGGGACCCGTAAGGCCATCCAGGCCATCCCCACCCAGCTCAATGCTGGAATCCAAATTCAAGGATCCCTGAGATTCCTTTTGGGTCACTGATTTCATTATCAAACTGCTCTTTCAAAGTTTTTCTAACCTTCAGTCAGAAAAAACCTTCCTGTGCCTTAAATCTGACTGTTCTGCGCCCTGCACATGACTATATTTAATCCTACAGAGATCCAGGAAGCTCATGGTGCAGGTGGGCTTTGGCCTCCTGAGTTCCAGCTCGTCCTTAATTAAGTCACCTCTGGAAGACTTTTTTTTTCCAAATCACAGTAAATCACTATTTGGATAGATTCAGAGAATTCACAGTCCTGTTGGCCAAGTCATGATATCAAAATATTAGGGCTCCAAAAAGTGATCGCTCAGAGCTTCAGGTTGAAGATCATGTCGCTGATTTTATCACAAGGAATGAATTCTCAGAATCGAATCAAGTTTCTGAATGGAATCGATAATTTGAACCAAAGCAGGAGCCAAGCTATTTAGTTTCAAGCCAACTTGATATATTTATTTATTTGTTTGTTTATGGAATCAATAATTTGAACCAAAGCAGGAGCCAAGCTATTTAGTTTCAAGACAACTTTATTTATTTATTTATTTACTTATTTATGGAATCAATAATTTGAACCAAAGCAGGAGCCAAGCTATTTAGTTCCAAGCCAACTTGATATATTTATTTGTTTGTTTGTTTGTTTATGGAATCAATAATTTGAACCAAAGCAGGAGCCAAGCTATTTAGTTTCAAGACAACTTTATTTATTTATTTACTTACTTATTTATGGAATCAATAATTTGAACCAAAGCAGGTGCCAATCTATTTAGTTTCAAGCCAACTTTATTTATTTATTTATGGAATCAATAATCTGAACCAAAGCAGGAGCCAAGCTATTTAGTTCCAAGACAACTTTATTTATTTATTTATTTATGGAATCAATAATTTGAACCAAAGCGGGTGCCAAGCTATTTAGTTCCAAGCCAACTTTATTTATTTATTTATTAATGGAATCAATAATTTGAACCAAAGCGGGTGCCAAGCTATTTAGTTCCAAGCCAACTTTATTTATTTATTTATTTATTTATTAATGGAATCAATAATTTGAACCAAAGCGGGTGCTAAGCTATTTAGTTTCAAGACAACTTTATTTATTTATTTATTAATGGAATCAATAATTTGAACCAAAGCAGGAGCCAAGCTATTTAGTTTCAAGCCAACTTTATTTACTTATTTATTTACTTATTAATGGAATCAATAATTTGAACCAAAGCAGGAGCCAAGCTATTTAGTTTCAAGCCAACTTTATTTACTTATTTATTTACTTATTTATGGAATCAATAATTTGAACCAAAGCAGGAGCCAAGCTATTTAGTTTCAAGCCAACTTTATTTATTTATTTATTTATTTATGGAATCAATAATCTGAACCAAAGCAGGAGCCAAGCTATTTAGTTCCAAACCACCTTGACTGACTGAGTGATTGATTGATTGATTGATTGATTGATTGTATTTCCGTCCTACTGCAGCCAGAAAGACTCTTGCCAGCTTACAGAGAATATAGCACAACAATTTAAAACCAAATTGATGATTTAGTTCCAAGGATCAGATCAAACCGACTAACTTCCCAAATCCGCCGGATAATCTGAATGAAGTCAGTGACCCCGACTGGGTCAGAACTGATCTGTGCACTCCCACATAGCGTAAACCACATATCAGCTAAAATTACCAGGTGCTTTAAATTTCAAGCTGTGACAGCACCAACTTGGAAGTTGCCTTTTTGTACCTGAAGCTTTTTCTTCCTCCGGGCATATCCACCTAAGTTCTAAAATGGGAATGAACGTTATTCTGCATCCCATCAAGGACCCTGTCTTTTCTACTATCCCTCATTGGTTATGCTGTTTGTTCAGCAGCAGAATAGTGCAGAAGACAGAGGAAAGACATGAAGCAAGTAGCCATTGGACAGCATTTCTCAACCTTAGCAACTTTAAGCTGTGTGGACTTCAACTCCCAGAATTCCCCAGCCAGCATAGCTTAAGTCCACACAGCTTAAAGTTGCTAAGGTTGAGAAAGACTGCCACAGAGTGTAAAGTATGTACGCTAAAGTCTAACTTAAAGGGGATCCTTTAAGAGAAAGAAACACTGGAGAAAGAAAGAAACACTGAGCACAGAAGGTGATCATCAGCCATCCACTGAGCTGGCATGAGCTTGTTTACCTGGCTGGTCGTGCCGGGCTTTGCTTTGCTCGAAGAGGAAATGTCTTGCAAGGTGAAGGCGGAGTTAGCGTGCCCCTGGGTTGCTTTCTGATGAACAGCTCCATTCCTGCCAAGCAGAAGTAGAGAACAGGCAAGGCCCTTTAAGTACTCGAAAAAAATGAAGGTTACTTTCAGGCCTGTACACGGAAAACCTGACTTCAAATTCCGTGAAAAGAAAGAAGAGTTAAACACAGCAGCATCCGTGGGGAGGGGAAGGGGGTCAAAATCTGCAAGATGGTGGGTGTGGCTCACTACTGAAGCTCTGCCCTTTAGCACACATGCATGTGCAAAAGGGGTGTGGCTTCCACCATGAGACTACCCACCATCGTGCAAATGGTGACTTCACCCAGCAGAAGTCCCTAGTTGGAGAACATGATTCCTTAAATCTCTTCTCGCTCTGCTAAGCATAGTTGCCAGTTTTCTTACATTATTATTATAGGTGGTCCTCGTTCATTGACCACAATTGGGATGGGCAACTTGGTCATTAAGCAAAGCGGTCGCTAAGTGAAACCATGACTCTGCTTATAATTTGACTTCTGCTTTTCTTTGCTATACAGACCTGCGAAGATCATGAATGCAAGGATTGGTCACAAAGTTACTTCTTCATCACTGTTGTTAACTGCAAATGATCACTAAATAAGGCAGTCACTAAGTGAGGACTACCTGTATTATAATTTTTATTAAGTTTACAGATACAATCAGGGAAAAGACAGAAGAAGAATAAAAAAGGGGGAAAGCAATCCAAAAAAATAGAAAGGAGATTTACAAGCATCCAAAAGCTTGCTATTAAATTTTAAAATAACAGTTTCAGCCAATTTTCTACTGGTTTTTTACTGGTTTTAAAGCACCTTCCACTTTCCAGTAGCCAAGGTTTGGGGCTTTTTTTAAAAAAAATTAAAGCATTACATCACATTTTGGAAACCAGTGGAAGCCTAGAGATGCTTAGAGGCACTGTGGCGTCCAGAGGTCCAACTCAGAGTGAAAAATACTCCTGGATGATATTGTGATATGAGGCAACCTGACTGTTCAAGCATGGATCTTTCCAAGGCTCTGACAAGGTTTGGGGGCAGAATGAATGTTTGCCCGAGCCCCCTCCTTTTTTCCCATTTCATTTAATGTTTTCTCCATTGTCTTTTCTCCACTGAGATCAATGATTTCCAGTTTACAACAGATTACAACGAAAGCCAAATAGCAAAATAATTCTTGATGTTCTACAAAATTAAGTTTGTTGCCTTGAAGGAATAGCATTGATTCTCTCAAGCACCGATGTCTACTTTGGCTGGGTCTGTTCCCAGGCTCCCACAACTAGATCCGTTTAAGAGCTAGGGGCTGCATTCCTACAACTCGATAAGCCAGGATTTCACCTTGGGCAAGTTTGGGGTGGGGATGAGAGCTGGTTTCGCCTCTTGTACAAATCTGGAGCACTGGGTGAGTGTATGGTTCAGTGAAACCCAAAAGTGGGTTCATTCGTAACTGGATTAAAGCATGTTGTGTAAACAAGACCCACAGGTGGATATGGGGTGCCTTCCCGTGAAAAACAGCCAGGTAGAAGAGTTACCCATGTAATGACCCTGCAACTAACAGTGCGAAGGAGAGAGGGGGCTCATGGCAAGTATTCGGAAAAGAGGGGAGAGAGGAAGAGGGCTCAGAAATTGTTGGGGAACTGCCCACCTGCCTGTCTTCTGTCTCTTCCTTAAGCCCTTGACCCACTTGTTGAGGAGCGAACTCTCTCGCCTGTAGCAGGTGTAGAGACCCAGGAGCAGAGCTGGCACAAACAGCAGGAAGATCACCAGCAGAGTTATCAAGATGGCTTCATAATCTGCGAGAAGATCCACGGAGAAGGAGAAGGTCACAGCTGCAGACTTCAGTTGCCCACGCTGCCCAGCATTCCTCCATCCATCCATCCATCTATCCATCCATCCTTCATCCATCCATCCACCCAACCTTCATCCATCCATCCATCCATCCTTCATCCATCCATCCTTCATTCATCCATCCTTCATCCATCCATCCTTCATCCATCCATCCACCCAACCTTCATCCATCCATCCATCCATCCTTCATCCATCCATCCACCCAACCTTCATCCATCCATCCATCCATCCATCCTTCATCCATCCATCCATCCTGCATACACCCATACATCCATACATCCGTCCTTCATAACCTTTATCCCCACCTCAATCCCAGATAGATTCTAGGTGGCTGGGACGTGGCACTCAGAGGTAGACCGAAGAACAGCAACATGGAACCACCCCCCGTGGGGAGATGGCTCACTCATGGTTTGGCACAAACCCAGCAAGAAGGTGGCATTCCACTGTTTCAACAGGTACAAGCCCACACCTGCCCCCGTGTCTCACATGTGTCTCAGCTGGCCTGATTGCCCATGGTGGGGTGCACTGGGGGGGGGAGGCAGAGGAGGAGGGGGGGAGGAGAGGAGGGGGAGGCGGCAACTCACGGTCTTGCTGGACGGGGCCGCTGTCGACGCTGCCTCCCAGCCCCGGCTTCTCGCAGAACGGGGGGGCCCAGCCGGCGTCACAGTGGCAGTTCTGGTTGCTGTTACAGACCTGAGGCAGGCAGAGATCGCCTGGGGTGAGCCTCGCGCGCGTCCCCAGCTCCAGGGGCAGCAAGCACTGGAAAGGGTGGGCAGGCGGGCAGGCAAGCACGATCCTAAATGCGCGGATCCACCCGGTTCTGTCCAGGATAGAACCTTTTCCTTAATCCTTTCGAGTCACTTTTCTTCCCGCCCCTCCGTTGTCATGCTGACCAGCAAAGCCTCGCTGGACTGATCGTTTTTCTTTTCTCTTTAACGAGAGGGGACGCAATTCAATAGGCAGCCAAGGTACATTTTCCCCTCTTCTGTTTAAAAGGAGAGGCAGGCAGGCAGGCAGGCGGAACCGTAAAAAGGAGCGTCCGTCTGGTTACCTGGCTGAGCAGCCTACAGATTATTCCCAGTGTGCTGCCTTGGCCAAAACCACACTTGACGCGTTTCCACCCCCCTGAATTTCGTGGGGCTTAGACAGCGAAAGCTACTTAGCATGTGCCAATTTGGGAAGACTAGTGACGGGCCGAGGCACAGACTCTCTGCAGAATCACCTTAGCCTCGGACGAAGCACTGGAACACACCCCCAGCCCGTGCCACTGTTCGCTTCAATTGCTGTACAGGTAGTCCTCGACTTACAACCACAATAGGGACTGGAAAATTTGTTATTAAACAGTGTGGTCATTAAGCGAGGCATCAGGTGAGTGCAACTGATTTTACATTTTTTGCGGCGGTGATTAAGAGAATCACATGATCATTAAGCAGACCACGTGCTTCCCCATTGATTTTGCTTGTCAGAAGCCAGCTGGGAAGGTCACAAATGGCAATCGTGTGACCCCGGGATGCTGCAATTATTGTAAATACAAGCCGGTTGCCAAGTGCCTGAATTTCAATCATGTGACCACATGGATGCCGCAACGGTCGTAAGTGCAAGGACTGGTCACAAGTCACTTTTTCAGCACTGTCTTAACTTCTAACAGTCACTAAATAAATGGGTATAAGTCGAGGACTACCTGTAATTCCACAGAGAAGAACCTTTTAGGGCATTGGATGAAGCTGTTGACAGCCAACTACCCAGTGCTCTTCTGCTAGAGAGTCAGGAAGGTAACCTTGATGGAGATACGCAGGAACTGTTCCCTCAGCAAAAGAGACTGAAACCCTTTTTAAGTCCAGAACATCCAGATAATGTTAGGAAGCGGATGAGATAGAGACCTCCCCAAGTCACTGGAGTATAAGCGGGAGGAGGAGGTCCAGCACACTCCAACTTGCAAGGTTATTGTAGCCATCTCAATAAAAGTAGTTTTAGCCTTCCTGTGGAGTTGATTTCCTGGTCTGGTCCACTTAGTGGGGCTGACAGAAATCACACAGAGTGAGTTTTCCCTGGAAGGTCCGTTGGAACAGCTGCAGCTCTAACTGACACCCCCGTCTCACATTCAAAGGTGCACAAGATCAGCAATCCCTAAGGCTGCTAGCGGTGGATCGCAGGGACAGCCCCCAGAGACACACGCCGAGGGTTTAACTGGCTTGTGCAGGCAACGTCCACCCCCCGCCTCTCGGTCAGAAACACCCTGTTGTTTGAAAACTGCAACACATTAAATCAACGTCTTGCCTCATTTCTCCCTCAGCATCCCCCCCGGAGAAGATCGGCATCTAGCCTCAGAGGCAAGCGAAGGCTTGAGCCGCCTACTCACCCCGTGGCCGTGACATTTGGAGATGCATTTATCCAGTTCAAAAAAGGAAGCATTCTGACACCGCTGGTCTCTGCATACCTGCAAGGAAAATCCCCCCCCAGTCCGATTAGCTAATGAGAAAGAATGCTCTGAATTGATTTTAGAGTCAATTGTGATTAGACGTGTCTAATTGATTGACTGATTGATTGATTGATTGATTGATTATGTGCCATCAAGTCAGTGCTGATGCTCAGCAACCACATAAATAGATTTTCTCCCTAGCCTGGTCCTTCAGGTCTTCCAACACCCATCACCGCTGGAGACATGCCACCTCTGGGAAGCATCGTGCTTGAGATGGAGTGCTCTGTTTGCATGCCATCAAAGGCCCATGCGGACCTTGGTTGGAGAAGCTGATGTCACCACCGCCCCCGCCATGCACTTCAAAGGAACACAGAATTTATAGCCACCAAGTAGTAATTAAGAGGTCACCAGGACATGGAGACTTTTAGTTACCATTCAGTTCTGTGATGCACAAGCACGAAGGCAGACAGATATACCTGACAGTCAGCTACATGTAATTTTTCCCAGATTCCCCCTCTGGTGTCATCACATCTCCCAGGTCAGGAGGTTTATGGCCTGAGTGTCTCTCAGTGGGACTCACTGGAGTTCTACCCTCCAGCCAGAGGTCTGTTAGCACAACTGGGAGAGAGCATGTTTTGGTTCCATGGAGCTTCCAGCTTAACCCCAATGGCACCCAGTAGTGATGAGGGCAGGAACACTTGATGCTGTGTTCATACCACAAGCTTACTAGGTCAGGAGAAGACTGCCTGTAGATTACTTGGCAAGCACCTCAAAGAGAAGTTATTCTTCCAAGCAAGATTTTCTCAGGGTTTTCTTTAACAAGGTTTATTGAGATGGAAGGGATGAGTTACAAGAATTTCGGTTGCCAATTTCGAACCAATTTTTCCCCTTCATAGATCAAGGAAGAGACTTCCTTGGTTTCTTACCAGAGTTTTTCTGTAACACAAGGAGGTTGTCCTTTTCACTGATCATGGAGGAGACTGCAGGGGGCTATTTGCAAAACCATCTCCTAAATCCTGAGTGGTTTGTGAAGCATTCACATCCTGCACTCACAAAGATGCAAGCACCCAGAGACACAGACACCTAATACAGTTAGGGTGGACCTGAATTACTTCTTCTAGCTTAGCACGTCATAAAAGCCCAGCCAGTTTGCTGAGTTTATTACAACTGGGGCAACCGAATGAAATCTGCTGTACGGACATGACCACCTGCATCATGAAACAGAGAGGCTGGAAAATGTCCTGGTTTCTCTTCCCCTTCTCCTGAGGTTGCATCAGGAAAGGACTCACCAACCCATTTCCACACTTGGTCCCCGTCATCACGAGCCCCGGGTCAGACAGGTCTCCCTCATCATCCTTGGTGGCATAGACCAGGGTTCCTCGGCACTTGATCTCCTGCCCGTTAAACCGGATGGTGGTGTCCATGGAGATGGTGTTGGTCCCTTTGGGCTTGGCAGCTGGGCTTTGACACTGGATCTTCCCACACTTGGCATCTCTGGAAGGAAAGATGTCATGTCAGGAAGAGAATCCAAAGACTCAAGGAGAGGATCCCTTGCATCCGTCCAGGTGGCCCCGCAAACCCAAATATCAAGGAATGAGACTGAGCAGGACTCAAGCCAGGAAGCGCAACCACAAGCTGTGGAAAGCACCAGGGTCCCTCCCCAAGTATAGAATCATGGATGGAAAGGCTGCAAGGAACTACTGAGAGGATCTACACCAACCTTCTGCCCTGGGCAGAAATCTGCTGTACCTGTGCCAAATGGGAATCCAAGCTGTGAAAAGTGAAGCAAGAAGCAAACTTTTGGGACCCCTTAACTGTGATGGATTTGGATCGGAAACAGATGGGGAGCGGGGACCTGCAGGCTGACGATGTTGCAAACACCATCTTACTTGGCAACATCTGGGAATCAAAGGCAAGGCTCCCAAGAACAAACGTCTGGATACCTCTGCTGATACACACTCACCTCTTGGCACACTTCACGTAGTAGCCATGCCGGTCCTTCCCACAGTTGCCATACATGTCACCAGCCTTGTTGACGTCCTGGAAGCAGGCATCTGGGGCCGGCCAAGCTCCTGTGGGGTGAGAGAAGACCTGATTTAGTATTGGAAATAATTCTGTAGTGCTCTGCCATCTGGGCATGGAGCAAAATGTTAAAATACCCTCCATCTTCCCTCCCCCACTTCCCTCCTCCTCCTCCCTATATTTGGCGTGATCAGGAGTGAGGATCAGGACCGGGACCCTTCAGTTAGAGCCCCCAAGATTCCTGCAGGAACTCTGGGGCTTGGTGGGATCAACTCTTCCGGTGGATGCTTTTGGGGGGCTAAATTTGAGTGACCAGGCTAACAGAAGCCCTCTGAACCAAGGTCATGCTTCTGCTTTTCCCAGACACCCAAGAAAAGCCTACAGTGCTTCATAGGCTTGGTAGTCCTGCCCCTTTGCAACTCGGGCTTGGTTCTCCCCACCCAGGTCCCCACAAGAGAGACAAAAGCCCACTTCACCCAAGCTGTGTCCCCACCACTTCCTTAACCTGGTTGACGGCATTTGCCTCGCCTGCTATACTCGGCCACTGCTTCCCTCCCTGAGGCGGGTATGCGGTGTTGTGTGAACGCCCATCCCTCTGGCAAATTTAGGGTTCACTGTATTGTGGGAATCGAGAAAATAGGAAAATTCAGTGACCAACTGAAAGCCCAAAGGGATACTGCAGGACCTGGTTTTCAGAGACTGGGTCGCCACAGCTGCCAGATCTCTTTGGCTCCCTCTTCAACCAGCCTAAGCCAGTGTCGGGGAGTTCCCTAGGCTAGGATGCAGTGTGCAAAAAAGAACAGCTTTCTTCTGCCTGCCCCAAATCACTCGCCCACCGCTTACTTTCCACACATTGCTGATCATTTCAGAAAGCCCCTTCACCAATCTGTCCTCCTAAACTAGACTAAAATACACTTCAGAGTTTCCACTTCTTCGACCACTTCGGTTGTTCTTTCAAGCCCCTTTTCCATTCCATGAAAACCTCTGTGGAATGCCTTCCACAGAGAACATGGCATGCAGTGCACCGTGCTTTGATGTGCCAAACTGGTTGTTGTTGTTTTTTATGTTGCAGAGACTGTTCTTATTTATCTATGCCCTGCTAGATCTCAGGGTGATGTTGCATTCTATCCTGGTTTCAGTGAGGGTTTTAATACTGCTTTTACAACACGCACACCCCAGTGGTCTTTCAGTAAAACTAAAAAAAATAATACACTCAAATTTTGAGCAGCCTAAATACAAAAGGTGCAGATATGCAGGCACACCCACCCACAAATATGCCTATTAGCATCAGGCACACCAAGGGTCTTTGCACATACAGGGCTTGTAAGTTGTCGACCCCCACCCTGGCTTCCCTCCCACACTTGGGGATCGAAGACCGTAAGGGCATTAAAGGCAGGTCAACTGGAGAAATGAATAAAATTGTTTTTATGGTGTGTTGGTTTCGTACTGCCGTTATGACCGCCCAGAGTTGTGTCACGTAGGATGGGGTGGGTGGGGTTGGCAGTATAAATCAAATAAATACATAAATAGGCTGCAAATGCACCAGGGCGTTAGTCTGGTCCAGCCTAACCAGCAGACTCTGAGCAACTTCTGTGGCAGGACCGAGGTTATACCACGCAAGCTGCAGTACCCAAAGTGTCCAGGTGATGGTGCCCATCTCCCAACCAAAAGGAGAACTGGATATCATGGGGACAATTCCAACAAAGGAAAACAGGACCATGGTACAGGTAGACCTCACTTAACAACCACAATTGAGACCAGAATTTTGGTTGCTAAGTGAAATGGTCATTAAAAGAATCTGACCCAATTTTATGACCTTTTTTGCAGCAGTCATTAAGTGAATCACTGCGGTCATTAAGCAGACCATGTGGTCTTTAAGCAAATCATGCGGTTCCCCATTGATTTTGCTTGCCAGAAGCTGGCCAGGAAGGTTGACCATGGCGAACACATGACCACAGGATGCTGCAATGGTCATAAATGCAAACCAGTTGCCAAGTGCCCAAATTGTGATCACATGACTGCAGGGATGCTGCCACAGTCATAAGTGCGAGCACTGGTTGTAAGTCAATTTTTTCAGCACCGTCGTAAGTCTGAACCATCACTAAACAAATGGTCATTAAGTGAGGACTACCTGTATATACGATTATGTGCCATCAAGAATCTTAGCAACCACATAGATTTTCTTCATGAATGGCATGTGTATATGTATGCGTATACACACACACAAACACACATGGCTGCCATCCAAGGCTTGACTGCCTAATTCCAGGGGCCCTGCATGGCCCTGGCAGTCCTTATTCCACGATGTCCAGAGGAAGGGGCTGGATCTGAGTGGGAGAGCCCTGTCTGTCTGCAGACAATCCCAAGAGCAAGTCAACGCATCACTGATTAAGGCCTGGGAAGACTCCTACCAGGGACTTTGCAGGGCATCTGCCAGTCAATGTGGGAACAATGCAGTTAATCCCCTCCCACCAACCTCTTCCTCTGCCAAGAGGAGGCCAGCCTAACCAAAGATGGGCCTTCTTCTCAGATGGGAAAGGCTACTAGCTGAAAGAGAGCCAGAGGGAAGGGGGCGCTCACCTGGTCCCCACAGCTGGATGCACTGTTGATGGTGTGTCATGCACATGCCGTTGTTACAGTACTCTTTGCCATCGGAGCACATCGAGCCATCCAACAGGTAAACGTTGGCAGGGCAGTAAGGTGAAGCACCAGTACAATATTCCGGGAGGTCGCATGACCCAGCCGGCTCTCGACACGTCGTCCCGGCCGACTTTAGCTACAGAGGCCGCAGGGAAGAAAAGAGACAGAGAAGTTTCCATCAAAGCGGTAAAGGTGACCCAAGATTCACATCCTTCGTCTCGGCCGTCTTTGATGGGGTGTGGGGAATGCCGGCTCTGCCACAGCCAGAGCTGTCATGCAGGAGAGCACAGCCACGGGAGCACAGCTGATGCCCAGGATCCTTTGAAGACCTCTGGAAGTGATGGCCATACTGCCTAGGTCAGCCTTAAGATCACTCCCACGCAGAAGGATCTGGTACGTTGGGCAGGGGAAGCTGGGCTTTGGACCTCGATGGCTTATTCTCCGCGCTGCGGTAGCAGCTCGCTGGAGGAAGGGACTGGCAGTAGAAGGCGACACGGCAGCTACCAACTCAGACTGAGGGACCACAACAGGGAACACTGAGGTCCAGTGCACCAGCCGGAGGTGGTGGACGCAACAGCTACTTCCAAGGCTGGTGCTGATTCAGGAGACTGGTATGAACAGCCAGCTGCCCTGTTTTCAGTGAAAAGATCTATGTATCTCCTCATCGGGTCACAGGAAGGCTGTTGGGAGAAAAATCAGAAAGTCTCCACCATCATCCACAGGGGTATCTATTCCTTCTAAATGGGGAATGGTCCAGTTGGCGGATTGCCCTCTCTTCTCAATAGATCGTGCTACAAAGGATTCTGTGAGGACATGCTTAGATTTGGGCATAGGCAACTGGGAAGAATCAGACACTGGGAATTCCAGTCAGCCATACCTCGACAGCTACAGAAGCCAGGCCACCAGGAGCAGGGGAAGAAAAAACAAAGGTGGGCATTGCTTAAGGTTCTTCTTTCCTCTTCGCGGGAAGCAAAAATGTGCCAATTATTCTCTTGTGTATCTGTACTGGAGCCCAAGTTTGGGATTGAGGATGACACGCAAAATGCCTCCACTTTTGTATTTTGCATTTATGATGCTTTTTTTTCCCTTGCTTACTGCCCTGTTTAGTGACCGTTCGAAGCTACGACGGTGCTAAAAAAGTAACTTTATAACTGGTCCATGTGCCTCTGACCTTGCAGTGTCCCAGGGTCATGTGATCGCCATTTGCACGCTCCCAACAAGCAGAGTCAATGGAGAAGCCAGCAGGAAGGCACAAATCAAGTCACGTGATATGCCTAACGACTGTGGTGGAAGTGAGGTCATAAGTCTGTCATGGTCACGTGATGTCTTGCTTAATGACCATGTCACTTAGCGATGGAGTTGCTGGTCCCAATTGTGGTCATTAAGTGAGGATTACCTGTAGTATTTCTCCATCTCTTAAACCTTATTCTTTTTTTTTATTGTTAGAGAACAAAAAGCCCATCTTTTTAATCCCAGACATAAAAGACTGGATTTCAGAGATGTGTGATTTAACCATTTTTAAGAAAACTATATATTCAGTTAATCAGAAAATGTCACATTCTCCCTTTGAGGAAAACTTTTGAATAGGATTGGTCCATAATAAAAGCTTAGTTTTGCTTTTTAAAGATTTAAAGCAAACTTTAGGGGGGTAATCTCACACCAACCCTCAGAAAATTGCTCGTTTTAGGAAATACCAGAAAAGTATTTCTTTTTTTCTCATTTCAATTGCCATCTACAGGTAGTCCTCGTTTAGCAACTGCCTCATTTACGACCGTTCGCAGTTACTACAGTGATGAAAAAGTAACTTCCCAACCCATCCTCACACTGACGACCTTTACAGGTCTGTAAAGCAAAGGAAAGCTGAAGTAAAACTGTAAAATCATGATGTTCCACTTAGCAACTGCTTTGCTTAACAACCGAGTTGCCAGTCCCAAGTATGGTCACTAAACGAGGACTACCTGCATGGAAAGGTCCAATTTCCATTTCCACCCAAATCTGGAGAGTGTTAGACCCTTTGGCCTCGAGAGTCCCCATGCTCCACAGCCTTTGCCCGAAAAACCCTTAATCACCTTGCAGGAATCACAGCATTCTCCATGGGCACACTCAGCTCCAGCTTTCAGCGTGCAATTCTGGGGGTTACAGCAAGGGTTTGTGCACTCCTGAAAAAGAAGGTACATTTTTTTCACTCAGCGTCTGTATCTAAAGCAGAGGATTGTGGGGCTGGGAAGCACAGCACATTCTTCAGGTCTCTGCTGAAAATGCTGATTTTTTTCCACCCACTGTAAACACCCAGCACATCTGGCTAGTTGATGGTTTGGTATAGAGTGTGAGCCCGGGCAATTGGTACCCAAGGCTACTAATGTATTAGGTGAACACAATTCGCAATAGTTATTCATTTATTTGTGAAATGCATCAGGGCTGGGGCATCATCCTGGGCCACAAAGGAATTTGTAGGGGACATCCAGCATCTGGATTTGTACCCAGAAGCTCCCTGGAAGCCAGTGCAGCACACAGTGTAGTGGTGTCCCCTAACTACATGTGTGGCTGCATCCAGGACCAAATGCAGCTTCTGGATGGCCTTCAAGGGCAGCCCCACCCAGAACGCATTACAGCAATCCCAAGAGCAGGCGACCACGGCATGTGACTGATACGACTTTCAAGCCCTTTTGCAAAGCGAAAACTACAGCACTTAAGGAAGGGCAAAAATTATATTCAGCAAGAGCCACAAAAATCCTCTCGGCGATATAGATCAGCAAAAGACTTAACATTTAATCTAGAAAGTCCCAAAGGAAAAAGCAGGTCTGGTCTGGCGCCAGGCAAACAGGAGGGAAGGGTCTCCAAAAAAGTAAAGGAGGGGCTTGCCCAGTCACGGTTGACCTCTTGACTTCTTTTGACACCCTCCACAGCTGCCTCAAGAGATGATCCCAGGTGGGAATGCTGCCATGCTTCCTTTCCCCCATTTGCCCATCAGATGGGCCTGCTCGGGTTCGTCCCTCTCCCTGGCTCGCCGCGAGACCCAGCCTATTGCCTGCTCCCAGACAGCCTCTGCCCCCCCCCCCGCCACCCTCTTCTTGCTTCCCAGTGCCGGCCCCGTGACCCCCAACCTACCTCAGCCTCCCCACAGTCACATTCCTCCCCTTCCTCCAGAAATCCGTTGCCACACTTCTTGCCCACCACCAGGTCCTTGGTGTCTGGCATGTTGAACAGACAGGCGCCCCCCCCTTTCTGGAAGTAGCTCTCCAACTGTCTGCGGCTGCAGGAGCTGAACACTCGGGGGAAGGGGTGGCTGCAGGGAGGGGAAAGAGAAGAGGCCAACTCAGGGCAAGAGCGGGGTTTGGCAGAACTTAGCCAGCTGGTCAAAATCCAGGACGGAATGCCCCATTTCAAAACATTTCAACGTGATTGCTTAATGTCCTGTGCTCTCCACGCTGATGTCCGGATAGAACGGTCTGGGATTGGACCAACGTTCCTGGACTTGATACCTTCAAGAAGTGCTTGGACTACAATTCCCAGAATGCCTGTGCTGGTGAGGAAGCCCTGTGATCCAACCACATCTGGACGGCACCCGCTTTGGAAAAAGCTGAGCCTGGGTTATCTTTCTGGCCTGCCAGTGGTCTTCTCTACCCTTCTCCAGCCCAGCTGCTGAAAGTCTTCCCAGATGTTGGAGATGTTGAACACCACACCTGGAGAACCTTCCTGGGTGCAAAGCTGGATTTGTCTGGGGCCGGTTGGAACGCAAAGCCTCTTATCTGGAGTTCTTCCCCCACTCTGCACCTGAGTAAGCCTCCCCAACAGAGCCTCACCTGTGCATGCACACGCACAGACAGGCAACACCCACACCCACACACAAAACACCTCCTTGCTTAAAGTTCGCTAGGAACCCCGAAAGGTTACCCAGCTCCTGCAGAGCCCTGAAAACCCATCTTGCCGGTGCAAAGCCCCACTTTTCTTCCCAGCGCACGTGGTGTGCTCTGGAAGGGGGGCTGCAAATGGCAGACATTTGATCCGGCCCTTGTTCCATCCTGCCTGTTTGGAACCGCCCCTTTCCCTCACCAGCAGCTCTTCCTTGCTACCGTACAGCTGTCCGGTCCCAGCTTCCTGGCAACTTCAAGTAAACTGGTTTTAATTTACAGCTGCTGCAGTTTCCTCTGCAGGGCCTGGCTCTTGTGCCCTGAAAAGCTGGAGGAGAGCGGAGAAGGAGAGGGAGTTCGGGAATTCTCACCCAACCAGCTAGTCCACCAGGAACTGATTAACATCCTCGCCCCAAATTCAAAGTTTTTGCATTATTCTTTGGAAAATGTAAACTCCTTTGGGCTTTTTGTGAGGCTGTTATGAGCAGAGCTGCGCCATTCCCACATATAAACCCGTATAAAATAGCTTTTTCTTCCCCAATCCAGCATCCTCCAGATGTGCTGGGCTATAAATTCCATCATTCCTTGTCCAACTTGATAGAATGAGACTTAATGCAACTTGGGGAGAGAGACATGGCTTAATGGAGGCAACATGTGAACAGAGCCCACTGTTTACTGCAACAGCTCCATGCCCCTCATCCCCAACGCCAGCTTCTCTTTGGCTGTGCAGCAATGAAAACAAGGCAAGCTTCTAGTCCTTAAGAGTGGGAGGAACAGGGAGCAATCTCAGAAGCTGGCGCAGCAGCTGGTTGGGTTTCAGCGGTCCAGTTTCAAGAGGATCTGGGGGAACACAACCAAGAATTTGGGGGACCCAGGAAGTCTGAAGCCCCCATCAAACACCTTTGACGCACGTCCCTCTCTCTACTCACTAGGAGGCCGGTGACGAAGAATATGTCCCTTGACTCTGATGGCCACCTTCTCGTTCCTACCACATGCCCCTTCGGTGAGCCAGGAACAATCCAAGACAATCGCACCCCCAAACAGCAGGTCCCCCCTTTACCCGGTGGCAGCAGCCATGACACAGCCCCCCTGGGACGCCGTGGCCTCAACACAGCAGCCTTCCACGTCATGGCTCATGCCAAAGTTGTGCCCAATCTCGTGGGCCATGGTGGCAGCAGCTCCAATGGGCAACTCCGAGTGGTCCTGGGAGGAAAGAGGAGACTCATCAGCCAGAAGATGGGAGGGAGGCCAAGTTGGAAGGCTGGAGGGGGCAGAATTTGGTTTTCCAGGCATCTTACCCGGGGGGCTACCTAAAGAATAGGTGGCATCACCAGAATTGTGGGACTTTTATTTTTCAGTTCAATTTAGGGGTTTAAAGGATGTACTGCGTGATTCTTTCAAGTTGGGGGAGGAAAGGAAGTCCCCCATTCATTGGCAAGCATTCCCATCACCATCCTTAAAGCCACCAAAGAGTCACTTTGGCGAGATGGGTGGTGAAGAAATGTGAGGAATGAATGAATGAATAAATAGATCCTTAAAGCCACCCAGAGGAAAGCACGTTGCCGAAATTCAGCCATTTTGCTGCCAAATTTGGTGACAAAATCTCAGGGGTCTGGGGAATGCCCACCCCTGAGCTAAGAGGAGAGATGGGAGTCTGTGACCAAAATACAAGGGCCACATTGCCATGCCCTAATCTGGCCCCGATTTTAGCTTAGAGGGAGGGTGTTAAAATTCTAAGGAAGGAAGTTGAAGCGAGACATCAGGAGGAGCTTCCTAACTGTATAAGCTATCAGCCAGTGGAACAGGCTGCCACATGATGTGGAGAGTTCTCCTTCACTGCAGGGTTTCAAACAGAGGATGGATGATCCTCTGGTGGATCCTGCACAAAGCAAAGGGTTGGACTAGATGACCTCCAAAGTCCTTTCCATATACTTCTAATCTGTTACAGATAAACAGAGGATCCCAATAAGTTCTAGTGCTGGTCTTAGGACAAACTTCTGGTGGATCTAAGTCAGATTTGAACCTCAACACTAAAAGGTCTAAGGAAAAGCTGTCAGAACCACATGGCTTTCCTGGGAGAAACAGGATGTGTTGTGAGTAAAGAGCACTTTTGTCCCATATCTTTGATGGAGGAGCTTCCAATCACCAAAGAGGGGGGACATCTCCTTCTTACCATGCTTACACCACCAGAGTTTTCTGCACTGCACATGCCCTCCAGTGGCGCCATTCCAATGGTGGTCCCTTTGAATGTCATACCTCTGCAAAGAGTCATGAGAAAATGATGGGGGACGGAGGCAAGAATATTAATTGTGATCACTTGGTTTCACACTACATGCTGAACCAGGTGAGGGCAAGAGCTAACGGGCTCCCATTTGCCCAACAGGTGAACCTTGGTTAAGAATAACCTTGGTTTGCTTTTTTGCAGCTTATTCTGTTGCGTGAATCCACCCGACGGGCAAGCTTATGCTTCGATGCATTGTACAAGCCCAGAAAAGGGATTAATTCAGTTTACCAGCTGGGCTGTGTGGGCTTTGAAAGCGATTTGGAAGCAGTGCTTCAAAATGTGTGCAAATACAGGACCTCTCAGCTACCCATTAACACCAAATGAGAAAAGAGGTGACTTGTTTAACAAGTACCCAAGCGGTTCTGTGTTCAGGTGAGTTGCAAAGCACAGCACATCTTCCAAATTATTTCCAAAGTATGCACAGCATTAGCCACCAAGATGATTGAGTGACTGGCCGCATTACGATTCCACCATAAGCTACAGGACCTCCCAGCAACTGACAGCAGTAGAAGCATAATTCATGTACTCAGCATTGAACTAAGATCACAGCTAGAAAGAAAATCACGCGCAAGAAAGCAAGGGGTGCAAGGGAGCCCAGGAATGTCCTTCTGTAATCGCCAAGTTGAGAGGGTTGTGTGAAGGCTACCTACCTACATATCTATCTATCTATCTATCTCATCCCAGGGGGGCAGAAGTTTCAGCAGTCAGGGGGAGGTCAACGTCAAGATGGCAACCATACCACTGAAGCCCCAACCCTTTGTAACAAGTATTGTGCCACCATCTTGACTTTTTTGACTGCCAAGGAAGGACTCACGTCAGGAGCTGCGAGTTGTCGTACTTCTTGCGAGCTCTCAGCGTCTTTTTCCACTGGAGAAAGGAGATGAGGGAGGCGTGAGCATCATCGCTGATGGTGCACTTGTCTTGGTCCGTCCACACTTCCAGACCAATCAGCGCAACTTTGATGTTCAGGGACCTGTAAAACTGAGGAGAAGCAGGAAGAGGCGTCTGGGAGGAAAAATTGGACAAAGGAGGCCGCCGATGCCCCGTCGGATCCTGATGCCGACTGTGGCAACCCTGGGCAGATGGGAAGGTATTCACACCCACAGAAAGGCCCAAGGGAGACAGGATGCCAGTGGCATCTGGAGGGGGTCAAAAAAGTCAAGATGGCAGCTGTGACTCTGTAGTTGAAGCCCCAACCCTTCCTCCCCTCACATCCACTTTCTTTTTTCCTTTTAAGAGTGGATTTCCTGCCCGCTTACTTTCCACCCGAATGGGTCAGCTGCCTGTCAAAACACGAAGATTAGCTCAAAAGAAGCATCGTGCCCCTTTGTCCATCTTTGGCAGCAGAAACGTCGGGTGTGACTTTGATTTGTACCCCATTCCTCAACCCCCCACCCCTGCCCGGTGCTTTCCTGCCGATCCCATGAGATGCTCCGGAGCCTGCTGGAGAACAAGGAGGGTGGCGGTTCGGGTGCTGGACCAGGAGTGGGGAGGCCCAGATTCTAGCACCCCTCAGCCACAGAAGCCCTGGGGGGCTGTGAACCGGGGCAGAAGCATCTGTCCTTTTCGGGCATGCAACGTTGCAACACCTACTGTACATGAAAGGGGCAGGGCTTGTGCTGCAATGCCTTCTATCAGTCTGAACACACACCCACGCCCCTCTGCAAGCACCAATGGGCCAGTTCCTCCTCTCTGCCTCCCAGGGTTGCTGCCCTGAGGACAGACTGAAATGAGATTTCCCCACCCCCAATACACCAACTTGGACCCTTGGAGAAAAGGTAGGAGAAATGCCTAACCGTTAAATAAATAAAACCTGCATTCCTCTCCAGTGCAAGTACAGACAGTTCTCGTTTAACGACCACAATTGGGACTGGAATTTTGGTTGCTAAGCAAAGCAGTCATTAAGCGAATCCAACCCAATTTCACAACCTTTTTTGCTGCAGTCATTAAGAAAATCACCGTCGGCATTAAGCGAACCACACCGTCATTAGGCAAATCACGTGGTTCCCCATTGATTTTGCTTGCCAGAAGCCAGCCAGGAAGGTCGGAAATGGCGATCACGTGGCACTGTGACATTCATAAATGTGAACCGGTTGCCAAGCACCAAATCGTGATCACGTGATCGTGGGGATGCCGCAGTGGTCATATGTGTGAGGACTGGTCACAAGTTGGTTTTCCCAGCACTGCCATAACTCCGAACCATCACTAAACAAATGGTCGATAAGCGAGGACTACCTGTAGTTGGAATTCACCCAACCAGCAATTACCTTGTCTACGTAATTAGCAATCTCCAGAATCCGTTGCTTTGTGACTCCCAAGTTCTGCTTTTGAGCTTTAAACTGAGAAAAAAAAGTGAGTGAGAAAAAGGAAAAGAGCAGCACAGCAAAAAGCAACTGGTGGTTTCCTTCTTCAAAAAAGGTAAATTATCTCTCCCACAACCACCAGCGTGCGAGGGCACACATCTATCGTCACAGACGTTCAGGAAAAAACAAAAGACATTAAATAGCAAAACACCCATTTCAGGCCTAAAATGCACCCGCCCTGCTTCCCACCCCGCAACCCTTTTGAGCTTCTTCTAAATGCAAAAACAAAGCTGGGGGTGGGGGTACATTCAATGATTATACAAGCAAAAAAAGTGGTATGTTATCCTGGCTTTATAAAGAGGTCCAACAAATCCCTGAACAATCTAACTCGGGATAATCCCGGAAGTCCTTCAGATGACACCACAGATCCCCAGGAACGCCATAGAATGTGATGGTGGCCATCAACTTGATGCCTTCCAAAGGGATTAGACCAGCCTTTCTCAACCAGGCTGGCTGGGGAATTCTGGGAGTTGCAGTCCACACATCTTCAAGTTGCCAAGGTTGGGAAACACTGGGTTAGCCTAATATCTCGGAAGATAAACTTTCTGAGCGCCCCCATACCTTCTAGGTCACACAGCTTCTGCAGTTCGACTCATGGGAACCCAAGACAGGCCTAACGTAAGAAAGTTGGGTGGGTGTCACATTGTCCCCCGAGTTTGGAAAATGCATGGTGTTTTCGTTGTTTAATGTTTTTCATGGAGTTTGGCAATTCTAACACTGGGCTAAACTCAAAGCCCAGCTGATGGGAGCACTGGGGAGGGACCTTTGGTGTATGAAAGCTCTCCAGGCATCTTCAAGATTCAGGGGGACGTCAGAGAGAGAGGGAATACTTTGACCGTGTTCTAAAGCCAGCCTGACCCACAGACAATCCTTACATTTTTCCAGCAGTACAAGATGGGTGGAGAGTCCTCCGGGTTTCTGTGTTCCTGCCAAGGGAACATTGACCTCCAATGACAGGGTGGGGCCTCTACTGGTATATCCTTGTGGCGAATTGGGCAGCTATGGAGCTAACCATGGGTTCATTCAAGGACATGCTTGCCCCTTCCAGCTGGAAGAGAAAGGAGGCTCACCAGGGAATAATCTGCAACAATGAAGAGCTCCATGTATTTCAGGGTCCTCCAAGTATCCCTTCTTTTCTGCAAGACAAATTGCTTCGTATCACTGGGAGACAAAGAACGCAGCCAAGAGACCCCAGAACTGGTGCTCCGTCTTCTCTGCTCCCTTCCTAACCGTTAGGACCACATATAGAAACTAAATCAAACTGGGCAGAAAGCAGCACGTTCCTTCTTGCGTTTGGTAGAAACCCAAACAGATGTACCCTTAGTTATGGCAAAGAGCATAACTAAGGGTGGGTAGTTAACCAGATGGGTATTTTGTGGCTGGCCAGCCCCATCTTGGGAATCGTTTTGTAAAAAGGCACAGCTGCCACGGTCAGCCATTGTGTGGGTGCGCCCACCACACAAAGTCAAAACCTGTCCCTGCTTGATAGAGCAAGAAAGGGGAGCAAAGCAGGAGAATAGTATGGTTATTCAACTCACTGCACAGACCCTTGACCCCACAGAGGAATAAAGGTGGCAGTGGAACTGACTTCGTGCCAGAAGATTCTCTAACAAGTTTGGGACTTGGCCCCTCTTGACATACTCTTCCTCAATCTGGTCCTCTTGAGATATACTGGACTTCAGCTGTCCTAACCCCGGTAAGGAGGGCTAATGGGAGTTGAAACCCAAGAAATCTGGAGAATACCAGCTCTGGGAACACTGATAACTCCTCCTCCTTTTCAGACAGCCTTTCATTTCTTCACCCTACAGAACCTTACTTTCTGCCCCTCTCCTAACTCCAACAACTCCACCCAACAACTCCTTCCTTCTCCATCTGTAGCCTCTATGGCCTGACTTGCATTGACACATCTAGTAGAGGCTGGCCTGAATCCCCTCCATCAGCCTGGGCAAAGATCTGAAAATGGGGTCCTCCTACCCGCTGAAGTGCAGCTGGTCTGAAGAATCCAGCGATGTCTGCCACACTGTTTGGTAGCAGGCCACCTTGCTGGCAGGCTCCACCTTTGATCAACAAATCCTCCGCCCGATACAGGGTATGAGGTTCAGAACTGGAGTTTGCTGGAGGTTTCAGGTAGTAACTGCTGTTGTGATCGAGTATGATCAGCCCACTGGTTAGAGACCAAAAGAAAAGGATTATAAACCACCACCATTTCACCAAATTGCCAATATCCGCTGGATAATGGGAAAAGCCAGGGAGTTTCAGAAAAACATCTATTTCTGTTTTATTGACTATTCTAAAGCCTTTGACTGTGTGGACCAGAACAAATTGTGGCAAGTTCTTAGTGGTATGGGGATACCAAGTCATCTTGTCTGCCTCCTGAAGAATCTGTGTAACGACCAAGTAGCAACAGTAAGAACAGACCACGGAACAACGGACTGGTTTAAGATTGGGAAAGGGGGAAGGCAGGGCTGTATACTCTCACCCTACCTATTCAACTTGTATGCAGAACACATCATGCGACAAGCTGGGCTTGAGGAATCCAAGGCTGGAGTTAAAATCGCTGGAAGAAACATTAACAATCTCAGATATGCAGATGATACCACTTTGATGGCTGAAAGCGAAGAGGAACTGAGGAGCCTTATGATGAAGGTGAAAGAAGAAAGTGCAAAAGCTGGCTTGCAGCTAAACCTCAAAAAAACCAAGATTATGGCAACCAGCTTGATTGATAACTGGCAAATAGAGGGAGAAAATGTAGAAGCAGTGAAAGACTTTGTATTTCTAGGTGCAAAGAACACTGCAGATGCTGACTGCAGTCAGGAAATCCGAAGATGCTTAATCCTTGGGAGAAGAGCAATGACCAATCTCAATAAAATAGTCAAGAGCAGAGACATCACGCTGACAACAAAGGTCCGCATAGTTAAAGCAATGGTGTTCCCCGTAGTAACATATGGCTGCGAGAGCTGGACCATAAGGAAGGCTGAGAGAAGGAAGATCGATGCTTTTGAACTGTGGTGTTGGAGGAAAATTCTGAGAGTGCCTTGGACTGTGAGAAGATCCAACCAGTCCATCCTCCAGGAAATAAAGCCAGACTGCTCACTTGAGGGAATGATATTAAAGGCCAAACTGAAATACTTTGGCCACATCATGAGAAGACAGGACACCCTGGAGAAGATGCTGATGCTGGGGAGAGTGGAGGGCAAAAGGAAGAGGGGCCGACCAAGGGCAAGATGGATGGATGATATTCTAGAGGTGACGGACTCGTCCCTGGGGGAGCTGGGGGTGTTGACGACCGACAGGAAGCTCTGGCGTGGGCTGGTCCATGAAGTCACGAAGAGTCGGAAGCGACTAAACGAATAAACAACAAACCATTTCACATGGTTCATCCAACCAGGTCAAGAGGATGGGGCAGTGGCAATCTTGGGAAGACTCTGGTGGTTGAAAGGGGAGCCCAAGTGACTTCTGGCAGCAGAAACATGTCACTTGGCCAACCAACCCACCATGCTGGCTCTGCCCCAGCCCACAAGTGCCTGGAGTTGGGGATGAATTTAACATGTCCTTCTCATGCCTTGTTTTGTTACTATGTAATGTATGACACAACTATTTCCACATTTCATACACTGAGATGTCTCTTTATCCCCATACAGTTTATTTATGACTATGGCATGTAAATGATTGCTTGTGATTTTTGCCAAACCCTCAACTCAGGCACCTTGTAGAAGCTATGCTGATGTCCTGCATGCCGTGATGTCATCACACAAACAATACGATTTTATGGAATTGGCTTCAGTCATAATGCAATTTCATGCACATCATTTGTATGATGACATCGTAACACATGAGATGTTGCTGACCTCTGAGGACACCCTTGTCCCTCACCCATCCCTAGCAGAGTTGGCTGGTTTTCTGGATGTAGTTCTTTGACACGGGATGAGAGCTGAACCAAAACTCAGAGGTCTCCACTGGTGGACTCCACAGAAGTTATTTTGTCTTGGGCTCAACCTTCACCTCACCCTCACCGCAAACTCAGAAAATAGCCACGTTGGAAAAGATAGAAAACCGTCATTTCTCAAATTGAGACCTTGAGTTCATCTCACCCAAAGCTGGCATGCAATTGGTAGCAAACTTCTCAACCAGTGCTATTTTCCAAGAGGCAAATGCAGGAAATACTTCATTCTGAATTCAAAACGGCCTGCTCCAAGTTAAAAATAGTCATCCTGACCATTCTAAAAGTGTTCCACATTGCAGACAGTCCTCCATGGACTTCAAAGCAAGTGTCTGGAACTCAAACAGAACCTTCTCAATCGCAAACCATTTCCTGAACAGAGACAGAATACTTCCAAAATCTGTTTCAGGCTCAGGAAGAGTTGCAATTTGAAGAGTTTTGCATACTCTTACTATTTTCCTGAATATTTTTATGGAGGTTAACTTTGATGTTCTGCACAAAAAGCAGGCGACAACTTGCAGGGTTTGGGGGGGGGGTGTCGCTTTCTTGTGTCCTTCTGGCTTGAGGATCTCATCCCCACTAGGACTGGAGACCAAGACCTCCCAATTCTTACAAGCTTCTGCTGGTCTCCAGAAAGAGGATATCTGGGACAGAAGCCGCTTCCACCCCCTTGACTCTGATCCTGGCCAAGGATCATTTTTAAAAGACCAGTTAAAAGGAGGCTGAACGGAGACTGTTTTTCATTTTCATAGACTTTCATAGAGGGGAAGGGCCAAGGAATCCAAACGAGGGCATCCCAAAGACATGGTTGTCCATCCTCCACCTGAATGCAACCAACCAAGGGGGGCCCACCAACTCTCCAGGGAACTGATGCCACTGCAAAGCTCTTTGTATGATTAGGAAGTTTTTCCTAACTTTCAGTCGGAATCTGCCTTTCTGTAAGCTAAATCATTACTCCACGTCCTGCTCTGTGGACCTCTGTAGATGAAATTCAGTAGACATTGTCTACTCATTGCAAAACGCGCCCTTCCAATTCTAAGCCACGTTGTCCTGGCCTTCCCCGTGAGAAAGGGGAAAGGAATGTATGATTGTAGTCTTCTTCTTCTGAGGCCAGTCTGAGCTCACCACTTAGCTGGTTTTGTGGGTGGAGGGGGAGACATTTGCCCTCGATCCCTGACCTGATTTCCCCTGGAGTCCTCCAAGCCCCTGCAGATGTTTCAAGACTGGGCTGCTTCATGCACATCTGGGCGAAGCATTGCACGGCTTCCTCACCATATGAGTGGCCCGCTCTTCCATTCATCTGGTTCAACTTTCTCCCATTATCATTTTCTGCTCTGGAGGCATTGCTCAAAACTCACCACTGACCCTGCACTGCTCTCTCACTATGTTGCAGGGGAATGCTGTAAATGTCATTTTTAGAAAAAGGGACTGGCAGTTATCCAGGGGATAATGTGTTGCCAGAGCAGGAAAGAGACATAAGGGAACAGCAACAGCACCCCAACAACAAGTAATAAATTGGAAGAATCTTCATTTTATTTGCGAAGGAAGCTGCTAGTCCTCAGGAACTAGCATTCTGTCACCAGCATTCTCAACTACAGGACTATTTAGAAATCTGGTTTGCATCTATCACTCTGAATGTTTAATCTGTTGTTCTTTCTCTCTTTTAAAATTAGATACAGGTAGTCCTCGACTTATGACCACAATTGGGAGTGGAACTTCCATTCCTAAGTGATGTGGTCATTAAGTGAGTCACGCCTGATTTTACAACCCTTTTTGCTGTGGTTGTTAAGTGAATCACATGGTTGTTAAGCAAATCAAGCTTCCCCCATTGACTTTGCTTGTCAGAAGCCCCCTGGGGAGGTTGCAAATGGCAATCACGTGACCCCAGGATGTTGCAATGGTCGTAAATACATGCCGGTTGCCAAGCACCTGAGTTTTGATCATATGACCACAGGGACACTGTGATGGTCATAAGGGCGAAAACCAGTCACAAGTCACTTTTTGCAGCTGTTGTAACTTCGAACAGTTGTTAACAAAAGGTCATAAGTTGAGGAGTACCTGTGAAGTAGTTCAAAGAGAAGCAAATTCATTGCAGAGTAAGAGATACAGTAAGTATTCATGTAATAATACCAGACTGGATTCCAAAAAAGGTGCTTTCGGTCCAGAGGGGTGCAAATATAGTGCCTCGCTGCAACTCTTTAAAATCAGCCACCTTTTTCCAGGTTCCTCTGTAGCTGCCTTATGATGGCAGAAAAAGACGCAGCTGCTTTAAAGAATTGCAAAAAGGTGCTACAACATTGCAGACTGGCGTGGCAAAGCAACTTTCCACAATCTGATCCAAAGAATCGTGTGTCCTTAATAGGCAAGTCCAACTGAATAATGTCGGAGAGGTAAATATTCACCTAAAACCTTCTCTTTTTTCTCCTTCGGTAAATAAGAAAAACCGAGAGAGAGAGAGAGAGAGAGAGAGAGATGGGAAATATTCAGACAGCGCAGGCAGAGGATGGAGAAACTGAATGAAATTCTCAAGTGGGGACTGAGCAGGACATCTCAGACTGAACCCTGCAGCTGTTGGCTTGACCTGACCCCACTCAGCACAATTCCCTTCTTCTCTTGTCCACTTGCAGAGTTTCCTGCCAGCTAAAATGGGCCAATTTTGCTCTCCCCAACCCTGACGCTGCAGCACCACCTTTTCAAAGTGCACGAGTGCATTTTCTTCCTGGGGAAAAAAAAAAAAATAGCCTCAAGGCTGCATCTGAGCATGGCAAGATTTGGCTTGTGCATCGTGCAAAAGGCAACGGTGTTACCGTTTGCTCCTTTGCCACAGTCGTAATTCACATCTGCCCTGCCATCACCCAGCTGCTATTAGTTTAGGGCAGTGTTTCTCAACCTTGGCCAGTTGAAGATGTGTGGACTTCAACTCCCAGAATTCCTCAGCCTGGCTGGGGAATTCTGGGAGTTGAAGTCCACACATCTTCAACTGGCCAAGGTTGAGAAACACTGGGCTTAAGAGTTAAGTCTCCCTTCAGTTGCTGCAAGGACACCAAATACCAAATGCCTCGGGCGGCCTTCCTGCTGCGTCTCAATCCCTGCAAATTGGAAACAGGCCCAGCTTGGAATGTGTTGGTCCTTATCAAAACACAATATAAAACCATCACTTTACGGAGAGCAAACGGACCTCCTCGGAGCCTCGCTTGGGGTTTGCAGCTCCAAGCAACAAAAAGGAGGAAAAGAAGCAAAGCGGCAAGGCACACACACACACCCCAGGCAGGAATTCGGGGCTAGGCAGGCCTGAAAGCAGAGGGGTCTCCGTGGCCCCCCGTGGCCCCGCAAGGGCCGAGGGGCAAATGTGGAAGGCCCCCTGCTTCCTGCTGACATCAGGAGTCAGGAATGAGAATTGGCAGGAGAGAGAACGAGGGTGTCTGTCTGCGGGGCTACATAGCTGGGCAATGACTTCACTTGCCAGCATTCCTCAACCAGAGACAGGCTGGCAGGGCTATTTTGGGTCCGGCAGAAGCCAGCTCTGCTGCGGGGACGCCAAGTGGGAAGGTATCCATGCAGGAAGAGCCAAGGGCAGCCCCCAGCAATTCCCCCTTCCTTCCCACGCTCCCCAACCCTAAATGGCTGGAAGAGCATCAGCCTCCATTCAAAGGCATCCCCGCTTGCAGGACTAGGGAGGAATGGGGAGTCAGGAGAAAGTGGGGGGTGGGGGCGTTGCACAGCCCCACAGGAAACAGGAGCTGTGGCCTCAGCTAAGGCCCCTGATTCCAGGCGCCACAGAAAGAAGTCGGGGATTGAACGAGGCCAAGGGTTTGGGATCATCTCAAGAAAGAAAGAAGCCGGGAGGGCATTTGGATGAGGGGCCACCAGGAAATCTCAAGCTTATCTTCGAAGGCACAAAACTCCCCGGAAGGAGCTAGTAAAACATCACGTCTGCTTGGCTAACACGAAAACTCCAGGGTGCATCTGGAAATCGTTTGGAGTCCAACCCAACTGGAAAGAGACTTGACCTATTTTTTTCCTGTTCATTTTATATGTTAAAATGCTGTATGTATTTCTGAAATGCAGAAGTAAGAATTGGGCAGAGGCTGCACTATAGCTGACACGGTAAAAAATCCTGGAATACTGATGGATGAGTATTTAAAAACGCATTAAGAAATACGTGTAATAACCAGGTAAAAAATGAATTAGTAATACAAGGGAATTTTTCAACAACAGAGTCCAACTGAGGTACAGATTCGCCAAAAGGAAAGGCACCTTCCAGTATGTTAAGTTTGTAAAAACCAATCACAAGTTAAAATGATTCCAAATTTGGGGAATTAGTCTACCTGTGGAGGTAGCGGCTTCTCCATCTGTGGAGGTTTTTAAGATGAGACCACAATCCAGGGATGGTTTAACTGGTTTTCCTGCACGTGGCAGAGGGTCGGATTAGATTAGTGTTTTTCAAACTTGGCCCCTTTAAGATGTGTGGACTTCAATGCCCAGAATTCCCCAGCCAGCCATGCTGGCTGGGGAATTCTGGGCGTTGAAGTCCACACATCTTAAAGGGGCCAAGTTTGAAAAACACTGATGATCCTCATGGTCCCCTCCTCAGTTCTATTCTGAATTCCTTCTGAAGAGCTGAGCTAACCAAGCTAACCAGACACCTCTGAACATTTCCCACCCTGATGCCGACTAGGTACATCAGACTTCAAGTCCCAGAATTCATAGCTATTTGCCACCTGAGGATCCTGGGTCTTGAAGCCCATCTACCTGAAAGGTGGGATCAGGAAGGCTGCCTTCAAACGCGTTGGTATTTACCACCCATTTTTGCTATGGGAATCTGAGATTGTCATCTCCAACCAGAGCAGATAGCCCTCAATGAGAAGCAAGCTCCACCCCAGAGGTGTCTGGCGAGTCAAGATGGCAACCATGACTGTGTGATTGGAGCTCCTCCTGTCCTTTACGTGCAAGCTGATGTGCGTCTTGAGTTTTTTTGGCTACACCCTGCAGACGCCCCTGTTCCACCATAAAATCCGTTCTTAAATGCATCTCATTATCCATACATCCTGTGCGCTGGAATTCAGGAAGCAAGATATGGAAATGGGCACCGTAGAACCATATTTTTATGGGCCACTCTTGCAGCTGGGCCAGATATCTGCTTCCTCTTTTCCAGAATGCCCACCGGATGAGTAGACTTAATGCCAGGTGGTTGGGGGGGTTGGTTTCATTTTTGGTCCTTTCACTTCTCCAAAAGTAGCAGAAGGACCCTGGGATGAATCACTAAGAATCACTAGAATTAATTTCTTGGCATGAGCCCAAGTTCATCTATTTTGGGAGGAAAAATTTCTCGCCATTTTTTACAGGAACTGCCAAAGAGGATGACGGTGACTCTGTGTATCCCGTGCCTTTGTTCCAAGCAACCCCTCAAGGCAGCTTACTCCAAGCACCATCAAATTCATACAAGGATCTCCAAAATGGCTAAAAAGCATCAATTCACAATTAAAAGCTCAGCATAAAAGAAGTGTTTTTGCCATTTCCCTAAATGTGGGGAGGGCAGAGGCCAAATGCCCCGCTTTGGGAGCACATCTGAAGTCCCCCTTTAAGTGGTATGGGTTAGCTTTGCTGCCATATTATTGTATTGCGTCATTCTTTTTAATGCTGCTCCTTGTGAACTGCCCAGAGTCATTGGGAGTCGGGTGGTATAATGAATAACAACAACAACTGTAATGGTATGTGGGAAAGACCTTGGGAGACTGGGCCAAGAGACACTGCCTAGGGAACAGTCAGATAAGAGAGGGCATAGCCCACAGCTGGATACTGGGTGGGTCAAGAGGCTCAGAAGGGACCAACCCTAGTTTCTCAAGCTGTAAGGGAGATTTGTACTTTCAGACTTTGAAGATTCTGTTAATGTATCTTTACAATAAAGCAGAATTAGCTCATCCGGTTGTGATTCCTCTCTGCCTGTGAAGGCCAACATCAATCTTACAAGTCTGAAAGTACATCTCTCCCCCCTTCCCTGTCCTCTTCACGTCCTGAGAAACTAGGGTTGGCCCCTTCTGAGCCTCTTGCCCCACCCACTATCCAGCTGCGGGCTGTGCCCTCTCTTATCTGACCGTTCCCTTGGCAGCATCTCTTGGCCCTGTCTCCAAAGGTCTTTCCCACATACCATTACAATAATTCCCCAGAGGGTCCTCTCCTGCCTACCAGATAGCCATGTTCCCAGCAATGGCGGCATCTTCTGAAGGGCCTCCCCAATGATTTCAGAAAGGGCAGTTTCCAAGCAAAAGGGCAACGTCCTGCCCAAAGTCATCCCTAAGCCATTTAGGCTTTGAAGGTCCACACCAAACCCTTCAATTGTGCCTGGCAGAGAACGGGGAGCCAATGCAGATCGTTCAAGGCATGGTGTGATTCCCATATCTTGCACCAGTTAGCAACCTGGCTGCTGCATTTTGCACCAGTTGCAATTTCAGGACACTTTTCAAAAATAACTCCAAATCCAGGGCACTGAATCATCAACAGGCATTGTAAGCAAGGATTTGGGGTCTATCATACAAATGAAGCAGCAGATAAATATGAATGACGGTGTTTGTTCAAGGGGAAGCAAGTGGCTGGCAAACTCTCAGGGTCTTGACTTCTCTTCTTACCTGAACCCAGAGCAGGTAGTGAGCACCACCCAGGAATCCACGTGTCCTCGGACAGAGCCGTGAAAGTAACACTGTTCCTGGAAATAGAGGCCACAAGTGGGAAATATCAGCAATTGTTTGCAGGGTGCACTTGTGAACGTCATCTGCAGACATCAGACGGAATCATTCTGGATTGCTAGAGTATCTCAAATCTAATTAAAATTAATAATCACGCTAATTCCATCCCAGATGATTGTTCATTATGCTAACACACCCCATTTTAAGGTTACTGGAGCACAACGCATCATCTAAACGGCTGTTATCTGCCAACTAAATAATCTTTACATTATTCACTCGGCTCTTTCACTGACTAGCGGCTCACAGTAAATGCATCTAATAACTCCGCACATTGCCCAAACTTCTGTGAAAGCATCTTGTTAGGCAAGGAGAGAAAATGAGGGATAATTTGCCATTTAATAGAGGGAAGGGTTGAAGACAGCTTGCTCTCCCCTTTCCTTATTCAAGCAAAAGGCAAAGCCAACCAACCCAACTCAAACAAAGTTGCATAAAATCACTGGGTTTCCCCTACCCATCCACCAAAACAAGATTTTCCCAGAACAGCTAATTAACCCAGGCTACCCCGTTGTCATCTGATTTAAAACAAAGAATGTGTTTATGCATAACAGAAGGAAGTATGGCTCCCGAGGAACAGAAGAACCAAACAGAGTCAAAAGCTGATTTTAACATCAGCCAGATAATTTCTTCCCTTCCAACTAATGGTTACAAGCTACAAGAGGCTGTGAAATCTAACTCTGCCTTAGGCATGAAAGACAACTGGGTGACTTGGGGCCAGTCCCTCTCTCTTAGACCAACCCTCTTCATGGGTTGTTGTTGAGAAAATAGGAGATGGCAGCATTAGATGCACTACTTTGAGTTGGACAGGACAAAGGCAAGACATAAACTGGATGGATGGATGGATGGATAAATAAATAAAGCACACACAGATTTTACCACCCAATCTAGCAGCAGCATGTGCTGTCCCCTCTTTGGGGTAAAGCCTGACACATGCAATCTGTTAAGTCAACCTCAAAAAAAAATGATTTCCAAGCACAGATGAATCACCGTATTTCTGCCTCATCAGACTCTTTCAAAATCCATTACCCGCCTTAGACACAGGGACGGGGCGATTATTTCAGGTTGCAAACTCTGCGTTCTCCGATCGTGCTATCAGAATCAATAAATAATGAGAACAAGTATATTAAGGGCTAACTAAACCATGCTAAGTGGGCATGGGAAAGACATTTTCTTTGTTGTCAAAAATCACTTTGAAGATTGCTCATTCATTGTTCCACATCAAACTGGGCAGAAGTAATGATTGGGGTGTCCTGGGTCCCTACTCTTCCCTATTTTTACAAATGGTTTGGATGAAGAGGAAAATAGACCACTTACTACATTTGCAGGTGATATAAAATTGGTGGGATAGTTGGTTGGTTTTCTATCCCACCTTTATTATTTTTATAAATACCATAGAAGGCAAAATAAAACAATCTTGATAGTGAGAGAAATGGGCTGAAGAGAACAGAACGAAATTTCACTGGTGCAAAGATATTTACTCAGGAAACAGAAATAGATCTAAGGGTGTGGGGCAAAAACACCAACAATGTGTGAGATTTCAAGGTCAAGAACATCAGTATGTCCCAACTTTTTCAAGCAAGAGTGCTGCCATCTCATTCAACTTGGAGGCCACTGTGCTAAAACCTCATGAGGTTTGGTGACCTTGCAAGATTTCAGGCTTCCTTAAAGTGTTGGGGTGATTAGTATTTAAGGGAGTTCCAATATCCCCTTAAAATCAGGTCATGGTGACCAGCAGCTGGAAAGCTTGTTGACCTCTGCGATGTAGAAAGGGGCCAAAGATCCAAATCGGAGAAGATTAAAAACTCATCTTCAGAAACAGGGAGGGAAAAGTCCAACAAAGGCTTTGTTCTTAAAATGGCATGTAGGGTTTTTATACGTTAAAAAATCCAGGACCATTGAAATGGCCTCTGCTGCACTTTATCTCAAACCTTAATCACCATCATCACAAAAGCTCCCACATTCTACTTACAGTGTGGTTGGGTGGGACAATCACTTGCTGCCCGTCCTTGTCGTAATGGATCTCTGTGTAATCTGGAGACAGCAACCTGCAGAGAACAAGGAAGGGATGTGAGAGAAAGCGGAATCAGGAAGAGACAGGAATGATCTTGGCTACCCTGGACTGGCAGGAACAAAGGAGTGGCGTTTAGAGGCATTAGGGAAGATTTTCTAGCCCTGCCTTTGGTCTCAGGGCTGACGTTCTCCAAGCTAACGCTGGAGATGCAGAGTCTCCAAACCACATCACCTCCACCCAGTCCAAGATAGCTGAAGGATGATGGATCGGGGAAGACTGGCCTGGGATGTGCAACAGTCAGATCAGCTAAAGAGGCATGCAGGTAGCAAAAGTCTGCAGAGCTGACGTGAACGTGGTTTCATTTGGTCTTCCTCTTCCGTTCTTGCTTGTCTTTCCCATGTCTTAGATTGTAAGTTTATTCCAGGAGAGATGTAGAGATGCAGCTGTTCTCTTTAACTCTGTGGAACAGCTATTATAGCACAGGCACAGAAACTTCAGTAGACATGTGCAAATGCGCACAAGCAATTCTATCAAGGGAAGCCACTGTTTTGCACATTTAACGACCCCAACTGGCGTTTGCAGCCACATCAAGCAAAACACAGACTAGGTGCAGTGGTCTGCGGGAATGACCTTGGGAGACAGGAGGAAGGGCCACAGACTAGACAACAGTCAGATAAGAGGCAGCTGAGTCCACAGAAGGAATGGGGGCATGGGAAGCATCTCAGAAGGTTTTCTGGAGAGTAAAAGTAAAGGAAGGGAGAAATGCTTTCAGACTTGCAAGATCCTGTTACTATAGCCTTACAATAGTACTCATGGTTTGTGCTTCTTGTGTGGACTACCTCAAAGAGCTGACATGAGGCCTCACAGACTCTTGATGGTATGGTCAAGACTGTGCAGCTTCCCTTTGGGTGCTTCACCCTGCTTCATTTTTGTCTAATGTTTTGTTCAATAAGAGATCGGGAAGCCTCAAAAGCCTGCACACTTCAATGGCCTCTTTGCTCTCTCTTCACCTCTGTCCGGCTTTCTGATCCATAAACTGTATCTCAGAAGAAATTAAGACACCTACAGAGGAGGAACTGGAAACCGAGAAATGCAAACGTGGATTTCTTATTACGTGCATAAATCCTAGATCTTGCACAGATGCGGCCAAAAGTATTGGTAGCCCTCCAATGTGGAGGGCTATTGGAGGGGCACCAATACTTTTGGTCACATCAGTATCTGCCCTCCAGGCTCTTCTCCACCCACCCACCCCCTGCCAGTTGGTGGAGGAGAAACGAACGAGCAAAGCGGAGGACACCCCCGTCTCCTCCTATCGCAGGAATGCAGGACGCCAGAACTGCCTCTCCAAAAACACAACACAACAAACTCACAGCCAACTTGGCCCGTGAAGACAGCAGAGGGCTGCCTTAAATGGAGTAGCATGACTGTAAGTTGTTATCACAAGACACGCACCAGAGCAATTTATGGACCAGAGAAGTCGACAAAAGATTCCTTTCTCAGCGGCGTTTCCAGGCTTGGAAAGAAGACATGCGCTCGGCATGAATCACGACCATTTGCCCCCCGCCCCCAAAAAACACTGCTAGGCTTAGGACTTGTCTCCTTCCCCAGCTCTCACGACCCTCTGCCTGGAGACACTCCGCCACAAGGATGAGTTCATAAAACAAAATCTTTCCCTGAGCACTCTGGGTTCTGGGCACTGCTGTACAAAACAAACCAGGATTCTGCGCCAAGCAAAGCCCAATTCCAGGACGTTTCTATTTCGGCCCGTTAAGCAATCTGGCAATCATCCTGGGCCTTGCAGCGGCCCAAGATCGCACACACACACACACACACCACTGTTCCACAGTACGTTTTGCTCCTTTGAGTAGACGGTGGTGGGTGAAAAAGCAACCTGATTCATGACAGCACAGATTTTCCACTCCCAGCAAGAGAAATTCTTGGCTCCTCTAGGAAGCCTCTGCTGTACCCCCTTCCTCGGTTCGTTTTTTGACCATGAGGCTGCAAGTCCCACATGTTCTTCCTGCTGGCTGTCCTCCGAAGAGGGCAGGAGGCTTTTCAGCACCTTCAAACCGACACCTCTATTCTGATCGGGGCTGCCAAGGGCTGTCGCCCGTTGTAGGCAGAAGGCTCTCAGCTACCAGAGTTGATGCCGTAAAACCATCATCAGCCTTGAAGGCATCACAGACACTTCGTGGACTTTGCTGCAAGAGACTGATAGGGCAACCCCCCAAAGGAAAACTTAGACACCACCATCGCTATCCAGCAGCCTTCCCTGACCTGGGAATCTCCAGAGGTGTTCTATTAGGGTTCCTATTATCCCCGGCTAGTGGGAGCCATCCTGGCTGGGGCTGTTGAGCGTGGCAGTCCAACATATCTGGAGAATAATTCCTGGGACGATGGGTCTCTTGAGGTTGACTGGTCTTGAAGACCCACTGTTGGTTCTGGGTTAGGGAAATTATGCTTCCCAGGAAGAGATGTGGAAGCACAAGTGAGAAGGGGTTGGGTCCCATCTCCCGCCATGAGCACCCCCAAGGCTGGACCTGCATGGGGGCTGTTATGATCTAATTGCTTAGGGCACCGCGTTGGGGAAGAGCCCTCGGCTGCAAAAGGCTCTGGATCCTGAGCACTGTGTTTCCAAAAATTCTTGGCATTCTGAAAAGGAACAGGCCCCACCGTTATCAAGGGGGTCTCTCTCCCCAGACAGCAGCAGCAGCCCCCCCACCCTCATGACCTCATGCTGAATCACCCTCGGGCCTTCCTCTCCCATCTGCCTGCCGTCTCTCAACAGCCTCGCTCACAGCTTGGCTGGGACAGGCATCCAGCTCAGCTCAGCCGCTGACAAATCGCTTCCTGATGTTGGACCGGACAATAAAAAGCAAAGAACAAGACAAGAACATTAATCAAAAGCCGAGAGAGAGAGAGAGAGACGGGTGAAGCTGGAGCTCTCCTCCTACCCTTATGGGTCAACCATGGTGGGAAAAAGTAGATTCTTCCAAGATGGGCTTGCGAGGTCAGCCTAGCAGGCAGCTGGAGGAGGGGAGAGAGACCCTAAAACATGGGAGTGTCGTGTAGAAAGAGAAGGGCACAAGGCCCCCTAACCCTCCACCTTCTGAGCATGGGTGCTGCCCTACCATCAGACAGGCTGAGGCCGTTGCCTGGGGTGCACATGGGGAGGAGAAGGGACACTCCTGGGTTCACTGTTCCAGGCCAAGGATGCACCACTTTTTGGAGCCAAGGGGCACCCTTGCTACATGCAGGTCCACACTCCCAGAAGGACTGGAGGGGGCCACGGCAGGAGCAAAACTGATTTCCTCCTGTTTGCTTTTCAATGTGAAATAGAGGAAGATTTTACAGATAGTCCTCGACTTACGACCGTTCGTTTAGCGACCCTTCGAAGTTACAATGCTGGGAAAAGTGACTAGCGATCTCATCTCACATTTACAGCTGTCACAGCACCCCTGCAGTCATGTGATCAAAATTCAGGCACTTGGCAACCAGCATGTATTTCCAATGATCGCAGCATCCCGGCATCACGTGATCGCCATTTGCAACCTTCCCAGCCGGCTTCTGACAAGCAAAGTCAATAGGGGAGGCCGGATTCGCTTAACTACCATGTGATTCACTTAACAGCCATGGCGATTCACTTAATGACTGTGGCAAAAAGTCATAAAATCAGGCATGACTCACTTAATGACTGCCTCACTTAGCAACAGAAGTTCCAGTCCCAGTTTTGGTTGTAAATAGAGGACTAACTGTATTTAGCTGGTGCCACTGATCTCTGAGGATCAGCTGGTTCTTTCACGCCACAAGAAACCAGAGAAGTGCCATGTTGCGAGGGGTGGCAGAGACAAGAACAAAAGCCATGCGTCGCTGTCTGCGGAGTGTTGCAACCTTTATCACTCTGCTGCACGAGCTGCACCCCCTAATCTCTTTGCCTATTCATCCAGGCTTCACATTCCACGGGCCTAGGAGTCTAGCAAGCACTGCTTTTTGAAAACCACTAAACAAGTCCTGACATAAATGACCTCTTCTTAGCTAGAACCAGGGAATTCTTTTTTGTCCTCCAAAACCTCAAACTGTCACCTAGTAACTCGCATTTTGTCTCACAGGTGTCCACACTGCTTGATCTTTCCTGGGTTCAAAAGCAAAGCACATTGGGCTTGGTTCATACTTGGATGGGAGGCCACCAAGAAATCCTTGTTGTAGACTAGACCGAGAATCCACCAAAAAAGAACAAAAACAGTCCCCAAAGAACCAATTCCCTACACCAGTGTTTCTGAACTGTGGCGACTTTAAGATGGGTGGACCTCAACTCCCAGAATTCCAGGAGCATTCTGGGATCATACATAATGGGAGGGGATGGGGAGAGGGAGGGGAGGGATATAACATGATGGGATGGGAGTTTTGGGATGGGATGGGATGGGATGGGAAGGGGAGCAGAGCAAGCGTCATCCTTGTTAGCGCGGCTGCAGCCTTGCCTTCCGAGAGCAGCCTGGTGTCCCACCCCCGGCCTCTTCTGCACCAGGCGGGCCCCAAGCAAGGTGACCGTTTTCAGCAGGGGCGCAGGCAACCCGAAGAAAGCCCCCCCCCACCAACCCCCCCCCGCCTGTCCACGCTTTCCCTCCGCTTCCCCTCCTCCCCATCCCGCCCCACCCTTCCCCGGCCTCAGTCTCTCCCAGCGTATAAAAGAAGAGAAATAACATTCCAGAAGCCCAGGAAGCTGTGGGCGTCGGAGACAAAGGGAAAAGCCTCCCACCTGGTGACCGGCCGGGCTGATTCTGGAGACCGACACGCACGCACGCACACACCCCTGGCTCCGAAACTGTTTCAGAGCAAAGCTCTCCACCCTGGTGCCCCCGAGACACCCTGGCGACAGCTCCCAGACTTTGACCTTTGCCTACCTCACAAGGATGTTGTGAAGCTTGGAGCTCCCTTCCCAGCCCAGTTCTTGGAAAAGAAGCCACAGTTAGAGGGGACAGGTAGGAGCTAACGAGGGGTAGGAGGATGGGAAGGAGAAGTCTTACGCTCTGCCTTTACTTGAGAGTAAGCCTCACTGGACTGGGTGGGGACCTGAGCAGAAAGTCTCTGGGACTCCAGTGCAGATGATGAGCCAGCTATGCAGAGAGTTATTGTTATTGATTGATTTTAACATTAAAAGATTCGCGCTGGCTGATGTTCGGACAACACACACAGCCTGGTTACCGGGCTCACCCTCTTTCTAGGTTCACACATGCACTGGCCCATAAACGCTCCTAGGAATATGGGGAGGGGGGTCCAGAGAAGCAACTAAGACGAAAGCTACAGGTAGTCCTCACTTAACGACCACAATTGGGACCGGAATTTCAGTCGCTGAGCAAAATGGCCATTAAGCGAATCCGACCCGATTCTATGACCTTTCCATTTCACACCAGATCCTTTTCGCTCTTGGACACCATGCTCTGGCTTCGCCCCATCCCAAGGGGGCGAGGTGGGGGAGGCACAACGGGTCAAGCCAGAGGTTTCCAAGGTTTGAAATTCAGCAGGCATGCCCCTTCTTTCAAAATAAATAAGAAATAAATGAAAAAGCCTGGCTAGAGTCTAGGAGGCGAGCTGGGTTGGTCTACGGTGGCAAAAACATCAAAGGGAATCTGGTGGTCTTCCGAGAACAAATTTTATTAACAGGCAGAAGCTTTGGAGAACCTGCCCACTCACCCTAGAGCAGAGTTTCTCAACCTTGGCAGCTTGAAGAGGTGTGGATTTCAACTCCCAGAATTCCCCAGCCAGAGGTGAAGTCCACACCTCTTCAAGCTGCCACGGCTGAGAAAAGATGGGAGGATAGGAATTCTAGCGGGATGAGTTGGACAAGGCGGCCCCAGATGCTTCCTGACTTTTTACCCCTAACGGTACACATCACAAATTAGACAACCACCGGCGAGAACTACCTGTCAAGATCCTACGAATAACAACAAGTATACTAACCGGGGTCTTGGTGTTTTTTGTTTCTTAATGGAAGGTGGCATGCTGCACAATGCACCCAGAAAAGGCTCCCTTTTGTGCTGTTGCAGGAGAAACCAGGGCTGGGAGATTTGATTGAAAATCCCGCCCCACCCCCCCAGCAACTGCATCAATCTCCACAGTTTTGTCTCGGCTGCAAGGCTGAGAGTTTGTCTCTAAGATCAAGCAAGAACCGAGACAGGAATTCAGCTGCCCCAAGTTTGCGTCCTGCACTTCCACGGGCAACCGGTTCCCTAATGAAGCTTGAAAGGAAGAAGCAAATTGCAGCAAAGGATGACTCATGCTGGAAAATCATCTGTCTAAACAGGGGTCCTTCCATCCTTTCTGCCTGGGGTTGGAAAATGAAGCTGAAACTCTGCGGTCTTCTCCCCACCCACCCATCATTTCCTTTCAATTCACCCAGCTCACCCCTGAATGTTTCATCTCCTTGCTGCAAATTCCCAAAAGTTGTAGAACTGGCCTTAGATATGACAGAGACATTCACATTCTCACTCACTCACTCTCTCTTCTGCCAGATCCAGCTTTCCCCAAGTCAAAACAGACACCTTTTAACAGTCAAGCATTTCTTTCAACCCAAAGTCCTTTCTTTAACACCCTGCGGGTTAAACCGCTGAGCTGTCGATCGGAAGGTCGGCGGTTCGAAACCGCGCGGCGGGGTGAGCTCCCGTTGTTAATCCCAGCTCCTGCTCACCTAGCAGTTCGAAAACATGCAAATGTGAGTAGATCAATAGGTACCGCTTCGGCGGGAAGGTAACGGCGTTCCGAGTCGTCATGCTGGCCACATGACCCGGAAGTGTCTATGACAACGCCGGCTCCAAGGCTTAGAAACGGAGATGAGCACCGCCCCCTAGAGTCGGATTCGACTGGACTTTACGTCAAGGGAAACCTTTACCTTTACCTTTTACAAGCCCTGGCGGTGGGGTGTTCCTGGGAGGGATGAGTGAAGAAGAACATCGGGAGCGTGTGCCAAGGGTATTATATTCCCAGCGGGGTCAGCCAAGGCGTGAAGGTCATCCCAGCTTCCCAGCTATAGCCCGCAAGGACCTATACTGGGCAGCAGCAACATAGGAAGATGGAGGCAGAGGACCACTTAGCGACAATGGCAAAGGGACCAAGTCATACAGCACGGGAGAAGGCAATGGTGAACCAGGCCTGTATTTTCACCAAGAAAACCACATGGATAGGATAGGAAAAGTATTGACGCTTTTGAACGTTGGTGTTGGAGAAAACCCTGGGCAACCAAGGAAACAAACCGATGGATCCTTGAACAAATCAGCCGAGTTCTCACTCAAGGCACAAAGGACCAGGCTCAAATTATCCTACTTCGGACACCTTATGTGAAGACCCAGCTCCATGGAGAAGGCTCTGATGCTGGGAAAGCTGGAAGGAAAGAGAAGAAGGGGGGTGGACTGAATTACAGTGGAGATTGGAAGACCTGAAGGACCAGGCTGGGGACAGATCATCATGGAGAAAACCTATCTATGTGGTTGCTAAGAGTTGACACTGACTTGATGGTAAATAATCAATCAATCAATCAATTTCTTCCAACGATGGTAAAGGAACTCGTGAGTTGGTTTTTCAACAGAGTTCAGAGGTGGATGGAAATGCTTTCCAAAAATTGTCACATTGTCTGAACTTCTGATGTTTTATTTCTGCAGAAGAATGGGCTTTCTGGGCCGCAACCGCAGACGCACCTGTGAATTAGATGGCATGAAGCAGGACAGGACAGCGATGAGGAAGATGGATTTTTGATAATGGAGGACAGAGTTGCCTAGTCTGGCTGAGGATCTGAACTCCAACCCATCCAGAGGAAACCAGGTGAGGGTACCTGATCCAGTCAACTGATGTCCCCCACAGGCACAATAATTCCAAAATGAGATCTAGATTCAAGTTCACCCAACAAAGGAAACATCCTCCATTAAAGAAAGACCTGATACCAGGATTGTTTTCAGCCACAAACACACTTCACAACTGTTAAGCACTGTCAAGTATTGATTTCAGCCTTGCAGGAATCCCAGCAATTAACAAGCTACCTAACTCCCAGCAAGTTTCTAGTCCCTAAGGTTGCAAAGACAGGCTTGCAATGAATATGCAGAAATATCTAAAATGCAAAGGAAGGAGAAGAAACGGTTTCCATGGTTCAGAAGACAGAGACTTGCTGCCCTGTACAGCTTTGCTGTGCAAACAACAATTCCTAATCTGCAGGGTATGCAACTATTTTTAATCAGCATGCTACTCACAACTGCAGCATGAAGCATTTTGGAGTGCAAATGTTAATTCCTTTGGAGAGGACAGTCAGACTGATCTTCACATGCACACACTTACTGATTTTTTTCCAGGACCAGCACAAATTCCTTGCCTTCCACAGTCAGGGCTACCTCTCCATGATCAGGTGATGGAGCCTGCATTTGAAAAAACAAGAGCAAAGAAGACAGATTAAAACCGGAAACACACACTCTGCTGCCTGCACACCTGAACCAGAAGAAAAAGGAGAAACTGGGGTGTGCATCACCAGTCTAGTAAGGCCCAGATGACCTCCTGAAGCGATTACCCAGGGTGAGTGAAGGCCCCTTGGATAGTTTTTTCCATTCCTGTCCAGTTCTATCATCTTGCGGTCTTTTATTTCCTATTTTTGTTTTTGACTGTATTATTATTTTTTGTTGTTTTTTACTAGTCCCACTTTAGGCATGAAAGCCAGCTTGGGCCAGTCCCCCTCTCTCAGCCCAACTCACCTCACCTCACAGGGTTGTTGTTGTGGGGGAAAGAGGAGGAGGAAAGAGTATTTAGTATGTTCGCCACCTTGAGTTACTTATGAAAATAATACAGGCAAGATAAAAATTAATTAAATAAATACATAAATTTACGGATTAAATATATACAGGTAGTCCTCACTTAACAACCACAATTGGGACTGGAATTTTGGTTGCTAAGTGAAGCGGTCATTAAGTGTATCTGACCCAATTTTACGACCTTTTTTGCAGTGGTCATTAAGTGAATCACGCAGTTCCCCATTGGTTTTGCTTGGCAGAAGCCAGCCAGGAAGTTCAAAAATAGTGATCACATGATCACGGGACACTGTGATGGTCATAAATGTGAACTGGTTGCCAAGTGCCCAAACCGTGATCACGTGACCGCAGGGATGCTGCGACGGTCATAAGTGTGAGGACCAGTCATAATTTGTTTTTTCCAGCACCATTGTAAGTCCGAACCATCACTAAATGAATGGTTGTTAAGTGAGGACTGCCTGTTTATGTACGTATGTGTGTGCGTGTGTGTATATACTGTGTGTGTGTGTGTGTGTGTGTGTGTGTGTGTGTCCTAACAGTCAGGAACCATGCTGAGACAAGGAATAGGTCTCTAGTGTTTATTACTGCTACATAAACAGAATCCTAACAAACTGAAGAAGCGTGGGAAAAACCCAGACAGATAAACCCCAAAGGTTAAGGCAGGTCTGATCTGTGTCGCTTTGAATGGCTGCTTAATTCCTCAGTACTACGTCTGCGTTTTCCACCCTGGATGGGGGCCCCCTCCTGCTCGCCATCAGTACTCATGAGAGTGTGTGTGTGTTTCACTGGCTGGGTCCACCCAGCCCCTTAACGAGACCAGTTAAAAACCCAGTGACAGCATCTGCACAGGCTAAAGTCTCACGACCCAACCAGGTCACACCATCCAGGCGAGGGAATGTGGGGTTTGCTGCCCGTTTATATGCAGTGGCATGCCCTGCCAGTTGCCCTGCCAGCAAACATCCAAGCTCAGAGCGCACGAAGAGCTCTAAAGGATATCACAGTAGGGGCAGTCTTCCTAAACAGCCAAGGCTGTCTGGCTGTCTGGTGAGATGATGCCCAAACTGGGGAACCACCTCAGAAGGCTCAAAACTGGAGCCCATCAAGCGGCCGTCTCCCTCGATGTTGCCGAGACGCTGCAATGCCCAAACCACCTTGCTTTCGGGTGCCACCTTTCCCTGTCTTCCTGGCAGATTCAGCTGCTCCACCAGGAAGGGGACTGATGGGGGGTACCACCCGGCAAACAAAGGAGGGGAAGCCGGTGGCCTTTTTTCGGAATGACAACTCCCACCACCCCTCAGCCTTGACCGTGCTTGCTAAGGATGCTGGGAACTGTAGGTCAAGAACATCTGGAAGACAGCATGGGGGAGCATCAAGCCGACTTCGGCTGAGCCCAGGAAAGCAAAGCAGGTCTGACTTGGCTAGCATTTGGATGAGACACCACCAGGAAATCTCATGGTTGGATGCCAAGCAATGCCAAGCAATGGGGCCCCACAAAAAACAGCAGCTGAGCTCAATTTGGCAAAGTCTCTACTTTAACACCCAGTGAGCCAGAAGTTGCCCACTCCTGGGCTAAGCGATGGTTTAAACAGAATTTACCAAATAAACAACAATGGGCTGGCAGGACAAAGGGACGCAGCAATGGGCACACTGTCCCACCCCTTGTAATATCCAGACCCATACCCCAAGCCCTAAACCACAGCTAACAAATCAGAGCAGCTGGACCACAGGAAACACTAAGGCAGAATAAAATTAGAAAAACTGCCCCAGGACTTCCCTTGTTCCGTGGATGCAGACCTGGGAAAAGTACAGATGAGGCCCTTCTGCACCAGTGACCCAACTTTCAGAGACAGACACAATTATGACAAGGGGAGATTTCACCTACCGTGACATCAGCTGGAAATCTAACTCTGCCAAGAATCAGAGGCCTAACAAATTCTTCTTCTCTTTGGCTGAAAACTTTATTTGTCCAAAAGTGGAAGAAAGAACAGGCTTAAGTGTGGGGAATCTGCCACCCTGGGCCTAATCCTTGCCAACAGGGAGGACTTGGATGAAGCAGTGAAGGTGTCTGGAAGCAAAGCCGTGTTCGTCTCTGGTAGCCAAAAATCAGGAGGACTGACTAACACAGTTTAATAAGAGGCAGAAGCTTTCTAACGCACCGCATGAGTTTTTTGTGATGAAATGAGCTGCTTACACTTTTTTAGTAAAACTTGAGAGTCTGTAAAGGTGCCACCGGATTCCTCCTGTTATTTGGAACCTGGGGAGAAAGGGTCCGTGTTATCCTTGAGTTCATGAGTTCAAGGGAAAAGGAAGAGACAAGAGTCAGACTTATCAACTCAATTTCAGGGGGGAAAAAGTCTGGAAAAGCAGATTTTCATGAACCTGGACAGAAAGAAGTTCAGGTCCAGGGGCTTGAAATGGTGATGGAGAAGTGCCTGGGGAGAATGGGACATTCTGAGAAATGATGCCAAAGTGCAATCAAAAACTATTCCTACTAAAAGCAAGCATGAAAGACATCTAAAGAGACCAGTGTGGATACCCACAGAGCTTTCTCAAATGCTGAAGAGGAAAAGGGACCTGTCTAAGGAATGAAAGAAGGAAAGAATGAATGAGCAAAGAGGGAGATGTAGGTGTCTGGCGCATGCTAAACCTTCATGCTAAAGCTCAGAATATGCTGAGGCTTGCAAGAAATGCAACATAAAAAGGGGTCTTGGTGGAAAATAAATATTAACATTCATCAATGAATGGCTGTGCATGGATGATATGACCTAGCCTGGCAATGAAACGTCTGCAAACAGATAGCCAAGCTCAGAGAGCACCGGGGACTCCACAGGTCAACCCTGAGCTACGGAGATTCTCTTCCATTGGGGCACAGGTCCATCAGGAGGACAAAGTGACAAATTGGCAAGGGATGATGTTGAGAAGGCTGAGAAGAACACCTCAATTCCTATTTTGCGTCTCCACCCAGAAGAGAAACGGAGCCCAGGTTGGTCCTCACTATGGGATGGTCCAGGGATGGACCAAGAGAGGGCAAAGGAAAGTTTAACCTTTAAATTTAAACCAATCCAAGGTTCCAGGGATTATGGATGGATGGATTTCATCCCAGAGCAGGGAAGGAATGGTGGACAGGATGGCAGACCCATTCTCAACATCTTTGAGGACTCCCCCCGAAGACCAATGTTGGGACAGCAAATTTGTCCTCCTCTTCAAAAGGGGACGAAGGATGGAAGTTATGAACCCGACAGCTCGACATCCATGCTGGGCAAGGATCATGGGAGGGTTATGAAACAGCTATTTGTGAGCACTTGGATAGGAATGTAACAGCTAATCAGAGCCAGCAGGGGTTTGTCGCAAACAAGTCATGCCGGACGAAACCTATCTCCTTTTTTGATAGAATTCCTGCCTGAGGGAATGCCACATTAACGTACCTTGACCTCAGCAAAGCACTCAACACAATCTCCCTTGATAGTCTTGTTTAAAAAATGGTAAACTATGGGCTGAAATAGAATACTGCGGTTCGATGTCAAAGGAAGTGGTACGTGTAGCCTGCAACGGAGGCGTCATTGCTCTGAAAAGGGAGTGAACTTATTCTCTGCCATCCTACAGGGAAGGAGCAGAATCAAGGGCCTAAAACTACAAGGAACTAAATTTGGGTAAGGAATTAGGAGGAACGTCCTGATATTAGGAATGGCCAACCCACGGAACAGGCTGCCTCACGAAGCAGCATCTTCCCCTTCACCAGACGTCGCCAAAGAGAAGCTGGATAGCCACCCATCCAGATGCTTCGGAAGACCTTGCGCTGCCCAAGGGGTTGGACTAGATGACCTCCACGGTCCCTTCCAACCCTTACATTCTGGGTTGTTTGCCTAACGGCTGCCACTGGCCGGGACTGTACACTAGAACTTACAGGGTGCATTAGAAGCAACCACGCTACATCTCTGCGTGAATGTGTCTGTGCTAACTAACACGATGCAGTTATTATGGGAAGGTCGTGAATAAAGGAAACTCAGCATTAATTTTTATACGTAGACCTTTTATACACGCCCTTGCAGAAAGCTGAGAAACAGCCAACAATGGCTCAACAGGAACGATTCCGAACAGCTTTTGGCTTTCACCCACCCTGGAGGCGCACTGCGACCAACAAGGAGAACTGATATAGGATAAAGATCAGGTGGACACAATAGGCCCAGGAGAGCACCAGAAAGGAACTAGGCCGCACCTCAGAGGCAGAGTACACCATGGAGAATAAATACTAACAGTCACCAGTGAGTAACAAGGGTGGAGATCAGTGTGTAGAAAACCAATCACCTACAGGATCTCTAAAAAAGGAAATATAAAAATTGGGGAGGGGGCTTGGGACAGCTCTGGGGAAGCGTGTGGGTCTTGGGTTGGAGTTTGGAGAAAGGGCCTCAGTTCTGACTCCCCTAGGGATCCAGATAGTGCCTCTGGTTGTCAGGAAGCTCCGCTCGGAGAAACAAACATCAATTCACGGTCACAGGGTTCCTGGTTCGGGGAAGGCTGTGAGGCTTTCAACCAACCAGCATCCTCCATTTTATCGTCACCGCATCTTGGTCTGTTCGTCCGGAGGACAGATGTGCTACGCAGCCCCAAATACTATCTCCTGGGTTCTCTGGGAGAGCTATCCCAAGCTGATGGCTTTAGCACTTTGAAGGGAACCCAAGATCTTCTCCTACGAAAACGCCACCCCATCCCAAACACTTCCCAAGAAGTTGCTGTTGCTGTTTTCAGGGAGAAGAAGAAGAAATGGGCTCTTTGGGGGGTGGAGTTTAAATGGAGTGGTTTCAGGTAAGTTCCCTTCACCCGACATTCTCATCTCACCTGGTGAGGATATTGCCCTGGGGCTGGATCCAGTTCTCCATCCCAGATTAGTAACCCAGTAAGGGGAGAGAGCTAATCCTGGCTTTGATTGGAAAAATCATCTGACCTGTTTCTGGATCTGCACCTAGCCTCCAAGAAGGACCTTGCCATTCAAGAGGAGGCTTGCATTAAGACAGGGAGCACACACACCTTCACACACACAAACACACAAAGTGGGACTTCCACTACCTAACACCGCACGCTAGGCTTGGTTCGTGTGAACTTTTAGGATTTCTTCTCTGCGGGGCATAGCATGTGATGCAGATCCAGCCCGTTGGGACAGCGGTTTGATCAAGGTACTGTATTGCATTCACCCAGAAAATGGATTAATTCAAGACGCACATTTAGTGTGCCCTGAGAACCCGGTGTCATGAGTGCCGTTGAGCTAAAGTCATCAGCGCAATGGCACTCATGACAATGACAAGGAAATAGGTGAAGGGGTACAAGTTAAGTAGCCATCAACCCACAACGACTAACGGCTAACAAACAATAGCTAAACGGATCACGGAGCCACCCAAGCCATCAGCGGCAATACAACGGGGATCGCCCAGCTGAAAGCAATCAGCAGAAGAATGAAAACCTGAGGATGGGCGATCCTGGAAACCCTCAACCAATGGCAGGGCAACGCATGGGACAAAGGGGGGTGACGTGACCGAGAGCGAGGGGGCGCTGACCGGCGCGGGGTATTTAAACCCCGCACCGGCGCGCTCCTGTCACTCTCAGCTTTTTTCTACCAACGTTGTACCTACCCTGAAATAAACCAGAGCCTGCTTTGCAAACCAGTGTCTGAACGTTATTCAGAGGTAGGCAGCGCATGACATAAAGCTGAGAGTCATAAACTCAGCCTCGCCGAGCCCCACCGGACGACAACGAGCCGCGGGAGGAGTAGACGGCGAGAAGACCAGCAAGATGAGGCCGGAACGACGCGGGCAAGGAGGGCGAGCCGCGCGGCAAGAGACAGAGGAGGACCGACCGAGGCCAGAGGCACCGCGGACTCCCGGAGCCATGGACGCCCACCCCACCCGACCCGAGCCTCAGCTCCAACCCCAAGGGGAGATGGCGACGGAGGCAACCCGACCGCGGGAGGGAGCAGCACGACTTCCGAAACCAGCGGAGGACCCCGCGCCCCACATCGCACCCCAGCAACGGGCGTGGAGCGACAGCCCCACGATGCTCGACACGGAGGAGGACGACGGAGACACCCATCAGACGGAGGAGGAAGCGGACCCGCGGCGGAGGGACGATGAACCCCACCGGCAACCCACCCCCGAGGACGCGCCAACGGAACCGGCCCCAGCGGCGGCGCGGGCTGTGGACGAGGAGGCACGAGCTGAACTCGCGGCCATGCGGGCTCAGCTGACGGAACTCCGGACCATGCTCCAGGCGCTCATGCCCCCCGCGCCACCCAACGACGTCCCCGCACAAGCCCACACCCCGAGCGAAGCACCGAACACACACGGGCCAGCGGAGAGCCAGCAGACGGCACAGGCGGCCGACACCACACCCCGGGAAGCGAGAGGCGGGGCCGCACAAAACGCCCGGGCCCCAAAGGACTTCCCCATCTTCTTCGATGGGACCCCCTCAAAACTCTCGTTTTTCGTGACCAACGCTAGGGAGTTCATGGGGAGGCACGGACACTCCTATGACTCCGAGGCCGACAAGATCGCCGCCGTGGCGATCAAACTCCAAGACAGGGCGGCGGACTGGTACGTCCAACTGTACGAGTCCAGCTCCCCCGCCCTCGCCACCTTCCCTGCTTTCATCAAAGAGATGAAAACCTACTTCGAAGACCCCCTAGCTAAAGTACGGGCGAAAAGCGCACTCCAGAGACTTAAACAGGGCACACGCACGGTCCCTGACTACGCCCTGGAGTTCAAAGCCCTCGCGGGAAAGGTCTGCGACTGGTCTGAGACCACCCTGCTGGAAATCTTCAAAAGGGGGCTCAACCGCGACGTTCTCCAATGGGCCCTCTACCGCGACGACCCAGAAACGTTACACGGGTGGATCCACCTCGCGGGAAAAGCCGAACACGCGCACCGCACCTTCCTGATGACAACCACGGAAGACACAAACTATGTCGGGAAAAAGGTACCCGCACCACACGGGGGGATGGCCGGCCCCATATACCCAAAAAAGAAGTTCAACCGGGAGCCCTGCGGGAGGTGTGGCAAATTAGGGCACAAGACGGCGGATTGCTTCGCCAACCGACCGCCGACCAGCGCGCCCAAGCCCGCCCCGAAAATTAGCCCCAAACCACCCAACCCGGGGCCGCCCCCTCACCGCCGAATGACCGTGGCCACAGCGACACCGGAAGAGGGCTGGGACACTTACTGGGGGGAAGAGGACAATACCGACCCCGACCAGCCGGCGGGAAATGCTCCCCGCTTGCTCTGAGACGCGTGGCGAGGCAGGCGGTGGGACAGCAACGCGGACCACCTCAACGAAACGACAAAAGCTCCGTAATATTGGCAGCAATTCAACTCTCTGCCGGCAACGGAGCCACCACGGCCGCGGCACTAGTGGACTCGGGGTGCTCAAAAAACCTCATCCACCCCGACCTAGTCGCCAAACTCGACCTCCGCTGCTTCCCCCTCCCCACGCCGCTGGCATTCCACCAGCTGGACGGCTCTACAGCGGGAGGGAAACCAGCCACGCTACAAACCGAGCCGGTCACCCTGCAAATGGGCACTCACACCGAGCGCACGTCGTTCGTAGTCACGCCCATCGGACGGCCCATTGCAGTCCTGGGGATGCCATGGCTCGCGAAAAACAACCCGCGGATCAACTGGGCGACCCGCACCTTCACATTCGGCGACGGCGAGTATCGAGCACCAGTACCAGCTGGCGAAAGCAACCCCACGGTAGGACGAGCGGAGGCGACCACACAAGACAACGCCGCTACCACAGCAGACCTACCGGAACAATACGCCGACTTCTCCGAGGTCTTCGGAGAGGCAGAGGCAGACCAACTACCCCCCCACCGCAAGACGGATTGCCGGATCGACCTACTGCCCGACGTCCCCCTACCTAGACCAAAGATCTATTCGATGACCCCGAAGGAGATGGCAACCCTCCGGGAGTTCATCGATAAAAACCTAGACAGGGGATTCATAGAGCCAGCATGCTCACCGGTCGGAGCCCCCGTCTTATTCCGGGAGAAGAAAGACGGGACCCTACGGCTCTGTACCGACTACCGGGGCCTAAACGCGGCTTCCCTGTCCAACAAATACCCCTTACCCCTGGTGAAGGACATGCTCGCCCACCTGTCCACGGGCAAAGTCTTTTCCAAATTGGACCTGCGCGAGGCGTACTATCGCATCCGAATCAGGGAGGGGGACGAATGGAAGACGGCGTTTAACTGCCCCCTAGGCGCGTTCCAGTACAAGGTACTGCCCTTCGGACTCGCGGGGGCCCCTGGGGTGTTCATGCAGCTCATCAATGAGGTACTGCATGAACATCTGTTTAAAGGGGTCCTGGTCTACATCGACGACGTCCTCATTTACACAAAAACATACGAGGAACACGTAACCTTAGTCAGGCAAGTCCTCGACAAGCTCAGAAGGGCGCAGCTCTATGCAAAGCCCACAAAGTGCGAGTTTCACAAAGAGCGCCTAGACTATTTGGGGTATCGAATCTCCGGGGACGGCATCGAAATGGACCCCGCAAAAGTCGAAGCGGTGCTAAACTGGGAGCGGCCCCGCAACAGACGGCAACTACAGAGCTTCCTGGGATTCGCGAATTTCTACAGGTCCTTCGCCCGGGGGTTCGCTGAGATAGCCCTCCCCTTAACGGACCTCCTCAAAACCAAAGGGGTGGGGGACACCCGACGCGCCAAGAACCCAGGCACAGTGCTGAATTGGACTCCCGCGTGCCAGACCGCATTCGACAAGCTGAAAGCGCTGTTCACGACGGAGCCAATCCTCGCGCACCCGGACCCAGAACGGCCGTTCGTGGTCCAAGCCGACGCCTCAGACTTCTCCCTGGGAGCCATCCTGCTACAAAAAGACTCCACGGGGCTCCTGAAACCATGCGCCTACCTGTCAAGGAAGTTCTCCGAGACAGAGAGGCGATGGCACGTCTGGGAGAAAGAAGCCTTCGCGGTGAAATCGGCACTAGAGACATGGCGTCACCTACTCGAGGGAGCCACCCAACCATTCGAGGTCTGGACGGACCACCGGAACCTCGAGGCCCTACGAACGCCTAGACGCCTTAGCCCAAAACAGGTCCGATGGGCCCAATTCTTCAGCCGCTTTGATTTCCAGCTGAAGTTCATGCCGGGAAAGAAGAACTTTCTGGCCGACGCCCTCTCCCGGCTGCCCCAAGACGAAGAGCCCGCCCCAGACACCATTGGGACGGTCCTATCCGCCTCGCAACTGGGGATGGCCGTGACCACCCGAAGCGGCGCACGGAGGCAGCTCGACGCTACGGCGCAGCCGACGGCGGGACAACCGGCGACGGAAAGAAGGCAACCGCAACTACCAGGGGGAATGCGCACGGACCTCGCCGCCGCCCTCAAAACCGACCCCTGGTTCCTGGCAAACCCCGACAAGGTAACAATGGCGCAAGACCTGGCATGGGGGGAAGGCAGACTCTACGTCCCGGACTCGCAACGCCAGGCGATCTTGCATAGGTCACACGACGCCAAGCAAGCGGGACACTTTGGGTTCCTCAAGACCCTACACCTAACGCGGCGCCAATTCTGGTGGCCCGCGCTCAGGCGAGACGTAAAAACCTACGTGGCGTCCTGCCCAACGTGCGCTAGGGCCAAACGGGCACCAGGCAAACCCGCGGGGCTACTGCAACGGGTGGCAGAACCCTCCCGCCCATGGGAGGAAATCTCTATGGATTTTATAGTGGACCTCCCACCCAGCCAGAAGAAAACGGCCATTTGGGTGGTGAAGGACTACTTCTCAAAGCAGGCCCACTTCATCCCCTGCACGTCGGTCCCATCCTCGCAACAACTAGCCAAACTCTTCCTCATCCACGTGTACAGGCTACACGGATGTCCCGCACGTGTGGTGACCGACAGGGGCACACAGTTCACCTCCAAATTCTGGCGGGCCTTCCTGAAGCTGACGGGGACCCAACAGGCCCTGTCTACGGCTTGGCATCCGCAGACGGACGGAGCCACTGAGGTTCTTAATGCCACCTTAGAGCAATTTATACGATCATATACGAACTACCACCAAGACGACTGGGCTGAACTGCTCCCGTTCGCCGAAGTCGCATACAATAACGCCGTCCACACGAGCACGGGGAAAACCCCGTTCGAAGTAGTCTCGGGGCGCGACTTCGTCCCCATCCCGGAGCTACCTCAACCCCCGGAACCCCAGGTGGACGCCAGCGACTGGGGACGGAAGATCGCGGAAGCATGGCCAGTAATCACGGCGGCGCTAAAGGAGGCACAGGCTGCTTACAAAGAGCAGGCCGACAAGCACCGGCGCCTACAACCGACGTTCCAGGCGGGGGATATGGCCTATCTCTCCACCAAGTTCCTAAAGTCAACCCAACCCTCGAAAAAACTGGGGCCTAAGTACATCGGGCCGTTCCGAGTCACGCAAATAGTGAACCCGGTAGCAATACGCCTGGACCTGCCACACAACCTCCGGAGGCTCCACCCGGTGTTCCACACCAGCCTCCTAAAACCGGCAACCACCTCCCGATGGCACCCAAGCACGCCACAGCCCGCACCGCTTATGATCGACGGGCAACACCACTTCGAGATAAGGGACATCCTCGACTCCCGCAAACAACGAGGAACCCTACACTACCTGGTCAGGTGGAAACACTTCCCCCACCCTGAATGGGTGGCGGCGCATAACGTTAACGCGCCTGACCTGACCAGAGCATTTCACCGGGCATACCCCGACAAACCGCAACCAAGGTCAGCAAAACCAAACCCCCCCCCGCAGGCCTCCCCCCGCCTCCCGTGCCCCAAGGGAAAGGGCCCCCCCCAAGCCCGCGACTTGGGTGGACCTTCCCCCCCCCGGGACTCACTCCCCCCGCCCCGGGCCCACGGGGTGGTGACAAACGATCGCCAGCACCCTCCCCCCGCCCCCCGGCCGCGGGGGAGTGGCAAGCAAGTCAACAGGGCAACCTGGGGGCAACGCCCAAGAGACACAACAAAGGCGACGCACTCTAAATAAGAAAAGAAGGGCCCTACCTGGAGCTGAGAAGCACCCGACCAGCCACGCCTCTCGCCTCGCCGAACTGAGCCAAACAAACAGGGTGTGGCTGGAGCATGCGCACGCCAGGTCAGAACCCGAGCATGCGCACCATGGACACACCCTGGGAAGGCACGTGGTAGAGGGAGGAGCAAAGGGAGGGGCGACAACTACTCCGGCGGGAACTTTAAAAAAAAAAAAAAAAAAATGTGGCATTTTGACAGCTCCATGGGGAAAACCCAGAAACCCGGGGGAGAACACTATTCGGAAAGGGGGCAGTATGTCATGAGTGCCGTTGAGCTAAAGTCATCAGCGCAATGGCACTCATGACAATGACAAGGAAATAGGTGAAGGGGTACAAGTTAAGTAGCCATCAACCCACAACGACTAACGGCTAACAAACAATAGCTAAACGGATCACGGAGCCACCCAAGCCATCAGCGGCAATACAACGGGGATCGCCCAGCTGAAAGCAATCAGCAGAAGAATGAAAACCTGAGGATGGGCGATCCTGGAAACCCTCAACCAATGGCAGGGCAACGCATGGGACAAAGGGGGGTGACGTGACCGAGAGCGAGGGGGCGCTGACCGGCGCGGGGTATTTAAACCCCGCACCGGCGCGCTCCTGTCACTCTCAGCTTTTTTCTACCAACGTTGTACCTACCCTGAAATAAACCAGAGCCTGCTTTGCAAACCAGTGTCTGAACGTTATTCAGAGGTAGGCAGCGCATGACACCCGGCCACCCAGGGACTGAGCCTGGTGGGAACACTCGTGGAAAACAAGCGCGCATTGCAAAACTTCCCAGAAATGCCATGCTCTGCAAAGATGAGGTCATTCCTGCCACCCTGGTCCTGACCTCCTTGGTCTCCCTTCTAGTCTTGGCCATTAGCCTAGTTCAGTGTTTGTCAACCTTGGCAACTTGAAGATGTGTGGACTTCAACTCCCAGAATTCCCCAGCCAGCAAAGCTGGGGGTTGAACTCCACATATCTTCAAGTTGCCAAGGTTGACAAACACTGAACTAGTTGGTACTATTTCTCCCACCCTAATTGGTCTCCTTAGTCCTCTCGTCCCAAATTCCCAAGGGAAGCTAGATCCTGTTCCAATCCCCCTTCCCAGGCATCTTCTCCAGCCACCTCCAATCGGAATTTCCAAGACTTCTTGGCTGCAAAATGCTAATCTATGCTCCACCACCACCATTTCCATCCCACCACTGTCTGGCCTCCTTCAACTATCACCCGAGGGATTAACCCAAAGCAAAAACAATAGGGAGCAATTATCATCCACATCTCCCAGCCCCCAACTTCGAAGGCTCGGACGGGAGCCCAGCCACGCAAACATGGAAGGCTTTCTGAACAGCTGAGAGTTTGCCTTGCAAGTGGGTGCAAGATGCAAGACCTCTTCTGCACAAGGGTGGGCTCACACCCCCAAATCCTCCTCTGGTTTACTCAAGGAAGTCCAGCCTCTTCTAGAGGCATTTCTTGGTTCGGAAAGCAGCAGAGCTGAGCCACATTTCAATCTCGGGGGGAAGAAAAAGAGCAGAGGTCACAGATGATTTTATTCCCGGCTGCCCCGTCTTCTCCCAGATTGTGCAAGGAGCTGTTTTGGTGCATGGTTAGCTTTGGGGGAAGAGTGCAAAGCAGAGGAAAAGAGCATTTTCCAGGCCAAAGCGTGGAGAACGGCATTACCAGGGAGTGATGGAATGGGATGGAAGTGCTGCTCGCAAGATCCTTTTCCGGGGATCCTCCACATGCACCAGATCCATTTGTTCTGTGGGTTCTCCCCCCTCTTCCAGCTGCCCTGATCTTCTGCTGGAGTCCCCCTGATTCTTCTCTCCTTAGAGCAGTGTTTCTCACACTTGGCATCTTTAAGACGTGTGGACTTCAATTCCCAGAATTACCCAGCCAGCCATGCTGGCTGGGGAATTCTGGGAATTGAAGTCCACACGTCTTAAAGATGCCAAGTGTGAGAAACACTGCCTTAGAGGCATCAGGAAAGAAAAAGCGGAGGAGAAAGCACAAAGCCACTCTGGAAAAATGAAGGCGAAGGACAGGGTTCAGCCAAAAACAAACAGCAGCCACAGTGGTGCAGTCAAAACTTTGTCTGTTCTTTTTGCGTAGACATAAAAAATAGCGAAGCTTTAACTGCACCATCCTGACTCTTTTAACCACATCCTGCAGACACCCCTGGTGAAAAGGAGAAGCGAAGCACTGGTCTGCAGCACACCAGGTTTCTCCTGTGCAATGCACTTCTTTTACGCACAAAAGAGGAAGGGAGGTGTGTCTCCCGTCTGGAACACAGCCCTTGTTGAAAAGACTCCCGAGTTGCTCATCCTCAGCCGCCCTCGGCATCCTACAGAAGCCACAGCAATGGCTTGCCCATCCTGATGTCCCAGCCCAAATTCCATGATTTCCACAATAATGTCATGTCACATTCGAGGAGATTCATCCCATCTCAGCTGCCCAACATTGGCCCCACAATCCAAGTTACTTCCACACCTGGGTTAACAAAATTGCTGGGTCTGTATAACATGCAAAGCCAAATGAACTACATTATGGGTGAAAGTGATGTCTTGGTTTGCACCACCTTGAAAATACTGGCAGGGTTCCTACAATCTACAGGTAGTCCTCACTTAATAACCATTAATTTAGTGATGGTTCAGACTTATGATGGTGCTGAAAAAACCTACTTAGGACCAGTCCTTCCACTTATGACTGTCGCAGGATCCCTGTGGTCACGTGATCACGATTTGGGTGCTTGGCAACTGGTTTGCATTTATGACCGTTGCAGCATCCCACGGTCATGGATCACCATTTTTTACCTTCCCAGGCAGCTTCTGGCAAGCAAAATGAATGCAGAACCACATGATTCACCTAACACTCATGTGGTTCATTTAACAACCATGGAGTTTGCTTAACGACTGCCACAAAAAGGTCATAAAATCAGGTCAGATTTGTTTAATGACCATTTCACTTAGCAACCAAAATTCCAATCCCAATTGGGGTTGTTAAGCAAGGACTACCTGTACTATTCCAGGCAAAAGTGGGTATGATCAAAAACAAAGATGGCAAGGACCTAACAGAAGAAGAAGAAGAGATCAAGAAAAGGTGGCAAGAATATACAGAAGACCTGTATAGGAAGGATAACAATATCGGGGATAGCTTTGACGGTGTGGTCGGTGAGCTAGAGCCAGACATCCTGAAGAGTGAGGTTGAATGGGCCTTAAGAAGCATTGCTAATAACAAGGCAGCAGGAGACGACGGCATCCCAGCTGAACTGTTCAAAATCTTGCGAGATGATGCTGTCAAGGTAACGCATGCTATATGCCAGCAAATTTGGAAAACACAAGAATGGCCATCAGATTGGAAAAAATCAACTTATATCCCCATACCAAAAAAGGGGAACACTAAAGAATGTTCAAACTATCGAACAGTGGCACTCATTTCACATGCCAGTAAGGTAATGCTCAAGATCCTGCAAGGTAGACTTCAGCAGTTCATGGAGCGAGAATTGCCAGATGTACAAGCTGGGTTTAGAAAAGGCAGAGGAACTAGGGACCAAATTGCCAATATCCGCTGGATAATGGAAAAGGCCAGGGAGTTTCAGAAAAACATCTATTTCTGTTTTATTGACTATTCTAAAGCCTTTGACTGTGTGGACCATAACAAATTGTGGCAAGTTCTTAGTGGTATGGGGATACCAAGTCATCTTGTATGCCTCCTGAAGAATCTGTATAACGACCAAGTAGCAACAGTAAGCACAGACCACAGAACGGACTGGTTTAAGATTGGGAAAGGAGTACGGCAGGGCTGTATACTCTCACCCTACCTATTCAACTTGTATGCAGAACACATCATGCGACAAGCTGGCCTTGAGGAATCCAAGGCTGGAGTTAAAATCGCTGGAAGAAACATTAACAATCTCAGATATGCAGATGATACCACTTTGATGGCTGAAAGCGAAGAGGAACTGAGGAGCCTTATGATGAAGGTGAAAGAAGGAAGTGCAAAAGCTGGCTTGCAGCTAAATCTCAAAAAACCAAGATTATGGCAACCAGCTTGATTGATAACTGGCAAATAGAGGGAGAAAATGTAGAAGCAGTGAAAGACTTTGTATTCCTAGGTGCAAAGAACACTGCAGATGCAGTAAAGAGCAATGACCAATCTCGATAAAATAGTTAAGAGCAGAGACATCACACTGACAACAAAGGTCCGCATAGTTAAAGCAATGGTGTTCCCCGTAGCAACATATGGCTGCGAGAGCTGGACCATAAGGAAGGCTGAGCGAAGGAAGGTCGATGCTTTTGAACTGTGGTGTTGGAGGAAAATTCTGAGAGTGCCTTGGGCTGCAAGAAGATCAGACCAGTCCATCCTCCAGGAAATAAAGCCAGACTGCTCACTTGAGGGAATGATATTAAAGGCAAAACTGAAATACTTTGGCCACATCATGAGAAGACAGGACACCCTGGAGAAGATGCTGATGCTGGGGAGAGTGGAGGGCAAAAGGAAGAGGGGCCGACCAAGGGCAGGGTGGATGGATGATATTCTAGAGGTGACGGACTCGTCCCTGGGGGAGCTGGGGGTGTTGACGACCGACAGGAAGCTCTGGCGTGGGCTGGTCCATGAAGTCATGAAGAGTCGGAAGCGACTAAACGAATAAACAACAACACCTGTACTATACCTCAAAACACCCAATCCCATTTCAGACAACTTAGCTGGAACTGATCGCTTAATTAACCCATCCGGGTTTGCACCATACCCCAGACCAGCAACGAAGAAAAAGGGCTGGGTTTGCGTGTCTTGTGAAGCCACGAAAAAGCTCACAAGGTTCTGCAAACCCAGCTGCTACAGTGACTTCCTTGTTCAGGTTCCCTTGGTTTCCCAAAGAAACTTTCCCAATCCAGCCCAGGGATCAAGGCTTCCTTCTTGCAACAGTGAGCCCTGAACTATAGCAAAGAAAAGTTTCTGCCTGGCAATAAAGAAGAAAAACATTCCGGATAAATGCACGGCAACCACATTACAATCGGGGGGGGGGGGGAAGCAGGGTCTCCTGCTTTCTCGTGCTTTCCCAGAGGCCGCCTTGGCCAGCCCTCCCAACGCTCCAACTCTGAGCAAGGAAGAAGAATGTGGTGTGACACTCCACAGCACCTCCAAGCCTGGTTCACTCCAGCTTTGTGGATAAGACAGGTTGTGCATCTGCTGATACGGCCGATGACCCACTCCGGTGCTTGGACACGGGGGTAGGGGGCATCTCCGATGCTCCCCCTTCCCCAGCCAGAATCTAGGATCCAGAATCCAGAATCCAGAATCCCACCCTCCGCTAACCCTCGGCAATGATCTCAGCCAAACAACCCTTTTGCTGGGCGCCACAGGCGCTGACCCAGCAGGAGATCGGCTCCTTCCCGACAAACAGCCAACGGACCTCTAATGCCTGACTGGTAGAGGGCGTGAAGCAGAAGGAGAAAAGGAGCGGATTTTTTTCCTTTTGGCAAACGTGCTGCGGAAGGCCTTGGAGAGAAACGGTAGCACCGTTGTGCCGGTCAGAGCTTTGTCTTCCAGTAAAGTACCATCCTTTCACCAGCCCCCCTTTCTACCTTCTTACGCGTGGTGAGAAGCTGTGTCCCACCACCCCTCCTGTGTCCCAGCAACATACGTCTGGGATCACAGAATCACGGAGTTGGAAAGTGCTCCAAGGCATCAAGTCTGCAGGATTCACTACACCACCCCCAAGAGATGGCTCTCCAGCCTCCGAAAGTGAGGGGGCAGAAACCGCCGATGGACAGCTCGGTCAGGAAGCTCTTCCTCACGTCTAATCTGTATCGACATCCTTGGAGTTTCATCCCATTTGAAGTTTCATCCCTCTGGAGCAAGTGAGAATCTGAGCCCTCTACAGCTGTGTTTCTCAAGCTTGGCCACTTGGAGATATGTGGACTTCAACTCCCAGAATTCCCTACCCAGCCATTGCTGGCTAGGGAATTCTGGGAGCTGAAGTCTACACGTCTTCAAGTGGCAACGTTTGAAAAATACTGTTCTATAATGTGACTGTCCTTCAGATACAGGGAGTCCTCGCTTAACAACCACAACTGGGACTGGAATTTTGGTTGCTAAGTGAAGTGGTCATTAAGCAAATCCAACCCAATTATACACCTTTTTTGTGGCAGTTGTTAAACAAATCATACAGCTCCTCATTGAGTTTGCTTGCCAGAAGCAGACTGGGAAAGTCAAAAATGGTGATCACATGACCCCAGGATGCTGCAACAGTCATAAGTGCAAGGACCAGTTGCAAGTTGGTTTAGCACCATCATAAGTCTGAACCATCGCTAAATGAATGGTTGTTAAGCAAGAACTACCTGTATTTGAAGGCTGCTATCATGTGCCCTTTCAACCTTCTCTTCTGCAAACTAAATAGACCTAGGTCTTCGCACTGTTGCTTGTAAGACTTGGTTTCCCACCCTTTCACCATCTTGGTAACTCTTCCCTGGACTTGCTCCTCACTGGGGACCCAGATGATCCTAACCAGAACAGAGTGAAAGAACAAAAGCAAAGGACAAGCTAAGCAGCTAGTCCTCAGTAAATAGCTCTGGCTATTCTCCCTTGCTTTCCTTCCTTCTGAAGGAGGCACTTGCCAAACCAACATCCAACACCACGTCCAGAACCATCTGATTCTAAAAGAGCAACTGTCCATAAAAGCTTTTCATGGTTTGAATTTAGTTCCTTGAAGACGAGGAAGGGTAGAACCCATGTTGAGGTTTTCCTACTAACGATTAAGACTGCTATTATATCAAATCATTTTGGCCAGGTGAAGGGGTTGTATTAGATTGTCTCCTCTCACGTGCTTCATGCAAATCACCTGGGGGAGGAAACCTGCCCGGACTTGTTCTTACTTTCTTTTTTTTTTTTTCTGCCGGCAATGTAGGCGAGCAAGGCTTGCCCCAAGGGAGCTAAGTCCTTTAAATATTTTTTGCTTTTGTTTTTGCTTTCTGTAAATAAATTATTTTTATAGAAATGCTTGGTGTGTGACTTTTTTGACCTCTCCTGGGCTAAAGGCTTTCCCAGCATCTGCCAACAGGTTATGTGCCCAGTAAGCCCAGTAAAACCCAGAGAGATCAACTCCACACCTCATGCACAATTTAAAGGCAGGTAGCAAAGACCTGTGAAGATTTTCTTTGGAGCCACCTGGAGATTTTCCAGCAACTGCCAGTCTGCAGGACAAAGAAGCCAGCTGAGGTGACTTGCAAACGAAGGAAGAAGCCATGGCTACCTCCCAGCCCTCAGCAATGCCTCTGGAGCACCTATCAGAGACCAACTATTTGAATTGGGCCCTGAAGATGGAGATGTATCTTCGCAGAGAGAATCTTTGGCTGCCAATTGGTGAGCAAACCCCCCAAAATCCTAGTGCTGAATGGCTGAGACAGGATGAGCGGGCTAGAGCCACCATTATCCTGGGAGTTGAGGACAATCAGCTAGTCCACGTGCGAGGCATGCAGTCTGCAAAGCAACTTTGGGACGCTTTGAGAGACTTGTATGTAAAGGCAACAGCAGGGAGTAAAGTTACTCTGACGAAAAAGCTGTACAAAGCCTACCTTGCAGAAGGAGAAAGCCTTCCTGAGCACCTGCATTATATTCAGCAGCTGTTTGTTGAGTTGCAGGAGAGAGGAATGGAATTTACACCTCTCACAAAATCCTATATCCTCCTGTCCTCACTAAATGCAACGTGGGACACGCTGATTTGTACCCTGGAGGCTATGCCTGAAGCAGACCTCACCCCATCGTATGTTACACAGCGCTTACTCGCTGAATGGGAGAAGAGAGAGGAAAGATCCCCCCCCATCTCTTCTGGAAAGCTGCAATACCAGAAAATGAGGGAAAAGAAGGGAAAGGAACCTGAGGCCACAGCGCTAGCAAGCCAGTGATGCTTCACTTGTGGTTCAGCTGGACATTTGCAAAGAGACTGTGCCATGAGACCCAAGACTAGAAAGACAGAGAAGAAAAACACAAGGGCAACACAGAAGAAGGCTCTTCAGACAACCCAAATTGCACAGGTTGCTGAGAAGGGTAATTCTGATGTATGGGTGTTAGGTTCTGGGGCCAGTTGTCATTTATGTAATTGTAAAAACTCTTTTGTGTCACTGTCTAAAACTGAAAGACAAAGTGTATCTTTGGCTGATGGGTCTGTGACCAAAATTATGGGACAAGGTGACTTGTATTCATCCTGCTTGGGAGAAACTGTAAAAGGTGTGTTGTATGTGCCAAATTTACAATCAAACCTTTTATCTGTGGCACAATTGGCTGCAACAGGGTATGTCATAACATTTAAGAAAAATGGTTGTGAGATACGTAAAAATGGGAAATTGTGTGCTACTGGTATGTTAAAAGACTCCTTGTACATTGTGCAAAATGCAAGGAAGCCAAGCTGCAAGGCTGCAGTTGGCAACACACCATATCATGACCAATGTGTACACCTGATGCACAGGAGATTTGGTCATGCTAATTTCAAGTATATAGCACAAATGCCACAGCTGTGTGCTGACCTAAAGATAAAACCCTGTGATAAATACTTAGACTGTGTAGTTTGCAAAGAATGCAACACACTAAAAGCTCCTGTGAGTAAGCACAGTGACAGAGTTACAACTAGACCTTTGGAAATTGTACACTCTGACATTATTGGTCCTTTTGCTCCAAGTCTTGGACAAGCAAGGTATGCAATGACCATCATTGATGATTTCTCAAGATACACATTTATCTACATCTTAAAACATAAAGATGAGGCATTTGAGAAATTTAAAAGTTTTGTGACATGGGCAAATGGACAATTCCCTAGGCCTGTATCTGCACTCCAATGTGATAGAGGAGGAGAGTACCTTTCTCACAAATTCAGAAGGTTCCTAGTGGAAAAGGGGATAGAACAAATTCTTTCTAACCCTTACACCCCTCAGCAAAATGGTGTTGCTGAAAGAAAGGGCAGAACCTTGCAAAATGCGATGGAATGCATGTTAAAAGATTCACGATTATGTTTTAAGTACCGGGGAGAGGCAATATCTACTGCCACTTATGTACCGAACAGGTTGTATAACTCTGTGATTCAGGACACTCCATTCCATTTGTTTTATGGTGTGAAACCAAAGGTAAGCCATCTTAGAGTGTTTGGTAGCACTGCATGGGTTCACATTCCAAAACAGCAGAGAAGGAAAGGAGGCCCGACAACAAAGAAAGCCATCTTTGTTGGCTATGAACAAAGCCAGAGGAGCTACAGGTTCATAACGGGAGAGAAATTAATAATTAGCAAAAGCGCTTCTTTTGCTGAACAAAACTGGGGGAGATTAAATTCTAGCTCTCCAGTTGAACTGACCACCACAAGAGAACAGCAAGGACTTGCTGATGGTGATCTTTTGCCTGATGAGGACATTAAACCAGAAAAGCAAACTGAAGGTCTGTCTGATGAGATAGATGCTTCTCAGGAAAGTGATAGGAGTCAAAATTTAAGCCCTGTATTACCTCGCAGATCTCAGAGGAGTAATAAAGGCGTTCCTCCATCACGTTTTCAGGCTGAAACAGTAAAGGCTTTTCACATATTCACAGAACCTGAGTCTTTAGAACAAGTGAATGCTTTACCACCAGAGATTGCACAAAATTGGCATTCTGCCATGCAACAGGAATTAGCATCCTTGAAAGAAAATAAAACATGGAAACTGGTAAATCTACCTCCCAATGAACGCTGTCTGGGTTGTAGGTGGGTTTTCAAATTGAAAAGGGATGCTGATGGCAAAATCCAAAAATATAAAGCAAGGTTGGTTGCAAAAGGGTTCACTCAAAGGAAAGATTTAGACTTTGACAAGACTTTTGCACCAGTTACTAAAGGTGAATCAATTAGATTACTGTTAAAAGTTGCTGCACTCAAGGGAATGTCAGTTAACCACTATGACATTCAAACTGCATTTCTCTATGGTGATTTAGATCACAGATTATACATGCAGCAACCCCCTGGCTATGAAAAAGGGGAGACTCTAGTCTGTGAACTGCAGAAGTCAATCTATGGGTTAAAACAAGCTGCTAGATCCTGGAACCAAAAAGTAGATGAAAAACTGCAGAATTTTGGTTTTGAAAAAGGAAAAGCAGATCCCTGTGTATATATGAAGAAGGACAAACAAGGCTGTATGTATCTGCATTTATGTTGATGATTTGCTGCTGTTCACATCAACAGAAAAACAAAGGCTTGATTTTGAAGCCTGCATGAAAAGCCATTTCATATTAAAAAGCCTTGGAGTTGTGACCAATTACCTAGGTTTGGAAGTACACAGAGACAAGGATGGTAGCTTTCTGTTAAACCAACGTGGTAAAATTCAAAAGCTCCTAGAAGATTTTAATATGCAAGACTGTAAACCAGTCTCTACTCCGATGATAACAGATTTTCAGAAAGATATAGGAGAAACTCAATTAACTGAGGCAGAGAACTATAGATCTGCAATTGGAAGTTTACTGTACATTGCAAATCATTCTCGCCCAGATATCTCAAATTCTGTGGCCATTTTAAGTAGACAGGTAGAGAAGCCTACATCTACTGGAAAAGCAGCATTGAAGAGGTTAATGAGGTATTTGCAAGGAACAAAGAATTATTGCCTGAAGCTAAATGCCTCTGGAACTGAGAAATGGCAGGCTTTTGCCAATTCTGACTGGGGAGCAGATGTCAGTGACAGAAAATCCACTTCTGGGATTTTAATTCAATTTGCTGGATCTAGCTTAGGCTGGCATTCTAGAAAACAAACACTTGTTGCTCTTTCCACTGCAGAAGCAGAGTTTTATTCTCTAACACAAACCTGTAATGAGGTTACATGGTTTAAACATTTGTTAAAAGACATAGGCATGGAAGTGAACCAGCCTATAACTGTTTATGAGGATAATCAAGCTTGCATTGCTATGGCAAAATCTGAAGCCTGCAGAAGTAGAACAAAACATATCGATATTAGATATCAATATATCAAAGATATAAGCAAAGGAGAAATAATGTTAAAATATTGTGAATCAAAAGACATGATTGCTGATATTTTAACCAAACCCCTTCCTGTACCAAGAGACACAGAGTTGTCAGAGAAGATTGGTTTGCATCTTAATCTGTAGTATAAAAAGGGGAGTGTTGAGGTTTTCCTACTAACGATTAAGACTGCTATTGTATCAAATCATTTTGGCCAGGTGAAGGGGTTGTATTAGATTGTCTCCTCTCACGTGCTTCATGCAAATCACCTGGGGGAGGAAACCTGCCCAGACTTGTTCTTACTTCCTTTTTTTTTTTTTTTCTGCTGGCAATGTAGGCGAGCAAGGCTTGCTCCAAGGGAGCTAAGTCCTTTAAATATGTTTTGCTTTTGTTTTTGCTTTCTGTAAATAAATTATTTTTATAGAAATGCTTGGTGTGTGACTTTTTTGACCTCTCCTGGGCTAAAGGCTTTCCCAGCATCTGCCAACAGCCCAAACCTCCATTCCTTTCTGCCCCCCTGTCTGCTAAGTAGAGGAATTGCACCCTGAAGTGCAGAATAATTCTAAAGAATCATCAAATTGTAACGTGTCTCTCTGATTCTGCCCCAAAGTGCGTTGGTTTGCCCTTCTCTGCCAGTCCGACAAGCCACCAGCCTTCCAACTGTTTGTGAGATGGACAGGACTGACCCCAAACCACAACTGCTTGATAGAGGATGCCAGGGCCCGCACAGATCTGTCAGTTGTAAATAAACAAGAGAAAGCAACTTGCCTAATTCAAGGCCAAGACACCTTTCATGCCTTCAGAGTCTATTACTGAGCTTTGCGCATGAATCCCCTTTGGATCTGCACTAGATCTGCTTTGGGACAAACAGAAATCTTCAATCTGAATTGAGCAGAGGGGGAAAAACCCGCCCCTTTCCAGCCAACCTCGTAGGAAGAGATCCGTGTTAGTTTATGGGAGCCCAAAATCAGAAGAGTCTCTGAGCATCTTTGCAATGAACGCGTTCTATGAAAGCGGAAGCTTTTGTCAGCTGCAGTTCAGAAATGAGAAGGATTCCAGCAGCACCTTGGGCGCCTAACAAATCGTATTAAAAGCTGCAGCTCGCCTATCAGATGTGCGGAGCGGCTAAGCCCACGTAGGACTTCTCTGCCTGTTGATGAAGTCAGCTGCAGCTCGCAAAAACGGCTGCCTTTTAGCAAACTGGAAAAAGGTGCTCCCAAATGCCGACAGATTTCTTCCTGCCTTGAGCAAGAACCGACTCTGCAGAATGCCGGCTGGCTGGCATATTGCTACCTGAAGCAGGAGTCCAAGGTTTGAAAAGAAAACAACAACAGCAACAACAAAAGGTGCAGCTCCATTTTTAAAGAGGAGGCGGATGTCAAACTGCAGCTGGAAACTTGCACCCGCCAGCCTCATCGCAGCCCTATTTTAAGGGGGGGGTAGAATTGTTTATTTTGTTTTGATTTGTCTTGGTTTGATTTTGCCTTTCTTGGTTTACTTTTGATGTCCCCCCGGCTGCCGTAAAATCTGCAACCACAAAGAATCCCTTTCTGATTCCAAGAAACGACTTCGGGCCATCCAAAGTGTGGGGCAGCGCTCAGCCATTCCTTCCATGCTGCCTTAAAAGGGGGAAAGGGTCATTTTCTCTCAACCCCAGAATCTTTTGCTTCTACAAACAAGATGTCTCTAGATGGGATAGCTCTAAAAATAATCTGGGCCTGCCCCTCCCCACCCACCCACTCAACTTCCATAATCCACCCTATAGACCAGTGTTTTTCAAACTTGGCAACTTGAAGATGTGTGGCCTTCAACTCCCAGAATTCCTTAGCCAGCATGCTGGCTGGGGAATTCTGGGAGTTGAAGTCCACATGTACTGGCTAGGGAATTCTGGGAGTTGAAGTCCACATGTACTGGCTGGGGAATTCTGGGAGTTGAAGTCCACATGTACTGGCTAGGGAATTCTGGGAGTTGAAGTCCACATGTACTGGCAGGGGAATTCTGGGAGTCGAAGTCCACATGTACTGGCTAGGGAATTCTGGGAGTTGAAGTCCACATGTACTGGCTGGGGAATTCTGGGAGTTGAAGTCCACATGTACTGGCTAGGGAATTCTGGGAGTTGAAGTCCACATGTACTGGCAGGGGAATTCTGGGAGTTGAAGTCCACATGTACTGGCTAGGGAATTCTGGGAGTTGAAGTCCACATGTACTGGCAGGGGAATTCTGGGAGTTGAAGTCCACATATCTTAAAGTTGCCAAGTTTGAAGAACAGTCCTCTAGACCGTCACTGCCCCAAAATTAGAAGCAATGGCTGAATCTGCATCACATGCCTGTTTGTTTTGATTCAACCCAACGCACACATGCTATTGTGCAATCTGCAGTGCTGCAGCGCACGGGTTTTATTGATACGCCCGCCTTTCTGTTTCCATAACACTCAAGCTGGCGATGTGGCTGGCTCCGGAAAGTCTTAAAAACATGGCTGTTCTCCCAGGGGTGGTGATCAGATGGGTAATGGGGCCCATAAAAGGGGGGAAATTGTTGTAAGGGTTGTTACCCATGACTGCCACTGTGTGTATATATTTGTTGTGAGGCAGGGGGTATGGTCAAAAAGGTCAAGATGGCGGCTGCGACTGCCTTCAAAGCACATGCAGAAGAGGCAGAGCGGCGGGGGAGCAAAAGAGGAGAAGGGAGGGGAAATTGATGTTGGGGGGGTGACTAACCCACCACACCGTCTCTTCCCATGTAGCCAGGGCAGGTTCTTGCTGTGGGGACATGCTCAGCTGCAGATGATCTCTTGCGGGAAGCAGCTGGCCAGCATTTTGCATCCTTGTGACTCACTGCCAGCTAATGCCCCTGGCCAGAGAAATGAGTTTGGCAAATGTACTACTCAGGGCAGGCCTGGTTCCAGGAAGAAAGGAGGAAGAGAGATGTGGTCCAGAGCCACACACTCAACACCACTGCGCAGACTGCAGGAAGCTGTTTTCCAACATCTGGCAGAGAAGCCAAGGGCCACCGGTGGCTGGCTTCCCTCCTCTTCATCCCAGGCTGGTCAGAGCACTTACTGGCTCTCTAGAGCAGTGTTCCTCAACCTTCTTAAAGTTGCCAAACACTGCTTTAGAGGATGGGTGCCAGCATCCTAGGGGGCTAAGTATCAACAACAGCCTTTGCCAACTTGGTGTCCTCCAGATATACATTGGACTACAACTCTAAGGTTGTGCAACTTTCCCAGGTGAGCGTTGCCCCACTCTACCTGGCCACACCGCCTATCCAGCAGCTGCTGTCCCACTGAGTCTGCAAAGTGAGGGGCAGAAGAAGGGAACATCCTTCCCCATGCTCCTGTTCTGGGGCCACTGGCAGGGGATGAAGAGCAAATGACCCATCTCCCCTCCGGCCATTTTGCAAACAGAGGGGTGGATGGTGCCAGCCGGTGTCAACATGAAGCCCATCTTGTCTGTTTTCAAAAGAACTAAGCAGGATTGGGTTGGTTACAGCTGGTGCCAGCCCTTCGAGGTAGTCCAGACAAGAAGCACTAGCTGTATCTTCACTGTGAAGTTACACTAGCAGAATCTTGCAAGTCTGAAAGTATTTCTCCCCTCCTCTCCTTTTACTTTCCAAAAAACGAGGAATGGTCTTTTCTGAGATGCTTCCTGTGCCCCTCTTCCCTCTGAGGGCTGAGATATCTTTACATGATGGCTGTCCAGGCTGCGGCTCTTCTTCCTGCCTCCCAAGGTCATTCCCACAGACGGTGACAGCTAGGACAGGAGACCACCAGGAAATGCCAGGACCAAACAACATCCCCAAAGTGGTAAACCACTTCCATATTGTTGCCAGAAAAGCAACAGGAATATATTCACAGAGTCACCAGGAGTCCAGCTTGACTCGAGGGAGACTTTAACTTTATAATGCCTATATGCCCTGGGCAGGATCTGTGCATGCAAAGAGGCAGTGACCAAGACCCGGTCACTGGCACAGGCAGGCCTTTGCAAAGGTCAAACCGAGGCATATCTGGGAAGGTTCTCGCCCTGTCTGAGGCTTTGGGCGGCCGCCACCAAGCAGCGTTGGCAGCCCCATCCTGCTGGAAAGGATCCAGAGGGCCAGCCGGCCTCCCTCGCCCTTCTCCCAGGAGACAAGGCTCCGGGTGGAAAAGGAGAGGTGGATAGGCAAGCAGGCAGGCCAAGCGGCTCCTCAACACCTCCGCCAAACCCCACCCCCAAGGAAGAATGCCAGGCATCGGGTGGAAGTGCCAAGCACAAAATAAACCCAGGGCTGCCTCACGTTCCCTGCTGCCGCTCTCGGCACCCTAAATATAGGAGGCGAAACAACAGCCAGCCTGCTGAACTTGGGCACCATCCCTCGGTTCTTAGGAGAATTTAGAGCAAATTCACTACTAAAAAAAAACCTGCACCAAAACCACACACGGAGTGGGAGAGCCGATTTAATTTGGGAAACTGAAATCAGTCCCCCGAGTCAGAAACAGGACCACGGATTGTTTCATCCAGGATGTCCAATCATTTAAGAAGGGGAAAGAGGATAATTCTCAGAGAAGGGGGCTGACCATGGTTTCTTCAGCTCCCCATTTCAGCCCCCCCACCCCATCCTTTATGCACTGTTTCTCTCCAGTGCTGGGAAATCACACGGCATCACCACTGTTTACAACTGGAAAGGACTTCCAGTGCGGCAGCCATATGTGACTCACTCCAGATTAAATGGTAAAATAGCGGCTTTCTAAATTCTCCATATTTTTCCTCGGGGGAGTGTGCGGGGAGGTATCAAAAAGTCACGATGGCAGCGATGGCCCTGCCATCACAGTCCTGCCCCTTTTTCTGGCAACGCCTTGTTCTTCTAGGACTTAGCTTCTGCTTCTTAATTGCTTCTTGCGCCTCGTCCTTCCACTTTTTTTATTCTGCCCTTCGATGCTTTCTCTCCTTTCCTTAATTTACAGCTTTACAAAAAATTATCCACGCTGGATTAAACATAACCCAAAGCAGGTTCAGCCAGGTGGTTGGGACTCTTCTTCAGCTACGTCTGATCTGGCTTGCAAAGCCTTCCTTTTTCCTGGGGGGGGGACACCCCAAACACTGGAGGTTCGTCTGCTTTCTTCCAGCCCTCCACCGACAGCTCCTATTTTCCCTTGGCCTTGGCTGCAAGGAGTGTGCAAGCCCACTGCACACATTGTACAGGCTGCCAACAACCAGCAGACAGAGAAACTGTAGGAAGGGAATCTGTGGCCACCGAACATCAGGAGGAATCGAGAGCACCTTTCCTGACAAGCATGTTTTATTCAAAGGCAGAAGCTTTTGTGAGGTGCAGCTTTTAATACAATCTGTTTGTCGGGAAAGGTGCTACCAGACTTCTGATTTCGGGCCAGAGAAAGCATCCAAACAGGGGTGGTAGGGAAGGGCTTTCAACACCACACACATTTCACTTTCCTGCAGCTGGAAAACAGCTGTTTCCAGAGGTGTCTCAGATGACTTAAGCAACAGTCTAGACCAATGTTTCTCAACCCTGGCAACAGCACAGCTGGCTGGGGAATTCTGGGAGTTGAAGTCCACACATTTGCCAAGGTTGAGAAACACTGGTCTAGATGAACAAAGGGACCTCTATCAACAGAAGACACCTCAGCCACCAGCATCGAACAGCTGAAATCACAGCCCCCACTTGAACACCGATCCCTTCTCTGCTTAGGTCAAAACCACACTGAAAATCAAACAGCTTCCATATCCACATTTCCTTTCTTCTCCCTTTTTGGGAGGATTTGAATCATCCCCGTCCCATGAACACTCCTAATCTTCTTGGTCTCTTCTCATCTGGATCTGGAGAACTTGAGACCTTCCCTAAAGCACGTCTTAACAGCTTCTCTTTGGTCACCACACCTGGACAATTTTGCCTGGGTCTGGAAACTAAGCAGGATTGGACCTTCTTGGATGGGAGGAAAACCAGGGTTGGAAGCGCAAAAGAAGGAACATTTCCCTTGACCATGAAGTCACCAGGCACCCAGTTTGATTCCAAGGGGACACAATTTTTAGCTTTTAAACTTGCATCTTGATGGGAGTGGGGAGAAGAGCTGGAAAATGATCAAAAATTAAATCAAAACCCGAAGAGCATGAATGCTCCAAGCCAACCATTACCTCTTCTGCCACGCCAACTGCTCGCCTGCTCCGTCCTCCCAAAATCCAGCGGGGAGTGACATACTCTCCTTGGGGTGGCAGCTCTGAAAATTGGAAAAAAAAAAAAGACAGAACTGAGAAACAGAAAATCAACATGCAAATCACAAAAGTGAGTTTGAAGAGAGCCAAGCCGAAAGGAAAATTTCAGCTTATTTTTTTTTAAACTTCCCTGCCAAAAGCCTGGTTCTTTCATCCCACCTGCAATGCTAAACATCTCCAGGCAGGCATCAATTACAGAGCAAGGAAATGAAGAGAAAGTGCCCTGCTGGGGTGAGATTTTAGCAAAGAGAAGAAGCAAAGCCTCTTGAACTGTGGCCCAGAAGCAAATGCAGGATGCCCACGGAGTGCCTCAATTGCTAACTTGAACAAAAATGAGAAAAAATGGGTTTATTTAAGAGGAGATAGGAAACGTCTTATTGACATTCTGAGCCATTCCAGCTAGAAGACAGACTTCTATTTCCACATGGTGCTGAAAAGAATCAGGATTCTCTCAATCTTCCTTTAGTAATCTGTAACCACCTTCTCTAATCTGCTGGAAGGGACAGATGACGATCTCCAAATTGGGTTGGCCTAACATGCTGGATTTGGAGGTTGTTGGGTCAGGCACAGGGGACCCAGGATCTAGTCCTCCTCAATAATGGAAGCTCTGGGCCAATCATACTCACTCAGCCCAGCCTACCCCACAGAGCTGTTGTGGGAGAAAACAGGAGGGGGGCATTATGCACACCACCCTGAATTCCTGAATGAAAAATGGAATATACCTCTAATACGTGTTTTGAAATGCAACTGAGAAGTTTTGCAATTCAGCATCTTGAGTCAACCAGGCCATCACATAGGCCATAAAACGATGCATTGGTGAACCCCGCAATTTGTAGTATCTTGAAGGTGCATCACTGCACACTGCATATGTCAAAATTGGTGGGCTACAGGCCATAATATGCTGGTTTGCAAAGTAGTCTCTAGATCAGAGACCCTAGCTTGCACAGAGGAGCGCGAGATATTAATTGCTTGTGGTATTTCGGCCAAATGATGCTAACACTCACTGGTATTGCCCTCACTGGTAGCTGGGATGTTGCACATGGCTTGGGTGTGACTAAGGCTGGTAACCCAGTTTAGAGATTCTTCAGCTAACTAAAAAGGGGAAAATCTCAACTGACTAAGGTCAAGATGGGGCGCAGAGGTGATGACCACAGCACATGGAAGGCTGCAACTTGGAAAGTAAAAGAAGGAATCAGAAACAGATTTAGCAAGTGAAATAAAAAGAAAAATAGATACATTGTGCAACTGGGAAGGATGAGGAAAAGGGAAGAATGTCATCCATTTGAATGAAGGTAGCCTGGTGTTCTGGAGTTGAGTTGATGAATCCATGCAGGGAAGTGAAGGCATAGGTTTAATTATGAATGGAACTGATAAACTAGACGCCAGAAGGTGTGGACTGACATCCTCAAGATTGATCTGAGAGTTAACAGAAGTAGGAACCTGGCTGGGGAATTCTGGGAGTTGAAGTCCACACATCTTCCGTTGCCAAGGTTGAAAAACACTGCTCTAACACAAATCCATATTCTGTGTCCTGGTGTCTGGTCTTGTAGAGAACAGATCCCAACCTTCTTCTGTGTGACATCCTATCAGGCGTCTGAAGAGGGCTATCATGTCCCTCTTGGCCTTCTCTTCTCCAGGCTAAACATCTGCAGCTCCCTCAGCCTCTTTCCAAAAGACTTTTTGGCCCTTTGATCATCCTTGTAGTCCTTCTCTGAAACGGCTCCAGTTTTTTTCAATCTTCCTGGGGTGCCCAGACTTGGACGCAGGACTCAAAGTGGGTCTGACCAAGACCGAATAAGGTGGAACTGAGACGCCTCATGATTTAGGAGACTGTGATAGGAAAACAAGACGGCTAGGAATTCCAGAGGTTGGAGCCTGGTTTCTCTGGAGACCAGCAAGCAAGGAGAGGTTGGTCTGCACACAAATGTGTGGCTGCAGTTTGTACCACAGGCACATATTTGGGTGTTGGTTGTTTGTCTCTTGGATGCCAAGTAAGGTGAGCTGGACGGTTTCTGCAAGTTCTGTGCTAAGCAACCCACTCAGCCAAATCAGAGTGGAAGTGGTGCATAAAGGAGCATTTTTCTGCTGAAGTAGGGCTACCGAGTATTGCTTAAGCCCAGGGGTGTCCACTTCTGGGCACCCCTATTCAAACAGGACAATGACACATTGGAGCAAGTCCAGAGTGGGGCTACCAAGATGGTGAGCAGTTCAGAAACTAAAGCCTATGATGAATGGCTTAACTATCTGGGTATGTTTAGCCTACAGATGACTAAGCTTAGTGAACAAAAACTAAGGGGAGGTATGATAGCAGCCTTCCGGTATCCTAAGGGTTGTCACAGAGATGAGGGAGTGGACCTACTTTCTATGGCCCCAGAGGGTAGGACCAGAACCAAGGGGTTAAAACTAAAAAAAAGGTAGTTCAGGTTAGGCTTCAGGAGAAACCTCCTGACTATACAAGCTGTCACTCAGTGGAACAGACCTCCACATGACATGGTGGGTTTCCCTTTGCAGAAGGCCTTCAGACAGCGGCTGGATGGCCTTCTCATGGACCTACACCGCATAGGAGTTGACCTCTACAGTCTCTTCCAGTTCTGTGGTTCTAAGTGAAGGAAGAACCTCGCCCTTCGGTCCCCCAATCTACCCTGTCCTTCTCAAAGATCCATCTAGGCCATATCTGGGAAGATGGTCCCACCAATGCCTGCTTTAGCCTGAAGCCCCCAGAGTCAACAGTGGGAAGTCAATTGTTTGGACTTGCCTCTGTGATTCCCCCATAATCTTATCAAAGCAAAGATGAGAAGGTCCCAAAGATGCAACAAGGTGATAACTAGAAAAATAAGAAGTTGGGGAGGAAAAGAAGCAGGGCGGGGGCAACCCCGAAGCTCTAGTTCTGCATAAAACCAAGTACGTCCTAAATCAGTGTTTCTCAACCGTGACCACGTTAAGATGTGTGGACTTCAACTCCCAGAATTCCCCAGCCAGCAAAGCTGGCTGGGGAATTCTGGGAGTTGAAGTCCACACATCTTAACATGGTCAAAGTTGAGAAACACTGTCCTAGATGGACACCCCGCTGACATCCACATTTAACCAATGAAGCACCTAGGTACCCCTTGTCCAAAACAACATGAGCAAGCAGGCAAGAAATTTTACTAATTTCACTTCTATAGCTTAAGGGGACTGGAAACAAAGCACAACTCACTTCATTACAAGCTATTTATATTTATTTTCCACCTACTCTCCTTAACAAGTCTCTAAGCAGCTCAAAGAGGCCATTAAAGATGAGCAAGTCCCGAAAGATGACCAACTACATGAGCACAGATCTGGTCAGCAAGGCTGTTTCTGGACACTGGACAGGCTTCCTTTGAGACTCATTCTCCTTGGCAGGGCCCCATTAAGATGGATGAGAATGTGCAAGCCTTTGAGCAGCAGTTAATTTAAAAAATGAGGAGGGGAGGAGATGTGCCCAGGGATGACCACACAATGGCCTCATTCCCACGGCATGCTCAGCGACAAACCAAGCTGATTGTGTTGTGGGAATGCCTTTGCTCGGCCTTTATGGAACCTGGTTCATCATGTCGTGGGAACCCATCATGTCTGACTGGCAATGGGTTTCTGAGGTGTCCCAGGTGGTCTTGACAGGTCAAGCAGCTGGTGTTCTTCAGAGGCTGCAGAGTGAGAAACAGACGAGGGGAACGCCCTTCCCCATCTTCCTGTTTGGTAGGGTTGAAATGCCATACATCAATTGCCCTTCCTGCTGTTTTGTGAAAAGGACAACATAGGTGTGGGTGGTTGCAGCTGGTGGTAATCTCAGATCTCAAAACGAAACCAGGTTGGGTAGATTACAGCTAGGAGAGAAAACCACCAGAAAATCCAATGGTGGAGGCCAGGTTGGGAGGTCAACCGCCTCCCAGAAGACGGGCAAACCACCACCATCTTCTGAGAAGGTCCTTCTTCTCAAGTTGCTTGAGAATTGGTGTTTTGGGGCTCACTGTATTGTGGGACTAGCAATGGGAAAGAGTGCTGATGGGGGCTGCTTTCTGTTGAACATCTTCATACCTCTGATGCCTCCCTGGTTCCTCCCACTTCCCCTTTCCAGGAAGGCTCATGGGAAGCATATTCCTCCTGGCCTTTCTCTCTGGGGTTCAGTGGAAGGGTGAGAAGCCAGGGAGGCTGCAGAGAGAGGACTGGCCAAGGAACAGCTGGACATTCAAGCGTGCCCTCTGCCCACCCCGTCAGCAAAGCGGTGCAGGAACAGCCCACGCCGGCCTCAGAAATGTCTCCAAAGTTCTTGATGCTCTTTCAACAGGCAATGAGAAGCAGCAAGGAAAAAATAGAAGTGAAACGTATGGCGTTCTTTCTCCCCGCAATGGGAGGCTGTTGCCCATTCTGCTCCAAAGACATGACGTTTTGTCCTCAACTCACTCACACTCGGCCATTCCTGGGTACCCTCAGCCTGCTGCTCTCCTGGTGTGTCTGGGAGGTGAGGTCCCAGAATTCCTAGCCAGAACACAGTAGGGAATTCTGGAATTTCTCCTCCCAAATACATTTGGAAGGGGGCAGTTTGGGAAAACCTGCATCAAACAACTGTAAGTGCTTTTGCTTATGTCCATTTTCCTTCTTCCCTTTCTCTCCTTTTTTCTCTTCCTTCCTTCCTTCCTTCCTTCCTTCCTTTCATCTTCCTTCCCCTCCCTCCCTTCTTTCATTTTTTTCAGTATGTGTTTTATTCTGCCACTCCCTGGGGGCAGGAGATACTCCAGTGGTGTCATCTTTACAAATACCCACTGCCTTTCCCAATCGTTCAAAAGTGCTCAGATTTCCTGGAACCAGGCAGCTAGCTGGGAAGAGCACTCAGCTCCTTTGCTTTTTGTCCTTACCACACTTTCTCTATTACTGACACACAAGTGCACAAGATGGACCAAACCAAGAAGATAAGTCTTGCTGACTTGCTCAATTCATGCACCTCTGTGCAAAGTTTTCATGGGGAAAAAAAACACCACCCTCTAACGGGATGCTTAAAAAAATGAAAAACACCATTTATTGTCACGCTCTCCAGTATCGAGTTTCTCATTTTGCACAAAATGATTAAATCTCCAGGAGGGAGAGACCGTGTTCACCAGTCAGCAACTTCTCTGGGTAGGCTACAGCTGCACTCTGCCCATGCTCTGAAACATTCCTGAAAACTTCAAGCCTCCGAAGCAAAAACAAGGCACATAGGGTCTGTAGTACAGCTGGAGCCAAGCGTGGTCAGCTCGATTAAACCTTGGGCGGGTGGGGGGACAACAGGATGTGTCTGAGAGCTGAAACCGTCAAGAGGGGCGGTATTAATATGTCTGCAGCTGGGAAGGGTCGGGATCGGTTTTACGGCTGGGCGTGAAACCAGCAAAAGTTGGTCTACAGACCCGTTAGCTGCTTTCAGAAGAAAACATGCGGAAGGAGCAGGGAGCGGATTGCACTGCCCTGCATCACAGGGTCAGGGAGAGGCTGAGTTGACCCTGTTTCAGCGTCCAAACTAGACCATATAGAGGCATGATGGAGCCTCGCCAGACCCCGCAGCCGCAAGGGATGTGGAGAGAGAAGGAAGGAATGCCTCTTGGAGAATAACAGCAGCAGCAAAAGCAACGCTTCTAACGCTGGTGATAGAGTAACAGCCAGCTCCAAGCTCTTTGGGAGCGAATCTTCTCCTGAAATAGGCACCCTTGGTCTCCAGGCATCCACGGCCTTTATCCTTACGGCCGGGACGCTGGGGCAAAACACATCCCAATTCCCACAGAGGAAACCCGCAACCTCGGGGGCTGCTGGAACATGCAAGGCCTAGATCAGCCCTCCCAAAAACGGGATGGGACCCTTCTCAGTTTGAACCGCCAGGCTCGCTTTCTTGATAAATCTCATCGCATTTCAATGAAATGCAAGCGTCTTTCGCTTGGTCTCAGCCCTCCCCGCTGCCCATCGGGGTGGGGGGGTGGCAGATTTGGCCTGGGATCTAAAGTGTGACAGCTTTGGTCGGGGAATCCCCAAATTCAGGCCTGTTGGCCTCTCCAACTCTGTGCTACTATGGAGATGCCTTAAAACAGCGTTTCTCAACGTTGGCAAGTTTAAGGCATGCGGACTTCAACTCCCAGAATTCCCCAGCCAGCAGAGCTGGCTGGGGAATTCTGGGAGTTGAAGTCCGCATGCCTTAAACTTGCCAACGTTGAGAAACGCTGTCCTAAAATAATTCGCAGGGGGAAAGGGGAAGGACGGTCCCTCTTCCAGCTTTTCGAGATGTTCCTGAAAGTTTCATTTCAATTTTAGAAAGTCCCGTCTGGCCTCAGCAGGGAATGGGGCCGGAAGAGGACCTCAGTCACACCAGGCTGGACTGCGGGCCTGCTCAGCTCCCCAGCAGGAGAGCTGACTTGGCCAGACTCCCCACACCACCCCAAAAAATAGCTTTATGCTGCTGAGCGTCAGTGCCCCGCAAGCTCTCTTGGGGAGAGGGGGCGATGCAAAGCTAGGAAAGCACTCCCTGGGTTAGTGCCCTCTGTTGGCTCGCCGGCGGGCACGGCAGCGGCCGTGGGGGATGTGCATGATGGGCTTCGGAGTCCAGCGCGTCCAGGAAGCTCCAGGTGGAAGAAGGCAGGCCTCCTTTCTCTCCCGATCGGACGCAGCCCGGAGTTCTTCCTTCTTTCCGCTGCCCGGACCCCAAAACACGCAGATCCCCGCTTCTCCCCCCGGCCCAGATCCTCCGACGGGAGTGGGGCGGCCCCCCGGAGCCCTCCCTACCAAACCCCCCCCAAGGCAAGCCGCCCAGGGAAGCCCCTCGGGGGCGCCCCGAGGCCACCCTCCTTACCTGGCGGTCGGGCAGCCTCCGCGGGGCTGGAGCGCAGCAGCCCCAGCAGCATGTGCAGCGCCGCCGCCCGGGCGAGGAGCAGGCGGCGTCCGGCGGGCCGATCCCGGAGCGCCCGGCCAGCGCGGCTCCGGAGCGGGGCTGCCCCCTCCATGCTGCCCGGCTCCCCGGCGGAGTCTCTGCTGCCCTGCCCTGCCGCCCCGCCGCCTGGCTCGATCGCGGCTGCCCCGCTGTAACGAGAACCACATGGCTCCGGCAGCCCCTCGCCCCGCCCCGCCCCGCCCCGCCGGCCCCGCCCCGCGCCCACCCACTCACCGACCGGCGAGCCCGCGAGCTGCGCGCCGAGGGGCCGCCGGTGAGGAGGAGCCTCTCGCCCGGACTGGCTGCTGGCGGCGGGCGCTCGCTCCGCGGCGTTGGCCCGACCCGCTCAGGCAGCTCGGCGCCCGGGCTGAAGCCGCGACCGGCCTCGCGGTGCGGTGCTTCTCCCCTCCGGGAGCCGCGCGACGCCCAGCGGGGAACCAGCCCAGCCCCTGCCCCGGGGATGGCCGGCTCTGAAGTCGTTCCGACGGATGGATGGGTTAAGTCGATTTGTATGGCCGCCCATTTCGCAGATGCGACTCTGGGCGGCTCATGACACTCTCTTTTATCCGTTCAGTGTCCAATTCTCGGAGACTGCCTGGACAAGTCCCTGCAGTTTCCTTGGCAGGGTTTTTCAGAAGTGGTTTGCCATTGCCTCCTTCCAGGGGCTGAGAGAGAGTGGCTGGCCCAAGGTCCCCCAGCTGGCTTGGTGCCTCAGGTGGGACTAGAACTCAGGGTCTCCTGATTCCTAGCCTGGTCCCTAAACGACAACACGAAACTGGCTCTCACAACACATTAAGAGCAACGAAAAAGAATCTCCACAAAACAAGCCAGTGTGTTCATTTAGCCACAAATGTCTGGGTTCACACAGCATAGCCAGCCAGACAGTAGGCCTGGTTTCTGAGCCGGAAGGGTTGTTTCACCACGAATCACTCTGGCTTGATTCTATAACACCCCTCATGCTAAACTATGGTCTGTGAAATAATGTGGCTGAATTCACATACGCTCCTTTCCATGGTCTTGTACAGCAGCAGCATGGCTGCACCAGAAAGAAGTCATTTTGCCTGAAAGAAAAATCGTAAAATCTGAATCTGAACAGAATGCTTTTCTCTCCTACTAGAAGTAACTTCCTGAATGTCTGTAAATATTATACATGTGTATCTGCAAAGAGAAGAATTGGATGTGGCTTGCAAGATAGTCTCTAGATTAGAGATCCTGGCTTGCTCAAAGTAGCAAAAGCAGGCAGGAGATAGCATTGAACTTTGGCTGGGCTCATCCCATCCTGGCTAATATAGTCCTTAACACATGTACTGTGTATGGGACAGGCATAACTAAGGCTGCAGACATCAGTATTTATCAGCTGTGGATGACGGAGGAGTAAATAGTAAAGAGTGAAAAAGGTGATACTACAGAGCATAGAGAAGTGTGTAGAGCTTCTGGGAAGGGTGAAAAAGGAAGCTTGGAGAAATGATGAAGTGGAAGGGGCTATGGATGAGAAAAAGTATGAATGCTGCAAAAATTAAGAGAACGATATCATATAATGTGTAAAGAGAGTCTGGAATATTCTGCCCCTGGAGGTGAGACAGGCCCATTCACTCCCGGACTTCCGGAAGAACCTAAAAACCTGGTTCTGCCGCCTCGCTTGGGGTGGGAGGGGCACCAGTTCATCCTGGGGGTGGCTAGTGTCATAGATCTCTCCCCAACAAACAAGATCTGCGCTGCTTGGATTTTATATTTTATATTTATTTTATTTTTATAGAGTTATTTATATGGTAATTTATGTGTTTTAATTTTGATTGTAAACTGCCCAGAGTCCTCCTTTCAGGAGAGATAAGCGGTGATAGAAATTTGAAATATAAATAAATAGAGAGAGAGAGAGAGATAAAAAGGTAACTGGAAGAAGACACAGAACATGTATGATTAAAAGAGGCAGAGAAATTAGGTTTGGGTTTGCTCAAGAGATGGCCGTGCAATTTGTCTAACGTGTGTGTGAACACCTCATTGGTATCTGAACTGAAGGATCTCATTATTATTACCCTACACCGAGGGGAACATAGCAAAAGAGGAGGAGAAAACTACAGGGAGACTCATTTGTTAAAGCGTGAATGGTCGAATTCTGACCCAAAAGGTTAAAGAGGTGACAATGTGTGAAGTTTGGGAAGGGCAGTGAGCCCTCATACCAGTGTTTCTCAACCGTGGCCACTTTTAAGAGGTGTGGACTTCAACTCCCAGAATTCCCCAGCCAGCTTACTGGCTGGGGAATTCTGGGAGTTGAAGTCCACACCTCCTAAAGTGGCCGCAGTTGAAAAACACTGCTTTATACCATTCAGGAGGCGTAGAGACCAGATGTTTGCTCTTCAGCAGATCATTGAGAAATGCATGAATGTGAGAAAGAAAGTTGGTTCTACATTTGTTGGTACAGAGAAAGCACATGATAAAGTGAATAGGCCGGAATCGTGGAGTGCTTGGCACCGACATGGGTTTGAAGGCTGACTGCTGAAGGGGATAAGAGCAGACAATGATCGAAGTAAAATATGTGTCAGCATAAACAGTATTCTTAGGGAATGGTTCACTACTGAGATGGGAGTATCAGGATGTGCGATGGCCTCTTGCTTGTCTCGTGAATTTATGAATAAATGTGAAAGAAATGCTTGTGGTGATTTTTGTTGTTTGGGAAATGACCGTCCTGCAGATGATAGCACGTTACTTGCAGCAAATGCTAGCCAAACTGTGATGTTTCAAGGAACATGGATCTCAAAGTTCACGTTCCAGAGGTACGAAGATAATCAAGAGCAAAAGTCTATCACTGCCCAGAGTCCCCTTTTCGGGAGAGACAGTCAGCGATAGAAATTTGAAAAATAAATAAATAAAATAAAAACGGAGAGAACGATTGCAAGATACCCACAAATGGCACAACACTAGGACAGGGCGATGAACGCATGTACCTTATACAGGTAGTCCTTGACTTACGATCACAATTGGGATGGGCACTTCTGTTGCTAAGTGAGGCAGTTGTTAAGTGAGTCACACTCAATTTTATGACCTTCTTTGCCATGGTCGTTAAGCAAATCACTGCAGTTGTTAAGCAAATCCAGCTTCCCCCATTGACTTGCTTGTCGGAAGCCGGCTGGGAAGGTCACAAATGGCAATCGTGTGACCGCAGAATGCTGCAACCATTGTAAGTGTGAGCTGGTTGCCAAGCATCTGAATTCTGATCATGTGACTGCAGGGACGCTGCAACGACTGTAAGGGTGAGGACCGGTCGCAAGTCACTTTTTTCAGCACCATCGTAACTTCAAACAGTCACTAAACAAATGGTCATAACTCGAGGACTACCTGTAGAATGTTTTAAGATGTGCAAATGCTAGCAGAAGGGTAGTGGGAAACTGCAAGGAATGAATGATTGTTGAAAGAAGCAGAAATGGCTGTGTATAAGAGTGTCATGCTAACTTTGTCACGCGGAAGAGAGAGGTGGAGCTGTCGGAAGAAACGAAACAGTTGGGTGTAGAACATGTGGTACTTAACAGGCATGTGTGTGGCAGAACAAGAGTTTGTTGGGGGGAGAAGGAATGGGGATTCCGTGCAAGAGGGATCAGTACAGTTGCAGAATCATCTTGAGATGGCAGAGAGTGCAGGAGGACTGAGCTGCAAATCAGATACATAATGGAAGAGCAGCTGGGCCAGGCGGAAGCAAACCCGAGAAAGGGCTAGTTGGCTAGATGTTGCGGGAGAGCCAGGTTAGCCCAGGGGAGCCAGAAAAAAACGGGAGGCATCTGAGAGCACCTTTCCAAACCTTATTAAAAGGCAGAAGCATTCACGAGCTTCATCAGGCGGGTGGGATAGGTAGACCGATGTAGAGTTTCCACGCGTCTCATGAAGTCAGCTGCACCTTGCGAAAGCTTCCGCCTTTTAATAAAAGTTGCTAGCGGGAAAAGGTGCTACTCGATGTCTTCTCGTTTGTGGTTGGCTGCAGCTGATGAGGTCCTCAGAAAGGGAGAGGACATAACTAACCTTGTGGGCATGGCAGAAGCAAGGATGGCTAGTGAGGTTGGAAAGGTATGGCCAAGTGCCATGAATGGTTTGATGCACGGGTAGTCCTTGCTTAATGACCACAATTGGGACTGGAATTTCGGTTGTGAAGCGAAGCAGTCATTAGTGAATCCAACCCGATTTTACGACCTTTTTTGCAGCAGTCGTTAAGTGAATCGCTGTGGGCATTAAGCAGACCATGTGGTCTTTAAGTGAACCATGCGGTTCCCCATTGATTTTGCTTGCCAGAAGCTGGGCAGAAAGGTTGAAAATATTGGTCATGTGACCACAGGATGCTATGACCGTTATAAATGTGAACCGGTTACCAAGCGCCCAAATTGTGATTACGTGACTGTAGGGGATGCTGTGACGATTTTAAGTGTGAGGACCAGTTGTAGGTTGGTTTTTTCAGCACCGTTTTAAGTTTGAACCATCAGTAAACGAATGGTTGTTAAGCGAGGACTACATGCACATAAATAGATTTGACTCAATTTCTTTTCCTCTCTTGCTTTTCTTTCCTCTGCCTTACTATTATTCCTTTTCTGCACTGCCCACTTTGAAAGGGAATGGCATGATAGGTGGGAAGCATATGGAGGCAAATATAGCCGCAAAAATCAGGCTTCCATTCTGCCTGGAGCGAGCTGGGTTGGAGTCCCTTGGGCCAAAGAGATGACTCAGATGGGTAATGTTTTCGTTTTCAATTTCCCAGTTCAGTCCACAGCCTTGGAGTTAGTATTAACCAGGGCTGATCCTGCTTTACCTTTTCGTGATCTTTCAAGGTTAGCCACGCTTTTATTTAGTTTTTAAACGTGGATACTTCCTTTTGAGTAGGACAGATCCTCTTTTAAACAAACAAAACACCACTGGCTTGTTCCATCTTTATCTCCTGCTGGTTTGGGGAAGAGTCTTAGAAACATTGAAAATAGAGAACACTATGGAGGAAAATATCGATGGGGTCTCCCAGAGCATGATTCTTGGTCTTGTGCTGGTCAACATCTTTACAAACAACCTATAGCAGTGTTTCTCAACGTCAGCAACTTTAAGCCGTGTGGACTTCAACTCCCAGAATTCCCCAGCATAGCTGGCTGGGGAATTCTGGGAATTGAAGTCCACACGGCTTAAAGTTGCTGACGTTGAGAAACACTGATCTAGAGGGATGCCCGTTAAAAATACAGTTGACAGCAGGCCAGCAGGGCTGGCTAATACCTTAGAGACCAAAATCACAATTCAAAATGATCCCCACAGGCTTAAACATGGGGCCAAATTCCGCCTGGTGACGCTGAACACAGACATTTAAGGCCCTGCATCTGGGTAGGAAAAATCAAATGTATATGATGGGGAGACATGGTGTCTCAGCAGGGCATGAGAAGGGTTTTGGCGTTTGAGTGGACCCCCAGTGTGATGATTGCCTTAACCCAAATAAAACTCTCAGACTCAAAATCACAATTCAGGTTCTGGGTTTATTTAGAAAAGAGTGCAAACAGGTAAAAAGCTGAGAATGAGGAAAGCGCGCCTAAACTCAAACTAAATATCATCGTTTCAAACATCAGCCCACCCCCTCCCTCGCATACAGTACAGCCCCACATTCCCAGGTGCTCCTAACGAGCTCTGCTGATCAACGGGCAAAAAGACCTTGGCATTTAAGAGATAGCCCAAACACATTCCTCCCTGGCACAGTCCAGCACGTCTCGAGTACAAGGCTCTCAGCAGCACCCTCCCAACCAGCACACGTATCAGCACCTTGGCAAGCGAACCGTTACGATGCCTAAACTCCGCAACGGTGAACATGACACCCAGCTGAAGAGGCGCAAGCAGTGTGATGCAGCAGCTAAAAAGGCCAATGCCATCTCGGGCTGCCTTGCATGCGAATTTCAGGAGATGCTCACTTGGCTGGGCTCCGCACTGTTCAGCCCTCCTTGGAGTTGACGGTCCCCCTCCGGGCTTCTGCAGGAACTGGAGAAACGGGCTGGGTCAGAGGAGAGCTTCCAGGATGGTGCTGGGTCCCTAAACCAAGTTCTATCAGGACGTCAAACAGCGCTGGCGTGTTTATTTACTTTATTTATTTCTCACATTTCTTCACTGCCCTGGCTCACCAAGCAACTCTGGGCCGTTTACAATTCAATTTTCAACATTTAGCTTGCAAAAGAGAAGACTTGAGGGGACCCGAGAGGAATTTGCAGGTATCTCCAAGGTCGCCGTGCGCAAAAGGAGCACACAGCTGTTGAATTGCAGGGCAACCCGAAAACCAAGTGTCGAACGCCCTTTCCGGCCGCCTTTCCCCCACCTTCTTCCTGATCAGGGCAGAGAATTCAAAGCTGCCCTGCGTTTTTCTCCTCCCCGCTGCCAAAATGAACAACTAAAAGCGAGCTTTGCTTCTCATCTTTCTAGCCCAGTTCCTCGCTTCCAGCAACAGTCTGAGAAGCTCCCGGGGAGGATGCGAAGGCCCAACTTTCTCGTTTACCCCTTTTGTAGATGGTGGGGTGGAGATGCTTAATGGCCCTCCAGGACCTATTGAGCTGTGCTGTCTGGGTGGGTTGGTGGAAGGGCAGAAGATCCCTTTGAGGAACGTGCAAAAGCTTTAATTCATGCAGAGAGAGGTTGCTGACCACTTCCACACAATACATGTAACACCTAGGTTGAAAGGAGTCTGTGAGCTGTTTTCTGGGTTTGATGCCAGGCAAGGATCCCCAACCCATTATCTCCAATTTTCTTTTTCTTAATCCAATGATCTAGAAGTGGCTCAGACTGAATCCGTTCCCCTTTGAATCTTGATCTGCAAGCTCAAATTGAAGCAGGCAATTTGCATATCCCGAATCTCCAACTGGAATCCAATCAAACTCCCCCCACCCCATCCCCCAGGCAGGGTTTTCCTCCTCCATGAATATTGGACTCTTCCCTGAATGCCATTAAAGGCTCTGGCCACCACCCTATCTTGGAGCACTGAATTGGACAGCTATGGATTATATCAAGATGTTCTCCTTCTGCCCCAAGCTTTTCTGCCCACCCCCAATGTCTGTTAGCACATGGGCTGGGCAGAGGGAGGGACCCTTGGCCTCCATAATTCTGAAACGATTCAACCTCTGTGGCCAGGCGCAAGGTGACGGGGGCAGCCTCTGCATCCTGGTTTTCCTGTTTGGCCAAGTTCCTGCAAACCACCTTACCACTCAAATTTAAAAAAAGAAAAGAAAAGCTATTGTTGGCCCTTCTGCAGCTTGGTTCAGACCACAGCTTCAAAGGCAGGGGCGGGATCAGCAAGACACGCCACTTCCTCATGCAGGAATCACAACACTTGAGCCTTTAGGGGTGCGTCCCGCGGTTTAGGAGAACCTTGCCGTCCATCATTTATGGAGTGAGAGAAAAGGGGAGTTGCAACCAACAGAAAAAAAGAGATGTCTGCATCACATCCATATTTCATAGAATCCTTGGGTTGGGAGGGACCTTGGAGGTCGTCTAGTCCACCCCTTGTCCACCGCAGGAATCTTCATACCGTTCTGGTCAAATGAATGCTGACCAGGCTTTTCTTGAACACCTCCAGTGATGCAGCACCCACAACACTGCAGCACTGTCCCAGACAGACCCGGTGCATAACCTGGGGGTCCTCTTGGGACTCACAGCTCCTACCTGGAGAGCAGGTGTCAGCTGTGGCCAGGAGGGTTCATGTTGTGCACCAGTTACGCCCTTTCCTCATCGAGAGGCCCTTCAAACTCAGGTCACTCATGCCCTGGTCATCTCCCATATAGACTACTGTAATGCGCTCTACACAGGGCTACCCTTGAAGAGTATCCAGAAGCTTCAGCTGGTCCAGAATGTGGCCACGTGGGCAATTCTAGGTGCTCCAAGATGTAACACCTTTGCTGCGCGAGCCGCACTGGGTTCCAGTTTGCTTCCGGGTCCAATTCAAGATGTTGGTCACCACCTTTAAAGCCCTACATGGCATGGGGCCAGGCTACCTGAGGGACCGCCTCTTCCCCATTACATCCACCCATCCCACCCGATCATGCAGAGGGGGCATGCTGAGGACCCCATCTGTAAGAAATTCTGTCTGGCAGGGTCCAGGAGGCAGGCCTTCTCTGCAGCAGCTCCCATCCTCTGGAACATTCTTCCCCTGGAGGTGAGACAAGCCCCCTCTCTCCGGGACTTCGGTAAAAAACTGAAGACCTGGTTTTGCCATCGTGCCTGTGGCGGGGAGGGGAACAGTCACTCTTGGGGATGGCTGGTGCCCTAGAATGGCCCCTTTTATATTCATGGGCTGAAGTAAAACCTCACTGCCATCTGGATTTTATTGTATTTTATATTTTTATCTTCTATTTTTATCTATTGTACTATTTATAGTTTGTATTGAATTTTAAATTTTATTTCTATTGTAAACCGCCCAGAGTCCCTCCTCAGGGGGGGAGATGGGCGGTGATAAAAATTTGACAAATAAATAAAAAATAAAAATTTTCAACTTCTGCCCTGAGGTCTGAAAAATATCTCATGGGTTCCTCCAGGGCCAGAAAGTTGAGAAAGGCTGGTTTAATGGCTCTCTCAGTCAGGAAATTCCTCCTTAATTCAAGTTTGGGTCTCTCACTGTAAAGCAGTGTTTCTCAACTTTGGCAACTCTAAGCAGTATGGACTTTAACTCCCAGAATTCCCCAGCCAGCCATACTGGCTGGAGAATTCTGGGAGTTGAAGTTCACACCTCTTAAAGTTGCCAAGGTTGAGAAACACTGCTATAACGCTTGCATCCAAACACATGCAAGTACCCATGTGTTTGTGCGTGAGAGGAAAAGTGGATGGTTTGGGGCTTTGCTAAACCGTTCCACTACAACCAAACATGGCCACATATCCTAATCTCTGAAACACGGTTCTCAGGGCTTCAGCCACGACACTGGCTGGCCTCAGGAAGGTCTCCTTCTTCCTCTCCGGTGTTTCATTTTCAGTCTGGGTCTCCACTTTGCAGTTCACGGAAATCGGTGAGCCTGCGTGGAGATGGAGAGACAGTCCTCCCCTTCTGTTTGTCCAAAACCCCACCCTGCTCAGCAAACTTCTGCAGGCCAATATTTCTCTGCCCCCATGTTGGCTCCTAACCTGTTGGCCCCCAGCCTGCTGGGCTGGAAACGAACCCCGCCCTTCCTAAGGAGGCTCCTCTGCTGGATCCCGTCGGCCACCCTGCCCTCCGCCCACCAGCCATTTCCCATTTTCCTTTTCCACCTGACCCTTCCCCTCCCTGCTCAGGACCAGCCTCCCCCTCGAGTTTGCCCCGGAGATGTTCGTTTTTCCAAGACCTTCAAGAAGGCTGACGCTACTTGCTGCTTAGGGAATGTGTTACGTTACGAGAAAAACAGGCAACCAGGCAGAAGACACTGTCCTTCTCTGGTATGCGCTGTGAGAGCGCACTAAAAGGAGCGATGCCAAGCCAACCCACAAAGGCCCACCTTGTTTCCCCTCCATGAACCAGGAATACCCTGGATTTTCCACCAGGCTACAATTTCTAGAGTCCCCAGCTGTTGCTGATTCAACACTAGATCTAAGGGCAGGGCTGGAAAAGTTGCAGCCTGCATTCTGGACCTGAAATTTGAGTGCAAATCACTCAATCGTGGTATAATATGGGGCCTCTGGGCATCAAAATGTTGCCTGTCTTGCTTAGGGGACTCTCCAGTCTGCCCCCCAAGAAGCAAAACAGTGGCAATCCCACGTCCCCCACTGTGTTGCACAAGTGCTCCCAGCATACAGTTTGAAAGGAGCACGGTCCTGCCTCTGAACTCCGGCTAACGCTATTTTCAGCATTTTTCGATGCAGCGGAATCACGAAAGGATCGCCGATACTGCGCCAAAGCATCCAAGCGGTGTGGTTTGAAAAGTGGAATTCTGCAACGGAGTAAAGTTTGCAAATAGCAACATTTGCATAACTGGTTCTGCTTCTCCTTGCTGTGCAGGAAGGATAAAGCATCTTCTCAGAAGCCTCACAACACGTTGTTTTCGTGGAGGTCCGCTTGGGCCAAGCTTCCTCCAAACAAAAGTCCTTTGCTCACAGCCATGGAGGTCAGAAAGTCCTTTTTCAAAAAATAAAACGTAGGTTTCCAAAAGTGCCAGACTTGTGCAACAGGGCTGTGGAAGTGCACAACAGCTGCTAGTTGTCAGTTTTGAAAGTTGGAGGGTGGCACTGGGGGGGGGGGGTCCTCCAAATCAAAGGCAGCAACTTCCCCAAGCTGGTGCCCTCCATCCATCCAACGCACCATTTTCTTACCCAGCGGGAGGTCAATGCATCTGGAAGGCTGGGCCCAGAGGATGATCTTCCTTAAATGGAAAGAAAATCATCTTTCTGACTTTAAGGCATGGATTCGGGATGTGTGTGTGTGCTATCAATTTTTGGAGTGTCTCTATATTCTAAAAATGAGAAGCTGGGGCTAGATTTAATGTTAACTTTAAGGACTGGATTAATGTTGTACTAAATTGACACTATGGCTGTTTTGTTGTTAATTTTGTAAGATGTTTAGTTTATTTTAATCACAATAACATGTGTAGAGTTTTTGTATGGTACAATCACTAGCGCAGTGTTTCTCAACTTGGACTTGGAAGATGGGTGGACTTCAACTCCCAGAATTCCCCAGCCAACCATGCTGGCTGGGGAATTCTGGGAGTTGAAGTCCACACATCTAAAAGTAGGCAAGGTTGAGAAACACTGGCTTAGAGAGGCAGGAGCCCAGTCAGTTAACTGAACTGACATTACAAACACATGCCTGCCTTGCGAACTATGGCTTGTCCAGCAGAATGTGGTCTCCTGCCAAGTCAAGCTTGACTCCTGGTGACTTCATGGAAACATCCACATCAGTTGCTGGGTAACAGTATGAAAGTGGGGTCTCCCTGATTGGAATGTTTTTGCAACTTTCCCATCTAGCTGATGGTCCTGAGATTTTCCGGTATTCAAGACAGTAACCCAAGTCCCAGTCCTCCCAGCCCAAATGAGGCTAGCTAGATGCTGCACTGCCAAGCAACTGGTTTGAAAATCACAGCTCACCATTATCTATGAATCAAGCTGACATATGAAAAAGTCCCAGCTGTCAATTGTTTGGAGTTTCAGGAACAAGCGTCTTTAGAAGAACTGAATAACGGAGTGGTAATAATTAGATCATTTTTAGTATTCCATGAAGTCCACAGTCATCATTTTATTTTAGCCCCCACTTCCCTTATTTCAGAACTAAACCACCATGCTACATTGGTGGAAAGCCTCACACAAACCACTAAATGAGGAAGAACTTCACACTTTTGAACAAGCTTTCTAGACCAGCACCCAAAAATCATTTTGTTGTGCCGTTACTGAACACAGAGAGGCATTGCAACTTCAAGGGTTGAACTACTGAGTGCCATCAGTGAGCTCCTGATACCTTCAAAAAAATCCTCCTTTCGTACCACAAGATTTTATGATGACTGTAGGAAATCAGAAATTCCAGTCTGGAAGTTGAAACCCCCTGAAAAGGAGAAATGCCAGTGCAACTTATTAACTCCAACTTTTTTTTTGCTGCAAGCACCTGGCAGTCAACGGAGCTCATGTTAATGCAACTGTCACACTTCCAGCTGTTCTCCTGTTTTTGGAGTGAGGCCTAACTTAGTGGGGAAGAAAACCTTCTAACTTGATATGGCTGTAAAACCAAAGATGAATTGTGCTTCTCTTCTGTTCCCTTTTCAGATTTTTTTTAAAAAGGATATGAATCATCTCTCATTCAAGGCGTCTAACCGCCGGAAGATGAGCAGAGGTAGATTGCTCAGCTCGAGCTGCACCGTTAACAGTTCTTCAGATGCTTGGCTTGGCTCAGACCATTTTTAAATTCAGTCAGGCCAGGATTCTTCTCTTCCACAGAAGCAAAGGAGAAGGCCAAGTAGATCTTTTATGCCGCACAGGGAAGATTCTGTTGGCATTAGTATAAAATGGACGATGACAATGAAATGGACATTCTTGGTTATTACAATGGAACATACACACATACATATGGATTCCATGTGTGTGTGTAAGTGTACATACAGGGCGAGTACTACATATACATATGGGTTCCCAAAAGTAATGGGGCAGTCACTGAGATGAGTACCAGTCACTGTAATCTCCTCCTCCTCCTCCTCCTCCTCCTCCTCCTCCTCCTCCTCCTCTCCTGCACAGACACACATTTTTTTTTCCTGGTTTACTGTCAATTTTTCACTGCCCCATTACTTCTGGGGCATCATGTAGATACATTTGATTGATTGATTGATTGATCTATCAAATTTATTCACCACCCATCTCACTCAGAGAGCAACTCTGGGCGGTTTGCATGAAATAGGAATAAAACATTAGTCAAAATACGATAAAACGATACAATAAAAACCATCTTCTTCATACTATGTTCTAAGAGGCGGATGGTTAAAAAAACGTTCTTAATCTGCAGGAATGTGAATCTTCTTGGGTAGAAGTCAGAACTGCCATAGCCTGGAATGGTCTTCGGAGGGATGCATCTCTGGCACGCAGGTCCAGGCCTCGACAGGGGCTGCTCTGGAGCTTTTCCCCCCTGGTTCAAATCCACACCCAACAGGCACAGCGACTGCCTTCTCATGTTTTGCTGACACCGCACAGCCCCGGCTAATTTGAGATTCCATCTGGCTGAACCACTCTGGGCTGTTTCAGCAGGGCTGGTGTGTGTGCAAAGGATCACAGCTGTCTTTGGCCGGCGTTCAGGGCTCTGCGAGGAAACACCCTCTGACTCAAAGAACAGTCCGCCTGCAGAACTGCAAGCAGGCAGCAAAGAGGACAGAGCGGGCCGGAGAAGGAAGAGACAGAGACGAACAAGCCAAAGCAGCAACGGGGAGTATTTCCCTGGGGAATCGGAACTGCCTTCCCCGGCTGGCCAGCTCCAGATCTCTTAAGGCAGGGTTCCTCAACCCTGGCCACTTTAAGATGTGTGGACTTCAACTTTGCTGGCTGGGAAACTCTGGGAGTTGAAGTCCGCACAGCTTAGAGTTGCCAAGGCTGACAAACGCTGCCTTAAGGTCTTGGGCCAGGCTGGCTTGGAATTCTGGGAGCTGTAGTCCCAGCTCACCTGGAAGCATTTCGTTTTGAGAGGGACCCAGGGCAAGCCAGTGGCAGCTCGACTAATTAAGCGTCACTCCTGGAAGGTATGAATCTCTCTCACAAAAGGACATGGGGAGGGGGGCGTTAAAAAAGTCAAGATGGGGGCCATGACCATGCAGTTGTAGCCCTTCCCTCGTTTTATGCTCAACACATGTAAGAAAATGGGAAGGGCTTCAATTGCACAGTCATGGCCATTGTGTTGACTTTTTTGACACCTCCTGAGGAGGCCTCTGTTCCTATATTAGTTAACAGCTGAAGAAAATGATCAGTGGAAGTATCAGGAGCAGGGATATTGTAAGAGATTTTAATTTTTTTTTCTACCACAGATAAATAAAAACACACAGGGCAATAATCCAATTACTGGTGATACAAACTACCCAAAATACAAATATTTATATAAAAATAACAAAAGCTACTTTCACACATAAAACCACCAACTTAATAGTTGTTTATAAATTAATTCTACATAACCCTGATCCATGAGAATGTAGGCAGAATATGAAAAATCCTTGTTTGTGGGTTGAAAAAAAAAATCTTCCTACGATCATTGGTTTGCAAACACAACAGCGAAGCTACCTGGTGACTGGGAAGGGTGCCCACGAACCCGCATTAATGTCAGGAAATCCAAGGTGCATAAGGGGAAAACTGCCTGAGTAGTCTCTCTGCACAAACTCTAGCCTAGACAAGAAAAAAAAGAGTTAAAAACCTTCTACATGCGTTATGGTTTATTAAACCCAGGAGGATGCTGTTTGTTCTCAGCGTCATTCCCAAGGGACTTTTCTTCCCAAAACGCGATTGGTGATTTTCTGTTGGTAAAGAAAAGAATGAATCAGTTAAGACTGGGAACATCCCCCACCCTGCCCCAGAAAGCCCCTTTGCTCCTTCCCATCTCTCTTTCCCTCCCTGCAAGGACAGATGTCCAGATTCATGGGGAAGGGGAGGGGAGGAGGAAGAGGAGATCCTTGAAAAAGCCCCCAGTGGCTGGTGGAGGTGGCAGAGGAAAGCCCTTGGAAACGGACCAGAAAGCCAGGGCCATCTGTGGGGAGGCATGAAACTTGAGGCTTCCATACCATGCTGCCACCCAACAGCCCCGCCTTGTTCATTTCCCCTTGGCTTAACAATGCAACCCTGAAAGAGGACCACACTGTTCCAGGTATCCACAGGAGCCAAAGGTATATCCTCCGCATAAGTTTGAGAGCTGCTAAGAAAGCCCGGGGGTTCTTCAGCCCCCCCCCCGAAAAACAGCCTGGTGGAGCCCTTATAAAAGTGACGAGAGAAGAGACACCCCACCGTGCAAATTGCAGCCCTGCATCCCGTTTGCTGTGCTGCCCCCTAGTGGCTCATGCTCAACGGCGGCTTCCTTTTCATGCACCTTCATTTGGCCAGGGTTGGACTTTTACGTTAAGGGCAAAATTGCAAGCCTGTTTCATGCCCTGCCTGAGAAACCGGCTCTCTAGGGAAGCCCTGCCCCTTACGGGATAATGCCGCTCTCCGCCAAGAATGTAATCTCCGCGCCATCACCCTTTTCTCAGGCAGGTCGGTTTGCAGCCACCTGCCACAGCCAACAGGGCAAGGCCCAGTTTTAAGGTGCTCGGTGCTTCAAGACTGATGAAACCGATCAGCTCACTGGTGGCCCCCAAGCTGTGATCTCAGATTCCTGATAAGCCATAATGCCCTTCCTCAACCAAGAATCGGTGTTTGGGTGGGGGGTTCCACACATCAAGGCCACATCTCTGAAAAAGGCACCCCTTCTATTCCAGAATAGATTTCCTTCTTCCTCCCTTCGTGGGACCCAGAATTCAGGAGCTCTGGGCGGGGAGGGGATAGATTTTTGGCAGGTGGGAGATGGAAATTTAACCCACCGTACAGAGTCCTGAACACCCCACTACCCTTGGTGTCCCCTTCATTTCAATAAAGCAGCGTTTCTCAACCTTGGCAAGTTTAAGATGGGGGGACGTCAACTCCCAGAATTCCCCAGTCAGCAGGTCTAGGGACCTGCTGTCTCTAGGAGCGCACTTCGTAAGGCTCAACACCATCACAGTACCTATCGTGCTGCGCTTCTAGAAATCAAAATGAAAAACCCATTCCCTTTCCTCCTGCTCAACCAAAAAGCAAGGCTTAATGTCTCTGAGCAGAGGAAAAAACAGGGAAGAATCCCACCACCCCATTTCCTGATGACTCCTTGACTCGCAGGTCCTCCCATCCAAGCTGAAGGATGAGCCCTTTCAGCCCACCTTCTCCTGGATCCTTCTTCCAAGTCAGATGACAGCCAAGGTGTCCTCTTATAGTAGCAGAATCTGCCTCTGGAACAGGCTGCCATCGGACAGGCAAAGGGGAGGGCTGGGCTGGGCTCTGCCGGGGCATGGGACTTAAGGGACTAGCCCTCAGCAAGCACTTATTTTAACCGAATAAGGTGTCAACGCACCACGCCTGGACCTGCATAGCTGGGCGTAAGTTAGCATGACTACTTCACAGTTGCCCCTTCTCTCCGGTGGTTTCTTGCCCAGACTGCCTCCTGCCCGACAGCTTTTGGGCCCCCCTTTCCACCAGAACTGAGCGGCATCCCCGGCCACCAGCCCCAACCATCCCTCTCTGGCCCTCTTCGACCGGAGGAAAAGGAAGCGGGCACCCACCGTTTTATAAAGCTGGGCCTTCAGGCGGTTGGTGGAATAGTCGGATCTCCTCTTTTCTTCCTCACGTCTTTTTCGCACCTCAGGCAGCTGCTCATATATGCTGGCGGAGGAGAGGGAAAGTGAGAAGGCGGCTTGGACGGAAGCGGTCCCGCCCTGCATCCTAGCAAGGCTAAGGGAGCGGAGAGTCACGGGGATGCAGGTGGAGATGAGGCCGGGAGGAAGGAAGCCTCTCTGGCCCAGAATCAGACCTCACGCCAACATCCTTGTGGTGCTCCTCGCGGTGGCTTCCTTTGGCCAAAGCCACGGTCACAGCCCAAATTCAAGATCGGCTGTCAGCTCAGTTTCCTGGGGCTGCCGTGCTCCCCAGAAGGAATGCCCACGTTACGATCTTCCCCCGAACAAGGATTGCCAGCCAGAGGAAGAAGAAATCCCTGCTTCGGGACCCAAAACCTTCTACATCAGCCCTTCTCGACCTTTTGGCCCTGGAGGACCCCCTGAAATATTTAAGATATTTAGGATAAATATCTTAAATATTTAAGATATTTAAGGTAATAATAAAGATTCAGGCTCAAATGTAGGCCAGAAGTTACAAAATCATCATATTTGTTTTATGAGTAGGCCTGTATACACTATATGCACTAACACTGTTCTTAAACTAGAAATAAAGAATGAAACTTACCTCTTTAATGGGAAGTTGCCCGAACTTGAAATAATTTTTTAAATGAATCGTGATCTCCCAGGGAACCCCCCGAGACCTCTCGTGGAACCTGAGGGTGCCACGGAATCCTGGCTGAGAAACCCTGGTCTACACAATTCTGCAGTTGACTCACTCAAAAGGCTGCAGCAGAAATCAAGCCGGGATTCATTAGCCTGGAACTGGATGCCACCCCTAAAGGTGGCCGTTTTATGGGATGTTACTTTCCAGGAATTTCCCCGAACCTGATAACCCCATCGAGGGAGGGGGCAGCAGCCGGACTGCCGCTGTTGAAGGTGAGCAACAGGCTAGTATCCAGCGGAACCAGGGTTGGGAGATTAAACCAGGTGACGGGAGCTGGGAAAATGTCGATTCTGACTTGGGTGGCCTTGGTCACCCTCTCCCTTAGAGAAATAGTTGGAAGGCACTTGTCAAAAGGGACAGAAGGGACTACTGAAACGACATAGAAGGTGGCTAACCTTATGCTTATGGAGAAGACTGCCTGCGAATTGCTCCCAGATTCCAAGCTCCAGAATTATAACATTTATGAAACCCCATTTATGCCAGTTAAATGCATGAATCGTTATAAAATATGGAGGATTTGCTTCTATGTTTTCTGAGAAACTGCAGAAAACGGGGGGGGGGGCAGTTTGTTTAACTTCGGTATGGGTTATGTCCCTCAGTGATTACATTTGTACTGCTTTGTCTATTGCTGGTTCTTTCTGTCCAGGATCCTGATTGTCCATCTGACTCCACCACGATGCAAGATCCTTGCTTGCAAATTGCCAGATGCCTGTTTTTTGTTGAACTGGCAGTAAACCTTTCTCCTGCCATAAACCATTCTCAGTTCCTCGGGCGTTCCAGATATTGTGGGTTTATGTCCCCAAAGCTCCAGATTTCCATTCTAAAGCCTCTGATTTATTCATATGCTTGATGCGCGTCTGGCTGGCCATGCCAAAGGATGAAGTGTCTGGTTCAAAGGCCCAGTTCGGGGCACCATCTCAGCAGAGTCCGTGCAGGAGAACTGCCTGGTAGATGATGCCCCAGCTTAATTAGGACCCAGGAAGAAGCACGGCTCGGCTTTCCTCATTTCCCAGCTTGTACGTCTTAATAGGAATTCATTAATTCCTTAATAGGAACGTAGAAGTAACCGAGTCTGTGCTATTTATGATGCTTATCCATTATTCCCTCTGAACATAACCCAAGAGAGTCATTTTCCAGGCAAAATCAACCCAACCCCCTTACCGTTTGGATCGCTCAACCATTTCATTCTTGGAAATTGCTCTTTTCCGAATTGTCCGGTAGTCTAGACAAAGGAAGAACACATGGGATGAGAGCGGCCTTCCCTGACTGCCAAGGAACTCAATCCCAGTTTGCTGGTGCAAGACGATCACCCTAGGTCCCAGGGCATTACGGGGATGGATGTTAGGAGAACCACCACCCTTTGCAAGGAAGCGCGGGGGCAAAGGACGCCGCGCCTCGCTGATGGAGAGGGGCAGGGCCCCCTTCCAGCACGTTTGGGCCCCCCTTGGAAGCCAAAGCGAAGCTTAAGAGGCTGCAAGTGCACAGCAACCAAACTGGCACACCAACAAAACTCCACCATTGCCAACAACCACCATGCAGGGCAGCCAGGCAGGATTATCCCCACAGTCCTTGAGGTGCAGAGCTAACAGCACTTTTGAGAGTTTTTTTTTTTGAACAGGAAGTGGTAGAATTAAACTATCGGTGGGAATGCCCTTTGGAAGGTCATCTGGACAGACATACCTCCTCATCCCCACTCTGCTCAAATATCACCATGCATAAAAAAGGGCAAGCCAGGGAAGTCGGTCGGTCTGGAACTCTTGCCTAAAATCCGAAATTGTTACCTGCCTCCTTATAAGGAAAGGCAGGGCCAGTCTGCCCTTGGGCTGGAGCAGGGTCTGCAGCCAAATTTCATGGGCTTTCTTCTGCTCAAACAAGAGGGGAGCAGAGCTGAGCATTTTCTCTACTTAGTGCTTAAGGGGAGAAAGGGGAAAAGGAAAAGGAAGTAAAAAGGGGGTTCTGAATTTGTGACTTTTCAAGCATCTTTCACACAAAAACATTTATCCAATTCTGATCCGCAAGAGGACAGCTGCCTGTCCATACAGTGAGGTGGATTTTTAGCTTTCTATGTACAAGAAAGCTTTATTACGGCCTTCCCCAACTCTTTCAAGGACCAAAGGCAATGTATGAAGCAGCGTTTCGCATGAGCATGGGGGAAGCCAAGATGACTTGTGAGTACAGAAAGGTGGGGAGACATCAGTGTGTGGCAGAGGGGTACACGAGGTCTCACAATGCTTCCTCCCCTCCCCTTTATATTTGCCTTTATTTTCTTTTCCTTGCTACCTCTTCTCCACACCTTGCGTTAACAATGCTCCCCCCCAAAAGGGAACAGCATGAAAGGCATGTAGGTATGTGTTCTCCACCTCTAGATGTGCTGAGCAACTGTTCCCGCCTCCCCAGCTTTCGTGGGCATGAAGTAAATGAAGGGTACCTGGTTGCAGAAAACTGCTTTATGCACTGATTTCTCTCCCAAGGAACCTGGTGTCCTACCCCGGAGGAGCCTCACTCCCTGGGATGCACGGATTGTTGCGGTGGGGTTCCCTGGGGCTGACTCGCATGTGGGAGTTGCCTAGGATGCACCAAGCAGTTCCCTTTACAGGTAGTCCTCACTTAATGATCATTCATTTAGTGATGGTTCAGACTTATGACGCTGCTGAAAAAACCGACTTACAACTGCTGCTCACATTTTATGACCGTAGCAGTGTCCCACAGTCACATGATCACAATTTGGGCGCTTGGCAACCAGTTCGCATTTATGACCATCGCAGCATCCCGTGGTCAACGTGATCACTGTTTTTGACCTTCCCACCTGGCTTCTGGTAGGCAAAATCAACTAGTAAGCAAAATCAACAGGGAACCGTGTGATTCGCTTAACAACCACATGGTTTGCTTAATGAGCGCGGTGATTTACTTAATGACCACCGTTGTAAAATTGGGTTGGATTTGCTTAATGACTGCTTTGCTTATCATCCGAAATTCTGGTCTCAGTTGTGGTCATTAAACAAGGGCTACCTGTATTTAAGCAGCAAGTTAAATAAGCAAAAAGTCTAACGTAGCAGAAGCAGCCAGGTTTTGGGGGTCTTTTTGCCACTCCTGCTAAGGCTGTTTCTGCTGCCCCCCCTGAACTCAACAGTCGCTCGTTTCTTCAGCAAAGCGCCAATCGACACCACAAGCGTTTTGGAGCATGGCCCATGTGTAGAATAAGAAGGCACCTCTGTTAGAGAGACCACTGGTATTCCTATAACTCCTCACATCAGGGGGATTGAACAGTTCTTCTCTCTCCCCCTGGAGCATGCTCTGCAGCTTTCGTTCTTCCATGAGCAGCTTGAGGCGTTTCACACGTTCCCCAGAGCTGGAAATGAAATCAGGACGATGCATTGCAAGAGACGCCTAAGTGGGGAAGCAAAAGGAGGAAAAACCACTTCAGTCCTGGGGAGATGACCTAAAGCAGCCCTGAAAAAGTGCCTCGGCGGCAGAGAATGATTTTTGCAAAGCCCAGAACAAGGCCTCCGCAAAGCTCAAGAGACTTCTCTCTCCGGGACTCATTAAGAAAGGCTTTGATGCTGGACAACTCACCGGAAAGACATCAGACTGGGGAATAAGTGTGCCCGCATATTTGTAAAAGGGAACAGATATTTTAAACGAGCGCGACAAAGCAGCGTGCACGTGGGACCCGTGGAACAAAGCTTCTAACCAAAACAAAAGACAAGACAGCCATGGGAAAATCAAATTAGCTCACGGTCCTTCTTGGAGAAGGGGCTGATATCTGCCTGAGGCAGGAAAGAGGAGGGCACGTTCCCGTCCTTATGATCCTTGGACAGCCTTTGGTCCAGGAGGCGGGAAGCCGCAAGAAGCGCGGGGTCTTTTTATTCCAAACTGGCATTTGATGACAGGGTTGGGTAGTTGATGAGAGAGTCGACATGTCATGGATGACACACTCAGGAAGATGCATGCATGCATATGCGTGCAGACACATGCACAAGCCATGAGCGTGCAAAAGTTTGGCAGGACTGGGCAGAGCTGCTCTCCTTCCTGAGGCATCCATGCGCCCAGCCTTTGCCGCCTCCCCCCCGCCCCGAGGTAAACAGGCAGGGCCGAGAGAGCAGAAGGGTGGCACCGAGGCCATCGTCTTCCTGCTGGTGCAGGTCATGTCTGTGCCTGGCTCCAAGGAGGGGTCTCTCCTCTCTAGTGCCTTCCACAAATGGAGTCCCCCAGAGCAGGGGGATGGTGACAGCCCTTCCCCACTCCCGCCGAAGCATTGTCCTGAGTGTGAAAGCAGCAGAGCCTCACCCCGGGTGCCCCACACGGCAGATCACCTTGGGGGCTGCAGCATCAGCATCCCCAACGTGGAGGGTGGGGGGCAAAAGCCAGAAGCGAAGCCTGGATTTTACCTGCAACTTCATTTCCCCCAAAGCCGGGGGAGGCTCATTCTCAGCATCTTGGGCTGGAGCCGCCAGACGCACCTGGAGGCCCCCGTGATGCTCCGGCCAGTTCTTCTCACGGAGAGGCTCTCGCCACGGCTTTCTTCTGGGCGGGGACGCTGACCACAGCGGGGCAGGGCTGGGCAGGAAGCCGGCGTCAGCACCAGCCTCCTCCTGGGGATCCCGTTTTAGATCTGCCACAGGGACGAACCAAGAGACTCCTAGGAAGGGGGCAAGGGAGAAAAGAGATGCCGAGTTCCAACTGTCTTGCGGATATGGCAAGGGCAAGGGCAAGGGCAAGACCAGCCAGCTAGTTTCCAGGCCCAAGAAGGACTAGAACTCACAGTCTCCCGCTTTCTGGTCCAGCATCTTTGGCTCTACCCCAGACTGGCTCTTGTAATGCAGCACAAACAGATGCTATCCACAAGAGCCCCCCGCGTTACTCCAAAGCAACCCCTTTCCAGAGACCTTGCATCCACTGCCACTGGCTCCTTCGCGGCCTCCTCTCTGCCAGGAAGCTGCCTGGCTGCCGTTTCTGCTGGTCCCTGTCTTCCGCCGGGAGCCCACCTCGCTGAGCCAACGCATCCTCTGTCCTGCTCCTTGCCCCTCCCTGGAGCGTTGCCTGGCTTGAGGTCGGGGTGGGGAACGTCAAGCCCACGTCGCGAGTGTGCTTCTTAGTTGCGCTGTTCACGATCTCAAAGTCTCCTGGGAGTCAAAGGAAACACAGTTCGTCCCTCAGCGCAGCCACAACACTGGCCAATCTCCATTTCTGTCTGGGAATTCTCTTATGAGGGGCCTAATTAATATGTCTCACAAGTCCCTATAAAAATTACAGTAAAGTAAAACATGTCATACATCCTCTATAGTAATGTTTCTCAGCCATGTCAACTTTAAGATATGTGGACTTCAACTCCCAGAACCCACGGTACCCCAAAATCAGGAGGAGTTTAGCAGCACCTTCCCAAATAACCACTTTGATCAAAAGGCGTCAGATTTCACTTACGCCTCTCAATAGGGCTTGCTAGTCTGAAAAGGTGGTACTGGCTCTTTTGGGTTTTCACCTTCTGCACAAGGAAGTGTGAGACAGACAGTGACATGTGCCATTCCAGCTGTTCCCGGATCAAATTTAACAGATCCATTGCTAGGGAAAAGAAACACAGATCTCCCTCAGCTCACTCTCTAACTGCAATGAAGCTCATGGCAAATGAACTTAAAAACCTTGTGTTTCATCTTCCCTTTGTCCGTGCAGCATTTTAAAACTACACTAAATTATTCAAGGTGGTGGGAGATGACTGGATACATATCTAAAAGTGGAGCCTGTACCTTTCGTTCCCATTCCTGAGCAGGAAAAAAAACAACTGTGACTAGTGCAGATTAACAGGGAGCTGGGGAGAATGCTATTATACTGCAGAAGAATGAAGTTCAGGAAGACCAGCTAGTAATTTTGAAATTTATTTGGATATACTGGTTTTGACAGGAGTTTATTAAACCCAGAAATTAAAGACAAGAAACCATCCCAAACGTTTGTCTGCAGGAAAAACAACTGAATATAATATACAAGACAGGATGGGAAACTAACCTAGCCCAAATTGCTCATCAACTATGCGAGAAACAATAATAAACATGCACATTTCTGTTATTGGTAATTAATGTAATTTGGAAATCATCTGCACAATGGAATAAATGGGAGCCAAGACGCAGCTGGTGGACAAACTGCATTTCACTCCACGGCATTTAAAAGAATGATTCTGGAACTGTTAAACCCAAGAGGAAACCCCACTTGAGTTATTAAAATGGGCTCAAAAATACACCTGAAAAGAAAATGTCTTTGATTTCTTCCTTCCTTGCTTGCTTCTTGGTTTCTGAGCCTTTTAAAAAGTATATGCTATCAAGCTGACAAATTTATCTCAAGGACTAGAAAGACCAGAAGGTTTATTTTGGTACTCAATCAGTAATACTCAGGATTTGCTGGTTATGGATGTGGGGGTTTGCCTTGACGGGAAGGGGGAAGCTGTGGCCAAGGGGGTCAGTTACGACCCACCCGGGACCCAACCATCCTGGCAATGCTAACTCCTGCCCTTATCACCCCCCAGCTGGACTACTGCAGTGAGCTCCATGTTGACTGCCTTTGGAGGTACCCTGGAAGCTACAGCCGGCCCAGAACCCAGCGGCTAGACTCCTGATGGGTTAACACCATCAAGCGAGAGCAGCACCTACTCCAAATCCGCTGCCTTGGTTGCCAGTGGACTTCTGGGTGCAAATGGAAGTGCTGGTTATCACCTTTCCAGACCTTTCCAGCAGAACACCACGATGTATCAGGCAACACCGTGCCCAAATCAACTCTGCTCTCCAGTCTTTAAAAAGGGCCTGTTCTGGATGCCCCCTCCTCGTGAGGCTGATGGCCTTGGGTCAGACAATAGGCCTTCTCTGGGGTCAGCCCCATTACAGGTAGTCCTCAACTTACGACTGTCGTTTAACAATGGTTCAAAGTTAAGACAGCCTCAGAAAAAGTGTTTTACAACCTGAACTGGCACTTAGGGTTACATGATTGCAATTTGGGCACTTGGCAACTGGCTCGCATTCACGACCACTCGCAGCGTCCTGCACTCACATGATTGAAATTTGTGACCTGTTTTGCCAGTTTCTGGCAAAAAATGGCAAAAAAGTCCACTAGGGAAGCTGGATTCGCTTAATGACTGTCATAAAAGTGGTTGCAACATCAGGGTCCGGTCTCATGAAGATTCAACATATGACTGCAACAACTTACAACAGAAATTCTGGTCCCAACTGCAGTCATAAGTTGAGGACTACCTGTATACAAAGCACTCTTCCCACCAGTGGTACAGATGACCACAAGCATCCTCAAAATAGGCTGAAGGAGGGACTTCCAGGTGAGGGAATAGTGAACTAGTTCAGACGTCTCCAAAGGAGTGGAGATGACGACGTGGCCAAGACCGACGGACCGGTGGCAAGCTCAGTCCAATGGAGCCCCTCTAGATAAGGAGAAGAGAAGACAAGAGATCGCCCACTTGTGCTCCAGATGGATGCTCCTCGTGAGGAGACCACAGGACAGCGGTCAACCCGCAAGTCTGAGAGCCGGGAAACAAGGGAAGCCACGACGCTCTCAACTGCAGCAGACCCTTTAAGGCCACTGGGTTCGTCCAGCCTCACTTTCTAACACCTGTTGGATTTATAATTATTTTAAAGTTAAAAGAGATCTTCCAAGCAACAAGCTTGAAAAACTACCTGGTTAGTAAAACTTCAACCCAAAATAGAGGCAAAACTAACTACCAGCTTAAAGAATTTAAAGACTATAAAATAAATGGCAAAAAGCTAAATAAGAATTTAATTCAAGGAAGTTATAAATGAATTAAGGGACCAAATCAATTTGGAATATTAGGACTTTTGCTAAGATTTTTCAAATAACTAAGTAAACAAATTATGATCTTTGTGGGAACATAAATTGTTTAATCTATCAGGAAAGAGATGATTGGCTGAAATTTGGAAACAAAGAAACAAAGAGACTTTGTGATTATAGAAACATGGGTCTTCACAACCTTCCCGAAGTCCAGGAGGGGCAGGGAGAAGACTGGTCCAAAAGAGAGACTCTATGACAGAGAGGGCACAAATTGTGGGGCCCACTAGGTGACAGTGCTTCATCGATGGGACCTGGAGCATGCCAGATATAGTGGTGTGGGCAAAAACCATCAGGGAGAGGCAGTCCCAACCCAAAGGTAATCTGGCCTCATGCCATGTAGGGTTTGACAACAAGCATCTTGAATTGCACACAGAAGTCCTCTGGGAGCCAGTGCAGGTGTTACGTGGGCATATTGTGGTCTACCTATTATTGCATGTTCTGGACAAGCTGAAGCTTCCAAATGGGCTTAAAGAGTAGCCTTGTGTAGATCATGTTGCAATAATCCAATTGGGAGGTGACTAGGACGTGTGAGATTGGGCGCAACTGACGCACAAGATGGACCTGCACAAAGGCTATCCTAGCCATGACTACCACCTACTCCTCAAGCAGGAGCCATGAGTCCAGGAGAACTCACAGATTGCCACCAGAATTAACAACAGAAAATCACTAGAAGGGCCTTAAAACTTACAGCTACTCAGTCTTGTCAGGGTTGAGCTGAAGTTGGTTCTTCCCCATCCAGACCCACACAGCCTCCATGGCTTGATGGCATCCCTTGGTTGGCCCAGTACAGAGATGTATAACTGAGTATACATTGTAGCAATGACAATTATCCCCACACAGATGGATGGCCTCAGCTAGTGGATTCATGTAGATGTTTAATAGGAGCAGGGAGAGAGTTGAGCCCTGTGGCACCCCACAAAGCAGAGCCTAGGGCTGGGCCTCTCCCCACTCCCACCACCAGAACCAGCAAAGAACCACACACCCCATTCCCAGCCCTCTGAACAGGTCCAGAAGGATTCCAAGATCAATGGTATCAACAGCTACAGAAGAGGACCAGGATAGCTACACTATTCCCACCTGGGCCTGCCAGAGGTCATCCAGAAGTGGATCAACGCTGTCTCGGTACTATATCCCAGTCTGAAACCCGACTGCAACAGGTCCGGGTAATAATCAGCCAAATAATAATAAACATTTGTAAAGCCAAGGCAGAGATATATGGCAGAATCTCCTTCTTTGGAGCCCTAGGCAAATCTTGTTCAGGCATAATTCTATACCGCCAAAGCCTGTATATATGCTGTAACCCATAAGCACGCAGAAAAACCCTGCCTACTTGGGAAAGGCTGTCTTCCAATTAGTCATATTGTTAGTTTTTTTACCAACACAACCAAATTCCACAGTGCGAATTTCCATGTGTATTTTCTGAAAATGCAGGTTTGCTTAATGCAGAAATTTAAGTTGAGTGAAAGCAAAAAAGTGAGACATCTTTGCATTTTGCTAAAACTCTAGGTTTTGAAATGCCTGCAGAAATGATTTATCTTGTTCTTCAATCACCATGACCAGAGAGCAGATTCTCACTTAAAAACAACAAAGACTCCCAGGATGCTTAGATTATGCAGGAGATACTAAAAGCCTTCACAGATCAGCTAGATATGAGCTCACTCATATTCCTAAGGAATATGCAGTGGAGGTGAAGAATAGATTTAAGGGACTGGACTTAGTAGATAGGGTCCCGGAAGAACTCTGGACAGAAGTTCACAACGTTGTTCAGGAGGCGGCAACAAAATACATCCCAAAGAAAGAGAAAACCAAGAAGGCAAAGTGGCTGTCTGCTGAGACACTAGAAGTAGCCCAAGAAAGAAGGAAAGCAAAAGGCAACAGTGATAGGGGGAGATATGCCCAATTAAATGCAAAATTCCAGAGGTTAGCCAGAAGAGATAAGGAATTATTTTTAAACAAGCAATGCGTGGAAGTGGAAGAAGACAATAGAATAGGAAGGACAAGAGACCTCTTCCAGAAAATTAGAAACATCGGAGGTAAATTCCAGGCCAAAATGGGTATGATCAAAAACAAAGATGGCAAGGACCTAACAGAAGAAGAAGAGATCAAGAAAAGGTGGCAAGAATATACAGAAGACCTGTATAGGAAGGATAACAGTATCGGGGATAGCTTTGACGGTGTGGTCAGTGAGCTAGAGCCAGACATCCTGAAGAGTGAGGTTGAGTGGGCCTTAAGAAGCATTGCTAATAACAAGGCAGCAGGAGAAGACGGCATCCCAGCTGAACTGTTCAAAATCTTGCAAGATGATGCTGTCAAGGTAAAGCATGCTATATGCCAGCAAATTTGGGAAACACAAGAATGGCCAACAGATTGGAAAAAATCAACTTATATCCCCATACCAAAAAAGGGAAACACTAAAGAATGTTCAAACTATCGAACAGTGGCACTCATTTCACATGCCAGTAAGGCAATGCTCAAGATCCTGCAAGGTAGATTTCAGCAATTCATGGAGTGAGAATTGACAGACGTACAAGCTGGGTTTAGAAAAGGCAGAGGAACTAGGGACCAAATTGCCAATATCTGCTGGATAATGGAAAAAGCTAGGGAGTTTCAGAAAAACATCTATTTCTGTTTTATTGACTATTCTAAAGCCTTTGACTGTGTGGACCATAACAAATTGTGGCAAGTTCTTAGCAGTATGGGGATACCAAGTCATCTTGTCTGCCTCCTGAGGAATCTGTATAACGACCAAGTAGCAACAGTAAGAACAGACCACGGAACAACGGAGTGGTTTAAGATTGGGAAAGGAGTACGGCAGGGCTGTATACTCTCACCCTACCTATTCAACTTGTACACAGAACACATCATGCGACATGCTGGGCTTGAGGAATCCAAGGCTGGAGTTAAAATCGCTGGAAGAAACATTAACAATCTCAGATATGCAGATGATACCACTTTGATGGCTGAAAGCGAAGAGGAACTGAGGAGCCTTATGATGGTGAAAGAAGGAAGTGCAAAAGCTGGCTTGCAGCTAAACCTCAAAAAAACCAAGATTATGGCAACCAGCTTGATTGATAACTGGCAAATAGAGGGAGAAAATGTAGAAGCAGTGAAAGACTTTGTATTCCTAGGTGCAAAGATTACTGCAGATGCTGACTGCAGTCAGGAAATCAGAAGACGCTTAATCCTTGGGAGAAGAGCAATGACAAATCTCGATAAAATAGTTAAGAGCAGAGACATCACACTGACAACAAAGGCCCGCATAGTTAAAGCAATGGTGTTCCCCGTAGTAACATATGGCTGCGAGAGCTGGACCATAAGGAAGGCTGAGCGAAGGAAGATCGATGCTTTTGAACTGTGGTGTTGGAGGAAAATTCTGAGAGTGCCTTGGACTGCCAGAAGATCAAACCAGTCCATCCTCCAGGAAATCAAGCCAGACTGCTCCCTTGAGGGAATGATATGAAAGGCAAAACTGAAATACTTTGGCCACATAATGAGAAGACAGGACACCCTGGAGAAGATGCTGATGCTAGGGAGAGTGGAGGGCAAAAGGAAGAGGGGCCGACCAAGGGCAAGGTGGATGGATGGTATTCTAGAGGTGACGGACTCGTCCCTGGGGGAGCTGGGAGTGTGGACGACCGACAGGAAGCTCTGGCGTGGGCTGGTCCATGAAGTCACGAAGAGTCGGAAGCGACTAAACGAATAAACAACTAAAAGCCTTGGATCTTTTGGCCATAAATAAACATATACACTCCCTCTCTCTCTCAAACTCAATGCCAGTATTAGGTGGTATGGAACATGCATACCACCTACCCCAGAATATAAGGCTGAAACTGGTGCCTGCTTAGGCCTTGCCAGTATTATTTCTTCCTTCTTGGGAGCAGCACCAGCTATTCTGCTGGGCTTCTGCCGAAACAGGAGGCGAGGCTGTTGCTCAGCTCTATAATGTGTGCCAGTTTTTGTACAGGTCTGGGCCCAAAACACAAAAGAAAGGTCCTTCAAGGAGCAAAACCTGAGGAAGAATCCACCTTAAATCATCTCAGCCAAGGAACTGAGACTTATCTGAAGTAGTTTTGACTCTGCACAAATCAGTTCTCCAAGCAAAGTTATTAGGAAGACAGAGTCAGAAAGCCTTCAGTGAGAACACAGAACTGAAGGTGTCAGTACAGATAAAGAGGAGGGATGTTGCCTTTGAATTCAACTCCCTGTTCTTTTGTGGAAAGGTCTGAGCTGAAAGGCTGCAAGGCGTCCGGGGGGAGAACACTCTGCAAACAAACCCACTTCGTTCAACAGAAATGATAAGAGAGCCAGATTACGAACTGAAGCTGCTCACCTGCTTGAATGGCCTTATTTAACATCCGTTTGCTACTGAGAGCAGGGCTTGGCCCGTGGGAACTGATGCTTGAAACGGAATCGGAGGACATAAAAGCTGTTGATGCCTAAAAGAAACAAGAAAGCAACAGATCAGGATTTCAGAGGATTGCGATCCAATTTCCACTTTGAGGAATCTAAACTCTCTCCCCTATTTAGCATTCTCAAACCCCATGACCCCTATTCAATTTGACATATGATAAAAAAACATCTTTCTGGCGTGTCCTGATGCAGTGGAAAAAAGGAGCTTGAACCCAGAAATTCAAATCTGAGCTCAGAAATGTGGAGTCTTGACCAGTCATTTATGTATCTTCACATCGCAGTCTATGAACCTCCTTCCCAACTATGAAAAAGTGATTTCACCAGGATAGTTCACCTGCAGTGCAGACCACCCAGTTCTGGGTCATCAGGGTAGAGACTGCAAGCACAGAGTGGCTACTTGCAGATGGCAAAGGTGGTTTTGATTTTGGTTACATCTGTACTAAAGCAACTGACTGTTTTCACCTTCCTGTTGCAGCTGCTCTTGATGCAAATGGACAGCCCTGACCGACAGGGCACTTCGCTCAGATGGGAGGAGCACGGGTCCTGCATTACTTGCCTTACATGCATGCTATGAAAACAATAAACTTTGCACAGCAGGAATCGCTGCCAAACGGGTTCCTGCACTAAACTGGCCGATACGAGTGAAATGTGTAGGGTCCTCCTTGACCTCCTTAACGGGCAATCAAAGGACACGAAGCCAGATTGGAAGGTGAAACAGGTGGGGCGGCAAGGTCTGCTGTTAGCATGACTCCAAGACAATGGGGTGAGCGTGCAAGCTGTGAATTTTCACACGCAGGCTGACACACGCCCTGCCTTCTGACCACGCTCACTGCTGTCCAGAAATGGCATTTAGCAGGATCACAGGCACAGCAGGTGAGACTGGGACTGTGGCTTCTGACGGAAGCAGCGGGGCAAAGAGGACACACGGAGGGGGATAATACCTAAGTGAAGAAGTAACAGAGCCTCTGCTCCATCAGCAGAAGCCTAGAACCAAGCCAGGCCCACATAACGGCTTATTCGCTTTTTGCCTCCAAAGAGGGAAAATAAAATTGGGAAGCGAATTAAAAGGCAGGGGCTGGGGTGGGGGGGAGGCAGATGTTATAAGCATCCCCCAAATTCCAGTATTTCCTGGGCATGCTTTCACAGATTCCATATTGGGTTATCTTAGCAGGCACATCTGTGCAAGTCAGTGTTTAACGGGCCACTGAACTGCTGTTTTTAATAATTGCTCCTGTTTAATTTGTATAATTTATTGGCAAATGGAGAGGCTGGAACACATTTGTTTAAGGGAAAAAAAAATACGGCTTGGGGGGAGTAGTTTTGTCCAGGATTAAAAATAGAGTTAATCATCCAAATCTTAATAGTTACATAAATATGGCTGCTGTTGCTTAAATACCGTGGCAATTAACAGCAGCATTCTTTTCTTCATAATGTGGCGAACGGCTATTGCAAAATTTGTCACATTTATGTTTTAATTACAAAGCCAAGTTGCCTTGCAGTAAAGTTGAGGAGGGGAAATGATGGGTACGACCAAATTAATAGCAGCGACTTGTTTTCTATTAACAAGTCATAGCTCCATAGCGTAAAAGAGGAAGAGGAGGAGGAAGAAGGCACTTGCATCAGCAAAGCAAAGGCGGGGATTTCCACTGGCACCCATCAAGCAGTTTCATTCAGGCATTACTGCTCCACTGAATTTCAAAGGGAATCGGTTATGCCGTCAAAAGTTTTCTAAGAGACTTCCCTGGACTTCCAGGGAGGAAATGGCGAACAGAAGACGGCCCCACTAAAAGCGGAGCTGACAACCGCGGCAGAATGAAGAGCCGGCAAGTAGACCAGCTTTTTGGTAATTCCTCTCCAGACAACGAGAGGGCTGGAGATTGCCCACGAGTGCTCCATGCAGTTGCTCCTCGCAAGGAGATCATAAGACAGCGGTCTCTGGCGGGTTTAGAGCTCTGCGAGATGAGCGAAGCGCCACTTTTTGGCTCAATCTGCAGCTGGCTCCTTCAAAAGGGCACTGGATTCGCACACTTCCTTTTCCAATCACTTTCGGAAATCGCTTGTTAATTGCTTTTCAGCTATTGGGAACCTTTGGATCAGCAAGTTTTACAGCACCAGGCGAGTTTCCTTCGATCCTTAGCGAAAGAAGTTTTAAATGCAAGTTTAAGGGCTTTAAAAAAAATTCTTTTGGAATAAACAGCAAAAGGGCGATTAGAACTCTGATTCTGGAAAGCTATGAACGGGCTTAGGGTGCAGACGGATTTGAAATAGTATTTCTGAATTAATTTTTTATTTATACACTGTACCTGGCAGGACCCCAGGTTGGGGAAGGCTGCTATAGGTAAATCACAGAGTGGTGACAAGCCGGTCTCCTGTTGACCGCATACCTGAACGTCTTTTCCTTTCTGTTCTGCCCGAACCGGTCTTGGGCAGCCGGCCCCCTTGGCCTTCTTGCTTCGCCCGCCCCAGTCCTCGGAGCGTGACTTTTGCAAGTTGATGTTGTTGTACAGCTGGGAGAGTTTGGGAGAGGCCTGCACACGGTCATGCCCAAACGCCCTGATCAGCCTGGCCGTGTTGATTGTGGAAGCGGACCCGCTTGCCTCGGTCTGGGTGGCGCTTTCCGTCTCTACCTGAGCCACCTCGGATTCGGAGGTCACGTCAGTTAACACGCTGGAATCTCTCGCAGGCCTCATTTCGGAAGAAGTGTCACTGAGCGCCTCAGAGGTCTGGGACTGCTCCCCGTTTCTACCCACGGCGCCTCCAGGGTTCTGGCACCTGGATCTTGACTGCCAGGCACTGCGGGGGGCAACAGGGGTCTCTTCTGCCACCCCTAGGCTGGGCTGCAATGCCATTTCCTTTCCGGCTGCCAGCTTTTTGTCTCGAGAGCTGGTGATCCCTGGCTCTCTCCTCTTGGGCGCCTTCTGGCTGCTGCTCTGTTCCCCCAGGGCGAGCGCCAGGGAATGCCGGACAGGATTCTGCAGCAGCCTAGCCAAGCGGTCCAGCCGCTCCACCAGAGAGAGCTCAGTTCTGCTGCCGCCACCGCCACCGGGGTTCAGATGCTGGTGCTGCTTCTGTCGCTCCAAATACTGGGCCCAGAGGTCATCTAACCTGCTGGTTAAATGAGCGCTTTGCCCTCCCGGTGGGTCAGCTGCCTGCTTCTCCTTGACACTAGTCAGCTGGCTTCCCGGAGGAAGTTCACTCACTATTTCAAAGCCGGGCTTTTTCGCATCAGGCAAGTCTTTCTTCGAAGCCTCGTTGATCTTTAATTCCTCAAGAAAACTGTAATCTACTTCACCATTCAGCAGGGTAAAGCTGTCCGCCCTTTTAGCCAGACGCAGAGGAGGAGGGGGTGATGGGGGGCTCTCTAGTATTCCCCTATGCTGGAATAAATCTCGGGAAGAAGGGGCTGAACCCCTGGATGCTGTATCCTGCCCCAAAACCCTGCTTCCAGGTAAGGAATCCGGGTCATCCTGCAGAGGTGCTGGGTGCTGCAGGGAAAACTGAGGAGGTCCAAAGACAGAATGGGTAGTTTTGAGAGATTCCAAGGAATTTTGGGCACTGATACTGTCTAAGCAAAAGATAAGTGGGGGGGGGGGGGGAGAGAAAAAAGAAATGTTAGATATTGCATTCACTTAGAGCAGAGGTATTATTTATACTGTGTGACAGTTTCCATTCTAAAGGCCCCTAATCGGATAGATTAGCTTACTTCTTGCATATTTATTTATTCAAAAGATTTATACAGCCGCCCACTGAACATGGCTCACAGGAAACGGATTAACAGTATTTGGCCAACCATACTGTTCAACAGCAGCCAAATATCCCACCGCATTTTGGAATTATTCCTGATGCCTTTTTTGGGTAAGAAAGACTAGCAAAAGTTTTTAAAAATTCTACAACATTGCTTCCAAATAAAATAGTCTGGCAAGTGGAATATCTTTAGGACAATGGAAGATCTCTATAAAGTAACTTTTATGTTACAGGAAAAAACTTTTTGTTAAAGGGAAAAAAAGTGCATGATATGAATAGGATACAGAGGTCACATGATGTTTCACTTTATCACTGTGTTATTTAGTGACAGAGTTGCCGGTCCCTATTGTGGTCAGTAAGTGAGGACTACCTGTAATCCAGATGTCCTGCCAAAGGAGGGGATCAGACAACCTCAGGTCTTCTGCATGTTCAATTACGCAACAGGTTTAAATATGAGCTGAGGCTAAACTAAGTATTATTTGGAGGGGAGACCACCAGGAAATTCCACCTCTGTATGCTACACTGTCAAACAATCCCCGAAAAAGACACATCACTTCCATATTGTTGCCAGAAAACAAAACGGATGTCCCCGTGCAGTCAACAGGCTTCAAGCTGAATTCACACGAGATTGTACAGTTTTGTAAACAATTACCCTTCCAGAAGTCATTTCAGTGACTATACACAATTAGTTATGTTTGACAGACAGCCTGAAGGCTAACTTGGCACCTCCTTTTCTGAGGTGCAGGGGTATTCTCACAGCTCGTATCTCAGATCGTCCCTATCGCCAGAGGAAACTGATCCTAGGTGCTGAAGGGACTTTACTTCCAGCTGCCTTGCTCCTGACAAAGCCACTTCCAACTGTGCTAAGAACCCACCTCACCCTGTTTATTTCTATTTTTCTTAGACTGGGGCTAAGCAGTTCAAAAAAGAGGAAAGGGTAGTATATCTACAACTAACGTTTAAAAAGGTTGGAAAATTCCAAGTTGATACAGCAATTAGCAGGAACATAATCAAATGAAGCCATGGCGCTTTGGTATTTTGCCGAAGAAACATACCCTATAGGAGATCCTCAGCCAGGCAGCTGGTACCGTCACCCTCTCCCTGAAAGGTTCATTGATGCTGCTAAGACCCATTGTTGCCAAGGAATCCCACCCAGACATGATCCAGTGTGACCTCATCACCTCAGCATACAGTACATAGATCAAGAATCTTCGCTCTTTAGGACTCATGGTTTTTTTTTAAACCAACCAAACACGGGGAGGCCCGGAGGATAGCAACAACAGAAGACAAATCTGTTTTGTGATGTGCGTGCCCAGGGCCTCCACCCTGAGAATGGTGCGTAACTCAATGATTCGTCTCTCTAGTGCAGACGCATTCCATTTGATGACATTAGGTTAGCACTGCGGAGGCCCCCATCACCGATTTCACATTAGCTAAGTCATCCTGATGATACCAACAGTATTGGATGGAGGGCTGGATCTTCTCCTGCTTCTGCTAAGGTAGAAATTTAATAGCTAACAGTCCCAGGAAAAACTCTCCTGTGATCGAGTAGGCCTAAGGAGCAGCACTTGCAACGGTGTGTGTGTGTGTGTGAACGGCAACCCCATTCTAGCATACGGGGGGGGGGGGGATGCTCCTACCCATCTTCAATGGGCCTTGCCAGGAAATGTGGTTGTTGATTAGAACAGAGGAAAAGAGCTTGGGGGCCAACGTTGTATTACACTTTTCTTCTGAGTACAGCTACTTTCCATATCATGCAAAGACAGGACAAGACAATAAACTGCCGGAGGTGGCCACAGACACAAAAACAACACGATGCACCAGAAACTTTCATGATTGCTCTTTCTGTTGAGCAAAGGTAGCAACTGTTTCTTTAAAAAGGCAGCCCCTTTAACTTCAGTTCTTCTTCAAAAGCTATGGTGATGAGATTACCACCGGGTGTTTAGTTTTCGCGTATTACTATCTTTACCTAGCTCTCTCTGGCTGCTAAATACACAGTATGTGGTTCTGTGTTCTCTCTGTCCCAGGCTGAAAAAGCAACTTTGGGACACGCTGGAACCACACTGTAGCCCAAAGACTTCCACCAATCCTTATTTTGCTGTTTCTCAAAAGCAGTGTTTCTCAACCTCAGCAACTTTAAGCTGTGTGGACTTCAACTCCCAGAATTCCCCAGCCAGCATGCTGGCTGGGGAATTCTGGGAGTTGAAGTCTGTACAACTTAAAGCTGACAAGGCTGAGAAACCCTGCTCTAAAGACATGCTAAGTCATCAGAAACATATTACCTCTGGGACCACCTGTCATTGCTATTTTCTCCTCCATCCACACTGTCTTGGGAGCAGCCTTCTTACTATAAATACCCTCTCTGTGTTTGACAATTGCTGCATCTGGAGAATCATCATCCCTTGAGCCAAGCGCCTGCGGTGGGAAGTCGGGAGGGACAGCATCATTTGATCCTGTTTGGAAAGAAAGCCGCAGGGACAATTGAGAGAGGGGGGGGGAGAGGGAGAGAGAGAGAGAGAGAGAGAAGCAGTAAATCTGATCAGACACAGACTGAAAATGCCTGTAAGAAAGCAAGTTGCTGAGAAGGCTGCATAAATGCAATAAAAGCCTTGGGGCAAGGATGGGTGCCTTGTGGTCTGTAGGCCCCGCTCACGTCTCAGGACTTTTGCATTCTCACCTTGTAAAGTGATAGGAAAGACCAACGTGCCCCTGCGTACGTACAGTTAGGGGGAATCAAATATTGACCTTTTATATTTAGGTTTTAATTGCTTCCTCCAAGATAGCCTTAGTATCTGTTCAAAAGGGGAGAAAGGTGTGAAACTAAAGGAAGAAGGAAGACCGTGAAAGAAGGGAGCAGTCGTTTTAAGCAAAGCAGGGAAATCAAACAATCCAACCGCAGGATTATTGGGAAAATGGAAACTTGCCATTTTCCCTGCCACTCAGTCGTTAACCATGTTGCCATTTGAATCTAAAAGCAACAGTGGTTCGGATTACCTCCACTCACCTCTATTCAACATCTTTCAGCGCAACCCATTTTGGATGTTGCCTCAGTTTATTCAAACTCAGCTCCCTAGTTTTAGAAATCGGCGTGCATATAAAATGCAGGGTAAGAAAGGCCAAATACCTGAGTGGGAGCTCTCCATGGTAGTCCCCGACTGGACGCGCGATAGTCTGAGGGTTTCTTTCGGACAGGGAACGTAATACACCTCCGAGCAACCAGGAGGTTTATATGGCAGCACCAGTGGCTGATCTGAAGACAAGACAAAGCAGGAGTCGGATTACTGTACATCACCCAACCGCGAGGCTTTGCGAACAGAATACCTGGGCAGCTTTTCATTCCTGCAGCTGACAACAAGGCCTGGCTGTTTCCCCCCAACAACCCAAGAAGCACTCTTTTAACTAAGACGTTGCATGCAGACAGCCCTCTGAACCATCCATTAGGTTCAGGCTGCAGACAGAGTTTTGATCTCAAAGACTAAGCCAGCTTGCATTATTACAGCTGGAATACTGAACCCTGGAGACAAGAGATGCCAGAGCTGCTTCTTCGGCTTGGTTCCAGCAGGGTCCCATTGTACAGCTCAGCTGCAAAGGTTACGGAATATTGGAGGTGGCTGGGGACGCAAGGAGCAGCTTTGCTGCATTGTAAGCAGACTGAGAGTCCCAAGGAGCTCACGAGCTGAGAACAGCAAACAGGAAGTTCAGCTGTCGGAAGTGAAGGGGGAATTGAATTAAGTTTTTAACACTTTTTTGTCTGGTGAGTTCTGGAAGTGCGTTTAGTTTAGCCAAGTGTCTTGCAAGAACTCTGTCGATTGGAAGGAATACATATGAAAGAAGCCAGTCCCTGTTTGTCTTTGACATTGCTAAGTTCCGTATCAGTAACCTGCCATGGCTTCGGATTTCGAAAGCGAATGCTCAAGCGAGCAACCGGGAATAAGCTTTCCTATGCAGATGGAGGTCTAAGCACTCAAAGGGCAGAAGTTGGCATGATTATGTGGCTGGATGCCCCAACCCCGAGAATGGTGAATTTCAGCCGTGGAATGATGGGCCACTATTCATTTTCCCTCCCTGCCAAACCCATCAGGCCACCTTGACCCAAACTGTGAGTCCGCTGTGAACCTACCTAAGCCACTCTTTTACTTTCCTTCAACACATACAATAATAGCGGGGGGACTGGGAAGAACAAATGTTTTTAGTACAAATGCATAGATCAGTGTCTCTCTAACTTGGCAACTTTAAGATGAGTAGACCAACTCTCAGAATTCCCCAGCCGGCCATTCCCCGGGAATGGGGAATGGCCGGCTGGGGAATTCTGAGAGTTGAAGTCCACACAGCTTCAAGCTGTCAAGACTGAGAAACACTGGCATAGATTAAAGGTAGTTTCTTAGGGGACAAAAAGAATACTCACTCCTACATTTGTCAAAAGGAAACCAAATAGCCTTTTGCTTGTTTGAATCCTAGAATGGCCCAGCATTCAATTCTTTTCATTGCTCAAATAGGAAACTTTTGTTAATAAGCCTGGATACACACCATCAGGGTTTGCAGCTTTTTGGAAGGAGGCCCTGAGTGTTAGCCCCACCCACTAATGTTGTTCTTCAGACCATTCTACATCCCTCTTCCAAATGGTAAAAAAAAAAAAAAATCAATCATATTTCTCACCGTCCTGTCGATTCAAAATGGAGATCTTGGGGATACTGTGAATTGTGTTGCTGGGGATTTTATGGCTCTTCGGATGAGAAGCCTCACCATTCTCAGCACTGACAAATATTTCTGCAGAATAGGTGGTTTTCTCAGGGCTTTCTGTTGTTATCTGAGTGATGGCATCTGATGACATCCTTTCTGTTTGGGAAGAAGCTGTAGTCGTTAAGTTATCACCTAGGCTCAGTCTGTTTGAACTCTGAGCTCTTGCATTTGCTTGCGCTGGGACGGGTACGTGCTCTCGGCTTCCCCGGGACTCTTGACTTTGCTGTGGGGCCGGCTTAGCCCCCCCTGGAACATCTTGCAATGATGCCTCTTTTGGGAAGTAGGATGATTCTTGGGTCTTTGGCTTAAGGTCTGTGGGCTTCAACTTGGAGGCATCTTCTAAGAAAGGACTGGGAGCATCTGGAGTGGCTGGCTTGACGGCAGCCCTAAAGCCCTCCACTTCCCTCCCTTCTGGTTCGATGTCTGCTGGGACTGGAAGACCCAAATTGACTTGCCTTGGGGAGAGAGTAATGTGGACACCAGAGAGGGCTTTTCTGGCTGGCGACGAAGGGGACGCTGGCAGGGCTGTTGAAATGTGGTCTGGGGAAGAAGAGAGCAAAAGACTTCCAGCCTTGGATGAATATGAACCAGAAGTACACCTGCCTTTTCTTGCCAACATACTCTCTCTGCCTTCAGGAAAAAGAGGCTTAGGAGTGTGGCCAAAGCTTCCCACGCCAACTACCGAGCCGTCCTGGGAAAGCACCTCACCTGTCTTTTGTGGGGGCTGGTTTGCCAAAGTCACAGTTCTTTCTGGGTTAGATCTGTTACCATAAACATGGTCCATAGGCTTGTCGTATTTCCCCCGCTCAGCAAGAAGTAGAGAAGAGCCCTGTTTTTCCTCACGGCTCTCTGTAACGAGGTCCTTCTGTCCAACACCACTGCCTGGGGATTTCTCCACGGAAGCAGCAGCACTTTCTTGGTGAGATTCATCCCCGGTGGCCGTGACAGACACGGGCAGAGGACCGACTCTGAGGGAAGAAAAACCAACGCTCTTCTCTGGTACGTGAGGAGAGGCTAGGCTTGCCGAATTGCAAGCTTTGCAACTTTCCAGCTGCAGTCTGTCACGCTTCTGCTCCCGCTGGCTCACAGGCTGGGCTTCCAAAGACACAGGATCACGAGAGTCAGCTTCAGCAAGGCCAGCCCAGGGCACCTGGGAGGCAGGAGAAGGTGACCTCCTCCGAGAGGCAAAAGTGATAGAAGTAATTTGCTTGGCAGCTTCTACGGACATGCCACTCTCAGCGAGATCCAGCTGGGCTGACATAATGTCCCCTCTTACGGGTGCCTTTGAGGCACCTTTCAGTTCTGTGAGATGGGTGTCCAAGGGAACCTGAAAATCGGCTCTGGAGCCCAAGGCATTAACAGGGGGGGACTGTAGTTGGCTGGAGACATGACTCTGGACACTGTTCAAGGGTTTAATCTCTTGTTCACCCGTTAAGACACCATCAGTTCCACACACTGCATTTTCCTTGGAGAATTCAGCTAGTTGCAAACTGTCTGTCTTAAGGGCCTTTTGCTGTTCAGTGTCCCTTGGACTTTTCGAGAGTCCCGAATCTAGCTTTGCAGTAGGATTGTAGTTTGAAAACCTTCTGAGGCTGCTTCCCCACCGTTGATTCTATTAAGAATCCAAAAGAAACAGGTTCACAACATGCGTATAATAACGCTAGTTCTACGTATTTAAATATGAGTTTTCAATACCTATCTGTCAAAATGAAGGGGGATGGCTTGAATTTTCCATTTACCCCCAAATTCTCAGACTAGCAGAAATAGAGGCCTTTGCATTACATCAAATGTCTCAATGTAAATCCTCTCCAAAAATCCTAGGCATCTGAGGTAAACAGAAGTAGATATTTAAGTATCTTGTGGGAATCAGGCTTCTAAAACCCAACTTGGTGGTAGATTCTGCCTCCTTTCTGGGGACAGAATCATGGTAAGATGTCATCAGACTCCAAAACCAACAAGGAAGGAACAAATATAAAATGTAAAGAGTGTGAAGAACTGCTTAAAACAGGTGTGACCAGGTATTCATTTTAATTTTCATCATTTACATGCCATATTTAAAAACAAAGGTTTTCAGTGGCTGCTTGCTTCTCAAAAAGAACAAAAGTATAACCACCAAGTGATTAGCACACATCAGCATAAAGATCTAAAAATCCATTAGAAATAAAGGAAAACAAAGCAGTCACAAAGGATGTTACAAAAAAGAACAATTAGCAAAACTCAAGACTGGAAGGCAACCATACTTGGCTGGTTTCCCAGAAGAAAACATAAGACTATGGATCCACAACTGAAATAATTTCCTTACACCTTAGGTTCCAGAACGGCCCTGGTGTGATTCATGCACAGAAGGCTGATCTAACTTGTGTGCCAAAGCTGATAATAAATAAAATAAAGAAGTTTAGGTGTTATTAAATATTTTATTTAGTTCTTAGCAGAAAGTGAGCTCTGGATGCCAAGACACCTAATTTCTATCTGCAGCCCTCCAAAAAGGCACACTTGTTTTATGAAAAAGTGTCCTTTTACAGGTACTCTTTGCTTAACGACCATTCGTTTAGCAATGGTTCAGACTTATGATGGTGCTAAACCCAGCCTGTGGTCAGTCCTCACATGACCATCACATCTCCATGGACACATGATCACCATTTTCGACCTTCCCAGCCAACTTCTGGCAAGCAAAATCAGTAGGGAATTGTGTGATTTGCTTAACAACCATGTGGATCACTTAACAACCATGTGATTTGCTTAAATGACTGCCACAAAATGGTTGTAAAATCAGGTCAAATTCACTTAACAACTACATCACTTAGCAACCAAAATTCCATTCCCAATTGAGGTCATTAAGTGAGGACTACCTGTAATGAAATTTGGGGCGAAGGGAAGAGGTGACATTTCTTTTGAAAGTTTTTTCATGGAAGTGACACATCCAAGACTGTATTAGAACTGATTATTACTAAATATTCTTTTCCTGAATATTTGCAAGGGCAGGAACTGACAAAAATATTATCTAGTATCCCACTTGTATATGTTAAAAAAGAAATCAAAATAAGTAACTATGTCAGAAGCTCAGATGAGGAGTTTCTACTGAGCACTCCATATAGCCAAGGAAGGGAAGAACCTTCACGCAAGTGGCTTTGAATTTCTGTAAATCAAAAGCAGGTATTACATTTCTTTGGAGGACTATCTGTGCCTGCTAACTTTACATAAACAGGAGAACTCTGGTCTAGATCAGAAGGAAGTTTCCAACAACTCTGGTATCACCAGGTTTGACTTCCTTACTGAATGGCCCAACTAAACAAGGCATGAGCAAATATCACCCCATGGAAGTTTGTTTGTTTGAGACTTTCTTATTAATAATAAATAGAAAGTGTAAACGGTAAGGTCAGAGGCGAACTGAGAGCAGACAAACCGGCATCCAGCAGATAACTATATTTTTTTAAAAAAAAACCTTCATTTTTCTGAAGTTAAAATTAAGCTTAACAGGAACCAGAGATAATGCCAAAGTAGTCAGCATTGCTTTGGGAAGACCTATCCTTCTTTGGAGCTGACCAAACACAGGCAACACCTGGTAGGAGAAAAGCCAGCCACTTGCACAGAGAGAAGCAGGAGAGCAACGTTGGTAGAGCAAAGATCACACAGCGGCCAGTCAAATAGCAAGAAACCCCTCCTCCAGAAGCATGCAGAAAATCCCATGCCAGCAACTCCTGTCTCCTACCATGGAAACACTTTGCCAGCAACTAGGGAAAAGCAGAGAGCATCCAGGTGCCTTGTTCAAAGCTTCACAACACGCCAGAAATGCACACCGGTAATCTCACCCCCGTGTCGGCAGAGCCATCGTTATCTTATGCTGGAAACAGACAAGACAACCATCAGAAGGAAGGGGGGCTGCTGTCCATGATAAAGGGGAACACAGTGCCCCCCCCTCTAAAAATGTGCAGACATTCCTCACGGTATTTTTTCCATTAAACTCCAGCATCATAGACTGTCTTGTGATCTCTTGGGTTTGACCTTGCTTGTTGGGTTAAGCCAGCCCCTGTGGCTTATAAAGGATGGTTTGTGGTTAAGTATTATGGGAATCCAAACCTTGTGGCTTGTTCAAAAAATCATGGTTAAGATAAATTATGCCTTACACACAGTATGGCAACTTGGTTAGTGTGGAAGCTTGTTAGCATTTGAAAAAAATCAGGTCTCAATTGTGTTGTCTAGAAAACCTCCAAGGAGAAGTTGTAGATGCAGAATGAAAAAGTCCTCTTAGATAATGTTGAAATCAGGAAGACTGGATTACCTGGCTGTATTTTTAGGTTGGCTCTGAAGCTTCTCCAGTTTCCTCAAGAAATGTCAACTTACAGATGAGCCCAGCTGTTCATTTTGCTGCAGACAGTTACTGTTTTATAGCGCAAAGGGTACATGCTGACGAGGAACTTATACAATCCCTGCATTTCTACCCTGGTAGAGTTAACGGATCAATACTTTTTGACACGACCACTCCCCAAAAAAGCAAAAATGAAAACTTCTTTCCTCTGCTGAACTAGCATGTGGTAATATAATAACACCATGCATGCCATCAGTCATGTTGGGGTTAACATACCTAGATTCATTTGGGATGCACAATAAGCCATGGATTATAAAGCTATTTGTTCTACATTATCATAGCTTGGAGTAAATGCAGATGGAACAAGAAGGCACATTTAGTTTGCTTTTTAAAAAGGACATGCTCTTTTTAGTTAGGTCAAAAGAATAAAAGAGTAAAAAGGAATGTGCATCCCTGAGTTTTTACTAGGTTCCTTATTAATAAATCAAGGTTTATTGTAAAGTATATATATAGCCCCAAATCTGTTTTAATTCAAGATCCAGTAGAATGTTCTTTCATTCTTCTCCTTATTTTTGTGGCACAAGGTGATAACCTTTAGCAAAAAAAATCCCACTAGGCTCCACCGTTCCATTGTGGCTTCTTAGGCTGGATATTATTTATAAAAAATCTACTATTTAAATCATGGAGGTTTTCCTAGTCTATCCAATATATTCCCATTACTTCTAATTACTTTTATCAACCCAGCATTATTTGCAATGCTGTCTAATGACTCAACGCTCACTCTGAAGGAAGAAAAAAAAACTATACAAATTACAGTAAGTGTCACACAGAAAAACTAGTTTACACCAACATATAGAAATGCTGCCCTAGATCAACAAACAACTCCACGTATTTTAATCATGCGGCAATTATCAACTGACAGAGGGCCGGGCATGGTGATCGCCACGGATCAGCTTCCGTAGGCACTCTGGCGATGCCCCAGTGTAAAAGCTAAGCTGGAGGGGAGAGGAAAAAAGAACTGGGGATGAGTCACCACGAGCCCCGCTGGCTGAATGTTCCACCGAGCATGTGTCTGCCTGTAAATGCTTTTTGGCTGCCAGTGCTGCCAGGGGTTGGGGGTTATTTATTTATTTATCACAGAACCATAATATAAAACTGCAACATAAGATCTCCTAATTACAAGTAATTATACCCTAAATTCTAATTGTGTATACTAATTAGATAAGACTGCAGGGCAAGCGAACGACAGAGAAATACCAAGTAATGCTGTTCTTGTGTGTCTGATCTGAATACGGGTCTCTCTCTCGCACGCACACACACACACACACACACACTCAGGTGCATACATATGCATATACGCAGACACACGATGGGAAGTTTTTATAGTGGTAGTAAGCAAAAAGAACAGTAAATAAAGCCTTACTACTTGTGGTAAACCCATGGGCATAGAGCATAAATCTTACTTCCATGGGTCTTCAACAGCAGCGTTTGTAAAAAAAAACTGGAATCCATGAAACAGAAGTGTTTCAATTATATACTAAATATAGTTTAATGTTAAAATTATATCCCACCTCTAATTACAAGTCAGTGGCCAAAAATTGGGGGGGGGGGAGGTGATTCTTACTCTTTCTCCAGTTGGCCAAAGAGAATCACTCCTTAAGCCACCAGAGGGGTTATGCGATCTGGAGAACCAACTCTGAACTTCCAAGGCCTTTGCTTTGCATATAGAATTGGGCCAAACCTTTCAGATTACAAGACAAGGCTTATGTAGAGAACATGGCCTCCCAGGTATTCTTAAACAACTTCCGGTAGAATACTGGGGATGTGCAAAATGTTCTATGCACAAACAGTTCCATCCACAGAACAATAGCAGCTGGTGGTCCACGCCCAAATCAAAACGTGTGTTCTGGGAAGAGTGTTCTAGTGGGGAAAAATGGGAATATATCAAGAATATTAGCTAAGGGACATCAAGTAAGGGGAGGTAGGGAAAGGAAAGTGCTGGGAAGATTGGGAGGGCTTCAAATGTGGTATATCCAACCAGCCTACGCACATCCCTCCCCGAACTTTCCAGCATCACTGATAATGCCTTGGGCTTCAAATGAAAAAGGTGATTGGGAAAGGAAGGCTTCAGGAAGATCAACAGCAGTGGAGGATGGGAGAGAGGAACCCAGTGCACCAGCCTTAACCTATTCAGTCCATAAGGCTCCTCGACTGACGCTTCGAACAACCAAGACGTTCCAGGATGCAGTTCTCCTGAACCACAGCCCACCCAGAACTGTTCAGCAGAACTTCCAAGGTTCAATATGTATTCTGGGCTCAAAACAAAACACATTTTCCACTTCATGCACACCCCTACAAAGTATTAGGAGAAATTCCTGACAGTAAAAGCTGTTGGAACAGTCTGCCTAGAACAGTTGTGAACCCCCAATTGCTGGAGGTCTTCAATCTGGTTATCTACCTTTGAGGGATGGTCCTGCTCTGAACAGGAATTGGATTAGGTGGCCTAGAAGCTCCTTTCCAATGCCTACATTCCATGATACCATGAATTATGTGATTTCTTTAATAGATCTCCACAACAGTTATTGCATTTTACAAGCTAGATGGACATTTCATTTCAATACGATGCACGTCACTGGCAAGACATGATTGCACTGTGGGTTAACTTTTTTCTTAGTAAATTGAAGATGAGAAAGGTCTCCCACAAGCAAAAACTTGTTATTAGTCCAGATCTAAAGCTTCTTTATTTAATTGTCCCCCAAGTTTTGTTTTTACCTCCAAGTGTTCATTTTTTCCAGAACACAAACGCTGCTCTCTCTTGATCTGTTCTATCATCCACCTGTCCTCTTCATTCAAGTCAGGTACGGAGTCCTGCGGCTGAGCTGTCAGTTTTAGTTTCACCCAGGCTGAGAGACAGAAACCTTGTGTTTGATTTCAGTTTCAGATTTTTTTTCCAGCATTGTTTGTTCCAACCTATTTTTCCATCACATGTAGTAATGTGCCTTCTACCACAGGCATTTTGTATGGGCTTTTATAGTCCCCCTCCCCTTTTTTTAGTTCCCTCCATCCACAAGTATGTGTATTTTTTGTGCACTTACGCACATTCCTTCTCCCCTTCGGAAAACTTCCTGCAAAAAGCTGAGTCTCTCCCCCTTCCTCCCTCCTAGACAGCCCACAGAAAAGGAGAAGAAGGGTTTGTGTGAGGCCAGAACAGTGGCTATTAAATCGTGGCTTGGAAAGGTGAGCACAACCCAAGTTCACTGATCTATGCTAGTATCATACCTCTGTTACGTACCTCAACTTATACAGGAATGACTGCAGCAGGTTTGTTCCTAAGAAATTAGTAACGTTTTGTAGACCGATTACGAATTACTGAAAAGATTCAATTACAGAACCCTCTAAAGTACCTTAGCATTCCCAAGTGACGTAATTGTCCTTAGCATCAAAAAAATATTTCCACCGAACTTTGGAAAATTCTCTCTCCTCCCTTTCCAAAAATGATTTTAAAAAAAAGAAAGGGAAAAAAAAGGGGCATAGGCAAGCTGGACCCAATTAAACATGCTCAAGGAAGGCTACAGCCACGATCCATCTGTCAAGAACCACTGATTCCGCCATATGGAGCGTGATCGGACGTAAGCACCTTCCAGGCACGCACTGGAATCCCTTCAGCCCATCATCTTCCCCTTTTCTTCCCCCCAGACTTACTTGATGATGGAATAAGATGGGGAGGGTCTCCCTGGAAACATCTACACAAGAAGAACTGCATTCCAGCTGCATGCCATGGAAATCTCCCTCCTTTTCCCAAGAGGCTTCCCATGGGCTCAGGAATCCTGGAAGTACGCTGCCCCATGCTAACACGTAAAGCCCAAGGGCAGAAGTGACCATTTAGAAGATTTCATTCACCTTATTTCATTTCAGAGGTGAATTCTAAGGTGTAAACCCAGCAATTACGCATCCTGGAGTTCTTCAGGTTCAGTTACTTACCACGTGCTTTTTCTTCTTCCTCCTCTACGCTCCGTAGGATTTGAGCTGCGTGCATCACAGGGCGTTCCTCTTCAAGAAGAGTTTTGACACGGTGAGCCAGTGAGTCCAAACTGCTGCTGTTATCGCTCCCTTGGGCACCAACATCCTCTCTGCTGAAGGCAGCACTGGTCGCAACAGAATGCTGTTTCTGACCAGATCCATCAGGCTCCTTCATCTCCATCCAAGGAGCTCTGTGGCCCACAGAATGTTCATACTGGAGAAGTTTCTTCACTTTGACACCCAGAGAGTCCACGCTGCTGCTATTTGCACTTTCATGAGCACTGCCTATCCCTTTATTGTGAGTTTCATTAGTTCTCTCCTCAACTTGCTGAAAATTTCCCAAGATGTTAGATACGCCGTCCAAGGGCTCCATATTTGAAACAGCCTGGATCTCTTTTAGATCTGGAGAGGGGCATACTTTGCTATCTGCAGACCTGCCTATTGAAATAGGAAGACTTTTATTCACAGCTATCATGTTGCAACCTTCCGGTTCTGATCGCATTACAGGTTTTGTCATCCCATGTTCTTCATTCACTTTCGAGGATCCTGACCTCAACTGTTCAGGTACAATTGGCTCCTTGCTGCAGGAGTCTGCAATCTGCAAATCTTCCCATTTTAAGCTACCAGCGATATTCTGCTTGGCCATGCTCTCATCCCATGACCAGACTCTCTGAATCCCCAGTTTACTCCTCTTAACTGATCCAGGAGCTCCAGACAAATCCCTCCTATTGATATGTTTTAATGAGCCGGAAGAAGAGATGGATGGAGTAGATCTGAATTCCCCACTTGAAGTTCTAGGGTCTACCTCTGCCACAAGCTTCTGGCTCTCTTTTGGTGTGTTTGACCCTGTGAAGGAATCACCTCTTTCTCCAGCAGGAATTGCATCTGAAGGTCTGATTTCTTCACTTACACACTTTTCAACATTATCCTGAGACAAAGAGCCGGACGATGGTTTTCCTTGACTTACACCCAGTTTGTCTGAGTCTAAACTGTCCTCCGGCTCTACGTATTTTGTTGATCTTTCCTTACCAAAATTGGATGGAACTCCTGGGATTACCTGATTCTCTTCTGTTGAAACGGGAGTAGGTGGAAACTTAGGAATAGGCTCTGCGAGAGGTGGTGCTACAGCACGAGATTTCCAGTGAGCGTTGCTCTGATGGAGGGGATCACCATCTCTGGAGGGTTGTGGAGAAGGCTCGGTAGGCAGTGAGGCGTCAGAGACGACGGCTGACCCTGCCAGAGCAGGCCCACTGAGCAGCGAAGAATTCAGCGTTGACTGCACAGCATCCTTCACAGACTGTGAATCTTCTGAAAAAATCAAGAACATCAGATTTCCTTGTTAATGCCAATTCCCATACATTTGTTGACAGACAATGAAATAAATACGCTACCAGCAATTATCCTGGAAAAAGAAATAGTTTCAAATATTTCAGACAACCACCAGAGGTGAATATCCGTTTCTAGTACATGCGATTATTTATGGCTGCAAATTGATCTGATTCTGTACAGTCAGATTAAAGAAGTATTGCTACAAAAGCTCCCCGCTCACCTCCTTTCCTCTTCTTTCAGGAAGGAAACTTCTGATTTTAGAACTGCAGCACTGGAGAGATTGCTACCAAGCCCAGAACGCTTTTAAAAGCCAGGGACGGGGGTATTCTATTGCAACTTCACTGTACACCTGACAGTTGCTAGACTTCTACAGCTTCACTGGCAGGATGAGCATCCGCAGCCGTTATGAGCAAGCCACCCGCTTGTTGTACTGGATCAAAGCGTTCCATCCAATCTAGCCTCCAACACCAATCACAGCAACCAGCTCCAAGGCTGAGCGGGCCTCTGAACCTGCAGGTCCCGTTCAGTTCACAAGGCTAAGAGCTGCTGCCAGATCAATCCAATCACCTCGCATGAAGCCCAAGCGCTTCCCATCGTACCTTCCGATAAGTGTAAGTGGAATAAATCAGTAGATGCCTTCAGTGTCCTGAGCTCAGTTGGAGAAAATTCGATTTCTCTAATGGGCCCCTGAGGCATAAATGGAGTCAGGATAGACGAAGGTGACTGATCAATCCCCAGGTTATGGAGGTACACCTGATGTAAGAAGGGAAGAAAATTAAACTGCAGAAGCAATCAAAACCGGCTGGCCTTTGACAACGGCCAATCCCAAATTTCACCCAACACACCACCATTTTATGAGGAGGACAAAAAGAAAACAAAACATGCACAGAGGAATAATTCCATTGGTAAGTCTCTGCAGAAAACTGTATGTAAGTTTAAATTTAGAGAATTCCCACTAGTCTGCAGGAATTTTACTTCTGAGGTCTCTGTGCCTATAGATATATTCATACCTATGAACGCCTCTGGCGGCATCAGAAAGCCCCTGGATTCTCCTTTCCCTATTCATTCACATTTTTCAGGCTTGCACTGACTCCAGGGCAGTGTTTCTCAACCTTGGCAACTTTAAGATGGGTGGACTTCAACTCCCAGAATTCCCCAGCCAGCACGAGGAGCTGAAGTTCACACGTCTTAAAAGTTGCCAAGGTTAAGAAACACTGATTTAGACAAACTGTAGCAGAAACCCAACTGAGCCCACATGGTAGAAAGCTGGAAGTCTCAAGCATCCTGTCTCAGGAGCAGTCTGTATCTTCCTAATCCTGGCCCTACTTCCTGCTTTGGGGTAGCAACTTAATAGTTCCTACCGCCACTGTCTATGTTCCAGGGGGTGCCTGACTGAGTGCCCCCCTTACCCCCAGGAGGTGAGAGAGAGAAGGCTCTCAACTCTGCACTGCATTTAGGACCATTAAAAAAGTTTTAACAGGAAAACAAATTCTACAGTGCCGCCACCTGGGTTTTATAATGTCAAGGCATACAACTAGAGGTTTCAGTCTGCTCCAAAGATAAATAATAAACCAACCTTTATTAACAGGATTAAAAAGATAAACTGTAATATTTAGATATTAAAATGCCAATGTTCCCTATTGAAAGAGATAAATAGAAAGCTCTTCAAATCAAAACAGCAGCGTTTAAAAACTGCCAGGATGAAACAGACACAGTTACTGAGCCTGCACTCAGAAACAAATGATAGGAGGCTTACCCAACACAGAAAACAAAATTTTAAAATTTCATTGCCAATTCTTTCGTGGACATATTACCTACCCCTTCCAAACTGATACCTGAAATGTCTTTTCCCCTGCTTCAGATTTCCTGGACTTCCCTGTTGAAGTGTTTAATCTGAGCGTCTGAGGAACAGAGTTTGTCCCCTCTTTACTCAGCCTCAGTCCAGCAACGTCTGCCTTGGTTTTCTCCTGGGCAGAGGGAATGGCTGGGAAGTCTCTTTGTGTACGTGACAGCCTTCCCCCTTGAAAAATGTGTATTGGGGGAGTCTGCCTGTGTCTTGCAGGCTGGCAATGAGGCTGGCATTCACCACATAACCTAACAGTCCACCCAAGTATAAGGCAGATCTGTAGAATCTGCAAAAGTAAAACCTGCAAAGGATGTAACATGATGGTAGTAGACAAAGAAATGTAATAAACGTAATAGATACGCCTTGCAAGGCAAACAAAGGTTTATACAGCAGTGACTCAAGCATCCCAGCAGTGAATTCAACAGTAAAGGGAAACATTAAAAAAATGATGAAGAAGCATATGATGGACCTTACCGGTATTCGCTCTTCTATATTGAGTTCACCGTGACTTGGAGTTCGCAATTCATCTTCCAAACTGCTCTGCAACTTTCCAAAACCCGAAGAAGATCCTGAAGACAGCCCTGAAGACATCCTCAAGTCGGGGTAGCTTCCTGTTCTGGAATCAGTCACTCGGTTTAAATTATCTGGGGAAAGGTCTCTAAAATAGTCCATCCCAATTTTCTCGGGATGAAAACAGCGCCCTGGCAGTTCTCTCGGATTCTCTTCGGAGCCGCCAGATTCCTCTTTGCTGCTACCGCTGAGAGAACTGGCTTCCTCTTTGAGGAGTTGAGCGACCCTTTTGCTTGCAATAAGGCGACCTGAATGTCTCTCTGTGCCAACACTTTCCTCATCGCTGGACACAGCAGTGATCGGAGTAGCTTTATAATGCTGGCCAAGTGAGTCTTCTTCGGTCACATCAGTTTGTTTAATTCTAGAAGCTCTCGAAACATCGCTATTGACTTCAGCTTGTTTAAGAGTATCCTTCTGTCTTGTTTCATTGCCTCTTTCTGCCCTTGAACTCTCTCTGCTGGTTGCAGCCATGGAGGTTTCAGACTGAGACCTGGTAAATGGTAACGCTTGTGGAGACTTGTTATCATGGGAGTGAAGATTGGTCATGGAGCCTGGCCCGCAAAAAGAGGCTGCCGGCCTTGCCTTAAGGTCAGCCAGACTCTGTTGCTTTGACAAGATGCAGCTTAAGGAATCGGCAATCGCACTGTAGGCCCTCTGCCTGGGAGAAATGCCATCCGAACCACGTAAAGCCAACGCATCGGACAGCTTCTCGGCTGAACGGCTCACGTTCCACGCCCCTACTTTCTCCATAAAATTAAGAGAAGGCATGGACTGAATTCTACCTTTAAGAGGTTGCAGAACTGCAGAACCGTTGCTATTTTCATTTTTTAAGCCTTGGCCGCGGTGAAATGTAAAATTCTCTTTAGCGGGAAATACTCCAAAGTCTTCCGCAGAGGGAACGCAAGGCTCTTCCACTGAAGAAGCCCATGCGCTGGCGTAAGAAGCCTTTGACATCTCTTCACGTAAGCAAGAAAGAGGGGCCTGAAGTACTGATTTGGCAGGGAATGCCCCGCCAGGGCCTTCACAGTTCACGCTTCTGGGTGTGAAAAACCCTGGGGTAGAATGATGAATTGGATGAGCCAGATGTACAAAGAACGATCCCTCGTTAATAAGTGAAATTCTAGCACTTCTGTGCTCACTCTCTACGCTCCAGTCTGACGGTGTTAGTTCACTTTTGTTCACACTTGTCAGGGTTTCTCTCATGGCATTCTTTTCCTCTGCAGCCAAAGTGATTGGCTGGAAGGGCGCAGGAGCATGAAATTTACTATCAGCTGGAGCCGGACCAAACTTACTTTTTTCTTCCTCAGACACGCTTTTAAAATTCTGCTGCGTATGCTGGCTATTTGGCACAGGAGTTGGAGATATCTCAGTAACCATGCAAGAATCACCCAAACCCAGCTGAGGTCCCCTGGAGGACACCAACATCGGTGAAATGTTTGCAGATATACGTTCTGAATCACCGGCATTTCTAAAGAGCTTTCCTGCTGGATCAGAAAGCGGTTCTGATGACTCGGATTTGGGAGTGGTTTTGCCTTTAGGCTGACGCAGTTCTGCAAACAATTTTGGCACACTCTCTGACAGATCCACATTCTTCATTAGCTGACTAATGACATTTTCTTCTGGATCCTTTCCCAAAGCACTTTTACAAGAAGAACTTTCAGAAGATAAGAAGCCATCGTGCTTAGATAACCCCATCTCTTCCTCCAGCAATTCAAGCAGGACAGGTGCTGGCACACTGTTGTCCAAAAGGAACATATCCTGGCTGGGCGCAGTTCCCCAAGATTCCTTTGGAAGATGCTGTGTAGCCAGCTGCTGATTTGGCCACATCTGTGAACATGGCATTCCAGAACTCTCCTCCTTAGAGTCCAGGGTTTTAGCATTCATGTCAACATGAGGCATTTGCCAATCACTGTAATTCCTTTGCTCCACAGCTACTTGCTCAGAAAAAGAAAGGGGATGTTGTGATAAATAGCTACCCAGACTGGCACTGTTTTGAGCCATGATGCTGAAAGCCAGGGGATGCTGGGACAGAGAGAAGCACTCCCTGGAGCATTCTGGGCCAATTTCTCCGGTTGCCAATTGCACAGCTTCACTTATCTGCAAATGTGTTGAAGGCCTCTCAGAAGCTGCAACTGAAAAATCTGGAGTTCCTCTGAAATGGAAGGAGGAAAAAGATCCTGTATTACAGTCCAACAAGCCAAAGGAAAACAATTCTAGGCCCGAGGACTACACAGTCTAGGTTCTCCCCTTTATAGGGTCATTTTAGCAGAGACCGTGACAGACAGACAGACAGACAGACGTGGCTTTTGGGAGGATGATTTCTCACCACCTAGAGTTTACTCTTTTGAAGTCATTGAAGAAGTGACGATTCTGCTTCCTGGGGGCGTTTCCCCACACCCCTGACATTGTGCTTTCTTCCTCACCTTGAGACAAGAGGAAAGCACATGCCTCAAGAACCTACTTCCACCGAAAGTGTTCTTGCCATAGCTCCAAAATGAGGCCAGCTCGCAAGGAAGGAGCTGCAACTTTCAGTGGTTACTGTAGGAGAAGGATGGAGGTAAGAGGAGGGGCAGCAACAGCAAGAGCAGCAGAGAGGGCAAAGGATTTACCCATCTCCCCAGATTTTCTGCTCTCCAGCAAGGCTACCTGCTCCCCACTTGTTCTGCTTTCTAACAAACCTCTGCAGCTGCTAGAAAGGAGAAAAACCAAGCGGTGGACATTACTAGCAAGGAGAAGCTTGTGGAGCACCTTCTAAGACAATGTTTCTCAACCTGGGCAACTTCAAGATGTGTGGACTTCAACTCCCAGAATTCCCCAGCCAGCACATGCTGGCTGGAGAATTCTGGGAGTTGAAGTCGACACATCTTGAAGTTACCCAGGTTAAGAAACACTGTTCTAGAAGGCTGATCTTCCTACCAGAGCCTAAAAAAGAAAAAGGAAAATTAGGTGCTGGGGAGATTCTATTCTCTCTTGCAACAGAGCAGAAGCAGCCACGGAGGGACAGAACCCCATGGCCGGATAGGAGGAGATGGTTCTGCTATCGGCCAAGTGGAGCACTGCTGGTCGCCAACCTGTCTCAGGGTCCTCCTCCCCACAAATCAGAAAGCTTGCCCAAGAATTTGAACCACACTTCCAACGGACAACACCACTTCCCCACCAGATCACTTTGATCTTCATTGGCAAGCTGGCCCCGGGGTGGAGGTTCCATTGCAAGGATGCGTCCTCAAAAGAAGAGTTTGCAGGCCATCTTGGCGCTGGGGCAAGGAGTGTGTGTAAATGAGGCCTCTGCTAAGTGCTGCGTTAAACTTTATTTAACTCTTCTCTTTAAGCCTTTAAAGTAGTTTAGAGCTTTATGGCGCAAAAGGCACAAAGGGTTGGCTTTCCTACTCGGCCAAGTGAATCCACTGATCCTCAAGATGTGTATGTTAATATATGGAAAACCCAATTACTTCTGGGCTTCTGATTATCTAAGCAAAATAGCCTCTCAGGTGTGCAGGGCTCTCTAGACCTAGGAAAGGAGCCTACTGGGTGCTGGGGATATTTGACATCAGATGGGGAGAACTAGAAAGAGAAGCTCTGTCTGGCTCTTGAATAAATGTTCAGATATTCCAGTTGGAAAACAGATGCATTTTCACAGCCTACTTGGCCACATCATCATCCAACATCCACTCCACAGGTGTGACATTCCTGGGTCACCCAGGCAGCCAAATGTCTCTTCCCAATGTCCCTTTCTCTGGAGAGCTGGCAAGTAGGGAATTCGCAGGCCAGAAGGACAAAGAATGCAATCTTCTTTTCTGCTGCTTCTCCTGTCTGCTTTGCTTTCCCCTCTTTGTAGTGTTTTATTGACTTTCTCCTTTTATTTTCTGGTAACATTTAAATTTCTGTGCTTGCTTTAAAGGCTCACTGCAGTCCCATTTAAGATCCTTGCCTATTCTCTGTGCCTTAGTCTGAGCGACTCTTTTGAACTGCCACTCTATAGCAAATTAACCTGCAGTTGTTCATTATTTGGATATTTCCTTTCAAAACATCATTTCCTTTCTCCTGAAATCCTATTTTGATGCAAGTATTCTTGGAGTATTTTCTTCCAATTATCTTGGGTCATCTTTCTCCTGTCTGCATTAATTCTACATTTGCCATTGGAACCCTCCTTCTAGTTAACCAGCAGATTTTCCATGCTAGTGAAGGATATCACCAGGAAAACCAGCCTGGCATGGAATTTCTCTCTGCAATGAGTTGATTTCATAAGAAAAGACAGGATAGGTGTTCCAGACAAGTATGGTAAATTTTCATATAAAAAGCTGTCCACAATACTCCAAGGCAATAAGAAGTGAGGTTGGGGGAAGGAATGGAGGGAAGTTTCAGAGAAAAGTGTCAATTCTTGATATACTAAACCAGGGTTTCTCAACCAGGGTTCGGTGGAACCCTAGCATTCCACGAGAGGTCACTAAGGGTTTCCCTGGGAGATCATGATTTATTTAAAAAATTATTTCAAATTCAGGCAACTTCCATTAAAGAGGTACGTTTCATTCTTTATTTTCAGTTTAAGAACACTGTGAATCCATATAGACAGGCCTACCCATGAAACGAAGTTAATAATTTTGCAATTTCCGGCCTATATTTGAGCCTGGATGTGCAGGGGTTCCCCCAGGCCTGAAAAATATTTCAAGGGTTCTTCCAAGGTTGAAAGGTTGAAAAAGCTGTACTAAACACACAATCAATATTCCGTAAGTACACTGGCCTGCTTCTTGGCAGAGAGGACCTCCCTCAGCTAGCAAGCGTTCCTCGCTTTCATGCAACTTTGGCCTGTAAGACAGAATAGTGACTTCCTCCAGGGAAGAAAAAGATCAGAGACTGCCTTGACTTCCTGCGAAAGTCCACCCTTCAGATAATCCACGTGAAAAAAAGAAAAACCATTCCTCTTTCAGCAAGAATCGTTTTTCCCTCTTTCTACTGGGCCTTTACAGGAAGTAGTAGCATGTTTCTACTAGGATGCTGCTGGCATTCTTTCTTCTGTGCCTGGCTTTTCCAGAAAGCACGCACAGCACTTCTGAAGCCAAGGTCAAGTCCTCCTCCAAATAACGTGTTTGCAGAAGAACTCCAAAAACCATAAACAACACCTTTCTGCTGCCGCTGCCGCCATGGCAAGCAAAAGCGACTGTGGAGAGAAACTACGCCTTTTCGCTTTCCGTGTGGCTTTTACTCCATGGGGCAAATGGCGCAAAGCACTTAAGTCTGCGGCAGAGGCTGCCCTAGCTGGTCGCAGGCCTGGACCATCTAGCTAGCGAGCTAAACGTTGTGGATTTTTGGACCTGATCTGGAAAGGGTTTAAATCGATGATTAGACCAAACAGAAAGTAACTGCCTTAAACGAAGGGGCTAACAGAGTTTAAACAGGTGGAAGGTTTAGCCTTACCTCAGTGGAGCGAAATCCAGTTCTGTTTGCTGAAAGAGGGTCTCGTTGAAGAAAGTCTGGCCTTGTGTCGCGTACGTCGCCAGCAGCGGGAGGTTGGGCGAAAGCTGACTGTCCTGAATCTCTGTAAAGGTTATGATTTCCATGATGGCAAGGTGAAAAGTCCCAGCTTGCTAATCAATACAGCTGGCTAATGCAGGGCCCTGCCCAGCAGCACGGGCTTTAAAAACCAGCTCTGGTCAAAAGCCCAGCAACACTGAACAATGAAATAAAGAATAAAACCAGGCTATGCTGATGGCAAAAAGGAGAATAAAAGCCTTTGTATAAAAAGAATGCAATTCATTAAGCGTAAGAAGTTCAAAGCCTAGCAGGGGAATAACACACTCCTCGTTTTAAAGGACAGCCTCAAATATTCAAGAACGTTTACAGAATAGTACTGAGGGCACCACATCACCCTTCTTCTCAACCGAAGGCCGTGTTATTTTAGTAGGAAGCCTGATCTGTTCTGAATACCTAATAATGGAATCTATCTGAACAGCTGATAGGAAAACAGCAGGTTCCTTAAACCAATTGTTCAGCCTAATAGCAAAAAATAACAAAGGGTATCAACCTCCGAAGAGAAGGATTAGTTCACCTAAGCAGGATAGTTAGATTCCCACCGAGGATCTAATACAGTGTTTCTCAACCTTGGCCACTTCAAGACGTGCGGACTTCAACTCCCAGAATTCCCCAGCCAGCTTTGCTGGCTGGGGAGTTCTGGGAGTTGAAGTCCGCACGTCTTGAAGTGGCCAAGGTTGAGAAACACTGATCTGAGAACTTCTCGCTACAGTAAAATACTTAAATAAATGTATTCTTAACCAGACTTTTAAACCAAGAAGAGGTTGTTTCATTTGCTAAAGAGATCATCAAAGGCCAATGCAAAAGGCAGCTCTGAACAAGCCACTCGTCGACCCGTAGCCTGTACAGTAATTGGCTGACGGAATAATTCGTTGAAACTGTCCTGCCGACAATTGTCTTCCTTGCATCGCAACCCAGCAGCGTAAGCCGAATTCAGACGTTATGCCTGCTTAGCTGTCGTGCTGGGGCGCAGTAACTGGGGAATTGTTTCTGCTAACTCTGCATAACGTTTTTAAAAAAGGGGGAGATTCACTCCCGCCTCAGAATTCTTCCATGGGCATATGAAGAGGCAGCCGAAATGCAGACAGAACGGAAGGGGGAAAAATTGCAAGCCCAAGAGAGCCTTCATTCATAACACTCTCTATGTAAGCTGGATAGTCTTTTGCTGTTGCTTTCACTGTAAGGAAAGAACGGGAAGAGCTGACAAGCCTCAGGACATTTGTCCAGCAGCATCTCCCTCTTTCTCTCCAGCCAGGAATGCGCTAACATCTTGTGCCACTTCCATTACTTTCCACAGCAGTTTTATTCTCATGTTCGGTACGTACCCCATCTCGGACAGACTGTGCTTAATATTTGACAGAATGCACCACTCTTACAGCCAGACAGTCTGCTAACAACATCGACAAAGATAAATTCTTCACCTTCCTCTGTATGTGTTTGTGCAACAGTGTTTTAATCAAACCTCCTATCTAAAAAATACATACTCAGAGCACTGATTTATACAAAGATGGAACAGGGAGCCTCCTGTAAGGGCAAGTAATTCTGTTGTTCTCTGAATCAGGGGTGACTGGGTAATGGATCTAATGCAGAAAACACTCTCTCTCTCTCTCTCTCTCTCTCTCTCTCTCTCTCACACACACACACACACACACACACACACTGAATATAACACAAATCAGTTCAGAAGCATCCACCACACCGGGCTCAAAAGCACAGAATTATGCACCTCAGCCAGAATTTAGACTTGTGTGACTGTCAATGATTGAAAGGACAAAGCATATCCCGCTATACGTAACCCTCTATTTTTCAAGAAACTTGAAGTTTTCCTTATTTCTACCTCGCACGTATTTTCTGATGCTTTAATGTTCAGAATAGATCCAGTAAGCCTAATTCAGGATGTCACTTTATTTTTCAGACTTCTGCATGCAGGAAAAACCGCAGTCAAACTCAACAACAGAATAAGTGATTTCACAACGGAGAAGGCACACTCTGGCAAAATGAGTGTGCTGCTTATGAAACAAAGAGATGCCACACAAGTGGTATTTGTGTTCTCTTACTATCTGAAGACAAATCTGCATGCTCACTTTTCAGTACAGTACACAAATATAACAGACCTAACGAGAGTCAGATAAAATTGCTTTGAAAGCCAGAGTCCTTATTTAAACTTAAATCACAGAATTCACCAGTCTTGACTCCCAAACTTTCAGGGTTTGAAAAGTTTATATATAGGGTGAAAGTTAAAAAAAAAAAAAAAAGCACATTTATTTAACAAACTTATATAGCTGCCCATCTACTGGAAAGAACTCTGGACATGGACAAAATAAAAAAAGATATACTAAAAAGACAATTTAAACCAATGAACAATGTTGAGGCCCCAATAAAACTCACAATTATCCACCACCCACCCCATGCCAGCTCCATCAACATCCTAGTCCGTGTCTGGGGGAAGGAACATTCATGGAAGCAGCTGACATTTTCAGAAACGCTGAACAAAAACTCCCAATTCGATAGACAGCTTTGCAAACTCGCCACAACTCATCCCTGGATGCTGATTCCTGGAATGTACACTATTTCCTCAGTCCATTCCCTGATTTCCCATCCTCTACAACTTTGTCTAAGTAATTAAAAAGTTTGAAAATATCTAGCACAAAAGTGGAATTATGCAATTGGCTTAATTTCTGTGATGTGACCTGGTTACACGTAAGGCATTACTCGACACCATTAGCACCCAAAAATGACCCCTACAACAAAGCATACCCACGCACCCACCCTTGCTCTCTATTGCAATATGTCAAAGTTCACTTTTGTGGACCAGTTAGGGAGACGCCCATTAAAGCCAGTCAGTCAAAGGTCAATGTATATAAATGCATGTGAAATGAACACTGGCCTGATTTGCCAAGCAACAGTCTAAATACAGATTCTGGAGTTTGTAAAATCAGGGTGTACTATATTTAAATGAAGAAAATGGGATTTAATCAGAAAGGACTTATATGCAGCAGGACGCTGCCCTCAACTCTGGTGCTCCAAAGAAATCCTTGCGTTTGTGGATTATTTATTTCTAAGGCTGGGTCACTTGTGCTGCCTCCACTTGGCAGGTCTCTGAAGAAGAAAATCCTAAGTCTGCCTTTGCCTGGCTCCTGTCAGTTATTCCCCCAGTTTTAGGTACTGTCAGGCAGCTATTAGTAATGGGATAAATTGCGGTGCTGCACAGAAGCACAATACAATTCTTAGTTACATGAAAGAACGACAGTGCCGGTTGCGTTAATGAATTCTATCTGCCCCTCCAGGACCTGATGCTGAAACAGCCAAAGCCATCAACTTGCAAGCCACAGGAAGTCACAAGGTGCTGTTTTTCACAGGGAGCCCTGCTAGGAACAGGTTTCAAATGTGAATTAGGTGACCAGCCGATCATCTCAAACCTCTGCTCTTACACTGAAATCACCCAAGTCTCTTATGGTGAGTGGCAATTCCTACGACAGTGACAGCTAACTCCCTCAAAACCCGGTCTGGAATTCTCAGTGGCCTGGACAAAAGAGCCAAGCTTCATTGGAGCTGACTGAGGAGGCAGCAGCAACAAGTCTTCTTTGTATTAAAAACGAGGGCAAGTACCTCAAGGATGAGCACAGGAATTACGCCATGGTCTTCGGTAAAGCACAGTCCACGCTCCACAAACTATTGTGCTGGGAGAGGAAAACGTGGCTCCCCACATTTTAAAGTTGCCAGGTTTGAAAAACACTGGGCTGGACAATACACAAGACGCGTACATCGCCTGGGCTTACTAGAGAAAAGGTGAGGCGTTGGCGGAATAAGTTGTACTTATGTGCACACGTTGGGCACATCGTCAGGAAAGGCCGATCGCTCGAAAAGGACATCGTGTCAGGTAGTCGAGGGCCGGCGGAAAAGAGGGAGGCCTTCAGTGCGATGGATTGACACAATTACCGCAACAAAGGATGCAAACACTGGAACAGCCAGGCGCATGGCGCAAGTCCGAACAGCATTTCGTTCTGTTATACATGGGGTCGCCATGAGTCGTGGACGACTCGACGGCAACTAACAACAACAACAACAACAAGTGCAAGTGGTCCCTCGGCTGTACATGTCCTGTTCCCAATTGCCCTAATCACAAAACAGGTGGAAGAAAATCAGGTCTGTTGCTACGGCGGGAAACCGATGCTTCCACAATCACCACAAGGCAGTGCTGCTCCCGTCCCCATTCAAAGCCACTGAAAGGCAGAACCAGCCATTATTGCATCCCAGTGCTAAGAACAATGCTTTAGATATTCATTTATCAAATTTATGAGGCCGCCTGCTCCATGATGACTCTGGGTGGCACACAACGCTCAAAATCAGCGTGCAAATGGCATTGCAAAGAGGAAAGGACGACACTCAGACAGAGTAATAAAACACGCAACCTAACATATCTATTCCCCTAAACGGCCTGTCATGGACCCTAGCCCATGCCCTGGGGGAAAACCATATTTTAAGGACTGATTGAAGAAGGGCAGAGCAGGGGCCATGGGAATCTCTGGGGGAATGCTGTTCCAGAGGGCAGGTGCTGTGACAGAGAAAACCAGCTTCCTGGGTCCCATCAGATGACACTGTTTGGTCATACACGATGGGTAGAAACTACCAGAAACAGACAGACCCTTAGATAGCCAGGCTGGAAGCGTACTGGCAACCAGGGCAGCTCACAAAGGAGAGATGTTACATGAGCATGCCGTGGACCAGCTGCAACTTCTGAGTGGTCTTCAAGGGAAGCCCCACATAGAGCACATTGTCCTAGCCCACGCACTACGTGACTGAGGCGGGAGTGGCCATCCAAACCTTAAGCGATTGCAACAGGAAATCCAGTTGTGACTGGGTGCTGAAGCTGAACTGAGGCAGAAGCTGCCACGCAAAGTTAGAATATGAAGCATCAGGCCGTAGGAGGTATATCATCTTCAGTATCTTTTTTAAAAAATTCTAAAATGTCTGGGTATTATAGAATCCAAATTTAACTCCCTTAGTCATGCTTTAAGAGTTTGCATATGTTAGCTTACAACCATTCTGGTTCTGGAGCACTATTCTGTCTATTTTAATTTTTCAGCTACCCAACCTAATCTTTGTGGGCACATACTACTGAATAAAAAATAAGCCCAGGATCCAAAATGCCAAGCAAGACCTCTCCTACGCCCACAGGACTTCTCAACTCCTCCTTGTCTCCTGGAAGTAGTTTAAGCATTTGTCAAATTCCTGATGGTCAGATGTTGTCCAAGCTTGCATTTCTTGAAGCATAAAGGGCTACATTTCAAAGGAAATCTGAGTCAGCCACTGGCAGTCCAACTACGTCCTTGTAAAAGAGCGGTCCATGTGTGCCTAATCTCTTTGCTGACTGGCCACTGAAGCCACCCTCAGTCCACTGTCCAATGACCACCTTGGACCCCTTCTGGACCGCTAGCACTCCTGGGCCCTCTTCAGCCAATGCCCTGCTACTCCATCAGCACGGTTCCTGCTCCTGCACACTGGCCCCAACTCTTCCTTCAAATGCCGTCACCTTCAGCTTCTCCGCTCTGTCGTTTCTCTGGCACAATGCAATTATTTCATCTCTGATCAGGTAGCTTCCTTGCTAGATTACAGCACTGCTCTGAATGTATCTTGACTCTGCAAAGCACCTGATAAAGCACCCCGTGACATTCTGATTAAAACACTAATTAAGTTTGGGCTGGATGACACACCCATCATGTGCGTCCACAGCCAGCTTACAAACCACCCTCAAAGAATGCTCGTCAGTGACAGTGGGTTGGGGTTTGGGACCGAGCAGCTACTTTTCACAGTGACCCTGTCAACACCCGAGTTAACCAGGTCAGCCATTAGCACTACCCTCTCCTTTGCTAGTGGAGATGTTCAGGCTGGCACTTCCATGAATTCTGCCCTCCTGAAGTCCAGCGACATGTACAGGGAAACAGCAGTCCAGAAATTATTTGACCTTGTTGGCTGAGTAGTGAAAAAACAGACTGCAGTTATTAGGTCAATTTCAAGAAGCGTCTTTACAGGGCAACAGGAAACCTCCTATCTTGTCCCAAGATCCAGTGAAGCATCATTTGCTTGTTCAGACTCCATTTTAAGAAAAGTCAGCCATATTTCATGTATCTTCAACCTCCTGTGTCCAAAAACCAGTCTGTCATATCCGCAGAGAACATGTCGGTGGATTGTGTCCGTCTGCCTGCCTTTCCTGTTGAAATGCTGATCAATTTGCTACTAGGCAGAACTGCAGTGACCCAGTGCAGGTGCCCGGCCCCACTGACTACTCAGTCCATCTCTAAGCCCCTCATCAAGGGGGCTTCTCCAACAGGCTTTTTAAAAGCCGGGCCTCCTGATCTCTCGCAAGATGTTACTTTAAAACCTGGGAGACTGGAAACGTTCTTTACGGTATAGCACTTTCTCAAAAAACAGGAGGTTCTTTTGTCCTGCTAAGCTTTCTGAGCAAAGAAAAGCCCACTGGTTTCCAGGCCAGCTTCTTCCACTATCAGTGGAGCCTGACACTTAAGCATGTCATGCCACCAACAAATGTGATAAGCAACCCAAGATACTTGCACCATCCCCATCGTTTACAAACTTGGGGAAGAGGCACGCTGCTTGAGACCTTTCTCCTGCTCGGTTAAATGCCCTTCATAAGCACCCTTCAAGCATGGCTCTCCCAACGGCTGACATCTAACCCACATGCTTAGCTGGAATCGTGTTGCATTATGGCCACAGTCCGCTCATGAACTGTCCAATTAGTAACTCTGTTTTTAAAAAGTAATTCAGATTGGCCGGGCGTGACTCATTTTAATAAACACAAGCTGGCTTCTATTAATCAATACACTGTTTTCCAGAAGTATCCAACCAGCTGCTCAGCAATTTCTTCCAGGTTTCCTCGCCCAAACAGGACTAGCGTTAACCTGGCCAGTCTGTCATAACGCATCTCTAGTTCTAATTTACAGTTGTGGCCGGAGGTTGCCATCTATAGTGATTCCAAGCAGAATGTAGGTCTTCCTGTGTTTTCCTGCACATTAAATTTACACCTTCTTTGATATAAAGAGAAATAATTCCTCTAGTACGCCCTTTTGACTTCTTCTTGCCATAAAGTACCCAGGAAATGTCCATACACCCCACTGATCTCTCCCCTCCACCAGGTTTCTGATCTACCCACTATGCTTACGCTTTTGTTTGCAAACCAGCGTTCTAATCCCCTGACGTTTGCTCAGAGACTTCTAGCGCTAGCCTGGAACTATTTACACAGCTCACTCTTCTCCAGATGTTAATGGTGTGAACCTTTTTCACTGTCTTTTTATCTCTTCGTTGTCACGTCTGTTCATTAACCCATTTCCAGCATGGACCTTATTGCTAGCAGCATTTTCTAGAATACCTACACCTTTTTTAACCAGATGCTGCTTAGCCCCTGTTGGCTTTCCCTCGTGGGAAATGAAATTGTGGCATTTTTTTCATACACTTCTTCCACATCCCGTAACGTAAGTTATTGGCCCAGGACATTGGAACAGGTTTAAAGTATAGGTACCCACTGACCATTTCCTGATAAATTTTTCATATTTTTACTCTCCTGTTAGGTTAAGCCCAGCTCTCCTTTAATGGAGAAGCCAAAACAGGAACTGAGTAGTATCGCCTGAAGGCAGGTGAAGACCAAGGATACCCCACAACAATCTTCTGCCGTCACTTTAGGATTGACTCAAAGATATTACAGCGTTGTCTGTTTTTCAGAGATGAGCTGATACGTTTCCGGCTCTGATCTGGTATAATGGAAACCCCAGAAAAACCGGCTTTTCCCACTGAATCACAGCACTCCTGCAACTCTTGCGGACAGTCCCTTTTCTCTCTTTTCACCTCTCACTACCTCCCGGCTCCTGAGAACTCAAGCCAGCCATTAGAGTCCTGTTGGACTGCAGCGGCACGTAAGCCCCAGTAACGGCAGTAGAAATCAAGCCGAGCTACTCTCCCCTTCCCCACAGAGGTTCAGCACCATCTTCCTCGGCTTCTTTCCTCCTATAAGTGCTACTATATCTTCCCCTCTACATCTGGCTGCTGTAGCAGCTGGCTGCCGGAATCACAGCTACCGGGAGAAGTGCCTGCTCACACCCTGTCAACATTGCATCATTTCACCTTTACAGCTGAGAGGTGCTTTGGGAGGATTTCAGTCCTCATATTTGTATTTTTGACAATCAATCTTCCCTTGCTGAGTTCCCCATGACAACACCGACTCAGATTTCCTGGCACACTGCGCAGGCACACAAATACAGCTGTGAAAGAAATGGATGGTGGAAGGGGTGCTAGCAAATTATTTCTTTTTGAGTGGCTTGGGGGAATGATGCCTTTTGCAGACTCCTATTAGTCGACTGGAGGGAAAAAAGGGAAGCACCAATTGGTTCGTAATGTTCTCTGCGTTTAAGAGGAGGCGGACCTGAAAGCTACCGCAGGGGCTTTCAAACTGCCCTGCAGAAGACCGGGGCTGGAGGCGAAATACTGCTGGTACGGAATGGCCTCAAATCTGAAGCGGCTCTAACTGTGCTGTGCTTCCCTTCTGAGGTCTACAAACCAACTTCTGTAAAGAGTTTTTAAAAAGGACGGAACATACCCAGAAGAGGGGAGTGACTCATTCCAGATGCTTGATGCCTTCTAGAGTTTACGGTGGGAGTGACCAAGCCTTCCTCCATAGTCGGAAATTCTGTTCTGTTACAGCCCCCTTGGGTTTGGCCAACCCTCCATCCCACAGTCACTATGAGATTGCTGTTGTCTGTTTCTGCACTAGGAAGATACCATGCTTCCATCTCCTGAAGAAAGAAGAGCAAAAATACAGGCATATAGAAAAAAGATCAGTGCAAACAAAGCCTGCCCCGTTCTCCTACGGCACATTTTCAAAACTGAACGCACATACACGAAATCCCATTTTAGAAGGCCCGGATCCCTCTGGTCCACTTTCTAGGTGTACTCGCTGATCTTTGAAGTGGCAAGAAGAGGGTAGCAGGGCTCCTGGAGAGCTAGCAGATTACTGAAAAGAACTGCGGGGGTGTCTGGTGTGTAATATAGCAAGGGCTTACCCATCTGGCAGAGCTGGGCAGGCTGGGCACAGTTCGGCACGGACATACTGTACTTCTCGGCAAACCAACATTTGCAAGAGACTCCTAAGCTATTGTGGGGGGGGCAGGGGGCAAAATCAGGAATTGACAGGGGAAGGGGAAAAGGAAAAGGAGCTTCTGGAATCCACCTCCCTCTCCTGCTCCTGCCTCATTGTTAACAGGCCTGAAGGAAACCTATATAAGAGTTCCACACAAATGCAGGCGTCTCTTCTACCCGGCAAGTGGCTAAACGACGGCTTTTCTAAAGTTTTGTGTTGCTACGTGAGTATTTCAACCGGATGCCAGGAAAAGAAGGAACGGACGGTATTCCCCTTACCCGATTCATAAGAGACCTACGCCTAATGGCTTCTCCCAAGGAAACGCCGCTGGTGATGGAAATTTGGGTCCCGCTGCTGCTCTGGCTCAGTAGCTCTTCCTTCAGTCCAGGATGCGGCGGTGTGGTTGCAATCGGCTGAAACAAACACAACTGCTTAAAATCAGTAATACAGGGAGGGAAGCTTTAAGGTGTTCCAGGCTATTTTAAGGCAGTTCAGATGGTGAGGTGAGCAGCAAACATTACCCTCAAACGAAAAGCACAGCCCAATAACTGAAAGGAAGCGGGAGCAAACATCGACCACCGCTTGCCTCTGAGAACTGAAGCCGCCGTCCCTCCCCATAAGGATGCAGGCAGGAAAACACAGGAACTCTGTTTCATTTACAACCGCCATGCTAGTGAACCCTTGCTCTTTATACATCCAGTCTCCCTAAAAGGATACCAGATCCAGCATTTATGAATAAAGCCTAATATTTCCGTTGTTAAGCAAAAGAAACCAGGTGGTTTTTGTATAAGACAGCCACCTGCAGCAGCCACACTGCTGTGTTACAACGCACAAAGCAAATACGTAACAGTTCACCTATCATAAGGTTAGGAAACCGTCATTCTGCCGAAGTAGGGACTTCACACTACTCCAAATAGCCCCAAAGCAACCAGAACACAGCCAGTGCTACCTAGCTATCTAGTTGTCAGAAGAGTAAGGTAAAGGTAAAGGTTTCCCTTGGCATGAAGTCCAGTCGTGTCCAACTCTAGGGGGCGGTGCTCATCTCCATTTCAAAGTCGAAGAGCCGGCATTTGTCCGAAGACACTTCCATGGTCATGACTGAACGGAACGCTGTTACCTGCCCACCGAAGCAGTACCTATTAATCTACTCACATTGGCATGTTTTCGAAGAGTAACTAATCATAAATAAAAATGGAGTGTGCTCCATATCACATAGAATTCAATTTCCTATTTTTGAAAATAAATACAGGTGATGACTCTGGATAGCAGGAAGAAGTACAAGAGGAACTTTTAGCAGACTGTGGAGGAGCCTAAGGGCTGAAATTCCACTTGCTGAAATTCCAACTGTAAGATACAGGAGCCTAAGGGCTACACACTGACTGTCAGAAAATGGTTTTCCACATGTTATTTACCAAATGTGAAATATGCTCTGTTTCTCAACTGTGACACAAAAATGCTCAGCATAAACATGTATTTTTTATCCATTCAATCATGTCCGATTCTCAGAGACTGCCTGGACAAGTCCCTGCAGTTTTCTTCGCAAGGTTTTCAGAAGTATTGCCTCCTTCCTGGGGCTGAGAGAGAGTGGCTGTCCCACGGTCCCCCAGCTGGCTTCGTGCCTCAGGCGGGACTAGAACTCACGGTCTCCCAGTGTCTGGCCTGGTGCCTTGACCACTACATCAAACTGGCTCTCTCATACACACTTCAAAATATACTTTATGCATATGGAAATCTTAAGGTTCCAAATGAAGTAAGGTTCATACGTACAAAGGATGAACAATTACAGTAACAAGCCCTGTGCCAGAAAGCTCCCCACCCCCTTCTCTCTCCCTCTCTCCATTTCTCCAATATGCTTTCAAATGAATTGATTTTCAGGAAAGAGACCAAGATAAAAGCAAGCCCAGCTTCTTCTCACCAGAAGCCACAAGTTAGCAGCTACCTCCAGGCAAAAACAGAGACTTCAGCTGTGCCCCACTTACACGAGAATCCCCCTCAAAGGTGCACATGTTCTGAAAGAGCAGGCTCCACGCCTCGTGCTGTCAAACCAGTGAAACAGAGCAACCACTAAAAGCAAAAATAAAAAATCATACTTTGGTCCTTGCAAGAGCTCTTAGATGTTGTGCGACTTCCACCAGGGCGACAAGGTGGAAGATGACAAACCCAGAAGAAATGGGGACGGCTAGAAAGAGTGGGGGAAGAGGCAACCTGTATTCGGAAGCGGAGCTCAGCCAGTATCAAACGGTTCTCCAGCAGGAACCAGGCCTTCAATCTCTGCCTTCTTCAGTTCTCTGCTCCGCTGCCTTTCCATCTTTTCATGACAATTCAGCATGTCCTTTGGAAAACAGGAGCCATGGGGGCAGGAGGAGATGTGTTCTGAAGCCACGCTGCACATGGAGACTAACCTTGGAGCCTACCACAGCGGCCCTCACCAGGAGGATGCATGAGGTATGGATGCAGGAACAGCCGGACTCTCCAGGGATGGAGAGCGGCAACACAGGCACCTTCCTCTTCTTTTGTCACTCCAGTCGTGAAGACCGAGGCCTTTTGTGAGATGCAGTCTGCCTCGCCTTGACACCTTTCACAAATTATCAGGCCGCGTTATACCCGACACAAGCAGACAGGAAACTCCCATGCTTAGCTGAACACACAAAGTGTCACCTTGTATTGGGGAGACATGCAGACAAGCTTTTCCCCCATCTCCCCCATCTCCAGGGAGAAAATGCTTACAAAATATTGGACTCCTGCATCAAATCTGTAGGGTTACAGGCTATATTGATTTCATCCATTTTCAAGACAAAGGCTGTATGAAGCCTAAACGATTATTAGTTTGCAGAGCCTGAGGAATCTGGCCCCAGGAATAAAAGCAAAACGGAAAAGCTCACTCCTTCGAAGACAGCTCGTTCACTAGAACCTGAGACTACCACATCAGCCAGTGGAAGACCTCAACAGCAGCAGCACATGAAAGAACAACGCAGAAGAACTGTAAGTGCCCCAAAATGTGCCATTTGGTGCAGGGTGTAATATTTTACGCATTAGCCAATTATAAGCCAAACTTTAAAAAAACAAAAAGCAGCAGCAGCCATGGTGTGCTTCGTTACTATCTGTTGAGTAAGCCATGTTCTGCTGGTTCAACTAGTATGCAACCCCCCGTCCTCCTCCCCTCCCCTCATGATGGTGTAACATAATGTGTGAACCAGCAAAGTGTCAACAGCAGTAGACAGGTGTAGTTCAACGCCTTTACTAGGAGTTCACTGTAATAACAGAAAACCTTGCCACTGGCAAGAGGACACAGGCAAGAGTTCGCAAACATAGTAAACCAACTGCCATTTCATTCATGGTCCCTTGAACTGAGTCTGTCTGTCACATTTCTTTCTTCTACTTTCCTCATTTCCCGGAGGTGTTGTTTTTGTAACTGTGGCGCCATTCTTTCTCCAAGGTCGTCTGCGTGGCTCTCTACAGCTTCTGACTCTATCCTTTTTCTGCAGGATGAAACCACTGAGTGACTAGAAATGTACGCCAAAGATGGAACCAACCGGAGAGGGTGACATCACTGGGAGAGTCAGTGGAGGCTACAGCACTCTCTGCTGCTCAAGGCACCAAAGGCCACATCTGTGGAGGCAAATCTGCCTATGTTATCATGCCTCATGAATATAGACAGTTCCACCCAGGCCATTGCCCCACTACCCATACCTGTTACTGAGGTTCCCACTGTTTGTTGATGCAGCCACCCCACAAAGCTGGATATGCATTCCCTAACCCACCTGCCGATGTTGGATCATGTACTGTAATTCATCTTCTCGGCTCTGCTGTTTTAAAAGAGGCAAGCAGGCCCTCCGCCCTTACAGAGTATATCTGAAGCATATTCTTGGCACCCTACGCACATCAAGGTCGTGCCATGTTCAGGAGAGTCCGGGCAAGAGGCTGGGGAGTACACTCTCATGAACCTGGTGGAATTTGGAATTGAACTTGGGCATCAAGCAGAGACCTGGTCTTGGTCTTGACAGAACGGCATAGATTCCTGATCACAGAAGGAGCCCCTCATTACTCAACTCTCCTAGCTGAGGTTAGGACTACCAGAAAGGATGATAAGGAGGAAATGTCTGATGGGTTCAAAGGGAGCAGATGCTAGAACACCACCCACTAATACAGGTCTCATGAAGACTTTAGCCTCATTTTCAAAGCTGCCTTTTCTTTGACTTCTGCCTGTTGGATCCATAGTGCCTCTCCTCTACCACTTGGAACAATTGATTTAGAAATCAAAGCTGCTACTGGTTCATTGATGCTAGGCCTAGGCAGCTATTCCACAATCTTCTTCATGGGAGATAATAGCTTCACCACTGTGTAAGATGCCCTGAATTTGGCTGGTTCTGAAGACTGTCTCTATGAAGAAGCCCAGAAATGATAATCTAATGTCCACCCTGGAACCTGAAAGGAAATTCAGCTGGAACTCCCAATTCTGCATGGGTCGGTCAGACTCATTAGGGGTTTATCCTGTCTCAAGGATCCCAAATCATCACACTGAGCCTTGTTAGACCTATTCACATCTCCTGCTCCACCAGGGCTCACCCTCCTTTGTTGTCCATACTGCCAAAGCTCCTCTCTTCTCCCACCATCATGCTAGCAATGGAGGGAAGGAAGATTCAATGCATGTATCCTGCCCCTAACAGCGTTTGGTCATGCAGCTTCTTTCTTTGAGGCTACAGGGTACTATGCGAATTTAGGCAGCGCAGTTTGTAATCTGCGATTTGCAGTATAGCAAGTTATGTGAACCCAATGCCTTTGTTTCTCCCAACTACTCAAAGACATTAAAGTTCTCCTTTTTTTCCCCATCACATTCAGCTGGTAAAGTTACTATGAAACAGAAGGAATATGGCCACATTCTTTTATTTTACCACAAGAGTAGGCTCCATATAAGAATTCTTCCCCAAGTCTACATCCTTCCAATTACTTTTGGGAAGTACTAAACTATCAGCAAGGTGGGGTTTTTTTTAAGTCAAATGGGAACTAAACAAAACTACTTTGCAATCTCACCCAGACAAGTAAGTAATAAAACAGAGGCAGGAATCAGCAGTTCCCAGGCATAACAGAACCCTTGTATCAGCCCAGATCAGATGCCTTCCAAGTCCATCAAGAGAAGAGCCAAGTATCAATTGACTCAGAAAGGTGGGAAGAAAAAGTTTAGAATTTAAACTCTGGAGCACAGACCTGATTCCTGTGTATTACAATGGACAAACCTTCATTTCTGTCTGCAATAAAGAAACCAATCTTGCCAAATCATATCCGTGAGCCTTCTGCTGAGTAAGCGGATTTCTCAATAAAGGTGTAAATTTCTAGAGTGCCAAAATTTGCAGCCATGCCTATGTGAAGTCTGGCACAAACCATAAAGCAACTGCAAGAGATCAAATTTAAAGAATATTAATTGGCTCACAGTTGGAAAGTAACCACAAGACCTTACATTCATTAGAGCCTGGATTTTTACACCTAAAGATTGGCAATGTGTGATAAACACATCTAAATGCTTAATAAAAATCAAAAGCTACTGTGAATATTGACAGCTGAAGATAACAGTCTATACCCCAAACATAAGCATGTCTAATTACAAGTCCATTTTTCAGTGGGACTTGCATCTGAAATGTGTATAAGCCAGGGTGCCATTATGAACAATGCTTTCAATAAGCACAAAGCAGGGCAAAGGGTGGTGGGGCAGAGATTGTCCCTTTTATCACATAAATTTGAAAACAGCTGCACTTGAACAAATCCATAACATCTGTCTCATTACCACACAACACAGAAGGCAACTTCCTAGCTGCAAACAAGCAAGAGATCAGAACACAGAAGTTGATGGCAGCATCTCAGCTCAGGAAAGTCACTTTGGGTGGTACTTAGATCACAGCAGAACTTTCTGACACAAGTCCGCTAGTCTCCTGTAGAAGGTTTTCCCTCTCCAAGTCCTCCAGTGAGCACTGACAGAATAGATGTGGCAACTTTCACTATCCCCACTGTTCCGAAAGATCCTTTATTATCCAAACTGGATGGACTCATATAGACCCCATCTGTCCACAACGTCTCAGCATGACTTCATAGACATTTATTTACTTACTTACTTACTAAATGTATAGGCCACCCATCTCAGATACATGACTCTGGGTGGCTTACAATTAAAACGGAACAAAAAAGCAACAAAAATAACAGCCAAGAAGACTCACAACCACAACACCAGCTCACCCATGCTATCAGGGCCCCAGGCTCAATGGCAAAGCCAGGTTTTTAGTGCCTTGTGAAAGGCCAGCAGGGCTGGGGAAAAGTCTAATTTCTGGGGGGGATGATATTCCAAAGGGCGGGCGCCACGGCAGAAAAGGCTCTCTTCCTGGGCCACGACAGATGACACTTGGAGCATGCCTCTCCTGCCAGATCTAACAGGACAAGTAGACACCACTGGAGAGGGACAGTCACTTAAGTAACCCAGCCCCAAGCCATGCCTTGGCTAGACTAAATTTTTTCCTGCTTGATTGCACATTAAACTAAAGAACTCAGAAACTTAAGACACCCATCCTCCAGGGTTTAAACTCTAGGCTTCTTCCTCCCATCCTTCTGGATTAATAGATTTACATGCTACATCTCAAGCCTAAGAATAATTATATACTCATCCAGTAAAGTTGTTCATTCTCAATGTTACTGGACCTGACTATTCAGAATTTGCTTATTATATTTAATTCACTGTAAGGTCAAATTAAACATCACATCATTTTATTACTATCGCTAGCCCTGCAGAAAAATCACAGGTTAATTTGTTCAGTCAGAGCTGGAAGAGGTACCTGTTTTCCCCTCCCAGTTTCTCATTTTACAAAAAAGAAACAGCTCTGGTGATTTTTACTGAAGGTTGACATCAAAAGATATACAGCAAAATTATAAAACACTCTACCAAAGGCACTCAGCAGGTTGAGAATTTTATAAAGCTTCTAGGATATGTCATTCCCCATTTACAATCCTCCTATACTGTAGGGTTACAGTTAGGATTAACCCTAACCCTAACGTGCTTCCTACATTTTTTCCTCACCAAAAGCCTGCTAAGAAGAAAGACGCAGGGAGGGAGCAGTGCACAGCACTTCCTAATTTTTAGAAGCCTCTAATGGAAATGCTTCAAACATACTGTACATGAAGCTTCTTCAGTCCTGCATCCATTTACTATAATCCTCATCTTCTCAAGAATCTTCCCTTACCAAACTCTATCATGGGACAGTGTAAAATACTGCAGTTTAATACAGCCTGGGTGCTAAATTCTGACTGCACATAATGCAACTTTTCCACCTGTGGGATGTACACCATAGCACGAAGGTTAATTTTTGTGATGCACTCCCATTATATGGCCGTGTCATCTCTAAAGTTGCAAACAGGAAAATACATCTTAATTCCTTGTAAGATACAGTCAGGGTGTTCACACAAACTACTATCAATCTGCGTAAGCCATCAGGGAGAGAGGCTACTTCAGCATGCAGTCCCTAAAGCTTCTGAGGAGTTCAGGTGGAAGTTCGGCCCCTGGCTGCTAACAATATAAAACGTTAGGTGGCCATTTGTCCTTGGAAAGTTAGCAAACTTCTTCCACTTTGTGTAAAGACATCAGAAACTCTGCAAAAGGAAAGGAGAAATTCTAGAGGACAATGAAAAAATGTGTGAAGCCATTATCACCCAATCTGAAAGAGCAAGGTCAGTACAGTATATAGAATAAGACATTTCTTTAGACAAGGTAGCTTACACACACACACACAAACACACACACTTGAGATTTAAAAAGTTTAAATTCCCCACTTTGATCCCCCCCCACACACATACCTATGTGTGGGGATACACACACACACACACCACATTCTAGTCTTCCCAGGGCACTTTACAGCACAACCCACAGCCCCACAACCAGCAATAAACATTTTACAGGCCAGCAAGCCCAAGCTTTCCAGCTGTCTTTAGTCCAGAGACCAGCCTTCCCCAACCTGGCGTCCCCGGAGTGCTGGGTTACCTCAGCCAGGGTGGGAAGGGGCGAACGATGGGCTTTGAAGTCCAATATTCTGGACGCTTCAGGGAGATCTTCATCCTATTGTGGGGGTAGTTATTCCACAAAGGGGTGAGGAGACCCTGCCGTAACTGGGGGGGGGCTTCCAGGGAAGGGGGTCAAATGGGGGGGATTTAAACTTTTTACACCTCAAAGCAACTCTGCAAAGGGGGGAGAGTGCTTGTATGGGGTCTCAAAGCAAAGAGGAGCCCAAGCAGGAATGTGGGGAGGGGGCGGGAGACCAAAGACCCCCCCAGCCCCCCGGGAGCTCCCCCCCTACTCACAGGCACCTGGCTGCTCTCCTGCGGAGGCGCCTCCATGGCTGCGGGGAGCCAGAGGGGGAGGACGACCGGGTGGGGGGGCGGCAGGACGAGGGTGCCCCGAGCCCTGCGCGCCCCTCACGCGGCCGCCGGAGAGGAATCGATGTGCGCATGCGCCCCGCCCGACCCGCTCCCTGGTTGTTAGGGACTCGCTCTAAGGGGAAGGGGCGGGGCTTGGCGCGGCTCCTCCCTCCCTGTGGCGCTCGCGCTCTCCAGCCGTTGGGGAGGGGGAGGAGCCGAGGCGAGTCGACTCGGCCTCCACCCGTGCGACAGGCGAGGACCAATAGACTCAAGCCAGTTGCTCCCGCCTTCGGTTTTCATTGGGCAAACGCTTCGAGGGGGTGGGGCGCGCGCGTGTGTTTGTCTGGATGAGGAGGCGGTGCTCCCCAGTTCCCGCCTGCTTTAGCTCATCCCCGCCGAGGGAGGGAGGCGGAAGTGCTTGAAAGACCCGGATGGAAGGCGCTCTCTACCCCCCCAGGCATGATTGCACCTAACTTTGGAGGTTCCATTTCGTCCTCCAGTTTTCCTCCGTGAATTCGTGAATGGCCTTTGCAATTGTTTGCTTCTGTATACAATAAAGTAGGTAACGTTTACCAAAATTTACTTAACGACTGGCGCTTCAAACCCGGCTTCTTTGTGAGCGAGGGCCATAGATCCATTTTTTGCAACCTGGCTCCTTCTCACGTGTTGGACTACAGATTATGCAGGTTGGGGCGATGGGAATTGCAGACTGGCTATCTTCCGAGGGTGCCAGGTTGATGAAAGCAAACATTGAATAGTGCTGACAATACTCAGAAAAACACAGAGGAGGGAAATATAAACGCTGGCTGAGGAATTCTGGGAGTTGAAGTCCACCCATCTTAAAGTGGCCACGGTTGAGAAGCACTGCTCTAGACAGACCTGAAATTGCAAGGAAGCAATACATTGAAAAAAGGAAGCAGGTCCTTCGTGCAAACCAGGATCGAGGGCTGTCCCAGGATACGGGGTGGATTTATTCTCCTTAGTGCACAAAGGTAGGACAAGAACCAGGAGGTGGAACCTTTTCACATCCCAACTTGAAATTTGCAGGGATGTCTATGAGAGCTCTTAAGCAGAGGAACAGCCTGGGATCATGGGGAGGTTTCCAAGCCATCCCTGGAGGTTTCCAAGCCGCGTTTGGGGAACCCTTTGAGATGGCCTGAGGATCTCTGCCCTGGGTTGGACTAGAAGACCACGAAGGTCCCTTCCAAGCCTACTATTCTAAGCTGAGGAAAAGAGAGAAGCCAAGCTGGAAAAGCTTCTGGGATCTGATCCAGCAAAGCTTGCCTTATGTTTTTAAGCCAGGAGACAAAGCAGACTCACTTAAGACATGGCAGCTGGCCTTGGCTCATGGTGTGCCTTGCGTAAGCCAAGATCTTGGGGCCTTGACTGAAGCAGCCAATTAATCTGTGTTAAGCAACAACAACAACAAAAAAAAGCCAGTTTGGTGTGGTGGTTCAGGCACCAGGCCAGAAACTGGGAGACTGTGAGTTCTAGTCCTGATTTAGGCACGAAGCCAGCTGGGTGACCTTGGGCCGGTCCCTCTCTCTCAGCCCTAGGAAGAAGCAGGCAAGGGCAAACCACTCCTGAAAAACCCTGCCAAGAAATTGCAGGGACTAGTCCAGGCAGTTGCCAGTTGTCAACACTGACTAGAAGGCATGTTTTAAAAAGTCCACAAAAACATTTACATAAGGCATTAAGCAAAACAAACAGTGGGTTAAGAAGATTGTAACTGTGTTTGTTCTCCCTCTTCTCTAAAGCTGCCTTCCCCAACCTGTTACCATACTCATGTTGCACACAGCAACTTTGGCTGAAATCAGGGGAGAAAAAGCATGGTCAGACACCCTTAGTGCATGGACGGGAGACCACCAGGATATCCCACCCCCTTAGATTGAGCTATAGACCCAATTGGGTGCTCTTCATTGTAACAAATGACAGTTCCCATCATCCCCACCCAGTGTGGCAGGTAGATTGGGAGAGATTCCAGCAGGGAAAAAACACAGACAAGCCTGAAGTTGGTGGGTTCTGATGCCTTCCAGAAAGCCATTGCGATGAACCAAGCAAGGCTGATAAAATATTTGCATGTTATGCAATCCCTGTTTGCTTGTGGCAGCGTGTTGGCAGCAGACTATTTTAAATCTTCCCATGTGACGACATTGCTAACGCTCCAGAATGGGAAAATATCAAAGAGGGATTCAGTCCGATTCAGTTACTTGGTTATTATAAAATCAGCTGCTTTAATAACCTGCCCATCAGCTTAGAACAGGCTGCCCTTCCTTGTGTGGGCTAAGCGCAAGAATAAAGAGAAATGCATGTGTAATGAGGGTGAGAGAACTGGTCTGATTTGGGAAAGGGACTGGGAGAAATAGGAACGCTGGTTATTTGCAAAGCCTTGCGAAAGACCCAAAGTCAACATTTGTTTGTGTGTTTCTAAGAGCATGCTGCATGGATGCATTCTTTAACCGAGAGCGTACCTAAGTGGAAAGATGGCATGTGCATTTAATAATACGTACATTTTCGGAGAGGGTTGTTGCTGCATGCATTCAACCAGAATTCAGCAGGTTTGCAAAAGGGGAAGGGGGGGGAGGGTTGCCCCCTTCCCTGCCCTCCTCCCCATTTGCAAGCCAGCCTGATACTGGTTACTTTAAGACAGGCATCTTGCAACATCTGGAGGAGGTTTTTAGAATAGCTCCCTCGCCTCCAAGCTGGCAATTTTAGGAACCGGTGGCATTGCAAAGCCTCTCAGCCGCATCAGCTGGGAATTTTTGGAGTCAGAGTCTCAACCAAGCAGGATGGTGCAATGGGGTGTGTGGGGGAGCTGTAGGAAAGGTGGGAGTGGACCATGGTTTATATCCCATTGGGCAAGTTGGGTCTCTGCTTGGCCAGCCTCTTCCCTTTATATCTATCATGTCCAGGAAGGTGAGTCAAAGAGAAATCTCCCCTAAGCATCTAATAATTATGCATATAAGGTGAGAATAGAGCTATTGAATGTTCATTTCATTAAAATATTAGACTTTTTTCTAGCCAGGAATCCCAAGGTGGTTAAACCCCCCCACACAAAAAATAGGCAAGAAATCAAAAGCCTAATCTTAGCAATATTATGTCACAGCTACTCATCTGCTGCAATTAGTTTTATTTGTTACATGATCAACTTCTGTTCATACTTTGCAGTTGCACAGATTTGTTTTCCTGGCAATTAACCAAGGGAAATTATTATGACCATGTTAGTCATGCAATTAATTTCTGCAGCTCATCTGTTCTCTTTCTGTTATGAAATAGGCTATTTTTCCTTCCTTCTCAAAAGCACATACTGTATCTTTTTTTGATCAGCGTCGTTTTCCTAGATTGGGAAAATCCAGTGCTCTTTAAAGGTACAAGGAATTTTCAAAGCTTATTCCACTTACTGAACTTTGCCTCTTTTGTATTGGAGCACTGAAGGCTGCAGCAGGAGGAAGTGGTACAGCCCTGACAGGGAACTGTCATTGCAACAAGATGGTGGATTTAATAGTCTAGAATCAGAGTTGGAAGATAGGAAGATTCCTGGAGATCTTTAGTCCAACCCTCTCAAAGCATGCTTAAAGTACAAGATATCATTATGGCATCCCTGATGGATGTCCATCCACGTCTCAGCTTAAGCATCTCCAGCAGAATAGGTTGCAATGGTCCCTTCCGCTGTGAAACACCTCCTGTCCATTCGAAGTTGCTCCTAGAGATTAGCCTAAAATCTGCTCCCCTGAAATTCCCATTCATTTCGTCTAATCTCTGGCCATGCAGAGAACAGGATATTTGCAGAAGGGGGTCCTGTCTTCTTCAGGCAAAACAGGCCCAATTTTTTCATCGGTTGCTCATCAGGCATAATTTTCACATTTCTCCAAACTGCTGCAATGCTCTCCTTTGAACACGCTTCCATTTGCTAAGTTATTGGATATTTGCAGCAAACCGTTCAGGTTCTCGGCCAACGACACAGCCTCACCTGTGGTCACTCCCCAACCAACACACCCAACATCACCATGGGCATTCCCTATGCATTGATCCAAAAATATGTCAAACAAACAGGAGGTGTCATGAGTAAGGATGGTGAGCAGGGGGCTCCCATCCAGACGGTCAAGCGCATGCGTAGCACTGAGGAATTAGGTAGCCATTCCAAGAGGCACAGATCGGGCCCGCCTTAACCTTTGGGGTTTATATGTCTGGGTTTTTCCCACGCTTCTTCAGTTTGTTAGGATTTTCCTGTTATGTAGCAGCAATAAAACACTAGAGACCTGTTCCTTGTCTCAGCGTGGTTCCTGGCTGTTAGGACAGGAGTTGTACTGTATATCCTTCTCTGCTTCTGTGTTTAATGCTGAACCATTCACTAAATATTTCAAGTATGCTTAATTCCACTCTTCACCATTGTTACACCTCCAGCAAACCAACCTTCCTATTCCCGCAACACATTCCATAGTTCGTTTATTTGTTTGTTAGATTTATACCCCCCCTTTCTTTCAGAAGCTTGGTTCCCTTTATCATATGCTTTCTGCAATTCAGCAAATGGGTACTAAACTTTCCTTCTCACATCTATACATTAAACAAATGTTTTGAGCATGTACAGGGATTTGCTGCTTTCTTTTTCTTTTTAATATATATTTACAACTTGGAAAGGAGACCACTGGGGAATCCTAGAACTGTAGAACTGGGAAATTAATAATTATAATAATAATAATGGACTAGAACAGACATTGGCAAATCACTTCCATGTTGTCAAAAGAGGCATCTGCAAGGGCGCATCACAATGTTGCAGTGCAAAGAGGAATGGGCAGAGCTTTCATGGTGACATCATAGTTTGTGCTTTGTTGTTCTAGCGTTGCCAGAGTTAGGAACAGTTGCCTACAATTGTTGCCAAAGGTTACGTAGATGCGTCTCTCCAGCCACTGAGAATCAAAACTGACCGGATCGACTTTAATTCAGGAAGATCGCAGCAGAATTTTTGACCAGAAATGAAAATCACAGAGGGTGACTGGAGGAGCTGGAGGTGATGTCATCTGGGATCTCAGTCTTGTGGCAGAGCCGCAACACCACCTCAGTACACAAGCACTTCATGAGGGTGCTTTGTCAAGCCTTCCCTGCCTGCCATCGTCCCTTGTCGGCTGTGCTGTATTGTGCATTCCTGTTTCCACGGAAATACTTCTGTGCACTTTCAGTGACGCTCCAGCCTTTTGTGTGTGCTTGTTTTGTTGTTGTTACTCCACCTGAAAACAAGGAAGGAAAGGAAAGGAAATTGCCCTGTGCCAGGGGTTGGGAACGCTGCTGTGCTGAGGGTCCTCTTGAAAGCATAACATTCAAAGCAAAAGAGGATAATATTTTTAAAACGTCCAGGGAATTTTGCTCTGGCGTAGCGGATTGCCCTCTCCTTCCAAACATGCCTTTCTCCTGAATTTAGGGGTGGCTCTGAAGGAATCTTTAAAAGCAGGAAGGCCATAAAGAGAGGTTCACACAGCCGTTGAAATGGTGTGAGCAACGTACAACCTTCCATCATCGTTGGACTGCAACACCCGTCAGCCTAGCCACCTTTGGCCAGGCTGGCCGAGGTGGATGGGGATTGGAGTTCTGCAGCCTCCGGATGGCTGCGGATTGCCTGTGACTGCGCTATGATGGGTGAGCAGAGCTGTTAATTTGGGGAGAACAACTGCATCAGTCCATTCCTTGTCTTATCCACGCGACCCCTCTGCCACCCACATCCCATTGGCTTAGAAGCCGAGCAGTGCTCCTGGCAGTGACAACCGAAGTTCTCTCCTACCCAGTTCCTTTTCAGGTTCCTGAACAAGATACACAGCAGGTCCCAAGACCTTGTTACAGGTAGTCCTTGCTTGACAACCACAATTGGGACTGGAATTTTGGTTGCTAAGTGAATTGGTCATTAAGTGAATCTGACCTGATTTTATGACCTTTTTGTGGTTATCGTTAAGTGAATCACCATGGACGTTAAGCGAAACACATAGCTGTTAAGCAAATCACGCAGTTCCCCATTGACTTTGCTTGCCAGAAGCCAGCAGGGAAGGTTGAAAATGGTGATCGTGTGACCGTAAGACACTGTGACAGTCATAAATGAGAATCAGTTGCCAAGTGTCCAAATTGTGATCATGTGACTATAGGGATGCTGCAATGGTCATAAGTGTGAGGACCGGTCATAAGTCAGTTTTTCCAGCACCGTCATAAGTCCAAACTGTCACTAAATGAATGGTTGTTAAGCGAGGACTACCTGTACTGCATTGTCAGTTCATAGAATCCTAGGGCTGGAAGAGATCCTGCAGGTTTTGTAGTTCAACCCCCTTATTGATAAGGAGGAATTTACCCACTCCTGAAATAGGCCAAGAAGGCTGAGCCAAACTCTGTAATTTCCGAATTAAGAGCCTGTTGGAAAAGAAACAATGGGAAACTGGTAGGGTGGGTGAAAATGGAGGACACGTGAATGAGAAGACCCCTGCTAAGGGATTAGGGCAGCGTTTCTCAACCTTGGCCACTTGAAGAGGTGTGGACTTCAGCTCCCAGAATTCCCCAGCCAGCATGGCTCCAATGGGCTCTTAATCTTAAGTACTGTAAGATTTTGGTGTAGCCCCATTCACCACCTTCTACTGTTGCCTGATACTAGAGTAGCAACACTCTGCTCCGTAACTAATGCAATTTACAACAACATCCTAGCCGATTTGATGAATCTTTTTACTTCCCTGGTTCTTACTTTTTTAATTTGTAAGACGCCCAGAGTCACTGGGAGCGGGGTAGCCTCTAGCTGGCTTAAATATACCCATATCTCTTATTTACTAGAGACCTACAACTCTGAAATTTGGCTGTTTAGTTCAGTTTGTGAAATTCAGGCTGTGAAATTCAGTAAGCTATCCACTTCAAAAAAAAAAAAACTGTTTTGCTCATACGTCCTGACCCACAGCTTCCCCACACATGTTCCAATTCAAATCATAAAAGTTTTCCAGTCTGCTGCTTCTCTCCTCAGCTTCTTATGCTCCCTGTTTGATGTATTTCTCCGCTTCAAACGGATCTTTGTAGTTCTCTCATGGCAATGGTACTATTTGTCAACATTCTGTAACTGTCATCTTCACTCTGAATAATAAGAATCATTGAGAGCATCCTATGACACCATTGTGACTCAGCCAAGACTGGGCAGGTAAGTGCAGACATTGGCCCCACGGTTTTTAGTCATGCCTCCCATTTATTGTTAATAAACCACCTAAAAGTGTTAAGTACATGACAGGGGGAAAAAACTAATGGTATTTACTAAGGCTTTTGAAAAAAGGAACATTTTGCATAATTCCCTAAGTCTGTGAAGCAGGGGGGGCTGATGCATCAGCAGGAACGTGGAACTTACATGATGGAGTAAATTCTTCCCTGTCTCGCCATGCCAATTACATTAGGAGCCCCTGCACTTTTCTTCCAAATTTTTGTCTGCTTTTTCAAAAGATTTTCCTTCCCAGGTAGACCAGCAGACCTTCGTTTGAAAGAATAAGCCAATAAAAAGTAGAATGCAAGAATACAACATTACTGGATTCCATTTGTTCCCATCTTGTTTTATTCTGTGTTTAACCCGCTGTATGACCCTTTATGGTGTTCGATTAGGCAACTTTATAAATTGAACAAATTATCGTTATGACCCTATTCCATATTTTGCAAGATCCCAAGAGGAATTCAAGATTCTCATTCCGACGCATCTGGAGGAAACCAGCTTGGACGCAGATGCCCAAAGAGATCATCAGGTTAATGATTTTCCTTATGCTTGCAATCTGACCCTTAATGTGATCAGCCGTCTCTCACGGATGATTTAATAGGTTTTCCTGCACACTGCAAACGTTTGGGCTAGATCAGTCTCTCAACCTTAGCCACTTTAAGATACAGTATGTGGACTTCAACTCCCAGAATTCCCCAGCCAGCACGGGACGAAGAGATGCTGCCTAGGGAATGGTCAGATAAGAGAGGGCACAGCCCACAGCTGCATAGTGGGAGGGGCAAGAAGCTCAGCAGGGACCCTCTCTACTTTCTCAGGCTGTAAAGGAGACGGCGGGAGATCTGTACTTTCAGACTTGCAAGATTCTGTTAATGTAGCCTTACAATAAAGTAGTATTAGCTCATCTGGCCGTGTTTCCTGCCTGGTCTACCTGTAGGTCATAGAACTAAGGGGCCATTTGGTGGCCATATTGCCTCACTTCCCTGGAAGAGCACCAAGGGGAAGCATGCTTAATCTCACCCAGGTTTGAACAGAAAAGAAGTCCTTGCAGGGGGGGCCATTTCTCCCATTTAAAAAAAATCTATTGCCATGTCTGTCCGAGAACCTCTGGCAAGCAAGGCCCCTGGTCAAAGCTGCTCAGCTGAAGCTGTGCTGGATGAAAGTGTCACCTTCTGGTTCGCTGTTTAGTTCTGAAGATCTTGTCTCTCCCTTCTTTGGCCTTTTCCCTTTGCCTTCCTTTCTGGTCTGGTGCCTGGCCTTTGTTCTGTTTCTTCTGATGGGCAGAACCCACGTCTGTCTGTCTGTCTGTTTCTCTCTCCCCTCCATTCCCCCTCCATTTAATTGATGCAAGCCAGTTTGCGAGCCTGCAGCCTGTCTGGAAAGCAGCATCAAATATAACAGCCAAGAGGCAACTTAGCGATGCAAGATGTTGAGATCAGACCCTTTTTCTAGACCTGTATCTAGTTTTCTGGATACCACTCCACAAGAGGGATTCGGAGAGATTGAGAAGGTCCAGAGAAGGTCCATGAGGTCATTCAGGTGATTAGAAACTCATTCTGATGACACAAGATTGAAAGACGCAGTATGTGTAGCCTTGAGAAATGGGGGCAGTGGAGGGGAGGATGCGATGGTATTCTACCTGGAACAAGGTCACATGGAAGAAGATCTGGACTTGTTCTTTAGAGTGCAGGACATGGAATACAAATAGTCCTCGCTTAATGACCACAATCAAGACCAGAATTTTGATTGCTAAGTGAAGCTGTCATTAAGTGAATCTGACCCGATTTTACAACCTTTTTGTGGCAGTCATTAAGTGAATCACCATGGTCGTTAAGCAAGCCACGTGGTTGTTAAGCAAATCACATGGTTCCCCATTGATTTTGCTTGCCAGAAGCCAGCCAGTAAGGTAGAAAATGGTGATCACATGACCGTGGGATGCTGTGATGGTCATAAATGCGAACTGGTTGCCAAGTGCCCAAATCATGATCATGTAACCGTGGGGACCTTGCAATGGTTGTTAAGTGTGAGCACCGGTTGTAAGCCGGTTTTTCCAGCACCATCGTAAGTCTGAACCATCACTAAATGAATGGTCATTAAGTGAGGACTACCCGTAATGGATTGAAAGTGGATTGTGAAAAAACTTCCTAACAGCAAGAGCCGTTCAACAGCTGAATAAGCAACCCTAAGAGGTTGGGAACGCTCAGGGAGAGGCTGGACAGCCATTTCTTGGGGAGGCTTTAATCTGGATTGCTAAACTAAGCAGTGGGCTGGACTAGATCAGTGTTTCTCAATCTTGGCAACTTTAAGATGTGTGGACCTCAACTCCCAGAATGCCTCAGCCAGTTCCCGAGGCTGAGAAACTCTGGACTAGATGGTCTGAAGGGACTTTTCCAACTTTGGGGGCCTGAGATTCGAAAAGATGATGTTCTTCCCGAAGAGATCCCTCATCATCCCTCTGCTGTGAGACACACACACCTCCCTGCCGCTTACAGCTAACGCCAGCTCAGCTCTAGAGGCCGACGTTTCAAAGGACAATTTTTAGGGCAAGCTACCAACCGAACAAAGTGTCACCACACAGAGCAGCTCCCACCAATTAGGAATGATCTTGATTCATTTCCTTGCTCTTGGTTTGCTGGAGGCTACAATAAAATAAAGAGAAGGAGACACTGAGGGTTGGAGATAGAGGAAGACCCCCGCCTGGTCACTGAGGAGTAGCCATTGAAGTCTAAAGAGAGAGACTATTTGATCATCGGAGAGCCAAAATCTGATTTTTCATGAGGGCCAAAGGAGGAAAAGGCAAGAAACTCGTTAATCTAAATTTCTGGTTTTTAATCATCATTTTAGGTTTAAATTTGATTCATCTCAGTACTACACTGGTTTGAAATTTTAAAATTCAGGTCAACCCTATGCATTTGGGGCAAGACATTTTCCCTCATAATGCTTTTTTCAATGCTCCTTTCACTGAAAAGTGTTTCTCAACACAGTTTTCCATCATGCATGCATCTTGTTTGTTGTTTATTCGTTCAGTCGCTTCCGACTCTTCGTGACATCATGGACCAGCCCATGCCAGAGCTTCCTGTCGGTCGTTGCCACCCCAATGCATCTTGTAGAAAACTGAATAAAACTTGGTCTAATTTGGTCCCTGGTTTGGGTTAAATCCTCTTCCCTGGCCATCCAAGTTGGTGACCTTTTCTACATCTTGTGGCAGTGAGTTCCATAAACTGCCTTCAATCCCCCACTGTTCAGCTTCACCAGATGATCCTGGTGTTCACTTCGTGACCACCCACAGTCACGGGGAGTCAGGCAGCATACAAACTAAATAATTTAAATAAATAAACCTGCTCATTATCTGCCTTCGGGGAGCAAAACCCAGCTTCGGAGGCAGAGCAGAAGTGGAATTTAATACGTACTTTATTGACTATTGTTCTTCTACTGTAGGTTGCTGTCTTGGGCTGGAGGGAATGTCAAAAAAGTCAAGATGGTGGCCCTGAGTGGGCCATGCGATGCACATTAAAAAGCAAGGGGCTTTGATCAAGTGGCCACCATCTTGACTTTTTTGAGCCCCTCAGCACCCAGGCAGGGTGCAAATAATTGTGTCAATGAATCAAGTAGGTGAGTAAGCCAGCTGCAGGAAAAGGAGGGAAAAACCATCTGCCTGATCATTTTCCATGCATGCTTTTAGGGCTATTTTTCATGTCAATCTTTTCAGTTAAAGCCCTGAAACTCGGAAATGTCCTGCCACATGGAGACTATTTGTTCTGCCAGCAGATCGATTTAATGGATCCTTTAATTTAATGGATCCACATCCTTTCCACATCTACAACAGCTGTGTTCGCACAAGACTGGATTCTCTGCATCCACACATGGCATGCAAGCGCAACCTAAGCTAATGGGTTAGACTGGTGCAGCATATTCAGCTCCTTGTGTGAACGTTGCACCACTACCTTTTAAACTGACCTGGTTAAGAACCAGGTTGTGCAAAGCCCCCCAATATTTTCAACGGCCCTTCCTCCTTCATTGGGTTTGAGCAGGGATGGGATTCAGCCATCACTCATATCTACCCCTCCATATTTTCCTACAGCAGCTTCCATCTTCTTCCTTTCCACCCCCAACAAGCCAACTTCAAGAAAGCAGACAGGAGAATGAAGTAGAGCAGAACTCTTGATCCGAGTTCCTCAACCCTGGGAACTTTAAGATGTGTAGACTTCAACTCCTGGAGAATTCTGGGAGTTGAAGTCCACACATCTTAAAGTTCCCAAGGCTGAGGACTGCTGCTCTAGATAGACCTCAAATTGCAAGCAAGCTCCTGTCAGGGCTACACCACCTGACCTACCATGATTCATTCCTTTTTAGATTTCTATCCCACATTTATTTGTACAACTCAGGTTGGTGTAGATAATGCTCTTGCCTCCTCTTTTCCCCACAGCAACAACCCTGGGAGGTGGGCTGGGCCAAGAGAGGAAGGGGCGGGCCAAAGTCACCCAGCCAGCTTTCACACCTCTTGAAGAACCAGAACTGGCCTTGTCCAGCACCTTCTCCCCTACACCAAAGTGGCTTTCTTGAGGAGCAATCCCTGCCTGTCCAACTCACTGGCCCTCCTAGATGTTTCTTCAGCTTAAGCCCCTTCAGATTTTCACTCCTGTGAAGGGATGGAGCATCACAAGGAAGTCCATCTCCAGCATCCTGCAGACCCAGGCTGCGTCTGCTGCTGACCAGCCAGAAAGGAAGAGGATCCACCCTGCCTTTATTTATCTCTGTCTTGTTTATTTTCTCCCCAAAGTCATGACTGTGCTGGGGATGTTGAGAAGCTGTGAAAGAACATGTGCCAGAATGTGTCAGGTTGGTGGCCCCAGGCCAGTTGCTATAGGAACTCATAGGATGCACATTCTAGAATTTTTCCTGAAAGGAAAGCCAAAGCCGGGTCAGTTGGGCAGTTGCCTTGAGGGGGCAGCTCCACCCTCAGATGAAAAGCCACGTCTTGGTTGTTCTGGTGAGTTTCCCAGCAGCAAAGCAATTCTGAAACCTCCATTTGCCTTTCCATCACCGACTTTGATCTTCGATTTGGGTGGGGGTCAAAGACTTACAAAACAAATAAGGGGGATGCTCCTTTGCTGGACAAGGGGTTCACCTCTCAGGATGGATTGCCTTGACCAGAACAATGGAAGTCCATCATCCCAGGCCCAGAAGGCTTCAGAGGCGTGCAAAGAAGTTGCTGCATCCCACAAAGTGCCCCGTGGCCTCCAAATGCAACATGTGGTGGCTGTCATGGAATCCCAGCATTCTGAGCTCTCCTTTTTTTTAAAAGCGTGTGTACAAGCACGTGAGTATGGGGGTGCAAGCCCATATGGGAGGAATGGCTAGTGCTTAGAACCAGTGGGAAGAAACAGAAATAATGCATTTAGGGTTTATTTTGAAAAGCTGAATGAGAGATCACCTCTGGAAAGGCCAGAGTCCAGAAGCAGAGATGAAAGGTTCTCAACTCGTGACCCATCCAACAGATCTGGCCAAGGATCTAGCCTCAAATTTTCATGTTTTAAGCATCCCCTGCTTTTGTAAGTTGTTGTGGTCTTATCATTTTCCCACTTACTGACAGTTCTGCCAGGAAATGCCCCTCTCCTTGCTCAGCGTGCCCCTCTCCTGTCACACGGGCATCTAAGGCAGCAGGATCTATCAGCCTCAACACAGCCTTGAAAATAGGGTGTGTCCCCTTTAAATAGTAGAACACCTACTTCTCAATGGGTGGGGAGCCTATGGTCCTCTACAGAGCCCTGAACTACAACTCCCAGCATCCTTCCTCACTGGCAGTTCTGTGTCACCTCCTAGAAACTGCCATTCAGCAACACCTGGAGGCCCTGTGTTTTCCTATCCCTGGTAAATGGTTGATACGTTTCCAATCAGCTATCCATTGATCTGGGGAGGTTTGCTTTCTGCCCTAATGTCTAGGGCAGCTAGGAGGCCTTTTCATTCTCCCCTCAACTGCATCCTCATCATCTCTAGCCCTAACAGAGGTGCTAAAAAATGCATGCTTGCAAGCTCCAAGTGAATGATGCACAAGCCATGCTGGGCTTAACACCGAGCAACCACCGAGGTGTCTTGCGTGATTCACCTGGACCCAAAGTCCTTGCAACTGCTTCATAACTCTTGACACTCTACATTCTGGCCTAGCTTCTTATGTTGGGTTTCTTTAATGGAAGATGAAAGCTATGCAATCCAGACACAAACCCTCTGCAAACTGAGGTGAGCAGGAGGGCGGTATAGGCCCTCCAGAACAAATGAGTGAGAACATGCCATGCTTTAGGAAGAAGAGAAAGCTCAAGGATGAAGAAGTTGCTGATCCTGGCCCCAGTGGCACTGCTGTTATAGGGGAGGCATATTTGTTCATTGCATTTACAGCCTGCTTTTTCTCCTAAAAGCAAAACATGGCATCAAAACAAGGCATGCAGCAGAGTGGAAACTTGAATGTGGGTCTCCTTACACCATGCAGAGCTGGAATTATGGTAGCTCCATCTGGGCCATTCACACAACATTGCATGTTCATCTTCATCTGGGAGGTCAGGTGACTTTTGAGGGCCAATGAGATGTTCCCCTCTAATACAAACATTGTTGAATGGGGAAGGCAGGCAGTCTCATCACTTGGAGGACCAGGGCATAACTCTGGTGCTACTGGTTCTTTTTTAGCCACAAGCTCAGATTAAAACACACACACACACGCAATTGTCAGCCCCTGAAAGACCCCTCACAATCAAGAAGGCAAGATTCTCCATCAGATTTATAGCGAGGAGAAAGGGGGTAGATTACAGAACCTTGGAAAATAGATATACTGTATAACCAGATATATATGTTCTAGCCTCCATTTACCTATAAGAACATCAAGGCGGATCCTCTTCGATCCTCTTTCTAACTAATCCAGAGATAGATTAGAAATGTACCTCTGTTTTGGTTCTGCAATATTTTGCAAATGGCCATCCTGAACCTAAGCTCAGAGAATTTCATTACATAAAGGCAAGTTAAAAGCTTTCATTGTTACTTTCTGATCTAAAAGTTCCACTCCTTCACACACCCAGGCTAAAGTCTAGCTGGGCCAGGTTAGGTTTGAGTTCTGGAAGAACGGAAGTGAGACCCACATGGTGCATAATACCTCGTTTGGGGTGATGGATGATGAGTCCAAAGGATTATAGTATCAGCTCTTCGAGGTAGGCCAGGTCAAGAAACGGGCACAGCAAGGATTCCAGGTTTGGGGGTATAATAATAGAATCTTGAAAATCTCTTCAAGTTTCTCTCTGTCTCATCTTATACTAAACAAAACCAAGGCAGGATTATCTTGAGTTTCTTTCTCACCCTTTCCTTTTTTTCTGGACAGAGGAATCATTTCTAAAATTCTCCCCTTAATAGCTCACTCTTTCCTTTCCTATCTCCAGTGTCAGTTCTACATCCCTTTCAATTCAGTTCCCAGACATTGTTATATTTCTAACAAGGCTTGACCAGTCCATCAAAGTTTGGCCAGTCCAAACCTGACATTAATATACTGATACACAGTGCATTAATTAATGGGATTATTTATTATTCTGACAAACTGTACAGCTTATGACAAACTGACTCTTATGCTGCTGTCTTTCAATCAGCCTAAATACACTGTCATACAGAATTTCTTGCCTGGTTGTTCTAGGCTGAAACATTTAAAGATATCAGATTAGATTACACTTAGTCAGGATGCAACTAAGTACAAGTGCACCCTTAGAAGAGCATCCAGATTCTCAATCTCCTGTTTGGTTAATTTTTTCTGGTCCTCATGGCTGTTCAGAAATTTGTACCAAAACCCATTTGGGACAACACCAGTCCGAGTTTCCCTTTCAGTTTCATCTGAACGTTTATTTTCTTGACATCTTGGAGAAGGGGAAGAGGGTTTCAAGGTCAGTTCATTAAGATTAATATGAGTATTAAAGCAGTTCCTTTTTCACTCAGGCTCTCTTGAGAACCAGAAAAAAAAAGTAGGATCCTTTAATAAATAGTGGAGGGGTGCTATGTTCACAGATGGTCCAAAGCGTCTATTCCAAATCATTTTCAAAACATGCACAGATTTCTTGAGCTTTAAAGGAACAGCAATAAAGGAAAAGTACTCCTCTGAGTAAGTGCCTTTGGGAAAATCTTTCTCTTGTCACCCACACGGCTAAACCCAGTTCCCACCTATCTAGAACTAAGGGGTCTAGAAGAACCCCAAATAGGTAAGCCTTTCAAGTGTGCCTTTTTCATCCATTGCTACTGACCTATTTTCAAATGTCAGAACATCTGCAGAAATCCTTTCTCGTGCAGGAGAGCAAGTGCACGTTATGCAACAGCTTCTGAAGGGGTCTCTATGGGTCAAAATGGCAAAGAATTGAGACGCACCCTTAACCGTCTCAAGGCTGTCTCTGCCTAATGCAACCCAAAGCACAGAAGCAGAAAAGCAACAAGGGAGGGGGGGGGCAAACAGGAAGCAGATAAAATCACCTGGTGCTTCTAGAAGATCCTGGTTGGATGAGATCTGGTGCATTCTGGGTGTAAATAGCACAACGAGCGTGAGGAGGTGTAAACCTGCCTTGACATTTGTTTCCCCTAAAGTAATTAAGCCCTGTTCTGCTGTGTAAGGAAAAGCTGCTTTGCTTCAGTCAGCTCCTGACAGGGGCTGGAAACTGCATCTCTCCAGAATGCAACACAAATTAGTTAGCTGCATTGGCTGAGATGTAGTAGCTGAAGGGCAGATGGGTGGCCTGGAGAAAGTTGCTGTCGTCCTGCACCTAAAACACCAGGCTGCAGCCCTGCACAAACAACAGGACCATTACAGGCATGGGAATTCACTCAGCTTATTTAGTGAGGTTTATAATTTACACAAGAGCCAGTTTGGCATAGTGGTTAAGGCACCAGGCTAGAATCTGGGAGATTGTGAGTTCTAGTCCCCCCCTTTGGCATGGAGCCAGCTAGGTGACCTTGGGCCAGTCTCTCTCAACCCCAGGAAGGAGGCAATGGCAAACCACTTCTGAAAAACCTTGCCAAGAAAACTGCAGGGATTTGTCCAGGCAGCCTCTGAGAATCGGACATGATCAAATAGATAACAATTGTTGTTGTTGTTGTTGTTGTTATTACTACTACTACTTAGACATGGGATGCCAGAAGGATGGAAGGAATTGATTTTGGCCGGCTTCCCCATACTGATGCTGTCTAGTTGTGACTGGATTACATCCCATTTCTGCTGCAGTTCTAACATACTGGAGATCACCAAGTCAAGGAAAGCTGGCTTGATGAATATGAACGGTCTGGGCTCAGGACCTCAAGGAAACCTCTAAAGATAAAGGTAGTTGCCGGAACTGAGGTCAACTTGGCCACATGGGTGTCTTGGCAGCAGGACAGAAGCGCCTTGCCACTCCGTCCTGGATCCCTTGCTGACATCCAGTCTAGCCCGTAGTGCTGGCATTTCCCATCCAGGCACCAGTCAGAGTTTAGCTTCTGAGCCCAGACAGGATAGGGTGGATAGGATAGGAGTGGCCAGCTCAACCCCTCAGGCATTTCCACGTTACTGGCCTAGAGCTCAGCACAAGGCAAAACTCACAGCCTTGGCGGAAAAGCTGCTGCTGTGTTTTCTGCAAGGGCTTCCAGAGCTCAGCCGAGACCTTAACTCCACCTCTGCAAAGTGTAGGCACTGGACTTTTGCATGGGTATCTGCAGAATTGACTGACTGATTGATTGATTGACTATGTGCCATTGAGTCGTTTTCGACGGCTAGCGACCACATAGGTAGAATTTCTCCATGACGATCTCTCCCTAACCTGGTCCTTCAGGTCCTTCCAACTCTGCACTCAACGCCACCGTGACTGAGTCCACCCGCCTCGGTGCTGGCCGTCCTCCCCTTCTCTTTCCTTCCACCTTTCCCAGCATCAGAGCCTCCTCCAGAGAGCTCGGTCTCTGCATACTGTGTCCGAAGCAGGATGATTTGAGCCTGGTCTTTCGGGCCTCGAGTGAGAACTCTGGGCTGATTCGTTTGATGATCCATCAGTTTGTTTACCTGGCTGTCCCAGCCTTCCAGAGGATGTGAGGACTGTAGCTTCATGACAGGAAAGGTTAAGAGCGATCAGGAGGGCCTCCCCTGAATTGGAGTTACCTGGACCTTCTAAGTCCTCATCATGGTTCTGCTGGGCTCCTGGCCCTGGGATAGGTTAGCTTCATTATGCAAGGTTCTGGTTGTTCAAAACATACAAGGAAAGCTGCCAGATTTGCAAACTGGGGGTGCAAATATATCTGTGTATGGGGCCCATGTATGTAACACATATATTTTTTCCTCGCATAGGTGAGTCTATAAGCATACATATCAGTGATACAGTGATACATGTAAGCTTTAATGAAATGCAGGGTATGGGTAACTAGCATAGGTGTGGTACTTTTCCCTCCAGACATACCTGCATGGGAAGATCCATTGGACACTGCATGGTGCATGTGGATTTTCACTCAGGCATACATGAACCAGGCTGTGTACTTACATGTTGAATACCTCCATATATCCAGTGAGGCTTGTTTATTACATCCATGCAAGGGTGTTCGAGTGACATTCAAAAATACCTATTTTTATGCATTATTATAAGCAAGGTATTTGCAATGGGATATATACTTGTAAACTAATTTGTCCACTCACAGAATGATATGCATGAATGATGTGAATAATTGCATGTTTGGGAAATGCACATGTGTTTACTTTGTATGGTCAGATGTCTGAACATAGGGCTCATGCCTGCCCAGGAAGGATATGCAGGAGGCATATACTGTATGAGAACGTAACTGGTGTGTGTGTGTGTGTGTCTTTATTCTAGTCACAACATCCTTGCAATTTTACAGTACATATACTTTGCACATATGCTTTCGTTTCTAGATAAGGCTCTTAATGACTAAGCTGTATCTGCTTCTCAGTGCCAGTTTCTGCAGAACATGGGGCAGGTGTGTGTGTGTGTGTGGGGGGGACTACTGTGTTCTTGTTCTGCATCTGGTTAGGCTTAGGAGAAAGAGAAATCTAGAGCCGGTTTTCTTGTCTTTTGGAGCGTTGCACCCCAATTCTTCTTAGAATGCAACCCAGCGTTTCCCACAATGGCAGGAACAGTCACCCATCTATACATCTGTATGAATTCTGCATACCCATATTCCTTTTACAGGAAATGGTTATCTAAGCACCAGAAATACACAAATGTCTTCTTGCATAATATTCAAGACGGTCATGCATATAAACACGTCTGTGTTCATGCATGGACATGCCAAACCTGGGGTATATGGACGCTTGCCAGGCCTATCGTTAAGCACCTCTTCTTTCTTTCCCCAAATGTGTGGGTTGGTCACCTTGATTCAGCAATAAGGAGAAAGCACCCAGTACATGTCCAGGCTTACTTTTATGAATGCCTCGGGTGGACTCTAAGATCCAGAACTGAAAACAAGCATCTGAGAAGGAATCGTGAGATTGCTCCTGCTTCTTGATATGGATGGTGCATGTTGTTTAAAATACCTGTCATCAGACAATGGGACAGGCTTAAAAGAAGTTGCCATTAGGTCTGCTTGTCCAGTGATTCCAGACTCCCTGCCCTCCAGAATGCAAATGTGGCTCACTTCCTCGAACCTTCTGCCGCTACTTGCTCCACAGCCACTGTCTAGTTTGCATTAACACTCTGTTTCTGGATGCCGCTTGTCTGGTTGGGGTCAGCTGAAGGTGGGGCTGGAGAGAGAGAGAGGAAGAGAGACAGACAGTCCATAATTTGCTGTGGGGCATTGATATTCTCTTCCAGCACTGGAAGACCACCAGTTTCCCACCCGCCCCTTGCCCAAACAATTCCAAAGCTCACATTATCAACCATCACTTCAAGGAAGGGGAAGGTGATCATGAGAAATCCACAGAGACAGAGGAATGGCAAAATAGCAGTTTTCTTCCCCTCCCTTGGCACAAAAGTGCGACAGACATCCATTAAAATGCCTGATGACTCATCTGCCTTTAAGGAGAGAGCGACATGGTCCACTTCTCCTGTTCCCTCACACACACACACCCCACCTCCTTTATCCAAAACTTTCCTGTCCCAGTGACCCAAATACTGCCTCTCTCCCAGGGGCATCCACAGCCCAGCAACTGCCAGTGGGGAAGAGGGGTCCAGTTGGAGCCCTTTGGGCCACAAAGTCTGTCCTTCTCTTGCAACAGTCCAGAAGCTAAATGTAGGGGAAGTGTGGGTTGCTGCTGGTTTCTCAGGTTTGTGGGATGGGGGGGGGGGGGGAGAGAATCTCCTCCAGCCTGCAACTTCCTGATGCTCAGCATTTCCCAGGATTTATTTTTTTTTTTACTGAGAAAGATTAATTATTGTTGGAAAAAAAAGAGGGTGAGATGGTAAAGAGAGGTGCCAAAAAAGATGCTGGGGAGGAGAGAGGAAACGTCACCAGGAGAGATTTCCTTATTGGGTCTCCCTGACCTGCATCCTGAGTCCATATATGGGCATTTACGTCACAGCAGCCTGGTTGGGAACTCCAGAAATGGAAGCGCCGGGTTGCAGCGGAAGATCCGAGGCAGATATAAAAAGCGGCCCTGCAGCTCCTGGACTCTTTGCTTTCAAACAACAGGAGGCAGCGAAGCACCTGCGGAGCCCAGCCAGCCCAGGTGAGGCCGGCAGCCGGGCAGGCGGGCAGGCCGGCTGGCGGGCCGGCAAGGCGAAACAAGCCCCGGGTGGGGACGACGAGGTTCCCCTTCACCACGTGCACCCCGGGAGGAGACCGTCTCAGCCCAGCGCTGGAGCTCTGCAGCGGAGGGGGCTTCTTCCACCCACCTGCCTCCCTCCTCCTCCTCCTCTTCTTCTTCTTCCTCGTCTTCAATCGGGACATGTTGAACCTCATGGATTTCTCCCACCAGGAAACGCCGAGACCCGAAGATGGCCAGTTCCCCGACCAAGGACAGCAGCCTCCGCTCCTGAACCAGCCCTCGCGGGAGGAAGCCCCGGAATATTTTGCAGGTAAGGACGGGGTGACCAGGCTCCGCGCCTACTTCTGGATGATCCCGTCCTGGATGCTCGGGCTGAGGTTCAGAATCGCGGCTTCCTCGCTGGCCAAGGTCCTTCCTCTAGGCCAGAGGTGGGCAACCTTTGGGGGCTTGGGGTGCCTTTCACCATCTGGGGGAGAGGGCCAAAGGGTAGAAAGCCAGGAGATGATGCCACGGGCAGAAGTGGGGACTGTGTGCGTGGGAGTTATTTATTTTCTTAAGGGCTCAGTGGTGTTTTTGAGTGATGCCTATCTCAAAATGGCAGGAATCTATGCCACCGGTTTTCAGCAGCTGGGACTGGGGGGCTCCCTGGAGGCCACACACCGAAAGGAAAGCTTGGGCACACACCCTGCTGTGGTCCCAGCTTGCCCGTCTATGTTCTAGATGACCGAAGCACCACTTTTGCAAGCACCAGATATCAGGATTCAGTGTCTGAATACCCCAAGCTAATGTAGTATTTTTCAACTGCTAATATTCATGCAAGGCTGTTCCAATAGTCCATTAATTATTTTAAAAGGGTTGTTTCTGGGAGGTGAGTAGGTGACCACCACTGCCAAGAAAGCATGAGGTGGGCTCAGAGCTGTGTGTTTGGAGTGGGAGGCAATGAAGATGCTTAAAGTAGAATCAGAAGGGCTCCCAAGATGTCATCTGGCTCAACCCATGCTGTAAATTCATGAGATTCTGGGTGCGTCTTTCCCAAACTTCCAAGCGAGGACACACTTTTACCCCCCACCCCCACCCTGCATCTGCTCCATTTCAATAACTTCCTTTGTAATTTGGAGATATGATTTCAGGGAGGGTGATCTGTCCACTATCCTCCTGACCTTGTTCCCAGGACAGTGGTTGAAGCCATTATTAATACAATGACCCCTCAAGGAAGTCCATTTGCCATCTGTGCTTGAGAAGCTATGAGCTTCAAGTTCAGTTAAATCTGTTTATAATTAAGCTAGACTCACTGCAGAATTGCATTTTGGTCCAAAATCCAAAGAAGGTTTTTTCCCTAGTGCAACTCATTCATCTCCCAGCTTAGGCAGTGCTTGATGGGAAGGGAGGGCATCTATTATACTGTAGATAATGTTACTTCTTAATATTTTAAACTTGTAAGCCTTACTTGTGACTGACCAAAGAGAGGCACTTTGTGTGTGCTCTGAAGCACTGACTTGCTTCATTTTTACTTTCATGCAGTCTTGGGCCATTTTTTGAATCCAGACTATCCCAAAGGATTGCCATGGTGATAACAAAAAAAAAAAAAAAAAAGAATATCCACTGTTACAGTCAAATATCTCAGCAGCCCATGCCAAACACTCGGATTCAGGTGCAAAACCAGCCTAAATGAAGAAAACTCATGATCCTCATGTTAGCTAAACTATTGCAAATGATCATGGGAAACTGACTTATCCTAGGCCAGTCTCTAGAAATCTAGGTTAGTACTAACAATACTGTCACTGTGATTCAGGCTGTGAGGCACAGAAGATCAATCCACCCCTTTTAGCTGGAAAAGCTAGGGGTTTCTTTTAAACTGAACTTCTCATACTTCTGATTTTCCAGGTGACTTGATGGGAGCTACAATGAACTCTGAAACGGTGGATTACTACTTCCTCTCTGGAGAAACTTCTCCTCCGGTCAGTTACACGGGCAGCCTTTTTATCAAAACCGAACAATGCCAAGACCAGGAATCCCTCTTCAACCTGATGTCCGGGATCCTAGGACTGTCTCCCTTCTCTGCTCTGGAAGCCCACCAGAGGCAGTCAGAGGCCAGCTATACTGTCCCGGAGGCCCTCCAGAACCACCTGGACCTCTATTCCACCTGCCAACCTGAACTGAATGTCTCTATACAGCCTTCTTTAGCTGAACAAGGTTATTCCTCCTTCTCGACCCCTGATGGCCTTCAGCAGTTCCAGGCGCCCCCTGAAGTGAGGAGCTCTTCTCACTGTCTCTTTCATGAGAAGCTTTTGGACAGTAAGCAGGACATTAAGCTGTCCTCCATCTCCCCACCTGTGGAGAAGTTCAAATCTTCCTGTTCCCACTGGGAGCACCTCAGCCAATCTCATAATTACCTGCCGGCCGAATGTCCTCCTTCAGAGACTTTCCATCCCATCGAGGCAAGCCAAACCATGTTTTCCCAAGTGGCCTCAAAAACCGAGAACGTGCTGACTGTAAGCTGCCAGTCAGAACTCAACAATCTCTCTAAACATTCAGGGTCTTTTGGACCCCGCTTGGATTTTGGGTGCAACGCTGAAGCATTCCTGACCCATGGCCAACTCCCCAATGACTTTGTGGATGCAAAGGTCCCTAAACTCTCACCTCAGCTCAGCCAGGAATTTGAAGCTTCTTTACCCCATCCTGAAGCCATCACAACCTTGATGAGCCCCAACAGTATCCAGGTGCCTGGCAACCATGCCCCACCATCAGTCTCCATGACGGACTTTTTAGCTCATGTCCCAAGCTCCTCAGCCAACAGTTTAGCACTCAGCAGAACCCCTGGCAGCACAGCAGGGCCAAAGAAGAAAAGCCGCCGAGGAAAATGTTCCTCTAAATGCTTCTGCCCCAAATCCCACGAGAAGGCATTTGCCTGCCCAGTGGAAAACTGTGTCAGGAGCTTTGCCAGATCAGATGAACTCAACAGACACCTCCGAATACACACCGGGCACAAGCCCTTCCAATGTCGCATCTGCCTGAGGAACTTTAGTCGCAGTGACCACCTGACCACCCACATCAGGACCCACACAGGGGAAAAGCCCTTCTCCTGCGATGACTGTGGCCGCCGGTTCGCCAGGAGCGACGAGAAGAAAAGGCATAGCAAGGTCCACTTGAAGCAGAAAGCTAGAGCAGAAGAGAAGCTCAAGGGACTTGGGTTTTACACAATGGGACTTTCCTTTGGGACACTCTAAACGGCATCCCGGGGGATCTGGAGGGGACACTGCTTTTTGGGTGGGAGTGAAAATTCTTTGAAGCACTTTGCAGGAATGCTCAGGTTAGACAAACCACCTGTCCATGACAGGTAGCATGGGAAAGAAACGAGTGTTGATGGACACAAGGGCTGTCCATCCAGCTGGTTGACTCACCAGGCTAAGCAGAGGAGAAGGCAATTTCCATAGACGAATGGATGAAAGAAAACCAAGGGAAGGGGCAGAAAAGGACTGTTGGCTTTCAGCAACAGTTTCACAGCAGCTGAAACTCAGTATGTGTTCATCTATGGGGGCCCTCAATAAAGATAAATAGCCGGTTTTCCAACTATTACAGCTTTTCAATGTATTTCAGCACCATGACATATGGACAGCTCCTAGAAGGCGCATACAGGGGACAGAGAGAGCGGATGCAATTTCCTTTTCCAAAATCGCTTTTGTATTTAGCTTTAGTTAAAGAGGTATATGTGTGTGTGTGCGTGCGTGCGTGTGTGTGAATAACTGCCTACATTTTATACAGGATTACCTTGGAAGCACTATAATTTTTAATCAACTGAACCTTTCTCTTTCATAAGCACTTTAATGAACCGCCTGAGAAGGAAGGGGCTTTTTTTTTTAATGCTATGATTACATTTCCTCATGTTAAAAGCAGGGGGTGTAAGAAGAACCCTTTGAACTTGTATAAAATCAGCATGATTTATTGCTTTTGTGAACGATCCCAATTGTTGCTCTGGAGTTGAAAAACTGCTTTAATGAACATTTTGCATAAAATTGTGATTGGGGGGGGGTTAATTTTTTAAATAAATGCAAATCTCTTTCTTTGTAAAAAAAAAAAAAAAAGGAATGTGTTGAGTTAAGAGGAAACCATGTTTATTTTTACAATAAACAAACTTGCTTTAATGTAGATAAGCTTTTTCTTTTTTTAACTCACAGCCTGGGCCAATTTCAACCCCACCAGTCTGTCCTACTGCTCCAAAAGGCAGACTGAAAGAAAACCTTACAATCCCAGCTCTCTGCTGATGTTCTCCCATCCAGCAGTTCCCAGTTCATCTTCCTTTCCCCTTCTTTCTGCCCAAAATATTCTCTTCCCCCAGCAGAGCACTGGGGACAAGAAACTCCTCACCCATCTTACGATCTCTCAGGCCAGTCTCCCCCACCCCCAAAATGGTTTACGGCGGTGTTTCTCAACCTTGGGCACTTTAAGATGTGTGGACTTCAACTCCCAGAATTCCCCATCTGAATTCTGGGAACTGAAGTCCGCACATCTTAAAGTGCCCGAAGTTGAGAAACACTGGTTTAAGGAAAGGAAAATGCACTCATCCTTCTTGCAAGGAGAACCAAGCTTAATGGGGCAAAATCTCTTGCAGAAGAGATGGTCTCCCCAACAAGAGAGACATAACACAACCTGGTGGAGAAAGTGGGCAAGAGGAAGACACCCTATAATTCTGGGCACAACCCTAACATCCGGGACAGACTGCAGGCTTAGGCAGCCCTAAGAGGGCTGCAGATGGCAGAACCCTCCTCACCCTTTGCACTGGATATGCCAGCCATGCTCCCGAGTAGCACTGTGTGGAGCGTCCCCATGTATGCATTTGGACATGGTTTTATTTATTTATTTATTCAATTTATGGGGAGTGCAGGATATTGGCCACACTGAGAAGTGAGAGGCTTTGTTGTGGCTTTTTCCCCTATTTGGAGTTATTGCTGCTCATAATTACTTGCAGAAGAAGAGAGTAAAAGCAGCTTAACTGGGATAGATGGCCCTTGTTATCCCCGCAGCCAATCAGCATTAGGGAGATGTGTTCCAAGATTGGCATGATCCTGGCAGTGAGTTCATAGCGGAATTCCTGGTTTTTCCAGCCACTCTGCCATTCCAACTCTTTTCCTTGGAGGACTGACAAGACTAGGCTGGGCAACTGCCCCACGTTTGACCCAGTTGAAACAGGCACATGGTGCGGCTGATTGGGAGAGGACACTAACCCCAAATAACCAAGATTATTTTGAGTAAAAACTGTCCCTTCCTAACCGACAGTGCTTAGATGGTCCCACAATATATTAATCCACTGATGAACCTTTATTTATTTATTTACTTACTTACTTACTTATACAGTTTATACAGCTGCCCATCCCACAATGCAGTGACTCTAGGCAGCAAACCAGGATTAAAAGCCAAAACAAAATCCAGTATAAATAACAGCCAGGAGCAACAGGATGAACATAAACATGCACAGAAATGCCAAAACCATCCCACTTCTGGTCTATAGAGTCACTTTGGAGTCAGGTGGCATCTAAGTGTAATGAAATAGATAAATATTCATCAGATAAGGACCAAACAGATCAGCCAGCAGGGCTGTCTTAACCTCCTGGCCCGAAATACCTGGGAACACCAGGTCTTTAATGGTCGTATAAAAGTTTAACAGGCTCAGGGTCATCCCTCCAGATCTCTGGGGGATGCTGTCCCATAGAACAGGCATATGACCCAGTCACAGCTCCTGGGTGCTACCAGATGACACTCCCTAATAGACAGAACCTGGAGCGTGTTGAATCTGCCGATCCTGGCATGACAATCAAAGATCAGGCAAGTCCCCCAAATAACCTCATCCTGTGCTCTGCAGTGGTGTTTTTTTTTAATTAACGCTTTATTAATTTTCAAGATACAATTAAAACTCAGAATACAGACTATAGGACAGATAGAATACAAGTCTAAAAAAGAAGCAAGGAAAACTAAAACAATGCAGGAATAGACAGAAAAACATATAAGACAGGTGGCTTCTGACCTTCTCCAACACAGATACAAGACTACGTAAAAGTTTATCTCTTACTATTAATTAAATGTTTAGTAACATTATTGTTGCTCTGCAGTGTTAAAGATGCCTTGGAATTAGAGCGATTGGATCTGGGCTGCTAAAATATGGATGATCTCTAGATGGCTGCAGAGAGTTCGTTTTCTGTAGCTGGTCAACCTGAGAGACCAAGCGTGATCTACAGTCAGTTTCACCCTTCCAGCTTCTGGTGAGATTTCCCACAGGTATTGTCCTCTGCCCCACTGTGCACAAAGATGAAACCTTCTCCATGACTGGGGAGGCCCCCCACAATCCACAATTGCCCTGGGGACTCATCACTGCAATTCTGCCCTTGTAGAGATTTATTTTTGTTCCTTAGATTTATGTTCCACCATTTCTCCTGGAGCTCAAAGCAGTGCGTTGTCCCCCACAACAACCTCCCTGAGGCTGCAGCCCCGCAAACACAACCCTGAGACTGGCCCACACCACCCTGCGAGCTGAGACCTCTCCAGCACTGGTTCAGTGGCTCAGCAACAGCACCACCCTGGCTCTTTTCACGGATGGGGAAAAGTGAGTGCACCAAGTTTCTTACCCAGCCTGTCCTTACTGACAGAGGCTGATTTTCAAGGTATTAGTCAGAGCTGACAGATGAGTAACTCACAGTGGCTTCCTCAGAGCCGCTACGTGTGTCTGTGTGTGTGTGTGCACGTGCAACAGCGGGAAGAGCAAATGTGTTTTGTTTATGGTCCTTGACTGTTCCTGCCCATCAGTGTCCCATCTACGGATCGCCCTGCTTCTCCATGCAGCTCCCAAAATACCTTTTAGCCTCCTGTCTGGTCTTCTGTACCTACACAGGTTGCTCTCCAGAGTTTCCTAGACAGATGATGGGTCACACAAATGTCCATCTTCAAACTGGGGGAAGAGATTGCTCGTTTCTCTTAAAAGCCCAGGTCACCCCCTGGGAGAGTTCCACGCCCTGAGTAAGTCAGGAGCAGTTCTCTCTAGAAGGACACCTGCCAGACTCTTAACAAGGATATTGTGGGGACAGCTAGAAAATGGGGGAGTGGTGGGTCCCCAAGGAGAGGGTAACCAAAGTGGGCGGGGTCCCAGGGGAAACCTCGTGAGCTGTTTCAGATGACCCACCAGCCCAGATTTGCACACTGGACCGAGATGATAGTCACAGAGCTGGAAGGAGGCCACCTTTTGAGGCCATCAAGTCTGACGCCCTCCTCAGTGCAGGAATCCCGGACAGATGGATGTTCAGCCTTCACCTGAACATCCAGTCATGGGGAGCCAATCCCCTCTCTGGGTCACTGCTATTGTTAGAAAGCTTTTTCCCCAACATTCAGCCAGAATCAGCTTTTATGTAATTTACAGCCATTTGTTCTGAGTCTGGCAGACAATAGGTCATGATCTTCTGTAGGATACACCTTCAGATACTTGAAATTATAATGCTGTTTAAGGCAAAACCTCCCCAGTTCCAGCCTCTCTTCATTGCGTTTCGTGAGGGTTCTGATCAGTCTCATTCCAATTTTCTGAAACTCTTCCAGTTTCTTTCAAGCCTTCTTGTAACCCCAGAACTGGACACAATACTTGAGGTAGAGTCTGACCAAAGGGAACTATTGATTCCCATGATTTGGAAACAATAATTCTGTTAATGCAGCCTAGAATTACATTTGTCCTTCCTTCCTTCCTTCCTTCCTTCCTTCCTTCCTTCCTTCCTTCCTTCCTTCCATCCATCCATCCATCCATCCATCCATCCATTCATCATCCTGAATGTTGTTTCTGTCTTGGAGCATTATCAAGCTACCCAATTCTGTGTCATTGGCAAATCTGACAAGGATTTCCTCCACTTCTTTACCCAAGTCGTTAATAAAAATGAGGAAGAGTAAGGACCCAGGAACATACCTTAAGGCGCAGCACTCAATACTTCAGTTTGATGAGGCATCATCAGTGAGCACTTCAAAGCACAGTTTCTGGGCGAGTTGTGTGTTTGCTTAAAGCCTTCTTGCCATACTTAAGCAACTTGCCAAATCAGAACATCATGGGATACCTGATTAAAGGCTCACTGAAATCAGTATATTCTAAATCAGCCATACGGTATACTTACAATCTACTAAGAATATTACACAATCAAAAAAAAAAGAAGATAAAATTTGACTGTCAACTTTTGTTCAAACCACGTGGATTGTGAGTAATTTCAGCATTTCTTCCAAACTGCTTAGAGATCAGTCTCTTTGTGATCTGCTCTTGAATCTTCTCAGGTCTGATGTCAGACTAGCTAGCCTTGTACCTCCCTGGATCCTCCTTTCCCACATTTTATTTCAGGATAACATGTGCCTTCCTCCAGATGTCTAGCTCTTCACCCGTTTGCCAGGATTTCTAAGTTCCTCTAGGACTGTCATCTGCGATTCTTTTACTTCTGAAAAATTCATTCAGAGTGGAGGGATCTTCCCTGCCCACGACGCCCCTTCACTGGCTCTCCACAAGTGCCTGGTGGGAAAGGCCTTGCCCCCTTTTCTTTAGTTCCTGCCAGCGTTTTGCCAGCTCCACCGAGTTCCCTCCCTCCATCTTTAATTTTGAACCTATCCAAACTTGCCCCGTTTGCTGTTCTTGAATCCTTCATCAACCTCAGCTCATGTTCTGATTTCGCTTTTATGACACTTGGTCCACTGTCCCAGCCAACCTGCCGGTGTTCCTCCTTGGGGTCCTGTCCTCCCCGCTGCCCCTTTTCTGCTATCCTGTTTTGCTTTTCATTGACAGATGCCCGGGCAGCATGTGGCAAATCCTGGTTGCTGTGTATCAAGTGTTGACCAGGCTGATACAGTCCACATCTGGAATCTGTTTGCTGGACAGTGCAGGCTTCACACTCACACATGAAGAGCGTGAAAAGCCCCCACCGGAGAACAGGACAAGCAGAAAAGAAAAATAATGGGAGGAGTGAGATCGGAAGGCAGTGGGCCAAGAGTGGAGAACAACTTGGGTGAAGCTTTGGTGCCCAGCACACTGCCAATGCCCCTCCCCTCCCCAAAACATTTGCTTTGCCTCCTCGGCCACTTGAGTGTTGGTGAACAATCAGTGCTTTCGTCCTAATCAGCAGCTTCATTGTCAGAAATTTCAGGGCCACAAGCCAAGCATGATAGCCGTGAGATCACACCAAGGGATGTTTTCTTCCTCGTGTCATCTTCTCGTGGGTTCAAAACAGGCTGCTTAAGTACAGTATTGTTTCCCGTGTGTGAAGGAGGCTGATGGGGCGACTGCATCACTCCCTTTGCAGCAAGCTCACTGACTGAATCAAAGGTTTTCCGTCACTCTTCCTTCAATTATCCTGTCACTCCCTCTCTGTCTGCTTCTCCTCCTTTCAACAGTTACGAACAGCCACAGTCACAAGTGCTAGTCAAAGGACAGAAGCACTTCAGTTCTCACCGGGATCAGCACCACTTTCGCCCAGCATCGGAGCCTCCTCCGGAGAGCTGGACCTTCGCATAAGGTGTCTGGAGAAGGACAGTCTGAGCCTGGTCCTTGGTGCCTCAAGAACTCTTGGGTTCATATAAACCATCAGAAGGACTAGCAAAATTAACAGTCCCTAAATATTAACAGGCTTTCCCAGGTTCAGACAAAGACCCAACACCACTAAATGTGGCTCGTGTTAGCTTTGGCTTTTGTATCCTTGTGTGTTGTGTGCATCCGTCTCATTGGAATGAGGTTATTGTCAATGGATTGTGCAACCCCAGAAAATGGGTTGATCCGGTAACCAGGTTAAATGTGTGGTGCCTAGACCACCTAAATCCATCACAACCATCTCATTCTAGATGAGAAATTGGGAATTAGAGCGTCCCAGATTCCGGACGGTGTAACAGTTAAATAGCTGAGTCTTCCGGTAGCCGGGACACCAAACCCTTTTCTGAAAATAATGGTTTGGAGGCCAAGGGCAGCAGAGGACTGTGCAGGTGACACATGGGTCCCACTCCCCAAATGAGAAGGCCTGGCCCTTTGGTGAGGAGGAGATATCTGGGGGAGTGTCTTCAAGGACAAGGTGTGAAGACACCACTTCCATTTCTCTCTTTCCTTTTAGAGACATCAAAAAAGCTGGTTAGAAATCACCAGTCTTTCCCTGCTGAAAACTGGTGGCATCATATGAGGAATTCCAGGGGGCTGCAGAAATAAAGTTAAGGTTTTACATGCATCCTGCAGGCCATGATTTGCCCATACCTGGGTCAGAAGTCAGAGAGATTAGAACTGGGGAGACTTGGGTTCATATCTCCATCCTGCTATGAAACTCCTTGGTGATTCTGGTCCACTTTCCATCTCTTTATCAAACCTCCCAAAGAGCATTTGTCCTTCACTCTGTGCTCTGGTGTCATGTTCACCGTTCCAACGTTCCTGGTACATCGTAACGTTTTGCATGTCATTTGCCTGATACGTGTTTGATCTCGGGAGGGAGGAGATCTGGTGATCTGCAGCCTCCCTGGCTTCCCCCCTGCTTTCGTTAGATCCCAAGGAAAGAGACGAGGAAGAAACTTTGCCCATCAGGTGGGAAAGCAGCCAAGTAGACCACAGAGCGATCAGAAGAGGCTGAACAGGACAGAAGACTACCTCGAGATGCGCTTGCAGGAGTATCTCTGAGAGAAGGCCAAAAGCAAACCTAAGAGTAGAAAAACACTAGCGTCTTTTGCAGGGGATGAAAGATTGAGCCCTCAGAAGGCAGACGTTGGCACAAGATTGTTGTTATCATTAGTTGATTTGTGAGGCTTCCTTGACATGGCCTTGATAGGACAACCATTTTAAGTCTGACACCGAAGGAGTAGAGCGACTGATAAAACCAGAAAAGAGATGTTGCAGCAGAACGTAAGATTGAGCACGACCTAACTAAACTGAAAGCGTGTCTGCCTGGCGGATTGGTAGCCTCTCATAATCACGTTGGTCTACCCTTGATAGGAAAACCTAAAGGAGATCTGGGGCTTCCAGGGAACTCTGATCAATGGTACTGAATTTGTGAACCTGGGTTTGCATTACAAGACTCCCTGTTCTTTCCCCATTCTACAGAAGTGGCTTGTTTACCCGTGAGGAATTTAGAGCAGTTGTTCCCATAACAACGAAACCCTGAATGATGAATGCTGTTTCCACTCCCTGATGCTTCCTATAGTTTATATACCAAACCAGCCCATGCTCTGGGGGTGGTCTCCCAAGGCTGAGCCTCCTACACAAGGCTTAGCCCCAGAGACCATTCTCAGTTCTAGCACCTAACCCAGGAAGGCCTGTTCCTTATCACCAAGCAACAGGAAAGAAATCCTCACTTCCAGGAAGTTGAAAAGCAGACCTTCTCAGCATGACCTTGAACTTACAGGTTTGGGCCTGGTCCTTGGTAGGCATCTGTCTGGGGACAAGGGACACATTTCCTGCATTAGGGGGAGGCATATAGCAATCCTGGTCAGGTCTAAACCAAACCATGGGCAGAAACATCCACTTGACAAGATTGGGGACCATGCTTCAGGTTGGAACCCTTCACAGCTCAGCCAGAAAATGTCAAGGACTCAATTCGGGACCTTCAGCATGGGAAGTAGATGCCTTGGGCTGGAATCTCTCTCCACGGTCATGTATCCTTGTTCATTAGCAGGAGAAGAAATGCAGGAATGTGCCCCATTCAGGACTAAGCCATTACCCTTTCTGCACCAGATTTCAGGCTTCGGTGCCTTCCAGTCCCTGCTGCTTCATCTTCTCGACCACAGCTGCAACCTGTGGTTCCTGGTTGTGTGCAACTCTCTGAAGGCTGAATGCAACTGTTAAAACCCCCTTAAAGGTTGCTGCTAATAGGAACGTTTTTCCAACAGGCAGGGATGATGATGAAATATATTCAAAGGTAAAGAGACCCTTGGATTGAGCTTGACGCCCACAGATTGCATCCACGCAGTTTCTCAGTAAAGTTATGGAAGGGGTTTGCCAGTGCCCTCCTCTGGGATCCCCTTTCAACTTCCCAGACAACCTGCTGCTTTAAGAGTTTCCTGGTCATCTCCCATCTGCATCCTAACCAGGGCTAGCCTTGCTTAGTTTCTGAGATTGGCTGAGGTCAGCTGGGTGCTCCCACCTGCTACAGCCTTCGATACCCCAGGAGCACCTTATTAGCCGTATGGAGCGCATTTAATTTAAGGTGATTTTCATTGCATTTAAATGACTGGAATGAGATTGAACAGGGCAGAGTGGTCCATTGCTGAATGTTCCCATCCTAAATGGGCCGTCCTGAATTTTGCAGAAATGGTTCAAACTTCAGCGCTCAGATCAGCTCTTGCACCCCTTGACTATTCTGAAACAGAACCTCAGCACCCTCTTAGGAGTCTGGTTTTCTCCTGACTGCTCCCACTTTTGGGGGTGGCTGAAAAAAGGATGCCCTTAGCGCCCCCTCCCCCCCCACAACACTGTGGGCTGCCGATTTAAATTCTAAGAAACCAGAATTCAAATCTACTGCAAAGCACAGCCTCTGCTTTCAGCTCCCATCCACAGCTTGTTCACCAAATTCCCTTTCTCTTTCCCATCCCAACACCTGTAAAACAACTGAGTCAGATTTCACTCACCAGCCTCAATTAATGACTTTCTCATGAAAATGCAAAATGCCAGGTGGTTTATGTTAAGTATGCTTGAAAAGTTCAGGGGACTAGTGAGTTATGCCTTTTAATGGCACCTGATTCAGAGATTTTTTCCCCCAAAACATTTGTATTACATGACAGGTACTTTATTCCCTGTTCCCCAATACACTTACCCCCTCTTTATTGGTTTGATTTACTGTAATGTTAGATTGCTATCCCATTTTTATTGATTGATTAAATGTGGATGGCTGCCCATCTCAAATGCATGACTCTGAGCAGCTAACATTTTTTTTTTGGTTAGCTGCTAGCATATATTTTTCTTTGCTAGGGTTTTTTTTAATTGAGTATGATTAAATTGATTATGGAGACTTTTTATATCTTTTTATATGTTTGTATATTGGTTTTTGTTTTTACTTGTGAGCCACCCAGAGTCACTGAGATGAAGTGGGCCGCCATATAAATCAAATGAATAAAGAAATAAAATTAAAAACAAAATAAAAGCAATAAGCTAAAACTGTAAATAACATAAAATAGCAGTAGGGCAGCCACACATAACAAATGTCTACAGCAGTGTTTCTCAACGTTAGCAACTCTAAGATGTCTGGACTTCAACTCCCAGAATTCCCCAGCCAGGATGGGTGGACTTCAACTCCCAAAATTCCACAGTGTGTGTGGACTTCAACTCCCAGAATTCCACAGCCAGCATGCTGGCTATGGAATTCTGGGAGTTGAAGTCCAGATATCTTGAGAAACTTGAGCTTGAGAAACCCTGGTCTAAGAGATTCTTAACTGAGGTCGGTCCCTCCTGCCTTTCTTCCCAGGCACATTTGCATGGAGAATATCCTCCTGGTAGGATGTAGTTAGGGATGTATAGCCTATCCTTCCAATTTACTTCCTGAAAGCAAATCTAATATTCTGATACTGTATAGTTATATAACTGCTTCATTAATTTAAAAGATTAAAAGATACAATTGACTGGAAGAGCAAAGTATTCAAAACCAAATCAAAACCAATCAAAACAACTCAACCCAACAACGGGGGCTCCACCGTCAGCCTGTACCCAGCAACGGGGTCTTCAATATTTCCCTGAACCACATCAGGGTAGGTGATACCGTTTATGAATCCATTCACTGTTGACCACTAGGTGGCACTGTGCAACTGGTCAAGCAAGGTCACAGGCTAGTTGTAGGGAGCCTCCTAGTGGTCTGCGGTGAATATAACCGCTGGAATACAGTTAGATAACCCCTCCTTGAGGGGTGGTCTGGATGGTTCTAGTATGATTTTTTTATATATATAATTTTTATTAAAAAGGAAGATAAAAGCTAACACCAGCTAATATAAAGTAAGAAAAAGAAAAGAAGAGAAATCAAAGGGCAAGCTAAATGTGCAAGAAAGGGGGGGGGGGGTAAAGGAAAAATAGAAAAGGAAGAAAAACAATATGAAGAAGCAGCTTCCAATCTTCACAGCCGTGGTAAGTACAATTATAGATTTACCTCTTACTCCATGGTTACAACATCACTCTCTTCTTTCTACAATCTATCCTGTCTAATCATCAAAACCATAAATCATAAATTCATTTTTTTCTGTTTTAAAGTCCATAAGGGGGGAGTTTCTAGTATGACTGATTGAATCAAGTCATTTTTGACTCCTAGCAACCACATAGATAGACCTTCACCATGATGGTCTGTCCCTAACCTGGTCCTTCAGGTCTTCCAATGGTGCCCCCATCACCACCATGACTGAGTCCACCCCGCTTGCTGCTGGCCAACCTCCTCTTCTCTTTCCTTCCACCTCTCCCAGCATCAGAGCCTCCTCCAGAGAGCTGGGTCTCTGCATAAGGTGTCCGAAGCAGGAAATTTGAGCCTGGTCATTTGCCTTGAGTGAGAACTCTGGGCTGATTGGTTTGATGATCCATCGGTTTGTTTTCATGGCTGTCCAGGGTAGTCTCAGGAGTCTTCTCCAACAGCAAAGTTCAAAGGCGTCAATACTCTTCCCATCCTGCTTCTTCAGAGTCCAACCTTCACTTCCTCAGAGTGCCACAGCCTATAATATCATGGCTTGTGCGATTCTGAGGCCCAGAGGAATGAACCCATTCGCTCTCTAGTCTGAGAGTGCAAATGAGTAAGAAAAGGGTATCACTCGTAGCACGGTTGCATTCTTGGTGCTCTCTGAGCTCGGTCGGTTTTTCCCAGATGTTTCATTACCAGGCTAGCTAACATCAGGAAGAAACAATACCCTAACCAAGGAACCATCGGGAGGTAACCACACTCCCATCAAATATACAACTACCATATACAAACAGTTAGCAAACCCCACCCTCCCTCACACTGATGATGCTACCTAGCCAGGTAATAAAACGTCTACAAGCAAACAACCAAGCTCAGAGAAGGCTGAGAACCTAACAATTCGGCCCTGAGCTACATAGATCCTCTACTAGAGGATTCAGACCATTCACACAAAGAACTCTTCAACCTCCAACATTAAGGAAGAGGATGAGGTACAGCAGCTACCTGGATCCTTTCCTCTAACATAAAATATTCTACATTCAGAGATCTTTGCATGGTCCGGAGGAAGAAACCTGGCCCAAGCATCTAATGGGGTGGAGCCACACAAGCTGAACATTTCAGAAGCAACTACTCCTTCCTTTCTGTGCAGTATTTCCCTCTTAGATACACACCCTTGCTGTGGTTGCCTGACCCCCTGATCCACAAACTAGCCAACCCCATTTTTGTCAAGTTAAACCCAGTCAGCATGTGAGCCCGGGACACTGGATTAATCTTTTGTTCACCGGGAGTGGGCGCAACGTGCAAACGTAGCCACAGTTTGAACCTTGCAACCATCACATGGTGGCACCATCCTTGAATAGCTGTTAGGCCAGAATTCCAGCCAGGCCCTCCCGTTCCGATTTCCCTATGCCACAGGATGTTGTTTCTGGGTGGCGTGATGATGATCTTTAAAACACAGACTGGTTTAGGGCCACCATATCTGAAGGACCCCTTTCTCCCATCTGCACCTACCTAAATCTATCTGCTTGGAACAGATGAGAGCAGGGCTCTTTTAAAGGCAGGGTCTGTCTCCCTTCCTCACGAACAGCCCCCTAAAAATGGAGTAAAAGCTTCACTGTCAAGAGGATCTTCCATCCATTACTCTGTTGCTGTTTCTTTTTTTAACTGTTGTCTAGTTATGTTAAATATGGTTTATGGCTGTGTAGCTGTTTTTCTATTGTCTGGGTAGGGTTCCACTTTGGAGTTTTTGTGATGTCACTTAAAACTACACAAAGGACTGGTGAGATATATAATTACTTCCTAGCTGAATTGTCAGATCAGGTGGCTGGTACCATTTTAAACAATCTGCAATCCATACTCCAGGACAGTGTTTCTCAACCTCAGCAACTTTAAGGTGTGTGGCCTTCAATTCCCAGAATTCTCCAGCCAGCCATGAGAATTCTGGGAGTTGAAGTCCACACACCTTAAAGCTGCTGAGGTTGAGAAAAACTGCTCCAGGGCATCGCAGAAGGTATCAGTGGTGGCTTTGAGGTTCAACTGTCCCATGTTGAAGCAAGAACTGATGCCCAGATCACCTCTACGGTTTTTCCCATGCAAAATCCATGCACCAAACATTTCAGCCATGTAAAACCTGCAGGCTGGAGATTTCAAAGCCTAGTCTTCTTTGCATCAAGAGCATACTGTCTATGATAACCATTTCTATTTTATTTTGGCCTACAACGGCTAAGCACTCAGAGCTGTAGACCCAACAGATCAGCAGAGCATCAGCTTGAGTTAAGCTGCCTTACAACGTGCAGATTAGTGCCAACATAGCTCAGAAAGTCTGGATATGCGGATTTTTAAACATTCGCTTATTCCTTAAGAAAATATTCCAAATTGCTGCTTTGTGCTAAATGCTTGCAAACACTTTTAACCGGGCTCAGAAAGAGCTTACCAGGTGTTCCTCAAGCAGTTTTAAAAATTCAGGTTCAGTGATCTCACATTTACCATTGTTTGGGGTTAAGCACTGGGCTAGAAAAGTGGCTGAAAAATGGTACAAAAATGAATGCGGGAAGGAAGGGATGCCAGGAATCTCAAACACAACAGGAAACATGTGCTGCCACCTAGTGGGGCTCAGAAGAAATGCTCAAATTTTCTGGTCAATCATGAAGAGGTGATTTCAAAGTGGTGAGCTTCTGCCTTTTAGGCTCAACCATCAACAGCAAAGGAACAAGAAATATGCTGCAGACTTGGAACCTTTTCAAGAATAGATATGATAAGAATATGGAAGAATTTGGCTACTAAGGTTTCTAAAGTAGAGATATTACCAAAGACTTTTTGGGGTCATAATCCTGCGCCTTTGATTTTTAAAAGGAAATTCAATTCTTTTAGGTGGAGACTGCATGAGATGTTGTCACAGAAAGAAGCAATAGTGGAAGATTGTAAAAAGAGATTAAAAGAATTTTTTGAAAACAATTTAGACAATGGGATTGATTTAAGAATGGCTTGGGATGCAAGTTAAGATTTTATCAGAGCTTATTTCATACGGCATAACAGTGATCTTAGAAAGAAGAGGCAAGAGAAAACAAGCTATTTTGGACAAGATAAAGAGAAAAGAAGAAGAATTAAAGAAATTTCCAACAAATTTTTACAATGACAGTTATCTATGTTAACTGTAAGAGAAATGGAAATAAAAATGAACTACATGAAGAAGAAAAAAATCTTTGAGTTTGCAAACAAACCAGGGAAATGGCTGGCACATGAGTTATGAAAAGAAAAAGAAAAGAAAATGATATTGAAATTACAAGAGGGAGATACTGTGTTAATGGATAGCACGCCATGCAGAAAGCATTTCTTCATTATTCTAACTTGTATAAAGGATGTGACATCTTTCTGGAGAGAATAGATGAATATCTAAAGAAACAAAACTTGCTGAAGATTACAGAGGAACAGAAACAGATTATGAATGGACCTACTGTATAACAATAGTGGAAGTTTCTGAAGCTATAAAAAAAGATTAAACCAGGAAAGATGCCTGAACCAGATGGATTATCAGGTTCTTATTATAAATCTTTTGAGGATGAACTTTTACAACCTTTACAAAATATGATGAACTCTATCTTACAGGGAAGAAAGATGCCAGAGAGTTGGAAAGAGGCCAATATAGCATTAATACCTAAAGAGGGACAAGATTTGACTTTAACAAAAAACTATAGGCTTTGAATAATTATTCAATAATTGAATAATATTGAATAATGACTACAAGTTGTTTACAATGATTCTGGCTGATAGACTGAAAATAATTTTGCAAGAATTTATTCATGAGGATCAATGTGGGTTTTTACCTGAAAGACAGTTAAAGGACAATCATAGAAACATGTTAGATATTTTGGAATATTTGGAGCAACATAATGAAAAAATAAGTCAGTTTGATTTTCTTAAATGTAGAGAAGGCCTTTGACAATTTGAACTGGGCTTTCCTGTTCAAAATTTTGGAAGGTAATGAACTTCGGAGAAAACTATATAGAACGGGTAAGATCGATTTATACTTCACAGAAAGCATGAACAATTGTTAATGGAGATCTAACAAAGCCTTGTGAGATACAAAACGGAACAAGTCAAGGGTGCCCACTGTCTCCTCTCTTTGTTTTGGTTCTTGAAATACTGCATAGACATGTAAGACAAGCTGAGAGTAAAAATTTTAAAAGGAACTTTTAAGTTAAAGGCTTTTGCAGATTACTTGGTGTTGGTTTTGGAAGCTCCTTTAAAGGGAATTGAAACATTAATGGGAAAACTAAAAAATTTGGTGCATTGGCAGGTTTTAAGATCAGCAAACAGAAGATGAAGGCATTAACAAAAAACATGAAAATAGAACATCAAACAGAATTGATGAATAGAACGGGTTTTAAGATTGAGAAGAAAGTAAAATATCTGGGTATTGCTATGACAAATATGAATTGTTTGTTATTTCAAGGTAACTATGTTAAGACATGAAATGAAGTTTAAAAAGATTAGTTAAGATGGGTGAAACTACAATTGTCATTGCTGGGGAGAATTTCTGTGATAAAAATGAATGTCCTGCCTAAAATGATGTTTTGTTTCAGACAACAACTGATGCACCATTTAAACAGTGGCAAAAGGATCTATAAAAATTTGTGTGGCAGGGGAAAAAAAACACGAATTAAACATAAGGTGTCCCAAGATGCAAAGGAAAGAGGAGGGATGGGTCTACCTGATTTGAAATGGTCTTTTGCAGCTTGCTGTTTGGTTTGGATGAAAGAGTGGGTGTTGCTGAGAAATAGCTTTTGGAGTTAGAAGGACACGACCTGAGATTTGGATGGCAAAGTCACGGTTAATGTGGATTTTAAAAATCATTATGTAAGATGTGTCATATTGAGAATATGGAAGAGATACAGGTCCAGGTTGTGCCCGAAAACACCTTTGTGGCTCTCAGCACAAGAAGCATTTTATAGACGAGAAATGATAGGCAAACACAAATGGCTAACTTATCATGAGATACTAGAATTTTGTCAAGGGGAATACAAAATAAAATCAAGAGAAGAACTGGTGGCAGAGGGACATAGTTGCCAATGGTTTTCTTATTTACAATTATTAGGAGGATTTAAAGTAGACAAAAGAGTTTCTGGTTTTGAACATTACAAGACTGAGTTTGAAATGGAATTATGTACAAATGATGAACATGTAATTGCATTTCAAATTCATATTGGAAATGTGAACAAGGGACATTTTATCATGCTGGGTGGATGTGTAAAAAGGCTAGAAAATTTTGGATTCAAATACATATACTGATTCAGAGGATTTTAAAGAGTAATATACAATTGAGATGAGAGGTTTTTCTTTTGGGACTGATGGACAAATCATGGGACTTTATTTTCGTAGATGACAACTGCAGCGAGGTTATTGTATGCACGAAGATGGAAAGATTCAGCACTGCCCACAATGGAGGGATGGCTGGTGAAGATGATGGAACGTGTGGAGATGGTCAAATTGACTTATTTGATTACAGAAAAGACAATATCTTCATTTACTGCTGACTTGAAACCCTTTATGGACTTTTTGCAGAAAACAGAAAAAAAAGAACTTATGATTTATGATTTATGGTTTTGATGATTAGATAGGATAGATTATAGAGAGAAGAGAGACATGTTGTAACTTTAGAGAAGGAGGTAAATTTATAATTGCACTTATAACTGCTGTAAAGAACAGGAGCCACTTTTTTATATATTTTTCTTTCTTTCTTTACTTTTTTTCCCTTTCTTGCACTTTTAGCTTTCTCTTTGATTTTTTTCTTTTTTCTTCTTACTTCACATTAGTTTGTATTAGTTTTTATCTTCCATCTTAAAACTTTTAATAAAATTGTTTATTAAAAAAGATAGAAAATAATACACTGCAGACTAGCCCTTGATACAGCAGCCATGAAGGCTTTGCAAAAGATATTCAGATGCCGTCATGCGTCTGTAAGTACAAAGATCAGAACTGTGCAGGCCATGGCATTCCCTGTGACATTCTATGGAAGGAAAACTTGGATTCTGAAGCAGCAGTACTGATGGTTTTGAACTCTGGGGTTGGAGAAGAGAATACCCTGGACAGCCAAGAAAACAAACCGATGGATTCTTGAACAAATCAGCCCAGAGGTCTCACTCGAGGCACAAATGACCAGGCTAAAATCATCCTTCTTCGGACACCTTCTGCAAAGGTCCAGCTCTCTGGAGGAAGTTCTGATGCTGGGAGAGGTGGAAGGAAAGAGAAGGGGAGGACGACCAGCACCGAGGCGGATGGATTCAATCACAGTGGAGATGGAGTTGGAGAGTTGGAACGGCCTGAAGGACCAGGTTAGGGAGAGATTGTCATAGAGAAAATCTATCTATGTGGTCGCTAGCCGTCGAAAACGACTCAATGGCACATAATCAATCCATCAACCAACCAATCAATCCATCAATCAAGAGGTGGGGAGATTCTAGCCTTCAGACATATACTCTATTGTTGACTTCCAGCTCTGAAATTCACCACCCAGAACTGGCTCAAAACAGATGATCAGGCAGGCTGGCATTGAGTAATCATTAAACAATAGGTTTGGTAACTCAGGGGCAAGCTGTGTTGTCAATATTGTCACCAATTCTTTTCAATTGCAAACCTTGAGGGTTGTCAGGCCTCAAAAGCAGGAAATAAATCCAATAATAAATAAAATATTGGCAGCTCTTTTCTGGAATTCACAGCAGCTGTTTTTGCAAATGAAAATGCAACTCAAGTGGCTGGCTTCAAAAATGACAAAATATTCCCCATGCTTGCAGAGTACTGTTGCAACTTCATTCTTTCCCGATGGCCCCCGCTGTCAAATTCAACAGAGACCTTCGAAGTATTTTCTGAAAAGTATCAGCTCTTGATACTAGTTTGATCATCAGCTGGCTTGGTCCGGACCCTGAAAATGCTCCTCTGGTCTTAAGTGGATGTTTTAGAAGTGTTCTACCATCAACACTTTCTTATGCCCATTATTTATCTTACTTTATTTACTTTACTGGCCTTATAGGCTATTCCAAATGCAAGCAGCTCTGAGCAATGTATGCCCCAACTTCCATCAACTGGGCTAAAAACAGTACAATAATAGAAGAAATCGGTGTTACGAACCCTACATATAACATCAGGAATAATCACCAAGCTTTGAGCAAAGCTTTGAAGGGCTTCCCTGCCTGGAGGGAACAAGATCGCAGCATTGCGGCCCCTGAAATCCAGGGGTTTTGAGGGAAGGGACCATCTGGAAAAGGAGGGGAGGCTGTTCCACAGCAGGGGCAGCGTCTGGGAAGGGTTACTGCCATGCTCCCTGGAGACGGTGCTGCCAGAGAGAAGGAGCGACCCAGAGGCGCTCACTATCAGATCTTTGGGGGCGTGCAGATGCTACGGCTGAAGGCGTTCCCACATATCTCCAAGGCCTGAACCACAAAGGGTTTCCAACCCGCAGCTTGAACTGCACCCAGAAGCCAACCACCGCCAGCGCGGCGCTCAGCGGAGCCGTACAGGAAAACTAGGAATGCCCCATTCTGGACCAGCCGCAGCTTCCAAATGGTCTCCAAGGGCAGCCCCATATAGAGTGCCTTGCAGTAGCCTAATCAGGAGCAGACTAAGGCATGAGTAAGGGAGGGAAGGCAGGCAGGCAGGCAGGCAGGCTTCAGATCAAGTTGTATTTATGGCTTGAATTAAAAAAAAAGGCTTCTATAAAGCATTTGACTATTTTACTGATTGAAAAAACACTGAATCTCATCTGTCAACTTGAGGGCACCATACTCCAAAAGCAAGTGGGCTCAGGATCCACATGAGAGTGGGATGGGAGTTTCAGAGGGCATCATGGGTGCTATGAGCAACTGCAAAGCTTACAACACCCACTTGCCCCCGCCCCCAACTTCTCTGCGTGTCAAGAATGGCCACCCTTTTCTGGGACTCTCGTGGCCAAGGTGTGACTAGCAAGCTGCACTTTTTCATCCCCCTGAGTGAACCAATCGCAGCTGAGAATAGGAGCCAGGGTGGCTAGGCAGGGGCTGAAAATAAAGGCCCAGATGTATTTGCTAAAACTCCCCGGATACAGTTAGCTGTGGGGGAGATAATTGGGAGACCCATAAAAGGCAGAGTGGAATAAATAGCTTTGTGCACAGCTCTGCGCAGGGAATCAGTGGGCCCCTGCTATTCCTGCAGCCTTATTCTCTGCGAGCCCGCCCCCCCCCCCCCCCCAGTTTGTCTGCTGAAGAGACAGCAGAATAACCCCTCTTCTTTGGGCTGGTCGGCCTGGCTGTCGTGGGTCTGCTCCTCAGCCCCCCACTCCAAACAGAAACGCCAAGTTTGGAGTGGTCTCAGTGAAGGGGTCATAGTTTGTGTCTCCTTTTCCTGGCAAGAGACCCTCCTGGGCTGGGCCACTGGCACACTTTTTCCTTGTGCACCATCCTTTGTGTGTCCTTTTGAAACAGGAAGATGAGAACCATTGCTTCCCTGGTCCGCTTGGGTGCAACTGCCGTGTTGAAGGTATTTGTTGCACCTTCAGAGGCTGAAGATTCCAGGGTCAGGAGCCCCCTGCCCCAAGAAGGCCCTGCTTCAGTCAACGCTCCCCCTCTCCTTGCAAATTTCCCATTGCAGTTGCCACAAGCAGGGGACCCTCCAAAGATCTGAAATGCTGGCTGATTAGCAGATCTTGATTCCTTTGTTGATGACCATTGGCTGCGTAGGTTGCCCAGGGAACTAATCACTAGGTCTCAGCAGCCTCCAGGATCCAAGCTTCATTCTGGTCATCCCAAGGGCCATAATAGAGAGAAACTCCATCCTACCCTTCCCATTCCAGCTGGGAATCCATCCATTGGATGAGGTGGGCAGCGGAGTCCGGGCAGAAACAAAGAACTAAGGCAGCAGAGATTGAGAGATGAGGAAGGTCAAGAAAGGATCCACAGGAACCAGGCAGTTCCATGAGAACGAGATCCGGAAGGAGGTCCTTCGAAGCCCAGATTTTTTTTTGGACCTGATGCATCCAGATGAGCCAGTGAGACCAGCTGATGAACTTCTCCAGCAGCCTGGGCTTTGAGCCCAGAATACACCCGAAAAGCATGATGTTTGGTTTGCCAGGCTCAGCATAGCAATGGAGAACCAGCACTAGTGCACTGAGGGCTGAATTCTGAATTTCATCTCTCCCCCCCGCCCCCATGGCTTCATTTCCGTGGGAGTTTAATTCGAGCAGAGACTCAGGTAGGGAGTAAGACGGTGCCACAACCCCAGGTACCCAGTGGGATCTGACCAGGTGACGATCTCCCTACACCAGTGCTTCTCAACTTTAAGATGGCTGGGGAATTCTGGGAGCTGAAGTCCACACATCTTGAAGTTGCTAAGGTTGAGAGGCACTGTCCTAAGTCAACTGGGAGCAAGGGCAGTCTTTCCTGGTTGGACATTGCCCTCACTCTGAATAGGCTCTGCCACTGTTCCAGGAGAACCTCTGAAAGCCACCAGAGCAGAAGAGGATAGCTGTCAAAGCTGTACCCCTTCCAGTTTTAGTTTGAAATGTGCCTGCCTGCTGCCACCACCGCCGCCTCCTCCTGCAGACATGGCTTCCTGCTGCTTCAAATCACCTTGGTTGGCTTCCCAGCTTGTCCCCTGGGCTGAATCTTCTGCACCTCTGCCTGAATCTTGGAGAGGCCTTCCTCCATGCTCAGCAGCCTCCAGCACAGCCCTGGTGGACCCCGATGCACTTTGGAAGGTCCCATTTGCTCAAATTCTTCAAGAGCAAGGAAAAGCACATTTTTTAAAAAAATCGTAAGTCACAGATTGTACAAACTGAATCACACACACACATGCAGAGAGAGATAAGCTGAAAATAGAAAATTGTGACACCCCAACTATGGAAAATCAAAAGGACAAGCTAAACCACACATGAAGACAAATGTTGAAGCCGAGTGCAGATGGAAGGAAGGAAAGAAATGACTGTTTTTAAGGGGAGCAGAGAATGGCACATGCTCAGGGTGTCAGAACACAATTCTTTCCCTGTTTTCTCCCACATTACACATTACACAAGGCCTTACTGTAATGCAGCTGGTTTCTTTTTGATGTATTGTGTTACGCAAACACAGCTACGGCTTTGCACACAACATCATAGGGACCACAAGCCAAGACGTGTGGCTTTGCGTTAAGTGTGAAGTCAACTCTGTTGCAGATTATTTAACAAACCATGGCTAAACAAACCACAGCAGAGTGCAATGGGTAAAGCAGGTTAAGGATGTGGGCCACCCATCAAAGTAAGAACACGTTATTGGTTTTGGTTTGGTGTCTGGGCAAATCCACTCTTCTGGTGGATGGCTTTGTGAGTGGTACAACCTCATCCTTGTGGTCTGTCAGCTTCCCTTCCTCTGCTATGCAAAACTGACATTTAGGCACACAGAACTGCAGCCTGGGCAGGTAGAGAGATCTCCTAAATTAATATGGTAAAGTCCTCTTTGAGTCAAATCCAATCCTTAGCAACAACATGGACATGCCCACTAATTTATTTTCCACAAAACAGAAGGGTGTCAGTCCAGACTACAACCAGAGGACTTCCTGGTGGTCTCCCATCCAGATCCTACTGAGGTCCAACCCCCCTGAGCTTCCTGAATCAGCCAGATGGTAGGCTGTACCACCTAGACGGGCAGGGGGCAAGAGTTAGTGTGCAAGGTTTTCCTCTGGTGTGGCATGCGCAAGGGAGTACACCCATGTGGGCAGAGGCTCCGTTCCCACCTTCTGCATTCACCCAAAGCCCTTTCTCCAGCCTCCTTCGAGCCAAGGACGGGGCGTGACCGGGCCCCCTGGAGCACAGCGCGGTGCCGCGTCGCCGCGGCTCCAAGTGCGTCTTGGCCGCGAGGCTGTCTCCCGGGGGAAACCTTTCGGGGGGGTTGGGGGGGAGGCCACGCCGCACGGGCTCGCTGCGAAACAGCGCGAACCTGCGCCCCCCCCCCACTGTGCGCACGAACACGCCCCCCTCGCCGCTCCCTCCCGGCTTCCCGAGGCTTGGGGTGACCTTGGGGGGTGGAACAGACTCTCTTTCGAGGCGGGGAGGGAGGGAGGGAAGAAGGCCGGGGGGCGTGCAGGGGGCAGTCGCCCGTATGGCAGGTGCCCCCCAGCTGGCGGGGGCTTGGCCAGGCAGCGGCGCTGCGTCGCAGGCAGCCGGTGGCCCGCTGCGCAGCCGGCTGGGGGGCGGACGGCGGACGGCGGGGGCTCCCAGCCCAACCCCCCTCCTCCCCTCCCCTCCCCTCCCGGCGCCGGAGCAGCTGCAGCTCCTTCCTCCTCCTCCTCCTCCTCCTCCCCTCCTCCGCCACTCGCCGAGCGCCGCCGGCCAGGGGCGCTGAAGCCGGCTAGCCTCCTCGGCTGCTTCCTCCGCGGCGCCAACAAAGGGCTTTCCGACCCCCTCCCGCCCTGCGCGCCGCCAGCTGCGCTCCCCGGGCGCAGCTGCTGAGCGCGCGCGGAGAGCGCGGGCGCCCCCTGGGGGAGAGGAGCGGAAGCGCCCCTCCTCGCTCGCCTGCCCGCCTCCCTCCGTCGCCTCCGCGGCTCCCTCCTGCCCAGCCGGCCAGCGGGTCGGGAGCCGGCCGCCTCCCCTTCCGCGGCCGGGCGGCGCCTCTCCGGCTCCCCGCGCGCCCAGGCCGCTCCCGCGCCGCGCCCCCCGCGGCTCCCCGGCCCCGCGCCGCTCTCAGGACGCCGGCAAGGAGGGCGGCCGCTGCAGGTAAGGCGCCGGCGACCCGCAGGTGCGGTGGCGGCGGCCGGGGCGAGCCGCGGAGGGGGCCGCTGAGCGCCAGCCGCGGCGGCAGTTGCGGATCGGCGCGGGGGTGTCGCCTCCCCGGAGCCCGCGAATCCTTGCAGTTGCAGCGAGGGGAGGGTTAAGCCTTCGCTCCGGGAGAGGGGCGGAAAGGGCTCGCTGTGTCCAAGGGGCGGCAGAAATTGGGGGCGGGGGGCAGCTGTCAATGCCAAGGCCGAGGCTCCTTCCGCCCCCCCCTCCCCGGGAAGGGATTCTCGATCGCCGCGCAGGTTTCTCGGCCTCCCCACCCCCTCCGCTTCCCCTGCCTCTCTCGGCTTGGCTTTGCGAGGGGTGACTGGCTCCGGAATTGCGGGGAGCGCCTCTGGCCCCCCGCCTCAATTTCTTCTTCAGGCTGAAATATCTGGGAAGAAAACAGACGCCCCCCCTTCACCCCTTGCCGGTGCGAATTTGCTACGGCAGCCCGGTAGCGCGCTATCCGTGCGGGAAATCCGGACGGCCATGTGGGCTATTGTAGAAAAAGAAAAAGAAAACGAGAAAGTCTCATCAGTTTCAGCTTCTGCGATCCCATCCCACCAATCAGTCGCTCTCTTCCGCTCCCCACCCCCACCCCAAGTACCAGGTATTTCTTGATGTGGGTTGTAGAAATATTAAGCCACAATAACAGCGATAACCCTGTTATTTATTTATTTATTTATTTAATGCAATAAAGTGGGATACAGATCCCCGGGGGTAGACTTCTTAAATGCAAAACTTTAATATTGGAATATACGTACAGTAGGTATATGTAGACTTACAAAGGAAAGATTGAAATGGGTCATCAAGTTGAAGACCAAGCTTAACGTGGGCTTGGGGGCGGGGGCTGTTGGTCTGGGAAGTGTATCATGAAGGCTGTGTATTTATATTGCAAAACCAGAAGGGGTGGGAGATGCCTCAAAATATGCAGTGGGCAAGATGGACTGTGCATTTTAAAATATTGTGGGCTGTCTGAAACTCCACATGCATCTCCCTCCCCTTCCACCGAGTGAAATTTCATTAAAAACTGATGTCTGGCATGCTTGAATTCTAGATTATTGGCGCATGAGAACAAGAATCAGTTGGCTGGAAAGGGGTGGGTGGTATTTTCGAGGTAGATCTCACAGTTCTGGTCGCTCCTTATAAATGGCTGGTTGTGCTGTGGCTTGTTTATACAGGGTGCCATCATACTACGGGGCTGCAAACAGGACGGGGTCTTAGGAATTTCGATCTGGACATGTGCAGATATGCAAAAATTGCTGGAGGATTTGCTTGGGGCTGTTTCATTTCTTGCTCTGGATTTTTGTGACAAACCAGGTGGCCTGTTCCAAATCCCACCAATTCCTGTGTCATTAAGGAAGAGTCCTAAGTCTTATTCTGGAAAGGAAAACGCTTGCTGGGTGTCTGGGTTTGTTTGTAAGATATGGCCACACATGTGCGGTTCCGTTGCTCTGGCGCTGCAATCGGGGGCTTTCTTCTTACCTGGGTGCACAAACCATCATTCTTAGAAATGGATGCCTTTGCTCCTGGGGAGGGGAGGATGAATTGTAGTTTGCTTTCAGAGCTTTAAAAAATAGAAGGCAGATGACCCTGGTTTTATAGATGCGCAAAGGAAACGGTGCAGTGGATAGAAAAGAAATACTGTGTTAATCCTGTTCTGGGGAATGCACGGCAGATTATTTAATTGCTATCCTGCAAGAGCATGTCTGTTGTTTGGATTTCTTGATATGTGGGGTGCTAGAAGAGCTAAAGCTGCTATAAAATAACCATAAGAACAACAGTGAGAACAGCTACAATAATAGCAGTCATCATAATTTTCCCACTAGAGTTTGGAACAAAAATTATTTTAATTTTTCACTTTTACAAGAGAAGTTATTGCTACAATCCATTTTTGCGACTGAAGGTGGGGAGGATGACGTACTTGGGTGTTAACGAGATTGCTGGCAAATAGTCCTACAGGCTGTCTTATATCTGTGTTTGCATTAAAAAGAAAAAAGGGCAGATCCAGGCATACCTACTTTAGAGTAGGCTCCCTGGATGAAGGTTAGTCAGGCGTGGCCTAAGTCCCATTGATTCCAAAGGACTGATTTCAAATATGGGCTCCGTCTGAACAGCGCTGAGTGGGTTTAATCTGCATGTCATGAAGGAAACGGCTGTTAAACCCCACGCCTACCCCAAATTCTTAAAAACGTGGGGGCTGGAAACGAGACAGACGTTTTCAAGAGCTGTTGGCTGGCTTCACCGCTTCTATGCATTTCTGCCTTTTTACGAACATCTCTTCGGTCAGTGTCTTATGCCGTATCTCTTCTTCTTCATATATTTTCTCTCTCTTTTTTTTTTTCCTGAGAACAAATGAGACAGTTTTGCTGAGTAAACTTTCCTGAGGATTACATGCAAGAAGGAGGTCTTGGAGTGGAGCTCTGGTGACCCATTTCCACCTGCCACCTCGGGCGGTGCCCAACTCGTTGGGTTGTTTTGGGCCTGCTCTGAATAGGCATCACCTATGCCTCTTCCCCCACCTCTGTGCACTTTGCTATCTCATTTGTGTTTTCATATATATATATATATATATATATATATATATGTAGCAAGTTAAGAAGCAGCTTTCTTTCTCTCTCTTTTATATCTTTTGCACCTCAACTCAGGAGGGGTTGTGCCAGGCCTCCCACCCCTCCCTCCATCATGTCAGTTGCTTATTTGGGATTTTTCTTCGCTCAACCCACTTCCCCCACGACAGCGCAACTGGGTCTCCTGGCCTGTGGGTCTTGGTGGTGTCAGTGCTAAGAGCGAGTGCTAATCTTCCACATTTGGCTGTGGTTGAACAGGCAGCTGAGAAAGCAAACCAGCGGATCCATTTAGTTTGCGGGATCTGTCCTTATGAGCAAAAGGGAGTTGAGCTTGATAGTGGGGTGGCTCAGTCTGTGAAAAAAAAATAGGAACTCGAGATGACGCAGCAGCCAGAGTGTAATTGCTGGCCATTCCAAAAAAAGCCAGTCAGATTTCTCTTTTTTTCCTAAGCGCTTTTACCTTTCGCTGTAATTTACTGTATTTTACATATTCATGATAAGCTTGGTGGCATCGTCTGCTTTCCTTGTCAAGCCAACATCAACCAGAGCTTCCTGAAAAAAGACGAGGAATCCCTTTGGATGCCCCCAAATCACCGAAACCCTTCAGGGCATCAAGCCCATGCTTTATGCATGCACACCCACAACACGGCGGCCAAAAACCAGGTCTCAAACGCTACCTGCAGAAGACAGCAAGAGATGGTAGAGAAGATGCTCAGCTCAATTCCAAGCCAATTGGTCCATCCTGATAAGTGATGCTCATCCAGGGTTTGGTGGGAGTTTCAGAGAGGAAGGTTGCAGCTCAGTGGCAAACTTCGCCTTAAGTGGCAAACAGTCCTGCGTGATTAAAGGTGATGGGGAGACCCAAATTCAGGGCTGTCCTCAACGGGGTGACATTCACATGGCTTCTTTCAGCCTGGCCTGCCTCATGAGATGGTTGGGGGGATTAAATAGAGGGGGGGCCTGTAGCATGTTTTCACAGCATGCTTTTTACTAAGATAAAGCGTGGGCTAGCTTCCCAGACTTAGTCATACCAGGACCACTTGCGACACTGGTGAGTTCTGGCCCATTGGAGGCAGTGTGCATATTGAAAGCCCAGTTTTACCCCAAGCTTGTTCATGCACACAGTCTAGGTCAGTGTTTCTCAACCTTGGGAGCTGTAAGAGGTGTGGACTTCAACTCCCAGAATTCCCCAGCCAGCCATGCTGGCTGGGGAATTCTGGGAGTTGAAGTCCACACCTCTTACAGCTCCCAAGGTTGAGAAACACTGGTCTAGGTTCTCGGGTCAGCTTGCAAATCAACATGATGGTGACACCCCATAAACTTGAAGGTTACACTTTATTGATAGAAGTGAAAGGAATGTGTTGAGGGGGATGGGTTGTATAGAGAGAAGGAATAAGGACTGAATTGCAAAACCAGCATGTGAAGGAAGAGACAGTGAGGTGGGAACAAGGAAGACCAGAAAGTTGTTGGATGGAGCAGATGATATCCTGAAAAACAGGGAGGGGAGGAGTTTAAAGAACAAAGGTGGTGTATGAAGTGGTATTTGGACGTGGTAGAAACAAGGATAGTTTGCAAGAATAGAACGGCCTGGAGATGTTTAGTGAATGGTGTTGGTGTAAACTAGACTTAGCTCTATTTCCTTTTTCTTATCTTGGGCCTTTTTCCCCTTACTCCTTTTCTGCACCGTGCATAAGGTTGCCTACCCCGAAAGGGAATGGTGTGATGGATCTATGCATGCATGTAGACTCCCGGAGAAAAGATGGAACTTGCCTTTAATTATAAATAACATGCTCTGAGATCTGCAACTGGATCACAACAAGCTCTGGTCTTCACAGCCAAGGTAGGGCTGGGACTCTTCTTCAGTCTGCAACCAAGGGACTTCATGCCATATTTCCCCCCCCCCCGCCAATTTTGCAAGGAGGGGACAATGTATCTCTGCATTGAATGTATAGAGGAACTTTATATGCACAACTCTGAGACTGACACACCCCTCTGTCTTCATGGTGGCAACTGTGTAAAAACGTAAGATCTTACAGCATTACCAGGGAGGCCTCTAAACCCCGACCACCCTCCAGGTGGGCTTCAACAAGGCCACTCTTCCCAGCAGGCCAGGGCCATCAACATTCCAGCCTGTCTGGAGGCCCTCAGTTGTGGAAGGCTGGTCTAGATTATTCACCGACCACTTTCATCTCGATCTGCCACACACAATTTCCATGACAACCTCTCTTTACCTGCTGTGTTCATCCAGGCAGGGAAAAAAAGCAGAGGCATGGTTACGGTGGCGCCTGATTTGCATGCAGACCACCTCAGATTCCATCTCTGGGTCTTAGCCTAGTTAGGATAGCCTTGGTTAGTTATGGTTAATCTCGGTTCCTTTCTAATGTGGTCCCTTAACATGTGGAAACTCCAGTCTGTCCCTTCTAAACTTGGGTCTGAAAATTAGTGCTGCTGCTGCTGCTGCTGCTGCTGCTGTTGTTGTTATTATTATTATTATTATTATTTTCAACTCAACAAAGTGATGGAAAGAAATTATACAAAGGACTGGGGCTCTGTCCAACTGCCTGGTTGCAAGAGCAATCTCCAGGAACCAACTGACTGGGCCATTCTTGGGGGTGGGGGAAGAAGCCGGCAAAAGAAAGATCTAGGCTGAAGATGGATCAGACCCAGCCAAGGGTTGAAGAGAGGAAAAAATCCCCCCATTGCCCCAGGCATCCCCCTGGGAGGAAGGTGGGCAGTGGCTCGGAAGGCTGCTGTCTCCTCTATTCTCAGCCCTGCCTTCCTGGTCATGTGGCCCCAAAGGGCATCCTTTTTCAGGGATTGGAAAGAATTTCAGCGCCAAGCTGTGTCGCCTTTTCCTTCTTTACTTCCCATTCCTATTATTGCCAGTTCCACCCATCATGCATCCCAGCTGATACTGGGTGGTTTTCTTCTTCATGGTCCGAGCCCGAATCAAGGATTCTGGAATCATAAAAGCAGCCTCTGATTAAATATGAGGTGCCCATCAGTGTTCTTTTTTGTAGCTGGGCTGTCATAAATTATTCCTTTCTCTCTTTTTTTGGTGCTTTTGACTCCTGATGTTTGCCAGGACAAGTCCCTGCAATTTTCTTGACAACGTTTTTAGAAGTGGTTTGCCCTGGCCTTCTTCTTCCTGGGGCTGAGAGGCAGGGATCGGCCCAAAGTCACCCAGCTGGCTTTGTGCCCAAGGCAGGACTAGAACTCATGGCCTCCTGGTTTCTAGCCTGTTGCCTTAACCACGACACCAACCTGGTTCTGTATTCCAAATTTAGGCGATCCAAATTCTTTCTAAGTCCTTGTGGTATTGCACCTGGGTCCCCAATAACCATTAATACCCAATAACCATTAATACCATGTCAGTTTCTTCCAAATTTCTTTTTGGAAATCTTGGTATTCTCTACTCTTTTCCAGTTCCTGGTTTCTTACTGTTACCACTACGATGAAGGAACAATAACTCTCCTAACATTTGACATACCAATATCCATGGCATACATAACATGCTTGGGTGAGTGAGACTCACCTGATAATTCTGTTCTTGCCTTCTCAAGAATTGGGCTCACAAAATATTTGGTTACTTTGTGTGTGTTTGTGTGCTATAGCATGGTGTGCAAATGCAGCCATTAGCTTTTTAACTGACATCGGTGTGCAAAATCAGACGCTTGCCTGCAGGTACCGGAAGCAACCAAGTTGTGGTCATGACTCTTTCTGTGACTGATGATATGCCATCCTGTGGGTGTTGATTCTTGTGACCATAGGTAGATCTTTTCCAGGAGGATCTGTCCCAACCTGTTCCTTCAAGTCTCCCAAAGCTGTACCCATCACAGCTGTAATTAAGCCTATCCACCTTGCTGCTGATTGTCCTTCTCTTTCCTTTCCATTGAGTGATTGATTGATTATGTACCATCAAGATGGTGTCAACTCTTAGCAACCACATAGGTAGGTTTTCTCCAGGTGGATCTGTCCCAACATGGCCCTTCAGGTCTCCCAACACTTCAACCATTGCCACTGTAACTGAGTCCACCTTTCTCAGCAGGACCATGCGAATCCTCGATTTGGACGTTAAGAATATCTGTTACGGAAGTCTGTAGAGAAGAGCGGGGTGGGGTTGCCTGCTGTCTTTCTAGCAGGAAGATCAGACATAAAATGCTGCTGTTGGCTGGATGGGACTTTACTGCTATGAGCAGAAGGAGCACCCCCCCCCTCCATTTCAATTATTCCGTTTGGTTGAAAGCCAGATATAAAGTTGAAGTAATCCCAGTATCAGGTTTTGGACTCAAAAATTGGCAAATTCAAGGCTCCTGTGGATGCCAAGAGACCTGTGCTGATTTGACACCCTGCTGGGGTGCTGGGGATAGTAATACTATGTAAATAACACCTGCCCCAGTGCTGGGCTGGCTTCCTTCCCAACAGCTGAGAATTCAAGGGCTGTCGAATTCACAGTAAGGAAAGGGTCAAGTCTGCATGTCAGAAGGGTGACTCAGTTCTGCAACCTTAGATTGACTATTTGCCTGCAGCTTTGGGGGCGGGAGGTTCAATTCAAACAATCGATTTCAGTCTGGAAAGCAGAAAAGGGGATGCTTCATGTGGAACTGATATTCTTCTAGCAAAATATGGCGGCTTGCCGTTCCACTCTTCCTCGCTCTCAGAAAGTTAACCTGATTGCATTGCATGGGTTAAAGGCAACCAGGGTAAACCCATGGGGAAATAGTGAAAGCTGCTGAAGTGCTTTTTTTGTGCCTTTTTTGGCAGAAAGCTAGTACTAAATTCAATAAAATAAGCATCCATGAAAATTCTTTTCTCTTAGCCCTCCTGAGAAAAAACTGCTGTCGTTTCTCTGAAGAGGCTGTTGCCAACTGAAAAGGATTCTGTCTTGGAAGGCGTAAACCAGTGTTTCTCAAACTCGGCAACTTTAATATGTGTGGACTTCAACTCCCAGAATTCCCCAGCCAGAAGAAGATTCACCCCCATTACATCAACCCATCCCACCCAGTCAGGCAGAGAGGACATGTTACAGACCCCATCCATGAGAGACTGTTGCTTGGCGGGGCCCAGGAAAAGAGCCTTTTCTGCTGTGGCCCCTGCCCTATGGAACATTCTTCCCCCAGAAGTGAGGCAGGCCCCCACTCTCCCGGCCTTCTGGAAAGGGGTGAAGACCTGGCTTTGCCACCTTGCTTGGGGTGGGAGGAGGGATAATCAATCCTGTGGGTGGTTAGGGCCTTGAAGATGCCCCTGTGAATTACGTGAATTTAATTAAGAATATTGTTTTTATCAAAGAGCGACTCTGGGCGGTTTACAATAAAACTGGAATAAATAAAGATTAAAAGACAACAATATTCTTAAACAAAAATATAAATATAAGATCCATGATGGGGATGTTAAAAAGTTCTTAATTAATTTCACGTAATTCACAGGGGAGAAATTTGAAATGTAAATAAATATAAATAAGATTGGAGGGAGGAATGGATGGGTCAGATGAGCTGGGTCTGAATGTGTGCATGCTGGCAGCGGGTCAGGAAAAGCCAAGGAAAGGAAGATGCTGGAAAGATGGGTAGGTGAGCTGATGTACAGGCCATGAAAAGAAGAAGTGAGGGTGGAGGTGTTTGCCCTGCCAGACCCCTCTGAACATCATATGAACCAAAACCTGAACAACCCAGATATTTATTCTTGGTTTTGAATTAGCCAGGTTGCAACCTGTCCAGAATAGTCCAGCCAAACTTCTGAGCCACAGTGATTTTTTTTTCAAATTTGGAACAAAACACTTTTCCCATTTCAGGCCCATCCCTGTTTCTCCCTTCAGCCCAGCCCTGGGAAATAGATGAAGAATTCTGCCTTGGCTCTTCCTGCTCAAAACCAACTTGAGAAGTAGCAATGCAACTGTGTAGTCTTGCACGGGGGAAAGGTTTTAATGAGAGATCCCCCTTTTAAACAGATGAAGTCCTATCTCTAGATGTAAGAATGAATTTATTGAGGAAAGGGGAACGAGGGGAAAACAGGGAAAGGCAACTGTCAGAGATGCCCAGCATGGCAGTTAAAGCCAATATTGTCAGAGTAACTAAACCAGTTACTTATTGCTTGAATAAATTACTGGGCTTTAGTACATCTTCAGAATTCATTGCAGAGGAGATAGTTAGGAAGGCATTAGCTGGCCTGATGCTTAGGTGTTGTTAGGCAGGCCCTCCTTCCAGAGTGGAATCTGGGTATCTCCCCCTCCCCCCACCCTGAATGCAGGTTTAAAAATGGTTCCAACCTAGCTCACTTTCACAGTTCCTGCTCGGCTTTGCTCTGGAGAGTATAGAAGAGAACTCTGCCTATCGTCCTTGTAGCCGGGACCACCTCAACCCCAGACCTTGTAATGGCCCATGAGAATAACCCTGGGAGACAGGAGGAAGATCCGCAGCCTAGGCAACGGTCAGACAAGAGGTATCTCAGCCGATGGAAGGAACGGGGACGGGGAAAGCGTCTCAGAAGAGACCCTCCCAATTCTTGGGAAAGTAAAAGGGAGGGAGGGGAGAGGTGCATTCAGACTTGAAAGACTCTTTTACCAGAAGCTTACAATAAGGGACGTGTCAGTACTCACGGTTTTGGTTTCTTTCTGGAGTACCTTGAAGGGCTGATGTGTCTCCTCTTACTTTCACTTCATTGTTTTGGTTTATTTTTGATTTATTTCTGTTTGCCTTTTGCCTTCTTTTCTGAACCACCAGCTGAGACAGTGGCCACAAACTAATAGCCACCCATGGATGCCTTTGTGGTAGCCCTGCTTTCAGAGGCTATTAGTAAACAAAGACAGAGAGGACCCCCCCCCAGACATTCAGAGGACAGGAAAATGGAGATCCTGATGGGCAACAGCTTCCTGTGGAAGCAAACAATAGAGTAATCCCTCCAAACCAGAGAGAGCTCAGCAGGATGAACAAACCAAGATGGTCGACTTTCAAGCAGATGCTAGTCTAAATAGTGCCCAGTTCTCAGCCAGAAGTTTGGTGACTCACTTTGAATAATACAGACTCCAAATCTGCCCTCATATCTGGCCCATTGAAAGGGGTTCAAGCTATTTAGAAAAGTCCTAGTTGAGACTAAAGACAAGAAGAAAACCCTGTCCTTAACGAACAAAAAAATCAGGCAAGGGCAGCAGAATGTCAGGTCATCCATCCCATTCCATTTATCTGTACTTCATCCAAAACATTTGATCACAGATTCCCTTTGGAGAGCAGAGACTCCAAAACACATCCCAAACACTTTTTCCCTCAGTCAGTGGGGAGATGGAAACGACAGTGATCATTTCAGCCTCCCTGTGGACACCTGATGGACCTACAGAACATGAGATGAATGAACTAATGATGGTTACATCTTCAAATTTCCCATCTGCCCCCCCCCCCGCTACCCAGGTCACACCAAGCAACTAAACCTTGGTTGCTCCTGAAAGCCGTAAATACCTTCAGAGCATACAAACTATTAAACAGATCCCACTAAGTGAGAGATTCTGTAGTTCATAACCCATATTCTGCATTGTTCCCAAGAATAAGGAATAATGGACGCCAATGAGTGAGCTGCCCCATCAAATATGGCGTGTTCCAGATGAAAGCTCTGAATGCACTGGAGAGCGCCTCTGGAAGAAAGACACGCTGGCTGTGCTGGACTGGCAGGAGCCGTCTCTACAGATTCCAGTCCCACCATCCCACAGGAAGTTCCTCAAGGTCAAACCAGTGCAGCTCAGAGAGCAGAAGTGTCTCATGTGCATGCCAAGGCATGCCCAACACTGCACGCAGCACCACATTCTGGACCAGCCATAGCCTGTTCTTCCTCCTGTATCTCTGAGTCAAAATTAGAGAAGGACTGGCCCAGATCAGATGTCAGATCCGCCATCAAGAATGACCTGAGCAGAATAGAGGAATTCGGGTCTCAGGCAGCCTGCTAGTTTAACTTCAACAGTCCCACCAGGGTCGCAAAGGCTCTCCGATTATTTATTCCAATTAATTCTCTGAGGGGAGGAAGGCCTTCATCAAACAAGCGTATGAGACTCAGAGTGGGCCTGCTCCACAGGGAGTTGTGGGTCAGAAGCCCCGATGGCTCCCATCAACTGATGTCCCCCAGGAGACATCTCTAGGGTTGCCGCATGATCCTCCATGGCCTCCTTTAGAAATCATCGTGAGACTAGCTGTTGCGCTTCCTTGGATGCATCCTTCAGCAGGAATTTATTACAGCTTGTCATTTCCGGTAATCTCTGGGGGGCAGGATAGCGGGAGAGACCATTGCAGTATATCCTGGCTCCTCTGAAGGAACGTGGGTCACTGGACTTAAACCTGGATGTCCTTTTTCTACGGTAAAAACACGGCATTTGTCCCATCTAGACATCGATGACTTACGATTTCCCTTGAATTGTTTGAGAGTGGATGGATGGATGGATGGATGGATGGGAAATCCTTATGACAGGGTTGGGCAGGCAAGCATCAGTATTTCCTCTCTGCATAGAGTCTAGCATATCTTCCCTTATTGCTGCCTTTGAGTTCTGGCCGGTTATTCAGTAAATTCTCTTCCTGGCCTGTTTTCAGAAACCGGGAAGGGCGTTCTCTTCTGCCACCAGACCAAACACTAGAGTCCATTCTCATCAGCTCCCTGCAGCGATGACTTCTTCAGGATGCCCTACCTCCAGTGTAAAAAAAAAAAGTGTGGGCATTTGATATACTTTTCTTCTTCTTTCTCTGTTCCTCTGAGCTCTACCCTCTGTGTGGTAAAATATGGATTACATGTGAAATCCAAACTCTTTGAGAACAGTCTTGGTCAATCAAGCAAAATATTCTACCTCCAGCAAGTAAATCAGGAAGTTATGTAGTGGTTGAACCGCCCCTCCTAATAACCTTTGGGTGGAGTTCAGATAGTTTTTGTCAGTTACACCACAGTATAAGTGGGATTAGAAGAGAAGATTGGAATTTGTTTGATTTTTTAGAAAGCAAAAGACGAATTCCATCCATTCAGACCACTGAACAGGGGGATAATTTATGATATATTTTAAGTCAGGGGTGTTTGCAGGGTGTGGTCAAAAAAAGTCAAGCAGGTAGCCACAATGCTTGCAATCGAAGCTCTGCCTGTTTTTGTGTGCATCAATGGACATAAAAGCAGGCAGAGCTTCCATCCCACCATCATGGCCGCCATTTTGACTTTTTTGACCACACCTTGCAGACACCCCTGTTTTAGATGGTACTTCTGTGTCATTCCCCTAAATTAGGTCTTTTTCCCAAGACCAGTGAGTACAAAATGTGTTCCTTCTTTTTGCACCCCACCATCTCTGGACAGTGTTCTTCACAGGGCTAAAAGTTATCCTGAAAGGCCTCTGGGTAAACGCAGCCACCATAAAATAAAGGGACCACCTTGACAACAGGAGATGGGGGGTGGGAGTAAATGAAGTGCTCCTATAATGAATATTAAGAAGCAGTGAAATGCAATGCAAATCTGTAGGGGGATGGATGACTGAGTTTGCCAAATGGTGCAGGACAGTGAACACAGAAGCAAAGAGTTTCAAAAGCAGTTTCCTGGATTGAGTTTGTGAAATATGATCAAGTGTAATGAAATCTAAAGATGGCGCATAACACGTGGGGGAAAAAAACCCCATCGCTTCACACATATGCTGATGGAGTCTGCGTACTTGTGAATAGCCAGCATTAAGACATTATAATGGATTCCTTAGAGGCAAAATTAATATATTTAATATATTATACTGGAACATCTTTCTTTTCTCTCCTTCCCTCCCTCCCTCCTTTCCTTCCTTCCTCAAGCTTTCTAATTCTAATTTCCTTCCTGGCCTTCCAATTAACATGGGAAAATTCCCTGCAAATTTGCAAGATTCCCTGCAAATGAATGATATTAACTGTGCAAATATCATAGCTCATCAGAGAAATTTGGTTTCTGAAATCATGGTCAGAATTGTAAAACAGGTCATAAAACAGGTAAAACGGCTCATAAAGTGATCAATATGTAAACATCTTGAAAACAATGCCACGATTAGTAGAAATCAGAATGGATTTGTCAAGAACAAGTATTGTCAAATTAATCTTACTCCCTTTACAATCACATAACTTCCTCAGTAGATGGTGGGAATGCTGTGAACATAATATATCTTAATTTCAGTAAAAGATTTGACAAAACATTCCATGACATTCTGATTAGCAAGCAAGCGATGTGTGGGCTGGGGTGTGTGATGATTAAATGAATGTATAACTAGATCAAAAGTCATACTCAAAGATTGCTCATCAGTGGTTCCTGATCAAACAGGGTGTATATTATTCGCTCCTGGGCCCCATACTCTTCAATAGTTTCATGATTGACTTGATTGAGCAAATGGAGGGATTGCTTATATTTGCAGATAATATGAAAGTGAGTGGCATAATTAATATTCTAGAAGACAGAAGCAGAATTCAACCTGCTAGATTAAAGAAATGGGGTGAAAATCACAATGCAGTTTAATAAGAATAAAAACAAAGTTCTTCACATAGTGAAAAAAAAATCAAGTGCATGGTATTGGATGGGGATATCTGGCTTGGTCATAGTACCTGTGAACTGGATCTTGGGACTGTATATGATAATAAGCTGAACTGTGGAGTCCCTGGTGCTCTCTGAGCCTGGTTGTTTTCTTGCAGACGTTTCATTGTCAGACTAGCCAACATCTTCAGTGCAAAGAGGGAGTGGGCCTTGCTCTCAGTTTATATACCGTGGCTTGCCCTGCTTCTGTTGGTGGGGGTGTTGTTCTCTCCTTGGGAGTTCTTTGATTGGGCTGTTGTTTGCTGCTTGGTTGATTGCTACAAATATTTGCTTCGATTAATAAGCTGAATACCTGTAATAGGTAGATTGCAACAAAGCTGCAAAAAAGGCCAACACAGTTTTGGGCTGCATTAGGAAAAAGGTAGTTTCCAGATGATGGGACATAAAAGTATCGCTTTATGCCACATTGGTCAGACCTGAAATACTGTGTCCAGTTCTGGGCGCACATTTTAAGCGGGATTTAAAAACATTGGAACAGGTGAGGAGGAAAGCAAGAATGATAAGACGTTACTCCTATGCTGAGGGATTGAGAACTGGGAATGATCCCTCTTGAGAGGTGGAGCCTGGGGGTGGGTGGGAATAGAATAGCACTCGTCAAATATTTGAAGGCATGCCATAGAGAAGTAGGTCAAAACATACCCTTCAGGGTGCAGGAATTACGAAATGATATTACAGGAAGTAAGGCCCCCACTGAAAAAGATGCCCTTTCTGACTTGAACCTTTGTGAAAATGTCAAGCCACTTGCAATAACAAGGAACGCCTTAAGCAGCAGAGGAGGCCTTCGTGATGCGAAGATTATTATAAAATGTCTGATGGAAACAGGAAAGTGTTTCCTTCCGTTCTCATCCTACTAATGCGGGGCGCCCCTCCAAAGGTTTTGACTACACCGGCCATAATGTCCGGTCAGCTTGACCTATTGATTATTTATTTATTTATTTGAATGTATTGGCCATCCAATTCCGGTGGGTACCGTAGCCTGACGTACCTTCTTGTGGGATGAAATAAAATGGTAGTGCTGGCTAGCGGTTCTGGAATTTGAGATCCGACAGACTGACAATAAACTTGATGAGACCCCTGCCTTGAGTTTCTTTTGCTTACTGTTTCTTACTCTTTTTCTGTGCTTTGCATGGCGCTGCTTGTCCCAAAATGGAATAGCGTGATGGGTGTGTGCATGCATGAAATCCATGAGGTCTGATGAGCATCAGGTTGGGCAGCTGCAATTCCTGTGTGCTGTCCGAGGTGCTGAAATTTCCCTGCTTGGTCCCGAATTCCAGGCCTCTTGGTCTCTGGTCTCTTTTATTTCCCTCTTGGATCATCTCCAGCATCCTACAAATGTCAACAAAGGGGGAAGAATTTAGAAGGGGAAAAAAAAAGACAGACTATGGGGTTCACTTGAAAACTGCACGCAGATAAAAAAAGAGAGCAGAGCAAGACGAAGACTGGATTTTCATTGCTGTTGTTGTTCTTTGAATTTTTTAAAAACATGCTTAAGAGGGGGAATATTAAACATTAGTACCTATTTCTCTGGCCTAAAATGGTAGTCTCGTTGTACCCTCTCCAAGCTGGTGTCAAATGAGAAAAGGATTTGGTGGAATATGAACAGCAGCCAGACAATGTTGTCTGGGCACAAAAACTAAGCAGGATCCAGTGTGATAGGATCTGGATGGGGAGCCTCCAGGAAATACCAGGACTGTAGCACATTCCTCCCAGAAGAAGGCAGTGGCTAACAACTTCCATATAGAGTCCAGTTGCCTCAAGGGCAACATCAGTGCTTCTCCTCTCTGGTTCCCATTGATGGTCACTGTGCATGAATGTTGGATTGTGCCCATTGCTAGAAATGGACGGATCAGGTCTTACCATTTCAAGCTTAAAAGGCATGGTGTTCCTGGAATTAAAGGCATGGAATGAATGGTAGTTTGGAAATGTATGTAATCTGCTTGTTTCTGGCTGCATGTGATGGGGAGTTTTTATTGTACTGCTTAGCCCTGGACATGATACAGTGCCTCTGTCTAGCCCATCCACGGAAGTGGGTCAGTTCAAGACCTCCGAGCTGCATTCTGGCAACATCTAATTTTGGCTAGTTTTTGTGTGGCTTAGTAGCCGATTTGGTTAGATTACAGTTGAAAGTACAGAACGAAGCTAAAAACTGAATTAATGCCGCAATGAGATTAAGCATGCTGTGAACAAACCCACGCTTCTTCAGTGTTTAACACACCGAAAGCTTGAATCTTTCCTCTTAGCATGGGATATTCTTCACTAAGTTTGTAAGGGAATGGGAAAGTACTGTAGCACCGTCTAGGTCCTCTGGGCTGCTAAATGGGCGGGGGGGGGGGGCTAACATTTGTGCTGACTTTCTGAAAGGTGCTGAATTGCATTCTTTTAAAGCAGTCAATTTCACTTGTTTTCAGTATCTCTGGATTCATTATGTTTCATTTCATTTTAATTTTTCAAGCACTGAGAAATGTATGCAATTTGCTGTATACTAAATAAAGCAGGCAAGCTAATAAATAAAAGAATAATTAAGTTTGAGGGTCATCCAGTCCAACTCCCTGTTCACTGCAGAAATCCAGATTAAAACATCCCCAACCAAAGGTTGTTTAGCCTCGATCTGAAGGGGAGATCAGGATCTCAGTGGGGTGCCAATTCCACTGTTGGACTACTCCAACTGTGAGAAAGTTGGAGTTTTTGTAACATTCTGATAAAATTAAGTTACAACGTTCCTGTAATTTAAATCCATTAATCAGTGTTGTTCCTTGTTCTCTGGTCTGATGATCAAAGCTGCATATTTGAAAACCCATGAGTGGTATGTCAGAAAATCAGTTCAAAAATCCCTTTTATGCAAGAAGAAGACCCCCAACCTTTTAAATGGAGCAGAGATAATTTTTAATGCCAGTCAGCAGAGAAAACAGATGTTTATAGATCAGGCCCATTATTATTATTATTATTATTATTATTACTATTATTATTTATATGCTGCCCGACTCCCAGCAACTCAAGGCTTTTTACAAATTATTTAAAACAAGAAAAACATGACAATAAAAACAACAAGAAACAAAAAAAAGGCAGAGATGGTAGAAAAACTGGGTGGGAACAAAAGAAAACAACCTAGGTTAGAAGGAGGCTTCAGTCATCCCTACCAAAGGGCTGGATGGAGCCAGGTCTTCAGGCCCCTTCAAAACCAGCAGGGTGGGGGCTGTTTGGATCTTGGGGAGAACCTCATTCCAGAGGGTAGCTGCTGCTACAGAGAAGATGCACTTCTGGGGTCCCGATAGATGGCATTGCTTAGTTGAAGGATTCTGGAGTGTGCCAGCCCAGCAGAATTAAACCAGTTGGGCAGATGTTATGGGAGACAGGTGGTCCCTCAAGTAACCAGGCCCTATGCCTTGTAGGGCTTTATTTATAACAACCTGCACCTTGAATTGCACCCAGAAACAAACTGGCAACCAGTACAGATTGCAAAGCAGAGGTATTACATGGACAGCTTAGCTTATCTCAACTTAACACCAGCTGGGTGGGTTGGACTTCAGCCTTCACAATCTGTGCTGGTTAAGGATTGTGGAACCACACAACATACCTGGACCAGACCATTCCAGGTTTAGAAAACATACCTGGATCATACAAGGTTGGGAAAAACTGAACCTAGATGAAGGGCTGCCCACTACTGCTCACGTTGCTGCATTCTGGACCAGTTGAAGCTTCTGGGTGGTCTTCAAGGGCAGTCCCATGTACAGCACGTTGCAGTAGTCAAGCTGTGAGGTGCCCAGGGCATGAGTGACTATCTGAAGGGCCCCCTGACAATTAAGGGCCCCCTGTTAACAATAGAGTTTTGAGCACAGCACACTGGCACCCTCCTAAATTAAACTGACCCTGTCAGGCATATGCACAGAATTCATCAAGGTTCGGTTTTTCCAACCTGGTATGATCCAAGTATGTTTTCTAAACCTGGTATGGTCTGGTCCAGGTACATTGTGCGGTTCCACAATCCATAACCAGCACAGATTGTGAAGGTTGAAATCCAACCCATCCAGTAGGTGTCAAGTTGGGGAAAGCTAAGCTGTGGTGACACCAAGGCTCTTTAGGACTGCCAAATCTCTGAGTTTGGCCAGATACCCCATGGACTTTGTCCCCTTTTTCTCAGAGCCCCTGAGGGAAGGAAGAAAACCTCAGGGTACAGACATGGGCAGAATCAGAATCAAGACAGCATCTACTTTCTCTTTGACTGAAGAACTGGTCCCATTCATTCCAGTGGTGAGGCTCCAGCCTTGACTTGAAAAGCAGAACAAGGTTCTACATGACAAACAGTCAGTGGGGTGGGATATTAGCAAGGGCTTCCTTGTGGGGAGGGAAAGAGCAGAATAATGTATTACTGGACAGACAGACAGCTAGGCCAAAAGTCAACTCAGGAGCTAGCCAGCTCTTCTATGTGGGAATTTCAAAAACCAATCAGCAGAGGAATGATTGATGCTGCATTGAGCATTCACTATGTCCCATTACAATGAGCTTCAGGTCAGCGCTGTGAGGTCTTTGGAAAGAAGGCACAGCCACTTTCCATCTGCTTCCTTCCCTTGAGCTTTGCCCTTGAACTGTGGAGTCCTGGGTGCTCTCTGAGCTTGGTTGTCTGCTTGCAGACGTTTCATTACCCAACTAGGCAACATCAGCGCTGATGATGCACTGATGATGTGACCTAGTCGGGTAATGAAACATCCACAAGAAAACAGCAAGGCTCAGAGAGCACCAAGGACTCCATAGTTCAACCCTGAGTTACAAATATTCTCTTCTATTTGCTCGTGAAATCAGGTTTCTCTACTCTCAAGTCAACATTGATCCATCTCCTTGAGTTCAATATGCATTATGAGAAGACTGGCCTGAGATTGTCCTCCTGGGCTTTCTTCTTACGTCTTTGGTTTCTTGTAACTTCACAACAGTTTAAAGGAATGAGCTATCTTCTCAGAGTCTTCCCTAAATCTCCTACTGGCAAGGAGGCCAGAAGACTGCTGATGGGGAAGGGGTATCTCAGGAGACATAGGAGGAGGGGAGAAAAGAGCACCAATCCAAGGAAATGCTGACCCACTTCTTTTTTGCAGGGCTACCAGCTGTGCCTGATGCCAACCAAGCCTCTTGCTGCCTCTCTGCCTTGGCTGCCAGGGTCTGTCACCTCCACGCCTTCCTCTACCACACCCTAGCCAGCAATGACCTTGTGGACCTGGTCTTCTTTCCCACTGCACTTCTATCCTCCCTGCTTCACCAGTCCTGCTTCTTGGTTTGCCAATATATCTACACCATGACAGGGTCTCAGCAGCTGGTTTCCTGCGGAGGAGGGCAGCGTGACAGGTGGTGTGGCTTGGGTTGAAGGATGGCCTCTCTGGACCTGCCTTACCGCTGTCCGCGTTGCGGGGAACACAAGCGTTTCCGGAGCCTGTCTTCACTAAGGGCCCATTTGGAGTACAACCACACTTACGAAACCCTCTATGTCCTCTCTAAGACCAACAGTATCTGCGATGCCACCATCTTCCCACTGGCAACGGATGCCACCCTCTTGACCCCAGCCACCCGCCGGGATATCTTTGAAAGCACGTCCTTCCAGGGCAAAGAGCAGCACATCACCTGTGACCTCCTAGCTGCCGAAGAACTGGAGTCCTCGTCTTCTTCCGTGTCTTCCCGCTACCTCCACGAGATCGAGATCCCTCTGGCTGAGATCTTTACCCGCAAGGCCATGGCTTCGTCCACCACACCTCCTGCGGCCGCTGCCACTGCCACAGTAGCTGCTGTGGATGCCGCTTACGAGGAAGGCTTGACCCGTCTGAAGATTCGGGCTTTTGAGAAGCTGGAAGTGGACAAGCGCCTGGAGAAATTCACAGAAGAAGTGGAACAGAAGATCGCCTCCCAAGTTGGCCGGCTCCAGGTGGAATTAGACCGGAAGACCTCAGAGCTGGAGAAGGCCAAGCAAGAGAGCCTCAAGCTCAGCCGTGAGAAGCAAGAACTTGAGGACCGAGCAGTGGAGCTTTCCCGCCAGGTGGACGTCAGCGTGGAGATGTTGGCGTCCCTCAAGCAAGATCTTGTCCTGAAGGAGCAAGAGTTAAACCGGAAGCAACAGTAAGTCCTCATTTCTGAGTTCTTGGGGTCCGTGGATTGACACCCCAGATGGGGGCTGTGTTGGTAAATAGCGTGTCCAGTTATTTTACAGTCGGCTGCATTGTTTGAGGACTCCCAACCTATAAGGGTACAAGCTACAAAAAAGCAAACTCAGGCTAGCTCTGCATTACTCATCTTAGTACCCTCCAGTTTTGTTGGGGCCACAATTCCAAGAACTACAACTCCCAGAATTCCACAGGTCTTCTGGAAGGGCAACAGGTTGGGGAAGTTTGGGCTGAATAAAACCATTAAAAATTGCATGATCTCTCAGCGCAATTAGGGCAAAGGCATTACTTGGGACACCTACTAAGAAGACTTGCCCTTGGAAGGTGGCAGTTGTGTCCCAAAGCATTCTTTCTCCAAGCCCTGAGCCCATAAATGTTCCTTCAGCTGCTACAGTGTCATTTGTGGTGGTATTTCCAACCGGACCACTGCTGAAAGGAAATGCTCCAGGTGCTTTGGGTGCCATGGACAGTGTTTCTAGGTCAGTGTTCCTCAACCTTTGCTGGCTGGGGAATGCTAGGAGTTGAAGTCCAGACCGCTTACGGTTGCCACGTTTGAGAAACACGGCTTGCAGGGGCAGGAGCTGAGTTTAGATCCAGGAATCTTTTGAGAAGCTTCATTCGTGCTTTGCTGCCATGTGTGGGAATCTAATGATCCACAGAGAGCCAAACATTAAAAAGTTGTCATGTTTACGTTTTAATGGAATCAGGACCCTGTGGGGATGTGCCCGGCTTGCTTGGTCACCTTCTTCTGTTCTCTCACTTTCAGTTCTTCTTACATCTACATTCTTGGTGGGTTTAAACAACTTGACATCTGCACTCTTTGCATCCTTGGAGAACATACTTTTAAAAAGACAAGATGTAAATTCCTATTCCCATTTCCTAACTTTGCCGTACAAGTAGTCCTTGGCTTACGATCACAATTGGGACTGGAACTTCTGTCACTAAGCGAGGTTGTTGTTAAGTGAGCCGTGCCTGATTTTACGACCTTTTTGCTGCGAATCTGGCTTCCCCCATTGGCTTTGCTTGTCAGAACCCAGCTGGGAAGGTTGCAGATGGTGATCATGTGATCATGGGACGCGGCAACCGTCGTAAGTGCGAGCTGGTTGCCGAGCGCCTGAACTTTGACTGCGTGACTTGGGGACACTGTGACAGTCATAAGTGTGATGACCGGTCAAACTCACTTTTTCCAGACCCGCCGCAACTTTGAATGGTTGTAAGTCGAGGACTACCTGTATCACCACCATCGGTCACATCCTGGCATCTTTGGTTCTGGTTTATTGGCCAAGCAATGGCAGGGAGAGCCCTAAATGCTTAAAATCAGCTATTCGTTGGAATCATTAACTCTTTTTGTTGAAGTCTCTCCGCTCTATCACCCAAAGAAAGATTTCCTTGGGTTTAGGTTAGATGGTAGCTCTTAGCTGATTTTGGTGGATGTGGTAAAACTGAAGTAGATCTCAGATCAGTATTTGGATGGGGGACGATGAGGAAATTCCAGGGCTATACGATAACCTAAATCATGGAAGAAGGGAATGCCAACCAATTCCCTATTATTGTTTAGAAAAACCACGTGGATTGTGTCACCAGGTACCAAGCTCAACTCAAAAGAGACTCCTACCTTGGTGCTAACAGCAAGGCCAACTACCAGTCCCATTTAAATACCTGCATTAAATAGCTTGCTTTAATTTTAGGTGGACTTCAGGCAGGAGGACGAGTGTGAAATTCTTCCATATGTACCCAGAAGATAGCTGGCTGCAGCCCCAGAGGAAAAGTGTAATAATTCTCTCTGGTGAAGAAACATTGACAGCATTATAAGGTTGTTCTGTGGCTGAAGGCAGAGTTTGGGAATTTAGAAAGAAAGAAAGAAAAAATGAGCACAGCTGTATGAAAAAAATGAGTCATCCTTCCATATCTTGACCTACTCTGGGAACGAAGGATTATGGGCTTTGCCATCAAGATTAAGTCTGCTTAGAGGCAGCTGGTTGGTTCCTTGAAATAAGCATGTGAAATTCGCTTTCCTGCCACTCTAATTAGACTGTCTCAGCTCCGTTACCCTTTTTCTCAAATTCTGGGCTTCCAGTTTTAATCTTTTCCCTTCTCTGCTTTCACACTTCACATACGGGCTTCCCACCAGCAGATCTGGAGCCGGTGGAAAAATTTGAGCCCCTGCACCCGCAATATTTGAGGAGACTTATCTGGCCCTTTTAGGATCTGGGGGGTGCAAAGAAAGCAGAGTCTGTGGGTTGAGTCATGGCAACTGAATTTCCTTCTTTTTGCTGCTAGTCCAAGCAAAGTCTGGGCAAAGGTTGAGGGGACCCCGTTTATGTCTTCCAGGGTGGCTGCATTGTCCCTACACCTGAATGGATGTTAATTGTGCCATGGAGGTGTGGATTGCCTTGGGATGTCTTAGTCCTAGATCCTTTGTTCCTCCCCAAGTGGATTGTTAAGAGTGGCCTTCCTGGTGGTCTTAATCTTCCTGCGGACTGATGAAAGAGCAGCATGAAAAATGGGGGACAAGTCACAATTTAATATCTTTGGGGAACCGGCCAGTTACATGAACTACGCCATCATGTTAATGGGGCCAGAGAAATGACATTAGTGTCATTTCCGGACCAGGGGAAGACCTTTCTATTTCCCCCCCCCTCCTTTTTTTTAAAAAATTGGCTTTTCATTGTTTTTCATTTGTACTGCTCTAGATTTTGAATGAACATCTTGCTGATGCCTAGCTGGTAGGGTGTTTTCCTTCTGCGTTTTTGTTTGGTTTTATGCGATACGTTTTTATTCAAACTGTACCTTTCAAGGGGTTCTGTTGTATGCTGCCCAAAGAGCTTCAGCCGTTGGGCGGTTTATAAATTAATGTATGTATGTATGCACTGTATTGCTTGAGCATACCATCTTACGTGAACACAGCAGTTTGGTTTGGTTTGCCTTGGTTTAGAGGCCCGTGCGTTGTGTGAACACAGCAAATTTATCCCTGTTGAACAACATCTTGGAACACAGAAAGCCCCATTAGTTAGAAATCCCCATTCTGTTCCGCTGGGTATTTAAGGCTTCATTTTCTCACTTTTGAGCCATTTTATTGATGGAGCTCATGGCACTGTTTTCACTGTCAATGTTATTTGAACTGGCAATTGGCTGGAATTTATTTGTGGCTGTTTTGGGGATCACTGGGTTGTTTTCTTTGAGTGAGTGTGAATGGCCTGGGGCCTGTTGAATGCAGAAGGGATATTAATTTACGAACAAACTAACTTGCTGAATTCAGGTTTCCCCTGCCATAGAAATCTCCATGCATCTACTGTAGGTTGTCTAGCAAGTTTTCCACTCGTTCACAGAGGAGCCTCAAACAAAGCCGAGGGCTTTGACCCTGTGAGGTCAAACGGAATCATACTGCAGTGATGCGCAGGTAAGGAACACAAGCAGCACCCGGTGCACACAGCTCTGAATACCCAAAGAAGAGGACATGGACAGAGCCTGCCCATATATTGCCTTCTTTTCTCTGAATCCCTGCATCTCTCCTTCTTGGGGTCATTTCTGAGAGCAAGGATGGAGAAGCCAGAAGGCCAGGCAGATAATGGCAGAGTTCCCTCAACATCCCTTCCGTTTATTAAAAGTTCTGGGATTGCGCTATGCAAGGAATCATTAGTGATTGGTGGCCAACCAACTTGGTGGTTGGTGGCCAACCAACTTGGGTGGCCAACCCACCCAAGAGGCTGGGTTGGCCCAACACACCAAGCCACAAAGAGCAACGCTGGAACCCACCAAACCTTTTGCATTGTGGCAATGCAGCTGCTCAGTCTTTAACAGCTCTGATCAAGCATATGGCAGGAACAAGGCCAGAGGGTTCAAGTCCCTCTGTTAGAGAGACACGGTTCTCAGGTCCCTCTTTGGGTCCAACTCAAGGCACCTGCTGGCTTCAAAGGTACCTGCTGGCTCCAAAACGAGATCCTTTGGGCATAATATTGCAACCACATCCTGCTTTTTCTTTCCAGATTTCAATGCTTTGGGGCTTCCCTGGCCATGGGGTTCATTGGATTTTTCAGGGCGTTACCAATAGCCCTTGCTAATGGGCCATCATCCCCACTATTGTGAAGATGATGTTTAAAAGTGTTTGGAAAATCTCTGGATGACCAGCTTGGAGGATGCCTCCAGATGCTTGGCTTCTTCACCAATCCACCAGCACAGAATTTGCCCAGGTGTGTGGGGATGTGCAGAGAATAGATGGTGGATGAATCCTGACTTGGCAACATATTCCTCTGTATAATGAAGAGAGTTGGCTTGGGGGTTAGCTCTAATTTTCCTAAGAAGAAAAGTGGTATTTCTGGATTCCCTGTGCTTTCCCACTAGGGAAGTCACATTAAGAGGGACTCGGCTCTGCAGTCTGTGTTGGAAAGTCCTCAGATGGGACTGCTCAGAACTCTCTCTTACTTTCCTTGGAGGTAGACCTGGATCTGGACATAGATATTCAATTTGTATAGCCGCCCATCTCAACATGACTCTGGGTCATGAACAGTATCAAAATAAAGTCTTCCCTTGTGGTGGCGTTTGGTGCTGGAGGCACCATTTTCACTCTTGATAAACTTCCTGAGTGTATTTTGAATCACTTTTGCAAAAACAATAGCATGTCACCCAAAATCTTTGGGGCATTTCCAACACTGGGCTGTGTGTGTGCTTAGCTCTGCATGGTGTTCTTCCTTGAAAACCGACAGATTTCTAGGCAACGTGACGCAGAGCTGGGTCATTGTCTGAGACCCACTGGGCAGCACAGATATTTAAGAACCGAAAGGCCATTCTGGAATAACAGCAGCAGCAGCGGCAGCAGCAACAACAATAATAACAGCAATTATTTATTGCACATAGTGAGCATCGTTGACTTAATTGTGAAGTTTGTTCCCGTGGGAAAACAAAAATTCCTGAGCAGAGCTACAATGAAAAATGGGGCTGTCCAATTGCTTTTCACTCCCTAAAGATTTTGGTGCAAACAATTGCAGCCCTTCTAGCTTGGAACAGTACATGCATGGTTTTTACATCCAGGAAAAAAGCAAATTTGTCGATATGCACATTTTCCTTGCCCGCAAAAGTGGACTTCTCCCTTTCCTCAGGCCTCCAGGAGGATAGCTGCATACTGAAGCTATTCTTGAGAGCAGATTTCTTTTTAGAAGCTGCTCCCTGTAGTAACTCCCACTTCCCTGATCTTTATTTAACATGGGCATTTGCATAGAGATGGGATCGTTGCTTCATTTCCAGTTAATTTCATGCAGGAGATCAGCCAGCTTTCTTCTAAGTGCAGTGGAATACTGTGATTAGGGCTCTGCCATATTCATCTTTGAAAATGTTCAGAGAAAAAGGGGTGTGGTGGATATCTTCACTGTTGCCATCCCCTCCTGTTTGCAATACTGTTTTCCCTACAGTAATCCTAGCCAATCAAAAATCACATAATAACTTCCAATCCGCATTAGCAGTGGGATAACACGATAAAGCCAGTTCTGAGTGATGTCCGAAGCCAAGTAAGAGCATGACCCACGTATGTTAGTTCTTGCTTCTGGTAATGGTGTGTGCACCTTCCCTACCCCCAAATAAACCACTGAAATAGGAGGATGGATTTTTCAGGCATTTAAATGTTTCTGGAATCTCCCCCCCCCCACTTGAGATCATCCATTTCTGGTGCTACATAAATTCCAACCCCACTCAATGTTCTGTTTGCTGGGATTTGATCAGCAACTTGGTTATTTCCTAGTCTGGTCAATGCCAATTAAACTGATGGATATCTGAAAGTACAGCAAAGAATTCTCCCCCCCCCCCCAACCAAAGCTCGATCTCCCTGGCTTGAACTGTCAACCTCAATTTGCACATGCAGGGAGAGAAGAAACAGCTGATGTGTGAGAACATTATTATACTGCGTTTTAGAGGGAGTTAAATTTTAACAAGGAATAATCTTCCTGGCTCATTGGAAGTCCGTTCTGTATGAAATTCATTCTTTCTAATGTGCAAACTGTGCTGTTTGTGAGTGGGTTCACACATCATCCATAATGTGCCTAATTTGGTTTTTCGCTTTGCGTGGGGCAGGATTCCAACCATTCTGGCTTGTAACCCACGGATTATGGCTGAATGTGAAGTTATGGCTATTTGGTAAATTATGATTAAGCAAATATGAACCCAGTCATAATCTAGAATGTGATCCTGAGGCTCTCAATGGCACCTGAGTGTGATGTTTTCACCACAACAGATCTTAGAAAGTTCAGTATTACTTCTGCATTTGCTTCCCACTGGAAATTGGTCCCTCTCACACATACACAGAGAGACTAGATTTCCATAACGCATCCAAGCCCAAATCTAGGGTGGTGGATGCCTGAGACAGACATAAACAGCATTTAGTGGTTGAGCACTTCAGCACCAGGGAGAGCTCCTGGGCATGAACGTAGACTTTGGAGGGGAAGGGGCCTTCCAAGTCCAACTCACTGCACCAACACGCTGTCACTGTATGATGTTCTCCATTCTTGACCTTGCATTGTGTTATTGGCTCATCTAGCCTAAAACTTGCTGCTCTGAATAGCTTTCCAAAGAGAGAGCTTTTCCTGAGTCCCAGCCAACGGGAAATAACAAGGACTGAACTTAGAACTACGATTTCCAACCAGCTCTTAATGGGCCCTCTGGAGTAGGGTGGCCAGAAAGACACTGAGGAGGGGGCACGTACTCCAACTTCACAGGATGAAGGTTCAGAAGGGCTGAAACTAATGATATGGAACCAGGCCATCTTTCACCAGAGAAACGTCCCCAGCAGAACCCTTGGCAATGCGTATCATTACACCACAGGGCAGTTTCTTCCTTATCCTCGATCTGACTGAGGTCCCCTGAAGTACCTGGTCCCCGTTCCGTGCTGTGAGGGAGGGAAGGGTGAGGTTGAATGTACCCTCTGCACATGGGGAAAGCAACACTTGTAACACTGGTAGGGCAGCTGCGGCCAAGCAGGCATGCTCCCTCCCCCCTCTTCTCATCTCTCACACACACCTCCCCTCAAAAAGGGACATAAAAGTTTAGTCTTGGAGAGCTGAGAGGGGATGCACTCAACTCCCCCCAGCTTGCTGAGAGAGATGAGCTGACTGGCACAGACACCCTCAGGCATTCATGCCAGCATCCCAGCTAGTCATGTGGCCACACCCAGCTATCTGACTGGCATAACAATGTCCCCAGCTGGCTATCTGAACCTATTGTTGGGGAACATGTGTGCTACAACGAAGTGTTACATGCAGTTTTTCGTCTACACTGTGCTGTGTCCAGTCATTGATAAAAAGATCTCCTTTTGCCCTGTATGGAAGTGCTGCAAATTTCAAGGGAGGGAGGGAGGGAGGGGTTGAAGGTTACAGTGACAGGAATGAATGTCCTAGAGGATATTACCTAGTTCATTCTTTTTCCTTTTGAATGGATACCTGGCATTTGGGAGAGGCTGGCTCTGTGGAGAAGTGTGCTTGGGGGATATGTGCTGAACATCCTGTGTGTAAAGATGATGCCTGCCTTGTGGGACATCGTTTTACTTCCATTTTTCTGCTTCCCCCCCCCCCCACAGGTGTGTGCTTTGGAAGGTTGTTTCTTTATGCGTACTTCGCTGGCCTGGGCCAAGAGCTTGCCCTGGAAGGGTTGAGATTTGGGGAAATGTGTGAGCCTGTTACTCAAAGCATCCCCGTGTTGCTCAGGAAATGGGCATTGAGTCAGGTTATCAAAATCAGAACCAGGGCATAGCATTTGCGGTTGGGGCCCATCCTCTCCTTGACACTCTTTCTGGGCAAGAAGGGACTTCTGTTTTGTGACAGTCCCACACTTGAGACCATGCTCCTCCTGTTCCTCATAGATTGAAAAGTACCAAAGGACCCCCAAAGGTGTGGATTCTGGGACTTTGTCTTCTGAAGGAAGACTGCTGTGGGAAGCCTCATGCGCTTTAGGGACCTAGCTGTGCATCGCACTTCTTTTTCTTGTTGTTCTTCCTTTTTTTTTGCAGAGGGGGCCTCCTTCACTCCATCTCTTGAAGCCAGCAGGTGCCAAGGGCCTTTGCTTCATCTCCACCGATGCAGCACCTTGAGCTGTTTTAGTGTCATAAACCATCTCCCTGGGTTGCAACTTCTACTGTGTTTATTGTTACCAATTAGGCCTCTCGCTGCCACCCATTTATTCACCTGAGCCTTTAATTAACATCCGCGGCGTTATCCTGCTGTTTGCTAGCTGTTTAATGTTTTTGCCTTGCCCTTCCTCCGGATTTTGTAACACTGCGGTGTTCCTTTATTTTTCCTGAATTCCCTTTGGCGTTGTACATTTTTCATTTTGCAGTTTCTGAACTCAGGTTGAGAAGAACTATGGAGGCATTTTTACATTCTAAAAAAATCAAGGTTGATTTAAAAAAAAAGGATGTAATACTCAGGCATTCAGGCGTGGGTTTTCGGAAGGCTGATGCACGCAGTCCGAAGTCTTGGGTTATCCCCATATTCGCTTATTTGCTGACCTTTCTAATGCGGGTGTGCCAACGGGCCTTTCATTTGTCCAATTCTCGCCCGCAGGGAGGTCATCCAAATCGACCAGTTCTTGAAGGAGACGGCCGTCCGTGAAGCCAACGCCAAAGTTCGCCTGCAGCAGTTCATCGAGGAACTCCTGGACCGGGCAGACCGAGCCGAGAAACAGCTCCAGATCATCAGCAGCAGCTGTGGAACAACCCCCAATTGTAGTCTGGGAAGATGCAGTATGCCTGGATCCAAAAACATGAGCCGAGTGGTAGCTAATGAAGCCAATCTCCTAAAGGGTGAGGTGGGTCTTCCTGAAGAGATGGGGATGGTGGTCAGGGCAAGACCTCGGCTCCTGGCGGTCCCTTCGTCTACTCAGTGGAGCGCTCTGCCCATGCAGGGCCACCCCCAGCATGAAAAGCATGCAGGAAGTCTGTAAGCAGGGTCTAAATGGAAGGCATCAAGGCAAGTGGGGCAAACATGGGCGAATAGAAACTCCATGTTCAAGAGCATTCTACTTGTAAACATTCCAGACAAAATCACCAGGCTTGTGTGGTTGAAACCAACGGCAGAGCTGTTTTTCATTCTTCCCCCCACCCTGCCCCCCAGTATTCCTTCATACTGCAGAGTCCACTGGAGTTGGGCAGCCAATAAATTTATTTATTTATTTATTTATATATATAAATAAATAAATAATATTCCTTGCCCCATCCATACCCTGGAGCCAAAGCTAGATTTCAGCCATCCTGTCTGTCCATCCCTTTTAAACTGGGGGATGCGTAGGCATCGTTTGGCAGGTGTAAGCAGTGGCTGGCACAGACCCTGCTAAGTGGATTAGGTGCCCAAGTGTATCCTTTCCTAGAGAGAACGTGCAGAATTCACTGCAGCATGGAAGACCGGGTAACCAGGATCAAAGTCTCTGCGTCAGGACTAACGTGAGGCTGCAGCTAGACTTCGGATGCCAATTTAGGACTCGGAAAACAGACTTGTTGCTTCTATGCTGCAAAGCAGGGGTGGGGCAGGGGCAGTTGGCAGGGGTGCAGCAATGGACAGGGAGAGCTTCAGCCATTGCCCACCTCCTCATTTCCCCTTCAGCTTCTCCCCATGGCAACTTGCTGGATTGGGGCATTTTGGTGGGAAGGAAAGGAGTTGCTGGGGAAGGAAGTTGCAGGAGTGAGTGGCAAATGGGAAGAGGTTAAGGATTCCCTTCACCTGTGCAATGAAGGTCAAATCATCCTGTCTCTTTCTCTCTCACTTTCTGGGCCCAGCACTCTTCGTCATATCAGTTGAAGCCCTAAAGAGGGCATTTTGCAAAGTGAGCCCCAAAATGAGTTATGGGTAGTCCTTGACTTACGACCATTAGTTTAGCGGCCATTCAAAGTTCCAGCAGCGCTGAAAAAAGCGACTCTTGGCCGGTCCTCGCACTTACGACCGTCACAGCAGGGGGCAGTCACATGATCAAAAACCAGCACGTATTTATGATTTACGGTTGCAGCGTCCCAGGGTCACGTGATCGCCATTTGTGACCTTCCCGGCTGGCTTCCAGCAAGCAAAGTCAACGGGGGAAGCCAGATTTTCTTAATGACCACAGGATTCACTTAACAGCCACAGTGATTTGCTTAACAACCACAGCAAAAAAGGTCGTAAAATTGGGCACAACTCACTTAACAATCGCCCTGCTTAGCGATGGAAGTTCTGGTCCCGATTGTGGCCGTAAGTCAAGGACTACCTGTAATTCAGTAAGGGGGTTAAGTTATGACATGTGAACCGAGTCAGTGTTTCCCCTTTCTCCTTCCTCACCTCATTTCTGTCTCATTTCTTCCTACATCCTGCGGGACTCGCCAACACACCACGCATTCACACTCCAGTGGACCATGGCTGTATTCGTACAAAGCACCTAACGTGATTCCTAAACTTACCTATTCTCTGATTGTGTGCAATACACCAGACTCTGAAGTCACCCCAAAGGCTGGCTTTGCACACTGGGCTACAGACGTACCTTGCCAATGCAGCTTCCAGGCCCTTCCTGACTCAGTTGCCTGATCACGGTGCCTGGGCACCCACAGACCCAGGACTCATTGAGGTGACAAAGGCCTTTGAAACCAATTCCCCACCATCACCAGCAAGCAGAGGTGGGGCACAAAATGAAGGTTCTGATTAGAGATTCCCCCCCCCTTAATCCACTCAACAGATAATTGCTGTCAAGAGCACACCTTCTTGGTGGCGGCCCCAAATGTTTGGGAATGGCTTGTCCCCCAAGGTCCAGGGGAGCCCCCACCCTGCACGCCTTCTTGTGAGGCTGTAAAAGAACTGTTGTTTCTGTAAGCTTTAACACAAGGGGTGGACCTGGGCAGCCTTTTAATCTGACCAGTGTTGAGGGTCCAGGTGGTATTTGATCTTTACTCGCTGGATTTATTTCTCACTGGTATTGCAGGGGGTCCCAAGTCTTTAGAAGTAGAGCCGGCTCCAAAGGTGTGGATGAAATAAAGCGATAAATAGCTGTGCAGTTTTTGCACAGAGGTGGAGGACCGATGGTAGCAAGCACGGGGGCTGAACAAGCAGCCTCAAACAGAGTGAAGAGAATGGCAAATAAAAAATGACTGAATGATTTTGCGATGAAACTAAAGTGAGGAAATACTGGAAGGAGTATTTAGAGATTAGTGGGTCTGGTGGATTGGTTAAAGGCGTGGATTGGAAGCCAGGAGACCGTGAGTTCTAGTCCTGCCTTAGGCAAAACCAGCTGGGGGACTTGGGGCCAGTCCCTCTCTCAGCCCTAGGAAGGAGGCAGGTAGGAAGGTTGTAAGAATCAGGGTAAAAGTTCTGGGGAATCAGCTTGTGAAGGGAACATGCCATTGCATGGGTACAAGAGATGGCAGCAAGCGAAGTTTGGGAAGTTCACTGAGGCTTCATACCATCCAGGAGGTGTGCAGACCAGATGTCTGCTCTTCAGCCGGTACATAGTGAACATCTGTTCTCGTTCCCAACTGGTCATCCTTAAAATCAATATTCCCTCAAAGTATGCTTTGGTCTGTGAAAAGGTAATAAGGTTCTTCTTTATTCTCAAACGATCATGCAAAACCATACTGAACATTGTTCTTCTCAGCCTCGGCTCTGATGAGGTGGATTGACAATCTTTAACCCGTATCCTTGGAGACTGCTAAGTTATCCAAGTTGCATAGTTACTGAGTTATGCATTACAGGGTCTAGCTACAGTATGTTGCGTAGGGCATCTACGTTGGAACAAGATGGCTTCTCACTAGAAAATGGTTCCTCCTGACAGACAAGCACTCTCACAGCTGGGATGTTGGACGCCTTGCTGAGTCCTTTGCCATGGTCAGGGCACATCCAGGTTGGAATGAGATTAGCACCACCCAGGATCTCTGTAGGGCAAGAGGACCAATTAGGAGGACCTACTCCAGGTATCGTATGAATCCAGCGGTGTTCCAGTCAGCACTTGGAGATGCTCCCAGCAATCTGGAGGCAGTTCTCTCAGGAGCCTGGTTGCATACTGGGAGTAAGAGGTGACTGGAGCATTACTGTGGAAGAGCCCCACTCTGACAGCAGACTTTGAAGTGCTCCTTGATTTACTGAGGAGCTATGGGAGATGACGAAGCAGCAGAAACACACCTGGAGCACAGGTGCATTGAATAGGGGCACAAAAGCTGACGTTCAAGCCTCCACTGTGGCGGTAAAGGCAGCGAGGCCCTGGTACTTCCACCCCCACTGCAACAGCAGGTTGTCACCCCACAGCCCCGTTTAAGGTTACTCATTTCCTGTTAAGGAGCAGAGAATGGGGAGAATCTGTCACCAGGTTTCTGCAGCACTTTTGCACAGCATTTTGCCAACAAAGTCGCTCAGGTCTGTCAGAATCTTGACCCCCCACGGGCGAGGTCTGTGGTGCTGTCTGAAGCCATTTTCTGTACCTGTATTGGAGATTCATTTCTGATACATTTACTAGAGATGGGGAACAAGATGAAGAAAAGTCCAGCTACGGACGTGTAGGTAGAAAGGGTGAGGATAGCATATGGGCTGTTGAGAGGCATGAAAGATTGCTGAAAGAAGCGAAAAATAGCTGTGTACAAAGGAATGGTCTGCCCACGTTGTTTGGGGAGGTGAATATGTCAGGCGAAACAGCAAAGTAAGTTGAATGCAGTGGGAATGAGGTGCTTAAGTGTCCGTAGTAAAACAAGATGAGCGAGAGTGAAGAATGAATGGAGGCTGAAAGAATGTGGGCTGAACGCAGAAGTAAAGGAGCTACTTCCACATTTCTCCATCTTTAGTCATTTTACCAGGGAACAGAAATGTGCCTCCGTGTCCCGGTTGCAAGTGTTAATAACTTGGAGTCACTCCATTTTCCCTGTCACTGTGGATTGAGTGCAAAAGTGGGTAACCAGTAGGTTGAGATGGTTTGGTCATAATAAGAGAAGGAATGAGGATCAAGCTGGTAGAGCGAGCATATGACAGAAGAGGAAATGGGGAGGGAAAACTAACACTGTTGGGTAGAGTTGCTGAGAACTTGAAAGAAAGAGGGAGGAAGTTTAACAAACCAAAAGCAATGCATGAAATGGTATACAGGTAGTCCTCACTTAATGACCATTTGTTTAGTGATGGTTCGGACTTACAACTGCTGAAAAAAATAGACTTACGACCTGTCCTCACACTTACAACTGTCGCAGCATTCTCCCACGGTCACATGATCACAATTTGGGTGCTTGGCAACCAGTTCGCATTTATGACCATCACAGCATCCTGTGGTCACGTGATCGCCATTTATGACCTTCCTGGCCAGCTTCTGGCAAGCAAAATCAATGGGGAACCACATGATTCACTTAATGACCACATGGTTTGCTTAACACCCACAGTGATTCACTTAACGACTGCCACAAAAATGGTTGTAGAATCAGATCAGATTCGCTTAATGACCTGTTCACTTAACAACTGAAATTCTGGTCCCAGTTGTGGTTGTTAAGCAAGGATTACCTGTATTGATATGGTAGAAGCCATGAAGGTTTGCGAGGAGAGAAAGATATGGAGACATGTAAACAGTGATGTTGGCATTAAATAGGTTTACTTATATTTTCTTTTTTTCATTATTTCATGCCTTCAATTTCTTTTTCTTACGCCATTTTTGTCCTTTGCTTTATGTTGGTTGTTCAGAAAGGGAATAGCACGGCGGTTATGTATGTGTGTGCATATGTAGGTAATATGTAATAAAATCAACATTTTAAAACACAGGAATATGAATGAGATAAACTCCCGTTTAAATCATTAATTTAATTCAGTTTTACAACCTGTTTTGATTTGAACTCGGGAGGCAGTTTGGAAAATGGATCCAGCCGGTTTGGGACATCGGGACAAATTCAGAGGCTTCTCCTTCCGCTTGGTTATTTGATCTGGCGATCTCTTTTGACTCCGAGATTCTGTGAAATTGCCTGCCAATCAGATTCTGACTTTCAAAAAAGCGGCACACCTCTGCTGAAAAGAATGGCCTGAAACACTGCAGTCGTTCTCTGCAAAAAACGATCCCCCTTTTAAAGTAATGGGAATTTAAACCACAAGCTTCCGTCATCTGTACGTCTCTTTAGGTGGGTGGTGCCAGATTGGGAGCAAGAATGAACGGTTTAATTGGTGTGTGATGAAAGGAACTGACCTCCACTTCACTGTCTTCGCAGAGAGACAAGCACTCGATGCCTGAAACGACCCCGCACGGCTCCTACGCCGTTTCCAATCAGAGATCGTCATCCAGCACCGGGTATGGAATCAACTTGCATTGTGAGCTTTGCCCGTCTGGCCGCTTCACTTTTTTATGCAACGTTATGCGAGTTTTAGGAGCCTTTCCAAAATCAAGATGTCCCTCTGCCTCCTCCAGGGAAAGGAAATGTGACAGTGACTCTCCGGCATATTCTCTGAATGTGAATCCTTTTAGGCACGCTTGTTCTCCATCATGGGACCGTGGCTAAAAAGCAGATTAAAAGCTTAGCCCATCGGCAGGACCTGGCTTAGCAAATAAGTTGTGGGATCGCCTAGACCCAACAGCATGTATTCCGTTGTGGCATGGCCAGCCAAATTCAGCGTTTTGGAAACCTCGGATCTCATTTCAAAACTGGCCTGCTTCTGGTCCTTACGACTCTGCAAACAGGCTTTGTTCACTCTCTGGAAGCAGGGCGCAACGTACGGGCGCCGGCTTTCTGGGAACCAGGGGTGGCTCTTTCCTTTGCCTAATTCCCAGCTTGTAAAAGATGATACAAAATCAGCAGATGCATGTAACTTAAGGGACGTAGTTAGAATATTTGGAGGGCGAAAACAGCCCAGTTTCATGCTGAGATTGTGTGCCTTTCTTGGCTTAACTTGCAAACTCTTTGAAACATGGGAGGAAAAAGACCCACTTAGAGGGGAAAGGGTGGGGGGCTTGCAATCTGCAAACCCCATATTCTGATGCTCCCTGGGGTCAAGCCAATGGGGTCTCCTCAGCAGCCTCTTAAAAACACGAGGGCTGCAACTGCACAGTTCAGAGACCAGAGGTGTTGCCCCACCTCTGGGGGTCTTGTCCAGATGACTCTGGGTTGGCCTTTGGATCCACCCAGATCCTTGATTTCTGGCTCTCTGATTCCAGGGCCTCCAGCCGTGCCAAAGTGGTCTCTCAGAGTTCAGGCTGCTACGACAGCGACAGTCCTGAAGCTTACCCCGGGGGCGAGAACAGCAACGGGCCGCCGTACCAGCCCCGAGGGCTGGAGAGCGGCTTTGACCGGCCTGCCGGGGTGCGCAGCTCGGCCTTGCGCAGGCAGGCCATCCAGAACTGGCACCGCCGGCCATACCGCAACAGCACCGAGGGCGAGGAGGGGGACATCTCCGACATTGGATCCCGGACCACCGAGTCGGAGGCTGAGATGTGGGAGCTGGAGCCCAGGGCGCCGGCTGAGGCCCAGCAGGTGAATTTCTCCAGGGCAGGAAACAATTCCCGGATGGCAGGTAGGTTTCGCCCGCCGAGAGGGGAGGAGAGGTGGCTTGCGCTGGGAAATGGAGCAGGGAGGGAGGAGCTCTCCTTGGCTGCACAAAGGGATCGTGAACCGGCTCTTGTGAACCGGCTGTGAATTCATCGGAAGGGCAACCTTCGAGAAATGCATTTCTGGGGAACCAAGATGGTGATGGAAATTGGATAGCCTGTGCTTAATCCCATGGGGATATCTACAGGACCAGCTTTTTCCAGTGCTCCCTGCCCTTTGGACATGCCATCTGCAGGGATCCTGGAATTCGCCCCTCTTAGTCACTGCCCCTTTCTCTGAAACCGCATTACCCAGATACTAGAAGGGCCCCGAGTGTGTTAGCTTTTGGTAAAGCGATTAAGACCTATGAACTTCGGTCTGAAAAGCTGCATTTGTTCCCTCCTGTAGAGAGAATGTCTATACAGGTAGTCCTCAACTTACAACTACAATTGGGACTGGAATGCCCATCGCTAAGCAAGGTGGCCGTTAAGTGAGTCACACCCAATTTTACGACCCTTTTTGCTGCAGTCATTAGGCGAATCACTGTGGTCATTAAGTGAACATGTGGTCATTAAGCGAATCTGGCTCTCCCAATGACTTTGCTTGTCAGAAGCCAGCTGGGAAGGTTGCAAATGGCAATCTCGTGACCCCGGGATGTTGCAACTGTCGTAAATACATCCTGGTTGCCAAGCGCCTGAATTTCGATCACATGACTGCAGGGATGCTGTGATGCTCATAAGTGCAAGGACTGGTCACAAGTCACTTTTTTCAGCACCTTTGTAACTTTGAACAGTCGCTAAACAAATGGTCATAAGTCGAGGACTACCTGTACGTCTCACGGCTGTCCTCCAGGTGATTTATATCACTGTTGTATATTGTTTTAATCCTACTGCTGTTTGGAAGCCTGCATGATTGGGCAGCTTATCAGCAACCACAAAGGAGCGAGCACGCCCTGGAGCTTCCTTTCCTACCAAATGTCCTCTTGCAAACAGTCCTGCCATGCTTTGCGAGGCTCCTTGGCCAGGAACAGGGCACTGACTGGCTCCCTGAAGCTGCAACCTCATTTTCGTTTTCCTGGAGCTGAGCCTTACTGGACACGGGGCAGGTTCTGCTCAGTGGAAGCTCGCTGAACTGTGGGCTGAGGTCCCCCAGAGAACCTGCTTCTTCTCTGGTTGCTGAGCAGTTCCAGGTGGAGATGCGCCATGTTTGTGCCTCAGCCAGGTCCGATGCTGGGAAAGCTGTCCGGCCCGAGCGGGGGAGCCCATCCCGTTCCAACGAGGTCATCAGCCCAGAGATCCTCAAGATGCGAGCTGCCCTGTTTTGCATCTTCACGTACCTCAACACCAAGACCCTGCTGAGGGCCGCCGAGGTCTGCAGGGACTGGAAATTTGTGGCACGGCACCCAGCAGTGTGGACCCGAGTGATGCTGGAAAATGCCAGAGTCTCCTCAAAGGTAACATGGGCTCTCTGCAGCTGTGCCTTGGGAAGGGGCTTTGTTCTTCTCAGAGGCCCTTTTATTTATTATTGTATTTCATTGTCCAAACCGCAACAGGTATAGGTAGCCCTCCCTTAAGTACCACAATTGGGACCGGAATTTTGGTTGCTAAGTGAAGCTGTAATTAAGTGAATCTGACCTGATTTTTTTTGTGGTGGGCATTAAGCAAATCACCACGGGTTGTTAAGCTAGCCATGTGGTCATTAAGCAAATCATGTGGTTTCCCCATTGATTTTGTTTTCCAGAAGCCAGCCAAGAAGGTCGACCATGGGACATTAGGACAGTCATAAATGTGAACTGGTTGCCAAGTGCCCAAATTGTGATCACATGACTGCAGGGACACTGCGGTGGTCATAAGTGTGAGAACTGGTCATAAGTCATTTTTTTCAACACTGTTGTAAGTCTGAACCATCACTAAACAAATGGTTGTTAAGCAAGGACTAGCTGTACTGTTAGTTCTAATCTGTTTTTTAACTTTGACTAATCTACAGGTAGTCCTTGCTTAACAGCCATTCATTTAGTGACGGTTCAGACTTGCAACGGTGTTGAAAAAAATGGCGCTGAAAAAACTGACTTAGGCTGGTCCTTGGACTTATGATTATTGCAGCATCCCGCAGTCACGTGATTACCATTTTCGACCTTCCCAGCCAGCTTCCGGCAAGCAAAATCAATGACAAACTGCGTGATTCTCTTAACAACCACATGGTTCACTTAACATCAGCAGTGATTTGCTTAATGCCCACCACAAAAAAGGTCATGGAATCAGGTTGGATTCGCTTAATGACCGCATTTCATAGCAACCGAAATTTTGGTCTCAATTGTGGTTGTTAAGCGAGGATTACCTGTATTTGGAGGGGGGGGATTTAAGCTTTGGTGCTAACTGCTTTCAGACTTGTCAGAGTAGAAAGATGGGGGGATAAGTAAAATAAATGACCAATGGATATACTATTCACTCCCAAATTGTCCTGGACAGCTTGCAAGAAAAACATACAAACTTAAAAAACAGGAGCAGAAAATCTCCTTAACCAGATCTAAAAGTCTTGGATTAAAAAAAAAAGGGGGGTTTTAAGTCTCTTCTGAAATCTGAATATGGGAAGGGAGGTGCCTCAGTTCCAGCACGGTGTTCATTCACAACAAATGCCCATCACAAAAAAAAAAAAAAGCAAAATTAGCTTTTGATATTAAACGTTTCTTTGCGGGATCTGTTAAAGATCCTTTGCCCCACGGTAAAGCTTTGGGCCGAAGCAAAACTGGAAAGAAGGAGTTGTTCCTGCCGGTATTTTGTATTAAGCCAAGTAACTCTTTGAACCCTGAATGGTTGGTCTTGCAACTTGGCCTTCTAAATGACGTTCCCTCAGTTGGGTTCTTGGTGTTCTCCTAGCTTGCTCTCCTTCTTGAGATGTTTTGCTGCCAGGCCAGGGCACTTCATCAGCTTTCTGACAGGGAGTGAGCTTTGGCGGCTGTTCACATTTAACAGCTTGTCCTACCAGCCTCGTGTTTGTGGGTGTTTGTTCTTCTTTCATTGTTCCTGCTTATCTGGACATTGGTTCCTAGGCGTGCAATGGAGAAGAATGTGCTTATGGGCGCTGGCTTCTTTCCTCAGCCCTTGGTTGCTTCCTTTCTTGCATTGTTTATAGGTGGAGCTTCTGTTAATGTATCTCTTAACAGCTGATTTCTCAGAATGCTAAAACTTCTCTTGTGTGGTTGGGTCTGGCTTGGTCTAAGATGTCAGCGGTTTCCCAACTGAAATCGTGGTTGCCGTCGTGTGATGAGATTAAGGCTTTTTCATCCTGTCTTCTGACTGCCAGTTCATGGGAGGGTTCTGCCAATCTCCCTTTGGTCCTACCTGGCTTTCACAGTCCTCGTGCTGCGTGTTGTAAATGACTCCTGTTTTTGTCTCCATTAGCAGTTGGGTCTTTGAGTTGCTTAGGATGCTTTAGAGCAGAGTTTCCTAAACTTGGCAACTTTAAGATGTGTGGACTTCAACTCCCAGAATTGTTCAAGATGCGTGGACTTCAACTCCTGTGCTGGCTGGGGAAATCTGGGAGTTGAAGTCCACGCATTTTAAAGTTGCAAAGTTTGAGACACACTGCTTTAGAGGGATTTTGTTGGAAGCCAGAAGGTTTTGGATACAAATACATACGCTAATTCAGAAGATTTTAAAGACTAAGGTACAATTGAAACCAGAGGCTTTTCTTTTGGGACTGATGGACAGACAGCTGGAAAAAAGTCATGGGACTTGGTTTTTATATATGACAACCGCAGTGAGATTATTGCATGCACAAAGCCGGAAAGGTTCAGCACTGCCCACAATGGAGGGGTGGCTGGTGAAGATGATGGAATGTGTGGAGATGGCTAAACCGACTTCCCTGATTAGAGAAAAAACAGTATCTACATTTATGGCTGATTGGAAACCCTTTACGGGCTATTTGCATGAAACAGAAAAAAATGAACTTATGATCTGTGGTTTTGATGGCTGGAAAAAAATAGATAACAGAAAAAAGAGAGTTTTTCTTCTTGTAACCATAAAGTAAGAGAAAATGTTGCAATCTTACTTGTATTTGCTGCAAAGAAAATCGAAAGCTTCTTCTATTTCTTTTTATTTTTTCATTTTGCAGTTTTGTCCTTTCTTTAGTTTTTATCACCTGTTTAAAACTTTTAATAAAATGTGTGTCCGTCTGTCTCCGTGTCTGTGTGTATGAGGGATTTGGTTGGTTATGGGCTCCTGTGATGCCAAGGAGTTGTGGTAACCTTCTGGTAGTTTCTAGGATGCTTTTGATGTATGGAAAAGTTAACCTTTTCATGGGTAAGTGGGTTGTGTTGCAATTGGGTGTGTGGATATACACTCTTTGATGAAGTTCCATTCTTTTGGAACACGTTGTATAGATAGACTATTCCTGATTTTTGGAGTTCTTGAGTTATTGCAAAGTGTTGTCACTCATCTGAAGAGGACGGTTACAAAGCCTCTTTTGTGCGGGGTTGGCTGTTGCTGTGGTAGTTGAGCCCTTGATGGATGAGGGTTGCTTTACCATGCCCTTGGGTTTGCAGTTTGCCATTGTTTTCTCTGGTGAAAAGAATGTCCAGAAGGGTGCTGTTACCAGATGATGTGATCTAGCCAGGTAATGAAACGTCTGCAGGAAGAAAAGCAAACTTGGAGAACACCGGGAACCCAGCAATGCAACCCTGAGCTGCAGATTTTATTATTTATGTATCTATCTATCTATTTATTTCAGAAGATTTCTGTGGCCCCTCCATCTTAAAACAACCCTGTTGGCTCTCTCCATTATTGCAATGTTTCCTGTGCTTTTTGAGGATCTTCCTGATCACAATTCCAATTAATTGCCTTGGCTGGCCTATAACTCTTCTATTCTTGTTCTGTAGCTCTTCTTTAGCAGTGTTTATTAATAATTCTATCTGGCTTGATTTTTTTTTTAATTTTGAAGTTCTGACAAGGATTTTAATTATGATGGGTTGGGTTATTGGGTGATACGCTACCTTGAGAAAAGCCATTTTGGGAGCTGACGTGTAAAATCCTATAAGTACATTAAATGTGTCGGCCTCACAAGCTTCTTGGGAGCGTCCGAGAGTTGCCTGGATGTTGTGTGAAGCGACGTTCCCCATTTCTTCTTCTCCTACGTGGTAATTCAAGCTTCCAAGTCAAAGCATGCACTTGTGCACAGTGTCATGAAAACTGTGGCTGACTTGAGTGGACTTACATGGAAGATTGGTTGTCCTGGTGGGGTTTGGAATGGATACCTGCTTAGATTTTTATTCAGATTAAATATTTGTCCCACACTGATTGCCAGTTTATTTATTTACTCTCTCTATCCCAGCTTTCTGCTTGTTGGACACACGCCAGCTAACAATAAAGAATAAAACTTAGCATCCAATTTAAAAAACCAGTTAAAATTAACAATTTATTAACTCAAACTCTCTGAAAGGTCTTGAATTCCAATAACAAGGCTCTCTTCTCTTCATCTTCCAAAGCGCCCCTCCCTGCAGCCTTAAAGCTGAACCCTGTTCCAAGATAGATCAAAACCAAACCTTTGAACTGTGCCCGGGAAACCACTGGCACAGGATGGATGTGATTTGTTCCAATACTTTGCGTCAGGTTGAAACATCGCTGCCTTTTTTGCACCGACGGAAGCTTCTGGATGGTTTTCGATTAAACCCATGTGCTGGTCAAGCTGGGCTTTAACCCAGCTGTGGGTCCTACTCCGTTTCAACATGAAGTATGGGTCTAGCACACGCAGATGCCGAAGACCGCCTCTCTCTTTCTCTCCGCTGCACGGTGTCTTTGGGTAACAGATGCTCTCTCTTTTTTTCGTCCACAGTTCCTGGTCATGCTTTCACAGTGGTGCACCCAGACACACTCACTCACCCTCCAAAATCTCAAGCCCAGGCAAAGGGGCAAGAAGGAGACGAAGGAGGATTACATGAAAAGCACAAGGTGAGGAAGAACCGTGGAACTTGGTGAGACTTGCCGTGTGGCCCGGTGGTCCCCACTTTTCCTGGCTTGGGAGAAGAGCTGCAGAAGCGTCCCAGGTGGCTGTCCACAGACTAGCAACCTCTGGCGTTGGCACTGGAGGCAGGGCCCTAGTTTGGGACCTTTGGCGGGGGCGCACGTGTCTAGCGGTTGGTGTTTTTAATGACCCTCGCCATTTTAGTTGGTTTTTCGTTTTAACGTGATTGTCTGTTTTTGTTTGATCTCCACCTGGAGTTTCCTGGATAGGTGGGTGGCCATATGGATTGAGTTAATAAATTGAAAATTAATACAACACGGTACAAGAATTCCCATCGTCCCCAGCCTGCACGGCTCTCAGATGCCGTTGGGAAGGCTGGAGGTCGGCAATGACTTGGGGCCGGCTTCTCCCCCCAAAGATTCTTGGAAATGCGACTCTGCAACCCGAGACTTGAGCAGGGTTTCCCAGCCTTAGCGGGTTTATGATGTGTGGACTTCAACTCCCAGGATTCCCCAGCCAGCACATGTGGACTTCAACTCCCAGAATTCCCCAGCCAGCACATGTGGACTTCAACTCCCAGGATTCCCCAGCCAGCACATGTGGACTTCAACTCCCAGAATTCCCCAGCCAGCATGTTTCCACTGCTCTGGAGGAAACGGTTAAAATCTCTTTTGAAATTGGGCCAGCGGGCCACATGCATTAGAGAGGAATTCTTTTCAGTGAGTCCTGAGTCCCTGCATGGTTTGTAGGTAAGCACAATGGCTGCTTCCATCATACTAGTCACCAGGGCCATCTTATAGGACGGCCGAAAGGGTCAGGGAAGCCCTGGCTGTGTCCATGCAACCTATTTTTATTTATTTAATGAATTAATGCACAGGCCGCCTGACTCTCATACAACTCTGCCCAGCTTGAACAGAACCAAAATGTAAGACCTATTTAAAAAAAACAACACAGTCCAGAACAGCAAAGTAATCGAAACCCGGTCGGTCAAAACAAGCAAAAGAACCAAAGTGGGGCTCCACCCTGTCTTCCTCGGAGAACCCCCCGTCTTCAAGAGTTTCCTCAGCACCACGAGGGTGGGAGCAAACCCTTTATTTGTGTGTGTGTGGGGGGGTGTCAGGTATACATTGCACCTTTCACTCAGGAGATCCCTCCTCCCATTTTCCCCTGTGACAATCCTGCAAGGTAGGTCAGACTGGGGGATAGAAACTGGCCCAACGTCGCCCCAGGGGATTCTGTAGCTAAGGGTGGACTTGAATCCGGGTCTCCCAGCTTCTAGTCCAACACCTTCACTGCTAGACCATGTTGTCTTTCTGAGGAATTTAGCCTTCCTGCCTATACATACCTAGATGGATCTAGATGTCTATAGCGTTCCTTCCCCAGATTTTCCGTGTACCACCAGCCCTGGAGAGTTGGTTGGATAGCTGATAAATGAATAGACATTGGTTTCATTTTAGTTGCCCGTTTGGTATGCCACCGTAATCACATCGCTGATTCCTGGCAATTATTTAGTGATTCCTTATTTGTTTATTAGTTTTATATCCCACTTTTTGTTTAAAAGTTCAGGGCGGTGTCCGTAGCGCACTCTCTTGCTATTTTGCCCAACAACAACAGCCCTGTGAGGTAGGCTGGGCTGGGGATGGTGTCTAACCCAAAGCCACCCAAGAAACTTCCATGGCTGAGGATGATATCTAACCACACTGGTCCTCTTAATTTAATTTGATCGCTGGCTTCATTCGTCTTCCTCTGCTTGCACATTCTATCCGATTGATCACAAACCCAATCTCTGGGTTTGCATGGCACATGTTAAGCCATGAAAGACTAGCTAACCTTAAAACAGAGCTGTTGGGGCTGGGGTCTATATTCTGCTCTTCCTCTGAGCTGCGGCCAGAAACTGGCTGAGTTTAACTAAGTCAGTTAAAGACCTGATCTGTTTGCTGGTGGCTTAGTGGGGTGTATGAGCCCAGCCACAGCTGCCCAGTACAAGCCACAAAAGCATCATCACACAAATGATGGAATAAATGTCATTTGCTTGATGACATCTGTGATGTCACCTCCTCTCCATGGAACCAGTGAATCCAGCTGGTTTGGCTGCTGCAAAGAATTTGGAGTCCAAACGGCTGGGGAATTCTGGGAGTTGAAGTCCACACATCTTAAAGGGGCCAAGTCTGAAAAACACTGATTTAAATCATCCCCTTTCCAAAGGAGCTGCACTGATTTTTTTTTCTTTTGCCTAGTTTTTGCCTAGGGCTGAGAACAATGAAGAACAAACACGGGCGTTTTATAGCACAACCTGCAAACAAAACTGCAGTGTAAATAACCCTGCAGCTATCAGCATAGCTTCGTCTTGGCTTAATCGTCATTCCCACTTCCCCTGAAGAGTTTTAATTTGCAGAAAGGGCTCACTACGGACATAACAAAATCCACAGAGCCGTCCTTTGAAGGAAACCGCAATGGTGACAAGGCGTTCAAAAGACTTTGCCCTTTTCATTCTTTTGGGATTTGTCTTGCCAGGGGATGCCTTGAAGCGGGACTGGAATCCTTACTCAAAGCCTCCGGGAGTAACCTCTTGATCCTACGGGTTTCGCACTGCCCCAACATTTTGACGGATCGCTCCCTCTGGCTGGCCAGCTGCTACTGCCGAGCCCTCCAGGCCGTCACCTACCGGTAAGCGGGTGCGTTGGGGCCCCCAACCAATTCGGACTTTCTCATTCAGAGGAGGAAGACTTACCGTGTGTTGTTGGCGAACCTCAGCCCAAGGCTGGCCCAGTTTGGCCAAGTCATCCCCAAAGATACCTTTTTTAGCAAGATTTAGCTGCCTGTTGGGGAAGCGTGTGCCAAATGATCTAGTTACTGCCATTTTTGAGAGTGGTTCAGCTTCTCTTTCCCACAGCGCAAAGGGTTGTTGCATGGTCCGACGTTCTGCACCAAAAGGAAATTAAAAATAGTACAGAAAGGACTGTAGCCACAGGGCGAATCGGGTCCCACCCTGTGTTATTGGCCCTCTCCTTAGTGCCAGCCAGAATCACCGTCGCTTGCAAGCCAGGTTTTTTGTCCTGGCAGCTTCGCTTTCTTCTCTGGCATGCATAATTGGGGCATTCTTGGGGAGAAGGTGTGGAGATCGAATCTAATAAAGGGAGTTGCGTTGATGCTGCAGAAAAGTAAATTCCACCAATCTGGATTGTACAGGTGGGAAACAGATGGGAACAAACCCTCCCTCACTAGAGGGAGATCCAACCTGGAAACAGGGATGAATTTCCTGACAGTGGGAACTATTAAGCAGTGGAACAGCTGGCCTCCCGGAGCTGTGGGTGCTCCATCGCTGGAGGCTTTCAAGAAAAGATGGGACAACCATCTGTCCGAGATGGTCTGAGGATTCCTGGGGTGGGACTAGAAGGCCTCCAAGGTCCCTTCCAACTCTTATGATTCTGTGAAGCCTCCATCATTGCTGCATCCTTATTTGGGACCAATAAAAATGAAAACAGGACTCCGGGCAGCCCTGTTGTCTGTGTGTGCTGCCCCAAATTTGGGCTGCTGATACAAAGTGGTACAACCCAGAGGCATATGTGAGTCCCAGAGAGAACAACAGCAGACTTGGCACCGCTGCCAACCAGACGGTCCTCCTTGGCACTGCACGGAGAAGAGAGAGGAGGAGGTGTGAAATAATCACAGCCTTTCCTCTTCCCGTCAGGGCTGGAGGAGCAGCAAGAGAACAAAAGATTGTGGGGGGGGGTGGCACCCCTGAGCGCCCTCGGTAGGACTTTGTTCTTGGCACAGCCATCACAGCCAAGGAGTGGAGCGCTCCAGAGGGAAGTAAGCAGTTATTCTGCTGTCAAGCTGGCAGGGAGAAACCGTGTCATTAGCCCAGCTGGCATCAGCAAGTGGGATTGTCTGGGTTTAGGAAAGGGGGTGGGGGGCAGCCCTCAAAATATCTGGGATCCTTTATGGAGCTGGAGGCTGAGCTTTGCAAAATCACATCAGCGGTTTGGGGTCTGCTCTGGGACCCCCTGTCCATCTTGGGCGCGTTTCAGTTTTCAGAAAAACAGACGGCTCCCAACGACTGGGAAAGAAGGGCTGGGCTGCGCAGAACAAGGTGGTGGGATCCTGATTCAGGAGGCTGGAAAAGGGGGGTGTCTTTTTAAAACATGCATAAAAATGCCTTGTGGGTAAACAAGCAAACATAGATATATAGTAAGCAGAAGAAAAAAAAATGAGTTAGCTTGCTGTCTTGAAGAGGTGTGTAGAATTCTTCATGGGGTCAGCAATATACATGGGGAAATGATTTTCTTTATCTCACATTATATTAGAGCTTGGGGTCCTTACTGAGAAGTAAACTCAAGAGCAGCATTTTTTAAACTTGGCCACTTGAGATTGTGCGGACTTCAACTTCCAGAATTCCCGAGCCAGTGTGGCCGGTTGGGGAATTCTGGGAGTTGAAGTCCACATAGTCTAAAGTGGCCAAGTTTGAAAAACACTGCTTTGGGTGTTTAACCTTCTGGCAAAGAGTTGGTATCAGTACACTTGTTCCAAGTAAATTGTTTTTCAAGTTACACTACCCTGTTTAAATTTTACTGTTAATGCTTTAATAGCTGGCATGCAATGTTGTTGAGTATTTGGCAGGGGTATCTGCAGGGCATAGTCAAAAAATTTAAGATGGTAGCCACAATGGTGTGATCAAAGCTCCCCCCATTTTTATGAGCGTTGCACATAAAAGTGGTTAGAGCTTTGACCACACCCTCATGGCCTCTACCTTGACCATACCCCGTGGACACCCCTGGTATTGGCTCTACAAGCTGTCATGTGCAAGACACATAAGCGCATGTATGAAATTGCACATGCAACATTTATCTGGGGAAAAAGGTCTTTGTCTTGAATTTTGAACATTTGCAAATATTAGGGTTGGCTTGAATATCTGGCTCTAGCAACCAGCTAGATTTGGTTACTTGATGTTGGAGATTGTAAGACACCAGGCCTGTATGGAGCCTTCCTGCTGAAGAACAGTCAGTGTTTTTCATGCTGGCTGGGGAATTCTGGGGGTTGAAGTCCACTCATCTTAAAGTGGCCCAGTTTGAAGAACACCGGTGCAGGTGCTCTCAGTACTTCGGTTTGATCATGTTCAGGACATCAAGTTCTTCCTCCGCGGATCAGGCATTTAAGATTATTTTCAGTTCTGCTTCTCCATAAGCAGTGCTGTTGTCTATTTGCGGGCAAGCCCTCTGACTCATTTGCCGTGGCGTTTTGTTTCTGCTAGAGGAAATTAGTAGAATAGGCGACACGTCGCTTGTCAAGGGTGGCTGTGTGGAAGGGCAGGTTCAAAATGGCATTAAGAAATAACACTGCTTCTAAGAATAGAGGGTTGCCAGAGACACAGGGCTGGGGAGGAGGGGATTGCATAACCAGTGGGAGAGGATGGAACAATTTCCCCCATGGCAGAAATTTCCAGAGCAGATTGTGTGAAAAAAAACAAACCCGCACTCACCACCCTGACATCTGCTGTGTTGGCTTCTCCATTCTTGCCATTCTTTCTCAGTCAGCCTGGAGATGATCAATTTATGGAATCTAAGAGGGCACCGTGTAGACAACCAGCTCTAGAGGCCATCAAACGCTCCCCTGGCCCTTTCTTGCCCACACCAGAGCTTTGGTGAGGCAGAACATAGACCTGATTCTGGTTAAGTCCTCAGGGGAGCTCTCCAGTTAAAGGTGACTTAACTTCATACAGCTTACTTCTGAGTAGGAACAGTTTTGTCCTGGCTTGCAAGAACAGTCAGGCAGCATCTCAGCAGGTGAGGAGAACCCCAAGGATGATCTTGGAGAGCTGTGTGGCAACAGTTACGAAAATTTGCTTTAAGCCTGGGACGTGAAGAAACACAGGTTTTCCAAAGTCATCTCTGTGGCTTCCACAACATCTGAGGAGGCTGCAGATGTTGCTGAATTATTCCACTCAACCCATTGTAGGTGAGCAGCATCTCGAGAACCAAAGGCCTCCCAACAACTGGGGGACTAGATCTCCTGGTTTTGCAGTCTTACCCAGCTGGGTCTGCCCATGCTCTTTAGTGTTTTGGTCCTCCTTCACAACCAAGACAGAAGGGTCATGAAGTGCTATGGGAAGCTGTTCCATGCCATGCCATGCCATGCCATGCCATGCCATACCATACCATACCATTCTATCCTATCCTATCCTATCCTATCCTATCCTATCCTATCCTATCCTATCCTATCCATTAGTCCATGAAGACACAGATGGCAGCTGCTTCCTGGTGCTTTAGACAGGAACATTTCCAGCCTTGCATGGAGATGTTGGAGATGGAGCTTGGGAACATGTGCATGATGAAAGGTATGTGTTGGATCACTTGGCTCCTACAGCCCTTCTCACTGGCCAGGATGTGATGCTCCAGAAAAAGATGGAAGAGCAAGGCACTCTTGGTGATTCAAGGGCTACAGCTTTGAGGTTCAAGCACCAACTTGCAGACGATCCCCGATCAGAGATCAGGGCATGGAAGTGCCTCTCTGCCTGGGACTCCAGAGTACCATAGCCACTCTGGGTAGATGCTAGTACCTGATCATAGTTTGAGTCCAGTGGTCAGGCTTGGAGAAATGCACTTTGCTAGATCTGTGGGTCTCCTGTATGCAGTCTCCCATCCTCTCCATTCCTCTCTCCCTCTTTTTCACTCAGGATAATCTGGTGTACCTGCCCAGCTTGGCAGCTCTCTAATCTGTCACGATGATTCATCCCTTTTAATTAAGGCCCTGCCAAACAATCCAGGAGCCTTGGCGGGCTGCTCCTGCAGAGGCAGATGAGTGTTTCCAGAAAACTGAAGCTTGCTTATTTTTAGGCTCATCTCTAGGGTAGAACTGGGTCATTCCAAAATGACAAAGAGCCAAGCTAGTTTTTAAAGGTTATTTTTATTAATTGATTTATTTGCCACCTCTAAGACTCTAGGGCAGGGTTTCTCAACCAGGGTTCTCTGGTACCTTGGGGTTCCACAAGAGGTCACTGGGGGTTTCCTGGGAGATCACGATTTATTTAAAAAATTATTTCAAATTTGGGCAACTTCACTTAAAGAGGTAAGCTTCATTATTTATTTTCAGTTTAAGAACACCGTTAATGCATCTATACAGGCCTACCCATGAAACGAATATAATAATTTTGTAACTCCTGGCCTATATTTGAGCCTGAATGTGCAGGGGTTCCCCAAGGTCTGAAAAGTATTTCAAGTGTCCGTCCTGGGTCAAAAGTTTGAGAAAGGGTGCTCTGGGGGATGTACAGCACTTTATAATGCTATCATTGTAAAGAGAGAAAGGGACTGAGCGCTGAAGATTGGTGCTTATGCTGCACCCCCGTCTCATGACAAAGAGGCATCTTCCCACTAAAATCCACCCATTTGCTAAGTTTTAGTCCAGTTTTCGTTTAGGCTTGTTGTCGTCTACATGCCCACTTGCATCTACAAGGATGTGCAGGCACTTCCTACTGGAGGGTTCTGCAGTGATCTGGGCACCCCCAAACCCACAATGGAAACCTCCCCTTCATTTTGCCCTGTGATGGGAAGCATAAATAACTTCTCCCAGATCCTTGATTTCTGTCTGGCTTGTTTAGAAACAAGCACAGCCTACCTCTGAGGATGGATGGATGGATTGATGGGGAGATATATAGACAGACAGACAGATTTAATTAATTTTTATCCCGCCTTTATTATTTTTATAAATAACTCAAGGTGGTGAATGTACCTAATACTCCTTCCTCCTCCTCTTTTTCCCACGACAGCAACCCTGTGAGGTGGGTTGGGCTGAGAGAGAGGGACAGGCCCAAGCTCACCCAGCCGGCTTCCATGCCTAAGGCCAGACTAGAACTCACCGCCTCCTGGTTCCTAGCCCAGCACCTTAACCACTACAGATCAGGCCACTTCTGATCCACAAATTAAGTTACACTTCTCTCCAACTCTGCCCTCATTCTGTGATTAAAAAAAAAAAAAAGACAAATATCCGCATTTGTTTTCCCATGCAGCTTCTCTACCAGACCCATCTGTATGTCTCTCTTCCTAGTCTGTGCCAGTTTATACCTGGGTTTAGGGGTTTTCTGAAGAACAACTGCATTCTGACTCATATGCTAGTTGGAAACTTGGAGTCCACCTTCTCCCTACCGGCATCCCAGCCTGGCATTCAGATTGCCATCAAAGCCCATCAGTATGGGCCTTCTCCAGAAGAATTAATCTGTCTTTTTTTTTTTTTTGCAATTTCCCTGGTCCAGGAGTTCCACCGATCCTGTGGGCCACGAAGTCATTTGGGCCTTGGGAGCAGGGTGTCGAGACATCATCTCTCTGCAGGTGGCACCCCTCCACCCTTGGTAAGGGCACCCCCGGACATTCATGAGGCCCCTTCTTTCTCTTTTCAACACCCCCCACCCCACCCCTGCCAATTCACACCCAAATTGCAGCAGAAGTGGACGTCATCCTGAAATGGCTTAAGGAGAAGGTTAAGTCTCCATCTCCTTTCTGTGGGATATGCTCAGTGTCATGCCCACAGGGTTGCTGAAATCAAACTTAGTAGGAACACCATCCAGGTACACCTGGGTAAAGGCAAAATGGGAAGTGTTTTGAGTCAAGTGCGATTGGGCTGTTTTCTGGGCAATCTTGCGGACTGTTGCCTTCTTCCTGGGTTTTTTTTTCCCAACTTCAACCCAGTCTAGCTGCAGACCAGGGAATTCCTGGTGGTCTCCCATCCAGTTAAGCTTCAGGCTTTCCCTACTTGTTTGAACTCAAGATTGCTCACAGACCTTTTCTACCTGAGGAAAGAATGATGTTGGAAAGATAGGAAGGACCCATATTTTTCCCATTGTATGTCAGCAAAACAGCCTGACACGGATCTTCTGAGCAGGAACAAATTCTGACTGTTAACAGCCTCTCCATATTTGCTTATCTGCTTGGCTCAACCAGGTTTTGTGCCTTTTTTAAAAATACAGAGAAAGTTAATATTTGCTATAACACTCCCCCACCCCCACCCCAGGATGTAGTTGAGCTATCTGGGTACTGACCTCCCGTCGCTTTTGGTGTCACCAATGCTCAGTCCATTCACACATGCATTGGGTCAATGGGTGCATTCAGACAACACCCTGAATTAACCCATATTCTGGGCTTGAATGAGATGCTAAGTGATAAACTAAGCAAATGGGCAGGATGGGTACAACAAGCTCAGCTCACAAGCTTGGTATGTTGGGCAAATCCTGCTGAACCGTCTAGGCTTTGTTGGTGACCGACAGATTTTTTCCTTTTCAAACGTAGCATGTGAATGCAAAAAAGTGAATTAAGAAACTTGGATTCTATGTTGGGTCCTGAATTAGCTCATCTTCTGCATTCACACATTACTCTGAACCCTGGCCCACCCCAATGGGCTGGGTTTGTGTGGCACACTCAGCCACCTAAAAAAATCCTCAAACCTTAATTAAGCTTATTAAATCTTGCATGAATGCACCTGCAGGGTCTTTCCCTGAGCCCTTTACTTTACTTATATACTTATTTAATTTTTATCCCACCTTTATTGTTTTTATAAATAACTCAAGGCAGCGAACATCCCTAATACTCCTTCCTCCTCCTCTTTTCCACACAACAACCCTGTGAGGTGGGTTGGGCTGAGAGAGAGGGACTAGCCCAAAGTCACCCAGCTGGCTTTCATGCCTAAGGCGGGACTAGAACTCACCGTCTCCTGTTTTCTAGCCCAGTGCCTTAACCACTAGGCCAAACTGGCTCTAGACACATGTTGTGAATTCTGTGAACACCATCCTCTCTGTGAAAAGTATAAACCTGCAAAGTTCGACATGCAGGACAGTCTCTTGGCCAGGCTGGCACTCGGCAGTTGGCGCTGTTGCTGTTTCCAAGTTTGGCCTGCAGCGGACCCAAGTCAGAGAGGTGGACCCCTGCTCCAGAGAGCCTGCCCACCAGTGCTGACCACCTCAGATTAGGCAGAAGAGTGCTTGGGCTGTCTGGAGGTCAAGCAATCAGACGGCAACCAGCTCCCTTGACCAGCCGTGTTCTTAATTTGTATCTCCATGACATGATCTCCATGATTAGCATCTTGCCTTTCTTCTTCTAAAAATCTTTTCCAGCCAGCAACCCACCCGGTTCAGCAACCGCTGCCTGCAGATGATTGGGCGTTGCTGGCCACACTTGAGAGCGCTGGGCGTCGGAGGGGCAGGGTGTGGCCTGCAGGGACTGGCCTCCTTAGGTAAGTCCAGATTTGGGACCTTTTCTGGCCAAGAAAGAAGGAAGGAAAAGAGAAATGGAAGGTCTTCTTCTCCTGTCTCCAGACTGACCGTGATTTAAAGTGCCAAGAGAAAAGGGGCGGTTGTGTTTGCTGAAGCTGTATTCATGACACTAAGCCATGGTTTCTAGAATAAGCTTCAGGGACAGATTCACACTGCACAAAACTATCCTCCATGGCTTGCAGGCCCCAAGGGCTGAGTTCACACAACACTGGAAGCCCGAACCAAGCAAACCATAATAAGGTGTAGGATGACAAGCCAGTCCAACCAGGATCCATAAGGCTGGATGTGTTCAGTGCCTACTAGCTGGGCCATTAAGGTGCCACCCTGGAGACAGCAGGAAATTTTTGTTACTTCCCAGGTCTTTGTAGTTCAGGGTGCAAGATGTCCTTCGCCCTCTTCTGCACGTTGGCTGGAGGGTGGATGGTGAGCCCAGATTGCCTCATAGGCTTCTTGGTACATTTCAACTTCAGCTGCTTTAGAGGGCATTGGGAGGGTGAAGATGGCAGTGTGGGGGCCCTCCGGGTCAGCAAAGGATGGCAGACCAGCCTCCCCAGCTGTCAGATTTCACACAGACGTGGCAATAAATCTTCCTTACTCCAGAAACTCAAACCCACATTCTGGAACCAGCTAACTGAAGAAGCTTTGCTGACTTGATCCAGCTGGATGAACTGCTTTATTGCAGGCAAGAAAGAAGTTGAGTTGAGGCAGAAGATCTGCCTCCTCCGCAACACAGGAATCAGGTCCTTTAGCTATGCAGCCCCAAGGTTTAAATCCGAGGTCTTTTCCTCCCTCCCTTGTGAGTCAATAGACTCTCAGTTGCTATTCTCCTGGCCTTCAGCGTCAGAGACTGTGTTGACATAACAGTTTGGTCCAGCCTGAGCTGGGCTGGTTCATACCACACCAACTTCTGCCATTACATCAACCTCCACCAGGTAGGTGGGGACTCCACCTTTTTCAGAATGGCTGGGAATCCTTGAGGTGGTCTAGCCCCTTCCAGAAGATACTTGATAGAAGCCTTCAGAAGGTAACTGTGCAAGGACTGCTGTCTCCTGAGCATGACTTTCCTGTTGCAAAGTCCAGGGCTGGCCTGTCGGACTCTCAAATGGGTTTCTTTCCTATTAGCCCGGAACTGCATGCGTCTCCAAGTGCTGGAGCTGGACCACGTGACAGAGGTCAACCAGGAGGTGGCGGCCGAGGTGTGTCGGGAAGGCCTGAAAGGCTTGGAGATGCTGGTTCTGACATCCACCCCCGTCACCCCCAAAGCCTTACTGCATTTCAACAGTGAGTGGGAGCTCCAGCAGGGTTGGCTTGAGAGCACCGTCCCTTGGAAGGGAATTACGGGACCTGTTTTTATTTCTGCAAGTTGTTGCAGAGATGATAGGGCTGTGAAAGCTGGGCTATGTAAATCTGGGCCAGCTACTAGATGGTGGCAAAAGGCTAGAGTCTTCTGTGTCCCTTTGCTAACTTCTAGATCAGTGTTGCTCAACCTTGGCTGCTTTACGCTGTGTGGACTTCAACTCCCAGAATTCCCCAGCCAGCATGGTTGGCTGGGGAATTCTGGGAGTTGAAGTCCACACAGCTTAAAGAGGCCAAGGTTGAGCAACACTGATCTAGAGGTTACCTGAATATTGCAGCCCAGATATTGCAGCTTTAAATATTAGCCCCCGCTTGTTTATTGCTGTGCAGAGCCAGATATTTGCAATATACAAGACTTGGCCACACGACTGTAAGTGTGTTTACTTAGAAGTCACACTGACGTGAGTGGGGGCCACTGCTGTCCCATGGAAGGGTGTGTAGCATTGCGGCTTTTTCTTCATTGCACAAAAAAATCAGTCCTGTTGGCCAGCTATTCCTGTGGTGGTTAAAATGGAACTGTTACCCAAAGGTCCATAAATTGTGATGCTCTGTTAAGATAAGGCAGGATGGGACCTTCAGTCCCTTCTTTTAGAAGAAGCTGCTGCCCTCAGCATTTTATTTTATTTTATTTTATTTTATTTTTTACTTTATTTTATTTTGTTTTATTTGGATACCTTTTATTGTTCTTGGTGTTTTAATCCAGGCTGCCTGTTTGTGTGGGTTTTAATTGTCTCACTGTTTGGGGGATTTTGAAAGCTACCCAGAGTCTTCTTGAGTGGCTGGCCATAACAAATCTAATTAAATTAAATTACTCACATAAAAGTGCAGGATAGCCAATCCTCCTGAATACTCAACAAGTCTGCCCTTAACACTCAGCAGTCCTCTTGCTGATGAAATCTGTGAAATCATCCGTCTACAGATTGATACACGTTGCTGATTAATCTAGTAATTAAAAGCTTGCAGCCCCATTAATTAAATAGAAGAACATCCTTTCCTGTTCCGTTTTGAGAGACCTCAGAGAAATTCATCTTCTGGGGACGGAGCAGCCGTTAACAAAAATAGCAGTTCTTGTCATAATTAAGAGCCAGCGCAAATACATAGTGCCAACCCAGAAGCGTAGTCTGATCCCGAGGGCTCCAGGCTCATCGTTCGCTGCAAAGGGATCGCCCTGCTCAAGTGGATTCAAAGGACTTGGGTGAAGATGCTGGTGAAGCCCACCGTCACTTTTAATTCCATCATTCCCCAGCTGACCTTCTGCTCCACATTTGGGGAGAACTTTCCATAGCTCAAATCTTTGCACTTTGTCCTATGCTTTCCCTGAAGGAACAAATATACAAATATTGAGATGGGCACTTTACTCTGGGCGGCAATGTATCTTAATGTTTGTATTATTTTAATGGTTTTTATTGTTAAAAATTTTATTCTCTGCCCAAAGTCACTTGGTGAGATGGGCAGCCATACCAATTAAATACATACAGTACATACATACATGCATCCCTCGTCACATTCAGGGCAGTTTTCAACAAGCTGCTAAAGAGCAAAGATCAGATTTGCTTATTCTCCCTTGGCAGAAGGCGAGATAGATAGATAGATAGATAGATAGATAGATAGATAGATAGATAGATAGATAGATAGATAGATAGATAGATAAGAAAGATAGATAGATAGATAGATAAGAAAGATAGATAGATAAGAAAGATAGAAAGATATTAAGAGAGAGGAAGGAAGGAAGGAAGGAAGGAAGGAAGGAAGGAAGGAAGGAAGGAAGGAAGGAAGGAAGGAAGGAAGGAAGGAAGGAAGGAAGGAAGGATATTGAGAGAGGGAGAGAGAGAAAGAAAAAAAACGAAAGATATTGAGAGAGAGATAGGTAGATAGGAAGAGATTGATAGACTGATAGATTGATATTGAGAGAAAGGTAGATTGATAGATTGATTGATTGATTGATTGATAGATACTGAGAGGTAGACAGGTAGAGAGAGAGAGGTAGATTGTTTGATCGATCAATAGACAGACAGATATTGAGAGAGTGGTTGGTAGGTAGGTAGGTAGATATATATAGAGAGAGGTAGATAGGTAGAGAGAGAGGTAGAAAGATAGATAAATACATTGATAGGTAGATAGGTATATTGACAGATAAATAGATGTATATTGATAGAGAGACCGACCGACAGACAGACCGACAGATCTTCTCCAGCGCCATTAAAACTGAGTCCATCCAGATCAATATTGGAACAGCTGATTCTTAGGGGACAGCTTTGCATTTCTAATGTTAATATTCTAATAATGATAATGATAATAATCATAGTATATTAAACTTATATGGCACCTAACTCCCAGCAACTCTGTACTGTTATATTGGAATATAAAGATCCACGTGGCAAGGAGGCAAAAGGTCGGTCATCTTTGCACTTTTCCACCATTTAGCTGGTCTTTTAACAGCAGCTTTGGGAGACAGAGCTCAGCAGCTGATTTCCCCGGGGTGGTGGTGGTGGTGGTGGTGGTGGTGAGGGTTCTCATTTGCTAATTGATGCCAATCAAGCCATTGCTTCAGGCCAAAGAACTGGACAAACTGATTTTCTGCTCTACCAACACCCCAGGCACTCTCCCCCTATTGCACCCAGCAGGGAGGGGTGTCAAAAAAGGCAAGATGGCATCCGCAACCATGCAGTCAAAGACCCACCCGCTTTTATGTGCATGGCAGTCATGATGCCACTTTTTTTTTTTTACGCCCCCCTGCCCCCCGCAGATGCCCCTGGCGCTTGGGGTCCCCACCATCACATGAAATCTCTCTTCTTCAAGGTGTTTGCCGGAACCTGAAATCGATTGTGGTCCAAGTAGGGATTGCTGACTACTTTAAGGAACCAAATAGTTCGGAGGCCAAGAAAATGTTTGATGAAATGATCACCAAACTCCAGGTGAGAGGATGCCTGGATCCTTCCAGTTACGGCTTCTTGATGGGAGTGGTGGGTGTGTTCTTAACAGGCATGGAGCCCTTGAGTGGCAGGGACTAGAAACTTGGATTAAATGGACGATGCAAGTCTGCCTGATGCACCTGATGGGGATCTGTGGAAAAGGGGTGGAAAGAGCTCGATTGATTGATTGATTGATTGAATGGATGTATCAATCAATCAATCAATCAATCAGTGTGCTTTCCCTGGAGAAAGACTTAAAATGCTTCTGGAGAGCATGCGTGGAGACAGCTCATGCCCTGCCAGAAACACAGTTAAGGTTTTCTGACTGGGTTTAGGGGGTTTTGCAAACAACCAGATGTCAATCCAGCAAGGAAGGGAGCTGCTCTCCACAAGACTGCCTCTAAGTGGCTGCCAGCCTGGGTCATGGTGATGCCCCCACAATTGCAGCCTTGCCAATAAAACTTTCCTGGCATCCAAGGGTGTCCATGGGCAGGGAGGGTGTCAAAGAGGCTGCGAGGCCATCTTGGCGCCCTTGACCCCTCTGGGGACGCCCCAAATTGCTCAGAACAGGTTAGAGTTGGGGTTGCTTTGCGCCATTCAAAGGCTGGTGATGTTCTGGGACAGGCTTCCTAAGGCCTCCGTCGATTGTGAAGGGACAATCCTCCCTTAACTCTTCCTTCCTCTTCCTCCTCCTGCAGGCCCTGAAAAAGAGGCCGGGCTTTTCAAAGATTTTACACATTAAGGTGGAAGCAGGTTGCTAACCTTGGCGAGGACACCCCGGCCGGCCGTCGCTTGCATCTTCTGCCTGCCTGTTTTGAAAGACGGTCTGGAATTCACGCCAGCAGCCTGCCAGCTTCAGTTCTCTGAACCGGCACCTTGGAAGACAACCAGCCCAGCTGATGCCTCCTCATCTCTGAGCAGGTCTTGAGGTCTGGAAGAGATGGGCTCCTTTTCAACGAGGGAGGATCGGAGGAACGGCAGAGGTGACAGTGCTACAAAAACCCACCAAGGAATTGCTCAAGACTGCAAAGAAGACCCGACTCCTTGTCTCCCGTTTTCCACACTCGCTCTTCCCGCAGAGGCAGCTGTGCAACCATCTGCTTACAACAGCTGCACCTTTTCACATTGCAGAACTGTCTTCTCTCCCCTAAACTCGTTTGGGGTGATTTTGTTCGGAAAAGTCAATAACTCACGAGCCAAGGGTCATGCGTAAAGGAGGCTCTGGGTAATTCTCGCCCGGCCCTCCTGCGTTGACGGAGACGTCGTTTCCTGCTGCCAAACAAATGCAAAACTCAGCCACTGCAGGCCTCTGTGCTGTTGCTTGCTTTTTCCAACCGGCATTTGTTTAGGATTTGTTTTTGGTTTTTTTAGGGATGGGTGAGTTCCTACAGTGGGGAAGAGTACAAATCTAACATTGTCACTTTTTTTTCTGGAAAGGGTAAAGCAGCATTAAGCTGCTTAATTTAAGCATTAAGCATTAAGAATGTCTCCAGTACCAACACCAGGACAGCCAAAATACAGCTCTCTGCAGCGTGGAAGTGTTACAGAACAGCTTGAAAGGCCTGACGGAGCCAGTATTTTTCTATCTCCAAAGCGAACATTCACTGCACATCTTCCTTTTCAGCCAGGACACTGTAATCCCCATCCTGCCCAGGGAGTAAAGCATTTGGCTGGCCTTGTGTTTTCTATCAGTCTCTCATCTTTCCCGATAGGTTGAAATAACTCTGTTCCTCTTCTGGATGGCTGCTCTACCAAGGATGAAACCGCTGAAATTTGACATGGAGCCCGAGGGGGCACAGAAAATGGTCTACTTGGGTGTAGGCATCCCCGTTTGCCTCTTCCAGTAAAGCTGGCTTTGTAAAGAGAGAGACGAGATCCATCAACTATTTTCTCAGTGTTTTAGAGCCTACAGGTGTCCTCTGGACAAGCCTTAGCTGGTTGCTCGATCTCCTGGTTTCTGCCAACCTTTTGAAGAGACCCAGTTCTTAGGAGTGGGGAATAGTTCCTCTCCAATTTCTTTACAACATTGTTTTGATTTCTTGAGGAAAGTGAGTTTGAAACTCAAGGTCTCCCCAGGAGAAGCTCGCAAAAACCCAACAGGCTGTCAGGGCAGTGGAGCTTCTACTCGGGGGTACTAGCTCTTGCCTGAGGAGATGGTTTAGAAGTTTTGGGTGGAAGCTTTTGCCCTAAATTTATCATTTTATTTAGAACCATCTCTTTGGAAACACTTGAGGGCATCAGAGCTGGCCTCAGGAAGAACCTGGAAGAGCTGTTTCCCACCAAGCCGCAGAATTGTGGCTGAAAGTCAAGCTGTGCCAGGACATCTCAGTGCTTGAAGACGGAGGAAACACCTCGTCTGTTGGATGCCTGCTTAGTACACGCAGAGCCTTGCCAAAAAGAAAGTTGGCCACCCGCTCCAAGCATTCCCTGTTGTACTCACAGCTTCCAGGAAACAACTGGTGCCAATTATGCCAACGATCTCTTTTTAAAAGCCAGGGCTGGCGTAGTTGGAGAAATGCTGGAAGACCTGCCTTCTTCGCCCAGAAAGCCTAACCCTTCTGCGATGAGAATCAATTATGCAAAGGAAGTTGGATTCTCATGCCCTGAGCAGGTAGGAGCAGCCTAGTCAAGGCAGCTCTTCTCCCCGGCTGTATCTTGTCTTTCAGAAGAGACTCAAAAGGTGCAGAAAAGACGCAGCTGTGCCCACATTTGGCCCTTGGAATCTGGATCGCTGCCCAGTCCAAGGGTAGAAAACTCTGAAGGTAAGATGCCCCATGCCAGGGGCATCCAAAAAAGGTCAAAAAAGCCAGGGTGGTGGCTGTCGCTGCACCATCAAAGCCTTCCCCTAGGGCAAAAAGGGCGGGGCTTTGATGGTACAGCTCCCAGCTTGACTTCTTTGACCCCTTCTGAGGTCCACTTTCGGGAACCAGCCGTAAAAGGGCATAGAAATCGCATTTTCACTAGTTGTCCTGTAAATAATCTCCCCGTTCAGGAAAAAAAGTGGTCCTTTCTTTACTTGTTCATTAAACTCCTACCCGACTTCTCTCGCAGATGACCCTGGGTAGTGTCCGAAATGACCTAAGGCATCGTAATAGATGCGATCAACCCCAACGGAGCCTGAAGTCCGGGTTCCTTTGTAGCACAGGCCTCAAGTTGCTTAACAGTCGTTTCTCCTTCTCACAGGACCACGGGATACAGGGTTGGTTTGGACGGGGAGCTCAGCATCTTGGCCAAACAAAAATTCTCAGGAGTCTTTGCAAGGAAGCGATGACTGGCATGAAACTTATGGTCGATTTGTAGGGAAAAGGCGAGGGCCGTGCCCACCATTTTCCGGCATTTAGGAGGAATCTCAGACAGGAAAGGGGGCCATTCTTCCTTTATCTCACCAGCTGCAAATCAGGAGTTGGAGTTCAGCCCAGGTGCAGGTCAAGCTCTTTTGGGCCCCAAGGCAATGCTTCTCAGGTAGGACACCCCAGTCGGTCATCAATTAAAGTGCAAGGGACTCTGTTGGAGGGTGCAAACCTATCCAGGTGCCCAGGTCTCGCACACATGAGCCACCCTCAAGGAAGAAGGAGAGGAATGGCAGCACAGGATGCTTTCTTGGGGATGGAGCAGTGCCAGCTACCACATCTGAGCTGCAAGACTTGAAATGCCCAGGAGGGGGCAGCAAAAACCGAAAAAGTTCTGCATCTCCTTGTTGTCCTCTAGTGGTAACCTGGGTCGGTATGCTTTGAGGCTGTCTGCCACTCACAGCCTGGTCCAGCACGTCTCCCTCCGTTCCTCTACAAGGACGTGCCAGCCCTGCAGCAGACCACAACCTGGACTGGTTTTGTTTTCTTTTTCAAAGGGAAGGCCCAGCAAAAGTCTGCTGTGAGTGCAGACTCCCGGGAGAGGCATTGTCTTGACTACACCCCCGGAAATGAGGAGATGGGATTTAAACAACTTAGTTCTGAGAAACAGCCAGGGAACTGGCCACGGGAGGAAGCACCACTGATTTTTTTTTTTAATGGGCAATTAGAAAACTCACGTCTGGAAGGGAAAAAAACCAAGGACGCTTCTGCGTGCTGTAGATGTAGATCCGGTGCCTCCAACTTGTAATGTGAACAACGCCATTCAGACCCCGTATCTCTCCATCATCGAGCGTTTCGGAAGCAGGTGCGAAGAAGAGCAGGTCTAGGCACCACAGGAGGAGGAACTTCCATGCAACATCAAAGCTTATTCATTCATTCATTTCTTTGTCCCAACTTCACCTGCTTGCTCTCGATCAAACCAGCCTGTGGAAGTCATTGAGATCTCCTGTTGCAGAGTTTCCCCACCCTCCCAAGGAAAAGTTTGAGTAAGTGCCAAGAATAGGTTAGCCTCGGTGTGGCCTCCTCTAAGACAAGGCTGGATGCCACACTCCCCTGGAGTATTTCCAACTTCCTGTTCCCAATTGCATGGTTTATTCAACCTGTGGGTAGTTGGGGTGAGGACTGCAGGCGGTGCACATGCTCAACAGCGACTGGTTTCTTTGTTTTAGGAAACACCTTTTTAGACCGGGCTCAAGTGAGCGGACTCTGGGCTTTTTGTGAAAAACCAAGGCAGGTCCCCGTGCCTGAAGTCTAGCCACCTCTTGTCACAAAGACTTGTCCTTTAGCAAACCATATTTAGTTGCTGCCGGGTGATATTTTAGGTTCTCCAGCCAGGATAGCATGACTCGTGAATTCGTCCAGAGAAAGCTTTGCAGAGTTGTGGACTAATCGTTGATTCTACAGCAGTGTTCTTCCACCTTGGCCACTTGAAGATGGGTGGACTTCAACCCCCAGAATTCCCCAGCCAGCATGCCCAGCACGACAGTTTGTAGAGCCGATACCAGGGGTGTCCACGGGTATGGTCAAGGTGGAGGCCAAGGGGGTGTGATGAAGCTCTGCCCAATTTTACGTGCAACACTCATAAGAAAGGGGGAGCTTTGATCACACCGTTGTGGCTGCCTTCTTAACTTTTTTGACGATGTCCTGCAGACACCCCTGCCAAATACTCTCTATCATTGCATGCCAGCTATTGAAGTATAAATGGTAAAATGTAAACAGGGTTGTGTACAGTAAATTGTAAAACATTGAACTTGGAACAAGGAGATACTGATATCAACTCTTTGCCAAAAGGTCAAACACCTAAAGAGCAGAGTTTTTCAACCGTGGCCACTTTAAGATGTGGGGACTTCAACTCCCAGAATTCCCCAGCCAACACATCTTAATGCATGCTGGCTAGGGAATTCTGGGAGTTGAAGTCCACCCATCTTAAAGAGGCCAAGGTTGAAAAACTCTGCTCTAGAGCCTTCATCAGTTGCTTCTCATAATCCTAATGACAAGCTTTTAAAAGAGGCCAAGGTTTTTATCCCTGGAATGGCAGGTTTGGGTGAAGCCACGTGTAAATAGCTTGTTTACACCTTGTCTGCTAGAGCTAAGCCTGGATTCAGATTTACATACTCAAGGCACAATTTTTGAGTCACTGGGTTATCCTAGCAGAAAAGTGTATTTGTGTGGCTGAAACTTTCTGCCAAGCCCATACTTGATGGCCAAGTCCAGTGGTGCCAAATAATATGAACAATTGCCCTTGGATTTTTCAGAGCAGTACTGAGCCTTCCTCAATCGGCTGCCTTCCAAATGTGTTGGACGTCAACTCCCATAATCCCCAGGCTCCCCTTTGGCCATGCTGGCTGGAGGGTTATGGGAGATGAAGTCCAGCTTGGGACCCGTTGGCATAATCTAGCTCTCTTTGCAGAACCAGAGAAGTTCCTCAGCTCCAAGTGCGACGTGGGACCTTGGAGCAGATCTCGGAGCGACTGAAATCCGTTTTTCCTTAAACGAATCGCAGCCATTGCGTCAAACTCTTTAAAATTAATTAGTTGTGAGAAAGAAATATTTTTGTACCTTCTTCTGCAAGACTTGCACATGCTTCAACCTTTTCCTGTTGGGGAGCACAGAGGCCATGTTCTCCAAAGCTTCTGGAGAGAGGTATAGAAAGGCAGTCACGTGGCTCCAGAAGGCGTTGCTCCCGCCGTGGTCCGAGATGCAGATTGTGCTGGAAAGGGAACTCTCCAGCAGCAGGCCACCCTCTGGTTTGCACGAAAGGCGGCCACTTTGTCAAACTCTATTTCTTAAGAAATCCAAGGGGGTGCAGACCTCAGCCAACTGTCCTGCAGGCCGCCACGCCGAAGAATCAAGGATGCCTCAAAACCAGCAAAAAATGTTAATTCAGAGTGCAAAAAAAAAAAGTGAACAAGGACCAGGGAGAAAGGAAGCCCATCTTCCTGAGTTCCGCTTTTTGATACTTTCAAGCACCCTCGTTTCTGATAATGCGGGCCAACCGCGAGCTGAACTGTCTGCCCCTCTTTTGACGCAGCAGGGCAGGAACTCAAAACTTTCCTTCCATGCAAGAAAGCCAGTTATTTATTTCCATAAGGGATTTCAAAGTGGCAGACAAACCAAGGAGAGATTTTATTTATTCAGCATGGGTCTAAAGCTCTGTCTGTAGCGAGGCATTTCCTTTATGGGCGAGGACTGTTGGGTGCTGTGGTTCTTTTCGATCCTCATTCATCCTTCCGACTCCAGAAGAGGTTGGATTCCAAGGCTGCGGATACCAATCGCATCCGTCTCCATTCCTTGTTCCCTTTCGTGTCTCAGCCAAGGGGAGGCTGGCCATCGGATGCATGGAGAACCAGGGAAAAAAAAAAAGGATTCTAGCATTGCACCTTTATGTATTTATTTGTCGGTTTATGGGCTGATTTATTTATTGCCTGTGTTCTTAACGCCGTTCTGCAGAGAACTGTGCCAGGGGTCTGTGGTTCTGAGATTCTAAAATAGGGGTGCCCCCTGATTAATCCAGGGGTCTGCCCTTGCAACTGTGAATTTAGCTGGACGCCGCACTCTTCCTTCTTGGAGGCAGGGGTGGAAGGACAGCGCCTTCTTCAAGCTGGGGGATTCGGCCCAGGAAAAATTGGGGGAAGTGAGGGAAATGGGGGGGGGGGTGAGAAATTAAAACAGGCTGCCCTCCCGTTCCCAAACTGACCCCGTGGAAGAAGGCAGGTTTTTGTGCTATTGCCCAGACGTCCAGAAGGGAGGCCAGTTTGAGAAGAAACAGGGTAGGGCTGATCAGAGGCCAAAGTGACTTTTTAAGACATAGTCTCAGCAGTGAGTTCGGAGGACTGAAAAAAGCAAAGTTTTGATTTATTGGTGGGTGGGTGGGTGGGTGGATGGATGGATGGATGGGCTGTCTTTGCCATTTACTTTCTAAAAATAATAATAATTATGGTACTCTCTATGGCAGTGCTTTTCAACCTCGGCAACTTTAAGATGTGTGGACTTCAACGCCCAGAATTCCCCAGCCAGCCACGCTGGCTGGGGAATTCTGAGCGTTGAAGTCCACACATCTTAAAGTTGCCGAGGTCGAGAAACGCTGCTCTGTGGCATTTTCTTGCTTGTGGTCAGATTGCTCTCATCAGTGTGTTGGTTTCTGGCCTTAGAGCATCCCCTTTGCTGTTTTGTGAGGCAAGAAAAAAGGGCTAGAAAGGAAATGTGACCCATCCGTCCCATTTTTCAGACATCTCCCTTCAGGACCAAGTGTTTTGTGTGGGAGGAGGGGGTAGAAGCATCAATCCTTTCCTCCTACTTGCTTAGGCTGCAAAAACTGCCTTTAAACCGATTGATGTCAATGCAAGATTTGACAGACCAACTGCTTCCGCCCCCATCCCCCAAAGTCAACCTGGCTTAAAAGGGGTGACTCTGCATTCTTATGCACTTCACTAAGGAGTCAATTGCTTTGGACTCAGTGCAGCTTACTCCCAGGTAAGTGAGTGCCTAGGGATGCTGTTCAGCTGTGGAAGAATTGTGTCCCTGAATGCCAAATCTCAGTTTAAAGAAGAAAATCTCTACAGTAGTGTTTCTTAACCTTGGCAGCTTTAAGATGTGTGGACTTCAACTCCCAGAATTCTCCATCCAGCATAATGGCTAGGGAATTCTGGGAGTTTAAATCCATACATGCTGGCTGGAGAATTCTGGGAGTTGAAGTCCACACATTTTAAAGTTGCCAAGGTTGAGAGAAACTGCTGCACAGTGATGTCAAGAGGAAAAACCCTAAGTATGCTCATTTAAGTCAGTATTATCCACTTAGGCAAGGATGTTTGGAAGCAGGGATTCTCAACCTTCCTTCCTTTTGCTCATGGCCTCCTTCTGAGCCTCATTTACTTCTGTGACACCGCCCCAATAAACAAGGGTAGTTATATCATGGTCCCCAGAGGGGTATCATGCAGCCCACACTGAGAACCCTTGCAAAGGGCAGGGAAGGAGTGATTAAGCATTCATTGCTTTCAACTGGAAAGGAAAGGGCACCATTGGGTGTGAGACATTATTAACCACATAGATGGAGGGGGTGTGTTTTCAGCTCCTCCAGTGAAAGCTTAAAGGGTGAAGGCGAAATCAGGAGGCTGAATGGATGGAAAGGCAGGCAGGCAGGGCATCCTATCCATAGGTGCTTGGGGTAGGGTGGGGCTCCTGTAAACAAGCAGCTAATGCCTTCGTTCCACCCTCATTTCTTGCTGCCAAAAGAATACCAACAACCCCCTGAGCCCTCACCATGAGCTGCATGTATATCGCCTCAAATCCCAGAGCAGTATTTATTCATTTGACCATGTCAAACCCCTGCAGAACTGCATTTTGCAAAAGTCCAGACAAGTTTTGGGGTGTCTGTTTCTGCCTCTTTAACTCTGCCTTGGTATTGCAATTCTGCAAAACCTGAGGCTTCGGGACATGAAAGGGGTGGTGGGGAGGTGGGTGAGGCAGAGGCCTAATTCCATGTTCTCAGTGACCGACATAGCAACCTTTGTGCACTGGACTCGGTTTAGTTAGATTTAATTTTAATTTTGGGGGAGGGGCGTGTCTTTTGGCTTAGCGTCCTGGGTGAACCCGGGCTGCTTGGTTAGTCTCTGGTCTGATTTATCGTGTGAACCCAGAGAAATGGGTTAATTCAGTAAGCGAGTTAAGCAAAGTGTACAACGCAGGGGCCTGGGTGACCCCTTTTCACTCCCAGCCCTTGAACTCAATCAAGGAAAAGAAGGAAGACAAAATAAATGGGGAAGAAATTGTCTGGAAGGAGAACAGCTGCTGCAGGGGTGGTGGATCGCAAGACCCGATCATTAAACAGGGAAGCACATCAGGGAATGCGTGTTTGTGTGGATGCATATTATTAAGGGTGCAGAGTGTGGTAGCTGCACAGCTCGTTTTTACAGTGCAAGACCTTGATTTCACTTCTGACCTTCCATTCTTTCTTTCCTCCATCTTTCCCACTGTCCCCCCCAGTACCCTCAACTGTTGCAAACATTTTCTAAAGGAGGCAGAGACCCTTTTACCGGATGTGCAGTACAGCAAGTGCCTTGCAGAGGTGGCACTGTTGCTGAGCAGGTTTAGGGGCAACGGTGAGAAAAGGAAACGGGGGGAATTCCAGATCAGTCACTCCGGGTTGTCGTACCGTGCACAGGATTTTAAAAAAAGATTAAGCCCTAGTCTAAACCATAAAATAATTTCTCAGTTTCCCGCAGATGAAAAGCAGAGAAGGGAAAACGAGCTTTATTGTGCCAATCAGCCCCACTTCAGATCTCCCACTCAGAGCACAGGGTAGATCCTACACGCACTTTGCCTCCATAAGATCCCAGGCTCAACCCTTTCTGGACTCCGTAGCTATGAGTTCTAGATCAAATCTCTTCTGCACAACCTCAAGATGAGATACAGAAGGAAAGAGGGCCGGGGGTGCGGTTATCAATTTGCCCATGTTCCTTGTATCATTGGGCTTCTGGAAAGCATTCACAAAATTACCAGGAGAAAATGCTCAGAAAGGTGGTGTGAACATGTTCCTCCATGTGCCAGGTCAAGGCAATACCTTGCTGAGGTTACAAATTGTGATGTACCCAGAGTTTCTGTGGATCAATTGGTCTTGGCCCCAGTTAACCAAGAACAGGAGATGATCCAACCTGGAAGAGATTCATGTTCAAATTAATTGCAAGGCTTGGCGTGGGTATGAAGTGACGCAGCGAGAACCTGCAGAGAGATAATCGTTCAGATTTTGCTCCTGGGAGATAGAAAAAGAACTTCGTTTCTCAAAAGCACTTACAGTCTTTCTCGATCAATCATTATAAATGACTGAAAATGTATTACATGTGCCAGAAAGAAAAGAAAAAAAAAATTGGCTCTTCAGCTATTTTTTTAATTATATAAATATATGTATATTTTAGTCTTTAGCGGATATGTGCCAGTGGTCTTTTAAGAGCCAAAATGGTCGTCTCTGTGTGTAGAGATTGATCTTAAATAAAACACAGAGAAAGCAAACAATTTTAGAGGCATAGAAACTGTGAAGGGGAGCGGAGATGTGTTAGGGCAATCAACAAATGGTGCCAGCTAACTGAATGGTCATGCCTCTTGAACTGGATTTTTTCCTTCAATAACTGCTAATATCAAGGCATATGCAGGTAAACGCACCTGTGAAAGACACTGGGGCACTGGTGAATTTAAATTATTTAATTTCGTAGGCTTCAGACTTATTTAACAGCTACCTTTCCTTTGCAGCAAATTTCAATTCTCAGTGCATCTTTTGGAATTCTCCAGACAAGGTCAATGCAATGTTGATTTCTCCTTTTTTCCCAGCCCCAGACATAGTCCCCAAATTCCAGATTCCAAGAATGGGAGATTTTCCGACCCCATGTTGAATTTTTTACATTGGAAAAGCTGAGCAAAAAATTGTATTCAATGCCATATTTAGGAACACTTAGTAATCCTCAGATTTGATTCTATTGTCATTAAAAAAAAATCTAAAAAATGGACCCAGCTATCACCATGACAACAGGCAAGCCACCTTATAGATAAATCATCTGTTCCTGGGGTTGCAAAAGGAGCTCTCTAGGCCCAGAGATAAACCTCTCAGGTGAGACCCCCATCCCCACATTAGTCAAAGAGATAAGGGCCATAAGCTGGGTCTGATGCCTGGCATACAGAAGTCAGTATTAGGGAGGGATGGCAGCACCAGCAAGGTAGGTCTGTACACAGGTACCACCTCTGAGCTGCAGACATATATACAACCACTAGATGGCAGCATGTGACAAGAGAGTGTATTTGTATCTCTCAGCTGCCCTCTAGTGGTGGTCCTAGTCTGCTCTGAGGATGCTTTTACTGCTCCTGTATTCATCCAACGTGCCACCCTAGGAAATGTTTGTGTAAGTTTGTCTACCACAACCTGGTTTGGTTTTGTTAAAGATGGAAGGCCTAGCTAAGACCTCTTGCATCTGCAGGAGCGTCTGGTAGAAGCACAGTATTCTGTGTGCATCACGACATCCCTGAAATCGCTTCACCCTACCAGGAGACATCCATATGTGTAGGAGGCCAAGATTTTGCTGTACCCTTGCAACAAGGATAGGAGGCAGATTTCTGTCCCTAGAGGGTGAAGGACGCCCAAATTCTGGGTCAATATAAGGCTGTGTCATGCCTTCCAGGAATCCAATGCTTGGGGGTCTGTCTGGTAGATGCATCAAGGTGATTGAAGGTGCACTCTTCATCCATGATTGGAGTCCAGATCTTCTAATGAGAGCTGACATTTTTAAGATCATGCAAAAGAGCCCCTACCTTACCCCAAACACCCTGATCATTGCAAAGAGGCATTTTTTGCTTAGCTAGCTTAGCACATTGCCCCAGGCCACAGACATGTTAAAAAGTATGTTTTTTTCCAACCATGATGCTGGTTTAGAATCCCAGTAAGGCAAAGGCAGATGAGTCCTGCAATGCCCAAACACATGTGACCCAGGACACAGTTCTATTTTTACCAACTATGTTATGAGAGAGTGCGCGGTGGAATCTATCTTCTTTTGCTGAACCTCGAGTTTGTCCTGGGCCCTCCGAAATGATGAGTGAATATTAGCCCTTGACTCCAGTGCTATGTTTTTGGTGCCTCTCTCTTCCCTTGGTATCGGCTAGGCATGGTTGAAAGCACCATGCCACTTGGAGAGCCCTTGGCTCTGACAGAACCTCCAAAGCAAATAGATTTGCACCTCTAAATGTCGTGCCTGCTTGTACTTAAGGACGAAGAGAGTTCTGCTGCTTCTTTTAATCTGACTTTTTGTTTGTTTCTTTGTTCAGGAGTGGAATTGTAGGTTGCGGGTGGGGGGGGGGGAATTGCGATCTTGAACCAGTCCACGTTGAGCTGGTGGTTTTAGAACCCAAACTCCAAAGGAAGTGCTCACAGACCAGTGGTGCAAAAACCACGCTCGTGCACAGCTCTTGCTTTGAGAGAAGATCTGGGTTGTGAGGACCACCGTTCAGGAGATTGGAGGTTGGCCTGGGAAGATTAGGACGAAATCTTTGTGCCGCAGATGTGAGTAGGTTCTTTTCTCTTAAGGCCAGCCGCCTCCAACTTGGCCCCCTCCAGATGTGCTGGGCTCGCTCCCAGAATCTCTTGTCATCCCAAAGCATCTGGCATCTGTTGGGGAGAAGCTGGCTTCAAGGGTGTATTGGCAAAGGACGAGGTGAGACAGGTGAGGTGCAGAAAGAGGGCTCCATCTTTCCACCTGCCAAGAGAGAGCGACCATGCCGCATTTCATTCTTCCTGGCGACTCTCTTGGGGCCCTGCCAGGAGACCATCATTTTTTAAAATACTGGGGTGGGGGGGCAGAATTTTCGTCTGTAAAATGCACTTTGATGTTGTTGCTCTTGAACTTTGCCGAATGTAAACAATGCGTATTTAAAATTTAAGAGAAAAAGGAAGTTAAAAGACAAAACAAAACCTACAAATAAGAGCTATTTTATGATTCAGTGTTGAATAAAGGTTCTTCAAACAAGGTTTGGCTTCTTTTTCTCCCGCTTTGAAGGGGAAATTATACCGGAGTGGATTCAGCTTGTGTGTGGTTGCATGCCTGCGTCAGAATGATCCCTTTTAAGCAGCCAGTCGTTCGGGAATAAGGCCAAAGGACTTAAACTACCTTAGATTGGTGCTTCCAAGATGGGCAACTTCCGGTTGTATGGACTCGCTCCCAGAATTCTCAGCAATGGTCATGCTGGCTAGGGAATTCTGGGAGTCGAAGTCACCACATCTGGAGACCACCCAGGTTAGAAACCACCGCGTTCAACTGAGAGACTCCTGGAGAGCCTCATTCATAGTCACGCACGGATCCTAGATGTTGTTGGAGCCAAGCTGATGATCTGCGTTATGTAGTCAAATCAGTACAGCATCACTGAGGGACTTTCCTCTGTAGCTCAATTGCTCAAAATTAGTCATTCCTTGCTATTGTTTTTTGCTGTTTTAGGGGGGAAAGACTCAACATGGGATGCAAGGCCACAAATGGTTCCAAACAGGACTCAAGAAAATCTGGTCCTGCCCGTATGGGTGACTTGGCCATACCCATCTGGACCCTTTGCTCCACCTACTGCAACCCTCGCCCACTCCCCAAATGTCAGGGTTAGCCCCCAAGAACCCCCCACCACCACGCCTTTCCTGCTCCACGTCCCTTTGCATCTTGATACCATCTTTCTTTGCTCCCAGTCAAAACTCCCAAGTTCGGAAAACCCACATTCTGTTTCTCGCATCCCCAGGGCTGATGGGGATCACATCCCCAAGGCCAGATCACCGAAGACCATTCAGATCTTGGTGGTGGGTTCCCCTAGCAGAGTTTATCAAATTTGTATAGCCACTCATCTCACAGAAAAGTGACTCTGGGCAGCATACGACAATTAAAAACCCCCAATAAATATATTAAAAACATTCGTTATTAAAAACAATAAAAAACACAAAAACAGGAGATGGTGGTGCTAGCCGCAGTAAGGGAGCCATCGCAAGATCTCCCCAGGCCTGAAGGCAAAGCCAGGCTCTGAGGGACCTGTGGAATGCTAAGAAGGATGGAGGTAACCTAGTTTTCAGGGGAAGGATGTCCCATAAGGTGGGCACCATGGCAGAGAAGGGCCGCCTCCTGGGACCCATCGAATGTGGGTCCCTTGCAGATGGAACCCATAGCATGCCCTCTCTGCAGGATCTAATGGGACGGGCTGATGTAGTCAGGGAGAGGCGGCCCCTCAGATAACCTGGCCCCGTGCCATGAAGGGCTTTAAAGGTCAAAGCCACCACCCTGAATTGCACCCGGAAGCAAACTGGCAGCCAGCGCAGCCTACAGAGCAGAGGTGTGGTGTGTGCTCTTCTGGGGCACACCTAACTGCCTGTACCACTGCATTCTGGGCCAGCTGAAGCTTCCGGATACTCTTCAAGGGCAGCCCCATGTAGAGCGCATGACAGTAGTCCAATCTAAAGGGGACTAGGGCATGAGTGACTGTGAGCAGAGCTTCCCAATCTAGGAACAGGCGCAACTGGTGCACAACATGAAGTGCCACCCCATCCAGCACCAAAGATGGCACAGTGCTAGAACTGGAAGGCCCCCGCACCCACAGCCCCTCCGTCTTGCCGGGGTTCAGCTGGAGCCTGCCGTTCCCCATCCAGACCCTCGCAGCCTCCAGGCACCGGGATAAGCTGTTCACGGAATGGCTTGATTCGCCTGGGGCAGAGGTGTATAGCTCACTGAGGATACCTCACCCCATGGCAAAAGATGAGCTCACCCAGCTGGTTGCTTGCTTTTGTATTCAGATCTAATCACTCTTGAGCCTCCCATTCCCATTGCATTCAGTGTGTGTGTAACCTTTCTCCAGAAACAGCTGAGCCTCCGCTCCATACAGCCTCCAAGTGGGCAGAAGCACGGCCTCATGCGCAGCCAGATGACATACAAGGACATCGCAAAATGGAGGCTGGGAGGGAGGGAGGGAGGGAGGGAGGGGATCTTCCAGGTAAGAGATTTTTAAGCCGATAGGCTGTTTCCTTGGTGACACTCGCTCTTGGCTGAGCAACTCCGCTCCTGTTGAAGCCCAACACCCAACAAACTAAAGACATATTTTTAAGAGCAGTTAGAACTGGCACCCTTTACTCCATGTAGAACACTTATGGTACAATCGGGGACCATTTTGGGTCATTTCAGGAGCAGCCTCCTGAGATCTGGTGCTCTCCAGAGATCTGGAGGACCACCCCACCTTTGGTCCTCAGCCTGCAGGGCCGCAGTTGGAGAAATGCCATGCTTTCCGCACCCCAGGCGTCTCTCCCTCCTCAGTCTCGGGGGCGCCATCCCTCCCTTTGCAGTTTCACTGCTATCTACAACAGGGAGCCTCCTTTGCCCGCCACCCCCCCCCCCCCGGTGCCTGCACAGGGCTCCAAAAATCGACGGCTGCATTTGCCACCAATTCCTGTAAGCCCTTTCTTACCTCTGGAATTAGGAAGCGTAGGTAGGCATAGAACTGTAACAATACACATCTGTTATGTTTGAATAGCAATTTGTGCATATATACATGCTTGGAGTTCTAAATGGAAAGCTGGAGTTCCGGAAAAAAAAAATCACTTGTACATTTGAAATCGTCTTATTGGCAGAGGAGGGAGAACTTGGATTGCAGAGCCCTTAGAAGCTGAAAATAGCATTTGCAAAGCTGGAGGCTGAGAGAGTTACTGCTGTTGTAACAGTAGCCTGACCAGAAGGGAAGATACGGGCATGCTGTTGTGCACTCTTTCAATCGAAGCCTTTGAATCCTTACACACGCAGGTGCAGACCGGCAGCTGAAAAATCCGGCAGGCACAATTTCAAATTTGGAAAATAACCAATGTCCATTTGACAGCTCAAATCCGGGTCCACGGACCTGCGCAGATGCATCCTTCTCTTAAGCCCACACAGGACACCGAATTGCCGCGTCCGTGGTGGTGGTGGTGGAGCGACTAAGCTGCTAGTCCTTAGGGCTGGGCTTCAAATGGCAAAGCCGCCAGAGGCCAGAGGGAAGATCCAACAAATGTAGGTGTGTGCCTGATGGGGAAATGGACAAGATTTTCCATTCTGTTTTAGTGCCTTGCCCGCTTTCTCCCAGCTCATAAAGCCAGAGTCCCTGAAGCAGTTAAAACTGAGGAAGTAATGCAAACTGAATTATACAAATCTGCTAAACCTGCGTATTTTACAGGTAGCAGAACTCAAAATTAGCCAGTGGGGAATGGCTGTTTAGCACACAGGACACAAATAGTTGTCCAATTTTATGAACATATGCAATTGACTGTTAATAGATGTTTCCCTATCAGTGTTACAAATTCGAGACAATTTGTCTATTTTAATATAGACCTCCATGAAGACTGCTGCCCGCCCAAGTCCTGCTGTGCCGCCTCATCATGGTAGTGTGTGTGTTCCTGGGAGGGATGAGCGAAGAAGAAAATTGGGAGTGTGTGCCAGGAGTATTATATTCCCAGCGGGGTCAGCCAAGGCGTGACGGTCATCCCAGCTTCCCGGCTAAAGTCAGCAGGCGCCTATACTGGGCAGCAGCAACATAGGAAGATGGAGGCAGAGGACCACTTAGCGACAATGGCAAAGGGACCAAGTCATACAGCACGCGAGAAGGCAACGGTACACCGTATTTTCACAAGGAAACCGCATGGATAGACCCAGCTCTCTGGAGAAGGCCCTGATGCTGGGAGAGGTGGAAGGAAAGAGAAGGGGAGGACGGCCAGCACCGAGGCGGATGGACTCAGTCAGTAGCGGTGAGTGCAGAGTTGGAAGACCTGAAGGACCAGGTTGGGGACAGATCTTCCTGGAGAAGGTCTATCTATGTGGTTACCAGGTCTACACTGGCTTGATGCACACATCGCTCACTGATTACTGTGACACACTCATCCTAAGGCTGGCTTTGGAGAGGACTCTCAAAAGCTGCAGTTTGTCCAAAACATTCTTCCTCATTACTGCACTGGTTGCCAGGTGGCTTTTGGGCCCAATTTAAAGACTTGCACAGACAAGAAACCGCTGGACTCAGAATGATTCTGCTATCCTGCAAATTCATCTAGACCAGTGTTTCTCAACTGTGGCCACTTTAATGTGTGTGGACTTCAACATGGCTGGCTGGGGAATCCTGGGAGTCGAAGTCCACACATCTTCAAAGTGGCCAAGGTTGAGAAATGCTGGTCTAGAGGCGGCCCAGATGGGAGGAGCATGGCCTAGAAGGCAGGCCTTCTCCCTGTAGGGTGGCCCCAACGTTACGGGACATGGAGCCCCCAGGCCCTTCCCCCTGGCATTCCAAGAGGGCTGAAGCAGCTCTTCTGCAGGCACACGATCACTTCTCATTATTCAGCTTGGGCAGCCTTGGAGGGTTTGGTTTCTGATGCCTTTTTGTTTCAGGGGTTAGAGTTGTGCTTTGGGGGAAACATGATTTTATGATGCCTGCTTCTGACTTGCAGAGTGCCCAAAACAGACTCAAGCATGGCAGCTAACAAATGGTATGAGGATTCCTGCACTGGGCGGAGGGTTGGGCTGGAAGACCTCCAAGATCTCTTCCAACCCCGCGATTCTATGATTCGTTTGTAAATGACAGAGGATGAATCTATTGATCTATCACCAGCTCAGTTTTTCCTCATCGCCTCAGTGGCCAAACCCAGGCCTCAAAAGATCAGACCTTGTTCCTTTTGTTGCCTCGAAACAGGGTGAACTCCAACTGATGAAGCAGTTTTACCTTCAGCCACCCAGAAGGGGGAGAAAGGCAGGACCCGGCTGGTGGTTTCGCCTCTCCTCCATCAGGGCACACCCGGGGCAAAGGATCTTCATCAACGGACGTCGGACCAGCCCCATAATCTACCAAGCTTGCCAAGGTTTCAGAAATGCTGCCTTTCCTAGGCCTGGCATGGGAAGTAGAAACACTTCGTGTTTTCCTTTCTAAGTGTCTTTGCTTTACCCACCCCCAAGTCAGCCTGAGCAGCACCGGTTAAAAATGTACAATTGTGAATGTTCAACAAGGGTTAGCTAGCACGACTTAGTATGTCAGTCTCAGAAACGAGCAGCCTGCAACTGCTCTCTGAATCTTCTCCTGAATTGTCTATCATTATTTGTTTTTAATAAAAGCACTCAAGTACCCTAAGCCAAATTCATCTGAATGAGAAGCACCAAGACAAATACAAAGACCCATGGGAGGGACCTGTTTATTGTGATCGTGCTGGAGTTTAAACTTCCACAGAAAAACCAATAAATACAACCTAGAATGAGCCACTGTGATATTCAAGCACGATGTCAACAGTGCAGGGTTGGGGGGGGGGGGCTTAGAAACCAGGAGATGAAGGATGAGGCCTGGATTTCAGCCTTCAAAGCTTTCCCCCCGTAATTTCAAGGAATCAAGTCCAAATTACAAAAATGAAAGGAACTTAATTTGACATGGGTTGCTGGTACTCAAAACGCTGTTCCTCTCAATTGCGCGGGGAGGCCTTGTCAACGTTAAAGGTGGCTTCACTAACCTGCATGGGAAAACCAGATTGAAAGGGGCGAGGTGGAGACGCCCCGAGGACCTATTCCCTAAGGGAGGATGCCCCTGCCTCTCCCACGAATGACCACGCCTGGCTCTCAGTGGGTGTGTGCCCGACCTCGCCCTCGGCCACGGCTCGGAGGAGGGGCGTCTACAGTGGACCGGGGATTCTTGATGGTTTCGTCCACAGACACGATGAGGCAGGCTGCCTCAGATGCGGCCGTCATGGCGTTGATGCGCACAATGGCTGGCTCCCACACACAGGCCACAAAGTTGTCTGCAATATCTTCGTTGTTCACGTCCACGCCGTACCAGGTCCCCCCCTGCAGGGCAGACAGAGCATACCCATCTCACAGCAGAAGTTACCAGCTGCCTCCATCATCAGAGCCTGCCCTTCCGGCCTGCCTCGGCTAAGGGAGAGCCTCTTCTTGCCTCAAATGCACGCAAGCCAACGCCTCCCCTGAGACCGACACAGGATGTGCAGGCAAGTGCTTTGGGTGGAGACAGGATTGGGACAGTGAACGTGACACCCTTACTGGCTGGTCTTGAGGAACATGCAGTAGCCCAGGAGAACCACAAAAGGTGGAAATGGCTGGAAATGACTTACATAAGGAGTGCCCTGCTGGATTGGGATCCTTGGCCCACCTAGTCCAGCAATCTGTCTCAAGAGTGACCAACTAACTGCCCAAGGAAGGCCGCTGCCATTAAGGCTCGTAGCCACCGATCCCCAGGACTTCCATGAATGGGCCCAATCCATTTTTGGACAAGCTGCTACCAGCACCACAGCACGATGAGAGGCTTTTGAAAAGGGATAGGAAAGCTAAACAAGCTTCAGGTTATTTTTTCTGCTCTTCTCATCCATGATTAACAGTAGACTATGATACACAGGAAATGTGAATCTGCACAAGGGAAATCACAGCAATTTACAAGCTGAAGAATCAAACCCCTGGGGTGGAAAAGTGAGATCCTCCCTCCCGCCTCTTCCCGTGTTTAGCACAGATTACAGGCTCTTTTTCAGAAGCAATGCACCAACTCAATACCACCCCAAATCAGGGAGGCAACTGGCACTGAAGCTTGTTTGTTTTACTGATGGGCTTGGTGGAAAAATTGTACTGCAATTTTTACGCTGCTGACTCAAGCCCCTGCCTTGTGTCTTGTTGGTGCTTTGTTTTGCTGCATTAAGTTTAAGTGCTGCGATTTTGCATTTGAATGACACAAATCAACCTTGGGTGGGCTTGGCCCTAGAAGATACCCAGGAGTAATTTAATAAATAATGCTTCTGGATATAATAGCAGACAAACCAAGACTCAGAGCACCTCTACATTTTCATTTTTGAGCCTCTTAATAGTTGGTTCCTTAAATTCAGGCCTGTTGCTCATACAACCACCTTTACTCAGTTGTTGCTAGGCTACAACCAGGATTCTGGCCAGCCCAGCCCATGAAGAGAGCACAGGACTGGGGAAAGCAGGCCAGCCTCACTGCTTGAGGCGGGAACAGAGGGGCCTCAGCCATGCCCTGTTTATTTACAGCTCAGGCCATTTCTCCTAACCCTCACAAAAGCAGATTTAATTCTGGAAAAAAGGCAAACACAAGGATTGCCAGGGGAACCGTGAAGATGTAAAGGCCCAGGGCTAGAAACTGAGAGAAGCAGCAAGGCTATTCTGCAAAACCTACTAAACACAACGCTGAATGCTCACGTCTGATCTCCCTAGGAAGCTCACCTGCGCGTGCTTGGCTCGGAGCTGGTTGAGGACGTTGGTGGCATCGAAGCCGGCATTGTCACAAAGCTGGCGTGGAATAATCTCCAGGGCTTTGGCATAAGCCCCTATCAGCAGCTGCTGCTTGCCCGGAATGGTTCTGGAATAGTCTCGGAGATATTTGGAGATTTCCATTTCTATAGCTCCGCCGCCAGCAACCACAGAGTCATGCTGGGGAGGAAAAATCCACATCCCATCAGCAGAAAAAGTTCACTTCCTCTAAGGCTGTTTTTGCAGCAGGTTTAAGGGTATGATATTGAGACCAAAGACCAAATGATGGCGCATCAGAGATCTCACACAAACCACTGCCCATCTGGTGAGGTCACACAAGCGAACACTCTTCACTGACTTGCTAGTGAAGAGAAGAGGGCCGGCTCCTGCCTGAGCCATTCAAAGCAACTTGGAATCCTAGCAAACAGTGTCAGAACGGGTCGATGCTGCGGGTTTCTTAAGTACCCTACAGCTGGCGCATTTTTTCAGCCGAGACCAAAGAGAGACAGAGGAAGCGGCTCCACGTTCTAGCACAGCTTTTCCCACAAACTGCTGGTGTTCGATTTCTGTGATTTCTAGGGAGCTGAAGTCCAAGACATCAGCCTGGGCAGGATGCATGGGACTTGTGCAGAAGACAGCCTTTAGAGGACCTCCATGTTGGCCTTTGTGGTCAAAACGCACTCAGCCGCTTCATGTGCGACTTGGCACCAAATAAAGATTTGCTACCAAGAATCGGGGGGAAAAACCTGCTACAACAGAGAGTGCTTGCATCTTCAGCTCCTGGCCCCCTTCAACAGTGTCACTCTGGGGGTCCTGCTATGAGTCAGCAGGCAGCCCCACCTCCTGCTCTTCAGCGGCCCAGAAGGCCACTCTCCAAGTTAGTCTGCGTTTCCGAGTAGCGGCTCTCAACTTGGTCCATGGGGGCCTCTGCTCTCAACTAAAAGATCCCCACCACGGCTCCATTACTGCAGAGTGGAACTGAAGAGCAGGAAGAGCTCTCTGCAAATTGGGGTGACCTCTTTTTCAAGCCAAGGCAGGCAAACTGAAGAAAAAGAACTCTCCGTTCCCCCACGGGAAATCATTCAGTGGGTTCATTAAAATAAGATAATAAGATAATAAGATATAATAAAGTATAATAATGTAAAATAATATAAAATGGGAATTTTGTGTCAGTGTCCATGTTAAGTGCAAAATTCCAAAGGTGTCTCCAGAACCCCCCCCCCCCCAAAAATGTCTTGCTCGTTTTTTTTCCCCCAGGAAAGATGGCCCAGGGCCTAGTCAGCTGAGGGAGTGCCTTTCTCTGGTTGTCCGAGCTTTGAGCGCCCCCCTTCAGCAACATTATCCGATGGGAGCTGGCGGAGGGAAGGGGGGCTTCTCTGCTGTGGCAGCTGCCCCCGAGAACAGCATCCCCCCAGAGATTCAAACAGAGCTGGCTCTTTCCCTAGATTTTGGGCTAGAGAGACAAGTTTGCAGTGGATGTTTGTTCTTCTGGGATGACCATCTTCCTCATCGGTTCTGTTATCTGGTTTTTATCTTTGTTTTTAATTCTATACACCACCCAGAGTCACCAAGGAGTTGGGCAGCCCTAGCAATGTGAAATACAAATAGAGTTTAATGTTTCCTCCTGATTCTAGGAAGATAGTTTAATCCAGTATTTCTCAACCTTGGCAAAGTTAAGATGGCTGGCTGGGGAATTCTGGAGTGGAAGTCCACACATCTTAAAGTTTGTGAGTTTGTGAGGTTGAGCAACACTGGCTTAGAAGCATGAGAGTGGACAAGGCCAATGTGGACAGTGGATGACGGAATACAGGTAGTCCTCACTTAACAACCATTTGTTTAGTGACAGCTCAGACTTACAATGGTGCTGGAAAAAACTTACGACTGGTCCTCACTTATGACCATCTCAGGATTCTCCCAGTCACACGATCATGATTTGGGAGCTTGGCAACTCGTCTACATTTATGACTGTCGTTGCATCCCGTGATCACCATTTTCAACCTTCCCAGCCAGCTGCTGGCAAGTAAAATCAATGAGGAACCGTGTGATTTGCTTAATGACCACCTGGTTTGCTTAATGACCGTGGTGATTTGCTTAACGACTGCCACAAAAAAGGTTGTAAAATTGAGTCAGATTCTCTTAACGACTACTTAGCTTAGCAACCAAAATTCCAGTCCCAACTGTGGTCGTCCAGCGAGGACTACCTGTATTTCACAACCCACCGCCCATTTATAATCCAGTAAGAATCCCAGAACTCAGTTATTAATTTTAAATAAATCAACCCATTTCTCACACATCAGTCATATACAGAATTCCGAGAGAGGTTCTTCAGAGCAAACAAGTGAGTAAGCAGCCCTAGGACCCTTTGGGTTCTCCAGCACGAGCCTCAAGCACTCTCCTGCTGGAACCAAGCGGAAGCCGACGCACTTCTAATGGGCAAATATTTCTTTGGGTGGCTGGAATCTGGACTGGCGAGTAGGGCAAGACGGAATGTCCCCCCCAGCCAGCCCACTTGCAGAGAGCTGCACGACACGTACCTTGATCGCTCTTCGAACGATCATGATGGCGTCGTGGAGGGAACGCTCCGTCTCTTCCATGAACTGCTCGGCGCCCCCTCGCAGGATGATGGTGCACGTTTTGGCTTTGGGGCAACCTGTGAAAAAGTTATACCTGCCCAGAAGAGAGAGAAAGACTTTCCTTAATGAATGGAAGATGGCGGCTTCGAAGAGACCAGGCAGGGAGCAGGGGGGTCCGCAGGGTGTGGTCAAGAAAAGTCAAGATGGTGGCCGCAACGGGGCAATCAAGGCCCTGTCCATTTTAACCTGCAACGCTCAAGGAGATCCAGTGGCATACTTTCCCAACATTTCCAGATGCCAGCAAATTCCTGACGATGGTGCAAATGATTTAAAGGAGAAATTCACAAACACATCAGAGCCATTATTTCTAGGCACCCAAGACTGGTCATGGCATTGCTGTGACCTACAATCTGAGGTCAGGGAGAGGCAGCTGGAACCCTCCAAATGTTGTGGACTCCCATGACACTGGCAATGTCTGGCTTCCAGAGGACCACAGGCTGCTCAGCCGAAATTGAGAAGCACCAACAAGGCTAGGAAACCCAACTGCCATTGTAATTCCTGTTCTCAAATGTTGCAGAATGAAAAGCAGTGATTCGCTGGCCCCTCGGAACCAGTGGGGCTCATCCAGAGGTTCCCCTGCCCCTCAAGCATCCCAGCCAACTGCCCCTTACCTCTCTCCACCAATCTGGGCCTCCTCAAAGAGGGCACAGCGCCCAAGCACGTCATCTGTTAGGGCATTTGCGCTGGTCTGAATGGATCCCCCACAAGCCTGCAACACCAAACAGCCCTTTCAGCGCAACGCTTACACAGCACCTAATGGTTCAGAAGCCCACCAGCTAGACTGGCCCATTTTCCTAACACCCGTGCGCCTTAAAGCACTTTGTTCTGCATGACACAATTACAGTGCACATCAGCCGAGCCTGGCCCCTCACTCCCACCCTGCATCAGCCATTTTCCTGCAGCTGCCACCCTGCTGCTTGCAGAAACCCAGCCCCTCAAGGGGTGACAAGGCCTCACCATCATGGTCCTCTTGAGGTCTTCTTCGGGGACTCGGCCTGCGCAAAACATGTCCCTGTCCGCAAAGTACTGAGTGGCCACGTCTCCAATGGGCAGTTTGGACAGGACGACTTTGGCCCCGGACTTGTGGAGCTTGTCCAGCTTCTCGTACAAGATGTTCCATTCGGCATCCACAATGGCCTGATAATCCTGCCAAAGCAGACCCAAAAGGTTTGGGCTTAAATAACAGCAACAACAAAACAACAACAACAACAGGAGGCTGTCGTTTTCCTAGAGCACCCCTCCTCCTTTCCGTAACCGTTCCAGTTGCTCCATCACACAGGGCAGCCCAAGAACAAGGCACGGGTGGTCCTGTGGCCTTCTGCTGCTGGGCAAACATTCCATTTCGCAGAAGGAACGCGCAAGCGATGGGAATCAGGGCTTCCAGCTGCGACGCCTGCCACCACAAAGCCTCCAAGACCTTCACCCCACACCCTCCAAGGCCCTTCCCCACTCCCCAGCTACACCTCCGCAGCTTCCGCTCTACCAACCCTCCTGATGAGAGGCAAGGCCTCACCTCCACACTGTGGACTCTGACTTCAGCGTTGTCCTTCTCCGCTTTGAGCTCCAACTCAATGTTGAGCAGGGCAATCTTGGGTGACTTGTACTTCTTAGGCTGCATCTCGAACCCGGCATAGGAAAAGGTTTTCTTGAAGGCTACTCCGGCCACCAGCTGGGAATCCTGAAGACAGACAAAGCTGCTCAGGGTGGAGTCTGGCAGGGCCTCCAGAAATGTTTTGCTAATCTCTGCGATTCACAGCGTGCCCAGCGAGCCCTTTAACACCTGCCCGAGGTGCAGGGGCCCATCACATTACCGACTTCCCACTTCTGGAATATCACCATGGAGGGATAACCTTTTTGGCCCAGAGAAGCACAAAGGTTCTCAGATGGGAAGGTGAACCTTTCCTGTGCAACCCCCAACCTGCATCCCTTCCCTCCCAGCGACCTTCGTCTCAGGGCTGGCTCCCTGTGGCCACCGGCGGCAGGAAATGGCCAGGCTGACTTCCCCAACGAGCTAGGACGGCCACCGAGAGAAAGCGGGAAGCCATCTCCAGGGTCTGTACTCAAAGGGGTTAAGGACGTAAGTGCCCTGCCGATGCCGCCAATTCATCTTATATTTAACGAACTGCCAACCAAGCGAGTCATTTAATCCTATATAAACGATTCAAAGATTGTGACTCTTGGTGTGATGATCTGCTGTTTTTAATGGACCACTGTGACTGATGTAGGTCACTCCCATTAGTAAGTAATAGTAGAATGGACTAGAATAGTAAAAATAGAAATACAGAAACATTTGTATTGCCAGGGGGGAACCCAGAGTGTGAAAGAGGCAGGGTAGTTTCCTTTACATTCAAAGGTGCCAGAGCAGTGTTTCTCAACCGTGGCAGCCTTAAGATAGGTGGACTTCGACTCCCAGAATTCCCCAGCCAGCTGTGCTTTCTGGGGAATTCTGGGAGTTGAAGTCCACCCATCTTAAAGCTGCCAAAGTTGAGGAACACTATGATAGAGTAATTCAGGAAACTTGGTCTTTGGAGAGAGGGCATACAGCTGACCACCGCCAGCAAAACATGGGCTTGCTACCGTTTGGGGGGGGGGCTGGCAAAAGCCTCAGGAGAAATTAACAGCACGGGTGCTTGTTTCTGGGTTGCGGCTGTGCTGAACATGGGACGGCGCGGGTGTTCTCGGCTTCTGTTTTATGTCATTTATGTTGTTTCCAATTCTGGTTGTTTCTCGTTCTGTTCTGTCAGCCTCCTGGAGTCGCACATACGAGATGGGCGGCTGTGTGTGTGTGTGTGTGTACACACGTGTTTCTTAGATACATAAACAAATGCTGGTGAAAAGCCCGCCCCACCACCACTCCAGCAGCGTACCTCCAGCGCCCCTCCTTGCACCTTCTTGATGCCAATCATTTTGATCTGCAGCAACTCATCCAGCATCATAACCGCATCCACCACCATCTCGGCAAAGAACTCCTTCTGCTGGGAAATCAGCTTGGAGCTCAAAGCGGTGCTGGCACATTTCCCCAGCAGGCCTCTCAGCTCACTATGGGGGAAGCAAGGGCAGAGGGAAGATGTGGATGCCGCTGAAGGACTTCAGGGCACCTCTAGGCTAAAGCGGCTCCAAGGGCAGGACACGCATACCAAAAGCTTCCCGGCTTGGGAACCCGACACTCCCCCCCCAGTACTTGGAAATTTATCGACTGGTTTATCGGATCTTATCAACGCCCATGTCCCTCGCAAGGAGGGGCTCTGGGCGGTTTACAAAAAAATAGAGTTAAAAACCAAAACAACTATAAATACAATAAATACAATAAAAGAAAGAAGGTGATGGAATTGATGGGCAAGAGTTCTTTATCAGACCGTGAGCGTAGTAGGCCCATCCGAAGTCACTCTGGGGTGCTGGCCATCCCCAGGTACGGCTGTTCCCCCTCCCATTCCAAGCCTGCTGGCAGAACCAGGTCTCTAATCTCTTTCGGAAGTCCAGGAGCGAGGGGGCCTGCCTCACCTCTGGGGGGAGGATGTTCCACAGGGCGGGAGCTACTGCAGAGAAGGCCCTCCTCCTGGACCCCGCCAGGTGGAATTCTCTTGCAGGTGGGTTATCCTACATTTTGAAACTGTCTAAGCCAGGGTTTCTCAACCAGGGTTCTGTGAGAGGTCCCTAGGGGTAACCTGGAGATCACGATTTATTTAAAAATTATTTTGAATCTGGGCCACCTCACATGAAAGAGGTGAGTTTCATTCTTTATTTTCAGTTTAAGAACACTGTTACGGCATGTATACAGGCCTACACATGAAACAAGTATCGCAATTTTTAAAGTTCTGGCCTGTATTTGAGCCTGGATGTGCAGGGGTTCCCCGAGGCCAGAAAAATATCTCAGGGATTCCTCCAGGGTCAAAAGGTTGAGAAAGGCTGGTCTAAGCAGTCTCTCTGAAGTTTGCAAAGGAAATGGAGTATTTCTTTTACTGCGGTGCATCTCAAATCTGTGGGTAGCTGCCACAAGGGGAGGAGAGAGGGTACAGGGAGGAATGTACGGATATGCGTGGGCACCCAAAATGGAATCACAAAGGAGGCTGAGGAACTTACTCTTGATCTGTCTTCTTGATTGTAACAGCAATCTTCTTGATCTTACTTACTGCCTGCCAAAGGAAAACAAAAGCCAGAATTAACACCCTGCCCTCTGTCGCTGCCAAGTCCACAGACTGGCCTTCCAGCCCAGGGGAAACCACTTCCTGCAGTGCTTCATCAAAACTGAGAGCCAAAGAGACAACACCACTTGCCAAATGGGATCGCAGAGCTTCAGCTTACCAGCTGCGTTGCTGTGCGGAAGGCACGGATGATGATCTGGGGGTGCAGGCCTTCTTCCACGTACGGCTTGACTTGCTTTAGGAATTCAGCGGCCAGGAGAGTAACTGAAGTGGTGCCATCACCCACCTGAAAGGAAAGGACTTCTGAGCAAGAGAAAACACTTTCTTGGGGAAGCTGAGCAGCTAAGCTCCTACACTTTCCCCCGTTTCTTCCTCCCAGATGCACCCGCCCAAGACCACAGCAACGTTTGTCACAGATTCCCAAATCCTCCCTTACAGGAGCGGAACTCTGGACTCAGAACTCCACCAGAAGGACGTCCTGGGGATCCCTTTTAGGGTACAGACTCCCTCCATTAAGACCAAGGTTCCTAGCATCCAGGAGCATCAAGCCCTGCATCAACCAGAGCACCAGCTCCTCAGTTCCACTGCAGTGCTGCCAAACAGCATTGCTCCACTTCCCCTGCCATCTGAAGGGATAATGAACTTGACCGTCTTTGCCGTCTCTCCGTGTGGCACCCCCTTCACTTTGCGGAGGCCTTCAGGGGAGCCTCTGGAGTGGCCTCTGCGAGTTCAGGACGCGCCCCCCTCCCCGTTTGTCCTTCCCAGGCCCACCTCTGCATCCTGGGACTTGGCGATGTCTACCAGCGTCTTTGCAGCAGGGTGGACCACGTCGAGGAGCTTCAGTATGGTGGCGCCGTCGTTAGAAATAGTTGCTTTGCCTGCAAAGATTGACAGCTGCCAGATTCACATAAAGTATTCGATGTATCTGGACATTTGAACAAACGCCCAAACAGCAAAGAAGGAGTCTGTCAGATGAGACCCCAACAGCAGCTGGCTGCCTTCGCCAAGCTGACAGGCAATGGCTGAAGGTAACAGCCGTTTCCCTCTGCCTGTCCCCAGTCACTGATCCACAAACGTTGGCTTGTTGGAGACCAAAAACTGTTCTCATGGCTCAGCACTCAGGGCCCCCCAGAGATCTCTTATTGAGCTTATTGGGCTCTCTGGGGATGTGCAAAACATTTGGGGCACGAATTTGGGTCTTGTCTGGTCCCAAACCCGAGACAACAAAAACATTCAGGCTTGGGGTTCTCCTGAACTGTGGCTCATCTGGCAAGGCTCAGCGGAACATCCAAAAGTGTCTGATTGTCCTGGAGATGGGACCCAACATTGTCTCCATTTCAGGCACACCTATAAACCTGCCTGAGCACTGGAGGAAATTCACCGTTTTTTAACCCCATTTCTGGCTAAGAAGTGCTAGTGGATGGATGACAACACCCTTGCGCCTGATGAAGAGGCATCCGGACTACAGGACTGCCCAATCTTTTCCTTGGCACTCTCAACACCGAGCTCCTGACTGAAGGTTCCCCCCACAAAGCTTTTTTTTTTTATGTCTTCAAGTCAGCTTTTGACTCCTTGCGACTACCTGCACAAGCCCCTGCAGTTTTCTTGGCAAGGTTTTTCAGAAGTGGTTTGCCACAGCCTCCTTCCTAGGGCTGAGAGAGAGCGACTGGCCCAGGGTCACCCAGCTGGCTTTGTGACTCAGGCAGGACTAGAACTCCCAGTCTCCTGGTTTCTAGTCCGCCGTCTTAACAGCCAACTGGCTCTCCCCAAAGCAATTAGTGAAGTATAACAAACAAAATAATACATTAGTGATTATACAGTAAGAAAAGTTACAATAACTAGCATGATTAAAGTAAACTGAATGTAAGGGGGGGGGGGGAAGAAACTAGGAAAAAGACAAATAAGATCCATATAGTATCAACATAAGATTAATTCAGTCCTTAAACTTATTGTCAAACGTAGACCATATTGTTCCATCTTCTAATTTTTACAATTAAAAAGACTTTCCAAAAACGGCTAACAAATCCCTATCTTGAATCCATTCCTTAACATCAGACTGAGCTTCTTTCCATCAATGTAAAGTTACTCTCTTTGCCAAGCCCCAGGTAAATGTCCTGACTGAAGCAGTGTGGGGATCCTAGGAAAAAATCCACCATGGCTGGGAGCCTGCAGGCACTAATGTGCTTCTGGACGCTCCCCAAGACCGAGCCCCACCAGATTATGTTGTGTTTTTATGTACTGATTCCCTTTTGGGTCAGTAACACTATCCATCGGATAGGAAAGCAGTTAGTAAACCAAGGCAATTAAAGGCACAAAAAGGGAAACACAGCGAAAACCGCTTAACATCAACAGTGCTCATTTTATTTCTTTGCACTTTTCGATCTTCAGAAACCATCCTTGCTCCCACATCATCCATTTCTTTCATTCTTTAAACGTATCAACTCTCTTTGAAGGAGTCCATCGATTGTGCTGAATCACAACCTGCTGGCCCTTCCCCTTTGCTTCAAACCCTTTATTCTTCCATTACAGACCTGTTCTGTCATTTGATCCTCATTCAAGACACCACCTCAAGGTTTTTCTTTCATATTGGTCACTCAATTTTCTAATCCGTCCACACTCCTTCATCACCCATTCATTCCTGACACCCCGCTCTCTTTTTAACCACACATACTTAAGTACCTCATTCCCGCTGCACTGGACTTACTTTTATCCACCTCTAGCTGCCATATAACAGAAGCAGACATTTAAAGCCATTTTCGCTTTTTTAACACTGCATATTACCCGCTACCTTTACACCAAATCTTAAAATTTCTCCATTTCCCAGTGTTTAGTAAACACTGTACCAAGATACACAGTTCATCTATTTTTTTGCCATTTATATATACGTAACATGCAAACAGGACTACCTCGGTCTCTGATAGGTTAATTTTCAAAACTGCATTTCTCACAGATGGTTTAACATTCGTTACAAATCATCGAGCTTCTCAGCCAACAGTTGCATTCGCACCCCAAACCAGCATACCTCTAATGTCACCACAAATGTTCCTTATACGTTTATCTGGCAATTACAATACAAGATATTCCTTTGTTTATTTTATTTTATAGGCTGTAAGTGTTTCTAGGGGAGAGAACAGAGTGAATCTTGAATTCAAGGAAGACGGAACTCCCATTTGCACATCAAGATTATCTGTCAACGGCAGAGTTACCGCTGGATGGCCAAGCACCCCCCAAGGAAGGAGTGTCTTTGCAATCTGGGGGTCCAACTCTAAGCTGTGTGGACTTCAACTCCCAGAATTCCCTAGCCAGCATTTTAGACAAAGGCTGTCAAGCTGCCTTCTCACGTAGCACGGCTCTGTAACAACAATCCAGTCTAACTGCAAGCCCCTCCTCGCAACTGGACCCTGGATTCAGACGCCTGCTCTCCGGCTTCAAGGATCTGGATGGGAAGACTCACCCCACAATCAAGATGTGATTTGGGGCACAGTCTACAGAGGCAGGGAACATGAAGGCACCCTACCATGGCAAGACAACGATATAAAGCAGCTTCTGGCAATTGAGGGTTATCCATCAGCACCAGCCTCACCTCTGTCGTCCACAATGAGTTTGTCCATGCCCCGGGGGCCAAGTGTAGTACGGACTGCTTCTGCGATTACTTGGCAGGCACTTATGTTGCTAATAAGCTGTGGGATCCCCTGGGAAGTATCTGTGCCTTCCTTCAGCAGGATAACCGGTGTGGGCTGCAGATAAAACACAAAGCGTCAAAGGTCAGGTGTTGTCAAGCTCAAAAGCAGCAACCCAGCAATGGGCGAATTTCACTGCACGCACAGAAAAAAAATTATTAGCCAGTTATTTCTGGCACGGAAAAGGCAGAAAGCTGAAGCAGAGAAGCACTGCCACAGAGACTAAAACCCCCAGCAAAGTCTTTTAGGGAATGTATCTTTCTAAAACAGTGGTGACATCAACATAAATATGTTTAGAGCAAGGTTTCTCAACCAGGGTTCCGCGAGAGCTCACGAGAGGTTCTCTGGGAGATCACAATTTATTTAAAAAATTATTTCAAATTTGGGCAACTTCCCATTAAAGAAGTAAGTTTCATTCTTTATTTTTAGTTTAAGAACACTGTTCATGCATATAGACAGACCTATACATGAAATGAATATAATAACTTTGTAACTTCCAGATTAGAACACAAAATGGAATAAATGATGCCATTGTCGAAAACGGAAACTATGCTGGGCAGGACACGTCGCGCGCATGTTGGATGGCTGTTGGACAATAGCAGTTGCCGAATGGTATCCAAGGGAAGTAAAAAGACCTATCGGCCAACCTCCAAAGAGATGGGAAGATCCAATAGTCATGAACTTTGGCTGAACCTGGAGAAGAAAAGCCAGGAATCGAGACGAATGGAAAGCGAGTTGCGACCAGCGGGACTCTGTCCGGCGACAGTCTGGTCAGTCAAGGTAATTGAGGTGTAACTTCTGGCCTAAACTTAAGCCTGAATGCGCAGGGGTTCCCCGAGGCCTGAAAAATATTTCTAGGGTTCCTCCAGGGTCGAAAGTTTGAGAAAGGCTGGTTTAGAGTTTTGTTGTGATTTGTAATTATTTCTCAAGATGATACAGTAAGTCTAGTTTTATATATCCCATTAACTACTTAATCACTGAAATAATGAATGTTAAATGTTGTGTGACAACTGTCAAGTTTCTGCTCGGGCAATTCGATCCAGCAGGGCTGGCACGCGCCGGGTTCCTTCATTTAAACAATGCCACCCATCTGTCCTGGTGCCTGCCCTCTGGAATGGGGTTCCCCCCAAGATCTGGGCGGCTCCCATCCTAACTGATGTTTTGGAGGTCCACGGAGGCCTTGTTCTTGGCCGGGATGGGTACAGTTTAATTTCTGTTGTACTGTTTTAATTGTTTAACTGTCTTTATGATTGTTAGCTGCCCAGAGTCACTGATTTGAGATGGGCGACTGGCTGAATGAATGAATGAATGAATGGATCTTTCCACTGTCCATGAGGCTAAGCAGCTCAGAAGGCATAAAACATTAACAGAACATGATAAGATGTTCTGTTACAGACAGGCACAGGACAAGGCAGAGCTGCCTCCGCAAGAAAGAACTAAAATCAGTGAGTACGTCTATTTAAGGAAGCAATTCATTTTCTGGATTTGCACAATTCACTGAAAGAGACATAAACCTAAATGGGCTGTATTGGCACAACCTGCTTATCCACCCCCGAACTAAGCAAGGTTAAAACTAGCCAAGCCTGGACATTGTGCCCATACTGCCCCTCCGGGGGCTGCGCCTATTCTGCAAACCAAGTAGGGAAGAGACTTCACACGGCTTCACCCGCTGATACCCGCGGGAATGCCTCGCGGGGGGCTTTCCTGCGCGGAACTCCTCTGACTACACCTCCCAGAATGCCCCGCGGCAAAGCAGCCACTCCATTAACGGCGCCGGCTCCCCCATAGCTCGCCGGGAGTTATAGTCTTCGGGACCCCGGCCCTGAACGCGTGCAGCCCGTCGGCTTCTAGCTCCGCTCGGGAAGGCCTGTCCCTGGCAGGAGCGCCGCAACAGGCGAGGCTTCCGCGCCGTCCTCCCGCCCACCGGCGACCCGCCCCGGCCTTCGCCGATATCGACGCCTTCTCGCCGAGGAGCCTCTTCCAAGGCTGAAAAGGCCGTCCGCGGGGAGGACGACGCCCGCCTCGCGGCGGATGGGGGCGGATAAACGCGGCCCTCCCGCCGCTTCCCCCTCACTCACCATCATCTTGTCGGCGGCCCTGCGCAAACCGTCCCTGCCCAGAATGCACCGCACTCGCCTAGAAACTTCCCGGCGCCTACGTGGGCGGGGTCAGGCGAAAGGGCGGGGCCTTAACGGGAAGTACGGCATAAGTCTCATAGAGAGAAGAAAAAGAAGACGCCTCCTCCCACGTGGCACTTGGGGGTTTAGATTAAAACTTTTTTTTTCCTTTCCATGCTAGGGAGGCATTTTTTGCAGTGAGAATGTAGAAATCTAACTAGTATTCAAAATAACGGGAATTTTGGCCGGGGTGGTAGCTGAGTTTGCCCGGCTGTCAGCAAAAGGGTTCCTTGGTATTAATCCATTACTCTCTAGAGCAGTGTTTCTCACCCTTGGCAACTTTAAGATGGGTGGACTTCAACTCCCAGAATTCCCCAGCCAGCATGAGTGAAGTCCACCCATCTTAAAGTTGCCAAGGGTGAGAAACACTGGTTTAGAGCAGTGTTTCTTCCCTCTCAGGACCCCTTCCCACTTTTAAAAATTATGGAGGACCCCGAAAGAGTTTTTCTTCGTGTGGGTTATATTTATCAATATTTGTTGTTGTTTATTTGTTTAGTCGCTTCCGACTCTTCGTGGCTTCATGGACCAGCCCACGCCAGAGCTTCCTGTCGGTCATCACCACCCCCAGCTCCCTCAGGGACGAGTCCGTCCCCTCGAGAATGTCATCCGTCCATCTTGCCCTTGGTCGGCCCCTCTTCCTCTTGCCCTCCACTCTCCCTAGCATCAGCATCTTCTCCAGGGTGTCCTGTCTTCTCATTATGTAGCCAAAGTATTTCAGTTTTGCCTTTAATATCATTCCCTCAAGTGAGCAGTCTGGCTTTATTTCCTGGAGGATGGACTGGTTGGATCTTCTGGCAGTCCAAGGCGCTCTCAGAATTTTCCTCCAACACCACAGTTCAAAAGCATCGATCTTCCTTCGCTCAGCTTTCCTTATGGTCCAGCTCTCGCAGCCATATGTTACTACGGGGAACACCATTGCTTTAACTATGCGGGCCTTTGTTGTCAGTGTGATGTCTCTGCTCTTAACTATTTTATTGAGATTTGTCATTGCTCTTCTCCCAAGGATTAAGCGTCTTCTGATTTCCTGACTGCAGTCAGCATCTGCAGTAATCTTCGCACCTAGGAATACAAAGTCTTTCACTGCTTCTACATTTTCTCCCTCTACTGTATTTGCCAGTTATCAATCAAGCTGGTTGCCATAATCTTGGTTTTTTTGCGGTTTAGCTGCAAGCCAGCTTTTGCACTTTCTTCTTTCACCATCATAAGTCTCCATATCGATATTTACCGTATTAAAAATTAAAATTGACCCGTTCATGGAATATTTATTTATCGAATCGTGCAAAAATAGCACTATTAAACCCACTAGATATGAACATAAATACTTTTCACGAAAAAAAACCCTATTTTTTTAACAACTGGATTGAGAAAAGTGACCTGGCTTTATATTTTTGCAACTATCTTCCAGTCCTTTTGATTTTGCGGATTCTCGGGGGACCCCCCTGTGGTCCTCGGACCTCGCTTTAAGGAAGACTGGTTTAGCGCAGAAACGAAACCACCCCGCCCCCCCGCCACCAAATTGGCGCCCCGGTCTATTAGAAGCCAGCCGGTAAACCGCAAAGACGAAGGAGCAGATGGCTCATTGAAGCGCCCCCACTGGCTCCGCCCAGAGCTTTGGCTCATCCAATCGGAGGAAGGCGTGGGCGGGGCCCTGCTGCCAGCGGCTGACAGCTGGGAACGCCAGTGCCCGGGCACCGCCGGAGGGAGCGCGCGCTTGCTGGCTGGCTGGCTGGCAGGCAGGCAGGAAGGCGGCGGCGGCGGCCCCAGCGATGTTCTCCGCCTGGCCCGGATGGCTCGGCCTGCTTCTGCTCTGCTTCTGCCCGGCTGCTCACGGTGAGGAGCCGGAGAGGTTTCCTGCAGGTTGCCACGTCGCGAGGCACCCCGCACCGGGCTGGCTGGCTGGCTGGCTGGCTTGCAATGGCCCTCTGGCTGGCTGTCTTGCCGGAGGCGTTTCCTGCAAGTAGAGCTGAGCTGAGCTGAGCTGAGCTGGCGGGGGTGCAGCGTGCCTCGCTCGTTTGCACACGCAGCGGTCGGGGAGGGGGGCTACGACAGGAGTGCACGTTTGGGGTGCGTGCATGCGCATCTATTCCATAATCATAGTGTGTGCATGTATGTATGTGTGGGGACATCTGTGTACCAGTATATGCGTGTGTACAGTATATATGAATATATGCATGCATGCATGTGCATGTATACACATCCATGCATACACATGTACATGTATGTGTGCATATATGCATGTATGGGTATGCATGTATGTGGGGACATCTGTGCGCAGTATATGTACGCATGCATACACCAGAAGTCAAAAACTGACTCGAAGGCACAGACAAATGCCTATAGACTGTGTGTACTTGTTTGTGTGCCTTCGAGTCAGTGTTGACTCTGGACTGCCTGAAGGAGTCCCTGCAGTTTTCTTGGCAAGGTCTCAGAACTGGTTTGCCCTGGGCTGAGAGAGAGGGGCTGGCCCAGGGTCCCCCAGCAGGCTTCGTGCCCAAGTCAGGACTGGAACTCCCGGTCTCCCGGTTTCTGGCCTGGTGCCTGAAGCACCACACCAAACTGGCCCCCATATGTACTTGAGTGTCCCTCCATCCATTTAGATGCCTCTGTGTATATATATACACACACTTTGTAGGTATATCTGCAGATATATATGTATAAATGGATTACATCTGTATGTGTATCTTTGTGTATATTTATATATGTGTGCGCATCTATGTATATGTAAGTATACCATGGGTGTACATACTTCATGTTCCTGTGTGTTATGTCTGTGTGTATAAATATATAAGGTTATGTGTGTGCACATGCATACACCCCCCCAAACAGGGATTCGAGCAATTCACACGAGGCACACGGTGCACTCTGCGTGGCACATGGAGGCTCATAGCCTTGGCGTCTATTCAGAACTCTTGGCTCTTAGCACCTGCAGTTTGCAATGTGACGGCATCCTCTTGCCTCGGAAAGTACCCGCGCACCTGTTTCTTTTTCCTTTTCTTCCCTCCCTCGTCGCACGTCAACTCACAAAGCCAGGAGAGATGCTGAATATGCAGAATGATAGAGGATGGGGTATTACTTTCAATGATGCCACTATATTTCGTGAACAGCTTGATAACATTGTGTAGAGCAGGGTTTCTCAACCTGGGGAATTCCGGGAGTTGAAGTCCACCCATCTTCAAGTTGCCAAGGTTGAGAAACCCTGGTGTAGAAATTCTGCATGGCAAAACGGTGCCTTTATTCCCTTGTTATAGCTTAGATGGAAACAGACATATTAACAGAGAAGAGCTTTAAAAATGGATATTGGCTGTGATGGCTGAATGAAGACTCCATGTTCACAGACAGCATATTCTCAGAAAATCTGTTCTGGGAAGTGACAGGATTAAGGGGTTGTTCAAGCCAGGCTTCTGAGCTTTTGTGAAGAGTGAGATTTGACCTAATTTCACACAGCTCATGTTCTTATACGTAGAAATTCACATTGTCTTAAGCTATCTTTTGTGGGACCCCCAACCTCTGAATAATAGAAAGGTGTTCTGCAACACCCTTCCAGTTTCCCAGGTTTGGTACGCATGAAATTTATCCAACCAGCCTACCAGTATTGTATTGATTTATTTTATAGTGCTTAAAACTCAACCCAATCTTGAGGGATACTGGGTGACAAACAGCAGTAAAATAAAGTGAATATATATCACCACGAAACCCAAAATTAAATGGTATACTTCAACAATTCTGTGTCTTGGTTTGGAGGGAGGGAATCGTCGCTAGAAGATTTTTGATTGAAGTCTGCAAACATTATGAATTTTGAAAGTCCTCCTATCTTCTCCTTCAACCCATCTTTGTGAATCTCCAAACTTGCTAGAACCAAAAACTCAGCCTTGGAAATTAGACTTTAAAAACCCCTCTGCAGAGAAGAATAAAACATGTCATAATGCTGTAGGCTGCTGTGTTCCAATAAAATAAATACTGTACATATTGTATGAAATGTAAGAGGAAATGAAGACCGTTATAGGAAAGTTATTTTTGATAGTGACAGGTGTTTTTCAATCTTAGCAACTTTAAGATGTGTGGAGTTCCTGGCTGGGGAATTCTGGAATTTGAAGTTCACACATCTTAAAGTTGCCAAGGTTGAGAAACACTGTCCTATACATTCAATCAACCACTTGCTACTTGGGCATGACTTCTCTGCTTGAACTTGCTTCTTCAAATGTCAAAACGACTTTGTTTTGTTTCCCTGGCTTATTAAAAAGTTGATGTTCTCTTTCCTTCTGCTGGCTGCTAGGATTGCGCATCCAGGAATACCTTTATTTCCATGTTCTGAGTCCTGGAGATATCCGCTACATCTTCACCGCTACACCAGCCAAGGATTTTGGGGGAGTGTTCGTAAGTCGGCTTACCTTCAGAGTCTTTTTTAAGTTGATCTTTTTCGGCCTGCAATGCTCAGCTTTCCTTTCCTTCGCAAGGCAGTCTTTTGAAGGGCGGGAAGGCAGGCTTAGAAGAAGGTAATTAGAACGTTGTTGTGAGGGATGCAACCCAGCTTGGAGGAAGGGTGTTTCTGAAGGTGTTCAGATGTTCCTCAACTACAGATCCCAGGATCTCTCAGTCTTGGCCCGGGTATCTGGGAAGACTAGGTGGTGGTTGAGCAACAACTGGAGGACCCTTGGTAGTAGGCCAACCTTTCCCAACTCCCATCTCCTCCCGCACATCTGTTGGGTGAAGATGATGGGGGTAAGGAGTACAGCACATCTGACTTCGTTCCTGTCGTTCTCTCTTGGCCCAACCTTCCTAACAGGGCTGTTTGGAGGAAAAAAAATCAGAGAAAGGTATGTGTGCTGCCTCGAGCTCTGGATGAAAAAACAAGATACGAATCTAAGCAATAAATCGAACCCCATATAGAGCTGTTTATCCCCAGGAGCTTAGTAATGCCACGTGGCCCATCAATGGAAGCCAGAAGGCGCTGTGCATCGGATTGGGAAGGCCATCAGGGCAAAGCTTGTCACTCCCAGGCACAGGACGGTGGCTCATGCCCTGCAGTTTTACATCCCCCTTTTTCTGTATCTCTTCCACCTGCCCAGAACATGAGATATGAGCAGATCTACCTTGTTCCGTCTGATCCGCCAGATGCCTGCAGTGCGTTGAACAACGGGGCCTTTATCGAAGGCCAGATTGCTTTGGTGGAACGCGGGTGAGTTTTCTCCCACGCCCTTCTTTTGCACATCAGAGGAGATCAATGAGTTGGTTTTCAAAAGGGGAGAGGGGCACAGGCTCAGGGTTCAAGTCTCTGCTCCGCTAGCAAGCTGCCTGGAGGATCCAGGACGGTTCTTATTCCAGGTGGGAGCCTCTCCCTGGCCTTTCAGTGACCCTCTTAACAAGGGGGTCTTAACAAGAGGCTACCATGGACTACCTCTCCTTCTACAAGGTCCACAATGAGAAGCACTTCTTTGTGGGAGTTCAACTCCCAGAATTCCCCAGCCAGCCATGTTGGCTGGGGAATTCTGGGAGCTGAAGTCCACACATCTTAAAGTTGCCTAGGTTGAGAAACACTGGTGTACATCCTTAGGGCTATTTTCCTTTTATTGGTATTACTGAATTAGTTACTCAAGTTATGGATTGCTTGGGGTGCATCTGTTACTGCAATTACTGTACTTAGTCACAATACCATGGACATTGCACTGCATTGTTGGTTTTTTGGCAGAGGTACCCTAAACTGCTTGGAGTCTTTCTGATTGCCCTGGGTAGAAATCTGATCGATAAACACAGACATTTTGTGCTTTTTCACAGGGGCTGCTCCTTTTTATCCAAGACCCGCACGGTCCAGGAACACGGGGGCCAGGCGGTGATCATTGCAGACAATAGTTACGAGAATGACAGCACCTACGTGGAGATGATTCAGGATAGCACCCAACGGACGGCCGACATCCCTGCCCTTTTCCTTCTGGGAAGAGACGGGTGAGCAGTTGAGGGCTGCAGCGGGGTGTTTCCCCGTTTTCCTTAGGTCCTTGACCATAAACCCATTTGCAGTGGTCGTTCTCAGTTGGCTGGCCCCTTTGGGGGGGGAGTGTTTTAAATGGAGTAGAAACAAGTAATTGCCCCCCAAAATGAATGCACCAGGATCTACTTCCGATTACCCATGCGTCCACCTGACCTGACATTTGAGGTCTGCCTTCACTGTTAGCATTTATTTTCTCAAGATGTTGCTATTATATTCCCATGCTGGTTGGGAATGATGTGAGTGGACGTCAGCCACGTCAGAGAGCTGACAGATTAGGAAAAGTTGCAACAACCTGGACGCGATGTTCACTTTCCCCCTTGGCTAGACTATAAATTGATTAGATCTGTATTATGTTACAGAACATTAAGCTCCCACTTTGAGTTAACTGACAATAATTTTTTTTTTATTGTAAACTGCCCAGAGTCTCCCATTGGGGGAGATGTGCGGTGACATAAATTTAATTAAATAAATAAATAAATAAATAACCGGTGACATCTGCGCAAAGTTTAAGTGGCATGCATCAATAGCTGTTTGTTCACTGTTTCTACTGAAAAGCACTCCTTACTCAAGTGAAAACATGCAAATGAAGTATGTGAAAAGATTAAAATGTCCCCCTTTTTGGAAATGGCCCCTTCCAGGATTCAATTATTCTGTGATGGCTTCCCACAGTGAGAAAACTGCAGGCTTCTATTCCTGTTTGGAACTACTACTTCCGAAAAATCCCATGCTGCAATTTTTTTCCCGCAGATACATGATCCGTCGGTCTTTGGAGCAGCACGGGCTCCCTTGGGCTGTGATCTCCATCCCGGTCAACGTCACCAGCATTCCAACTTTCGAACTCCTGCAGCCTCCATGGATTGTTTGGTAGCAGAAAGAGGAAGAATCAGGAGGAAGCAGAGGAGCCCCAAGATGGCCAGATGTGGGCCGGAGGGACGTAGATCACATCCACGGGTTGACATTTAGCGCTGTCTTGCAGCTGCTGGTCTGCCTCGAGGGCCCACAGGGTTATTCTGAGAAGCCTTTTGGTACTGATGGGGAACTTCCGCACCGGGTCACCTTGATGGGCTTTTTGTTCAGGCCTGGCTGGGATGGCATCTGTTGGAACTGGACTGGCCGAACCAGCAGCTCTCGAGATGCAAACAGGACGCCTGGACAGCTGTTCCGGGCAGGTGGTGGTTGTTGGTGGTTAGCCCAGCTTTTCTCAAATCCGAGAGAATCACAGGGCCAAGTGTTTGAGAAGGGAAATTTAGCTCTGGCCCTTTGCATGCCCCCACCCCCCAAGTTTGGCTCCAAAACAAAAAGGGGCATTTAAGGCGCCCCTAGTTTTAAATTCAGATGCCAAGCTGGCCAATCCAGTATTGACCTGATGGACATTCCTCTGGGGTTTGTTAAATAGGCCACAGTGCGTACAGCAATGATTTGCAGGTCCCAGAGCCCAAGTTCACACAAGACAGAGCAAACTATGGTTTAATGCAGTGTGCAAAGACAGGGATTGGATGGCAAGATGACCTGTTGAGACAGAGGCGTGCAACAATTTCTGGAAATCTTGGAGGGGGGCGTGGGCTAAGTCTTGGGGGTTGCAGATCTTCACCTGCCTTTTATAGTTGCTACTTTACCCCAACCAGCAGCAGCTTTAAGGATCAGAAACCCAATCCAGTAAACATTAAAGTTGCTCAGAAGGATCACATAGTGGTATGCATTTAAGTCCCCTTCTTTCTCTCTCTGTTCCCCAATGAGAGCTGAAACTTACTATAAAGAGGGAGGAAAGTTCTCAGAAATCCCCCTGTACCTTGTTGGTGGCATCTGTATAAATATGAGCACTTCATTTAATGAAAGCTGGTTTTCCTATGAGAAATGTGGGACCTACTCACTGCATACTGGAAACAGCCTAGGCCAGTGTTTCTCAACCTTAGCAACTTTAAGTTGGGTGGACTGCAACTCCCAGAATTCCCCAGCCAGCCATGCTGGCTGGGGAATTCTGGGAGTTGCAGTCCACCCATCTTAAAGTTGCTAAGGTTGAGAAGCACTAGCCTAGTATAACACTGATTTCTTATGTGGAAATTTCCTTAAAGCAATGAAGTGCTCACTTGGAGAAGAACCCCTGATATTTTCCGTGTGAGTGCAGGTGTCTTTCAGTGGGAAGCTGGCCAGTCGTTTGGTCTGTATTTTGTCTTCACCCAACTACAACATGCCACCCTATCAGATTAAAATGAAAAGTCTACATTCCCCATCTCTTTGGGCCTCTGCTTGCTAGTTATATTATCATCTATGGTGCAAGTCAGAGCTGGGAAAAGGAAAGATGTTAATATCCCAACACTACCTTTACTTGGACTTTGCAACTGACTGTAGCTGAGCTCAGTAAGAGCTAAACAAGGTAAGGGTTTGGTTAGAATGTGGATGGGTACCTTTGTCACACTTCCATGAATTAGGCACTGGTGCCCTTTGCATGATGAAATGCCTTGTGTGATGTCATTGTGACTTGGACACCTGTGGCAAGAATGTGTCTCCGAGAGGCCACTCTGTAACTCTCAGCCCATTTTTCCAACTTGTCAAGATCATGTTGAACTTTGCCCTTCAGGGTATTAGCTGTGTGACCCAAATTTGTATCATCTGCTAGATTTATAAGTATCCCCTTGTTCAACCAAATCAGTAAAGATGCTGAAGAGCAGAGAACCCAGGTCTGAATCTTGTAGTACCCTGTTCAGCTGGATGGTGAACTTTGGATGAATACTTAAGAGTTAAGACTTTGAAGCCAACTATGTCTTCACTTAAATGTCATTGCATCCAGTCCACATTTAACTAGCTTGCTGATCAGAATATCATGGAGAACGTTTGCCAAAAACTTGTTGAAATCAAGATATATTACGTCTATAGCATTCCCACAGTCTGCTAAAAAGTTAACCAGTGAAAACCTGAGGTAAGAAGAGTTGTTATTGACAATCCATGCAAACTTGGTAATTTATGCCTTGTTTCCAAGTACTTACAGTGCCATCTCTTCATGATCAGCTCCATAACTTTTCCATGGATCCATAGATAGTTCTCCAAGTCCTCTATATTCTCTTTTTTGAAGACTGTAAGTCTTCTTACAGTATCCCCAAACATGTTGAGTCCATAATAAAGGTTAATGTCAAGTGTTGATTTTTCTCCTGCTTTTTATTTTGGGCCTTAACCATTAGTGATGTTTAGGTCTCACTGAATTTAGACAGGACATGTTTCTCTACAGTGAAGCCAACTCTGGTGTGAAAATAGAATCAGTGAATCCAAGAGGCTCCCTGGAGCACATCCAACCCATATGGAAATTGGCCAGCTTGGAAAAAGATCATCAGAGACATGGGTGTCTAACCAAATTAAAGCCGAAGCTTGCTTTTCAGACCAATGGGAAAATAATAGTTAAGGTGGTTGAACACAGGAATATTATCATCTACTTTGTAAAACCACCTACCTTTTTTTGTTTTTTGTTTTGGTGTTCAACTCCTGCCCTTCCAAAATGCAAAAGAACAGTCCTCACTCAACAACCACAACTGAGACTGGAATTTTGGTTGCTAAGAGAAGCAGTCATTAAGCGAACCCAACTTTACAATATTTTTGCAATGGTCGTTAAGCAAACCATGTGGTTGTTAAGTGAATCACACAGTTCCCCATTGCTTTTGCTTGCCAGAAGCTGGCCAGGAAGGTCAAAAATGGCGATCACCTGACCACAGGATACTGCTATGGTCAGAAATGCAAAATGATTTCCAAGCACCCAAATTGTGATCACGTGGCCGCAGGGATGCTGCGACACTCGTGTGAGCATTGGTTTTAAATCTGAACCGTCACTAAACAAATGGTCATTAAGTGAGGACTACCTGTACAAGCCATTGTAAGCTTCACAGGACTGTGCAGACAGAACGTTGTTGCAAAAGAGGTTACACAAATTATTTAACAGTGTTGCTCAACCTCAGCACGTGTGGACTCCAACTCCCAGAATTCCCTAGCCAGCATGACTGGCGAGGAATACTGGAAGTTGAAGTCCACACGTCTTAAAGTTCCTGAGGTTGAGCAACACTGCTTTCACACAACTCTGGAAAAAGGCAGGAGGCTGTTAACAAAGGTTGCGCTGCACAACCTGAACAGTGTGCTGTATCTTCCCAAAGAGTGACTGAAGAGAACACTCCTATTAAGGCCAAATTGGGAGGTTTTGCGCTTGCTCAAGTTTTCCTTCCACGTTAAAGGGGGCTCCTGACTGGGGCCTTGGAGGATTACTCTTCAACGTTCAGGCCAGAGGTTCGTTCCCTTGAGCAACCTCTAAAGAGGCCCTGCTGGGAAACGTGGCAGCGTGGAGCACTTCACCGCAGGGTTTCAAATGTCATTTTTTCTTCAAAGAGGAGAGTCAACAGAAAGACGGAAGGAAACACACCACGCAAGAATTTGGAAAAAGGAAGTGAAAAAGACTTCACAGTAGCCAACCCCCCATTATAATAAAGTCTCTCGCATCAATTTGTCTTTTCCATCCATTTTTTTCTCCTCACCGCATTAGCATGATGTAACCACTGAGGGGTCTTTGGGAAGGGGGTGGGGACGGAGCACGTAGGCTATCAATACGTCCCACTCAATCCTACGGAAACTGTTTTGCAAACACTGGATTTCTCTGGGTCACTTGTGCCCCTCTCTGGAGGACATCTGCTAAAGATTACCTAAAGTCCATCAAATTCAGGGTTCCCCAATTTACTGGTACCAATACAGATGTTCCTCAACAACTTTCTCTGCAAAAGTTACAGGAAGGGTTGGTAGATGAATGATGCAGCATTACTTATGTAAGCGAAATATAGAAATTGGGGACTACAGACACATGTGAACAGGCAGATGGCCACTGGGTTCACCTCCAAAATATTAGGCCACCCTTATTGATGAGGCTAGATGGGTATTTTTAATCCGAGGTCAATGGTGGGCACCCAGTTGGGGACAGGAACCGCATGCTCAAAAGCAGATTTTTGCAGTCAAATTTGGAAAGGGAGCAGCATTAAGCCAGGAGAAGCTGCAAGATTTGCAGGCTTGTTTTTAAAAACCTTATCAATCATCTAATCGAATCGAATCGAATCGAATCTAATTTAATCTTCTATCTAAAATATGGGGGGGACAGCCCAATAGGGATGGAGCACGCAGAGGGAGGCATGAGTAGAAGTCCACACATGTTAAAGTTGCTAAGATTGAAAAACACTGATCTATGGGATGCCACCGATGGACATGGCATTCCAGTGTTTTCAGCAATACCTTCCCCATTTTTGCCAGAACTCTTTGCCTACAATTTTTACTGTCTAAAATCAGAAATTCCAGCTTCGCAATCTGCCCCTTCTCTCTTTGCAAATCCAACCTGTCTTAATACTCTCGTGAGATCTGGGTTGGCTCCCCTTGAACAGACCCCACTGACTCAGTGGTTGTGTTCACACAACACATTTAACCAAGCTGCATAAAGGCCCACTAACTCCATGGTTAATTTTAAGTTGTTTTGTTGTTTTGTTTGGCTTTTTAAAAAAATTACTGCGTTGTGCTGTTGAGTTAGCTTCCAGTTTACTGTTTGGTGCTAACTCAGAACATGAATTTACCCAGGCATCAGATTTGGTTATTTTTTTGTGAAACAAGCCAATGTTGATTTCTTTCTTGGGGGTGGGGGAAGGACTGAGGCTTCTTCCTTTTCCCAAAATACTTGCATCTAATGATCAGCATTATGTCAGCTCTGAGAAATAAAAAGCAAGCAAAGACATCAGAAGCAAATCCTATTGTATTCAAGGAGGTTGACAGATTTGCATAGAATTACGAACTCCCCCCCAACACACACCTTTGAGGGAACATAAACTGACAACAAGGGCATTCAACAGCAAACCATGATTCTCTCAATCCCAGGTCGGGTCAGCAGGCAAGATGAACACAGGGATTAAAGCAGGCCACAGGTCCGAGCTGGACTGTGGTCCATCTGGCAGCCCTTGGCGACACCAGACCACGTAACAGGCCAAGGAGACCTGGGAACTGGATTGTATGTCCTGCTTTTTTGGGGGGGGGGGCTGTGCCAGAGAAGCCAGCCAGCAACCCACCCAGCCTCCCTTTCCCTCTAACCGCTGGGGGGCACTCAGTGGGAAAGGCTTTCTTCGTGCCAGGCCTGCGAGTTTTCCCAAAGCACCCAGCCAGAGAAGGGGCAAGCTGGCATCTTCAAACCCAACTGATTTTTTAGGGCAGAGGCTGTTTTGCATAGCTGCCCACCTCAGGTGGCGCAGGGAGGAGATACACCATCAAGACCCCTCCTCTTCTCTTCCCACAAAGCTGGAAATGCAGAGGGCTGCTATGCACTGGGCGCCAGGATTCGGGTTCCCACTTCCTTAGGGCAAATACTGTCCCTGGGTCCCTCCGCCGGCTAGGCTAGATACCCCAACGCCCACTTAGGATGCAGAGAAGTCACTGAACCCGCTCCTGTTGGAAACGGGTGCCAAGGTCGTCTGTTCCCCACCAGGTTGGGTATGCAGGGGGACGTCCACGCAGTTGAGGCCTTGACCGCTCCTCGCCAGGCACCGCGTGGGTCAAGAGGGTGGATATGGGGGCTGCGCAAAGGCCGGCTTTGGGGCCCTCCCTGGCCATGATCTTTCCCCATTCCTCCACTGCCCAAGCCCCCCACCAACCAGGAAGCCCTCTCCATCACAGCCCGGCCCCGGGCTCCAGAGGTGCCCCCCACCACCCCGGAGCCCAGATCAAACGTCCGTCATCTCGTCTTCCAGCTCCGCACCGTCGGGCTCCCCTTCGGCTTCCTCCTCCTCTTCCTCCTCCGACGTCACATCCGGATCATCAGCTTGAGCCAGGCACTTGGGGCAGGAGCAGATGAACAAGTAGTTTTCCCTAGGGAATGGGGTGGGGGGGGGAAGAGGAGGAGAGAGATGGGAGAACTTCAGGATACTGAAGATCCACCAGGAACTAGAACACTATGTAAAAAAAAAAACGGAATTTACACCAATGCAGTCACAGCCCTGCTTCGTTTAGATCAGTGTTTCTCAACCTTGGGACTTTAAGATGTGTGGACTTCAACTCCCAGAATTCCCCAGCCAGCATGGCTGGCTGGGGAATTCTGGGAGTTGAAGTCCACACATCTTAAAGTTCCCAAGGTTGAGAAACACTGGTTTAGATCCCTGTTAATTGGGGGGTGGGGGGTGGTCATTGTTCTTCTGGCCCTTCATCCTGGGAACCCACCTCCTGCCTTAGCAGCTTCCATTTCCCCGACGTTTTGCCCCCTCCCTTCATCCTCTTTGGCTGTCTTTGTATTCTTCCCTTCTAACCTCCCAATTCCTTATCTCTGCTCTTTTACCTCCAGTGCTCCCTCCCCACAAAGTTTTGCAGAAGTTCTTTAAAGGGAGGGTCTGTTCTCCTAACCTCATCAGGCACCGTGAACTGGTGCACCAGCTGAGCTCCCAAATAAGAAAGGCGAGCCGTGGTCCCGGTCAGGCTGCAAATCCTGGGAGTAAGGAAACCAGCCTCCTGTATAGGGCTGTGGTAACAAACGCAACTAGTTCCTGGTTGTCAAAGCACCAGGCAGAGCCTAAGCACTATTACAACCCGCAGGAATGGTACTAACCGAAGTGCACATTGGAAAAAAACATCACGATCAAACATGGCAGCATTCAAAGCAACCCCCCCCCCCCCGTCCTCACTCACTGAAGGATTTTGCACCGGCTGTGTCGGCTCCGTTCTCTCTGGCAACAGTCTAGGTAGCTGATGCAGATCTCCTGTTTGGACAAAAAGCAATTGCACGGGCTGAAGGCAAAGCCGCCGACGCAGAACGATCGTTGCTAATTTGCAACGGCCAACGCAGCTTGCCAACGTATTTCTCTGGGATGCCGCACCCCTTTCGTGGGGGTTCAGGAAAGTGTCTGAGTGAAGAACACGCGACCCATGATTTGGCTTTAGGCTTGCAAGCAGTGCCAGCTCGAGCTGGAATCAGCCCCCCCCCCCCCACTGTAATAGAATGATTTTTGTTGGCCGCTGGTTGCTCATTCGAAAGGTGATCCAGAAAGTGAGAATCCCAGAGTTGAACAGAGAGTTTTAATACAGGCATTCCTCGACTTACAACCATTTGTTCAGTGACCATTCAGTTACGACGGTGCTGGGAAAAGTGACTTGTGACTGGTCCTCACGCTTACGGCCATCAGTGTTCCTGCAGTCACATGACCAAAATTTTTGCGCTTGGCAACTGGCATGTATTTACAAAGGTTGCGGCATCCAGGGTCACGCGATCGCCATTTGCGACCTTCCCAGCCAGCTTCCGACAAGCAAAGTCAATGGGGGAAGCCGGATTCGCTTAATGACCACATGGTTCACTTAACAACCATGTGATTCACTTAACTGCTATGTCAAAAAAAGGTTGTGACATCAGGTGTGACTTGCTTAACTGCCTCACATAGCGACGGAAATTCTGGTCTCAGTTGTGGTTGTAAGTCAAGGACTACCTGTACAAGGATTAGGGCTTATGTAGAAATCTTGGTAGGAATCTTTACCTTCTTTTATTCGTGAGTTTGTTAAGGTGGCGTCTCTTTGAACATTTGAATCTCTTGCTCCCCCTTTGTACCCTAAACTGAGTCAGTTTTAGAGATGAACTACCAAGGTATGCCGGGCCCACCTGTGAATTGTTTCTCTTTAGGGTTTCTCCTGATTCTTCCACAGCCACCTCGCAGTCTTTCCCACTTGCACTGGATCAAACCACCCTGGCTACCTTCACACAATGGGCGTATTCTAGTCACTGAACTGGCCTGTTTTCTGGAGTCACCCCACACCTTGAACCTTGCAAGGCAAGCCAGCTGGGTTTGCCTGGCACCCTAGGCCCCAGACAAAGAAAACTAGGTGAAAGCTAATCAAGGTGAGCATCTCCTGCAAAAGTGGCTGTTCGCCCCTTCCCTGACCTGGCTCAGCATGTCTTGCGAATAGAGCCATTGACTGGTGGCAGCTGTTTGGGATCACCTGTTGATCCATCACACCTGTCCTCAACAGCTGTCAGTCTCACCAGGTAGACCAGACAGGAAACCCAACCAGATGAGCTAATTCTACTTTATTGTGAAGGTACATTAACAGAATCTTGCAAGTTGGAAAGTACACTTCTCCCCCCATCTCTAGGGAGGGTCCCTGCTGAGACTCTTCCCCCCCCCCCATTATGCAGCTGTGGGCTCTGCCCTCTCTTATCTGACCATTCCCTGGCCAACATCTCTTTGCCCCATCTCCCAAGGTCTTTCCCACATACCATTACAGGCATCTTCAGACATGGGGGTCAAGAAATCCATCCATCCATGTGGGGGATGCCCAAGATGGCTTCTGTAGGGAGCTACCAAACAGGGCTGAAGCTAAGCAGGCCTGGAAGTTAGCTGTTCTTCAGGATAGGAGGCTACCAACAGGTCCCCTAGGAGCAGCTCCTGGTTGACTGGGTTCACACAACCCCCCAATCCCCCGTTTGAAGGATACAGTGGCTACCTGTCTCTCTATACTGTCCAATGCCCAACAAATCTGGTAATAGCTTAATGGAATAACTGGATTCCCATCACACTTTTAATCAGAAACTATCCGACCCTGTAAGAGGCTGCATCAACCCAGACATTACGTTTTAGTCATTTCCATCTTGTACTTGATGGATGGGAGGATGGAGGGACGGACAGACAGCTCTCCCAGAGAACCCCTTTGCTCAAAAGGATTCAATCAAGTTCAGAATCTTGGCTGGGGCTCAGCAAAGAGAATTACTTGATACCAATGGAAATAAATCTATACTCCCAATCTTGAGCAACAAATTCAGGATAGGTATTCTTTATCCATTTTTGCAATGCCTTTATATTCTAAAAATGCAAAAATGGAGCAATGGGTTCCCATGTGGTCATGTAGGACTAAATTCATTTTATATTGCTATCATATGGAGTTTATTATTTATTTTTCTCCTAAGTTCTTTTTTTCCCCATTGCCCTGATGTTATTTTAACCACTTTTATATATGTAGTTTCTTACTGCGTTAGCACTGATGTATCGGTCATTTGTTTGTTATATTTCATTAATAAAACTTGGAGGGAGGGAGGGAAGGCAGGCAGGCAGGCGTAGCCAACACAGAATTCTTCACATGCTCTGCTGACACCTCACCTCTCCCAGGTTGATATCTTCCACCGCTGTCAAATGCAGGAGAAAATTGTTATCTGGGAACGAGGCCTCGGCATTGGGAATACAGCTATGGTTGCCTGCAACAAGGAACGGAGAAAGTAACTATCCAGCTCATGGCACCAGTTCTGGGCAGGCATCTTTTGCTAAGGACCGGCAATCTGGGCAAGGGATTCTGTTCTCACTACTCACAGCAACTTTGCAGCACGTAGAGACCAGACCCTTCACAGTTCAGAAACTCCCCCGTCTCTAAATCCAAAGAGACAGAGAGAAATGGTAAGAGAATGTGGAGGTTTAAGAACAGGTATGATGTTGAATGAGGTTTTAAAACATGTGAAATCACGAGAGTCAAAAGCAGACAGTCTGGCCAGGGTGGGGAAAACTGATGCCTTCAAATCACCTTTGTGGCCTTTGGAAGCACCTGATCAGCCCTACAGGGGGAAAAAGCCGTGATCCAGGAGATCCTCACTTACCCCTCCAGACTGGCATGAGCTTGGGGATGGCACCCCATCCTCCCACCCCCACGGCTGGCAGCATCTACCCGGTTTCCTGGAGTCCCATGGAAGCCTTCTGCCACCAAAGGACCATCAGGCCCTCCCACCCCCGAGCAAGGCAGGGACTTTCAAGCTGAGGAAGGTCTCTGTGTCTACCCACCTTTCTCAATATCCTTGTACAGCTGGTCTATAAAAGCATCCAACTGCTCCCGCTCCTGGTTGGGGAGTTCCAGGGCATCGCAGGCACGGACCCACTGGCTCAGAGAGCTGGAAAAGCCCAAAGCAAAAGGCACAAAGAGTTGGGGAGGGTGGCACGAGGCTAAACCTGCCCAAGGTTTCTTCAGGGCGAAAACCATTCCGTCCAGCAGCCCTGTGGCCCAAAGGAGTCAAGATCACGGATGCCCATTTCCTTCCAAGCCAGAGATGAATTTCTGCAGTGGCCCTGCCAAAACAAGCCCCTTGGGCGTGCGCACTCTGTGGCCATTCAACAGAAGTGGGGTGGCGGTGGTAACGGGTGCTTAACCTCCCAATCTATTTGCAGGGCCCCTTGTGGCCTCTCTGCAAGAACCCTGATGCTGCAGACAGGCCAGAGCTGCCTTCGCACAAGACCGGGGTTCCCTCCATTGCACCCTGGGATGACGGACATGGGAACCGACCCATCTGGACTGAGATAGTTCAGTTCTGCAGTTCTGTCTTCTTTTAGAGTAGCGCCGAGGGAGAGAATGGAATTATCAGTTTGTTGTTTTGCTCAAAGTAGGAAAAACTGTGCCTACTGCAGGCACCTGACAAACAAGCTGGAACTCTAAACCCCAAATGCAGTAATCAGCTTCTTGGACAAACCAAGGTTACCCTAATTTGTTTCTTTCATTTATCTGTCTGTCTGTCTGTCTATCTATTCATTCTCCCCACCTTTCTTCCTTGGAAGTACAGGTAGTCCTCACTTAATGACCATTTGGTGATGGTTCAGACTTATGATGGTGCTGAAAAAAACAACTTACAACCGGTGCTCACACAACCGTCACAGCATCCCCACAGTCACGTGATCACAATCTGGGAGCTTGGCAACCAACTGTGGCAGCATCCCATGGTCACGTGATTGTCATTTTCAACCTTCCCGGTCAGCTTCTGACAGGCAAAATCAGTGAGGAACTGTGTGGTTTGCTTAGCGACCCCGTGGTTTGCTTAACGACTGCAGTGATTCGCTTAATGACCACTGCAAAAAAGGTCATAAAATCAGGTCAGATTTGCTTAATGACTGCTTTGCTTAGCAACTGAAATGGCAGTCTCAATTTGTGATCGTTAAGCAAGGACTATCTGTACTTTCTCCCAATTTAAGTGTCTGCCACCATTGTAGCCTAGCGCACTCTCTCTTCTAAAAGCAGATTCTATTACATTTTTAACCAACAGGACATTGAACTACAACCAGAACAACCCCCCCCCCCCCCAGATTTTCAGCTGCAACCTGGCACTGTTGAGTTTTAATTTTCCCAACTGGGATCCCACCCTTCCCTCCTTCTGCAGTACGTGCCAAAATCATTCAGGCTTTGCAGACTGGCACATCACACCCTCAATTCCAGCCTGGCACAATGAGACGAAGCCACAAGTTTGGGTCCTTAAAAAGGGACTCACCCATCTCTTTGCAGATTCCTGGGGACATTTGTGGAATTCCCCATCAGCAAAGCTCACTTGACTTACCTCGTCCCAATTCCTTGTCCATTGGTGCCAACCAGGGCAAACAAAGACCGAAAGCCTTCGGGAGAAAACCACTGTGGGGGATGAAAGAGAATATCACATGTCGGGTAGGTGCAAAATCTGCCACCTTCACCTCCCCCAGCTCACCACCCTAAGATGGAAAGTTTGCACGCTAGCCTCTGCTTAAACTGACTGCTACATTTGGAACATGGTATCAGGGGGAAACCGCTCTGCTTTTCAGAGGAATGTTTCCTGAGAACGGCAGAAACAGCAGCCCCAACACGTTTGGTGTGTACTAAGCTGGGGAAGGATCCCAAACCCCTCCCCATCTCAAAAAATGGGTCCTGCACCCAGAATCTTTAGCTGATAGGGGCTGCACACTCCTGGCCAATACATTTCTCTTTAAGGAAGTGCCAGGATTACAGGTAGTCCGCACTTAACAACCATTTGTTTAGTGATGGTTCAGACTTACAACAGATGGAAAAAAAACACACTTATGACTGTCGCAATGCCCCTGCGGTCACAATTTGGGCACTTGGCAACCAGTTCGCATTTGTGACCATCGCAGCATCCTGTGGTCACTTGATCGCCATTTTCGACCTTCCCAGCCAGCTTTTGGCAAGCAAAATCAATGGGAAACCGCATGATTTGCTTAATGACCACATGGTTCGCTTAGTGCCTGCCATGATTCACTTAACAACCACCACAAAAAGGTTGTAAAATTGGGTTGGATTCGCTTAGCGACTGTTTCGCTTAGCAACCAAAGTGCCAGTCCCAATTGTGGTCGTTAAGTGAGAACTACCTGTAATTCCACCAGTGTACCTCTTCCCCTGGAATGTTTTGGGTCATGGAACTGCAGTCATCTGGTTGAGGGAGGCCTACAAAGGCCAGAGCGCTATGGGGTTTACCTTGCTGAGATGGTCATCGTAAAGGGCTTCCGTGAAAAGCACACGGAGGAGTTCGAGCTGGCCCTGGAAGAAATCAAGGAGAAAAAACTTGGTCTTAGTGACTGCACTGGCACATTACGGAGCCTGGTTACTGAACTAACCCAAGGTGGGATTCAGACAACACGCTCGATCATAAACGGAAAGAAGGCAGAATTGTCTCGCATGCTAAGACACTTGGTTCCATTCCAAGGACAGAAGGATCTGGGGTAATTGTGCGGCTGGTCCACAACTGCGGGGCATTTTGAAGAGTAAAAGATGGCATCTGCACAAACATGAATGCTACTGCACTCTGGTCCTCCAAGAGAGAGAAAATAGTAACAATTTATTTGATTTTACATCCCCCATCCGATCTTCTAATAGATTTAGAGACAAAAGTACAGTATTCCAAAACAGGTACTCAGAAATCAAGAGCCACCCCTTGGAAAAAGGCTCAAATTCCATAGTTGTCCTGACCTTAAACTTATCTCCCAGGAGTTTGTGAATAATCTCTTCTTCTTCGTTGGCAGTTTTATTGCAGAACTGAGAAAAAAGTTTGATCCACCACTCTTTGTCCTTCGCCTGGAAGAAACCAAGAAAAGCAATCGTTTGTCCTAGGGCAGGTGTGCGCGTGAGCAAATACACACGCAAGCAGCACTCCAAGCCTACGCATCACACGTAAAAAACAGGCAGAGGTTTGATCACATCGTGGCCGCCATCTTGACTTTTCTGACTACACCCCGCAGACACCCCCGCTAAGGCTCAGATCCAATTCGTGGCAGCCACAGAACGTGGAGCTGTCATCATCTTCTACAACAACTGTTGTCTGAACAGCTTACAAGGTTATCTAACTGTTAAAAACAGTAAAGCAACAAGATCAGTAAAATACCTTACAAGAAGCACGGGAAGAATGTCATAAACACAGATCAAAGGCCCTGAGAGTGGACACTTGGAATACTTTTTAAAACTCAACAACTATAAAAGCGCACTAAGTCACTGATGAGGCCACTGCTGGATGGCACCTGTGGGGAAGCCCAGGTAATAATTTAATTTAAAAATACTTATCTATAACATGGCAAAAATCTTAAGTTATTCCAGTATCCTTGGCCCAGAACTCATAACGCCACACACCAGCTTTTTTGCAAGATTCCAGCTATTTTTGAAAGTTATTACGATTGAAAAGACGTTCTTGCACCGTCACAAAAAATACGATGTAGTAAACCCTGCAGTGTGTGAGGGGGTGGCCCTGATGACCTCTTAGATCCCTTCCAACTCTATGATTGCCATGTCTGGTGCCTGAAAAGATGCTTGACTGCAGCATTAAACTCATCCAAAATTTTAGGGTACTTTATTTGCTTACTTTTCCACCGAAAAGCATCAAGAAACCACATCATGTAAACTTTGGCCATGTATCCTGGGGGAGGCTTTAAAAGGAAAATGTTGTGGGCTGCTGGGGTGGCTTCTGGGTGCAGACTGCGGAAGGTCACAGCCACAGCTCATGCAGGACACACCATTCCCAGTGCTCTTAGCATGTAACCACACTACCCGCTGGTAGACGCAGCCCAACACACACCTGCTTGACGGTTGCCACCATTCTGGCCATCAGCATAATGCTAGACGTCTCGGGAGGATAGTGAATGCTCCTAGGCAGAAGAGAAAAAAAGGAAATTCCACGGGGGCAACACAGAGAAAACTTAAGGCAGCCCCCTGGAGAGGCACAGCAATCATCCACAGACCAGATGTGCAAGATGCACAGCAGAGCGTGCTACCAAGCCCCTTGCAAGACCCCAGATGAACCACAAAAGCAGTTTTGAAGGAATCGTGCAGCTGCTCCAGTACATCGGCAATCTTGAGCACCCCTCCCCCCGAAATATCTTGCCTCCATGCTTCCTGCAGCTTGTTGAGAGGATGATCCGGGTCCTGCCCGGAGGGTCCCAGGCACAGAGCCTGGTGGTACTGATCCCATGCGGCCTGATGGCACTCGGGACTGCAATAGGTCACCTAGGGAGCAATGAAGAAAAGTCATGCTCTTCGCCAGGCGAGCATCAGAGTAAGTACGTAAGTGGTGTCAAAGAAAACAGCAGTGTTTGGTTCTCAGCATTAATCGGGGCCAACTGTTAAGGATCATTTGCTTAGCAGAACGTGTGAGCGGACAAGGTGTGGGGCTGCAGAGGGGGTACACCTTATCAAGATGTTTTTGGCTCCTGTTCTCAGCCTGGGGGACCTAAAATAAGAGCCGGTTCTCAGACCGACAAGCATTCGGGAGGCGGTTGTGTCAACAGCCGGCTGCAAACTTCCTCGTGAGCAGTGACCGTTCCGACCACCTTAACAGATCCCAGGAAGGCTGCCACCACAAAAATCTGTAAGTCTCCACCCTAACATGCAGATTGGTTGTAAACGGCAAGTAGTTCAGCTGCTGGAAGTCTGGTAACTCCTCCCACTCTTTGCCATAAATCTCGCTAAAGACAACTCTGAGAAATCGGACTGGGAAAGAATCAGTTTGGGGCAGCTGCTAAAGAGCCTGTACGCTGATTTCCAGGACACTCTCAGCGCATGCCCTGATTTGTTTATTTTATATCGCCATATATAAAGATTCTGGATGGTGTATAAACAATATTCATGTGTGTGGTTTTCTCCTTGGTAGTTCCCTAACTGATTGATCCTTGAATTGACTGATTGGTAGTTCCTTGAACTAGTAGTAATTCAGTAATAGTAGTAGAGCTAGGAACTAGTAATAGTCCTAGGAACTACCAAGAAACTCCTTGGTAGTTCCTTGATTGATTGATCCTTGAATCAAGGAACTACCAAGGAGAAAAGCCAGCATGGATAGGGCAAACCACTGGATATAAACAGGGAGCAAATGCCACACTCCCTCTTTGCACTGATGATGTTACCCAGTCAGGCAATGCAACGTCTGCAAGCAAACAGCCAGGCTCGGAGAGCACTAAGGGCTCCACAGTTACTACTGTGGTCACCTAACACAGCTTTGATACCAAACACCTGTTTAAAGAGGAATGCCTTTAACCATTCCTTGAATGCTGGAAGCGATGGGGCTAGGCAGGGGCAACCCCAAGAAGGCCTTCCGCCTGGTCCAGATTCCCCTCATGTCCCACCAGGAGAGTTTAGAAAGCCCTACCAACCATAGGGAGAACTCTCTGCCGCCAAGTGCCTTACAGTCTTGTAAGATGGATCAGTATTGGGTGACTGGAATTTCCTTGTTTGTATGTTCCTCTGATGTATTGGTATGTCTGTACCTGGCTGCGTGTTCTCATGATGTTTTTAATTCTGTAAGCCACCTCGAGTCTTCAGTTTGGCAGCCTTATAAATCTCATAGGTCATTATTATTATTATTATTATTTCTGATTTTTGAGAGGCTGCAGGTTACTGGAGTGGGTGGGAAAAGGCAAAGGGAACTCAAGTCCCATAGCCTTCCTCAACCTGGGTGCCACATGTGTGACCTCCAACTCCCAGAATTCTCAGCCACAGCTGTGCTGGCTGGGGGATTCTGGGAGCTGGAGGTCCATGCCCCTGGAAGCCACGCAAGGCAGGGAAAGTGTTCTGTATCTTCTTACTCATTCAGAGCCTTTGAGTAGAAGCCTTACAGTGATTTTCTTTAGAATGGGACTGAGAGGTAAGACTTTGCTGTCGATTGAGCAAGCAAATGACCCTCAGTGAACTGCTTTTGTTTTTTAATGGCACGCACACAGACACACCCCAGCCAATCTTGGTTTACCTGGCAGTTGGCACAGCACCGATGGAGGTCCTTCCGAATGCTGCACTTCCCTGGGTGAGGAAGTAACTGAAATCTTCCGAGCAGCCTTTGTGCGTTTTCCTCGGCCGTTTCTAGGGCTCGTAAGCAGTGGTCACAGGCTGAAAGGAAAGGGGGGGGGGACAGATTGGCCCCCCAGCTCTGCTAAAATTGCCTCTAGACTTGTGGACAAACCACACACCCCTTTCTAACATTCAGGCACTAAACAGAAAACAGTGTCCCGACAGCCACCACATCTCATCCTGGGCTTTCCCAAGCAACTGTTAATAAGAGGACCGACAACGATAACAGTATCAAGATTATCATCTTCCCATTACAGGAAAAACAGATTTTGGGGAAGAGTTTCAATAGAAAAACAGCTGATGGGAGAGACCACCCCAGCCTCTCTGTTGCCCTGCTGAAGCAATGAACATTGAGATTTTCTTTCCAGGAATCTGGCAAAACCCATCGTGAGTGTCCTCTTGCCCAACTTCACACTTTCTGGATACACAGATACAATTCCCAGAATTCCACAGCACAGCTGCAGAGCATTCTGGGAGTTGTGGTCTCAATATTTTGGGAGGGCAACAGAAAGCTGTGGTTGCCCAACACTGTTCATCCTTACTGGCAGCCCTTAAGGTGAGGTTAAAGTGAGGACACCAGATTGGGGAATACGGGCAGTCTTTGCTTAACTTCCCTGACTGGGACTGGCAACTCTGTTGGAAGTGGCGCAGTTATTGAGCGCAACGTCACATGACGACATCATTTCCAGCACTTCTGGCCCAGGTTGTTAAGTGAGGACTTCACATGATCATGATTTCCAACTTCCTGCTGGCTTCCCCATTGACTTTGCTTGTGGGAAGCCAGCAGGGAGGGTGGGAAATGGCAATCACGTGATTGTGGGACGCTAAATGATCAGAAATGCAGGCTGGTCGCTGGGCGCCTGAATTGTGATCACGTGACCGTGGGGATGCCAGGCAGGTCATAAATGCGAGGAGCAGTTGTAACTACCACTCGTTCAGCGCCGTTGTAACTTTCAATGGTCACTGAACAAGTGGTGGTTAAGCGAGGACTACATCAGGCACTCCTCATCTTCCATCCATTCCTTCAGCTACCATTCAAAGTTATGGCGGTGCTGAAAAAATGGACGTACAACAGGTCCTCAAAGTTCCAGCCATCGCAGCATCCCTGCAGTCACATGATTGCGAGCCGGGCGCTCGGGTATCTGGCTCACGATTATGACATCGCCGGGAGCTGCGGTCACATGATCGCCATTTGCGACCTTCTGTGCCGGCTTCCCACAAGCAGTCAATGGGGAAGGTAGCGAGTCGCTCCGGCCCACAGCGTCCCCCCACCCACGTGTAGCCTCTGCCTGCCCTCCCCCGCCCCCATGGCACCCCTGCACTCCTTACCCGGGACTCCCACTTCTTCCCGCTTAATGACCCACGCCTCTGGGGGCGACGGGGCAGCCAGGACTGCCACCACTAAGCGATGAAGCTACATGACATCGTGATTTACGGCCACGTCGCTCAGCGACTGCAGTCCCGGTTCGTAACCCAAGGACTGCCTGTACCTCCACTGTAATCCCTAGACCCGGGGGGCATGGCTGGTGGGGAGAACAGTCACAAGGGGCCGGAAAACAACCAGAGAAAAATGCTCCCATGGTGCATGCAGAGAAAACACCATTATTTCCAATAATTACTATTGTTATCTAATCTAATATCATCTCATAACCATCATTGTCAGCAGAGATTTTCAGGGTGCTTCCTTGGGCCAGAAGACAGCGGAAGTTCGCTTACCTCTGTATCTATACAGGGCATTCCAAAGAAACTGGGCCGACACCACAGGCTTCTCCACAAAAATTGTGTCCCCTTTGCGGATATTTCTGGTGGCAAAAAGTCCTTTCCCCTTTAAGTGGAGACAAGAAAGGCAATTCAGGAAGCCTCCAGGGCTTGTCTTTTGCAGGGAGGGTGAGCCCAGAAATCAGGTCTTAGCTAATTGCCTGGGGAAAGAGTGCAGAAATACTTGCAGCTGATCATCACAGCGCTCTTTGGGAAGGAATACCAACAGGCAATCCTCCCCCCTCCTGGAGTTTGGAAGCATGCTTTAAGAGGTGTGGACTTCAACTCCCAGAATTCCCTAGTTGGCATGCTTTAAGAGGTGTGGACTTCAACTCCCAGAATTCCCCAGTTGGCATGCTTTAAGAGGTATGGACTTCAACTCCCAGAATTCCCCAGTTGGCATGCTTTAAGAGGTGTGGACTTCAACTCCCAGAATTCCCCAGCCAGCCATGCTGGCTGGGAATTCTGGAAGTTGAAGTCCACACGCCTTAAAATTGCTGAGGTTAAGAAACACTACCCTAAGGCACCCAGTTGTGTCCTTGAGGCACAGTGTGATTGAATTTACATTTCAGTTTTTTTATCCCCCCCACCCCGCAGCTTCCGCTGGGATTCCAGAGTGTGTTTCATTTACCATTATGTAGCAAAATACCCCGGGCGTGTGGATTTCTTTTCCCTGCAATCCCTTCTCTTAGACTGTACTTTCTTGCGAGTTGCTGAATTTTGCCATACAGCTCCTAAAACTAGGTGGAAGCAGACACCTTCCACGTCATGGCCATTTTGCTATGGTTAGGGACAAAGTTTTAAACAATACCACGATTTTTCAGTACCCTCCGTTTTTAGGTTATTCTTCGCAGAGTTTCTAGGTCCTTTCAGTTTAATATTGACAACGGTGTGCCATGTCCCTACATAGACAGTAATCAAGATTGATCTCTCCTATGTACTGTAGCGCTGTTGTTAGATGCTTTCTGTTCTTGTCTGTGTGCTGGTCTTTGACAGAAATAAAGAATTGATCGATCGACCGATCGTCGATCGATGGAAGAGAGATGCAGCTCAGGAGAGCTTCGGCCTTCAAACGTGTTGGTCAGAAAAGCTGCCACCAGACTCCTTTATGACCGGAACGCTTGGAGAGGAGCCACGGAGGAAAAACTCCCCCCAGGAAAGATAGTTCGTGCAAGGATCTCATCCTATCAATACCAATTACTCTCTCCCCGCCCCTCACCAAGACTTTGGCCCCCTGGCCCAACCCAGCGGAAGTAGCAAAGCCTGGCTAGCTCCTAACGCCTGCACGGACCGCAGCCCTGACCACTAGCCAGGTTTCGGCGATCAGGGCCAGGGCCAGGGCCAGGGCCAGGGCGCACGTGGCGGACGCGCAGCTGGGGAGGGGCGAGGGGTCCCCGCTCCCGCGAGTCCCCCCGTCCCTCCCTGCCCCCCAGCCCTTCGGAAGGGTTGCAGCAAGGCGGCCCAGCCGGAGCCGGCCCGGAGCGCCAAGCCCCAGCCCGGCGCGCGCCACGCCGGACAGACTGCGCCGCCGCGGGCGCCCGCTTGCCGCTCCCGCCCCACCCAGCCGGGCCGGCGCGACGGCTCCAGGCGCGGCTCGCGGGGCTCACCTTGGCGCCGCCGGTCAGGCGCAGCTCCAGGGCGCGGCGGGCTTGGCCGGGCGCGTCCAGGCAGAAGGAGAAGGGGTCGCCGGTGGGAGCCGCCATCTTCGCCCGCTCTGGCCGGCCCGCCGGGAGGAGGAGCCGGCCCGCCCGGTCCGGCCCCACCCCGGTCCAGCCTCGCCTCGGCGGCACGCGGGGGGCGCCCGCAGGCCCGGAGAGCGAGCCGCGCCGGCCGGCAACCTGGCGCCCGGCCGCCCGCCCGCCGCTTCCTCCTTCCCGGCCGCCGCGGCGACGACCCTCCTTGGCGAGCCGCCCCCCGCTGGGAGGAGGTGCCAGCCTGGCACGCGCGATTGCGAGCCCCGGCCGGTTTGCGCACGGCTGGGCTCGCGCCAAGCCGCGGCCCCGGTGGCCGGAGAGGGGCAAGGGAGGGACAGGCGGGCCCAGCTGGCTACTCTGGACCGACCCGCTGCAGCCGGGAGCAGCTTGGCAGCTTCCGCCCAGAAGATGCCCTGGAGCCTTCCCCTAATTGGGTCATCTTTTTTTTTTAAACCTGGACCGAGCCACCAGCTTCCCCCCCTTGGGGTTTGCTGTTCCCCGTCCCAGCAGGTGGCTTGCAGGTATACTGCTCCTGAAACTGAAGGCTCCCCTTAGCTTAGGAATTCCTGGTGGCCCAAAGGTCCCCCCCCCAACACGGCTTCGATGTTTCTCAACCTTAGCCACTTTAAGATGGGTGGACTTCAACTCCCAGAATCCCCCAAATGGCATCTCAATCTGATCATCATCTGAAGATGATGATAAAGCAAGCTGTATTAGAAGGCAGGTATAAAAAGATACCCTAGGGCAGTGTTTCTCAACCTTAGCCACTTTAAGATGGGTGGACTTCAACTCCCAGAATCCCCTAGCTAGCATAGCTGGGAGAATTCTGTGAGTTGAAGTCCACCCATCTTAAAATGGCTAAGGTCAAGAAACATGGGTCTAGATTAATTCTTCCAGAGTTGAAAGAGTGTCTGTAGGGCGTGATAGATCATCACTCCACCTTGCTTGGCGAGTTCAGATGAAGGCCCTGTCTAGAGGCCGGAAAATGCCTCCAGGAGATGCCGCATAACGAAAGCGGCAATTTTTTTTGCTCCTTGTCCCAGAAATTGGCCTTTTAGGGTAGACTGCTTCTGAACCCAGTGCTTCTGCAGGACTGTCACAACCCGCGAACAGCTTCTGTCCTCCCTTAGAAGCACATTCTAAAAAGTAATGCAGTTATTTGCAAAGTGCCTTGATTGCTGATTGATTTCGTCAGATGTCTGTGTGTTGCAGGATTTGGGGGAGGGGGACAGCGACTATCTGATTTTCTCAGATTTTTCCCCACGCTGCTGGATCGGACAAAGGGGCCTTTCCTTCCAGAATTCTTCCACAGGGATCACCCAGATCAGCCCCACTCCCTCACATTTCCCTGCTAATATTCCCAGCACCTGCATTGCAAACGTGGTGGGCCTCTAAAACAGGAGGGAAGGCCCAGCTCTCCTCAAGCTGTTTCAGTTGGTGGCCCTCCCTGGATCTTGTGGAAGTGAGTTCCACAGCTTCATCGTGCTGCGGGTACAGCAGTTCTTCATATTATGCATTATTGCCACCTTGCCGGGCACAAGAAGAAAAACATTTGTGGAAACAAGCTTCAAAATTGAGACCGCTTATGTGTGCATAAGGACAGCAGATGAAGGGCAGGGACCACAGCCAGGACGATGGCTAAGGATGCTCATAATGCTTCAGCAAAATCTTTGTTCAGTCTCCCCAGCTCTTTGCATTCAGAAATAGTTTAGATGTTTAGATATACATACCCCATGTATGTTTTTGCCAGGTGTACTGTATGTGATTTTTATCCTCTACTTTACTGGTGTTGCTTTTAAAGTATTAACTGCCCAAGTTGTTTAGAGTTGGAGGGCCTCTCAGTTTAACAAATAAATGAACTTCTCCAGAAATCATTGCGTATAAACTGGGATAGGTGACCCCAGGCTGACCTGAGCCCTTTACATACACCAGAGCTATTACGGTACAGCCCCTAGCCAGCTTGGGTTAATTGCAAAAAGTTGAGGAGGGTCAAACCTGGTGGTGCTTGGATGGGAGACCACTAGGAGATCCTGGGATTGGAGGGTGGACTCAGGAGTCAAAAATACATCAAGGAAGCAGCCCATCTCCATTGCCCAGAAAACCGCCCAGCCACACCTACAAAGTCAACACAACATCTGCTCATTTAAAAGGAAACTTTTATAGCTGCCTTTTACTCAAAGCATTGTGAGGACCATTTGGAAATTTGGGGTGTGGGGAGGACAATAACCAAGAATCTCTCCAATGTCAAACCTTTGGGCTCACTTATTTGATGCAGGGGTAAGGCAAATGGCCAGTTTTCAATCCGTGAAATTACCCTGATTGGACTTTATCCCAAATAAAAGGTTTTGGGAGAGAGCGAGATAGAAAAAGGCCCTAAATACCAAGAAAATGGACGTCTTTTTTTAAATTATGTTTCCTTCCATCTGCATTGCAAATTCATACAGAGGAATTAAACAAACAAACCCAAATCAACTGAATTTCTGGGCTGTGATCCAAGATGCCAAGTGCCTCCCAGTTGGGCAACACAGGCCACCAGTTCCCCAGACCCAGTTGCTCTGCTGTCCTAAAAGGACAGGGCACCAAGAAGTGATTCCCTGGAAGATGGGGGAGCCATACTGACCTGTGCTAAGGGAGAATGGGAGAGCAACTGGCAAAGCAGAAGAGCCAAAGAAGTTAGACAATGGGAAAAGTTCTGGGGTTGCTGAGAGAGAAGGGCGAAGGGGATGGGGCATTTCTTCTCATTCACCCCAAACGCAGCCACATTCAGGGCATCCCATCTCAACGGTCAAATCTTCCCTGAGCCCAGCAGGACCCCAGCCCCCTCCTGTTTCTTGGGGAGGCCTCCCTTCCCCAACTTGCTGGCTGGGGAGGATGGGGGTTGCTGTCCAAAACCCCTGGAGTCTGCAAAGCTGCTGCTGGGCCAGAGCTGAGGGCTCCAGCGGGGTCCGTTTTTGCCACTCAGCACTGGCCAGAATGAAGCTGCGGGCTGGAGAAGAGAAGTGTTCATTTCTTTCCGAGCTGAGCCTTCGCCTGGTCGAGCTTGGCCGCGATGATGGCATCGGTGCACTTGGAAAGGACCAGGTTCATCTCCCCCTCGTTCTTTCGTTCAATGGCGGCTTCGGCAGCCTGGTTGAAGTCCCTGCCACCACAGAGGGTGGGGGGGAATACAGGAAAAAAGAGTTGGAGGCCCAAATTAATGGCGCTTTGTAGCTTATGGGGATACTTCTACAGCAGTTTGCCCACTGAAGAGCGCTAAGCGACTAGTCCTCAAGAGGATGTGTGGAGTAAGCTAGCAGGCTAATCCTCCCCCCCACCCCCATGCTTTCTTTACAAGAATTGAGCTTTCCTTCTAAAGTGGCGCCTATCCCGTATTTTAAAGGTGTCTGTAACAAATACAACCAGTGCACCACTGGTTCCAAAGCACCTGTCCCATTTTGGGTCCAAACTCTGCACTTCAGCTGCCACCGTGAAATCACAAATTTGGGTGGGTCCACTGAGGCCATCTAATTCAGTGCTCCTCAACCTTGGCAACTTTAAGATGGGTGGACTTCAGCTCCCAGAATTCCCCAGCCAGCACATGCTGGCTGGGGAATTCTGGGAGCTGAAGTCCACCCATCTTAAAGTTGCCAAGGTTGAGGAGCACTGGCCGAGAAGGGGAAGAACCAAGGACCCTCATGTCCCCTCTTGGCCATCTTCAATCTCTCTTTCCAGGATTTCAATTCCAGTCCATGAGGACTTTGGCTTAAAACCCACCCCATTTGACGACAGGTTCAGACAAGCAGGAGCAGACGCCAAGAAGGGCTTCAAAGATAATCGGGGCCTGACCCCAACGTCTCAGGTCCCACCCTGTCAGCTTTCTTCTCTTCCTCCTCTTGCTGTTGCTGGAGGTTGGTGCCTTAGGAACCTGCCCCCCAGGGAAGAAGAACCTCATGGGGCCGAGATTCCATCAGGGGCCACGCGTGCAACATACCCCACCAGAAGGAAAGCTTTCACTTTCTGCTCAGGGGTCACCCGGGCAGCATATTTCTTGGCCTCGCTCTGATTGCAATACTTCATGCTGATCTCTGCGAAGGGCTACAAGAGAAGAAAAGGGACCACCAGGTGACCACATGCAAAGGGCTGTGCAAATCACAGAAGATCCACCAAGCCGACTCTCGTTTTCTTTCAGGCCTTGGACCCCCTTCGGTTGAAGCTTCTACCAAGGAAAATGGTGAGGAACTTTAAGAGGGAGGGGAGATTATAGGTTTGCTAATATCTGCTGCAGAAGTCGTAATATTTCATAACCTTAGTTTTTTTTTCCCTTTCTTTTTTTTCTTGCTTCTCTTTCTTCTTTTTCCCCCCTTCCTCTTTCTTTAGATTTATCACTGACTTTATGTAAAGTCCTCAATAAATATAAAGAAAATGGCGAGGAACTGAGGTCTGGCCTTGAGAAAGGGCTGCGAGAGGAAACTGTTACTCAGCCCTGGGGAAGAACACGCAAGAGTTTTCGAACTTGGCCTTATTGCCCCTAAAAAGAGGCAGTGAAGATTGTGGACAGGCTTCCAAGATTCAGTCCAGAGACCCTGGAATGGTGTTTCCCCACTATGGACTTCAACTCCCAGAATTCTCATCCATGGCTATGCTGGCTCTGGAATTATGGGATTTCAGGTCCCCACACCTGGAAATGCCCAAGGCTGGGAAACCCTGCTCTACAAAAATCCAGGAGCATTTTATTCCTGGAATCCTGGTGGCGTCTTTTTCTTGATCTGACTTACTTTTCGATAGGGCTATTTTCATGAATGCTGGTAGAGTTCAAGCACGTTGAGTAAGAAAACAGATGCCTTTCCCCCGTCATCTCCCTTCTCACCAAGTAGCTGACAGGTGACTTTTTGGACTTGGAGAACTTCTCTAGGTCTTCCCAGGCCCCCTGCTCTGCCAAGGCGCTGATCTTCAGCCACCAGAACCTGTCAAGATGTCAAGGGAAAAGACCAAGAAACAACATCTGTCTCCAACCTGAGGTTCTCCAGATGTGTTGGAAGACACATCCGGCTTAAGGGAAGCAGACGCAGAATATGTTGGGTATCTCACAGAATAATGGCTGGTCCTCCGGTCCACCTTCAGGCAGGGTTTAAGCCCTCTGGAAGCTCACTGCCCAAGATTAAGCAAACCAGCTCAACTCTGGAATCGGGTGACCAAAATCCAGTTTGTTTAAAGAAAAAAAATGCCGCATTAATTGCAACTGTCTTGGCCCATTTTGTAATAAAATGGAGCAACCTTGTGGGAAGAAGTCCCAGAAGCAAACTTTTTGCATGCCAAGGGGTTTACAACTTTGGTTTACATCCTTTGCACTGAAACCTATTTAATGCACAAGAACAAGCACTCATGTAGTTAAGATGGAAATGCCAGGTCTTTGTAACAAATAACCCAAGAATTCTGAAACTGACCCAGTGGACTGGGCGTGGCTTTCCTACCCCACGTAGCAGAAAGGGGTCTTGCTACTCTACCACATGACAGAACGCGGCCTGGAACCAGCTTACACCTCTGTGTCCGTACGCTACTTCCTGATCAGCAACCTGCAGATTGGCTTACTGTCTCGAGTCACCTGGAGAGAGATTTGCTCTGCCAGCCCTGAGATAGATTTATATATTTATTGCTCTGGGAACGGAAGCAGAACCACAATTCTGACCTGCCGCGCTGCAGACAACAGGCCTGCCCCTTTCAAACCAGCTGAGGGTCAGTCCCTTCGCGCTGTGATTCCCAGACCATGGCACAGCCCAGGGACCATTCTCACCGTTTATCGGGGATCCTGAAGTCACGGTAGAGCTGCTCAGCCTGCTTCTGCTTCCCATCCAGGATAAGGTTGTAGACGGTGTCATGGAGGGAAAGGTCCACGTAGGGCTTGTCGAAGTCGTCCTGAAATCGACGCTGCTGGCGCAGCAGCTTTATCTGGTCTTCGGTGGCCTGGTGAGCAGACAGCGGAGAAGGCCTGGCTTTTCAGACATGGCCAAGGATAGGGAACCAGGGCTCCAGCAGGGTTGGCAACTTGCAGCCCGTCAGTGACAACCTCCCCACCCCCCCGATCCCTGGAACTCAAAAGCACGAGGGTTACCTTTTGGCAAGGCCATTTTCAAAATCCAGAATTAAAGGTCCAAATGGGAATGCTGGAGAACTCTTTTTCCAGCCCCAGTCTTTGCCCAGCAATTTCCCCAAGACAGAAGAATGTCAAGGATGGAATGAGATCCACCTGCCTCGTGGAGTAAGATCTGTAACTCCATTTCATTTGATCTTATTGGTCCAATCTCTTGCCTGCCTCTGATCTCCCTTCCACAACCTCCCTGTAGGGTAGGCTGGGCTAAGAGTGAATTATGGCTCAGTCACCCACGGAGCTTCCGGGGGGAGGGAGGGCTTGGAGTCCCCCAGACCTTGTCCACAACCACTGTGTAATTCTGGCACTCTGTGCTTTTCTTTTATTTATTCGTTTATTCCTCAAATTTATACTACTGCCCATCTCCCCCCAAAGAGGGACTCTTGCTAGGGAACTCAAGGACTCAAGGACTAATGTTGGAAGTGTCATTATCCCATGAATCCCCCCTACCCCCGCATATGGGAGGTTTTGCCACACAGCCCCACAACTTTGTAAGGGGTTCTGGGTAATCCCCAGGCTGTTTCTTTGTTCACATGAAGTGTCCTTTCCCAACCTGACATCTTCTAGATCAGTGTTTTTCAAACTGGGCAACTTTACGATGGGTGGACTTCAACTCCCAGAATTCCCCAGCCAGCATAGCTATGCTGGCTGGGGAATTCTGGGAGTTGAAGTCCACCCATCGTAAAGTTGCCCAGTTTGAAAAAACACTTTTTCTAAATCTGGAATTGCAGCTCCCAGGATTTCCAGCCAACGCCGATGTGGAGGTCCTGCAGCTTCACGTCACCAAAGAACACAGCAGGCTGACTGGAAACCCCTTATAGTTCTTTTGCACAAAACAGAAAAAAAAATGCATTTATGGCTTGTGGCTTTAATGATTAGGAAAAAAAATGGATAATTGAAAAAAAAAATGAACTTTTTTTGTCATCGTAGAGTAAGATAATTTTGCAATCATATTTGCTGTGGAGAAAATGGGAAGCTGCTGCTTTCTATTTCTTTTTATTCTGTAACGTTTATTTTTTCCTTTTCTCTTTTTTTTCTTTGTTCTCTCTATTTGGTATTAGCTGGTGTTAGTTTTTAGGTTCTCTTCAAAACTTTTAATAAAATGTATATATATAAAAAAAAACCAAAGTGCACAGTTGGCTGGAATTAATGGCCAGCTGGGGAAACCTACTTAGATCTAGTGGGGCCTGATCCACCAGCCTCACTCTGGACCCATTTCCAACTGTTCAAGAAAGCACCCCGCAAAAAACCAAGGAAGAAATCGCACAGTGGTGTCCTGTCCTTTCTTTCAGCTGCTCTTCCTCACACACCTGGGGAAGACCCTTCAGCTGCCCACATAAACGTGAGTCTAAAAACTGCTACCCCGGATCAAGATCTCCTTGACCCACGGCGCCTGGTGCCCTCACCTTGGCTGCAAACTCATTCTTGGCTTTGTAGTACTCATCAACCGCGTTCTGCAGGCTGGCCACACGCCCCTCAATCCACTGAGGAAGAAAGTACATCCGGCAGGGTTAATCCAGTCTGGGAGAATCTGCCTGCAGCAGAAAGCACTTAAAAAAAAAAAATCAGAGCAGTAACAAGATACTGGCTCTGTCCTTTCATGAAGCGTTAACTGGTTGCCTGGGTTTAGCTAAGCACCATGTGTGGGCCCAGCCATAGCAGTTTATAAACCGTGGTCACAGCATCGTGTTTAGTCTGAGCCAAATCACTATGACCCACTCAACAAACCAGGCCTTCCTTAAGTCGGAAAAATGCAGCTCTCCACCATATTTTCCAGATCTGAGATGTTGAGATTCAGGGGATAGGCAATCTCTACCTTTCTGCCCCCCTCACAGGCTCATCGTAGGCAACCTGGCTAATTTCCATGCCCCTTCTTGCTTGATTCCTCCCCCACACCCGGAGACAGCAACAAGGAGCTCTGCAAAATTGTCCACCTCCCTTTCGAAACCCTCCTTGCCCCTTTCTTCCAGGCCCACTTTCTGAGATTTCAACCGGCACCTTAAGGACTAGAAGCTTCCAGAGGGCAACGGGGGGGTCATTAAGGAGGGAGGAGAGTGAGCAGTTGTTGGTCTGTCTTCCCTTTTGAAAACAAATGCAAAAGATTCCCAGGTTGTTCAGAGAACGTGCGATGCCGGTGTGAAAATATATTTTCTTGTCGGTCTCCTGGGGGCACCCTCTGGATCTCATTCTGCCAGCCCTAACTCGGCGCCTGCGGCCCCCTTGCCACGTTCCAAGGGCACCCACCTTCTCGCTGACGTAGCTGCTGCGGACGTGGAAGTTCCCAAGTTCCTGGTGGTTGTCGTCTTGGTTGTAAAGCTCTTTGAGGGTGTTCGGTTCCTTATGTTTGCAGAACTGGGGATTGGCAAATCCAGCATTAAGGGTGGTAAATCCAGGGGAAAGCAGTGCCCGCCTCGGGGAGGGGGTGGGAAATTCTATGAGAAACCTCCCCGTAACACAAATAAAGCCAACAGTTCAGGAGGTAATCAATGAGCCTGTTTGGGTGTAGGGCGGACCAGAACTGGGAGACCATGAGTTCTAGTCCTGCCTTCAGCATGGGAGATCCCTGGCTGATTTGGGCCAGCCATTCTCCTCCAGCCCAACCCACCTTGCAGGGTTGTTGTGGGGCAAAAAGGAGGCAGAAGCATGATATATGCCTTGAGTTGTCCACAGTACAGGTAGTCCTTGCTTAACAACCACAACTGAGACCAGCATTTCGGTTGCTAAGCAAAGCGGCCATTATGCGAATCTGATGAGATTTTATGACCTTTTTTGGGGCAGTCATTAAGCGAATCATCGTGGGCATTAAGCGAACCACATAGTCGTTAAGTGAATCATTCAGTTCCCCATTGATTTTGCTTGCCAGAAGCCAGCCGGGAAGATAAAAAATGGCGAACGTGTGACCATGGGATGCTGGGATGCTCATAAATGCAAACCGGTTGCCAAGCGCCCAAATCATGATCATGTGATCATGGGGATGCTACAACAGTCATAGGTGTGAGAACCAGATGTAAGTCAGTTTTTTCAGCACCATCATAAGTCTGAACCGTCACTAAACAAATGGTTGTTAAGTGAGGACTACCTGTAAAGGTGGGGTATAAATCTATTAATAATCATCATTTTTGTGGATACTCATTTTTCTTTTTAAGATCTTTTTAAGATAGAGTTTTATCTCAATTTTATTTATTTTATTTACTTATTCAGTTTGGACGACTCCAGCTGACTCTGGGTAGTTTGTTAAATAAAAGCCTAGAGTTTTGAAAATAAAATGAGGGCACTCCCGGCGTTCTGAACATCATAGTTTCCGTTCTAATTAAAAGTGATGTTCGAACTGAAGACAAAGAGGTCCATGGCATATCGAGACACTGTCTGGCTGCGAAACCAAGATGAGTATTAAGAAGTTCTCGACTCAGAAAATTCAGTTTTGCAGGGAACATGCACAGTGGTCCTAAGTGATCCTCTCTGTGGCCCATTCTCACACTCCATACTGGTCCAAAGGCTAAGCATGTAATATTTCAGCTGCAGAAAACATGCAAATCGTTTGAAATATCTGAAGGTGCTTTCAAGGTGTTAATCCACAGCATTTTCTGGCCACTCTGTCAATTTCCTTCTCCATCAAGAGACAGGGAACACTCTACAGCAGTGTTTCTCAACCTTGGCAAGTTTAAGACGGGTGGACTTCAACTCCCAGAATTCCCCCGCCAGCCATGCATCTTAAAGCAGGCTGGCGGGGGAATTGTGGGAGCTGAAGTCCATGCATCTTAAAGCAGGCTGGCGGGGGAATTGTGGGAGCTGAAGTCCATGCATCTTAAAGCAGGCTGGCGGGGGAATTGTGGGAGCTGAAGTCCATGCATCTTAAAGCAGGCTGGCGGGGGAATTGTGGGAGCTGAAGTCCATGCATCTTAAAGCAGGCTGGCGGGGGAATTCTGGGAGTTGAAGTCCATGCATCTTAAAGCAGGCTGGCGGGGGAATTGTGGGAGCTGAAGTCCATGCATCTTAAAGCAGGCTGGCGGGGGAATTCTGGGAGTTGAAGTCCACCCGTCTTAAACTCGCCAAGGTTGAGAAACACTGCTCTAAAGTTATCAGAGCCCCCCCAACACATTGATTCTTTGGCTGGTTGTGGACCCCACAATCACCCAGGATCGTGCTGCCAACATCTGGAGAGCCATGTATTCCTAAATGTGCAGCCAGGCCAGTGTAAGCAGAGGAGTGCGTGGGCCTCACCTGACGATAGAGGCTCAGAGCAACAGGTTGATTCTGCAGGGCCATGAAGAAATCCCCCCGGCCGAGTTCTTCCTTGAGACACGAGATGACCGTGTAAACTGGGCAGGAGGAAAAGCAGAAATGAGTGGGCAAAGGAAGAAAAAAATTGCCGGCCTGCTCCACCCTCTCGGCTGGGGATGGTCGGGGTTGCAATTTGCAGCCAAGGCAGCAGGTAAATCTGCTCCCGCATTCTTGCTGCAGGATACAAGGAGATGCTAGAAAAATCACTTCTTTTTTCCCTGTGCTTGCCCAGAAATGCTTCAGCATCTCAGCAAAATCCCCAGGCGCTTCAGAGAGACAGGTTGCTAAAATGGATGGACATCCAAGATGCATCTAACAGCTGAGGTCTGGTTTCAAAAAGGGACCATCAGTGGAAATCCACTTTCGACGTGGAGAAGACTCCCCCCCAGGTCAATTCCAGGCAAAAATTCTGCATAGCAGCCCTCAGATTAGCCTTCCCCAACTGATCTCCGAATAGATAGCGGGCCTCTAATGTCTCTCGCAAGACGTTAGAAAGGCGCCTGTTTGGGGAATCAGGAGGAATCTGGTAGCCCCTTTTCGGATTAATACATTTCGTTAAAAGACAGATGTTTGTGAGTTGGAAAGGGGGCCACCAGACTCCTAATTTTTGCCACCAGAGACTAACATGGCTCTTTGTCTACAACAGTGTTTTTCAAACTTGGCAACATGCTGGCTGGGGAATTCTGGGAGCTGAAGTCCACACATCTTAAAGTTGCCAAGTTTGAAAAACACTGGTCTGCAATGTATACAAGAGTGAGGAGGGCAATGCCAGATTAAATTTTTACGAAGAGGGAGAGTCCCTAGTCCTGGCCAAGGCTATGGGCCCACCCCTCACACATTTCCCAGCCCTGCTGGAGGAGCCACACAGAAAAGGAGGGCCCCCCAACCCATTTACCCAGGTCGCTGTCTCCGCTCTCGATGGCTCTGCTCAGCGCCAGGTGGTTCCTTTTCATCTTGAGCAAGAGGGGGACCTGCTTCCCCGGCCGGGGCTCATACTCCAGCAGCTGCAAACAACCAGAGGGTTTCCATCAGGGGAAGGCGGGGAGGGCCCCCCTCTCCTCTGGCATCTGCACCGAGGCCCCGAGCTCAGAGGGTGAACTCCCAGGAAGCACCCCAAGGCCCTGGGATGGAACGTGAGGGCGACCCTGGGGGACAGAGGGAAGGGGAGCAATCGGATAACGGGGGGGGAGCCCACAGCTGCATAACGGGCGGAGGAAGAGGCTCAGAAAGGCTGTAAAAAGAGACGGCGGGAGATTTGTGCTTTCAGACTTGCGAGATGCTGTTAATGTCGCCTCACAATAAAGTAGAATTAGCTCATCTGGTTGTGTTTCCTGTCTGGTCTACCTGGGAGGGCTGACGGGCACCCACCTGCTTTGGGGCACCAGGAAGTGAGAGGAGACGGTTCTCTTGCTAAGTACTTCTATTTGCACTCAGCGATGGGTGTTGTAGTCCAAGACATAGGGAAGGCTCCAGACTGGAGGGGGGGGAGCTTTCTCAGGGGGGGCATGCAATACTATTCAAGTCCAGCGATCAGGCCGTCGCAGCAAAACTTGCTCCGTGCCAAAGCAGCGGGGCAAGAGCGCGTCCCTCTTTTCAGGGGAGGTGGACGGCGGCAAAATTGGAAAAATAAATAGATAAATAAATTCCACCCGCATAACTCGCTGGTGGTGGAATCGCTCCTGCTCCGTTAGTTTGGGATCGTTTTCCTTCTGTTTGCTACTTCAGGATTCCTCAAATGCTCCCGATTTCTGGGCAATGAACTTCAGTGGACCCCAAAAGAAAGGGAAGAATAAATTACATGGATGTAGGTTGCAGGGAGGGAAAAAAAGGAGGCGGGGGGGGTAATATTCAAGTGAACATCCAGCCCCATGCACTGCAAAACCTGAAAAAAAGCCCAGGGCTGGCTGTGCTGGCTGAGGATGATGGGGACTGCTGTCTAGAACAGTGTTTTTCAAGCCTGGCAACTTTAAGATGTGTGGACTCCAACATGGCTGGCTGGGGAATTCTGGGAGTTGGAGTCCACACATCTTAAAGTTGCCAGGCTTGAAAAACACTGGTCCAGCATGCCAACTAGCACAAAGGGGAGTCTTTCAGCTCACTAGCAACGGGCCCTAAAGAATAGTTTCTGCCGAATTATGTCTGGCAGGTTTCTGCAGCGCTCCAATTTAACCTCAGGGGGTTTGTCTCCACCATGATCACATCAGCAGTGGCTTTGTCCGTGCTGGGTGGGCTTGACCCAAGTTGGTCTGCAGAACGTAGATGGAAGCCGAAGCCGTTGGGTGCTTTTCCATGAGGGAGAGAGGAGTCCCTTGCATCTAGAAAGCTAGCATGTCAGGGAAAAGGCCAGGACAGAACCCCTTCCTCTCACCTGCCCATTTTCTATAGAAAAGAAACAGTTCTGGAACGAAAAAGCTTTCGACCCCTAGTAGCCCAGATCAGGGGACCAATATCTGAAAAACTGCAGTTTCCTGCTTCGTGGGTCCTCCTTGCCTGCCAGACACTCCTCTGCATCAGGACCTCTGGACTCCCCCCATTTCCCTCGTACCTTAATAGCCAACTCTGGCCGGTTGCTGTCGTAAGCCTGGCTGGCGATCTCTGAGTACGAAATGCCCACAGTGTCGCCCAGTTTCTGGTTGATGACCTGGGCCAGCTCTTCATCTGATTTGTCTCTCTGTTGTACCTGAGGACAGCGTGGGACATACGTGTGGGCACAAGCACATAATGACAAAGCCGATGCTAAGACATGGCACAGCCGCTTGCCTCGGTACAGGATTCAACGCAGTGCGCTGGGCAACTCGTTAGCACCCCCTAAGGATGCCACTCATTGACGCAGTGTTCTCAAATGATGCTGGCTGGGGAATTCTGGGAGTTGAAGTCCACACATCTTAAAGTTGCCAAGGTTGAGAAACCCTGTTCTAACTGATCCAAGGGGGTGTATATGTGTGAGCAGGTCTTCTCTGCCCTTGCTCCACCACTCAAGGAGGCATCAGGAAAATGCTGTGTAACTTGCATTGGAGAATCCCATTCCCAACTTTTTATTTGTGGCAGCTTCGACACCACAAATTTATTGATTGATTAAATGCAAACAGATGCCGCTTTCACCCCTGTGACTCTGGGGCAGTGCGCGCAATTAAAGACAGATTGTCGAAAGGCTGAGCCAAAGGGTATCCCTGTTAGCCATCCTGTGAATTTCACTGAAGCTGCTTTGGGAGGACGGGGGCTGACGCTTTGAGATGGGTAGGAACCCCTTTGGGCCCACTGGCACCAACTCAGGCACCCGGCAAAGGCTGCAAGGAGAATGCCAGGAATGCCGCTCGTACCTTATAACAGGCCCAGTGGGCCAGGATCCGGCTTATTCCCTGGAACTCAGAGAGACGGACGTACTCACAGATCTTGATGGCGATTGGATAAAGTCTTCTCAGGACCACCCTAAGACGCAAGGGCCAAAGGAACATTTCACACCTCTAGGCTACTCAACCTTTGGATATGCATGGATTTCCAGGGAGCACAGCTCTATCCCCACCTAGAAGCCCAGAGAGCCTCCATCTTCAGGGGCAGGGTATCTTTGGTGACTACCAGTGTTCAGCCTCAGACTCCAGTAGGGGAGGGCTGTCCCTAAACTGATGAGATCAGGCAAGATTTGATGGTTTCCAGATGGAAAAGAGAAAAACAGCCCAAGACATGCAGTAACTGCCCAGAGTCCTTCCTTGTGGAGGAGATGGGTGGTGATAAATTTGATAGATAGATAGATAGATAGATAGATAGATAGATAGATAGATAGATAGATAGATAGATAGATAGATAGATTTATAGGAGGGGGGTTACCTATCCAGCAAAACTTCCTTGGTCAGCTGTTTGTACCTGTAAAGCATCTGTTAAGGAGAAAATATTTTCTAGGTTGGGTTGGTTCAGGTACCCTGAAGGAGGGGAGATGGGAGGCTCGAAAGTTACCCCCCCCCCAGCTATATCCACCCCAAGCGGTCCAGCTCCGTATTGCTTCTATTATAATATGGAAAACCAACGATCTCTCACCAATTAGAAAAGACCTAGGGAAGACTGGTTTTGTACATGGTGACTGCAGCGAGGCTCCTACACGCACAAAGATGGAGAAATCCTGAAACACCCACAATGAAGGAATGGGCTGTAAAGATGATGGAATTTGCAGAAATGGCAAAACTGACCGGTTTGATCAGGGGTAAGACAACAAGGGCTTTTATTAAGTGAAAGGCCAGTTTGCTGTTGTGGTTAAGGCACCAGGCTGGAAACCAGGAGACCCTGAGTTCTAATCCTGCCTTAAGCCAGCTGGGTGACATTGGGCCAGTCACTTTCTCTCAGCCCCAGGAAGGAGGCAATGGCAAACCACTTCTGAGAAACCTTGTAGAGAAAACTGCAGGGACTTGTCCAGGCCGTCTCCGAGAATTGGATGATGGAAGGGATTAAAAAAAAACTTTTATTAAAGACTGGAAACTTTCTATGGACTTTTTGCCAAGAATGGGAAAAAATGATTTGTTGATTCATGGATTTGTTGATTCAAAAGAGTTGGGCATGGGAAGAAGGGAATTATGGTATAATCTTAAGGAGGGAAGTGAGGTGATTTGTTTGTATGTATCTGCTGTAAGACAGATTGGGAGTCACTTATCTTTTCCTTTCTTGTTTATATATCTTTCTTAGCTTCTCGCTTCACTTTCTTCCTTTTTCTTTTCTCTTTTCTTTAATTTCTCTTCTTTACTTTTACTGTACATTATCTTTTACTCTTGTGAAAATTCTTAATAAAAATTATTACGAAAACAACAACCAACCAACCATCTCTCTAACGGGGTGGTGGTGTTCTGTTTATGTTCCTGTGTCCTTCTTCTGAATGTAAATATGCTGGAAATGCTACATTTTGGAAGTCAGGAGCGATAAGGCTCGGATGTTTGGACTGGCAAGTAATCTAGAGAGGCGGCCTATCGTTCTTTGGCTATCAGAGGCCCCAAAGTTGGAATATGGCCTGATGGAGCCACAGCCAAGCTGGAATGAATGACGGGACCAAATCCAGAGGGGCTGAACTGCCCACCTAAGGATGGATCCGAGACAATCAACACCAGCGAGGACTTTGGAGGAGCTAAAAGTGCTGTGTTTCCACCTGGCTGGGAGGGGACTTCACCATCAACCTCCCGATACAAGTCCTGCCTGCTCAACTGGATGTCCAGCTCTTCCCTGCTTCTTCAGTTACTACATTTTCCATTCCCAGCCAACCTGGAGGCTCGCTGGATACAGAGCAGAGGAGTGTCAGACCCTGGTGTCTGTATCTAGGGATCTTTTTCCACCTGTCACTTTCCTTGGGGGTGTCTATGTCTTGTAAGTGGCATGCTTATTGTGTCAGCTTTGCAAAATTCGTTAAGTAAGCTAAAAAAAAAGTAATGGATTTTTTCCTATGATTGAGTCTTGCCTAAAACTGCACCCAGACATTTACAGGGAAGTGAATGTGCATGCTGCAGGTGTCATAGGCTGAGTTGAATATGTTGGGTTAAGGAGCTCACCCAGCCCATAGAGAGGTTTCGGACCAGAGACATGCAGAAAGGGGCACTAGAGCCTAGGGACATCTGTCCCGGAGATCAACTCAACTCAGATCAAACACCTGCTTTTACATGGCAATGCTCTCTACATGGGGCTGCCCTTGAAAAGTATCCCAAAGCTTCGGTTAGTTCAAAATGCGGCAGCCCGCATGGTTTTGTGCAAGCCAAGATTTGCACATGTGTCACCTCTCTTGCGGGAGCTGCATTGCGTGCCAGTTTGCTTCCGGGTCCAATTCAAGGTGCTGATTAACACCTTTAAAGCCCTACATGGCTTGGGGCCAGATTATTTGAAGGGCCACCTGTTCCAAGTTACATCTACCCAACCCACCAGATCGGGGAGGTGGGGTATGTTACGGGTTTGCCCTCCCTTAAGGAGGTCCATCTAGTGGGACCAAGAAGAAGGGCCTTCTCTGTTGTGGCTCCCTCCCTGTGGAACATCATCCCCACAGAGATAAAACTGGCCCCCTTAATACTCTTCCGAAAGGCCCTGAAGGCATGGTTTTGCCAGTGGGCCTGGGGATCCCAGGTGGATGCGGAGCCCATCAAGTGGTTTGTCTGAATTTACTGTTGCCGCCAGGTGGGTGGGGGTGTAGTGGGTTTTGTATTTGGGGTTTTATTTCTGTAAGATGTCTGGAGTCACCTGTGAGTGAGTTTGGTGGCCATACAACATAAATAAATAAATAAATGGCATCTTGGTGGGAAATGGGGACACCGGATCTTACCTGAGTGAGTGGTTGGCAATAAATTGTAAACATCCCCCCTTTGCACCCTGAAACGGGAGGCAGGAAAGCCAAATCCGCTGCCCTTTCAGTTCAGCCATAAGGAAAGGATACTGATCGAAGCTGAGGGGGATCCCAATTTGGTAATCTCGGACGGCGTTAAGCACCCGCAGATCTCGGCATGTTTGAACAAAGTTTTCAGGTGGAAATTTGTCAATGAAGCATTTCCCAAAGGAGGCTGCCTAAGGGTGTGGAAGGAAAGAGTGAATGAAGTTTCTTTTTTTTTCCCTTAAAGGCCAGGATCCTAGTCCTCATGGTGGCAGGGGGAGTTGGAAAGCACCAGAACCGTGTCTGCTGAAGTCTTTTGGGTACATGAAGAGAACTTTTAAAGGCCAGGAATTGGGGAGTTCTAGTTCCCGGTCTGAGAGCAGAGCCCAGTTCTCTTGCCCTACAGCAAAAATGTCTGACTTTGTCCACCCACCCACCCAGTGACAAAGGGTAGGGAGAGGGATTGCCCTGGCAATTTGAACCCAGGACGATCTAGCCCAGTGTTTTTCAAACTTGGCCACTTGAAGATGGGTGGACTTCAACTCCCACGGCTGGCTGGGGAATTCTGGGAGTTGAAGTCCACCCATCTTCAAGTGGCCAAGTTTGAAAAACACGGCCAGCCCAACACGCCCCCTGTTCTGCCACCTGAGTGGAGGGCTGGGTCCTGCTGCAGCACGGGAAGAATCCTGCAGGGATTTCCCTGCTCCCTTACCTGGAGCAGAGCTTTCTGGATATTTGGGGCATGTTCGTAGCTGGCTGCTTTAATACACTGCTCTACCGCCTCTGGAAGCAGTTTCTGCTCCTTGATCTCCCGCAGGTATTCATCAGCCTTCTGGCTCTCTTTCTGATAGGAGAGGAATAAGGAAACCTTCCGGGATCTAAACCAGCTTTTCCCACCCTGGGTCAGACGGCCACACACAAATGCACTCACCCAGACTCCCAGCTGTTCTGGGCCCCAAAGTGCTTCCCTCCCAACATTCAACCAGGTCCTCAACCTGGCAGCCCCACCCTCACTCCCAGCATCCTCTGTCTTTGCTGGGTTCCAAGCTACAACCTTTCCAAAGGACTACAGGTAGTCCTTGACTTATGGCCGTTCATTTAACAATGGTTCAAAGTTACGACGGCCTTGGAAAAAGTGTTTTACGACCATTGCACCACCCCTGTGGTCATGGGATTGCCATTTGGGCACTTGGCAACCAGCTTGCATTTATGATGGGTTGCAGCGTCCTGTGATCACACGATCACGATTTGTGATCTTTTTTGCTGGTTTCTGGCAAAAAACGTCCATTGAGGAAGCTGGATTTGCTTAATGACTGTGGGGATTTGCTTAATGACCCATGATTCCCTTAACAACCATCATAAAAATGGTCGTAAAATCAGGTCCGGTCATGTGGTGACTCAACTTACAACCACGATGACTTATGACAGAAATTCTGGTCCCAATTGTGGTCGTAGGTTGAGGACTCCTTGTATTCTGATTTCTGTGCCCCAGGAGAAGCCTGCTGGGCTCTGGGACTGTACTGGAATTAATGCCATTTGGACTACGAAAAGCAGTCGCCACCAGTTTGGCTGGATGGCCAGGGTGCCATTTTTGAGTTTTAGGCAAATGGTTTCAAATGCTGTCCTGCCCTTTGCAGAGAAATTGGGATAGTTGGGGCAGGGGAGCAGGGGGCTGGACCGATGCTAACATTTCATCCCCAGGATGGTACTGACAAAGGAGACCTTTCTAGCTTTCCTTTCTTCCTCCCACCCTCCTCACCCACTGCAGATTACTTGATTTACGTGTTCATTAATCAGTCGTATTTCTGTGGGCCCCCATCTCACCCATGGCACATCACCTCATATTCCTTCTGAGCTTCGAGCAGCAATGCCCCTGGCGACATGGAGGCAATTTTGAAGATCTCCTCGCTGGCCTCTGCAAGAGAAACAGGGGTGGGCCCGCTGGCTGGGCTGCTCTGCCGCAGCACGCTCTGGAGAGCCTCAGCTCTCACAGTTTAAAGTGGGGGGTGGAGTTTCTAGTCCGGTCTGCTGACAGGCACCCCAGGAAAACCCACCTGGGATCTCATGGAGGAACTCGTGGGTGGAGCGGGAGAAAATGCGCACCCCGTCCAGCTCTGGGACAAGGTACGAATCCTCACTGAGAGGGTATCTACGGGTCAGCATTAAGGAGCCGTGGAGCTGGTCTTTGGAAACCAACAGAGCAGAGGGCCTCTGCTGAGAACAACCAACCCCCCCATTGCCCCCCTCCCCTGTGAGACACCCGTTTCTCGTAAGTTGGAGACCTCTTTCCAGCAGATGGGCAAGCCACATCCAAAGGTAGACTGGCTCAAACCACGGCGGCTCAGTATTCTCCCTGGGCTCTTCTCTGCCACCTCCATAAACTGGAAACCCATTTCTCCAGTGGTTCTGGAGGCTGGGAATGCAAAGAAGCGCCTTTCCAAATAAAGGCCCTAAACCTCACAGGTTCTGCGGTCCTTTTGTGGTTATCGCTCCTTCGTTTGAGGGGAGTCTGTGGATATCACTTGGATGCCCTGCCGTAGACTTTTCTTCTCCCCCACCCACCAAAACAAAAAAACAAACAACCCCAAAGAATAAGGATACTGAATGCTCTGCTGATCACTTCCAGCTACCACAAGGCATCGATCCCAAGCCATCACCACCGCCCGCTGCCGGCTCTGCTGTCGGGCACACCTGTCATGTGAACAATGAGCTATTTAAGAGAAGTAACAGAGACCCGTGAAAGGGTCAAGCTAGGACCCCCTGCACCCTCGCAGCTCTTAGACTTTGGAGCCCCATCCCAGCAGAAACGTAGAGCACGGCATCAGAAGGAGTCTCATAGCACCTTTCTGGACTAATCAATTTTATTAAAAGGCAGAAGGACCCCAGATAATTACCACACCATCTGCTTCGGAGGAGCTCGGAAGTCGCAAGTGAATTCAGCCATTTTTTCCTGCAGGAAAGCAGAAGAACAACATACTGTAACATGGGACCAAGCCAGCTAATCCAAAAACATGGCCCTCTTTTCACTCCAGTTGGGGTACATGCTTAGCTGCCTGAAGGTGGCTGGCTGGGGAATTCTGGGAGTTGACGTCCACACATCTTAAATTTGTCAAGGTTGAGGAACACTCTTGTCGGAGCCTCTAAAGATGGGTGCAGCCCAAGGGTGTTCCTACCAGTTAGTGCTAGGCAGCTCTGGGTCTTTACTTGGGGCTAAGCCTATAGCACAGAAGCTCTGCCAGATGCAAAAGCTGAACTTTCATCAACAACAAAGCTTCTAGTCCTCAAGATTCAAACAGCTGACTTGAGAGAGCATAGGCGATGGCTGCTGGGATCTTGGGAGCCAGAGCAGACAACCAACCACGCTCCTCATCCTCCCGGGGACTAGCAAAAGCAACATCATGCAAAGAAAGACAAGAAGAGCAGGAACAAACCCAGGAGAATTAATGATGATTGATCATCATTGATCCAGGATGCAGAATCCAAGCACACAGGTCTTCCCCGAAAGGCAGCCTTGCACCGTCTGGGCCCCTCCAGGTGCATCAGACCCCAACTACAACTTCCATAATGTTGAGACAGCATGCCTTTGGCTGGGAATGCTGGGAGCTGACATCCCAACATACCTGGCAGGCCCCCAGGTTGGAGGAGGCTGGTTTAGACCGAGGCTTTTTTCCCCTTTGGGGGGAAAGATCCAACTTGCACAAAGCCTTCCCAGGCTTCTTGGAGAAAGGGACGCGGGAAAGATCCGAGGCCCAAAAGGCCCTCGTGAGCTGCATCTCACCTTTAAGTTTGATCTGCCCATCCAGACGTAGCCAGTGTCGGTGAAGAGGGCCAAAAACCGGTAGTTGAATGACACCGCCATCCTGAGGAAGGAGCCCGCGTGCTGACTGAGCCCTGGCAGGGTCTGCGGAAAGGCAGGGAGGAGGGAGACCCACCAGCTGAATTCAAGACCGCGCTGTCCTGCCACGTATTGTCTGATCCCCAGGGCTGAGCAGCAGAACCTGGTTAGGACCCCCACCCCAGCCCCAATAGCAGCTCTCTGGCTGCTCTCGCCTTCAACCTGTTGCTGTAATGGTATGTGGGAAAGACTTTGGGAGACGGGAGGAAGGGATGCTGCCTAGGGAACGGTCAGATAAGAGAGGACACAGGCCACAGCTGCATAACGGGTGGGGCAAGAGGCTCAGCAGGGGCCCTCCCTACATTCTTGGGCTGTAAACGAGACGGGAGGGAAAACTGTATTCTCAGACTTGCAAGATTCTGTCAATGCAGCTTTACAATAAAGTAGAATTAGCTCATTTGGTTGTGGCTTCTCTCTGGTTTACCTGGGAAGGCTGAAAGTTCCCAAAAAGAAAGTTGAAGCCCAGCTGCTGAGAAATGCTTCATGGAGCAGGAAAGCACATCCATTGCCTCCCAGTTGAATGCAAAGTATTCTTAGAGGCAGAGAAATGGGGAGATCTAAGCAGTTCTGTGCATGCAGGAAGATTGCTCCCTGGATCAGGATGAACACAGCCTGGAGAGGCAGGCGAACGGACCATCATGAATGTCCCCAACTGGTGCCCTTAAGATGCGTCCAACTACCCCTATGCTCCCAGCTGTGGATGATGGGAATTGCAGTCTGGCACAGCTGGCAAATACCAGGCGAGGGCAGGCCCTCAAATGAAACACTGGTGGATTACAACAGTTGGCAGTAAAGCCGATGATGAAAGCAGCAGCAAGAGCTTTGGGTTGTGTTTCCAGTTTAACATCTTTTCCTGCAGTAAATCTATTACAGGATTTAATAGGGGTTTCGTTGCCCGATAAAATCGAGGCAGGAGCCGGCTCTCCCGAGCCCATGCGTTTGGCGCCCAGGCCAAAAGGGATCAAAAACTAAATTCAGCAGCTGAAACAACTGCAGCATCGCTGAAAGCTGGAAGGAGAGATTTCTTTCAACAACAAGGAAATGCTTGCCTCTCAGAGGCAGGCTGCAACCGAGTGCCTAAGGCTGTGTTGCAGCACGTGGAGACAGGAACTCGGCACCTGGCTAGTCCTTAAATCAGTGTTCCTGGGAGTTGAAGTCCACACTGTTCTCCACAACTTCTGGGGCACCTTCACACCCTGAAACCAAAGCCCTGCATTGCACGAGCAAAATTGCTGATGCCCAGCCTCTGGATGCACACTGTGGCTTAGCTAGCGAAGGAAGTAGGGAAGCAGGATTCCAACCCCAGAGAGGTCCTGCAGCAATACGAACGGCTGGGGAGTTAAAGGAATGTTGCACACGCACCACCGGGGTGCAGGCTGCATCATCCAGCAGATACAGCTCTTGCCCGACAGCAAGGAGAACGTTGGTGACTCTATTTTGGCACAGGACCGTCCAGCAGGAGGGGGCAGTCTGAAGACCTGGCCAGGGAGGGAGAGAAGAGATCCACAGTCAGAACCTTTGGAAGCAGATCAGGATGCTGATTGATTTTTTTTTTCAGGCCATGTGGCTCTGGCCTGTAATGCAGGGAAGTGGCCAGAAAAACACGCTTTTCTGGCCCCTTTTGCGCATGGCTGTGTTTGGGGTTTGAGAGGCTAAGGGGCAAAACAGGGCAGGGAAGACTTCCGGTGGTGTGCAGTACTTCTTGACACCTTTTGGCAGCTAAAACAATTCCAGAAACCGGGCCATGAGAAAGCCTTGTAATTTTCCTTCCAATGGTGGGACAGGGAGGAGGATACATAATTGGGGTGGGGGGACTTCTGCTACGCTAAGCTGAGGCACCTGGACTGCGAGAGATCTGCCAGTGTGGATTCCTTAAAGGGGAAGCTCTGTTAATTACAGCAGAAGCCAAGAATCAGAAAGCGAGGGGAATCCTTAAGCTCGTCTGCCTTCTTTTCAGAAAGACGAAGCCCCTCTCTGGCTTTCACAGAGAGAATCTGCCAGGACAACTCACCCATTGCCAGGGATATAAATGCTCTCTTTATCAGGTCATTTATGCAGATCTACTGATCCCATCAGGACTGGCTGGAGAGGCATGTTATGGGGCCCGTCTATGAAAGAGTGTTATCAGGAGGGGCCCCGGAAGAGAGCCTTTTCTGCTGTGGCGCCCACATCATCTCCACGGACCATGGATTGGCCCCCACCCCACCTAAGTCTTTAGGAAGGCCCTGGAGACACGGCTCTGCCACGGTGCCTGGGGGTCCAGCAATGGTGGGGAGCGCTTACAATGGCTGCACTGAGCTGATGTCGGATGAATCCTGCCACCGATCACGGTTTTTGTTTTTAAATTGATTATGGATATGTTTGTATATAGGCTTTTGACTTGTTTTGATTGGATTGTTTTTACCCGTTGTGAGCTGCCCAGAATTGCTCAGAGGAGATGGGCAGCAAATCAAAACCAAAACCAATGGGTTATAAGCCGAGTAAGCAAAAAAGGCATCTTTTCTTACTACAGAAGCCTGGCTGGGCAAGTTAAGAGTGAAGCTGCTGGGCCTCCTTAGGTAAACGCCTTTGGTTGCTGTAGGCAGCCCACCTCACACTGCAGCTGCTTTTAGGCTTTCCCTTGGCGGGTGAGGAAAAGAGTACGGGGGAGAAATCCTCCCTTTCACATGACGAGCAGACTTGCAGCTCAGAGGTCCAAGGAACCCAAGTGGCTCTTGGACTAGACTCAGACTCCCGAACCATGGTGCCTGGAGGACTGAGATTTCGTTTTGTACAAAACGTGGAAAAGGTCCTGCTTCAGAGCTGCAAGCAAACACAGCCAGATCTCTCCCTGGGACGGTGTGTTATGACGACGGAGCCGTACCTGGCACTTCGGGAAGCCTGCGGAGCTTCACGTCGTAGATGTTGTTGGCCAGGCTGAACCGGTGTTGAAGGATGGACAAGAGGGCCAGGCCGGTGCCATAGGCTGTGTAAAACACCCTGGCCTCCAGCACGCGTTCCTGCACCACTTGCTGAGGGACAAGGAGAGAACCGCCTTAACAGCAGGGCAGGCGAGCTCCAGGCTGTGCCGAGGCCAGCTGCAGAGCTTGGAGCGCTGATCCCCGCAGATACGTGCATGGCCTCATTCCCTCCAGGTCAGTGATTTTCAGACTTGGCCACTTTAGGAGGTGTGGGCGTGGACTCCCAGAATCCCCCAGCCAGCAGGTGTGGACTTCATCCCCCAGAATTCTGGGAGCTGCGGTCCACACCTCCTAAAGTTGCTGAGGTGGAGGAACGCTGGTCTGGAGGGAAAACAAGAAGTGAAATAAGTTACACTGTATTGGATAGTTTTCTTGGACAGGCAGGCGTTACTAGGGATATACTAGCGACCACGTAGGTTGATTTCCTCCATGGGGGTAACGGATAAGGACAGAGGAAAAGGTCAAAGCAAGAAACATGACCGCTGGTTGTTTTCATAATCCTTACTGGCCAGAGGCAAAAAACCACTATTTTTTCAGGCGGGGAAGTCCCACCCTCTCAGCTCCAGTCCGTAATTTCCCAGAGAGCTGGTGTTAGCTTTTTAAAAAGATTCGTGTCCTACAGCAATCTCCAGCTCTCCTAACACTCAACCCTTGCTTCGAACAGAAGTCCAGAGGAAAAGAGTGCATCTGGGTTCATCTACTATGCGAAGCCCTAACATGGTTTGCTTCTTGGAGGCTTAGTCTATCCCCTGGTAGCAGCAAGCCCTGGCTTGAACCCAAGTCCGCCACAAGCCCTCCCCCTTTGAGTCACTTACGTTGTTCATGGTGACCTTCTTCTTGAATTCGCCAAAAAGGCTGTGGAGAAGAACGATGCCGTTCTCCTGGACGCTGAGCAGGTCCTCGTTGGTGGTCCATCCCAGGTACATCGCTGGAGAATCCTTCCACTGTGGGCAAAGACATGGATGCACATGCAGATGGCCATGTCACACCGCAGGTCCCATCAAGCCCACCAGCACCCCAGACTTTCCCTTCCAGCTGTAAATCCCAAGCAGCTGCCATGCATGGCTGGATCTCAAGGCCTCTGGCTTTCTTCGGCTTGGTCCAGATTTCTCCTCCCTGCATCCACAGCAGCTTTTCCTTCAGATGCAGTTGCAACTCCCAGTATGCCCACCAGCTGTTGCTTAGCCCCCGGTCACACATAGGATCCCCAAATGTTGACAGACTACATCTCCCATCATGCCTAACAATTGCCTGAGTTGGTTTAGAACAGTGTTGCTCAACCTCAACAACTTTAAGCTGTGTGGTTGGGGAATCCTGGGAACTGAAGTCCACACAGCTTAAAGTCGCCAAGGTTGAAAAACACTGGTCTAGCAAGACAACTAGCTGGCCCGTGGGCCTCACTCACCACAACGCTGGCCAACTGGATTCCCGAGGCAGAGTAGATTTCTAGAAGAGGCCGGGAACTGGGAGATTTCTCTTTCTTGTTTTTCATCAGTGCTAAAAAATAAAAAAAAAATAGGAGGAAGCCCCTCCCTCAACACCAATTGTGAGAACCTGGGACTTCAGATGTGCAAGGGGTTAAAAACCCATTGGGTGGGTTGAGACCTTCAGAGATAGCCTTGAACTTCTGATGCATTGTTAACTGATAAAAGTTCTTGAGGTTGTTAATTGGTAAAGTCCCTGAGATCTGTCCCACTTGCATTTGCACAACCCACCTGTCTCCACCTTCCTCCTCCCCTGCCTCACCCCAATTTAAATCCAACATCAGTCTAGCCCAGTGTTTTTCAGACTTGGCCACTTTAAAGTACTTGTTGAATAAAAATCCTGATCCTATACATGGTACGACATAGGCGTCCTTCTCCCACTTTTGATGTTTCACCAAAAATATGCTGCCTACCAAGCTGGGTTTTGCGACCAGTGGTTGTGATGGTTTTATTACTGTTTACAGACTTTTTACCCCCTGAATTGCATGTGGTTCTTCAGTAATTTAATAATAATTGATCCTCAATTTAATTTTTGCGGTGAGAACCTGCTGTGCGAGAATCTCTTTTAGATATAATGCCCAGTAGCTATTTTATACAACAGTGGTCTTATGTTCGTGGCCAACTTGAGGTTTTTTATGCATTTTAGGTTCATAATCAAAATTTTCATTTCCCCAATCTCCATCTTTCTGTATCTCTCTGAGATAATTATTAGCAATAGTATGCTTGTCCACATGTGAGTAGATAGAGCAATCAAGCTGTTTCACTCTGCTGTAATGTATTGCCTATGCGCATGTGTGTATTTAAACATTGATGATGATGATGATGATGATAGAAACTTGGCCACTTTAAGGCGTGTGGACTTCAGCTCCACTGGGCTGGCTGGGGAATTCTGGGAGTTGAAGTCCACACGTCTTAAAGTGGCCAAGTTTGAAAAACACTGGGCCAGCCCCTCCATGCATCTGACGAAGGGAGCTGCATGAAGGCTTCATGCCTTTGAATGCCATTGGCTAGTCTGAAAAGGTGCCACCAGATTCCCAATCTGTGATGGCCTTCTGGCTTGTCCCCCCGTTCTTCCAAGCTACAATTACTTAGGCAAGAATCCTTCCTTCAGGGCAGACGTGTCTTACAAAAATGAGATAGAACTCCCTCCCCATAACTAGCTGAGCTCTCCTCTCTTCATCCCCCATCTCTGGGGCTGAAGCCCCCCAGAAGAAACACAGAAAGGGACAGCTGGCCCTGAGTTTCCACAGAAACCTTTATTGTCGCCACCAAAGGCAGGCCCACCTTTCAGGGGCCGCCCTTGAGCCCCACCAGCAGGACCCTCGATCGGGCAGGGGTGTCCCAGGGTACACCCCTTGCCCTGAAGACCTAGAGAGGCTGCTGGACCTTAGACGCAGCTCAGCTCAGCTTCTCCCTCCAGTCTCTGGCTTTCAGATATCTTTCTTGCACCACCTTCCCGGTCCCCCTGCGTGGCTGAAGGGAAATATCTGCAGCGCTCACATCTAAGTGAAAGGATGCTGGGCCCCTGGAACGATTACAGCTGATGGGCGGGAATGAGAAAAAAACAGCATTTGAGAGCCACTGGGAAGGCCTTGGACATGGGAGAACCAGGAGGAAGTTCACCCTCCAAGGCAGAAATTCAGGGGGTGACCTTGAGCCCCTCGTTCTCAGCCCCACCTACCTTGCAGGGTTATTGTGGGGAGCCAGAGGAGAGAGTACAATCGACCTAGCCTGAACGAGATCAGCCTAGCAAAGAAATAAATTCATTTCCTACTGACCTCAGCTCTTGCTTTGCTTGGAACACCCTGCAGGGGGGTCTGACCGTTCCAATGAGTTCATGAATATCCCAAAGCAAAGGGCCAGAAACAGGATAAAATACCCCAGGAAAATGTACTGGGTACGCTCATCTGACCCTCTCTGTTCTTTGCTTGACCTGACCTGCTAGTCATCTGCATGCAGGAGGGAAGAAAAAGACTCCTGCATGTAGATCACTAGCAGGCAAGTATGCAGTGAAGCTGTGCAGCCAACGGTTCAGAGTAGGGAAGGGGGAGACGGACTCTCGCCGTACCGATGGGGCCCCCGTACGGAGCAGCAGCAACCAAACAGTCCCGCAGGTCTTCCTTCAGATTCCAGTCCATGCTGTAAAGTTCCAGTTTCCTAGAAGTGCGGGGGTGGGGGTGAGGATAATTTAAAAAAAAGTTAGAGAAAAGTGCAGGAAACACTACGGCAATGCACTTAAATCTATTTATTCATTCAGTTTTTACAGCAGAACGGGATGTCGCTCACAAGATTCCACTTCTGAGTTTCCTCCCTTTCCTGCTCCCCTTAAAAGCAAGTTGCTAGACCTCATGGTATCCTTCCCCTACGTGGCATCCCTCCAGAGGTGTGAACTTCAGTTCCCAGAATTCTCAGCAATGGCCAGAGCTGGCTTGAGAATACTATGGAGTTTATAATTCTTAAAATGATTTTTAAAAGGTGCTTTTGTATGGATTGTAAACCGTTGTATTGTTTGGGTTGTTTCATAAATAGTCATAAACAGGTTGTGATTAGTGCGAGTTTGAATTCTGCGATATTCCATTTAGTGCAATTGTAAATTGATACCAGGTCGGGCTTAACGGGACCCCAAACTGAGTTAATGCGCGGCCAACACGTGCACAGCTGCGGTTGGGGTTTTAGGTGCCGCTAATCTTCGTGTATGCAAAATGGAGAAAAGGATGATTCTGTCAGAGGGAAACGGTACAAGTTTAAAAAAGAGGAGGCTCCTTATTAATTAAAGCCAAAATTTGATGTACAGGTAGTCCTCACTTAACAACCATTTGTTTAATGACTGTTCGGACTTATGATGGTGCTGAAAAAACCGACTTGCGACTGGTCCTTACACTTACGACTGTCACAGCATCCCCACGGTCACGTGATCACGATTTGGGCACTTGGCAACTGCTTCGCATTTGACTGTTGCAGCATCACGTGGTCACGTGATCACCATTCCTGACCTTCCCAGCCAGCTTCCCAGTCAAGCTAAATCAATAGGAAACCACGTGATTCACTTAACAACCATGTGGTTCGCTTAACAACTGCTGCAAAAAAGGTCGTAAAATCAGGTTGGATTCACTTAATGACTGCTTTGCTCAGCAACTGAAATTCTGGTCCCAGTTGTGGTCATTAAGCAAGGACTACCTGTAATTCAATGACACAAACGTGGTCACAGCAACACTAAAATAGGACGAGATTTAATGGAATGTCTGAATCTATGGTAGAATTTTTTTCTTTTCTTTTTCTTTTTATTATTTAATTTTTATCCTGCCTTTATTATTTTTATAAATAACTCAAGGCAGGGAACACACCTAATACTCCTTCCCCCTCCTATTTTCCCCACAACAACAACCCTGTGAGGTGGGTTGGGCTGAGAGAGAAGGACTGGCCCGAGGTCACCCAGCCGGCTTTCATGCCTAAGCCGGGACTAGAACTCTCAGTCTCCTGGTTCCTAGCCCGTTGCCTTAACCACTGGACCAAACTGGCTCTTTTGCTTTCTTTTGTTTTCTGTAACTACTCTGTGACTTTGTTAACCATAAATTTAAAGTACATTCTTTTTATCCTTTACTGTAATATTTCATTAATATACATAAAAAAAATTATGTTTAAAATCTTCCATTGCCCATTTCTGTAATTGACTGGAACCAATTACCATATTTCCCATAGAAATATCACTCTGAGTAGTGCAGATTTGATTAAAGCGGCCATCTCGTGGGATTCATTAACCGCGCTAATTGAGATCTACCTGTATATGAGATGGGTGGCTATATAAATTGGAAAAATAAATAATAAATACCCAAATGCGTGCAGTCTTTTGGTCAAAAGTCTTGAAAGGGCCTGCCTTAGGAAGGAGCCACAGGTTCAACTCCCAATAATTCAGGTGGAAAGAATCAGAGGGCAGGTGATGGGAAAGCCCAGGAAATTACAATTTTTATTTCCATAAATATATGGCTATCTTGAAACGATGCTGTGCTGTTTTCAGTTTTGTGGGCTTTTATTGGATTCTGATACTCGAATTTCACTCCGTCTTCCTTCTACATACCAGCAGACGGTAGTGCCCCCCTACCCCAGCCCTGCAGGGAGCCAAGGAAAGCTCAGCAGAGCCCAACATTTTCTGCCCAAGCAATTAGTGCAAGAACTTCAGCTCCCAGAGTTCTCAGCATTGTCCATGGTCAACTGGGGCATTCTGGGAGTTCTTTTAATTTTTTTTTTCTTTTATTAATTGAATACAAGAACTGGGAAATAAAATAAAGACTAAGAAAAGTTCAGAAGAAAAAAAGAAAACTAAAGAAATTAGACAGGTCATTTGTTCACGGATTCATATACTGTACATATATAAAATTTCTACATGAGTACTTCTATGATTGATAGCTATATTTCTTTATAATCATCCGTAGCTAGTCTGTGTGGATGCAACTCATATTTAAGTTGCTAATAACATCAACTCTGAGACTGCTGAGTAGTTGGGGACCTATCTTTACCTTTCCAATGCTGAAAAATAACTCTTTTAGAAAAGAGTATAGCCATTTCTTTGTCCAGAGTTTATTCTACATATTCTGGACAACGTTCAGAATAATATTTAATATTCTTGAATAATAACATTTGAGAATATTAAATCTTGTCTCCCAGCAGAGTTAATCCCCATAGCAACTTCCTCTGCCCCAAACAATTATCGGACGCTGTTGAAACACCGTTTAAATGAAGCATTAATGTAATCGCATCTCCAGCAACATGACAATTTACTCAAGCCTTATCTATATAAACATGAAGGATTGAATCAGATGAATTCCTGGGGTTAAATCCAGGTACCTGGAAGGTAACCAGGTTGGGGTACCCACTTTAGGAAGCCCATCTCAATGAGCTCAGTGGGTGGACTTTGGAACAGAGGCATAAGCAGAATTGTGAATTAAACAACTGGAGTTGGGAATCAGCGGGTCAGTCCCAAGTTCGAATGCCGCTTCAGCCACAGTCTCACGCAGTGGCCTGTTTGCTTTTCCATTTCTGTTCCTGCACCCTGGGCCAGCTCAGAGACGACCTTCATGCATTTGTCTGCTTATTTAAAACATTGATATTTTGCTTTAAACAGAAAAGAAAAAAAACCTCAAAACAGTTTACAGACAAACGTCCCCATAAAACGACTGACAAAAAGACACATAAAACGCAGCGTTAAGCCAGCCACGAAATAACAGTGCAGTAAAAGGAAATAGCCCCTAATTTAGAAAAAGGTTCCAGCTGAAATGCACGGAGTGCTTTGCGCACCCCGAGGAGGAAGACACCGGGGGGCTGCAAAAGCCTTCAGCACCCCTAACCCCAGGATCATAGCCTGCTGCAAGGGGGCACCTGCCCGAGAGGTTGCACTGCCGTGCTGATCATCCCCTTCTGGCTGGGGATGATGGGCTTTACAGTCTAACCCTGCCGGAACTGGCGGGGGCAGGAAAAGCCGGCTGCTTTCGGGTTAAACACCTTGTCCCCCCCCCACCCCATAAGCATCATTTTGCAGAGGAATTGGGGGGAAGGGGGGCAGAGGGAGAGATGCAACAACAACAAAAAAGGCGTTGGGGGCAAACGCCGAAGACTCTAAAAAGGGCGGGGCTGCTTTTTGGAAAGAGGGGTGCATATTATGGGAAGCCTTCATTGCATCTCGGGAAGAAAGGCCCCGAGGCTCCTCTTCTTTGCGGGGAGGGGGCTGAAAAAGAAAGCCACTGACCGATAGTAGGCGGATTCCCCCAGGGGGTCCCAATTGGCGGTGTAGCAGTCCATGCTGGCGCGCTGGAGGGTCCCGGGCGCCCAGCTGCTCTCCTGCGGCTCCCCAGCCCTTCCGCCCTCACCTCCCGGCCCAGGCAAGCGGAAGGGAGGAAGCGGCGGCCGCCATCTTGCGTGAGGGCAGCCCCTGCCCGGCTTGGCTCGCGGCTGCCCCCTGGAGGGCAGAGAAAGGGCGGCTGCTTCCCTGGCTGAAAAGGCGAGATCTCCTCAATAATGCAGTATATTTACTACCTTTGCCTTTTCCCGTTTTTCACATGCCATGCAGACCCGGCCCTGCTTGCTGCATTTATGCCCCAACCTTCCCTCCCCAATTTAGGGGCTGCTGATAGGCTGGAGGAACCCCCATCATCCACTGCCTGGGCGGCCCTTGCTGCGATACAGTACTATCCTTTCCTCTTATTCCTCATGTGATTCTCAAGTCATCATAAAGGCAGTCCTCGCTTAATGACCACAATTGGGACCAGAATTTTGATTGCTAAGCAAAGTGGTCATGAAGTGAATCTGACCCAATTTTATGACCTTTTTTGCAGTGGTCCTTAAGCAAATCATTGTGGGCATTAAGCAAACCATGTGGCCATTAAGCAGATCACGCGGTTCCCCATTGATTTTGCTTGCCAGAAACCAGCCAGGAAGGTCGAAAATGGCGATCACGTGACCATGGGATGCTGTGGCGGTCATAAATGCAAACCGGTTGCCAAGTGCCCAAATTGTGATCACATGACCTCAGGGGCGCTGCAACGGTCGTAAGTGTGAGGACTGTTCATGTTGTTTCTTTTTTCAGCACCGTCATAAGTCCGAATCATCACTAAATGAATGGTTAAATGTCAAAAAAGGGTAGCTGTGGGACATGTGTGATCTACAGTATCCGTTTTGGAAAAGGCAATATTTTCTACTAACCCAAGGATGCAGCGCTGCGTGTTACCATGGCAGAGCTTTGGGGATATTGAACGATAATATTTTGTCCTGTTCATATTATAAGAGGGTCTTCATTAGTGACTATTGAAGGAGGAAAAGACCCCCCACCCAATTGACCAGTGGAGACCACACGATCCACTTGAACCAAGTTTATTGATCTGCAAAGGGGGACAAAATAGGAGGTTCTGATAATAGGGGGCAAAGCAAAACATGCATCTTATTTAACATGAATGACAGTCGCACCCCTTAGCAACAGAACCCACCTCCCTAGCAACCCAGATCCCCCTTTTTATTCCTTGCCGTGATTCCCCCTATTTAGCAAGCTTTGGCTAATATTCAGAGGTCAAATCCCAGCTTTTAGTAACTGTTGACTGAGGTTTTGCTTCATTTGCAGTTTGTGCTTTTAAGCATTTTTAAGCATAAAGCAGTTTTTCAAACTCGGCCACTTTAAGCTGTGTGGACTTCAACTCTCAGAATTCCCCAGCCGAGTTTGAAAAACACTGCATTAAAGTATTGCTTTTACAGTTTGTTGTTTCGTTGTTTATTCGTTCAGTCGCTTCCGACTCTTCGTGACCTCATGGACCAGCCCACGCCAGAGCTTCCTGTCGGTCGTCAACACCCCCAGCTCCCCCAGGGACGAGTCCGTCACCTCTAGAATACCATCCATCCACCTTGCTTTTACAGTACCCAAAGCCAATTTGTTAGGCAAAGCTGATTCTTTGGTTAATCTTCTCCTTCCCTGTTGATAAGTACAAAATATGTTAGGTTTTACCCTCCTTTCTCCTTCTTCTTCCTTTCCTTTCTTCTTTCTTTCATAATGGTGTATGCATTAATAATAATTTATTACATTTACATGCTGCCCAACTTCCAAAGACTCTGGGTGCTTATAACTAATAAATAGATGACATAAATAAAGTATAATAAATAAAATACCGATTCCTCACTTGCTGTGTGTGATTTGCTCTGCGTGTTTAACTTCCCAAGATCCTTCCATGAGGCCAGTGACGTAGATCAGAGTTCTAGCTGTCTCTCTCTCTCACACACACACGGGCACACCTCTTCGCCAAGGCAGCCAAACCTACTGTTGGAAGGAAATCTTACCAAGGGTTCGTGGGGATGGAGAGACACAGGCAACTGCAGGAATGGAGGTGAGTGTTTATTCAGTCCGACAGCATGAAGGACAGAAAAGGATCAGCTGTCCAGCCCCTTATATAGAGATGTGGACCTCTTTTATAGATACAGACCCTTGATGTTTAGGGTGGGTGAGAGACGGTGCTTGCTTTTGCTAGATTTCATGTTTGCCCTTCGGTTTGTGTTTTCTCAGTGTCTGGACCGGATCAGTTTAGGCGGAATCTGATTCGGTTATTGGGTGGTTCTGATTGGTTTGCTCAAGTTATCGGGAGGGATTCTGCTCCTATTGTTCTATGATATCTTAATTTACATGTTTAGTGTAGTTTAATGTTTCAGCGGGAAGCGTCTGTCGGTGAGGGCAGAGGAGGGTTTTTTTCAGGTCCTCCTAACACTACCTTGCAGGGTTGTTGTTTCTGAGGATAAAACCAGAAACATGTGACTTGAAGGAACAGAGCAATGTAAATGCAATTGGCCCATCACAAAATAACAGAGAACCTGCATTTCTTGGGTAAATACAACTGGAGAAAGGGTTCTAAATATTTTAGTTCATCTGGTATTACAGGTTTTCAAACCACTGTAGTCCTTGTTTAGTGACCAAAATTGGGACCTGCAACTTGGTCGTTAAGTGAAGCAGTGGCTAAGTAAAACCAGGACTGTGCTTATGATCTTACTTCAGCTTTCCTTTGCTTTACAGACCTTTACAGATCTTACAGACCTGCGAAGATCATAAATATGAAGATTGGTCACAAAGTTAGCTGAGGAATTCTGGGAGCTGAAGTCCACACATCTTCAAGCTGCCAAGTCAAGAAACACTGGTATTGGTTAATATAAAATGTGGGGGACCATCACATATGCAGACTACCTGTGCCTGAGGAGGTCCAATAAGGATCAAACTGGTCGCATCATGCCTCCTTGTTGCTGGCTAATTTAGAATTTGCAGCTTGGGTATGGAAGAGGCGCACACCGGAGAAGACACCAGGATAATAACAATTAATAATATGAGTCTAGTGGTAAGAAGGAAATCCCATGGAATCAACTCACAAAGGGCTTACTTTCATTGGGTGAGTTTTCCATTCCTTCAACCTCCTCCCACACCCAGATCCCTGGAGTTGCTTCGGCACCAGCAAAGGTTAGCACCATTAATCCCTATTAATGCGGATTAAGTGTCCAGCAGGTATTGGGTGCCTGCTAAGACAGAGAAGGGAAATAATTATCTAACTGCGGTTAGAGCAGGACGTTTGTTATCTCGCAGCTCCTGAGAGTAAATAGGAAGAGCTGGTTTGCTTAAGCAGCCTGTCTTCCAATGTGCTATTTGAAAAATGTGGGTCAATCAAAAGATATTCCTGCTGGTCAGGAGCCATTATAGCATGCGTTAAAACATAAAACAAAACAACCAAAGAAAGAACAGAGGAAAAAAATGGCTGTAGTTGCGAAGAGGGCTCGGGAAAATCATCCCTGGGAGAGGAAAAAAGATCCTGCAATGAGAGGCTGCCACTGTGGACCAGGAGAAGTGTTCTGCCAGAGTAGATTTCTGGCTTGGAAGACAAATCCATTCCCTGCGCCTCCTGTCCATCCCAGCTCCTGTTCTGCTTTCTAGATCACAATGCAATTTCAGAATGAATTTGTGCAGGGGCCCCTCCAAATTCTCAGCATTGGGGGGTTGTCCAAATGGGACCCAGCTAACCAGGGGTGTCCGTAGGGGAAAAAGGTGAAGATAGGTAATGATGTTGTTGTTGTTAGCTGCTGTTGAGTCGTTTACGACTCGTGGGGACCCCATGTATAACAGGACGAAATGCTGTTCGGTCTTGCGCCAAGTGCCTGGCTGTTCCAACGCTTGCACGCATTGTTGCGGTAATTGTATCCATCCATCGCATTGAAGGCCTTCCTCTTTTCCGCCACCCTCAACTTTACCAAGCGTGGTGTCCTTTTCAAGCGATCGGACTTTCCTGACGATGTGCCCAAAGTATGGGAGTCTCAGCCTGGTTATCTTCGCCTCTAGGGAACATTCTGGTCGTATTTCTTCTAAAACTGATTTGTTTGTTCTTCTGGCAGTCCACGGTGTCTTCAATGATCTTCACCAACACCCCAATTCGAATGCATCAAATTCTTCTTCTATCTTCCTTTTTTAAAGTCCAGCTTTCACAGGCACATGTGGCCATTGAGAAGACCACGGCGTGAGTCAGAAGCACCTTTGTTTTTAAACTGACGTCTTTACTTCTGAAAACTTTAGATGCGTCTTTGATGGCAGATTTTCCCAGCACGATGAGAAACTCTTATGCTTCTTAAAGAGCAGCTCATAAGCTAATGTTTTAAGACTGTCACACCAGAAGAAATGGAGTTTGTATCATTTGGGTATAGTATTGGTGGAAGGAAGTCTTACCAAAAGGTTCCTTCTGAGCCGGGAATGAAGAAATGCAGGCAATTGCGCAAACAGAGGTGATTGCTTTATTGTCCAAGGTCATGTGCAGAGTATGCTGGTTGGAGGTGGCCATCCTTGTATTTCTCCCACAATGTCCTAACAAGCAAGAACCATGCTGAGACGAGGAATAGGTCTCTAGTGTTTTATTACTGCTACATTAGACAGAAAATCCTAACAAACTGAAGAAGCGTGAGAAAACCCATACAGATAAACCCCAAAAGTCAAGGCAGGTCTGTTCTGTGTCTCTTTGAATGACAGCTCAAATTCTCACTACTGCGCATGCGTTTTCCCCCCTGGATAGGGGCCCCCTCTTGCTCACCATCAGGCTCATGACACACAAGATCTTTATATAGGAGAGCTTGGCTGTTGCTATGCAAAGGTGTTCCTGCCCTCTAAGAACTTGAGAAAAGTGCAGTTTACCGGATTTGAGAGAGGAGGCGCTCTGTGGTCAGGCCCCCTGCGGTTTGTGTCTCCTGCTCTGATGGTCTGGATTCCCTGTGGGGCTGTGGCTTTGCCTACTAGCCTGGGCTGTCCACCTTGGAAGGAATCTTTTGTTATGAATATGGAGATCTATTTGGCTGTTCACCTGAATGGGCTCTGCTAAAATTCGGTGAATGAGCAACCTTTTGTTTTCCAAGGTTTCTGATTAAATCGGAAGGGAATCCTTTGTTTAAACAGCTGGGCTTTCTTTTACATTTTAATCTCTGGCATCCCCTTTTGCATGGAACCCATTTTATTTTGTAACTTTTAACCTTTTACCTTGCTCATGGGGAAGGCAATATTGCAGGAAGACAGTGTTCTGGAGGAGACAACATGGTGGGCAGAGAGAGAGAGAAATCTTAATTTCTTCCAACAGTATGTTGTAGGAACATAGCTATTATGGCTTCTGCATTGTGCTTTATCAGAAGGTGTGAGCCAGGCAATTGTGGTTTATTTGAAAAGCCAGAGGGAAAATAAACCATAGTTTAACTGTATCCCTAACACATCTGAGTGTCCTTCTTGTCTGGACTACCTCGCAGGGCTGGCACAGCCTCACTTATCCTAGGGCTTGATTTGCCCCCTCCCCCCACATCCCAGTAACTGTTCACCAGGCACTATGAGGCAATCTTGGCCTGCACCCATCCCTCGGTTCTTCTCAGGTACCCGTTGCTGGAAGCTAGCCCATATAAGGCAATAAAAATCCTTTTTCACTTTCAGAAAGTAGGGTGCCTTCCTGTAAATGAAAATGATCCAGCTCAACCCGCAGCTGTATGGGCAAGTCCAGGCTTGTCAAGTGCTGCACATCTCCACATCTAAGGCAAACATCTGGTCTGTTTGCCACCAAATTTCTCCGGCTGGTTTCCCTTTTCCTTCGGTGCCCCTTCCCAGATGCCCGGCCCAGCTGAGCTTCAGATTAAAAGCATCTGGAGAAGGTAAATGCATCCAGATGAGAATGGCTGGGGATTATTGTCCCGGGAACTCTCGGTTCTTTAAAACCTGGCATGAGTTGCCAGTGAACCAGCAAGGTGGGACTCTCTTTTATCGCGTTATTCTGCAGGAGGAAGGGCACCCTTGACTTTAGTTCCATAAGCGAGCCGAGCTTGCAAATCAGTGCAACTTTTATACATGTTTAGAACAAAGAGGTACATGATTATCGGCAAGCAATAATTATTTGCACCCTTGAGTGGGCAAAACACTCCCCAAAGGTAGGCACTTTCGCGGTTGCTGGGGAGAACTATGGGCCCGCTGTTATCTGTCTGTTCCCATTGTGTCCACAACTGACCACTTCCTCCTCCAGTTTGGGGGGGGGTGTTGCTGCCCTTCTCTGCTTGCACCTGATTGATAACGGATGCCCCCCACCTGGGAAGAGCTCCAGGCTTATCTATCAGCCTTGGAAATGCTCAGAGCAAATGGGTTGGGGCAGCTGGTTTCTGCTGCCTTCTTCATCTTAACCCTAAAATCACCATCCCATCAGGGTCACGGTCCCCTTGCAAGCAGCATTTTGTTCCTGAGAGCAGTCAAGACACCTTGCTGGAAAGCAGAGCTGAATCAGTGACTGTCCATCCTGTAGAACTCCAGCTTCTCTGATCCCAGCATGAATGCAGAAGCTCTACATCAGTGTTTGCTTCTCAACCTTGGCAACTTTAAGCCATGTGGACTTCAACTCCCAGAATTCCCCAGCCAGCCATGCTGGCTGGGGAATTCTGGGAGTTGAAGTCCACACATCTTAAAGTTCGGGGAGCGGGCAGTGGGCAGGGCCAGGCTGGCAATTTGCACATAAACCTTGTCTTTGTCCATGCATGGTTGCCCAGTCAAGGCTACAAACTCAGGGGGTCTTCCTCTAACTTAACCCAAAGAGAATTAGATGTTAAAGAAGAAGATAAAAGATAAACAAGGAAAGGGGAGAGGAGGGGAAGAGTGGGAATTCAGGAATTAATAATTAAGCTTGGTGGAAGGACTTTAAGAGGGAGCCCAGTGGGAAAAAGTAGAAGAGGGCAAGAGTAAAAGGCTGCCAAGAAAAAAAAAAAGATGTAGAAAAAGAACAAAAGACAAAGGGGTTAGGTTAAGATAAGTATGAATGAGGAACATTTTGATCCTGGTGGCTTAATATCGTTTCCGGCTTCACCACTTTTGTCTGAGCGGAGGAAATGCAGGCAGCAATGCTTTCAGGGCTATTTTTAAAAAAGAGACACCCAAGTCCAGAAAACAAGAACAGAAAAAGGAGAACTGAGAAAACGAAACAAAACCCAAGGAGCTAAAAGAATCTGGCTCAGCTGAAAATGTTCAGACCAGGTGGGTGCATTCAGTTTTCCAGATGGCCCAACTTCAGGGGGATCTCAGGGTAGCTGTAAGGATTGCCTACCCTAATAGACTCAGACTCACAAGCAGGAACTAACCGCTGAGCTGCTGAGCTTGCCAATCGGAAGGTTGGCGGTTCGAATCCGCGTGGCGGGGTGAGCTCCCGTTGCTAGTCCCCGCTCCTGCCAACCTAGCAGTTCAAAAACATGCCAATGTGAGTAGATTAATAGGTACCGCTTCGGCGGGCAGGTAACGGCGTTCCATTTAATCATGCCGGCCACATGACCACGGAAGTGTCTATGGACAAACGCCGGCTCTTCGGCTTTGGAACGGAGATGAGCACCGCCCCCTAGAGTCGGACATGACTGGACTTCATGTCAAGGGTTAAGGTTAGGGTTTACTAGTATGCAAATACAGAGAAAGCTGAGAATGAGCAAAAGCACACCAAATACAAACTAAAAACCCTCGGCTCAAACGTAATCCCTCCCCTCGCCCTGCCATTGCAAACTCCCCCCCCCCCCCAGGTGCTGGTAACTGTTTCTGCTGATGTCCTGGGAAAGGAACCTTGAACACACGAGATAACCAAACACATTCCAATCCAGCTGCAAACAGATAACAATCCCATGAGACAGAATCCTCCTCCCCTCCCAGACGAAACACACATCAGCCAAATGACATGCGAAACGTTACAATGTAACGGTAACATTGGAACAGCGAACATGACATACCGCCCCGCCAAAAACACTAAGGAGCAGGTTTCAGAGGATAAGCTAGATGAAAGCGTCTAACTAAAACAGGAGAGTGAACATCACGGGCAGACACTCACTCAGGGTGGGGAAAGTGTTTCCACCGAATGAGGTACTGCAGGGTGCCATGAAGTCGGCGAGAATCAAGGACCTCCTTCACCTCAAAATGTTGCTGTCCATCAATCATGATCGGAGCAGGAGGTGGGGGTTGGTGCCAATGGTGGGAGTGGTTGACAGGCTTGAGCAAGCTGCAATGAAAAACAGGATGTAAACGTTTCAGATTGTGTGGCAAATCCAATTTAAACGTGACAGGGTTCACAACTCCCACAACGGGAAAAGGACCAACAAACTTAGGAGCCAACTTCTTCGAGGGTTGAGGGGACTTAATGAACTTGGTGGAAAGGTAGACCTTATCACCAACTTTAAAAGCAGGTTGAAGGGCTCGTCGCTTATCAGTGTGCAGTTTATAGGCAGATTGGGCATCAGCCAACGCCTGCTGAATTACTGGCCAGGAATCAGCTAGCTGAGCAGCCCAATCAGAAGCAGAGCAGGGCTGCGTGGGGGGTTGGGGCAACTCAGGAATGGGGACAAAATCCCATCCAAAAATAACATGAAAAGGGGTGTGCCCTGTGCTCTGATGAACGGCGTTGTTATAAGCCACCTCAGCAAAAGGTAGCAGATCAACCCAATTATCCTGCTGATAGTTGACAAATGCCCTCAAAAACTGCTCCAGGGTCGAATTGAGAACCTCCGTAGATCCGTCAGTCTCCAGATGCGATGCAGTGGACAACGCCTGCTTGGTGCCCACCAGCTTCAAAAATGACTTCCAAAATTGGGAAGTGAACTGTGTCCCACGGTCCGTGACCAAGCGGGAGGGGCTACCGTGAATCTGGTAGATGTGGATTAGAAAAAGGTGGGCCAATTGCTGAGCCCACGGAATAGAAGCACATGGAATGAAATGGGCTTGCTTGGAAAAGTAGTCCTTTACCACCCAAATCACAGTCTTTCTCTGACTAGGAGGCAAATCCACAATTAAATCCATAGAAACCTCCTCCCAAGGACGGGAGGGTCTGGCAACCGGCTGCAGCAGCCCGTGCGGTTTGCCCCCCTTCCGTTTTGACATGGCACAGACAGGACAAGAAGCAACATAACTTTTTACATCACGTCTTAAGGTGGGCCACCAAAACTGGCGCCGTACCAGGTGCAATGTTTTGACAAACCCAAAATGACCAGCCACTTTATCATCATGAGACCTAATCAAAATTTCCCTTTGCAAACTGTCAGGGACATAGAGGCGGTTTTGCTTCCAAGCTAAGCCCTTGTCAAATGTAACATTGTCTCTATTTGCTTGCAACCAAGTATCAGATTTCAGCTCTAGCAGAAACTGTTGTTGCAATTGCGAGGGAATTGGCGTTCTTCCCCCAGCCGGTGAAACTGAAGCTGGGGGCAGCTGCGCACGAGTTTGACTGTGTGTGACAGCCTGCAAACCCAACTGGGGTTCTGTCCACAGTGTACCCACAACGTCAGGTGCCTGGACCGAATCCTGGGGCAGGCGGGAAAGCGCATCAGCCAGGAAGTTTTTCTTGCCTAGAATGAATTTCAACTTAAAGTCAAAGCGACTGAAAAATTGAGCCCAGCAGATCTGCTTAGGACTGAGCTTACGGGGCGTGCTGAGCACTTCCAAATTTTTATGGTCAGTCCAAACCTCAAAAGGACATTTAGCCCCCTCTAATAGGTGGTGCCATGCCTCCAAAGCAGCCTTGACTGCAAAAGCTTCTTTTTCCCAAACATGCCACCGCCTTTCCATCTCGGAAAATTTCCGGGACAGATACGAACACGGCTTCAGGCGGTTGTCAGCATCTACTTGCAGCAAGAGCGCTCCAGTTGAGAAATCGGAAGCATCCACTTGAACCACAAAGGGTTTAGTGGGATCAGGGTGTTGAAGAATGGGTTCAGCAGTGAACAGGCTTTTGAGTTTGTCGAAAGCCAACTGGCAGTCAGGTGTCCAATTGAGCAATGCCCCCGGGTTCTTTACCTTGTGTGTGTCCCCCAACCCCTTCGTACGTAACAAGTCAGTGAGAGGCAATACAATTTCAGTGAACCCCTGGATGAATTGGCGGTAATAGTTGGAAAACCCAAGAAAACTTTGGAGCTGCCTGCGGGTACGCGGGTGCTCCCACCCCAAAATAGCTTGAATCTTCGCAGGATCCATCTCAATGCCTTTGTCAGAGATCCTGTACCCCACGTAGTCAAGCTGAGTCTGATGAAATTCACACTTAGAAAGCTTAGCACAGAGCTCAGCCTTTCTCAGTTTGCTAAGCACCTGTTTCACCAAGTGCTCATGTTCCTCTTCCATTTCAGTATAAATCAAAACATCATCCAAATAGACCAGTACACCCTTGAACAAATGTTCATGTAACACTTCATTGATCAATTGCATGAACACCCCTGGTGTCCCCGCCAACCCAAAAGGCAAAACTTTATACTGAAAAGAACCCAGTGGACAATTGAAAGCAGTCTTCCACTCATCCCCCTCCCATATGAGGATGCGGAAATAGGCTTCCCGCAAATCCAGCTTAGAGAAGATTTTCCCCTTAGCCAGATGTGCTAACATGTCTTTTATTAATGGCAGAGGATATTTGTTTAATATCGAGACTGCATTTAATCCGCGGTAATCTGTACAAAGTCTCAATGTCCCATCCTTCTTCGCTTGAAACAAGATGGGGGCGCCCACTGGCGAATTTGCTGGTTCAATAAAACCCCTGGCCAAGTTTTTGTCCACAAACTCCCTCAACGCCGCCAGTTCCCTTTGAGTCATGGCATAAATTTTTGGCTTGGGCAGTTGAGCGTCGGGGACCAACTCTATCGCACAGTCAGTTTTTCAATGGGGTGGGAGTTGGTCCGCTTCTTTCTCGCCAAACACATCCGCAAAGCCTTGGCATTGCTCCAGCAAGCCCTCCAGTGGTGTGACAGCGAAATGTGGGGTTGCTGCCACCGCCCTCCCCACTGCAGCCTCCGGAGCGTCATCCTCCCCAGGGGCTTGATAGAAACCATCCCCAAAAGTCAAAGTCCTGTGCACCCAATTTATATAGGGGTTTTGTTGGACCAACCAAGGAATCCCCAGAATGACTAGGGGATGACCCACAGGTGCCACCACAAACTGCAGCCCCTCACGGTGGCTGCCCAATTGTAACGCCACCATTCCCGTGAAATGGGTGACCGGTTTCCCTCCCGCAGTAGAACCATCCAGCTGGGTGAAAATCACGGGACGCTGCAGTGGAAAGCTGGGTAACTCCAGAGCAGCCACCACATCAGGGTGCATCAAGCAATGCGAACACCCCGAATCGATCAATGCCCAAACTTCAACGGTCCTTGTGCGGGAGCCTAACTTCACTTTCACGTTCAGTGTGGGACAGTTGGCACTCACCGAAACATCTTTGCGCCCGTCCTCCACCACCTGCCCACAGGCGCTCTTTGGAGCAGGTGGCTGGCATTTCCCGCCGGCTGGTGTAGATCAGGCTCCCCCTCGCACCCGAAGTAAGGAACCTCCTCCACTTCAGTTTCTGCCTTGGCTGCCTTCATTTTCCTGGGTAGGAAGGGTGATTTCCCCACCAGCTTCCCCGAACGATCATCGGTCTTGTCCTTCGGGCACGCCACTGCTCAGTGACCCTCCTTTCCACATCAGAGGCACTGCCCTTTCGCATAACGGTGCTCCCTCTCCTCCTCCCAGGCACGTTGACTGGACTTTCCAGTAGGCGCAGCAAGGCGGGAACCCTTGCTGAGCCCAGAATGTCTCATCACCTTCCTGTGAGCGAAGGTCTCATGGGCATGTTCAGCCTTCCCTGCCAACTGTATCCATTCATACAGGGTATCTGGGTAGTCCCTACCCAGCGACCACCTCAGGACCTCCGTGTTCAGACTGTCCTTAAATAGCTCTATTAAGGTAGATTGGGACCAATCCTCAACCTTCCCAGCCAGAGCCTTAAATTCCAGTGCATAGTCCATTACAGAACTTGGCCCCTGGCTAAGCTCCCTCAGCGCCCATTTTGCCCTTTCTTTAGCTAACGGGTCTTCAAAGTGTAGCTTTAACGCCCACAGGAATTCATTGAACTCCTCCAGCTCAGGGGCATCTGATTGACATAACTGCACAAACCAATCGGCAGCCCGCCCCTTCAGCTTAGTGGCAATGGCATTAATCTTGGCTCTTTCTGAATGAAAATACGGTCCCCATTCATCCATATAACTCCTTGCATTAGTAAGGAAGAACGACAACTTAGTTGGATCTCTGTCAAATTTAACTGTAAAGTCCTTAACCCCCACTCCGGGTGGTCCCTTCACCACATCTGGGTGGTCAGACTTTCCTTTAGCTCCCAGGGATTTCCGCTCTCGAGGAGGGGACTTTGAAATTCGCACCCTCAGTGCCCTTGCCTCCTCTCTGTGCCGGGTCCTACTCCTTTCCTCCGAAGAAGGGGGGGGGCGAAGAAGGGGACAAATGTCTATTACTAGACTCCCCTCTCCTCCTCTCCCGAGGACCCCGGTCCATTGATATTTTCTGGAGCATGAATTCTATTGACTCCAATTTGGCCTCCACCAGTCTTATACGGTCAGGGGTTTGGGAATCCTCCTTTCCCTCCTGCCTCACCACGATTGGGGACATTGGGTATCGCTGCTTCCAAGACATTTTGGATGTCCCTGGTAGGGGTCCCTGTGCTTCATCCCAGGTGATCATCTCGCGTGGTGACTTGCTGGTCGGTTCAGGGGCTCTTTTACCTCCAACCTCCTCTTCTCCCAGGCTGGAGCTCGACACCTCTCGAATTTCTGAGAGCTCCCGAGTAGGGACCCTCTCTGTTCTTATCACCATGGAGTCGGGTTCCCCCTCGCTCGATTCCTCACTTTCTGTGGTTTGGGGATTTGGTTTGCTCATCGCTAGCACTTCTCCCTCACAAAATAAATCTGGAAAGGGGCTAATGGAAAATTTTTTGAGATTCTCAGCTTTATGTAAGGATTGCCTACCCTAATAGACTCAGACTCACAAGCAGGAACTTAATGATATCTGATTTATTAAAGAATAGTATGCAAATACAGAGAAAGCTGAGAATGAGCAAAAGCGCGCCAAATACAAACTAAAAACCCTCGGCACAAACGTAATCCCTCCCCTCGCCCTGCCATTGCAAACTCCCCCCCCCCCCCCAGGTGCTGGTAACCGTTTCTGCTGATGTCCTGGGAAAGGAACCTTGAACACACGAGATAACCAAACACATTCCAATCCAGCTGCAAACAGATAACAATCCCATGAGATGGAATTCTCCTCTCCTCCCAGACGAAACACGCATTAGCCAAATGACATGTGAAACGTTACGATATAACGGTAACATTGGAACGGTGAACATGACAGTAGCTCAATGTGGGCCAGTCCTGAGTTTTGATTTACAGAGAAGGCAAGCTGCCTGGGTGGGGGTGTTGGGCTTCCATTGCAATGACGCACTCACCACCTTGCGGATTTTGAGGCCGTGCCTTGAGAAGGAAAATCCCTGCTCTTGGCTCCCGGCCGTTTCCTTTCCAAACCTCTTCCGCCACCCTGCTGCCAACTTTCCACCAGCGGGGCTCAAAGGGAACTTCCACCCTCCAGGAAGTGCAAAGATACTTCTAAACATCAACCAACCACCCAGTCTTAGTTTGCCACTCGAATTCAGAACAGGTGAACAGCTCCATTGGACTACTTGCATTCAAGCCAGCATTCCTCAACCTCAGCCACTTTAAGATACGTGGATTTCAACTCCCAGAATTCCCCAGCCACCTTAATTTCTTCCACACTTGCAAAAATCTCGTTCTGCTTCATTCCTGTTTAGGCTGACCACACGTCCCATTTTGAACAGGACAGTCCCGTTATTTTAACATCTCCAGACCATCCTGTCATTTTAATATAAATGTCCATTTTGTCCCATTTTCTTAAAAACCTTACTTAAAAATTTGAAAGTTCCCGTGAACCTGTCAAAAGGCAGTCTGACTTTGGGTGGAAGGAGGGGGAGCTCAGCAGAAACGGTGGGGGAAAAGCCGCAGAGCTCAACCTGGCGGGAAGCCTAAAAAGAAAAAAGCAGGATTGGCTGATAGGCGGTGGTCAAAGGGTGAGCCAGCTGGCTCCTGCCTTGAAAGGGAGGGGAAGAAAAGAAAGTAAAAGCACAGCTAGAGGAGGAATGGCTTGTTGGGGACAACCGTTCGCTAGACTCTCCAGCCCAGCCTTGCCTCTCGCAAACGAAGGAATCCGAAGATTCCCAGCCTGAGAAAACTACAGAAGTTCCTGCCTGCTGATCCAGCCCGTCGGCCAGCCCTGCCCCCTTTTGCCATCCCAATGTCCCGTTTTTGTCTCAAGGAAATATGGTCAGGCTATTCCTGTTGCGCATCCTCCTCAGTGGCCTTGATCAAGATCCAGACTAGCTGCTCAGTCCTAGTCTTGCATGACACTTCTCCTGGCCCCAATCCTCTCTCTAGCGAACCTGCTGGCTGATCTCCTCCATGGTGGGATTTGCTGGCCAATCCACCTCCCTTGAATCCAAATTGCAGGCACCCACATCATCCATAAAACCTCGTAAAGGGTTTTAGGCTTAAATGCTTTGTATGAGTTGTCCATCTTCATGAAACAAGACTGTCCCATACCCAGCTGAAACACAGAAGCTACAGAACAGGGGCATCCATGGGGGAGGGTAGTCAAAAATGTCAAGATGGTGACCTTGACTGCTTGATCAAAACCCTGCCCCTGTGTGTTGCAAAGCACATTTTTAAAAAAAATGTGGGGTTTCAGCCGTGCATCTTGACTTTTTTGCCATTCCCTGTTGACACCTCCATTGCAAAATTAGGCAAAAGAGCTTGTTGAGATTAGACTGATTTTTGAGGAAGTGGGAGACCTTAGAAGGACCAAAGTTAGTGGAAAAATATTTCCCTATATGGCCAAAGGGTACTGCTGAGGGCTTAGTATGCTTGAAAAGTTTAAGTGACTTTTCTTAATTGGCTAAAATATGCTGGTTTGCATTTTACTAATCTCTGACCTGCATTTTTCCAATAAAGTATACACTTCATGTTAATTTGAGGGTCAGGAGAGAATGAATAAAGCCTGCATGCTGAAACAATACCGTTTTGGTTTATTCCTCGACAACTTCCTGCATTCCCCCTTCTCCTCTTACTCACAAGTAATCATTCTGTCACTGGATCTCCTAACTCAGTGTTTTTCAAATAAAATCTGTGTTAGTTCCCCTGGCTTCTGGCTGCCACAGAATAACACAACTCTCCTCCTGCAAGGTTTACAGTTCAAAATGTACAATGTCTTCTGCCCAAGGAAGCCACTATAGTTGGTCAGGACCAACCTATACGCTGGTCATAGTGAACATCAGGGGGAAAAACCCCACACCAACTTTGGCTTGCATTTCACTTAATGCCAGATCCTGCACGGAGCAGGGTTGGGACTAGATTACCTCTGAGGACCCTTCCAATGAATTGTGAATTATGAATTATGATTTTATTAAAAGGCACAAGCTGTTCATTTTGTTAAATTCAGTCCCTGTGTTCAAGCTTTGCAAAAAACAGAATAAACAGCTGAGCAGAGCGAAACCTTGGTCCCTGCAGAATTTGTGAGACAGAAAGCAGGCTAGCAGAAAGTTGTGGTTTGGTATTTGGCAGTACACAGTACCAAGAACAGAATGTCTATTTTTTTTTCCTTTTTATAATCAACCTGTGAACAATCACATTGATAATCATGTAATTCCTTGTTGCTTGTCTATAAATACACCTCGTTTCCTGGGTATCTGTGTACTGCCAAATACAAGCTGGCTGGGGAATTCTGGGAGTTGAAGTCCACACATCTTACAGTCGCCAAGTTTGAAAAACACTGAGTTAGGAGATCCAGTGACAGAATGATTACTTGTGAGTAAGAGGAGAAGGGGGAATGCAGGAAGTTGTCGAGGAATAAACCAAAACAGTATTGTTTCAGCATGCAGGCTTTATTCATTCTCTCTTGACCCTCAAATTAACGTCAGGTGTATACTTTATTGGAAAAATGCAGGTCAGATTAGTAAAATGCAAACCAGCATATTTTAGCCAATTAAGAAAAGTCACTTAAACTTTTCAAGCATACTAAACCCTCAGCAGTACCCTTTTGCAAGTGTGGAAGAAATTAAGCATATGCAGGGCAAATTACAGCTGTTTTTGCAGAGAGCTCCTAAGCATAGCTAGGGTCTGAAATGTGACAGCATTATCTAGTTCAGTGTTTCTCAACCTTGGCAACTTTAAGACATGTGGACTTCAACTACACTGATCCAGTTTGTAAATAGATGCCCAGTATAGCCACAATTCTGTATTCGAAGCTAGGTTCAAGAGGAATTTTCTTTAACAGAGAGCAGGCTAGTGGAAAGTTGTGGTCTGGTATTTGGCAGGTGCTCAGGGCAATACAGAACCAAGCACAGAGGGCCTATTTTTGTCTTTTCCGTTTTTATAATCAACCCGTAAGCAATGACATTGATAACCATGTATTTCCTTGTTGCTTGACTATAAATTCACCCGGTTTCCTGGGTATCGGGGTCTGGCCCAGGCAGTGTGGCCAAGCATGTCTGTGTGGGCTTGATCCAGCTTTGCAAACCCGTCATAAAGTGCATGGAGATGGAAGTACTTCAGCCTCACCGCTGACTTGGTGATTGGGAAGGGAGAATTTTCTCCAACGCAAGGCAAGCAAGGTTGTTGAACTGTGGGACTGCCTATAGGCTACCTAACTGCCCTTGGCATGACAAAAAGCTAGAGAGCGGTTGGGTGAGACAGCAAGAGAGAGGAAAAGGAACTGCGTTCTCCATGCAGGCGGCCCTCTTTTTGCGTATGGGTGTCTGGGTTAGGCTGGCTGCAGACCTGTATGCTTGAATCAGTGTTTCTCAACTCTGGCCACTTTAAGATGGGTGGACTTCAACTCCCAGAATTCCCCAGCCAGCCATGTCCATGCATCTTAAAGAGGCTGAGGTTGAGGAACGCTGGCTTGAATGCAAGTAGTCCAACGGAGCTGTTCACCTGTTCTGAATTCGAGTGGCAAACTAAGACTGGGTGGTTGGTTGATGTTTAGAAGTATCTTTGCACTTCCTAGAGAGAGGATTGGGGCTGAGGGGTGATAGGAGGAAAAGCCACTGTACCCAGGTCCTCCTGCTCCAGGGTTGCCAGTGGTGCATCTGCCAAAGCTGGACAGACCACCTCCTTCATCATCACCATCACCATCATCATCATCAAACTGCCATAACATCTGGGGACTCCCATATAGCACTTCCCACGGAGTTGAGATGGGGGAACACAGCAGCCGCTTTAAAAGGCAGGCTGTCGGGCTTCCAGGAATCCCTCCCCACTTTTAAAAAATGCTTTCGGGGCAATTCCCCAGCCCAAGGAGTTCCGGTCATTTTCCTTGGTCGGAACGAATCGCTTCTGCTGGAAGCCCAGGGTGGGGTGGGCGGTTGGCCATCGCTGGCGGGAGCAGATAAGCAGGAGGGGAGGGTGGCAGATCTTCTCTTTTTCGCGGGGTGGGGAGAGATCGTCTCCCGCCCAGCATTTTAGCCCTTGAGACCCAATTTCCGAAAATACTAACTCAGTCGCAAAGTCGGGAGAAGTGAAGCGCGGAATCCCACGAGGTGCCTTGAAGCTGGCCGCAGTTCAGGCGGTTTTCCGGGAAAAAGCAAAAGTTCCCTCAAGTCCAGCCGACCTGGACGTGTCAAGGCAGGTTTCTTGGCAGCCTCTTGGAAGTGATCCGCTATTTTCAGGATTCTTTTTCTCACCTTTCCAGACCTATGCCGGGATCTCCTGGTGGTCTCTTCTCCAAGTCCTAATCAGACCGGCCTTTGAGTTCCGAGCCCCAAACTCCCTCGTCCGGATAAACCCATTTCGGGGCCTTCCGATGCTGTTCCGGGCACTCGGGCGGCCAACCCTTCGCCCCCCTCCTCCAAATCCCGCCCCGCTGGCTCCACCCGCTCCAGCCCGGACCGGCCAGGCCCCTGCGCGCCTCCGGCTGGGCTCAGTTGTCCGCGAGTTCCTTCTGCGCTGGCAGCTCCGGAGGTCCGAGCGCCCCCAGGTCGTGGCCCAGCCGCCTTGAAGCCCCCGGAGGAGGAGGAAGGCTTGGGCGCCGCGGCTCCCGGGACAGGGACTCCGAGCGGGGCGCGCCGGCCAGGTTCTGGACGGCTCCGGCAGGTACTGCATTCCCTCTGCTTTCGGCGGCCCCGGCTAGGCGGCGGGAGGGGGCGTCCTGTTGAATTTCTGCCTTTCGGACGTTCTGGCCCGAGGAGACGCAGGTGGCCCGCCTGCCCCCCAGGGGCGAGAGGGAGAACTTCTCCCGGAGAAGCCGCGTTGCCCCGGGGCGCCGAAGCCGGGAGGGAAGCCTCGACGCGCCTTCTAGCGTGCTCGGAAGGCGTCGAATCCTCCTCCCTTCCCGGCTGGCGGAGCCCCGACCCGGCCGGCTTTTCTCAGCCGCTGACCTGGGTAAGCGAGTTGTATGAACTCGCCCCGGGAGAGTGCGGGGGGGGGCGAGTTGAGGGAGCATAAGAGACTCGCTGCAGCGGTGCACCGCTCCCGTGGGCGAGTTCCCACGACAGGTTTAATGTGGCTGCGGAATGAACCTGTTTTCGGCCTTCACACAGTGCGCCAGATCATGAATTCATCTCCGGGCTTGGATTCACCCCACCCATGAAGCCACAACCGGGTCGGGGTATTGTGTGAACAGAGTGTTAGGCTTTTTCTTAATATGTTATGGAATACAGACCCAAAGACTGTGTAGGTATTTGTTTTTCCCACAAATTTTATTGTACAAAAGTTAACCCCTATTCCTTACTTCTAAACTTAATGCTAATTCTGTGCTCGTTTCTATTTTCCTACCTATCTCATTCTACTGTCTTATACAGCTATATCAATTCTTATTTAATCTGTAAATGCCTGTGTTCTGTTTCCATGTTCCTATTCTGTGTTTGCAGCACTCTGTTCTCCTATCTTAACTATTTCTTGGCCCTTTAAATCTTTCCTTTTCCCCCAGGCTGTCAGCTCTTGCAGCCAGCCTCAGTCCATTTGCACGTGGGAACCCCTTTCACTCCCCTATGGACCTGCAAGTGGGCTCCCCCCACCCCCAGTCCTCTGCCTCTGGAGCCTGGTCTGGGGTGCTCTTCCCCTGGGCTGCTGCCTGCAGTGGGCTTGCCTTGGGTTGCTGCTGTCTGGCTGCTGAGGTCCCCACCATTGGGCGGGCGGTTTCGGCAGTTTCTCTTTCTCCGTCTCCGCTGCCTTCCTGGCTTGACCCCTTTCTTGACACACCCATGCCCACGCTTGCTTTCTGTTTCATTTTGGGGACAAACTCTCCCGTGAAGGAGCAGGTGGGGCTGTCTTAACCCTCCTTCCAGGCAGCACCAAAACTCTGGGTCCCGGAAGGGGAAAGAAAACTCCGGGTGGTGAGTTCCCTCTTCCACACAGAGGCTGGCAGCAAAATCCAGGATGTCAAGTGGTGACGCGGTGCTGGTATTCCAGAGAGCAGATCCCCATCCTGGTGCAGAGCACAAAATAAATACCTCTGAAAGCACCTCAGGTAAACGGGGACCCCTGGAAGGAGCAGGATGATCCCATTGGTGGAAAGGGTAGCTACCTACGGTTTGACAAAAAGGGTCCTGGAACCCAAAGGCAGAAAACCAGAAAGCAGAAAAGATGGAATAATATTAGACCATGTTCTTGGAGGAGATGAAGCATCTGTTTGCTGCCTTCCCTTATTCCCTTATTCGGTTGCATCACAAATCGCAAGGGGATGGGGCAGAAGGCTCTCTGTGGGCCTGGATCCATTGGGCTGCATTCACACAACCTCTTCTACAGTATTCTCACCCAAGCACCCCAGGAACTAGAGCAGGTTGAGAGGGAGTGCCTGGCTTAAAAATTCCTAGTGACTTGAACTCGGATCTCTCCCCATCTCGTCTACCTCTGCTCCACCGTCTCTATCATCCTCCAAGCAGTCTTCCTCAACTCGGTGCTTCCTGTATGTTGAACTACCGTTCCCATAATCCCCAGACACATCAAAGGTGATGGGCTGGGAATCTCTCCCTTTTAGCTCTGGGGGGAGGGGGACGAGAGTCACAGTCCCCCAACTCATGGAGGCCGTCAAGCTTGGGGTGGGCAGTTTGGTGACCTCCTGAAGCTTGTACTACAGTTCCCATGGTGCCTGATCCCTGGACAGTCTGGGCCCTCAAGGAGTCGGAATCCTCAATGACGAGGAGTAGGTAGGCTACCCCAGATGGCCTACCTCGCAGGGAAAAGCAAGCTGAAACATGGAGCCTGCCTTGTATTTTTTGCTGAGTCTACTAGCTGTGACTTCTCTCCACTCACCAAAGTGTCAGCCCTTCAAGGTAGACCCAGCTGGGAAACCAAAGTTATGAATGCTAGCACTACTTTGTTATAAGGTTACGGTGACAGAACCTTGCAAGTCTGAATGTGCTTCCCCCCGCCCTCCCTCCCTCCCTCTATCTTCGTGAGACCAAGGCAGGATCTTGACCCAGATGCATTCTCAAATTATACGTCTGCCCCGACCCAGGTGTCTTTTATCTTCCTCCTGGTCCTCGAGGTTATTCTCACAGCCCATTACACAAAGTGAGTTGGTAGCAAGGGTACAAGTGGGCATTTGGGAAGTGTCTGACAAGCAGGTCAGGGGGTGGGCACAACTGCCCATCCCCACGCCCCAGAAGTTGGGGAGTGGCTTGCTGATTAGCAGGATTTTCCTTTCCTCCCCCCACCCCAATTTTTCAAAAGGTCACCTTGACCCTTTTTATTCTTTTTCACCAGCCAGGACAGATTTGAAGAAGGGAGTGGGGCAGAATGTATTTCCTGTTGGCTAATCCACAGGAAAATGGGAGCTTTAGAGACAGGGTCAACTTTTTGCAATCTTTGGCTATTCTTAAGACGCCGTCTGGAGGTAGGGAGCAAATTCAAAACTCAGTGCTAGGGCTGCTGAATTGCCTGTGCTTGAAAAGCCTGGCCTTTGTCATATGCATTCTTGGCTTTCCTCCCTGCTCTGTTGCACCAGCTGGAAAAATGTGAGGTTTGGGGTTAAGTTGCCCTGATGTATGTGAACATTTAACAACTGGTTCTCATGAACTGGGCTGAACCAGCTAGATAACACCCCGGTTGTGGTGCAGGGCCGGTTGATGGGGACCTGAGGCTTCCTGGATGTTGTGCCAAATTTAAGTATCATCCTACCCAGGAAAGCTAGTTTGAAATCTAGTGGTTAAGGCAATGGGCTAGAAACCAGGAGGCGGTGAGTTCTAGTCCTGCCTTAGGCATGAAAGCCGGCAGGGTGACCTCGGGCCAGTCCCTCTCTCTCAGCCCAACCCACCTCACAGGGTTGTTGTTGTGGGGAAAATAGGAGGAAGGAGTACTAGGTCTGTTCGCTGCCTTGAGTTATTTATAAAAATAATAAAGGCGGGGTAGAAAATAAATAAAATAAATCTGGAGGAGTCTGCTGCCACTTTTTCAAACTAATAAATTTATTCAAAGGCAGAAGCTTCTGTACGCCGCATCAGATGCATGAGCTTTCTTGACGAAATAAAGGGCAGTTCACAACAGTGTCTGCCTTTGAATAAAGTTTGCTAGTCGGGAAAGGTGCCGCCAAATTCCTTCTGATTTGGGGCGACCCCACACCCACACGAGGGTCTCCTCCCGCGGTGTCTGTTGACCGTTTATCCAACGGTGGCGACCTGATTTAGAAAAGGATTTGTTGGTTTGGGATAATGCAAATGATAACCGGCTTTCATTTTAGCAGCTGTGATGGCTTCCTTTATTTTATAGCCCCTCTTTTTATATAACATTTACTGTTTTTGGTTTGGTTGCTGTGAGGCTGGGCTACTTTATTTGTAAGCTTAGATGTGGAGAGATTTTGGAGACAGGTTAGAGCAAAATTCACGGCTTGTGTGACGATCACTGAACGTAATACAGCACGAAGCAGGTTCTAACTCAGAGTCTGTTGGAGTGGGCCGCCATAATAAAATTTAATAATGATGTTGATAATAATAGTAATCCAGGCACACTGACCACTGATTTATTCCTCCTCCTGTGCCTCTCTGACCAGCCTTAAAACGTAGGGATGGCTTCTGTAATCCAAGGAAGGATGGGCCAGGAAGCTGTGACTAGGACAGTGTTTCTCAACCTTGGCAACTTTAAGCTGGGCGGACTTCAACTCCCAGAATTCCCCAGACAGCACAGCTAGCCGTTGCACCACACTCGCTCCAAGTGTCTGCTTCTTCTCGCGCCCGTGATGGATGCTCCACTTAACGGACCGCATGATGAACAGATACGGACAGCCCCCCCAGAAGCGTGGGGAGGTGGGTGAAAGGGACTACCTGCCACAGCCTGCTGGGATGAACTGGAACAATTCTGTGCTGAAGAACTTCGGAGGAGCAGGAGAACGAGGTCACGGGGCGATTAATGGAGGAAGTGCCAAGAGTCAGGACATGAACTTCAGGATGCTGAAGAATAGCAAGTTCCTTCCTGAAACTTCTTTCGAACTCGTACAAATGCTTCATGACCAGATTGATGGAAACCAGCTAGCAGGAGTCCAAGGCTCTGAAGTTCTGCAGTAGAAAAGCCAGAGGAGGGTTTTGCCAACCCTTTTCGCAATCCATGGGGTGGGAAAATTGTGTTGACTGGTGAAGTGCACCCCTCATTAGCTGTGCCAGTGGTGAGACAGCCTACCTAGCTTTTTACCTCGGCCCTGTTATTGCCCCAAATTTAATTCGGCTGGGTCAGCTCAGCTAACTGGAAGAAGAGAGAGCGCAGTGGGAGGCCCTTGTGGCTTTTGGTCATGAAAAACGGAACGATAATGAGATGCATGGCAGTGGGAGGAGAGGAAATTGCCAGGGTTGGAATTTGAGGAGTAGAGACCCCATGTTTGTTTATTGGCCGATCTTGCCCGTTACTAAGCAAAACTGTTAGAAACTAGCAGATAGGATGTAGATAAGCTGGGAGCAAACAAATTACAAGTACCCCGTAAGCAGAACCCTACTGAGTTTCATGGTGTGGGCAGGAGAACGCAGGGACAGGTAACTTGGCTATGTTGAACAACCTAATAAATTGTGACTTTGTTCTTCTTCAACTGCATTTCTCTAACTTTGCTGCCCTTGCAAGAACCCACCCTAAGAGGGGATATGCCTTGTAAGAACTGTATACAAGGAACTCACCTGAAAAGGGGAACTGCCCTTGCTTTGGAGCAAACTTTGCAAGTGCCTTTTCTTCTGTAAAGTTATAAAAGAGATTTCCATGTCTTGCGTGTGGTTGGCGCTGCACGCCAGGCGCAACAGACCCAGAGGTTTGGGGACAACACCAGAACTGAGAAATGTATGAAAGGGACAGCTGTATTGACCTTGAGTCAAGAAAACTATGGGATCCTTGTGCCGAATCCTCTTGCCTTTGGGGAGGGGTTGCACTCACTGGGAACAGAAGTGCCTAGAACAGTGTTTCTCGACCTTGACCACTTTAAAATGTGGGGACTTCAACTCCCAGAATTCCCCAGCCAGCTAAGTTCTATAGAACTTAGAATTTATCCCTCCCAACAACTAGAACTAGGGTCTTTGAAGCTGTGCCCTTCTGTTTACTCCTTGTGTTGCTATTTTGGGAGTTTGTGTTGCTTTGTTGTGTTGTTGTTTGGATTTTTATTCACTGGCTTGAGCCCTGGCATGTAAACACACATTTCTTTCTTCTAAATTTCTGCATTTGGTGTGAATTGAAAGAATGTATTTAGTGGAGATACTTGGTGTACTTCTGCCTGAGGCTGATGATAAGAAAGAGGGGAGGGGGGGCTAAGCTGGCAGACTTGTTAGGACAGATAATTAGCTGAAGATCGAAGGTGTGAACAGGAGGAAGCAACTGGGGGAGGGAAAAAAACCATGAAGATTTTGTGATGGCCTCTGATATGAGAGATACAGGAGACTGCCTGCTCACAAGATAGTTGATGATTTCAGATGGGGAAATTGGCTGGCTGGGGAAAAGAAACCATCCAGAATGGTGCACGACCTTGTTGGGCAAATTGAAAGCTTATAAAAAAAAATGTGGCCTGTTGGAGGTTGGACTAGCAAGGCCTCCAAGAAGTTAAAAGACCTCACTATCTGCAGGTTTGTTTGTAACCCTGCTTAATGAATACCACTGGACTCTTACTGAACTGAAAAGAGTTAGAACATTGCTTCAGGCTTTATGCAGAAATTTAGGCCTTGCCAGAGAAGGAGAGTCTAACTGAAGGAGTTGCAATAACAGGGAGAGTAGATGGGCCGGAGGATGAATGGACCACGTTGGTAGAGCGGCTGAAGCTATGAAGCTAACCGCTGATGCTTGAGATGCTGTATCTGCTTTGGAGGATCCGAGAAGGAACAGTTAGAACCCAGGAATATCAGTGCATGTGACAGGTGACCACTCAGAAGAGGAGGTAATCCTAATATCCTGGACCTTGGAGGGGATGAAAGGCCGGGACTTTGGGGTAGGAGGCCAGAAGGTCTCCATCACTGCTTGATGCTGAATTGAGGCCAATTCTCTTTGCACTGACCTGGATCCTTGTTGAGTCTTTGCCGAGCTGGCCATTCAAGCAAGAGCTGCAGTGCTGGGTAAAATAGTTATTTTTAAATGGTTGTTTTGTTGTATTGTGTTTGCTTATTTTGTTCACTGCCCAGACTTGCTTTTGGGAGATGGGCCACTATATCAATTTGTTTAATAAATATATAAACCTCTATCGTGGCATTTTGATGATCGGATCCCATTTGGGAGATGGGCAGCTAGATATATTTGATAAAGAAAGAAACAAGTGAACAAACGCCGTAAATAATTGGATGCATTTTGAAAAGCCTAAGATGGGGTTTACCTTGGAGATATATGCCTTTTGCTTAAGTAAGAAGGAGAGTCAACTTTCACTGAGACTCAGTTGCTTTTGTTGGTCATCAAAGCCATCCGGTGAAATTAAAAAGGGGAACTTTCTGATGCTTTGATTCAACAAGAAACAAAGGAAGTCAAATGAGACGCCGGGGCCCGTATCTGGCAGAGGAGGTACCTTGATCACAAAATAAGATGCTGGCAGCTGACAGGAAGCTCTCCCAGCTGTCCTTTCAGCAACCATTTGCTGAAAACATGAGTCAGGTGAATTTAGAAAGTCCCTGTTCTCACCCCCTGAGATGTATTGCAGTGTTTCTCAACCTCAGCAATGTTCAGATGGGTGGACTTTTCAACTCCCAGCATTCCCCAGCCAGCATGGCTGGCTGGGGAATGCTGGGAGTTGAAGTCCACCCATCTGAATGTTGCTGAGGTTGATAAGGGCCCAGGTAGACATAACAAAATTATTGTTTAATGTTTGCTTGCTAACAAGGCAATATTCAATGCATATGGTTAAGTTTAAAGAGGATGTGGGTTGGGCAGGTGGCTGACAGCAGGTAGAAGGCCTGCTGTGCTCAGAAAAATGGGAAGGTTGGTTTCAAAGTATTCAGAAACCACAGAATGACCTAGTTACTCCAGTTACAAGGCCACCAGCTGACCTTGCTGTGACCTAAGGGCTAATTAACATAGTAAAACGCACACCCCTAAGGGGGGTGGGTCTCAGGAAACCTAGAACATGCTAAGGGATATTATGGGATAGCATGTAGCATGTAGAGTTACCGCACAAGTGCTAAAAGAAATAGCCAATAAAGAAATGTTGTTGCCTTTATTTCCTTGCTAGAAAATGTGTAAAAGGGAGGTCAGGTGTGACGCTTGCGTTCCTGCAATTGGCAGGAGGCCTCTCTTGTTGCTGTGCCCAGAAATGAAAGAGAACAAAGGGCCTTCCTGCCTCGGTGTGGCTTATTGGGTGACAACTCACGCCGAGTCATGGGCCTCTTGGCCAACATGGATGATATCTTGAACAATTAATTTTAAAAAAAAGGAAAAAAAAGAGAGAAACACTGATCTATTCTGTGGTTGTCCAGGCCAGAGAGACAAGGTTGTCGTTTTTGGTTGTTGCAGCCAACTGGCTTGATTCGGTGCCTTGTCCAGGGGTGTTCTTTAGCCACAAGATGTCCATCTTTGTCATAGTCCGTCGGGCTTGTGGGACACTCCTTGGCCAGGAAGTGCTCCAAGTCATTGGGCTGGTCACTCTAGCACAACCACAACCACAACACAATGAGTGTGCACAGGTTTGTTAGGTTAACCCCAGGAAGGAACAGTATCATACTGATCTGGGGAGAACTGAGAAACGTCCCTGGTGTTTGGAACAACCCTGGGCTCCTGCTTGAGAGAGATTCCACCACTGCTGTGTTCTTGACAGGTGACCACCTTCTCAGCAAACCTGGCTTCAAGTAATTAGTTCAAGACTGAAACTGATATAAAGGTAGTCCTCGCTTAATAACCATCCATTTAGTGACAGTTTGGACTTAACAGTGGTTGTGAAAAACCCGACTTATGACCGGTCCTTGCACTTACAGCTGTTGCAGTGTCCCCGCAGTCATGTGATCGCAATTTGGGCACTTGGCAACTGCTTCACATTTATGACTGTCACAGCGTCATGTGGCCATGTGATTGCCATTTTCAATCCCCCTGGCCTGCTTCTGGCAAGCAAAATCAATGGGAATCACCACATGATTTGCTTAATAACCACTACACAAAGGTAATAAAATCGGGTCAGATCCGCTTAATGACCACTTAGCTTAGCAACCAAAATTCCGGTCCCAATTGTGGTCATTAAGCGAGGACTGCCCATATAGCTAACAGTTTGATGTGAATTGCAGTGGTCCTTTCTTCTTTAGGTTAGACAGTACTCAGCTCTGGATGAGAAGTTAAATAATCTCATGCTTGTAGCATTGACATCCTCAATACTACTGATAGAATTTTTACTTTTCTGTTTTTATCTTCAAGAAGCTTTCTAAATAATAGAATGTTAATAATTTTTAATCATATTCTACAAACATTACATTTGGTAATGCTTATTGTATAAACATTTCGTCTAGAGCAGGGGTCCCCAACCCCTGGGTCACGGACTGATACCGGTCCGTGGCCTGTTAGGAACCAGGCCGCACAGCAGGAGGCGAGTGGTGGGCGAGCAAGCGAATTTACAGCCTGAGTGTTTACAGCTGCTCCCCATCGCTTGCGTCACCTCCTGAGCTCCGCCTCCTGTCCGAGAAAGCAAGCCCATTGGCTGCTCTCTCCAAACAGCGTGAAGAAAAAAGAATAAAAGGTCGGGAAAAAGAGGAAGCGCTTGAATCATCCTGAAACCAACCCCCACCCCCCCAGTCCATGGAAAAATTGTCTTCCATGAAACTGGTCCCTGGTGCTAAAACTGTTGGGAACTAGAGGTTAAGGCACCGGGCTAGAAACAGGGAGACCCTGAGTTCTAGTCCTGCCTTAGGCACAAAGCCAGCTGGGTAGCCTTAGGCCAGCCACTCTCTCTCAGCCCCAGGAAGGAGGCAATGGCAAACCACTTCTGAAAAATCTGCCAAGAAAACTGCAGGGACTTGTCCAGGCAGTCTCCGAGAATTGGACACGAACGGATAAAAAATAAACAAATAAGCACTATTGCATTGAAATCTGCACTGAATTTGTGTAATGTATCCAGATTTATAACATTACAATACAGTAAAAGGAAAAATAAAACTCCATGAAACCAACAGCAAAAGACCCAAAAATAAAAGTTAACAAAAAATAAACCTGGCTTCTTTGCTTCCTGTCTCCGCACTTGTACACCCTTGCTGAGATTCTGGTTACCTGGTTACCTGACTTGAAGCTACATCTGGGCGATTTGTTTGAAGCTTTGATAAGCGGCATGTTGGCCCCCAGGTGGAATTAACCACGCAAGAGGCTTCACTTGGAGACCTTTCTCCTGGTGGGATGTCATCATCTCTGCTGTTAAGCATCTGCCTCTTATTTCGTGTGGCTTTGCTTACGTTTTATCAGTTGTTTTTATCTCTCTATCAGGGATGTTTTAATTTGCCCTTTTTCTACATAAGAGAGTCTTTTTGATTGTAGTAGCATGGAAGTATGCCTGATAAATAAATAAAGTTGCTTGTTAGCTGCCTTGTAAAAAAAGGAGACCGGGTTTGATCCATATCAGCTTTGCCACTCTTTGCCGCTCTGCTGCAAAATGGTAGTGGATTTTGGGGAGTTTTCTGCTGCTGTTGCGTTACCAATCAGGTTAGGAAGGTTACCGGTGTGTAGCAGAAACACAAAAGCAGCAATTGGACCTAGTAAGCTGAGATTGGTCTGGATGCTGTGGACTCGGGGCCTTGAAGCAGATGTGGTCTGTGGAAGATGTTCACCTTGGTGTAGGAATCCAGATTTCCTCTGAGAGAGCTGGTTTGTGGGCCTGACATCCTAGTTATTACATCCTAGTTATTTGTTTCACAATACTGAAACTGTAAGATTTATGAGGCTGGCACGGTGGGCTACTAAGGAACTGCTTAGGGCAGGGTTTCTCAGCCTTGGCCACTTGAAGATTTGTGGACTTCAACTCCCAGAATTCCGCAGCCAGCCAGCCAACCCTGTGGCTTGTTCAGGCAAAAATGAGATCTGCAATTCTACATATGTCAGTAAAGAGTATACAGTATACACACCGAAGTAAATATTTTTAAAAAGACTAATGCAAAACCTTACATCAACTGTGCAAATGTTAAAGATTGAATGGTTGATATAAGTTTACGCATTGTTTTGTTGCTGTTTATTCGTTCAGTCGCTTCTGACTCTTCGTGACCTCATGGACCAGCCCACCCCAGAGCTTCCTGTCAGTCGTCAACACCCCCAGCTCCCCCAGGGACGAGTCCGTCACCTCTAGAATATCATCCACCCACCTTGCCCTTAGTCGGCCCCTCTTCCTCTTGCCCTCCACTCTCCCTAGCATCAGTATCTTCTCCAGGGTGTCCTGTCTTCTCATGATGTGGCCAAAGTATTTCAGTTTTGCCTTGAATATCATTCCTTCAAGTGAGCAGTCTGGCTTTATTTCCTGGAGGATGGACTGGTTGGATCTTCTCGCAGTCCAAGGCACTCTCAGAATTTTCCTCCAACACCACAGTTCAAAAGCATCGATCTTCCTTCTCTCAGCCTTCCTTATGGTCCAGCTCTCGCAGCCATATGTTACTACAGGGAACACCATTGCTTTAACTATGCGGGCCTTTGTTGTCAGTGTGATGTCTCTGCTCTTAACTATTTTATCGAGATTGGTCATTGCTCTTCTCCCAAGGATTAAGCGTCTTCTGATTTCCTGACTGCAGTCAGCATCTGCAGTAATCTTTGCACCTAGGAATACAAAGTCTTTCACTGCTTCTACATTTTCTCCCTCTATTTGCCAGTTATCAATCAAGCTGGTTGCCATAATCTTGGTTTTTTTGAGGTTTAGCTGCAAGCCAGCTTTTGCACTTTCTTCTTTCACCTTCATCATAAGGCTCCTCAGTTCCTCTTTGCTTTCAGCCATCAGTGGTATCATCTGCATATCTGAGATTGTTAATGTTTCCTCCAGTGATTTTAACTCCAGCCTTGGATTCCTCAAGCCCAGCTTGTCGCATGATGTGTTCTGCATACAAGTTGAATAGGTAGGGTGAGAGGATACAGCCCTGCCGTACTCCTTTCCCAATCTTAAACCAGTCTGTTGTTCCGTGGTCTGTTCTTACTGTTGCTACTTGGTCGTTACACAGATTCTTCAGGAGGCAGACAAGATGACTTGGTATCCCCATACCGCTAGGAACTTGCCACAATTTGTTATGGTCCACACAGTCAAAGGCTTTAGAATAGTCAATAAAACAGAAATAGATGTTTTTCTGAAACTCCCTAGCTTTTTCCATTATCCAGCGGATATTGGCAATTTGGTCCCTAGTTCCTCTGCCTTTTCTAAACCCAGCTTGTACGTCTGTCAATTCTCACTCCATGAATTGCTGAAATCTACCTTGCAGGATCTTGAGCATTACCTTACTGGCACTGTTTGATAGTTTGAACATTCTTTAGTGTTTCCCTTTTTTGGTATGGGGATATAAGCTGATTTTTTCCAATCTGATGGCCATTCTTGTGTTTTCCAAATTTGCTGGCATATAGCATGCATTACCTTGACAGCATCATCTTGCAAGGTTTTGAACAGTTCAGCTGGGATGCCGTCATCTCCTGCTGCCTTGTTATTAGCAATGCTTCTTAAGGCCCACTCAATCTCACTCTTCAGGATGTCTGGCTCTGGCTCACTGACCACACCGTCAAAGCTATCCCCGATACTGTTATCCTTCCTATACAGGTCTTCTGTATATTCTTGCCACCTTTTCTTGATCTCTTCTTCTTCTGTTAGGTCCTTGCCATCTTTGTTTTTGATCATACCCACTTTTGCCTGGAATATACCTCCAATGTTCCTAATTTTCTGGAAGAGGTCTCTTGTCCTTCCTATTCTATTGTCTTCCTCCACTTCCACGCATTGCTTGTTTAAAAATAATTCCTTATCTCTTCTGGCTAACCTCTGGAATTTTGCATTTAATTGGGCATATCTCCCCCTATCGCTGTTGCCTTTTGCTTTCCTTCTTTCTTGGGCTACTTCTAGTGTCTCAGCAGACAGCCATTTTGCCTTCTTGGTTTTCTCTTTCTTTGGGATGTATTTTGTTGCCGCCTCCTGAACAATGTTGCCAACTTCTGTCCATAGTTCTTCCGGGACCCTATCTACTAAGTCCAGTCCCTTAAATCTATTCTTCACCTCCACTGCATATTCCTTAGGAATATTTGTGAGCTCGTATCTAGCTGATCTGTGGGTCTTCCCTAATCTGTTTAGTCTGATCCTACATTGTGCAATAAGAAGTTCATGATCTCAACTACAGTCAGCTCCAGGTCTTGTTTTTACCGACTGTGCAGATGTCCGCCACCTTTGGCTGCAAAGGATGTAGTCAATCTGGTTTCGGTGTTGTCCATCTGGTGAAGTCCACGTATAAAGCCGTCTCTTAGGTTGTTGGAAGAGAGTGTTTGTTATGCAGAGTGAGCTGTCTTGGCAAAATTCTATCAGCCTATGTCCTGCTTTGTTTTGTTCTCCCAGGCTTACCTGTAATTCGAGGTGTCATTTGACTGCCCACCTTAGCATTCCAGTCTCCCGTGATGAAAATAACATCTCTTTTAGGCGTGCTGTCCAGTAGGTGCTGCAGATCCTCATAGAACTGCTCTACTTCAGCTTCTTCAGCATCTGTGGTTGGGGTGTATATTTGGATCACTGTGATGTTAGATGGCTTGCCCTGAATTCGAATTGAGATCATTCTATCATTTTTTGGATTGTATCCAAGCACTGCTTTAGCCACTTTGCTATTAATTATGAAGGCTACTCCATTTCTTCTGTGGTCCTCTTGTCCACAGTAGTAGATCTGGTGGTCATTTGATATGAAGTGGCCCATTCCAGTCCATTTCAGTTCACTGACCCCCAAAATGTCTATCTGTAATCTTGACATCTCACCAATAACCACATCCAATTTGCCCTGGCTCATAGATCTTACATTCCAGGTTCCGATGGTGTGTTGATCCTTAGAACATCGGATTCGCCATTCACCACCAGCACCGTCGGCTGCTAGCCGTCCTTTCGGCTTTGAGCTAGCTGCGTCATCACGTCTGGGGCTAGTTGAGCTCATCCTCTGTTGCTCCCCAGTAGCATTTTGACCATCTTCCGACCTGGGGGTCTCACCTTCCGATGGTATACCGACATATCTCTGGTTGTACTGATCCGTTTAGTTTTCACAGCAAGAATACTGGGGTGGGTTGCCATTACCTTCCCCAGGGATCGCATTTAGTCTGACCTCTCTGTCATGACCTTCCCGTCTTGGGTGGCCCTTCACGGTTTAGCTCATGGCATCATTGAGGTGCTCAAGCTCCAGCACCACGACTAGGTAACGATCCTTTGCTGAAGAAGTTTATGCATTAGGGTTCTTTTTTTGCTTGTTTTCCATTTTAATTTGATGTCTGTATACAGCTGTCTTATATGTCCACTTTATAGTCGTTTAAAAACATTGAAAAGAATGTCGAGGGTTCCTGCTTTGTTCAGCTGCTGGGGGGACCAAGGTGGGTCAGGCAGGAACAATGGAGCAGACAGTCCCATTGTGGATGATTAGCCAGAAAGCTTTGGATCCTGGCTTGGTGTTACGTATGACTGAGACCTCTCGGTTTTGGCCATCTTCTGTTTTTTCCAGCAGGAGAAAACCCCACAGCAGCTCCGCCATGAAAAATCTCAGATTCCTCCTGGCAGACATACACTGTTTCACTTCAAAGGAGGCCCAGCAGCTGCTTCACAACAAATTTGTGGTGGTCGTAGGAGACTCTAGTGAGTATGGCGATGAAGGGCTGTCGCTAGGGGTTTGTTACTGCAGTTCCTGGGGACATCCAAGTGAAACGATATTTGGAGTGAAGCAACCTCACACCGGCCTTTCTCCCTTCCTTCGGATCAGCTGAGAGGAGACCTCCTTCTCTCTCAAGGTCCAGTGGTTTTACAGGAGGTTTTAATCTGGAAAATCTTTGATCTGCCCAAACAGACAATAGTGACTGTCAGCAAAAACATTTTATTTATTTATTTATTTATTATTCAAATCTAGCCACTGCCCATCTCCCCCAACTTCTGCATCCACTTTTACATTTACCTCCTTTGTAATCCCCTTGCCATGCTTTTTCCATCCGCTTGTGAAATGTCAAAGTTTCTGCTCCTGGGGATGCAGTCATGCTTGATTGCTTGCCCCACCTTCCTTCGGATGGAGAGTGTTTTTGGGGCTCTCCCAACATTGGAGCCAAGTTTATCTTGGCACCTTGTTTTTTATTTATTCATAGCCCAACAACAGCAGGAAGCACTAGCACTTACAGGTAGTCCTCGCTTCATGACTGCCTCGTTGAGTGACTGATCACAGTTACACCGGTGATGAAAAAGTAACTTTGCGACCCATTCTCGCATTGATGACTTTTGCAGATCTGTAAAGCAAAGGAAAGCTGAAGTCAGATCGTAAGAACAGTTGTGATTTCACTTAGTGACTGCTTCGCTTAATGACCAAGCTGCTGGTCCCAATTGTGGTCACTAAATGACAACAACCTATACCTCTTCTTTCACCCCACTCTTCTGAATTTCTTCCAAAGGGTTTTCTCCACTGTGAAAGAGGGCCCCAGATGTAACTCATCCCTTCGTTCACTCTTTGCAAGAATCCAAAGGACTTTAGAGCATACGACTGTCAGTCCTTGGCTGATTTTGAAAATCTAAGTAGGGCTGCCCCTGGTAGGTTCTTGGATGGGAGACTGTTGGGAAATCTTAGCTAGTTCTGGAGGGCTGAGCAAAGCTTGTGAGAGAAGGGAATGGCAGACCGCTTTGGTATGGTTGGCGAGAAAACTGGACGAGTGTCTGCGCAGAGTCACCCGGCGCCCAATGTTGCTCAAGGAGACCATCTTCGATCTGATTAGGTGCCATTGAGCTGGTGTTGACTCTTAGCCACCAAATAGATAGACCTTCTCCAGAATGAAGACTTTCTCTTGCTTCCCTGTAAAGGACCTTCGTTGCTAAGGCTGGAGGAAATTGCTAAATAAAACGTCGGTCCCCTGGATTTCAGACTAACTTCAGTCAGGGTTAAGAGCACCAGCAGACAACAACTGGTGTTCTGGTAGTGTGTGAAACAAACACAAACAATTCTTCAGAACAGCAGACAGGGGTAGCCCATGATGAGTTTAGTCATGCCAAAGAAGGAGGGAATTCACCTCTCATGGTGTCTCTGTGCTCCAGTGCGCAGGCAGGTGAATCCATTGGCTGTGCAGTTCAGCTGCAAAGGAGGGCTCATTCATTCATTCATTCATTCATTCATTCATTCATTCATTCATTGTCTGGCATTTCTTCCAGATTCATTTGTATAAATCTATATAAGTTGGGACGCAGTGGCGCTGTGGGTTAAACCGCTGAGCTGCTGAGCTTGCCGATTGGAAGGTCGGCGGTTCGAATCCGCGTGGCGGGGTGAGCTCCCGTTGCTAGTCCCAGCTCCTGCCAACCTAGCAGTTCGAAAACATGCCAATGTGAGTAGATTAATAGGCACCGCTTTGGCGGGAAGGTAACAGCGTTCCGTTAGTCATGCCGGCCACATGACCACGGAAGTGTCTACGGACAAACGCCGACTCTTTGGCTTTGAGACAGAGATAAGCACCGCCCCCTAGAGTCGGACACGACTGGACTTAACGTCAAGGGAAACCTTTACCTTTACCTTTACCTATATAAGTGAAGTAGGCAAATGAGGGCTTTGTGAGAAATTTTAGAAACAACCTCATTAATGCATTTTGAATAAAGACAGTGCAAATCTGCTCCTACTTTGTAGATAATTAACGCAAGGGATTGGCAGGTTATGTAACAGTTACTTTGTTTGGAAATCAGGGTATTGTCTGGGATGGAAAAGCACTTTTTATGCTCCTTTGCTCCAGTGAGCTGGTAAGTCTCCAAAATCTCCACTTTTTGGAGATACGGTTTTTGGTGCGGACTCTCCCCGGTTCCATGGCTGGTGTTGAGGTGCTTGAAACAGGGCCAAGCACAGCGATGGGTCATGCTAACCTGGCTATGATTCCATTTTGCCTCCTGAGGCTCCGAAGAATGTCTGAGGAACAAAGCAGAATAGCTGTGTCCTTGCTACATTCGCCAGCGTAACTTCCTTCACATTTTGCCGGGAAGATGGTCATGAAAAAAACATTACAGGCTGGAAGGTGGGAATGGTCAGGATGTGGCTGCAGCCTTAAAAAAAAACCCCAAACAAATCCAGGCTTAAGAATTTCATCTTGGCTTCTAAAGTTCTGGTGCTTGTTCAGAGCCCAGGTTGCATCCAGCAGCAATCTAATTAGGCAATTTTCATGAGGAAATTTGAACAGGTGTAGAGTGCCTTACCTGACACAGCTCTGCAGACAACAGCTGGTTTCCCTTTGTGGAAAATCAACCACCTCAAGCAGAACAATTGGGGGAAGGAGGGGAGGGAATTTCTCAGCTTCCTTAGAAGGGAGAAATGGTCCATTGATGAACTTCCTCTGTCTGATCACCAGATGATCAGTGAAGGGGAAAAAAGGTGGGAGGTTGCAAGAACAGTGTTTTCTACAGCTGGCATTGAGCCAAGGGAATCCCCACATGTCCCACTCAGTTGATTGGGGTTTGATCTGTAGCGAGGGGGCATAGGCTAGCTTGCCTTAAAGCAGTGTTTTTCAAACGTGGCCACTTTAAGAGGTGTGGACTTCAACTCCCAGAATTCCCCAGCCAGCCATGCTGGCTGGGGAATTCTGGGAGTTGAAGTCCACACCTCTTAAAGTGGCCACGTTTGAAAAACACTGCCTTAAAGAATATCCAGTTCTACTAATCTTGCATCTTGGTTTACATTTGCTTTTTTCCCACATGCAGATTACCGAGCAATATATAAAGATCTGGTCTATATTCTGCAGACAGATAAGGTGCTCACCCTTTCTCAGCTGAAGCAAAAGGTACTGTCTTTTGTGCTAGGAATGACCGATGGCCTTTCGTTGTGAGGCTCTCAAGCACAGTCCCAGTTTGGAAAACTTGATCTTGTATAGTTTTGTTACACACCCAGTGCTGTCCAGTCCTGCCTAATGGACTCTGCAGTCCTTTTGTGGTTGGGAATATCATTCTGGCTGAAGTGATGGAGAAGGTGGTGGCCACCTGTGTCCCACCTGGAGGACACAGGCTATCTGCCCCTATGTTGGTTGTGCTTTTTATGGTGCATGGCTGGTAATGGAAGCTGGAAGGAGGTGACCATGATCTTGATAGTTCGTCCCAACCACTATGCAGCTTTTGAGACCACCAACTAGGGTATCTCATGGGCTTGGTTGTATAACTTCTGTGTCCAGAAAATGGCTGTGGTAGACTATTGCCTGACAGCTGTTGTTTGACCATGGCAAACTGGAGTAAGTTCAGAGGAGGGCTTCCAAGATGGTAAGGAAGGAGTATGTTTAGCTTTAGAGTGAAAGAAGCATCCACAGTGACATCTCAGCAAACCTTATCTGATAGAGGTCTTCAAATATCTGAAAGGTTGTCACGTTGACGAGGCAGTGGACTTATTCTGTAGTGTCCCAGAGGGCAAGGAGTAGAAACAAGAGGTTAAAACTACAAGAAATGAGGTTCAGGTTAGACAAAGTAGAAACTTGTTCAGTGTACAAGCTGTGAGCCCTTGGGACAGGCTGCCACATGTTTGGGTCTTCAAACAGGGGCTGGATGGTTCCTTCCAACTCTACAATTCTGTGATTCTAGAGCGAGGTGTGGCCTGCTAACAGTGCTTGAGAGTTGTTTTCATTTGTATTCTTCGTTTTCAGCTATGGGTTGAAAAAAACGTTTTGAATTTGAACCATGTCAGATTTGAAATGCCCTGTTTTGAGCCCCAAAGGCCCTATTTCAGGTATGAAACAGGTTGCCACAATCATTTTGGAAATATTTTGAGGTCAAAACAACTCTGATTGGATTGTGACACCCCTCCAGAAATGATTCAAACAGCCAGTTTCATCCCTATGAAGGAGGGACATTTCATCCCTACTTGAAATGGGACATTTTAAAGCCAGAACAGGAAATTATTCTGAGTTTCACTACTTTGAATTCGAAGTGCCCTTTTTCAAGTTCAAAGTGGCTCAGACCCAAAATGATTTGTGCCAACCTTGCATATCTTTTCAAAAATCTTAGAGCTTTCAGAAATTGAGATGTTGGATGTAAATAGGCAAAGAATGCCTTCTCTAATGGTTGCCTATCCTAAAATACTCTCAGACTCACAAGCAAAAGCTGAATAAAATCTGGTTTATTTAAGAATAGTATGCAAGTACAAAGAAAGCTGAGAATGGGAAAAGCGCGCCAAATGCAAACTAAAAAACCCTCGGTACAAACGAGATCCCTCCCCCCATGGACTCTTCTCAGGCTCACAATCCCAGGTGCTCCCAACGGTGCGGTGGAAAAGTCCTTGAGCTGAGCACATACCCCAAACACATTCCATTGAAACGAACCTAGATACAGAGCTTGGCACAAGGTCAGCAACATGGCATGTGAAACGTTACAATGTACAGTGCACATTGGAACAGTGAACATGACACCTTCCTTGTGAGATTCTCCCCCAAATCAGGTTGTCAGCACTTGGAAATTGAACACTGAATGTTGCTTTAGTCATGCCCTGAAAGTTGGCCTTGAGGGTCCTGTTTCCCAGTAAGATGGCACGGGGAAGGTCTTCTGGCCCTTCTGACTTCATGGTTCTGCATTTTATTCATTTATTTATCATATTTTTACCACCGCCCATCTCCCTCATACGGGGGACCCTGGGCGGTTATCTGTACTTACCAAGACTTTCTATGAATATCAGGCCTTTTGAACGTGCTGATCTTCCCCTGCAGGACGAGGAATCTTTTGCGAACGATTGCCGAGTAGAATTTAATGGGCCACATTCCAGAAATGATTATCGCCTGGTACGTCAGTACCGCACCTGTCATCACCTTGTGCGTTTCTACTTCATCACCCGCGTTTATTCGCCCTACGTGGAAAGCATCTTGAATGACTTCAGAGCTGGTCAGGAGGCTGGTCTGGCCCCAGATGTTGTCATCCTGAATTCTTGCATCTGGGATCTCAATAGGTAATGGTGCCTGCCAGTTTGGCCCAACCACAGGTGAAAACCCGGGTCAGTGTGGTTCGCTGAGATGTAACTGTGGATGCTTCTTTCATTCTTGGATGCAATGCAGAGACTATGAAATCTATCCTCTCCCCCCCACCCCCCACTTAAGAGCAAGGACTCATTAGAAAATAAGAAGCATCATTGGCAATTGTCCCTTGCTCTGTTTTACTCCTGAACAGGACAGGAGGATCATGTTTGCACCATCGAATGGAATAGTGAGCAATTCAGACAGGAAACCAACACCATTGTTAATTCAACTTTTTTTTTTAAAGAAAAGATAAATGCTATTCCCTCCCATTGAATGTTGTTCCTTACAGTTGCTGCTAAGAGGGCTATTTTGCAGTATGCAGGTAGCCCTTGACTTTCTACCACAATTGGGACTGGAATTTCCATTGTAAGTTGGTCTGGTTGTAAGTTGAATCACCATGTGGTCAGACCTGATTTTATGACCATGTTTACAGCAGTTGTTAAGCGAATTACAGGTCGTTAAGTGAATCACCATGGTTGTTAAGCAAATCCAGCTTCCCCAATAGGCATTTTTTGCTGGAAAATGGCAAAAAAGTCACAAAATGTGATCATGTGACTGTGGGACGCTGCAACTGGTCGTAAATGTGAGCCGGTTGCCAAGTGCCTGTAATGCGATCATGTGACCGCAGCAGGTGGTGGTGCAATATTTTGTGACACTCGGAAGTACTTTACAGGCCATAAAGTGCCCATTCTGAGGCTGTCGTAACTTCGGACCGTAATTGAACTCATGGTCGTAAGTCGAGGACTACCTGTAACCTAGTCTAAGATGCAAAAGTTTTCCATGGTCCATGTGGTGCCCTTTCTGGAATGGTCCTCTCCAGGCATTTATTCATCTTGATTTCTTGATTCTCCCTTCTGCACAGATATCACGATGACTTTCCCACGGAGCCCCCGGTCCCGAAAGCTATCAGAGAATACCGCCAGAATGCAGAGAAACTCTTTCAAGCATTGCACAATATTCTTCCTCCAAGCTCTCTCGTGATTTGGAGTACGGCCTTGCCCATAACGGAAGATGCCCGTGGATACGTCGTTGAGGTAGGAGGATCTTGGGCTGTTGCTTCCTTGGGCTGACCAGTTAGATCACACTGAGGGCCACCTGCCCCTCTTCAGAATCCAAGTGGCATCTTCTACAATGACACGGTGCTCCACGCATAATGTTTCCTCAAACATGGAAAACAAGCATGTCAGGGAGATTGGGAGTGGCCCTGTGCTGGGCCAGGTGGGTGGTTGGATTAAAACCAGAGAAGCCAAGCTAGAAGTCCATCCTCAGTCACAGAAGCTCCCTAGATGATCTTAGTCGTTTCTCTTTCTCTCTCTCTCTCTCTGTCCATCCAAGCTCACAGAGTTGTTGTGGGGCAAATGAGGTGAGGGGTTGCTACGTTGCATAGCCTTGAACCCTTGGCACAGTGTTTCTCAACCGTAGCCATTTTAAGAGGTGTGGACTTCAACTCCCAGAATACCCCAGCCAGCCAGGTTTTAATCACTTGCTGTAAACCGCCCAGAGGCCTCCGACGGGAGGAGATGGGCGGGGATAAATTAGATAGATAGATAGATAGATAGATAGATAGATAGATAATTCTCACAAACACATGAATTAAATACATTTTAATAAATAGCAGTCTTCCCTCTTCTTTTGACATGTTACCTTTCCATGCATATTTGGGGAGAAGAACAAGACCGCCCCATCTTTTCTCCTGCCAGTGAGTCAAAGCTTTGAACGTGGACTGTCCTTCTTGGTCTCATCACAGCTGTGTGGTTCTACTGTGGCTTGTTTGAAGACCCCAACCCCCCTGTAAGAGAGTTGGTGGCAAAACAAGGCAGGCCGGTCCTCCGAATCCTCCTCTCCCCTCCCCATTCACGGTCCCAGTGCAGGTAACAAAAAGGAGGAAGCCAACTTCCTGATCAGGCTTTGTTGCCTGATGGAGCTTGGCCAGTGCTTTCTCCAGCATTATTGTGACAGGCCCCCTCCCTCCAGAGAAATGCCTCTGGGCCTTAACCTACCCATGCCTTTGTCAGCTAACAGGAGGGTGCCCTCATACAGAAGCACTGTACTGCTTTTGTGAATTCAGAGTGTTTGCTTGCTTGGTAAGTATATTGGGAAGAAACCTAATGTTGCCACAAGAAGTGCAGCCGATCTCTGTTCTTCCTTGCACCTGGTACAAACACATGCCTAAGCCTCTGATGCAAGCTGGTGGTGATTGTCTCCCACAGATAAGGGTGCCATGGCAACCTGTGGGCTGAATCTTTAGCCCCTGGGAAAGTTGGTTTATCAAAAAGGGAGGAACCTTGAATTATCTTTGAACTCTGCTGCGGGCTGAATTTTGCAGATGCACAGCACAGAAAAAGGCTGACTGGGGACCATCTGCCCAGGATTCCCAGCAACTGAAGGGACATGATGTTACCCGTTTCTTTCTTTTCCTCCTTGTTCAATACCCCTTTTTGTGTGTGTGTGTGTGACATCATGGGGCTGCTGCTCTGTATAACCAACTTTATGGTCTGGCTTCAAACCCAGCAATAAAACTCAGCTCTCTGACACTTGGTCACATATTTGGGGCCTTGCTTAATTCACTTGCTGAATTCACCTTCACCAACACAGTTGGAAATGTGCTTTGGCATACAAGAACCCAGGGTTAGCTGAACCAGAGAGAATCCATGTCTGAACTGAATGGAATCTCCTTTGAACCTCCCAGCAAATGTCCTTTTTTAGGGATCAGAATGGACCTTAAGTTTAACGAACTGCTTGATGAATACTCAGTCTGATGAAGTATGTGCTCCATCTGAATGCCCAGCTGCAGGGAAATACAGCAGTGTCCTAGGGTGAACCAACACAGTGATGCCCCAAAGACCAAGAGAAGATCACTGTTGGATAAAAGGACCAAGAGTCAGGAGATGATCTTCTGTGATCAAGAACTGCCCAAGAACAACTAGACCTCTCTCCAAATTGTCTCCTAAAATGGTAACAATATTCCATGACGAGGTAGATGAACACCAGCTAGTCAGAGGCCAACACTTTTAGGCTATAAAGTAGGAGACCAAGAGGACCTTTGTGTGTAAGCTGGGAGGAGTGTGTGGAGTGTGTAAGGACTGTGTGTGCAGAACTTCTCTGTTCCTTAACTTCCTCTTTTATTTGCTGCTTTTCACCTGCTACTTCTCTCTCTCTTTTCCACACTGGGGAAATGTCCTGGAATCAAGGAACTACAAAGCAGTTTTTGGTAATTCTGATTACTAGTTTAGATAACTGCTCTGTCTACTTTCCTTGGGAAAATCATCTTGATCAGCGATGTGTAGCCCTATTTAGTTGTGCTGGAACTGGGGAATGTATCCAAGAGACAAGTGCAGTTGAGTTTTGATTCAATCAAGCTATGCAAAGATGGTGCTGTATAAAGATCTTGAGAGGGGAGGAAATGTCTCTCTGTTTCCCCCCTCCCAAGAGAGACAAGAGTATTTAAAAAGTTGCATTGTTCCAGACAAGAAGATACACACACACACACACACACACTCACTCACTCACCTGCAGAAGATCTGCCTGCTGTAGAATTCACGGTAGACCAGAAACAGACACAAGCAATAGAACTCTGTTTTATTGACGTAGGCTCTAATAACAGAACTAACAGTCACCACATCTTTTCTCCAAGGTCATTTCTATGCAACTCTGTAAGAACATAAAGACTTTATGTCAGGCCCTTTGACATTACCCACAACGGAAGAGTGGATGGTGAAGATGGTGGAGCTTGTCGAGATGGCTAAATTGACAGCCTTGATGAGAGACATGACACTGATTAAGTTTAATGCCAATTGGAAACCTCTTCTGGCCTTTTTGCGTGAAACAGAAAGAAGTGAAATTGCGATCTATGGGTTTGATGATTAGAAAAAAATAGTAGATGATAGAAAAAATGAAAGTTATGTTGTAACCACAGAGTAAGAGTTCAGTTTAAATGTATACTTATAACTGCTATAAAAGAAAATCAGAAGTCATTTCCTTATATTTCTTCTTTCTTTCTTTTTTTCTCCCTCCCTCCCTCCCTCCCTCCCTCCCTCTATTTCTCTCATCTTAAATATTAGTTTCTGTTATTTTTATCTTTCTTACTTAAATACTTAATGAATATCTACCTATCTATCAATCTATCTATCTATCACTATATATCAGACTCAGGGTTTAAATCCTAAGCTTTTTCCTTCTGCCCTCTGAAGTCGATAGACTCTCAGCCCATCTTCTCCTGGTCCAAAGATTGGGAGGAACATTTCCAAAACAGTTCCGCCTGGTTTGAGAACTTCTGGGTCTCACCTTATCCTTACAGGCGTAACCATGAATGACAGACCTGCATTTTGGGACACGCGTGACCATTTCCCCCTTGAGAAACCCCAGTCCCAATTCTGCTCTCCTGCATTTTCATGCACTTCGCCGCGGGTGTGTCTACAGCTTGATCGAATCCTGCACCCTGCCTCTCTCCTGCTGTCCGAAGAGATGCTGGCTGTCAGTGAGTTCACTGGGATGGGGCCTTGTCAGCACCTAAGCCGAGCTCTGAGGCTAGATCGCCCAAGGACCCATCTTGGGGAGGACACAGCAAATTGGACGTGTTCGGGTGCAGGCCTCTCAGGTGGTGGTAATATGCAACGTGCTATGTCATGAAATGCGCCTTTTTCCCAAACCTGAATCTGCCCACATTTTGTTCCAGAGGATGAAAGGCTGGGCAGGGGGAGGGAACTCTCCCCTCTTTCCACACGTTGTGCAGCATCAACAGTTCTACCTACTGTGTCACATCTCCCCTGACTTGGCGTTACACCGCCTGACACTGCAGACAGTTTAGTCTAGAGCAGTGCTTCTCAAATGTGGCAACTTGAAGATGTGTGGCCTTCAACTCCCAGAATTCCCCAGCCAGCTGTGCTGGCTGGGGAATTCTGGGAGTTGAAGGCCACACATCTTCAAGTTGCCACATTTGAGAAGCACTGCTCCAGAGAAACTGCTTTTGCCCCCTAACCTCTTCAGTTGCCCTCGACTTCAATTGCCACGTCCTTTTTCAGGTGGAGGGACAGGAACAGCACATGGGGCTCCAAGGATGGCCTTGCCATGGATTTATTTTGGTGCATGACTATCTTGGCCGAGCTCTTATCAGTTCCCTTCCTAATGATTCCATGCGTGGAACTTCTTGTTGTTGCAGCGGCCACTAGCCCAGATCCTGGATGTAGTTCCAAGTTCTAATCCCAGATGCTTCCCTGATTCAGATGGTGATAGAAACGCCCGGACAGGAGAAGGCAGGGCTAAAACAGAAGTCCGCTGCCCCTTTGAAAGTAACGTACCCCTTCTTGACATGAGGAATGCATCTGTTTTGGGTTTTCTGGCAGCATCCACACAAACCTTCAGCCAAGGATATGATAGAGGCTAACTTCTATGTCAGCAACCTCGCCGAGCAATACTGGTTTGACGTCCTGGACCTGCACCATCGCTTCCGCTTTTTGGAAAACCTGCATGCCACCGATGGCGTTCACTGGGACTCCCGGGCACACCGGTATATTACCAATCTCTTGCTCACCCACATTGCAGAGGCCTGGCAAGTGGAGGTTAAGAAAAGGAGGCTTCAGATTGGTGAGTGAGAAATCTTTTGGGTGGCTTTGCAAGCCGTTGCTGCAGGGCGGGGGGTTGGTGGGGGGAAGCGTTGAGTCCGGCTTCTGCCAGAAGATCCAAAGGGAGGCTGTTGAGAATCATGGGGGAGGATTGCTGAAAAAAAGAAAAAAGCGGGCTTGTGATTTATGGGTTTGATGATCGGAAAGGGTAGACTATGGAAAGAAGAAAATTCTGTAGTAAACTTAGAGGGTAAAATACAAATGTGCTTGTATGCTGTTAAAAAGATGGGAAGCTGCTGCTTTATAACTTTTTTCTTTTTCTTTCATTGCACCTTTTTCCCCACCTGCTTTACTTTCTTAGGGACGCGGTGGCGCTGCGGGTTAAACCGCTGAGCTGCTGAGCTTGCCGATCGGAAGGTCGGCGGTTCGAATCCGCGTGGCGGGGTGAGCTCCCGTCGCTGGTCCCAGCTCCTGCCAACCTAGCAGTTCGAAAACATGCAAATGTGAGTAGATTAATAGGTACCGCTTCGGCGGGAAGGTAACGGCGTTCCGTTCAGTCATGCCGGCCACATGACCACGGAAGTGTCTACGGACAAACGCCGGCTCTTCGGCTTTGAGACAGAGATAAGCACCGCCCCCTAGAGTCGGACATGACTGGACTTCATGTCAAGGGAAACCTTTACCTTTACCTTACTTTCTTTACTTTTTTCTTTTAAAAAGTGTACTGTTTTTATTCCCTTAAAATTTCTTTAATAAACATCAGTGAGCGAGCAAGATAGAAAAAGAATCATGGGGAAGGGTTGAACAGTGGGTTTTTCTCAACTCGGTTTCAGGGGAACCCTAAACACTTGCAAAGCCTTGAATGGGTTTTATGGAGCGAAGGGGAAGAAGAGATGTGGATTGTGGTCAAAGCCAGGCCTGCATTTTGGGACAAACTTGACCATTTCCCCCTTGAGAAACCCAGGTCCTGATTCTGCTCTCCTGCATTTACATGGAGTTCATGTAGAGTTTTAGGTGTGAATCTTTGGGGTTCCTCACCCAATAATTAGGGTAGGTGACCGCCCAAAGCATACTTTTGGAAGTAAACAGATGCAAAGGCCCCATTGCCAGCTTGTCTCCAAATCCTGCCTGATTCACTTTGGCATCGGCTGCGGATGAGTTGCTTGAAGCAGTTGAAATGGTGAGGGTCTGCATTTCCCATGGCCTCTGCCCAACACGCCCTGGTTGTCCCTTGATCCCTCAGTGATGCTGAGCGAGCAGTTGTGCGCTTTCTGCATGTAGCCCGGACTGGCAGACCGTGGGACTCCAGCACTGTGATTTTTTTCCCCACAAGTTGACCGCAGGAGTTTGAAACCAGCCCACTCTTCTGCTGGAACAGCAACCGCCCTGTCTCGTTCCATCTCCACAGGAATTCCGAGGGATAAAAAGGCAGAGGATCAACAGCCTTCTCCCTGGAGGACCGTGCTGCCAACCCATCGGCCTTGCCTGTGGAGCAGCAGCCCAGCCCAGAAGCTATTCAACTCCAGTAGGACTTGTCTTTACACCCGTTGTAATGCCGAGTACAAAAACAGACCCAGAGGAAGGTTGGGTCAAGGTTACCAGTCTGCCCAGCTCAGTGGTTCCATCCAGCACAACGGAAGCCACATCAGTGGCCCTAATGGTGGAGTTCAGTATGAGCAGGTCCCCTTGCCCTATGCTGATCCATCCAATCCCAGGAATTATTTTCACACCCAGCCTCATGACAGTTGGCCCATATGTTCTTCTGAACAGCACTACCCTCATCCCAATCCAAGTTGTTATTCTCGTGGCCCAGATCACGTGGGCTATGACAGCAGGCCCACATGTTCTTCTGATGAACAGGAGCACTATCCCCATCCCAATCCAAGTTATTATTCTCGTGGCCCAGATCACGTGGGCTATGACAGCAGGCCCACATGTTCTTCTGATGAACAGGAGCACTACCCCCATCCCAATCCAAGTTATTATTCTCGTGGCCCAGATCACGTGGGCTATGACAGCAGGCCCACATGTTCTTCTGATGAACAGGAGCACTACCCCCATCCCAATCCAAGTTATTATTCTCGTGGCCCAGATCACGTGGGCTATGACAGCAGGCCCACATGTTCTTCTGATGAACAGGAGCACTACCCCCATCCCAATCCAAGTTATTTTTCTCGTGGCCCAGATCATGTGGGCTATGACAGCAGGCCCACATGTTCTTCTGATGAACAGGAGCACTACCCCCATCCCAATCCAAGTTATTATTCTCGTGGCCCAGATCACGTGGGCTATGACAGCAGGCCCATAAGTATGACTGAACAGGATCATCGCCCTCAACCCAGTCCATGTTATTCTTGTGCCCCAAATAGTATTGGCTATGATGGCAGACCCATCCGTTCTTTGGAACGAGAGCAATGTGTCCAATCCTATCCCAGTAATTATTCTCACGCCCTCCAAGATGGCAGGCCCACATGTTCTGCTGAACAGGAAGCAAGACTCCAGTCCCCTCCCAACAGTTCCTCTCATGCCCCAAAAGGTGCTGGCCATGCCAGCAGGCCCATGAGTTCTACTGAACAGGAGCAATGTCGCCACTCCTATCACCGCAATTATTTTCATGCCCCACGTGGTGCTGGTTATGACAGTAGGATCATAGGTGTGCCTGAGCAGGCTTTGTGCCCCCCACTTAATCCTTGGACTGACTTTCTTGTCCACCTCAGTGCTAGGAATGGCCCATGGCCCTCAGATGCAGATGAAGACAATCCTGGCTTTCCACTGCACATGGAAGGTATGTTCTGGCTTTCCTGCCAAACGTTGGGTTCTTCCAGGGAGGGAAGAGGCTGGACCCATGTTCTTGGGTAGAAGTGGGCCAGGAGGAAAGCTCCGGAGAAGTGTGAATTGGACACAGGAAGCAGGAGCCATGTGACTGGCTGGGAGGGAAGAGAGAAGAACCTTGAATAGAAACGCCGTGTGGTGTGCAGGTGGGAGTGAAGCAAAAGGGCTGGTCCTTGATGTTGAGGTGGCGGTGTTGGCCTGCTCCTTGCCTCAGCCATGCCCAGCCGACTTCTGGGAAGGTGTGCCAGGGCGGGCAGTGGCCTCCGGGTTGGCCATGGTTGGCTGCTTTCCTTCTTGAGTGAGCACTTGCAGGCAGGGAGGCTGGGCACGCTTGGGTGGAAAACCGCACGCCAAAAGCCTTCAAGCCAGCCAGTGGGTCAGACCGACACACCCACAAACTCCCATCTCAGCTCCAATGTGCCATCACAGTTTCTCAGCTTTGATGCCTTCTGCTCTGACCTCCTCCCTAACGTCTCTCTCTTGCTTTCCTACAGAAATTCATCACAACGGTCCCTCTGTGCCGGAATCCCTTACTCGTGAGGAGGGCTGGGCTACTTCCAGGCTTCCGTGCAGATTACCCCAGGGAACCTGGGTTAGGTCCCGTAAGATGGGCACAGAGCTCCCTCAGCGTGCCTACAGTCGACGCCGTGCCTATGCCCCCTACGCCAAGGACCGGAGTAGCGCCAGGAACTCCTGTTAGCGTTGCCCCATCCCACCCCATGGCCATCTGCTAGGCTTGCATTGTTTGATCTTTCACCAGGGGCAAACTTGGCAGGACTGATTTTCTCCTGGGCTGCAGGTACGTCTTTGCCCGCTGTGCTTTGGGCATACCTTGGAGGATAATGGAGCAATTGCTCTGGTGCTCCCTGCATGGAATACAGGTAGTTCTTGACTTAAACCATTTGTTTAGCGACTGTTCCAAGTAATGATGGTGCTGGGAAAAGTGACTTGTGACTGGTCCTCACACTTACAACTGTCACAGTGTCCCTGCTGTCATGGGATCAAAATTCATGCACTTGGCAACCGGCATGTATTTTATGACAGCGCTTGGCAACCGGCATGTATCTTATGATGGTGGCAGCATCCCAGCGTCATGTGATCGCCATTGGTGACCTTCCCACCCAGCTTCTGACAAGCAAAATCAATGGGGAACTGTGTGAGTCACTTAATGACCACATGATTTGTTTAACGACTGCAGCAAAATGGTTGTAAAATCGGGTGTAACTCACTTAATGACTGCCTCGTTTAGTGATGGAAGTTCCGGTCCCAATTGTGGTCGTAAGTCAAGGACTACCTGTATCCTTCCCCCACGACATGAAGTCTTGACTTTCTGAAGGTCCCTCAAAACCTGGTTGTGCCACCAGACCTGGGGACCCCAGGGGACTGGTGAATCAATAAGGTGCTTACATTATTATTATCATCTCTTCGCCTAATATTCCTTCCTTTTTAGTTTTTTACAGTTTTTTACAGTTTTTTAATGTTTTTAATAATTATTATAATATTGTTTACCTGTTTTAGCTTTATTGTACGCTGCCCAGAGGCACTTGTTGTGAGACGGGTGGCTATATAAATTAAATAAAAATAAGCAAATAAATAAATTTGTGATTGCTTGTTTGTGAGTTGAGGATCCAATTTAGGATTGCTGCTCCTGAGATGCTTGTATAAAACCACAGAATCTGTTTTTGGGGGGTGGCAGGTAATGACATTTGAGACCAGGAAAAGGGGTAATTGGGTCAAACAGAACCCTTGTTCTTGCTCAGTTTTTTCCAACTTGGCCAGTTTAAGATGTGTAGCCTTCGCTCCCAGAATTCCCCAGCCAGCCATGCTGGCTGGGGAATTCTGGGAGTGGAAGGCCACATATCTTAAACTGGCCAAGTTGGAAAAATACTGCTCCAGCTGAAGCAAGGAGAATTTGTGAGGCTCCTGGGCAAGGAGGCACTATTTCCCTGTCTCTGTGCCCCCATGTCTCTGTCTTCCCCTTACCCCATCACAGAACATTTTCTCCACCACTTCAGAAAAAACTGCAGTGATTTTCATTTGGAAACAAACTGCAAATTCCTCCTTGTTTTCCTGGGTTGGGGTAGCTCAGATTTGGTGTTTCTATTTTATTTTATTTTATATTTTATCTTGTCTGTTTTTTTATTTGAAAAGAGGGGGGAAAGGAAATGAAGGAGGAAAAAAGAAACAGAAGAGATTTACAAGCTGTATAAAGTTGAACGAGAATTGTCCCAGTCATATTAGATGAGTACTGTGGGTAAGTGTGATCTTAGGTCAGTCGAGCTCTTTAAAACCGTTTTCAGGATCAAGTGGGAGATCTTTGGGGTTCTTTCTGAAATGATGCTGGACTTCTGATGCTCCTGGATCTCTCCAGGAGAGTGATCCAGTAGTGTGTCCCAGCAGCTAGTGATTCAGGGACCTCCCTTTGGGGTTTGGGAAACATAGCAATGACGTTTCAGACAGTAAGACTTTTTCCCCCTTCTCTTTTCCTGGGCTGAGGGAAGGGGAAGAAGGGAGGGGAGGCTTTAGCATAATGTTGGTGGTGAACAGTTGGTGACTATTCTGAAAAAAGGATTTTACTGTAGTCGGATAACCTTGAACACTGGAATTACAGATTAGCACAGTGTCTGTTTCGTTCATATTCAGCAGCAAGGCATTATAAGGGGCATGTGTGTGTGTATTTATGTATGTGTGAAAGGTGGAAGGTCCCCTGTGCAAGCACCGAGTCCTGTCTGACCCTTTGGGGGGATGCCACTTTCGTGACGTTTTCTTGGCAGACTATAGTGGGGTGGCTTGCTATTGCCTTCCCCAGTTGTCACCTTCCCCGGAAAGTCGGGTGCTCCTTTTACTGACCTCGGCAGGATGGAAGGCTGAGTCGAGCTGAGCCGGCCACCCGAGAGAGAATCCAGCTTCTGCTGGGATCGAACCCGGGTCGTGGGGAGTTTCGGTTGCAATACTACCACCTGCCACTCTGCGCCACACGAGGCTCATATGTACATCTATGTGCATATACACATATGTATCTTCCCTTGGCTTAAATAAGAATGTTCAAAGGTTAATCGTAGTTCTTATTCTTATGCTTGCCTTTAGGGAATGTTAATCAGGATGGGAAGCATTGAGAATTCACAGGAAATGCTTGCAGATGTTGATGCATGACATCTTGGGAGTGTCTTGTCTGGATTTCCATACTGGAAAGGCTCTTGTGCTTTTGCCAGGCTGGAGTGGAGCCTCCCCAAGCAACAGCAGGCTATCTTTGCCCCACATGGGCAGAGCTTTTTGATAATCCTTGTTGCAGTTGAGAACTAGGCATTATGCAGAAACATCCAACGGGCTACTCCCTCCTATACTTAGAATCATGACTTAGATGAGATCTTGAAGCTGATCATACACAGCAAAGTATTAAGGCAATGAACAGGCAACAGGCTGCTTCAAAGAAGGATTTTCCATCCCAAAGGATCAGAACTGTTTCTATTGGACTAAAATACAGCTGCCTTGATTTCTAATTCTTATTACAGATAATATAAGACTATATAGAAGAGAATTCAGAGCTAGTTTGCCTTCAGGCACAAATAAAGAATATTGCCAATTGTAGTGTGGTTCCTAAGTTGTGACAAGAATTTAGCAAATATCTTGAGTGTAGATATTCTTGATCCTTCAACTAAATCTGCCCTTGTCTTGTTGAGCTCCAGCAATGAAGCCTGCAGATGGGGAGGCTGAGAGATGTTGGAACAACCTTTGGCCATGTCTACTTTGAAAAGTCATCCTTGGGTCTGCCTTAAATTGTTTGTTCATGGCTTGTTCAGAGTCAAACATTAAGCCAAATTTGGGTGCTATATGGTGGGGAGACCCAATAACATATTTGTCAAAGTTGCTTTGAGTTGAGTGGCTTACGAATTTTGTTTCTAACTAAATATAAATAAAATAAAAGTCCTCCTTTTCTTTATTTTGCACCCTCTGCTTGCTCTGGTACAGTGTTTCTCAACCTTGGCCACTTTCAGGCATTTGTAATTCTGAGAGTTGAAGTCCACAGATCTTAAAGAGACCATGGTTGAGAAACATCCTTCTAGTAGCTGAATTAACATTCTCAGCTAGAAAAAGCAATTTCTGTTTCTGCCTCTGGAATTTGAACTAAGTGCCACAAGGTACTGAAACCTTACCTGGACCACCTTATTCTCAAGGATGGCTCAAGGAACCTGGGGCTTGGAGAGGGAACGGCAACACCAGGTGTTTCCTTAGGCTGGTCCTTCTAAACCATGTGGTCCATTCACAGAAAAGGGGTGTGTCTAGAGCAGCCTTTCTCAACCTTTTGACCCTGGAGGAACCCTTGAAATATTTACCAGCCCTTGGGGAACCCCTGCAGATTCAGGCTCAAATATAGGCCAGAAGTCACAAAATTATTATATTCGTTTCATGGGCAGGCCTGTATAGATGCATTAACGGTGTTCTTAAACTGAAAATAAAGAATGGAACTTACCTCTTTAATGGGAAGTTGCCAGAACTTGAAATAATTTTTTAAATAAATCGTGATCTCCCAGGGAACCACTGGGGACCTCTCGCGGAATCCTAAGGTGCCACGGAACCCTGGTTGAGAAACCCTGGTCTAGAGAGGGGGAAGCATGGGAATTTCTCATGGTGTAAGAACTGACACCTTGGTCTGAATAATGGTTGAATTATGTAGATATCAGATTTAATGAGGTATAGTGTACAGATCAGAAGAAAAGCTGCAATTGAGAAGTTCCCGCCTAAACTAGTTCATTATGTTGGCAGATTGCTGGGAAAGCCTTTGGCTCAGGAGAGATCAGAAAAGTCACACACCAGGCATTTCTATAAAAATAATTTATTTACAGAAAGCAAAAGGAAAGCAAAACATATTTAAAGGACTTGGCTCTCAGTGAGAGCAGCCTGACTCTACATGTCTGCACAGAAGAGAAAGAGGAACTGAACCAAGTCCGGGCAGGTTCCTCCCCCCAGGTGCAATTATTAACATTCGAAAAGGGGGCAGTTGAATTGAACCTCTGAACCCGGCCAAAATGATTAGATACAATAGCAACCTTAATCTGTAGTTTAACAGTTTAACACATTAAACTTTGCAAAATCCCCCCCCACCCCCGCTTCCCTTGCTACTTTCCCACCTAGCTCTAATGGATCGACATACCAGGCGCAGATGTCTCTGGCAGTACGACCCTGAATTTCCCCCTTCTTCCCGAAAACAAAAATTCACACTCTTTGCCACCTCCTCTCCCATCAGGTTCTTGACACGCGCTGACTCCTCACGGCAGACGAACACGATCAGAGGATTCAGCAGTCTTCTGATGGTGGAGTTTGACACGTGGGAATTCCTATGATTCCTATCATTTCATCCTGTAGTATTTCAGAAGGACACTGATGAGGTTATGGAGCGAGATGATGAAACATCTGCAGGGAAAATGCCAAGCTCAGAGATTGCCAAGAAGCTCGCAAGGGATGGACTCAGCGTTCTAGGGAAAACATCTGGTGGTGGTTTGAACTTCCAGAAATGGGTTGGAAGCAGGTTCCAGTTAGTGCCACTTCTGCAAAGCTCAGAGGCAATGTCTGATGGGGCCAAAATCCTTCCAGTTTGGATTTTGAGACTGCAGGGAATTCCGACACTGTATTCAGGCAAACCAGCTTTATTTAACCCCAGAACAAATAGGATACAGTTTGGGAAAGTCATATCCCTGCTGTCATTCCAGAAGCGGTTGTGCAATTCTGGCTGTGTGGCCATGATGTTTTCCTGTTGTTTTTTTTAATTATTTATGAAGAAAGAAAGAAAAGAGTGAACAGCAAGCAAAAAGAGAAAAGAAAAAAATAATGGATATACAAATATGATATCTATAACTGGACAAAGGAATTCCCAGGATTGTACAGTTGGCGCTCAGCGTATAATTGATGAGGAATTAACCATAAAAAACAAAGTACATTGAATTATGTTAACAATATGAGTAAGGATGTGCATCTCTGAGCTAAGTGCCCAAACAACTATTTGCTGTTTAGGAATACCAAAAAACAAAACAAAACAAAAACAAAACTCGACTAAAAATGTTACGGATGAATGTTAGTTTCTAACTTCTCCATTTTTGTAATCTGACAATATTTATAGACATTAAAAATTTTTGCGTGTTTCTGATTTCAATTCTTTAGTCAGTTCTTTTTCCCCTCTGGTTTTTTTAAAAATCTTTTTACTGCTTCTGGAATTGTAGCTGTTCAGACTTGCTTTGGACTGGAGTAGCACTGAGGATAAATAAATTGAGCATTGAGCATAAATAAAAAAAATACATTTGTCAGGAACAGCAGTTACAGCAGAGGGACACTCCCCTCACCCTTATTTTGCGGCTTCCAGGAGCCACAAGGGTAGTGGATGGATCAGCAACATGCTGAACTCCATGCTTTGATCTCTTTGCTTGATTTTATATCTTCAGAGCAATTTTGGTAGCAATTTTCCTTCTTAGACAAATTCTCACTTAATTCAGGAGCTGGAGAAAAGGCCTTGCTCATTTCTGTCGGGTGCTGAGCGGGGGTGTGGGGGGGGGAAGGCTCATTAAAGCTGCTTAAAGCAAAAACATCCCAAATAACTCAAACCAAGGGAAGCAGGGGTGGGGGAATAGGCTGCAAATTTAAAGTGAACTGCTAATTAAGGTTCCTGGCCCAATGAACTTCTCTGCTGAATGCCAGATTTGAATTTAGGAAGAAAAACTGCTTTCTTGATTGTAATGATAACCATATCTTAACACATTTGCAGTTTGATGTCTGATGCCCTTAAAACACTTGATTGCTTCCGGCTGTGGGGCAGGGGAGGGACTCAGCCCTGAGGGCTCTGCAGGGTGATCACATGTCCTTTATGCACAAGATCTGTCTTGGAGGTGGCCCCGGGGTTTTGTTTTCTTCCTCCTTCAGAGCCTGGCCAGGAGAGGTACTTTAGGGGGTGGGAGAGAAATGTGTGAAGCTTGTCCTGCGCTGGTAGATCCTAAGGTAGGCTGGCACTTGGCTCTTCCATGGAAAACAATCTCTGCTGTTCAGGTTGTGACTTTTGCAGCCCTGGACCCAGTCCTCTGAGCATGTGCAAAATGTCAGAGTAATTGGGGCCAGAAGGGACAAGGTCTGCTGGCTGAGTGTGGGTCTAGATCAGTGTTTCTCAACCTTGGGGGCTTGAAGATGTGTGGACCTCAACTCCCAGAATTCCCCAGCCAGCCATGGTGCTGGAATGAGGGTTGCCCAATCACGTGAAGGGGCAGGGTGAAATTGATTTGGAAACGTGTTTGGAAGGGGTGGAAGAAAGGGGCGCTTGGGTGGGGGGGCATTCCTCGTGTGAAGCGCTGAGGGCTTTCAAAATTGAAAAAAAGGGGTGTGTGTGTGCCAACCATGCTGCCTGTTTGGTTTTGCACGTTGTCACCCAATGCAATCTCGGAGGGAGGGTCGGCTCAGTCCAGAAGTAGCCCGGTGCCACGGCCAGCGCGGGCAGCATTCAGCTTTGGAGTTTGCAATGTTGACTTCAACCTTGGGGACCCGCCCCGGATTCTGACCTAGCAGAGGCCGCTTCCTGTGCTCGGCGCTAGGGGGCGCCGTGGAAGACGGTGGACCTTTTCTTAACGGCGATCGCGCGATCGGCCAGCAGGGGGAGCCGCGGGTTGCGTTCGCACGTTGCAGTTTGCAAGGGTTGGATCCGTTCCTTCGGGTAAGAAGCGTGTGCAAGAGGAGGGGGGCGGAATTATGGGCGAGGGAGCTCCGGGCTCGCACGAGGGGCATTTTCCACTCGACGCCTCGCATTGCTGGCGCCTGCTCGCTTCCAGGCGGTTTCCTTTAACGCCAGAAAAACCACCAAGTTGTTGTCGTCCCGGGAACTCTCGGCTCTTTAAAACCTGGCATGCTTCACCAGTTAACACGCGAGGTGGGAATGCTTTTGTTTGTTTGTTTGTTTGTTTTCTATCCCGCCAACACGCGAGGTGGGAATGCATTTGTTTGTTTGTGTTCTATCCCGCCTTTATTAGTTTTATAAATAACTCAAGGCGGCGAACACACCTCATCCTCTTTCCTCCTCCTCCTTTCCCCACAACCACAACCCTGTGAGGTGGGTTGGGCTGAGACAGAGGGACTGGCTTTATTCTGCAGAAGAAAGGCCACCCATCCCTCGGTTCTTCTCAGGTACCCATTGCTGGAAGCTAGCCCATATAAGGCAATAAAAATCCTTTTTCACTTTCAGAAAGTAGGGTGCCTTCCTGTAAATGAAAATGATCCAGCCCAACCCGCAGCTGTATGGGCAAGTCCAGGCTTGTCAAGTGCTGCACATCTCCACATCTAAGGCAAACATCTGGTCTGTTTGCCACCAAATTTCTCTGGCTGGTTTCCCTTTTCCTTCAGTGCCCCTTCCCAGATGCCCGGCCCAGCTGAGCTTCAGATTAAAAGCATCTGGAAAAGGTAAATGCATCCAGATGAGAATGGCTGGGGATTATTGTCCCGGGAACTCTCGGTTCTTTAAAACCTGGCATGAGTTGCCAGTGAACCAGCAAGGTGGGACTCTCTCTTATCGCGTTATTCTGCAGGAGGAAGGGCACCCTTGACTTTAGTTCCATAAGCAAGCCGAGCTTGCAAATCAGCGCAACTTTTATACATGTTTAGAACAAAGAGGTACATGATTATCGGCAAGCAATAATTATTTGCACCCTCGAGTGGGCAAAACACTCCTCAAAGGTAGGCACTTTCGCAGTTGCTGGGGAGAACTACGGCCCGCTGTTATCTGTCTGTTCCCATTGTGTCCACAACTGACCACTTCCTCCTCCAGTTTGGGGGGGGGGTGTTGCTGCCCTTCTCTGCTTGCACCTGATTGATAACGGATGCCCCCCACCTGGGAAGAGCTCCAGGCTTATCTATCAGCCTTGGAAATGCTCAGAGCAAATGGGTTGGGGCAGCTGGTTTCTGCTGCCTTCTTCATCTTAACCCTAATGCCATCAAAGCAGAAAACAACTTTACCAAGGAGAAAACCCCACCCCCACCAGCACTGGCAGGGCAAGCTGCTGGATATAAACAGGGAGCAAATGCCACACTCCCTCACACTGATGATGTTACCCAGTCAGGCAATGCAACGTCTGCAAGCAAACAGCCAGGCTCGGAGAGCGCCAGGGACTCGTCAGGTCAACCCTGAGCTACAGAGATTCTCTTCTCTTGGTTCCTTTTATTCCAAACACTTTCTGGGGGGCTTGGAGGCCTCCCCGTGAAACTTTCAAGAGACAGAAGCGAAAGATACATATTTAACAATTACACGTTCAGTAATAAACAGTGTGATACAAGTCTTTCACAGGTTCCAAGCCCAAATCAGCTTGGAAATGGTTAAAAGCTGAGCTTTCTTTGCACTGGGCTTAATGGTTTTTCTGCATTTTGCAAATAGATGCTAAGCTGCTCGGGGAGGGGTGGCAGGACAGAATTGCTTTCGTTTTCATACTCAGATTTACATCCCACTGTGTCTTCTGGAGCTCAAGGTGGCGTCGTGCACTCTTTCCTCCCGTTTCCCCCAAATGACAACCTTGAGAGGCCCGCAGAGTGGTCTTCACCCCGGCTCCCCCTGGTTCTAGTCCAGCACCACTCTGGTTCTTCCCAGCACCACTCTGCTGCTTTGGGTTTGGTTTGCACAGCCTGTGAAGGTGCGGGGGTGAAGCAGTTGTACCCTGTGTGTGGTTGCCTCAAGACCAATTGGGCACTGTGACTTTTTTTTGCCCCCCAATAAAATCCCCCCCAATAAACACCAGGAAGAAATGGCTGACTGTCACATTATAAAGGCAATGGAGCTTGAAGAGAACTGGCAAATCATGGCTGCATGAGCCGGCTCAGCCGTCGCCCTCCCCTGCCAGGCAGTCTTTCTAGGACCAGAAGAATCATACTGTGCCCTGTCGTCCCTTTGGCTTCTGGGCCAAAGCATGTTGCAACAACTTAGGTGGAGTTTATGCAATGGGCAAGCCTGCATTACTTTCTAACCATGGCTAGCTACATCCTGGTTTATTCAATTAGCCCAATTTAGCCGACACTGAGTTTCAAAATAGCAACCACTGTGGCTTAACATGGAAACTGGCTCCAGCCACTGATCTTGAGCAGTGTTTTTCAAACTTGGCCATTTTAAGGTGGGTGGACTTCAACTCCCTGAATTCCCCAGGCAGCATGGCTGGCTGGGGAATTCTGGGAGTTGAAGTCCACCCATCTTAAACTTGCCAAGTTTGGAAAACATTGGTCTTGAGGGTGACCTAAGGTTTCTGGTTAGACTGACAGGGTTTCTCCCCTGCTGAATTAGAAGCATGCTCTGCCCATCCTGGAGATGGTGGAAAACGGGACCGGTGGGACACTGCCCCATTTGATCCTCGTCCCGCTGCTGTTGCACCCCGTCTAGAGAGTCAGGAAGATGACCTTGACGGAGGTATGCAGGAACCGTTCCCTAGGCAAAAAAAGTCCAGAATGTCCAGATAATGTTAGGAAGGGCTGAGACAGACACCTCTGTCTGGGGGAAGGAGGTCTTTAGTCTTCTGGTGGAGCTGATTTCCTGGGCTGCTCTACCTAGTGGGCCTGACGCTGTGTCCCCTTAGAGCAGAGCATCTCCCTGGGATCCACATTCTGACAAGGCTTGGTCTCACTTTCCTTGCAACCTGCGTGTTGTATCTCAGGGCCAGTTTCTGCCCACGAGTTTCACAAGGGTCTCCAGCAGGAATTCTGTGGTCCCTGTGACATCCCTCTCCTGCCTGCCTTGCCTTTGTTCCCAGTCAGTCAATTCCCACCAAGAGTGTTGGTGGCCAAGCGGGTGATCAAGTGAAGCACCAAGCGGGTGATAAAGTGAAGCACCTTTCAGGCTCCTGAGATTCTGCAGACTTGGCTGGAAGGGGTTAAGGCAAGCCTGCATTTGTGACGATTGGAACCACAGCTGCAGCCTTTACGCACCTGGGATGATGGAACGGGCTGAAGCCCGGTCCTATAAAGGTCCCTGGCTGCAGGTCCAGACTGGGTGGGGCAGAGAGTTGCAGCTGCTCTTCATGGACCTCATTTCATCTCTGGCTGGCTACAGGTACCTAGAGGAGACCTGTGCTTAAATGAGCTATTTTTTCTCTCTCAGGTTTCTCTACCTCCTTTTCTCCTAGTCTCCCCTCTTTCCTAGACTGGGATTTCAGTATGGAGCAAGTGGTTGGACTAGATGATCTCCAAGGTTCCTTCCACACCTTGCATTTTGTGTGTGTGTTGTTTTGGAGGCTGCTTACGTCCAGCCCTTTTGGAAAATGACCTGGCATGGTCCTCACTTGATGCGGGGGGGGGGGGGGGTCCTCTAAAGTTCCTGTCCCTGGACCTTAAATTGCCAATGGTGAAATAGAAAATCTGGGGACTTTTTGCCTGCTTTTCAGTGTTTAAATGGCAAGCTACCAGACCCTTGCGGTGGACATCTGCCGTGTAGCCTGAAAGGGGAAGCGTGACAAAGCCATGCAGGTTTTACACACCTTGAACTGGTGTGAGATGGTTTGGGAATAAGGGGGTAAAGCCAGCCTTAGCACTGGGACAGTGAAGGACCATTTAAGATGTCCCACTCTTAAAGTGAAAGCAATATTTCGGATGCGTGGACTGCACATTCCATCATCCTCATCAGCGCAGCCAAGGGCCTGATAGTTGGAGATGGTAATCCTTACTCTACTATCTGTGGCAGTGTTTCTCAACCTTGGCAACTTTAAGATGTTATGTTCAAGGTCCAGATGGGTATAACTGAGTAGGAGTGAAGCTGTTTGGACAGCTGGGATTCAGTAGGCCTGTCTCTTCTCTGTCTCCAAGGACAAGATAAGGCCAGAGTCAGGGAAGGGCAGCTGCAAGGAAAAGCTGAGAAGGTTGTGTGTGTAACTCTTCCTTGGAAAATGCTACATCTCAGATGAGTATCAGCCAAGTTACCTAACCAGACTTTGAGGGAATATTCAGGCCTGCCTTCCTTGCAACCACTGGGTAGAAAATCACGTTACAGGATGATTGATTGGATGTCTGCTCTGTGTTTCTATAAAATATGCCTAGGGACTGTGAACATCCTCATGGAGGACATATGTGGGCCTGATGGCTGCCCAAACCAATGTCTTGTCTGTCCTGACCATGGGGTGGGTGGGTGGGTGGGAGGGAGGGAGGTGGTCTTGTCACCTACCCAACTCCAGATCATTTGCGAAAGGTTGGCCCCTGCCCAGCCTAACAGCCAATCAGTCTTGTCCTCATCCTCAACTGGCTTAGTTAATTTTATGCCAAGGTGGGGCAGGGCAGAAGGAGAAGACGTGAAACTGGAGGCTCACCCTGCTATACTCCAAGATGGTCCCCAGCGGCCCTTGGTGATCTCCATTCCTCTCTCCATCGCTCTCGCTCAGCATTCTGCATCCTGCTGGGCTGGTCCTCCTTGATGGTCTTTTTCTAGACAGTCTCATCATTCTCGTTCTCCCAAAAACCATCTCCCTCTTCTCTACCTTGTTGCACCGTCATCCAGGCCTCTAGGAAGTCAAGTAGCAGATAGCTCTGTGGGCAGCAGCTACTGGTGGGGCTTGCTGCCTTAAGACCGGTGGCCCCTTCCTCAGTTGGTTCTTGTTTGGGGGGTTGGCCCAGAGCTCTCTTTCTCCCCCTCCCTGATATTTTCTCAACCGTGGCCAATCTTTGCAGGTGAATGAGTTGAGTTCCTGCTTCTCCTGTCTGCCAGCCAAATGCCATTGGACCATAGAGGACCAAGGGACTCTCTTTGGGGCTTTTCTCCTCTGCTGGTCACCCCGCTTGGCCCTTTCTGGGGTGGCAGGGACTGGGCCCCTGTGACCAGATCCCACCACTGCCACCAGTGAGGTACTGCCCCCTGTTGGTCAAGGGAGGGAACAGACCACTCTAGTTGCTGCTACAACTTTGATAGCGAACAACCCCGCCGTGAAAACCATTGATGTCCACCTCCTGCCTTATCCTTCTTCCTGCCCGTTGAGAACCTCTAGGGACACAGCATGGGAGAAACATTGAAGCGGGGCTGATCCTAGCCAGCTTCTAGGGGGGGAACACGAAGGGAAGACCAGCTTCAGAGCAGGAATGGGAGCCAAACTGAAGGGAAGGGTAAGAGAGCTTCAGGTTCTCAGAAGCTTGTCTTCTTCTAGATTCCTTGCAGGTGGGAGTAGCACGGTGATTCTGGAGATAATTCCTGCCCTTGCAGGTGCCCTTGTGGCACACCATTTCTAACAATGGCACACCATTTCTAACAAATCATGTTTTTCAGTAATTCGAGCACATCACTGGGTCAGGGCAGTTCAACTGGGGGGCAATGGGATTCAACTTAGCCCTTTCCTAGTGGTTAGAGCCACTGGCTGCCTGGTGCCTCACCACAGAAGGGCCAGAAATTCACCACTTAGAGCAGTGTTTCTCAACCCTGGGAACTTTAAGATGGGTGGACTTCAACTCCCAGAATTCCCCAGCCAGCTATGCTGGCTGGGGAATTCTGGGAGTTGAAGTCCACCCATCTTAAAGTTCCCAGGGTTGAGAAACACTGACTTAGAGGGCAAACTGCTTTCTCATTGGGGGAGTAGTTCCCCTTTTAATCCTCACAAAAGCTGACTTCTTTTATTGCTGGCTATATTGTATGTCTGATTTTTTTTTTTTAAGGCTGTAGTGAAATTGGCTTTTGAGAAAAAGGGAGGGAAATCAAGAACGAAGGGACTCTGCAGTTTGTTGTGGAGGTTTCCAGAGTCTGCAGCGTGGGCTTGAAAGCCCTAAAACCACAACAAAAAACTTGCAGTGGCTCTTTCTCGGACTCCAAGGCTGAGTAAAAGGAGGGGTGAGGGGCGGGGAACAGGGATGGAAATAGCAGCAGCTGGATGGACTAGCCTGGCATCTCCCCAAATCGTTGGCAGTCAGTGCCAGAAATTATATACAAGCTCTCCAGATGTTTTGGACTACAGTACCTATAAGCCTAGGCTGGTCTAGTTCATGGTGTGGGATTTTGGATTCTGTAGTCCCAAAAATGGGAGAAGGGTACCAGTTTGCCTCTCTCTGATAGGTTTGCTTTTTAAATGATTTTTCTCCTGCAACATTACAATAAAATGGTAGAATCTTTTTGTTGGAGAAGCAGCCTGCTCGTTGGAAAGCTCTGGATTCGAATGTTCCCTCTGCTGCAAAGCCTGTTGGTGATTTTGGTAAGTCTCTGATCTTCCTTGCAAGGCTTTTTGGGCCGTCAGACAAGGGCATTTCTAGCCATCCAAACATTTTCTGGAAGTGCTGGTAGGACAGAAACAGTAGTGTTCCAACGGTGACTTCTCTGCCACAAAGTTGTAGTGGTTTTGTTGCATTGTCTGAATGTCTTCTGTCCTGCATTAATGCCCTTCCTAGCTGATGCCTTCCAGGCTACAAAACATCTGGCATGTTGCATGACCTTTTAACTCTGAGGTTGTCCCCTTGTGTTGATCAGGGAGGACATCCCTAGGATTGCAGCACTGAGGTCTGTTGTCAAAAAGATCTACCTGAAAAAAAAAGCGGATGTTTGAACATCAGCTGTTCTGAGAATGGGAAGGTATGGTGGCGTGGATGACTTAAATGGCCAGCCTCAATCTTAACTCAGCTTCCCAGCTTGGCATTTGCTGCTGTCACTCATTTTGGACGATGTTGGGCATGGAACAGTCTTGGTTTTAAAGGAGGTCTCTGAACTGGGGGACTTCCTGTTGAAAGACGGCGAAATCAGCATCTCTTGTCGTTTTTATCTTGGTTGTTGCTTGTGAAGAGGCCTGGAGTTGCGTTGTTCACGTTGGGCAGCCATGTGAATTCTTTCAATCAATAAATAACTGAATAAATCTTGGGAGTGCCGTGGCTGTCACTGCTGTGTCAAAATGGAAAGGATCAGGACCTGTAGGGCACCTTTGAGGCTGCAACTCTGGGCTCCCCATGAATTCTCTATTTCCTTTTCCAGTGATACGATTCATGCACAAAACCATCATGGGGCTCGTTTGCTTTGGGTGTGGTGTGTGTGGCATGAACCATCCGTTAGGGTTCCGTTGCTGGGGGGTAAGGGGAAGAGGGGAGCAACTTTGGTCCCCCAGAGGCGGCTGCATTATAATTGCCTGCATTGTAGCCTCTGTCAGGCGCCGTGGGGAGCTGAAGTCCAGCCACATCTGTGCAAGGGCTGTCGAGAAAAGCACCGGCAGAAGCGTCATGCAAGTGTTGAGCAGATGCCTCCGACTCTCAAGGACAGGAAGAGATTGCCCCAGAGGTGTGGCCTTGTTTTAGGAGGTGGAAAAATCCAAGAAACACACAGATTCTAGGTGGTGTTGAACCTTGGAGCTCATGCATATTTTGGAGTTTCCATGTCCCGCAGCAGGAAGATCTTTGGCATACATGTGGCTTCTCCTGGGCAATAAAGCAACTTCCCTGGCTGTGTCATGACGGTGTTTTTGCCATTAGCTAGACTCGTGTTTCTCAACCTTGGCAGCGGGAAGATGTGTGGACTTCAACTCCCAGAATTCTGGGAGTTGAAGTCCACACATCTTCCCGCTGCCAAGGTTGAGAAACACCGAGCTGGACAGTGGCGGCCTGTCTTACTTAAATTTCTGAACAGCTGAGATTTATTGCCATGCCTGATGTGATATTTGAGAGAGGGGAGGGCTGCAGGTGTATACAGTAAGTCAGTCCAGCATCTGGAGGGCCACAAGGAAGTGTGCAAGCTCAACATCTGGAGGGCTGCAGGGGTGTTAGTGGGCATGAACCCAACTTGTAGAGGGCTACAATTATGGCTTATTCAATGAACTAGGGTTGAGAAAGTGTGATATAACATCAGGTGTGAATCTGGCAGCTCGTAGCTTTGATTTTTAGAAGCTTAGCTCTCTGACTCATTTCCACGCACCTCCCCAATAACACATTAAAGACTCCCCAAACTGAAAGTTCAGCTGCCAGAGAGAAACAATAAAATAAATAGGTTTTTCAACCCTTTTGGGTTAATGAGAAAATTGAGTAACCACAATTTGCTGAATAAACCACAGTGGGCTGGGTTGGCTGGACATGCTGGTGTTGCAAGCCACAGTGGCTGGGGCTCCCACAGCACATTAATTTACAGTCAAGTCAAATTAGCATATTGTGCCAGCCAGCCACTGCTTCAGTAGGACTTGGCCAGAATTGTTGGCAGATTGCTGGGAAAGCCTTTAGCCCAGGAGAGATCAGAAGAGTCACACACCAGGCATTTCTATAAAAATAATTTATTTACAGAAAGCAAAACGAAAGCAAAACATATTTAAAAGACTTGGCTCTCAGTGAGAGCAGCTTGACTCTCTACATGCCTGCACATGAAGAGGAAAAGAAACAGAAACTAAAACAAGTCCGGGGAACTTCTTCCCCCAGGTGCAAAAATCAGCATCTGAAAAGGGGACAGTTGAATTCAACCTTTTCACCCAGCCAAAATGATTAGTTGCCATAGTAACCCCAATCTGTAGTAGAAAACAATATATTAACAAGAATAATGTTGTACTCGGAGTTGCACCCCAGGCCAGCCTGAACATTAGAGCTGTGCAGTATTTGGTGCTGGCGCTACCCATTGGCCGTTCGTTATAAAATCCACACCTGTTCCTGGTAGCTGCATAGATCCAGGAAGAGGTGCAGCTTCTTTATCAAGCTGCCAACAGGTACAATGAATGTGCCCATCTGAAGCCCCTTGCCCAGATCAACCCTGCACCTTCCTGTTTGCAATCTGGGAGAAAGCTTTTGGCCTGTGAGATCTTTCTGGCTCTTCAGCTTTTCCTTCCCAGTGATGGGGGTCTTTACTGAGGCTGAGGAGAAAGCAGCTTTGGGACTTTGGGACAGGCACCTGAGAATGGGGTGTGTTCTTTTGCAGGCCCTGAGTTCCCCCCGTCCAGAGAGCCACGCCTCTCCCCAGAGATGTTGCGCTTGGATTCGAAGGAGGTCCGTCAGCTTCTTCATAACAAGTTTGTCGTCATCTTAGGTGACTCAAGTAAGTGCAGACTTCGAAGATGACGGGAGTTACTCCCAGCTCTTTGATTGCTTCATGCCTGGCTGTTCAGACCCAGCTTTCCCCAGCCTGGTGCCTATCAGATACGTTGGATTGCAGCTCCCATCACAACCCCGCAAAAGAGTCAGTGGTTATGGCTTGCTCATTATGGTTTTGTGGGACATTCAGGTCCAGCCACATCAGATGGGGAGCCATGGGCCAAACCTATCTGGAATGGTGGGGGAGATGGTCAAGGCAGGATGGGTGTTATAGTTCAACACATCTCTGTTGGTGAAAGAAACTGTATCTCCCTTCCTCTGGAGAAGAATTAAGAAAAGGCGTTAAGCTTCCCTGTCCTGCCTCCTTCTAGAAGCGTGGATTTCATATCCTGCAATCGGTCATGGGTACGAAGATAGTTGTGATCTCCTGCAGAGCTCCCACCAGTAACATGGAGGGCAAATATTGTCAGTATTGCTCTGATATTACAGCTCCGAGCATCTGATTTACTTTCTGCAGAATGAACAGGGTTGTGAGCAGCTCAGTTCCCTGGTTAGAAAGTCCTGCTGGGAATGCCTGCCAATTTAGCTGGAGCTTCTTAGTCTTCGAGTCGATGCAGACTTCGTTTAAAACCTTTCTGGCTTGTTCTAAACAGAAGCATTGAGCCGTCACATGGTGTGGAGTTTGAGAACCTTTCTGAGGTGCTTCACATCCACAACAACCCTTAATGATGGACCTTTTGGGTGGGGTCAAAGTGTGATTTTTTTTTCCCACTGCTAAAGGGTGGGAGGAGCAGGTGTTGAGATGAAGAGAAAATGGCACCCCAGTTCATGGCCGAGGTGGCATCTCCATTGTGAAATCTGCCTTTGTTCATGTCTCTTTTGCTTGCCTGAGATGAACCAGAGGCTCGCTCCTCCCACCCGCAGAGGTGAGATCTTCTGCAGAAGCTTTCGCAGCTTGAATTGTGGTGTCCCAGAGCAGAGACTAACTCCGTTCTCATCTCTCTTCCTCCTCCTGCAGTCCAGCGATCTGTCTACAAGGATCTAATTCAGTTACTCCAGAGTGACTCTTTACTCACCACATCCCAGATGAAGACTAAGGTAGCCAGCTAATGAGGTCTTGTGGGGCAGGGAACAGCTGTTTTCTGGGGGATTTTGGAAGAGGAGGAGGAGGTGGTCTTTAGCATCTGGAAATGCTATGGAACCTGGGTTGGAAAATCTAAAATAAGAGGAATGTCCTCTTATACCCTGTGCAAAGTGAAAATGCAGCTGCTCTGGAAACGTGGCTTCCTCGTTGGCTATCAGAAACTCCCTTCAGTGCCATTCCTTGGTGCATCCATTGCAAGCTTTCATTGGGCTGGCAAAGCAAAGCATCAAATGCTGTAATCTCTCAGGGTAGGTGGCCATTCAAGGGCTGTGTTTATCAATTATGCTTGGCTGGATTTTTTAACCATGGTTTGTGGAACAAGCCATAGCAGCCTGGTTCACACAGAATGCTAAGCCAAAGTGGTTCAGAGAACGCAGTTCTGAAATGGGAGCTGGCACTTGTCTTTGCTCCTTATTGGCCTTTTGACATCTTCTTCAAGCAGCCGGCTCTTTTCACTTCATTTCGTTTGGAATGTGTCTAAAGGAGTTCTTTGGTTATTCTCAGCATCTCTTGTCAACCTGAGTTTATTCCAAGCTTTTGAAACAGCGCCACAATTCCAGGCTTCCTGTTTTTCCATATGCGTCCTCTTTGTTTTCAGATGTTTATGATACCTTCTGCTGTCCCCCATTTTTTGGGAGTTGCAAACTGGAATTGTTTGCAGTAGTGTCAGTATCTCCATTCTTAGGAGCTTCCAGTCATGTCTGAGTTCCCTTTCCATTAGTTTCCCCTGCTGTGCCAGCTTACGTCCCACTGCTTTGAGTATATTGAAGTCCACTTCTTGAAGTCGAAAGTGCATTTGACTAGACTCAGCTGTAAGTTCCCTTAATAACAACTGGCCCAGCATTACATGGTCGCATTCCATTAAACCCCCTGTGATTACCACTACACCTACTAAATCTTCACTAACCTTTGCAATCTGGTCAGTGGTTCTCAGTCTCTGGGCCTGTCTTCCCCTTCTGAAAGAGGAAGTTGCCTGGGATCTCCTGGAAGGACCCTGCTCAGCAGACTTTGTCATCAAACAAACCATGTAATTAAAAACCCCCATCACTTCTCCTTCATGCTTCTTTTAAAAATGTGCACTTTGCTTTGGAAGACAATCTTCCACATCTTCTCCTGGGTTGGGTGGTCTGTGGTGGCCACACCAATAACAGTGCTGGGTGTATTGCTTATTCTGATCCATTTGCTCCCATCAGTACCACAAAGATCTTACCCTTAGATTTTTGTATAGATGTAAATATAACTTTACATACAGTGTTCTCCTCTTGTTTGGGTTGCTCCTGGGTGTAGCCTTCATTTGCTATGTACCATTCATGAGCATCACCTCACGTGGTCTCAAGTATGCCCGTGAGATCCACCTTCCTTCTAGTGATGAGTTCAAGCTCTTCTTGTATATTTTGCACATGTCATAGACAAAACTACTGAACAATTTTTCAACGTTCATGATTTTTATTAATGGTTGCGTAACTGCAATATGGCTATCCCTCATTTCCTCCTGCAGCGCCTGTGTTCTTGATTGATTAAATGCCATCAAACCGGTGGCAACTTTACCAACCACCAAGATAGATTTTCTCCACAATGAATGGTCCTCAACTTGGCTTTTATGTTCAGGCAAAAAGTTATTTATTCTAGATTTTCATCTCTGATCCCTATCATAACATAGGACCAGGTCATTTGCAAGACCACCTATCTCCAGTTGTCTCTGCTCGCCCCACCAGAACTGGCAGGGTTGGGCTGCTCCAGTTCCTGTTTATTAGACAGTGTGATCTGTCATGCCTTCTCTGTTGCTGTCCTTCCCCTGGAGATCTGGACGGCCTTGGCCCGGCAAGATTCTGTTAATGGTGCCTTACAATAAAGCAGAATTAGTTCATCTGGTGGTGTTTCCTGCCTGGTCTGCCTGGGAGGGCTGACATCAATCTTGCAAGTCTCAAAGTACAAATCTCCCACCATCCCTTTGAGTAGTTAGGGTGGGTCCTTCCTAAGTTCCTTTCTCTGACCGTTCCTCTGTTGTGAGCACCTTTCTCTTTTATCTGATCATTTCCTAGGCAGCATCTCCCTCCCCAACGCTTCCAAGGTCACCCTCACATTCCATCACAACCACCCAGAGTGGGCAATCAGCAACAGTTAGGAAACACATCCTGCAATCAGGAGCTTCCAGGAGACGCCTTTGTCACCCCAGCCAGGTGAAAAATAGTTGCTCGGAATCTGTGGCTAGCTAGGCATGCCCTTTTCTTCCATTTTCCTCCTCCTGTTGAACTCCACTGCCAAATTCCTATTAGCTTTTTTTGTGAAGCGTGCTGCCTCTTGTGTTGGAGGTGGTATATCCAGTGCTTGTATAACTTCTGTCCTCTTCTCTCTCCAGGGGGAATTCAGTTTTGAAAATGACCACTTAATTGAAGGGGGCATGCTAGATGGTTTACACAATGGAATTAATTATCGGGAGGTACGTCAGTATCATACCCGCTATCATCTCGTCCGCTTCTACTTCCTGACACGGGTCTACTCAGCATACCTGGAAAGCATCCTCAGTGATTTCCGGGCTGGTCCACAGCCAGATGTTTTGATCCTCAATTCTTGTGTTTGGGATGTTTCCAGGTAGTGTATCCTCTGGTGCAGGTATCAACCTTTTGATGCTCTTCAGAGGGATCTCTGTTGGTCAAAGGCCTTAAATCCTGTGGGGATCAACTAGGTTGCAGTCCCTTGGTAAGGCAAGAGACCCTGTTATCTCCCTGAGCAGATACGGCCCATCTTCTATGAAGGAATACCGCAAGAACCTGGAGACAGCCTTCAATAGACTGGATGCTGAGCTCCCGTCCTCCTGCTTGGTCATCTGGAACATGACCATGCCTCTCGGCCCCAGGATCAAGGGTGGCTTCCTTATACCAGAGGTAAGAGAAGGAATTCCCCAGTGCAGTCTTCCTTGTCTGGTTCTCTCTCTCTCTGTTGGAAGGCTGTCGTTCAGTGGACAGCAGGACAAGCAGTTGCCAGAAAGACACTTGTGGCTTACAGTTGACCCACCAGCCACTTCTGTGGACAGTGGAGTCCTTGGTGCTCTCTGAGCTTGGCTGTTGGCTTGCAGACATTTCATTACCTGACTACGGAACATCATCTGTGCGAGGGAGGGTGGGGTCTGCTCCCTGTTTATAGACAGCAGCTTGCCCTGCTGGTGCTGGTGGGGGTGGGGTTTTCCCCTTGATAGTTCCTTGATTGGGGTATTGTTTTCTGATTGATTGATTGTCTGCTAGATTGTTTGCCTGGTGTTAATCCCTGCTTATCTGGGTACTGGCTGCTGGAGTAATTCTTTGGCTTTACGTATTGTGTTCTGTCCACGATAACCATGGGTTGGCCTTTGTCTCCGCTGGAAGGATGGTGATGACTTGGTCCTTCTTTAGGCTTTTGAGGGCTTCTTGTCCTCTGCTTTGAGTTGGTTCTGGTTCTGTGTTCTTCTGGTCCGTGGTATGATTATGTTCTCTTGGGTTTCTGTGGCACGTCCTGTGGTTTTAAACGCTGCTTCTAAAGCTGCATAGAATTCTAACTTGTTCGCAGCCTCTGTGTTATAGCTGAGGCCTTTATGGAGGATGTTGTGTTCTGCGGTGGATAATGGGCAGCTGGACACGTTGACCACCCATTCTGGTTCAGGTCCCTCTGCTTCTGAGGTTTATCTTGAGCAGCTTGGTCTGGAGTTCTGCTCTCCTTTTGTCAGCTTGTCTTAGAGATGTAGTTGTAGATGTACATGATGGTTGTGAGTATTTTTGTGTGTTTTCATCCATACATTCTCTTCTATTGGAATTAGCACTGGAATTAACATATATTTTCTTCTACTGGAACTTTCGTGGACATTTGCTGTCCATTGTTCCACTGCTTGGCTGCAGGCCATTTGCTGGAAGAAGACTGGCATAATAGGGCATTTTCACCTCCTTGCATTCTCCACCCAACCAAGGAAGTCTGCCCATGGTCTTCTGCTGTCTCCCAGCTGCAGCACTTGAACAAGACCCTCCGCAAGGACATCATTGAGGGCAACTTCTATGGGGCCACGCTGGCTGGCCTCCACCTGTTTGATGTGGTGGACCTCCACTTCCACTTCCGCTTCGACGTGGGGAACCGAGGCAAAGATGGCATCCACTGGAACAATGTGGTGCATCGCAGGATCACCAACCTTCTCCTGACTCATGTGGCGGATGCCTGGGGTGTCGTGGTTCCAGATAAGGATCCTTGGAAAGGTGAGTAGAAGGATACCCAGGATGCTTCTGTTCTTTTTGTTTTTGTATAAGGCAGAGAGATGACTTATATGATGATAAAGCAGGGTCCTTCTAACTCCATTTTGTCTGCAGAAGAAGTGAAAAAGGTGAAAGGTCTCCTGTGCAAGCACCGAGTCATGTCTGACCCTTTGGGGGGACACCACTTTTGTGACGTTTTCTTGGCAGACTATAGAGCGGGGTGGTTCGCCACTGCCTTCCCCAGTTGTCCCCTTCCCCAGCAAGCAAGCCGGGTGCTCCTTTTACCGACCTCGGAAGGATGGAAGGCTGACTGGCCTGAGCCAGCTACCCGAGAGAGAATCCAGCTTCCCCTGGGATCGAACTTGGGTCCCGGGGAGAGTTTTGGTTGCAATACTGCCACCTAGCACCCTGCGCCACACGAGAAGAAGTGGGGGATCTTTTTCTTCAAGGATGCATTCCCTTGGAGTAAATAGCTGAGGGTGCTGGTGAGGCCAAAGACAGCAATGGATAGAGACATCCTTTTCCTTCTTGACATCTACTAGTCTCTGTTTCAAGCTCCTACGAAAGCAGAAGTCATCCATCCTAGATATCTGAACCAACTTCTTGCTGATGGTTTTAGAATTAGGTTGAGGGTCACACAGGTTAACCCAAAGGCCCTTTTCAGCCCAGGACTGACTCAGCCCTTGTGTACAACCTTCTCCATCCTGGTGTCCTCCAGATGTGTGAGGGCTACAACTCCCAGAATTCCAAGCCAGCATTCTAGAAGTTGTTGTCCCAACGTACCTGGAGGGAGTTGAATTGGAGAAGGTAGGTCTACGCTGAAATGGATCTCCCAGATTTCAGGCTGGGGTTTGGGAAGTGGTTATAGTGTTTCTCAACCTTGGGAACTTTACGATGTGTGGACTTCAACTCCCAGAGTTCCCCAGCTGGCATGGAGAATTCTGGGAGTTGAAGTCCACACATCTTAAAGTTCCTGAGGTTGAGAAACACTGGGTTAGAGAGTTTTAAGAGATAGAGTGGGGGTCTTAAACCTTGGAAGGACTTTTAAAGCACCCGTTTTGCCATCCAGCTTCTGGGGGATTTGGGGGGCACAGAACTGTCTCTGAAAGGACCCTGGTGGGCTGAGGGGGGCATCCTTCAGGTATGCCTCATGATTAAACTAGCAGCAGCACCCTCACTGGCTTTGGGGAAGCAGCGTGGATGGAATGGGGGGGCAGGGTTTTCTCCAAGATGTCACTGTTGTGTTGTGTGTGTTGCTCCTTCCTGAGCGTCCTCCTGTTCCTTCAGAACAAACAATGGCCATCAGGCTCCCGGGTGCACCAGAGGTCACTGCAGAATACCCAGAAAGCTACAGCAGGCAATATGGAGACGCCACTGACCTCCTGGGATCTCCCACGCCCGTAACCGGATGGCCCCACAAGCAACGCAAGTATCTGGGGCTGAGGGGGGGCGTGAGAGACAATGGGGAGGGCTCTAGCAGGCTGGAGGTCGCCATCCAGCAACGTGGGGCTTCTGGAGCCCCTGGCCAGGCTTGTAAGCAGCGGAAGGTCTACGCGGAGTGGAGGTGTCGGCAGGGAATGGTCAAAAACGTCACGATGCAGCCATAGCGGTGCAATCAAAGCCCCTCGTTGTTTATGGACGTCGCACTCAACAGCTGGAGCTTTGCTGGCACCGTCGTGGCCGCCATCTTGACCTTTTGGACTACCCCCTATGGACACCCCTGATGCTGAGTGTGGTTGAGGAGCCAAAAAGGGTCTTCCTTGATCCCATAGGTGTGGTGATGCGTCGTGAAGCCTACAGGCCTTATCCAGAGCCCCCCCGTTTCCATGATGACTCTTTACTGGTGCCCAACGATCGGGGGTCAGTGAGGCCTTTCTCGGGGTTTGCCAGCTTTGAGGACTCCCGGGGCCTGTCTTGCCCAGACGGCGTGTTCAGAGGTCAGTATTGTGTGCATGCGTTCGTGCGCTCTCTCAGTATCGGCTAACCGTTAGCCATTGCTAGCTCAACCAGAAGCAGGCATGGCGTGCGAAGGAAACCACTTTCGCTTCTCGGGGAAGTGAGATTGGGGAAAACCTCGCTTAACAATGGCAATTGGGACTGGAATTTCTGTCGCTAAGTTGATGCGGTTGTAAAGTGCGACAGCAGTTCCGGCAATCCCTGGTTACTGTCGTTAAGCAAAACACTGCAGGTGGTTAAGTGAGGACCTTGTGATCGCGACTTCCAACTTCCCGCCGGCTTCTCCTTTGACTTTGCTTGTGGGAAGCTGGCAGGGAAGGTCGCAAATCGCGATCACGTGACCGCGGGACGCTGCGATGGCCAGAACTTTGAGGACTGGACTTAAGTACTACTTGTACAGCGCCGTCATAAGTTCGAACGATTGCTAAATGAGTGGTCGTTGACAGAGGACCACCTGAACGAGCTAACAAGGGCCACATCTTCTGGTTTGTATGCAGAGGCACGAAGTGAGGAGCTGGCAAGGCACAGGCTGGGTTCACACAGTGTGTCGCACCAGATCCGTGGCAAACGGAGTGGTTACCAGAGTCCAGTATGCAGAGTTTTGCTAGTTTGGGTTTGCTTTTCGGTGGCTTCCTGTTGGATTCGATTGTGGTTCTGGGGATTGTGTGAGGCCTGAAAATGAGCTAATCAGAAATGAAGTCATAAGAGGGTTGTGTCAGCGTCTCTTCTCTGATCATCAGCATTGGCCGGGGTGCCCAGCAGAGAAACCTTCGCTACCGCTTCATCCTCTCTTGTTATACTTTCTCTGTAGATGTGGCATGCGAGAACTTTGGCTGCCATCCGTGGGGCCTCCCAAGCCCCTTTCTGCCTTACCCCTCCCACAATGAAGAAAACATTCCCCCAAGGCCCAGGTGGCATCAAAAAAGAGCGTACGCGGACACTCCCTTTGCCACGCGCCAGGAGCCCTTCTACTGGCGAGATGCTTCGCTGCACTGGAGGCGCAGGATCCCCTTTAAGCACTACTGAAGGTCATCTCCTGCCAGGACGAGGAAAAGGACCTCTTCCAGGGTGAAGGCGAAGCCTTGGCCATGCCGATTGTTCTATTCTTTGGGCACCGCGACTGATGTGTGGGCTCGGGTCTGTGATAAAAGGAGAGCACGTCCCTGTGGCCTTTGCTGTTAACCTGGCCTGTGCCCAGGGGTTGGGTGGAGGTGGTTGGGTATTGCTGCAGTGTCCGGAAGACCTCCGTTGAGTCCTGAAGTTCAGAAGACATGGTTTGTGCCTGGGGCCGACCGCCCTGATGGCCTGGAAGCACTGACTCCGTTCCTGAGGCTTCGGCTTCGGCTTCAGGAACGGCTCTCTGGAATTACGATCCTCTCGATATTGTTTTCCCTGCCTCGGACCTAACTGCCCCTTCCTGTCACTTCCAGGTTGCCAAGAGGGAGCCTAGCCAGTGACCCCTTCTCCTTGGCCCTCTTGGGACCCCGAGGGAGATGGGAGGGAGGAAGGAAATGATTTCCGTTGCAAATGTGAGTTTGACCGATGTGTGCCTGCTTACGCATGCCTGCACGCCTCTCTAAAAAGAGACAGACACTCCACAATGACTGACGGTCCGAAGGGTTGCAAGAACGTTTGTACTGATGGACTCAGAAACTGCTGATCCCGGACTCAGAAGACCGTGCAGGGAATTCTGTGACCTGGCCCTATATTCCGCTTGCTTTTTCGGTGTCTTTTATAAAAATTAAAGCCTTCCCGTTGTTGTTTACACCTGTAGGATTATCATAGTCCTCTCTCTTATTTTACTCTATGGCAGTGTTTCTCAACCTTGGCAACTTGAAGACGTGTGGACTTCAACTCCCAGAATTCCCCAGCCAGCCATGCATGCTGGCTGGGGAATTCTGGGAGTTGAAGTCCACACGTCTTCAAGTTGCTAAGGTTGAGAAACACTGCTCTATGGCAAGTGAGCTAGCTTGTATTTACAGTCTGTGGTCTGCAGGGGGCAGGTGGAGTCTTTTTTGGTTTCTGATGCTGAAGCTGGAGTTGCAGCATCTCCAAGAATTGAACATGCCTGAAGATTGCTGGGCAGTCCATCTTTGTGTCAAGGAAATATCTGTGACAGTAAAACTCAACCTTCTGCAACTCACGCTCTGCAGATATGCTAGACTACAGTAACTATCCCTGCTGTTTATATGGGCAAGGATGGTGGAAACAGTAGCCCACCAGGTCTGGAGACCACCAGTTTGGGAATGGGTGGCTTGCAAAATGGGTGACTGGCTTGGTTCCCACATGGTGCCAACTTCCCGATGTTTAAACACGCATGGTGAATTTGGGTCCCCTATCATTATTTGGGTTCATGTCTCTGTCTAAACCAGGGTTTCTCAACCAGGGTTCGGTAGCACCCCCAGGTTCCGCAAGAGGTCCCTAGGGGTTCCCTGGGAGATCACGATTTATTTAAAAAATTGTTCCAAATTCGGGCAACTTCACATTAAAGAGGTAGGTTTCATTCTTTATTTTTAGCTTACGAACACTTGTAATGCATCTGTACAGGCCTACCCATGAGACAGACAGGATGATTTTGTAACTTCTGGCCTATATTTGAGCCTGAATGTGCAGGGGTTCCCCAAGGCCTGGAAAATATCTCAAGGGTTCCCCCAAGGTCAAAAGGTTGAGAAAGTCTGGTCTAAACCAAACTGAACAAACCAGGGGATGGCAGCTCCTGCCCCAAGTGTGTGAAACTCACCCAGAAGACCAGATGCAAAACTCTCAATGGATGTGAAGGTGGTTGGTTGTGCACCCACTCTTCTGAATGCCCTGCTCTGTGCCAGTGCTTTAGCCCCCATCAGCTCTTGGCTGCTGGACCTGGGTGAGGGGCAGTGCCTACTGAGAGCCTTTCCTTTCTCAAGGGGTGTCTGCAGGGTTTGGTAAAAAAGGCAAGACGGTGGCCACGGTGGGGACACCCTGGCTTTCTCAGAGACTTCTGCTCTTACTCGGCCTGACCCAATGAGCTCAATTTCTTCTGGACCCACACGCCTTGTAACCCCCTGTAAGTTTTTGCTTTAAAAGTTGAGCCGCTTTGCTGTGTTCCTGCCTGTGGACGAAGGGGTTGGAAGACCAAGGAGGAAATTAAAAACAGCCACCGACATCGGAGTCTTGGCTGACCCACCTGCACAGGCCAGGACTGCAGAGAAACAAGAGAAGTTCCTGGTGCGGGGGTCACTTATATGTTGCAATCAAGTTGGCCCGTGGGTTCCCCCTAGCTTACCTGGCAGGAATCCCCCCCCCCCCATGCATATTGAACCCTGGACCATGCAGGTCAGCAGCTTCACTAACGAGCAGTGTTTCTCAACCGTGGCAACTTGAAGATGTGTGGACTTCAACTCCCAGAATTCCCCAGCTAGCATGGAGAATTCTGGGAGTTGAAGTCCACACATCTTAAAGTTCCTGAGGTTGAGAAACACTGGGTTAGAGAGTTTTAAGAGATAGAGTGGGGGTCTTAAACCTTGGAAGGGCTTTTAAAGCACCCGTTTTGCCACCCAGCTTCTGGGGGATTTGGGGGGCACAGAACTGTCTCTGAAAGGACCCTGGTGGGCTGAGGGGGGCATCCTTCAGGTATGCCTCATGATTAAACTAGCAGCAGCACCCTCACTGGCTTTGGGGAAGCAGCGTGGATGGAATGGGGGGGCAGGGTTTTCTCCAAGATGTCACTGTTGTGTTGTGTGTGTTGTGTCCTTCCTGAGTGTCCTCCTGTTCCTTCAGAACAAACAATGGCCATCAGGCTCCCGGGTGCACCAGAGGTCACTGCAGAATACCCAGAAAGCTACAGCGGGCAATATGGAGACGCCACTGACCTCCTGGGATCTCCCAGGCCCGTAACCGGATGGCCCCACAAGCAACGCAAGTATCTGGGGCTGAGGGGGGCGTGAGAGACAATGGGGAGGGCTCTAGCAGGCTGGAGGTCGCCATCCAGCAACGTGGGGCTTCTGGAGCCCCTGGCCAGGCTTGTAAGCAGCGGAAGGTCTACGCGGAGTGGAGGCGTCGGCAGGGAATGGTCAAAAACGTCACGATGCAGCCATAGCGGTGCAATCAAAGCCCCTCGTTGTTTATGGACGTCGCACTCAACAGCTGGAGCTTTGCTGGCACCGTCGTGGCCGCCATCTTGACCTTTTGGACTACCCCCTTTGGACACCCCTGATGCTGAGTGTGGTTGAGGAGCCAAAAAGGGTCTTCCTTGATCCCACAGGTCTGGTGATGCGTCGTGAAGCCTACAGGCCTTATCCAGAGCCCCCCCGTTTCCATGATGACTCTTTACTGGTGCCCAACGATCGGGGGTCAGTGGGGCCTTTCTCGGGGTTTGCCAGCTTTGAGGACTCCCGGGGCCTGTCCTGCCCAGACGGCGTGTTCAGAGGTCAGTATTGTGTGCATGCGTTCGTGCGCTCTCTCAGTATCGGCTAACCGTTAGCCATTGCTAGCTCAACCAGAAGCAGGCATGGCGTGCGAAGGAAACCACTTTCGCTTCTCGGGGAAGTGAGATTGGGGAAAACCTCGCTTAACAACGGCAATTGGGACTGGAATTTCTGTCGCTAAGTTGATGCGGTTGTAAAGTGCGACAGCAGTTCCGGCAATCCCTGGTTACTGTCGTTAAGCAAAACACCGCAGGTGGTTAAGTGAGGACCTCGTGATCGCGACTTCCAACTTCCCGCCGGCTTCTCCTTTGACTTTGCTTGTGGGAAGCTGGCAGGGAAGGTCGCAAATCGCGATCACGTGACCGCGGGACGCTGCGATGGCCAGAACTTTGAGGACTGGACTTAAGTACTACTTGTACAGCGCCGTCATAAGTTCGAACGATTGCTAAATGAGTGGTCGTTGACAGAGGACCATCTTCTGGTTTGTATGCAGAGGCACGAAGTGAGGAGCTGGCAAGGCACAGGCTGGGTTCACACAGTGTGTCGCACCAGATCCGTGGCAAACGGAGTGGTTACCAGAGTCCAGTATGCAGAGTTTTGCTAGTTTGGGTTTGCTTTGCGGTGGCTTCCTGTTGGATTCGATTGTGGTTCTGGGGATTGTGTGAGGCCTGAAAATGAGCTAATCAGAAATGAAGTCATAAGAGGGTTGTGTCAGCGTCTCTTCTCTGATCATCAGCATTGGCCGGGGTGCCCAGCAGAGAAACCTTCGCTACCGCTTCATCCTCTCTTGTTATACTTTCTCTGTAGATGTGGCATGCGAGAACTTTGGCTGCCATCCGTGGGGCCTCCCAAGCCCCTTTCTGCCTTACCCCTCCCACAATGAAGAAAACATTCCCCCAAGGCCCAGGTGGCATCAAAAAAGAGCGTACGCGGACACTCCCTTTGCCACGCGCCGGGAGCCCTTCTACTGGCGAGATGCTTCGCTGCACTGGAGGCGCAGGATCCCCTTTAAGCACTACTGAAGGTCATCTCCTGCCAGGACGAGGAAAAGGACCTCTTCCAGGGTGAAGGCGAAGCCTTGGCCATGCCGATTGTTCTATTCTTTGGGCACCGCGACTGATGTGTGGGCTCGGGTCTGTGATAAAAGGAGAGCACGTCCCCCGTGGCCTTTGCTGTTAACCTGGCCTGTGCCCAGGGGTTGGGTGGAGGTGGTTGGGTATTGCTGCAGTGTCCGGAAGACCTCCGTTGAGTCCTGAAGTTCAGAAGACATGGTTTGTGCCTGGGGCCGACCGCCCTGATGGCCTGGAAGCACTGACTCCGTTCCTGAGGCTTCGGCTTCAGGAACGGCTCTCTGGAATTACGATCCTCTCGATATTGTTTTCCCTGCCTCGGACCTAACTGCCCCTTCCTGTCACTTCCAGGTTGCCAAGAGGGAGCCTAGCCAGTGACCCCTTCTCCTTGGCCCTCTTGGGACCCCGAGGGAGATGGGAGGGAGGAAGGAAATGATTTCCGTTGCAAATGTGAGTTTGACCGATGTGTGCCTGCTTACGCATGCCTGCACGCCTCTCTAAAAAGAGACAGACACTCCACAATGACTGACGGTCCGAAGGGTTGCAAGAACGTTTGTACTGATGGACTCAGAAACTGCTGATCCCGGACTCAGAAGACCGTGCAGGGAATTCTGTGACCTGGCCCTATATTCCGCTTGCTTTTTCGGTGTCTTTTATAAAAATTAAAGCCTTCCCGTTGTTGTTTACACCTGTAGGATTATCATAGTCCTCTCTCTTATTTTACTCTATGGCAGTGTTTCTCAACCTTGGCAACTTGAAGACGTGTGGACTTCAACTCCCAGAATTCCCCAGCCAGCCATGCATGCTGGCTGGGGAATTCTGGGAGTTGAAGTCCACACGTCTTCAAGTTGCTAAGGTTGAGAAACACTGCTCTATGGCAAGTGAGCTAGCTTGTATTTACAGTCTGTGGTCTGCAGGGGGCAGGTGGAGTCTTTTTTGGTTTCTGATGCTGAAGCTGGAGTTGCAGCATCTCCAAGAATTGAACATGCCTGAAGATTGCTGGGCAGTCCATCTTTGTGTCAAGGAAATATCTGTGACAGTAAAACTCAACCTTCTGCAACTCACGCTCTGCAGATATGCTAGACTACAGTAACTATCCCTGCTGTTTATATGGGCAAGGATGGTGGAAACAGTAGCCCACCAGGTCTGGAGACCACCAGTTTGGGAATGGGTGGCTTGCAAAATGGGTGACTGGCTTGGTTCCCACATGGTGCCAACTTCCCGATGTTTAAACACGCATGGTGAATTTGGGTCCCCTATCATTATTTGGGTTCATGTCTCTGTCTAAACCAGGGTTTCTCAACCAGGGTTCGGTAGCACCCTCAGGTTCCGCAAGAGGCCCCTAGGGGTTCCCTGGGAGATCACGATTTATTTTAAAAATTGTTCCAAATTCGGGCAACTTCACATTAAAGAGGTAGGTTTCATTCTTTATTTTTAGCTTACGAACACTTGTAATGCATCTGTACAGGCCTACCCATGAGACAGACAGGATGATTTTGTAACTTCTGGCCTATATTTGAGCCTGAATGTGCAGGGGTTCCCCAAGGCCTGGAAAATATCTCAAGGGTTCCCCCAAGGTCAAAAGGTTGAGAAAGTCTGGTCTAAACCAAACTGAACAAACCAGGGGATGGCAGCTCCTGCCCCAAGTGTGTGAAACTCACCCAGAAGACCAGATGCAAAACTCTCAATGGATGTGAAGGTGGTTGGTTGTGCACCCACTCTTCTGAATGCCCTGCTCTGTGCCAGTGCTTTAGCCCCCATCAGCTCTTGGCTGCTGGACCTGGGTGAGGGGCAGTGCCTACTGAGAGCCTTTCCTTTCTCAAGGGGTGTCTGCAGGGTTTGGTAAAAAAGGCAAGACGGTGGCCACGGTGGGGACACCCTGGCTTTCTCAGAGACTTCTGCTCTTACTCGGCCTGACCCAATGAGCTCAATTTCTTCTGGACCCACACGCCTTGTAACCCCCTGTAAGTTTTTGCTTTAAAAGTTGAGCCGCTTTGCTGTGTTCCTGCCTGTGGACGAAGGGGTTGGAAGACCAAGGAGGAAATTAAAAACAGCCACCGACATCGGAGTCTTGGCTGACCCACCTGCACAGGCCAGGACTGCAGAGAAACAAGAGAAGTTCCTGGTGCGGGGGTCACTTATATGTTGCAATCAGGTTGGCCCGTGGGTTCCCCCTAGCTTACCTGGCAGGAATCCCCCCCCCCCCATGCATATTGAACCCTGGACCATGCAGGTCAGCAGCTTCACTAACGAGCAGTGTTTCTCAACCGTGGCAACTTGAAGATGTGTGGACTTCAACTCCCAGAATTCCCCAGCTAGCATGGAGAATTCTGGGAGTTGAAGTCCACACATCTTAAAGTTCCTGAGGTTGAGAAACACTGGGTTAGAGAGTTTTAAGAGAGAGAGTGGGGGTCTTAAACCTTGGAAGGGCTTTTAAAGCACCCGTTTTGCCACCCAGCTTCTGGGGGATTTGGGGGGCACAGAACTGTCTCTGAAAGGACCCTGGTGGGCTGAGGGGGGCATCCTTCAGGTATGCCTCATGATTAAACTAGCAGCAGCACCCTCACTGGCTTTGGGGAAGCAGCGTGGATGGAATGGGGGGGCAGGGTTTTCTCCAAGATGTCACTGTTGTGTTGTGTGTGTTGTGTCCTTCCTGAGTGTCCTCCTGTTCCTTCAGAACAAACAATGGCCATCAGGCTCCCGGGTGCACCAGAGGTCACTGCAGAATACCCAGAAAGCTACAGCGGGCAATATGGAGACGCCACTGACCTCCTGGGATCTCCCAGGCCCGTAACCGGATGGCCCCACAAGCAACGCAAGTATCTGGGGCTGAGGGGGGCGTGAGAGACAATGGGGAGGGCTCTAGCAGGCTGGAGGTCGCCATCCAGCAACGTGGGGCTTCTGGAGCCCCTGGCCAGGCTTGTAAGCAGCGGAAGGTCTACGCGGAGTGGAGGTGTCGGCAGGGAATGGTCAAAAACGTCACGATGCAGCCATAGCGGTGCAATCAAAGCCCCTCGTTGTTTATGGACGTCGCACTCAACAGCTGGAGCTTTGCTGGCACCGTCGTGGCCGCCATCTTGACCTTTTGGACTACCCCCTATGGACACCCCTGATGCTGAGTGTGGTTGAGGAGCCAAAAAGGGTCTTCCTTGATCCCATAGGTGTGGTGATGCGTCGTGAAGCCTACAGGCCTTATCCAGAGCCCCCCCGTTTCCATGATGACTCTTTACTGGTGCCCAACGATCGGGGGTCAGTGAGGCCTTTCTCGGGGTTTGCCAGCTTTGAGGACTCCCGGGGCCTGTCTTGCCCAGACGGCGTGTTCAGAGGTCAGTATTGTGTGCATGCGTTCGTGCGCTCTCTCAGTATCGGCTAACCGTTAGCCATTGCTAGCTCAACCAGAAGCAGGCATGGCGTGCGAAGGAAACCACTTTCGCTTCTCGGGGAAGTGAGATTGGGGAAAACCTCGCTTAACAATGGCAATTGGGACTGGAATTTCTGTCGCTAAGTTGATGCGGTTGTAAAGTGCGACAGCAGTTCCGGCAATCCCTGGTTACTGTCGTTAAGCAAAACACTGCAGGTGGTTAAGTGAGGACCTTGTGATCGCGACTTCCAACTTCCCGCCGGCTTCTCCTTTGACTTTGCTTGTGGGAAGCTGGCAGGGAAGGTCGCAAATCGCGATCACGTGACCGCGGGACGCTGCGATGGCCAGAACTTTGAGGACTGGACTTAAGTACTACTTGTACAGCGCCGTCATAAGTTCGAACGATTGCTAAATGAGTGGTCGTTGACAGAGGACCATCTTCTGGTTTGTATGCAGAGGCACGAAGTGAGGAGCTGGCAAGGCACAGGCTGGGTTCACACAGTGTGTCGCACCAGATCCGTGGCAAACGGAGTGGTTACCAGAGTCCAGTATGCAGAGTTTTGCTAGTTTGGGTTTGCTTTTCGGTGGCTTCCTGTTGGATTCGATTGTGGTTCTGGGGATTGTGTGAGGCCTGAAAATGAGCTAATCAGAAATGAAGTCATAAGAGGGTTGTGTCAGCGTCTCTTCTCTGATCATCAGCATTGGCCGGGGTGCCCAGCAGAGAAACCTTCGCTACCGCTTCATCCTCTCTTGTTATACTTTCTCTGTAGATGTGGCATGTGAGAACTTTGGCTGCCATCCGTGGGGCCTCCCAAGCCCCTTTCTGCCTTACCCCTCCCACAATGAAGAAAACATTCCCCCAAGGCCCAGGTGGCATCAAAAAAGAGCGTACGCGGACACTCCCTTTGCCACGCGCCAGGAGCCCTTCTACTGGCGAGATGCTTCGCTGCACTGGAGGCGCAGGATCCCCTTTAAGCACTACTGAAGGTCATCTCCTGCCAGGACGAGGAAAAGGACCTCTTCCAGGGTGAAGGCGAAGCCTTGGCCATGCCGATTGTTCTATTCTTTGGGCACCGCGACTGATGTGTGGGCTCGGGTCTGTGATAAAAGGAGAGCACGTCCCTGTGGCCTTTGCTGTTAACCTGGCCTGTGCCCAGGGGTTGGGTGGAGGTGGTTGGGTATTGCTGCAGTGTCCGGAAGACCTCCGTTGAGTCCTGAAGTTCAGAAGACATGGTTTGTGCCTGGGGCCGACCGCCCTGATGGCCTGGAAGCACTGACTCCGTTCCTGAGGCTTCGGCTTCAGGAACGGCTCTCTGGAATTACGATCCTCTCGATATTGTTTTCCCTGCCTCGGACCTAACTGCCCCTTCCTGTCACTTCCAGGTTGCCAAGAGGGAGCCTAGCCAGTGATCCCTTCTCCTTGGCCCTCTTGGGACCCCGAGGGAGATGGGAGGGAGGAAGGAAATGATTTCCGTTGCAAATGTGAGTTTGACCGATGTGTGCCTGCTTACGCATGCCTGCACGCCTCTCTAAAAAGAGACAGACACTCCACAATGACTGACGGTCCGAAGGGTTGCAAGAACGTTTGTACTGATGGACTCAGAAACTGCTGATCCCGGACTCAGAAGACCGTGCAGGGAATTCTGTGACCTGGCCCTATATTCCGCTTGCTTTTTCGGTGTCTTTTATAAAAATTAAAGCCTTCCCGTTGTTGTTTACACCTGTAGGATTATCATAGTCCTCTCTCTTATTTTACTCTATGGCAGTGTTTCTCAACCTTGGCAACTTGAAGACGTGTGGACTTCAACTCCCAGAATTCCCCAGCCAGCCATGCATGCTGGCTGGGGAATTCTGGGAGTTGAAGTCCACACGTCTTCAAGTTGCTAAGGTTGAGAAACACTGCTCTATGGCAAGTGAGCTAGCTTGTATTTACAGTCTGTGGTCTGCAGGGGGCAGGTGGAGTCTTTTTTGGTTTCTGATGCTGAAGCTGGAGTTGCAGCATCTCCAAGAATTGAACATGCCTGAAGATTGCTGGGCAGTCCATCTTTGTGTCAAGGAAATATCTGTGACAGTAAAACTCAACCTTCTGCAACTCACGCTCTGCAGATATGCTAGACTACAGTAACTATCCCTGCTGTTTATATGGGCAAGGATGGTGGAAACAGTAGCCCACCAGGTCTGGAGACCACCAGTTTGGGAATGGGTGGCTTGCAAAATGGGTGACTGGCTTGGTTCCCACATGGTGCCAACTTCCCGATGTTTAAACACGCATGGTGAATTTGGGTCCCCTATCATTATTTGGGTTCATGTCTCTGTCTAAACCAGGGTTTCTCAACCAGGGTTCGGTAGCACCCTCAGGTTCCGCAAGAGGCCCCTAGGGGTTCCCTGGGAGATCACGATTTATTTAAAAAATTGTTCCAAATTCGGGCAACTTCACATTAAAGAGGTAGGTTTCATTCTTTATTTTTAGCTTAAGAACACTTGTAATGCATCTGTACAGGCCTACCCATGAGACAGACAGGATGATTTTGTAACTTCTGGCCTATATTTGAGCCTGAATGTGCAGGGGTTCCCCAAGGCCTGGAAAATATCTCAAGGGTTCCCCCAAGGTCAAAAGGTTGAGAAAGTCTGGTCTAAACCAAACTGAACAAACCAGGGGATGGCAGCTCCTGCCCCAAGTGTGTGAAACTCACCCAGAAGACCAGATGCAAAACTCTCAATGGATGTGAAGGTGGTTGGTTGTGCACCCACTCTTCTGAATGCCCTGCTCTGTGCCAGTGCTTTAGCCCCCATCAGCTCTTGGCTGCTGGACCTGGGTGAGGGGCAGTGCCTACTGAGAGCCTTTCCTTTCTCAAGGGGTGTCTGCAGGGTTTGGTAAAAAAGGCAAGACGGTGGCCACGGTGGGGACACCCTGGCTTTCTCAGAGACTTCTGCTCTTACTCGGCCTGACCCAATGAGCTCAATTTCTTCTGGACCCACACGCCTTGTAACCCCCTGTAAGTTTTTGCTTTAAAAGTTGAGCCGCTTTGCTGTGTTCCTGCCTGTGGACGAAGGGGTTGGAAGACCAAGGAGGAAATTAAAAACAGCCACCGACATCGGAGTCTTGGCTGACCCACCTGCACAGGCCAGGACTGCAGAGAAACAAGAGAAGTTCCTGGTGCGGGGGGTCACTTATATGTTGCAATCAAGTTGGCCCGTGGGTTCCCCCTAGCTTACCTGGCAGGAATCCCCCCCCCCCATGCATATTGAACCCTGGACCATGCAGGTCAGCAGCTTCACTAACGAGCAGTGTTTCTCAACCGTGGCAACTTGAAGATGTGTGGACTTCAACTCCCAGAATTCCCCAGCTAGCATGGAGAATTCTGGGAGTTGAAGTCCACACATCTTAAAGTTCCTGAGGTTGAGAAACACTGGGTTAGAGAGTTTTAAGAGATAGAGTGGGGGTCTTAAACCTTGGAAGGGCTTTTAAAGCACCCGTTTTGCCACCCAGCTTCTGGGGGATTTGGGGGGCACAGAACTGTCTCTGAAAGGACCCTGGTGGGCTGAGGGGGGCATCCTTCAGGTATGCCTCATGATTAAACTAGCAGCAGCACCCTCACTGGCTTTGGGGAAGCAGCGTGGATGGAATGGGGGGGCAGGGTTTTCTCCAAGATGTCACTGTTGTGTTGTGTGTGTTGTGTCCTTCCTGAGTGTCCTCCTGTTCCTTCAGAACAAACAATGGCCATCAGGCTCCCGGGTGCACCAGAGGTCACTGCAGAATACCCAGAAAGCTACAGCGGGCAATATGGAGACGCCACTGACCTCCTGGGATCTCCCAGGCCCGTAACCGGATGGCCCCACAAGCAACGCAAGTATCTGGGGCTGAGGGGGGCGTGAGAGACAATGGGGAGGGCTCTAGCAGGCTGGAGGTCGCCATCCAGCAACGTGGGGCTTCTGGAGCCCCTGGCCAGGCTTGTAAGCAGCGGAAGGTCTACGCGGAGTGGAGGCGTCGGCAGGGAATGGTCAAAAACGTCACGATGCAGCCATAGTGGTGCAATCAAAGCCCCTCGTTGTTTATGGACGTCGCACTCAGCAGCTGGAGCTTTGCTGGCGCCGTCGTGGCCGCCATCTTGACCTTTTGGACTACCCCCTTTGGACACCCCTGATGCTGAGTGTGGTTGAGGAGCCAAAAAGGGTCTTCTTTGATCCCATAGGTGTGGTGATGCGTCGTGAAGCCTACAGGCCTTATCCAGAGCCCCCCCGTTTCCATGATGACTCTTTACTGGTGCCCAACGATCGGGGGTCAGTGAGGCCTTTCTCGGGGTTTGCCAGCTTTGAGGACTCCCGGGGCCTGTCCTGCCCAGACGGCATGTTCAGAGGTCAGTATTGTGTGCATGCGCTCGTGCGCTCTCTCAGTATCGGCTAACCGTTAGCCATTGCTAGCTCAACCAGAAGCAGGCATGGCGTGCGAAGGAAACCACTTTCGCTTCTCGGGGAAGTGAGATTGGGGAAAACCTCGCTTAACAACGGCAATTGGGACTGGAATTTCTGTCGCTAAGTTGATGCGGTTGTAAAGTGCGACAGCAGTTCCGGCAATCCCTGGTTACTGTCGTTAAGCAAAACACCGCAGGTGGTTAAGTGAGGACCTCGTGATCGCGACTTCCAACTTCCCGCCGGCTTCTCCTTTGACTTTGCTTGTGGGAAGCTGGCAGGGAAGGTCGCAAATCGCGATCACGTGACCGCAGGACGCTGCGATGGCCAGAACTTTGAGGACTGGACTTAAGTACTACTTGTACAGCGCCGTCATAAGTTCGAACGATTGCTAAATGAGTGGTTGTTGACAGAGGACCACCTGAACGAGCTAACAAGGGCCACATCTTCTGGTTTGTATGCAGAGGCACGAAGTGAGGAGCTGGCAAGGCACAGGCTGGGTTCACACAGTGTGTCGCACCAGATCCGTGGCAAACGGAGTGGTTACCAGAGTCCAGTATGCAGAGTTTTGCTAGTTTGGGTTTGCTTTTCGGTGGCTTCCTGTTGGATTCGATTGTGGTTCTGGGGATTGTGTGAGGCCTGAAAATGAGCTAATCAGAAATGAAGTCATAAGAGGGTTGTGTCAGCGTCTCTTCTCTGATCATCAGCATTGGCCGGGGTGCCCAGCAGAGAAACCTTCGCTACCGCTTCATCCTCTCTTGTTATACTTTCTCTGTAGATGTGGCATGCGAGAACTTTGGCTGCCATCCGTGGGGCCTCCCAAGCCCCTTTCTGCCTTACCCCTCCCACAATGAAGAAAACATTCCCCCAAGGCCCAGGTGGCATCAAAAAAGAGCGTACGCGGACACTCCCTTTGCCACGCGCCAGGAGCCCTTCTACTGGCGAGATGCTTCGCTGCACTGGAGGCGCAGGATCCCCTTTAAGCACTACTGAAGGTCATCTCCTGCCAGGACGAGGAAAAGGACCTCTTCCAGGGTGAAGGCGAAGCCTTGGCCATGCCGATTGTTCTATTCTTTGGGCACCGCGACTGATGTGTGGGCTCGGGTGTGTGATAAAAGGAGAGCACGTCCCTGTGGCCTTTGCTGTTAACCTGGCCTGTGCCCAGGGGTTGGGTGGAGGTGGTTGGGTATTGCTGCAGTGTCCGGAAGACCTCCGTTGAGTCCTGAAGTTCAGAAGACATGGTTTGTGCCTGGGGCCGACCGCCCTGATGGCCTGGAAGCACTGACTCCGTTCCTGAGGCTTCGGCTTCAGGAACGGCTCTCTGGAATTACGATCCTCTCGATATTGTTTTCCCTGCCTCGGACCTAACTGCCCCTTCCTGTCACTTCCAGGTTGCCAAGAGGGAGCCTAGCCAGTGACCCCTTCTCCTTGGCCCTCTTGGGACCCCGAGGGAGATGGGAGGGAGGAAGGAAATGATTTCCGTTGCAAATGTGAGTTTGACCGATGTGTGCCTGCTTACGCATGCCTGCACGCCTCTCTAAAAAGAGACAGACACTCCACAATGACTGACGGTCCGAAGGGTTGCAAGAACGTTTGTACTGATGGACTCAGAAACTGCTGATCCCGGACTCAGAAGACCGTGCAGGGAATTCTGTGACCTGGTCCTATATTCCGCTTGCTTTTTCGGTGTCTTTTATAAAAATTAAAGCCTTCCCGTTGTTGTTTACACCTGTAGGATTATCATAGTCCTCTCTCTTATTTTACTCTATGGCAGTGTTTCTCAACCTTGGCAACTTGAAGACGTGTGGACTTCAACTCCCAGAATTCCCCAGCCAGCCATGCATGCTGGCTGGGGAATTCTGGGAGTTGAAGTCCACACGTCTTCAAGTTGCTAAGGTTGAGAAACACTGCTCTATGGCAAGTGAGCTAGCTTGTATTTACAGTCTGTGGTCTGCAGGGGGCAGGTGGAGTCTTTTTTGGTTTCTGATGCTGAAGCTGGAGTTGCAGCATCTCCAAGAATTGAACATGCCTGAAGATTGCTGGGCAGTCCATCTTTGTGTCAAGGAAATATCTGTGACAGTAAAACTCAACCTTCTGCAACTCACGCTCTGCAGATATGCTAGACTACAGTAACTATCCCTGCTGTTTATATGGGCAAGGATGGTGGAAACAGTAGCCCACCAGGTCTGGAGACCACCAGTTTGGGAATGGGTGGCTTGCAAAATGGGTGACTGGCTTGGTTCCCACATGGTGCCAACTTCCCGATGTTTAAACACGCATGGTGAATTTGGGTCCCCTATCATTATTTGGGTTCATGTCTCTGTCTAAACCAGGGTTTCTCAACCAGGGTTCGGTAGCACCCTCAGGTTCCGCAAGAGGCCCCTAGGGGTTCCCTGGGAGATCACGATTTATTTTAAAAATTGTTCCAAATTCGGGCAACTTCACATTAAAGAGGTAGGTTTCATTCTTTATTTTTAGCTTACGAACACTTGTAATGCATCTGTACAGGCCTACCCATGAGACAGACAGGATGATTTTGTAACTTCTGGCCTATATTTGAGCCTGAATGTGCAGGGGTTCCCCAAGGCCTGGAAAATATCTCAAGGGTTCCCCCAAGGTCAAAAGGTTGAGAAAGTCTGGTCTAAACCAAACTGAACAAACCAGGGGATGGCAGCTCCTGCCCCAAGTGTGTGAAACTCACCCAGAAGACCAGATGCAAAACTCTCAATGGATGTGAAGGTGGTTGGTTGTGCACCCACTCTTCTGAATGCCCTGCTCTGTGCCAGTGCTTTAGCCCCCATCAGCTCTTGGCTGCTGGACCTGGGTGAGGGGCAGTGCCTACTGAGAGCCTTTCCTTTCTCAAGGGGTGTCTGCAGGGTTTGGTAAAAAAGGCAAGACGGTGGCCACGGTGGGGACACCCTGGCTTTCTCAGAGACTTCTGCTCTTACTCGGCCTGACCCAATGAGCTCAATTTCTTCTGGACCCACACGCCTTGTAACCCCCTGTAAGTTTTTGCTTTAAAAGTTGAGCCGCTTTGCTGTGTTCCTGCCTGTGGACGAAGGGGTTGGAAGACCAAGGAGGAAATTAAAAACAGCCACCGACATCGGAGTCTTGGCTGACCCACCTGCACAGGCCAGGACTGCAGAGAAACAAGAGAAGTTCCTGGTGCGGGGGGTCACTTATATGTTGCAATCAAGTTGGCCCGTGGGTTCCCCCTAGCTTACCTGGCAGGAATCCCCCCCCCCCCATGCATATTGAACCCTGGACCATGCAGGTCAGCAGCTTCACTAACGAGCAGTGTTTCTCAACCGTGGCAACTTGAAGATGTGTGGACTTCAACTCCCAGAATTCCCCAGCTAGCATGGAGAATTCTGGGAGTTGAAGTCCACACATCTTAAAGTTCCTGAGGTTGAGAAACACTGGGTTAGAGAGTTTTAAGAGATAGAGTGGGGGTCTTAAACCTTGGAAGGGCTTTTAAAGCACCCGTTTTGCCACCCAGCTTCTGGGGGATTTGGGGGGCACAGAACTGTCTCTGAAAGGACCCTGGTGGGCTGAGGGGGGCATCCTTCAGGTATGCCTCATGATTAAACTAGCAGCAGCACCCTCACTGGCTTTGGGGAAGCAGCGTGGATGGAATGGGGGGGCAGGGTTTTCTCCAAGATGTCACTGTTGTGTTGTGTGTGTTGTGTCCTTCCTGAGTGTCCTCCTGTTCCTTCAGAACAAACAATGGCCATCAGGCTCCCGGGTGCACCAGAGGTCACTGCAGAATACCCAGAAAGCTACAGCGGGCAATATGGAGACGCCACTGACCTCCTGGGATCTCCCAGGCCCGTAACCGGATGGCCCCACAAGCAACGCAAGTATCTGGGGCTGAGGGGGGCGTGAGAGACAATGGGGAGGGCTCTAGCAGGCTGGAGGTCGCCATCCAGCAACGTGGGGCTTCTGGAGCCCCTGGCCAGGCTTGTAAGCAGCGGAAGGTCTACGCGGAGTGGAGGCGTCGGCAGGGAATGGTCAAAAACGTCACGATGCAGCCATAGTGGTGCAATCAAAGCCCCTCGTTGTTTATGGACGTCGCACTCAGCAGCTGGAGCTTTGCTGGCGCCGTCGTGGCCGCCATCTTGACCTTTTGGACTACCCCCTTTGGACACCCCTGATGCTGAGTGTGGTTGAGGAGCCAAAAAGGGTCTTCTTTGATCCCATAGGTGTGGTGATGCGTCGTGAAGCCTACAGGCCTTATCCAGAGCCCCCCCGTTTCCATGATGACTCTTTACTGGTGCCCAACGATCGGGGGTCAGTGAGGCCTTTCTCGGGGTTTGCCAGCTTTGAGGACTCCCGGGGCCTGTCCTGCCCAGACGGCATGTTCAGAGGTCAGTATTGTGTGCATGCGCTCGTGCGCTCTCTCAGTATCGGCTAACCGTTAGCCATTGCTAGCTCAACCAGAAGCAGGCATGGCGTGCGAAGGAAACCACTTTCGCTTCTCGGGGAAGTGAGATTGGGGAAAACCTCGCTTAACAACGGCAATTGGGACTGGAATTTCTGTCGCTAAGTTGATGCGGTTGTAAAGTGCGACAGCAGTTCCGGCAATCCCTGGTTACTGTCGTTAAGCAAAACACCGCAGGTGGTTAAGTGAGGACCTCGTGATCGCGACTTCCAACTTCCCGCCGGCTTCTCCTTTGACTTTGCTTGTGGGAAGCTGGCAGGGAAGGTCGCAAATCGCGATCACGTGACCGCAGGACGCTGCGATGGCCAGAACTTTGAGGACTGGACTTAAGTACTACTTGTACAGCGCCGTCATAAGTTCGAACGATTGCTAAATGAGTGGTTGTTGACAGAGGACCACCTGAACGAGCTAACAAGGGCCACATCTTCTGGTTTGTATGCAGAGGCACGAAGTGAGGAGCTGGCAAGGCACAGGCTGGGTTCACACAGTGTGTCGCACCAGATCCGTGGCAAACGGAGTGGTTACCAGAGTCCAGTATGCAGAGTTTTGCTAGTTTGGGTTTGCTTTTCGGTGGCTTCCTGTTGGATTCGATTGTGGTTCTGGGGATTGTGTGAGGCCTGAAAATGAGCTAATCAGAAATGAAGTCATAAGAGGGTTGTGTCAGCGTCTCTTCTCTGATCATCAGCATTGGCCGGGGTGCCCAGCAGAGAAACCTTCGCTACCGCTTCATCCTCTCTTGTTATACTTTCTCTGTAGATGTGGCATGCGAGAACTTTGGCTGCCATCCGTGGGGCCTCCCAAGCCCCTTTCTGCCTTACCCCTCCCACAATGAAGAAAACATTCCCCCAAGGCCCAGGTGGCATCAAAAAAGAGCGTACGCGGACACTCCCTTTGCCACGCGCCAGGAGCCCTTCTACTGGCGAGATGCTTCGCTGCACTGGAGGCGCAGGATCCCCTTTAAGCACTACTGAAGGTCATCTCCTGCCAGGACGAGGAAAAGGACCTCTTCCAGGGTGAAGGCGAAGCCTTGGCCATGCCGATTGTTCTATTCTTTGGGCACCGCGACTGATGTGTGGGCTCGGGTGTGTGATAAAAGGAGAGCACGTCCCTGTGGCCTTTGCTGTTAACCTGGCCTGTGCCCAGGGGTTGGGTGGAGGTGGTTGGGTATTGCTGCAGTGTCCGGAAGACCTCCGTTGAGTCCTGAAGTTCAGAAGACATGGTTTGTGCCTGGGGCCGACCGCCCTGATGGCCTGGAAGCACTGACTCCGTTCCTGAGGCTTCGGCTTCAGGAACGGCTCTCTGGAATTACGATCCTCTCGATATTGTTTTCCCTGCCTCGGACCTAACTGCCCCTTCCTGTCACTTCCAGGTTGCCAAGAGGGAGCCTAGCCAGTGACCCCTTCTCCTTGGCCCTCTTGGGACCCCGAGGGAGATGGGAGGGAGGAAGGAAATGATTTCCGTTGCAAATGTGAGTTTGACCGATGTGTGCCTGCTTACGCATGCCTGCACGCCTCTCTAAAAAGAGACAGACACTCCACAATGACTGACGGTCCGAAGGGTTGCAAGAACGTTTGTACTGATGGACTCAGAAACTGCTGATCCCGGACTCAGAAGACCGTGCAGGGAATTCTGTGACCTGGTCCTATATTCCGCTTGCTTTTTCGGTGTCTTTTATAAAAATTAAAGCCTTCCCGTTGTTGTTTACACCTGTAGGATTATCATAGTCCTCTCTCTTATTTTACTCTATGGCAGTGTTTCTCAACCTTGGCAACTTGAAGACGTGTGGACTTCAACTCCCAGAATTCCCCAGCCAGCCATGCATGCTGGCTGGGGAATTCTGGGAGTTGAAGTCCACACGTCTTCAAGTTGCTAAGGTTGAGAAACACTGCTCTATGGCAAGTGAGCTAGCTTGTATTTACAGTCTGTGGTCTGCAGGGGGCAGGTGGAGTCTTTTTTGGTTTCTGATGCTGAAGCTGGAGTTGCAGCATCTCCAAGAATTGAACATGCTTGAAGATTGCTGGGCAGTCCATCTTTGTGTCAAGGAAATATCTGTGACAGTAAAACTCAACCTTCTGCAACTCACGCTCTGCAGATATGCTAGACTACAGTAACTATCCCTGCTGTTTATATGGGCAAGGATGGTGGAAACAGTAGCCCACCAGGTCTGGAGACCACCAGTTTGGGAATGGGTGGCTTGCAAAATGGGTGACTGGCTTGGTTCCCACATGGTGCCAACTTCCCGATGTTTAAACACGCATGGTGAATTTGGGTCCCCTATCATTATTTGGGTTCATGTCTCTGTCTAAACCAGGGTTTCTCAACCAGGGTTCGGTAGCACCCTCAGGTTCCGCAAGAGGCCCCTAGGGGTTCCCTGGGAGATCACGATTTATTTAAAAAATTGTTCCAAATTCGGGCAACTTCACATTAAAGAGGTAGGTTTCATTCTTTATTTTTAGCTTACGAACACTTGTAATGCATCTGTACAGGCCTACCCATGAGACAGACAGGATGATTTTGTAACTTCTGGCCTATATTTGAGCCTGAATGTGCAGGGGTTCCCCAAGGCCTGGAAAATATCTCAAGGGTTCCCCCAAGGTCAAAAGGTTGAGAAAGTCTGGTCTAAACCAAACTGAACAAACCAGGGGATGGCAGCTCCTGCCCCAAGTGTGTGAAACTCACCCAGAAGACCAGATGCAAAACTCTCAATGGATGTGAAGGTGGTTGGTTGTGCACCCACTCTTCTGAATGCCCTGCTCTGTGCCAGTGCTTTAGCCCCCATCAGCTCTTGGCTGCTGGACCTGGGTGAGGGGCAGTGCCTACTGAGAGCCTTTCCTTTCTCAAGGGGTGTCTGCAGGGTTTGGTAAAAAAGGCAAGACGGTGGCCACGGTGGGGACACCCTGGCTTTCTCAGAGACTTCTGCTCTTACTCGGCCTGACCCAATGAGCTCAATTTCTTCTGGACCCACACGCCTTGTAACCCCCTGTAAGTTTTTGCTTTAAAAGTTGAGCCGCTTTGCTGTGTTCCTGCCTGTGGACGAAGGGGTTGGAAGACCAAGGAGGAAATTAAAAACAGCCACCGACATCGGAGTCTTGGCTGACCCACCTGCACAGGCCAGGACTGCAGAGAAACAAGAGAAGTTCCTGGTGCGGGGGTCACTTATATGTTGCAATCAAGTTGGCCCGTGGGTTCCCCCTAGCTTACCTGGCAGGAATCCCCCCCCCCATGCATATTGAACCCTGGACCATGCAGGTCAGCAGCTTCACTAACGAGCAGTGTTTCTCAACCGTGGCAACTTGAAGATGTGTGGACTTCAACTCCCAGAATTCCCTGGCCATTCTGGGATTTGAGGTCCAGATATCTTCAAGTTGCCAAGGTTGAGAAACACTGAACAAGAGGATCTTCCTACCCTCTTGACTGATCTGAGGGCTTTGGAACAACAATTGTGAGCCTCTTCCGTTCTCTGGGCTTCAGTCACAGGGTGCTCCTTTAATTAAAATTAATTCCCTTCCTGTTCCCATCCCTAAAAAGGGGAGGAGGCGGGAGAAAGAGCAGAGCGGGGAACCTGCCACTTCGGTGTGCAATGGAATAGGTGACGGTGGGGAGGAGATGGTTTGATGTTCATGGTGGCTAAAAGTGGAGACGACGCGTCCAGGAGCTGTATCTGAGATGGGCAGTCAAGAATCTGGTTCAAGTCTACCCACCGAGTGACTTTGGGCCAGTCATGCACCAGCAGTCCAACCCATTTTGCAGGGTGGTGGTTAGAGGGAAAAATGGGAGGAGGAAGAGCTACCTCCATCCACATTTTCCATTTCTGGGAATTACAAAGCGGATGGAAAATTGATCCAGCAGTTTTTGTCATGTTCACTGTTTCAATGTGCCTGGTACATCGTAACACTTCACATGTCGTTTGCTAATTGCGTGTTTGATTTGCAGGGAAGGGAGGCTTCCATAGCCCGGACTGTTATCTCTGGGTCGAAGGAATGGAATGTGTTTGGGTTTTCTCAACTGCTCAAGGTTGCTTTCCCAGGAATGGTGAAGACAGTTACTGGCACCTGGGGGGGGGGGGATGGTTAGAACGGCTTGGTGGTGGGAGGTCTTACGTTTGGAGCCGAGGGTTCTTAATTTGTATTTGGCGCGCTTTTGCTCATTCTCAGCTTTCTCTGTAGTTGCATACTAATCCTTCAATAAATCAGATTTCATAAAGTTCACTTGTGAGTCTGGTTCAATTAGGTTAGGCAACCATTACAGTTTTGATGGCTGAGCTAGGGAAGAGCCAACTCAGCCTTTCCATGAAATAGACTGTAACTATTTATACTTTGCAACAGATAGGCAGGAAGCGCCTCCAGTCTCAGAAAGCCACAACATTACAGTATCAGAGGAAAAACAACTTTATGCACAAGTAAAGCTTCAGAGGAGGGGGAAACAGAAGGAACATTACATGCTGGGCAAAAAGGTATAAGGCACCAATTAAGGGAAAGCGATCACGCAGTTAAGAGCCGTTAGGAATTGAAACAGTTTTGACCAGTGTTTTTCAAACTTGGCAATTTTAAGATGTGTGGACTTCAACTCCCAGAATTCCCCAGTTTGAAAAACACTGGTTTAGATGAAGAAGGCTATCATATAAAGGACAGAATAACACTTTAGTTTTTAGTAAAATTAGATCAGAACATGGAAAAATAAATGCAAAATTTCTGGCAAGGAAAATTAGTTTTTTAATTTTTTTTCCAGCCCTGTTGCCCCTTGAGAGAGTAACTTTAGGAGGACACCAACCAGGGTGTGGTTAGCCTAAAGATAAGGGGGAAAATCTATTATTTCAAGAGGGAGAGATTTGGGGTTAGACAAATGATAAAGAGGAGTGACCCAATATGGAATTCATTAAATTCCGAAAACACTGACTCTTGAGTTTTGTAAAAGGGAATAAAGTAGAAAATGAAACAAAATGAACAAAAATAAAAAGCCTAAATCTGAAGCTGTGGGTGAGCTGATTTTAAAAAAATTCCAGATCAAAGCTACTGCATGTCTTTAAACAATCATTCTTTGCTTTCCTGGTTTATCCCCTGCTTTCAAGGATGTGGGGACTCAACGTCTTTCTTTTTAAATTACTTACTTTTTAATTGGCTTTGTGGTTTTGTTCTGCCTTTCTAAGAACTTCCAGTGTAGGATGAATCATAAATGAAGGTGAGTTAGTAAAAGGTGGGACGGGGCAAAGCTCTTGAAAGTGATGAAATAGATAGGCGTCCCTCTACCGATAGGTAACGTGAGGCTGTAACACTGAAGGTGCCGTGAAACTTTCAGCGTCACAGTACTTTTTGGCGCGCTCAGCCTTTTCTGTTTTCTAAAGTCCTCTTTTTCCCCTCATCTCTCACCAAAACTGTTCTTCTATGCTGGTTAGTGATCTGGAAGGAAGTGTGCTTGCAAATAGAGGCGGTTCCTCTCTGTCCTACTGGTCAAGCCACACCTGGAATGCCGTGTCCAGTTTTGGTCTCCAGAATGCAGGAAGGATGCCGGGGAACCAGAAAAAATGCAGAGAAGAGTGACAAAGCTGGTGACGGGCTTGAGGACTAAATCCTATGAAAAGAATAAAAAGAATTGGGTCTGTTTAGCCTAAAGAAGAGAAAGCGGCGGGGAGTCAGGCCTGCGGTCTTCCAGTGCTTGAAGGGGTGTCATCGGGCAAACTGTGTGGATTTATTCTTCAAAGCCCCTGAGGGTAGGCCCAGAACCGGCAGATAGCAGCTTTACAGAGGGAGATCCAAACTCAAAACCAGGAGGAATTTCCTGGCTGTGAGAGCTCTTAAGCAGAAGAGCCACCTGGACAGTGAAGGCTCCATCACTGGAGGGCTTCAAGGTTGGGCAGCCATTGGTCTGGGTTGGTCTGCTGTGGGCAGGGGATCAGAACAGAAGACCCCCAAGGTCCATTCTAGCTCCGTGATGATTCTGTGACTCTACACTTGGAAGGATGTTTTGTGGTGCGCAGGGTCCAAGAAGGCCAATGAAGTGTTGATCTTGTGGGAAAAGCCCCTCCCCTCGATACCTTCCGGGCCAGCCCCATTCTGTTCAGCCTTGTCAGTCGCCCCGATTTTGAGACTTCTGCACAGGCCACACCCCACAACACGCTGCCCCAGGAATGCGACTCTTGCACAGAAACATCCAAGGGCCCTGCTGGTCATCAGCATGGTCTTTTACTCCCTGTAGCCTGAGAGGCTTATTGGAAAGCAATGTCCTTTGATGCTGGCTGTAGGCAGATTTAATTCAACCGTCAGCTGGAAACAGATGCATCTGGCAAATAGCCCTAACTGCTAGTCCTGGTTGTAATCAGTTGATGGGCTCCAATGAGGCTTCCCCCATGAAATGGCCCCTTGAGTTATGCTGGGTTCTAGTTCCCATCGACACCGGCCCGCTTGACTGTGGATCATGGAAAGTGTAGTCCTACAATTCTGGAAGGGGCCCCAAGGAGGCGAAGCATCCCCCACTCGGCACCACATCACTGAGAGGACTCCCCCCTCTCTGCCACAGATCTGGCATTTGTGACAAAGGCTGCAGTGTGTTCCTTCTCTTCCAAGCTGTTGGCAGATTAAGGAGAATGTGGTTTAAATGAGAATATCTCTGTGAGAAGTTTGTGGCTGTCCATAAAAGGACTGTAAGCACTTCCAAGAGCAGGTGACGTTGAGGTGTGCTGTAGGGCACGTCAACGCCGTCAGATGACAGGGTGTCTGTGGTCACTGATTCAGTTGGGAAGCCAGCTTTAGGTGGAGTGAAGGTCGCACAGAGCCTCTTTAGAGCAGTTGGCTGAACTCCCAACAAGGAGAGGGTGAGTCTGCAATCCTGCTGAGCCATCAGGTCAGAAGGTCGAACTTGCTCCACAAGCAGACGCTTCTGCTCTGGGTGGCGAACTATGTTCTGAGGTAGATCTCAGAGAATTCCTGGGATTTTATAGCAATACCAGTAGACGTAAAAGCGGAACAGCTTAGCCAGGAAGGAGGGATTTATCTCCAGGACCTTCTGGAAGCCCATGCTCTCGTAGGTCCGTTGAGCAACATGTTGCACCATGGAGGTACCCAGCACAACTTCTTTATAGCCACACTCCTGGGAAAACTGGATAACAGTCTTGGTTAGGGCCTTGGAGAGCCCTTGGCCTCTATGCTCCTTCTTCACAGACATTCGCTTCAGCTCCCGGGCACTGCCCCGCAAAGACGGGTGGTCAGGATGGATGGCGGCCACAATGCCTACCACTTCCTTCCCAGCCTCCACCACCCAGAAGCAGCAGTCCTTCTGCTCCAGGTAGGTTCCCCTGATGTCTCGCATGTCTGCAGCAAGAGCATCTTGGATGTACCCTTCCCACAAGCGCTTCATATAGATCACGCCTACAGCCAAGAGAGCGGCCACAGCCACCAGGGAGATGGTAAGAGAAGCTGAGCTCATGTAGGTCCCAAGGAACACAGTCAGAAGCACCAGGTGGCTCTGAGGACTACGGAGAAGGTGCCATATTGCCACAGGAATGTGTTCCTCGAGCCCTTGAGCAAACAAGGTGCGCGCTGTGTCATAGTCTCTGTCCTCGTACTTCCGGATGCGGTACTTCCCTGCGACCAAATCACATTTCTGCTGCCCTGGAAAACAGAAGAGGCAGAGGAGGAACTGGGGGAGGACAAGATTCCATTTTGCTCATCATTGGGGGACCCCAAATGCCAGTTGCAGGGAAGCAACTGAAGGAGAGGGACAGGTCTCCACCTTCTGAGCACCTCAGAAGCATCCAGCTGACCACTAAGAGACAACAGCCCGACTCTTGGCCAGATTCCCCATGGCTACATTTTTGCTTTTTGCATTCTTACGATGAACCTTAAGCCCTTAGTAAAGGTAAAGGTTTCCCTTGACATTAAGTCCAGTCGCGTCTGACTCTAGGGGGCGGTGCTCATCTCTGTTTCAAAGCCGAAGAGCCGACGTTTGTCCGTAGACACTTCCGTGGTCATGTGGCCGGCATGACTACATGGAACGCTGTTACCTGCCCACCGAAGCGGTACCTATTAATTGATTCCCATTTGCATGTTTTCGAACTGCTAGGTTGGCAGGAGCTGGGACCAGCGACGGGAGCTCACCCCATCACGCGGATTCGAACCGCCAACCTTCCGATCGGCAAGCTCAGCAGCTCAGCGGTTTAACCCGCAGCGCCACCACATCCCTCCTGAAGCCCTTAAAGAGACATATTTTTTTCTGATCCCTTTAATAGCCTATCTCAAAATGTTCTGATGCTCTCCTCCCTTCAGAATTAAGAGGTTTTTTTTTTTAGTAATTGAGAAGTGATCAATTCTTGAGGTCAACCAAAACTTTTAAGAAAAACACCCTCTGCCGTTTTTGAAAAGTCCACACCTTAGTGGACAATGACCCAGTTTTTAAAATCTCTTGGCACATTTTTTACTAAGACGTCGGGTTACATTTTGGTTACATGCCGTTTGCTAATTTCTGGAAGCAGAAGAGGATAAACTTTTAAGAACAGAAAACAGAAGGAACAGGATTCTTGGCTAATTTTTTACCAAATGAGGGTTGCCATTACTATGTGAAATCTGCAGGGCTGAGTTGCTAACAAAGATGCACCTTCCCCTTCCCATTCTTCCAAGTCTATTTGCAATCTCAAGGCTGATGGCTCTCCTCTCCTGCCATCTTATCCATTACGCATGACCAAACCCAAAGGTCTCTGGAAACAATCACAGCTGTCTGGCCCAGTGGGGAAGTTTCCTATGAATCAGGCAAAGTCGGTCTGATACCCTCCTGCAGGCAAAGCAGCTGCCTTTGGAATTGTTCTCATTCCCCAGCTACCTCAAGTGTAAAGGAGAAGCCGCTGGCCTCCTTTTTCTGCATTACATACTTGAAGCCAACGGAGACCTTTGAAGTTAGTTTGTACTCAGGAATGGTCAGTGCTGGCAGAAAAACATGTAGCGGTCCCAATTTCTGGCTTGCAGATGTGCGTAGGTACCCACCCATCCTGAGTCACTTACCTGCTGCCAGGTGTCCAGGCCCTGGCCTCTTCTGAGCCCCCTCTACGCCTGCAGCCATGCTCTCAAAAGCAGCTGTGGTTCAGGCTGGACAGACGCCGAGCAGCTGCTCTGTTCGCTTCCTGCAGCAGGAACAGCCAACCAGGAAGCAGCAAGTTCAGGGAAGAGCCAAGAGTGGAAGAGGAACTTAGCTGCAAAACCCTTCTGGAACAGGGCTAGCTCCCTTCCCGCTTCAGAACCATTATTTCCTCGTTGCCCGCTCAAGCCAACTTCCTCTGGTGTTGTCCAGCTCTAACACACCCTTTAGTCAGGACTGTGTTAAAAGAGTCTTCAAGCTTTCTTCCTCTTTGCAGGATCCTGAGAGGGAAAAAAAAAAAGTAATCGTATATTTACCCTACGTTTTATTAAATCCTCCAAAATAGGACTAAATGTATAGCAAAACCTGGACTGGAGCTGCAGGATTTAAATCAGAGAGCTTGTTAAATTAAACCAAATCTTACAAGGCTTGTTCTGTGCCGAGTAACACTTCTTTCTGGGCTGTCACTCAGACAAAGCATTTTATACCTGACTCCCTGAAATGTCTGTTGAATGCCTGACCTTTTCTCTAAATTGTGATTCAGATGATAAACCCATCAAAATTCAGGCACAGAGCTATTCCCCCCGCCCCCCTGCTGTTGCTAGGCTGAGCCAGAAGACAAACAGGCAAAGTCCACAGATCCCTGGAATTTTACGGCCAGGCAATAAAATAAGCGTTAATTCTTTCAAAATGAGAAAAAGTGTTTCAAGATTTGAAATCTCTGCCAGAGGTGGAGACGGCCACTGCAGCCACAAAGTCCAGCTGCTACTAAGTGCAGGAAGCCAAATACATCAGGATGGAGTAGACAGCCCACCTTCCCCACAGCTTTCAGGGAGCAAGATGTGCAGACATTACCTTGTATCGTGCCTCTGCGTACGGCATTTCCTGAGCTGAGATTTTACATAGGATATGCATGAGTATATTTGTGTATCTCATGTGTATTTTACGTAAGTCAAACCTTGTTTATGAAAGCATGAACTGATGTAGCATCTGTACGCCTGACAGTTTAAGAAAAGGTGCACCGTATACCGTATTCCCTTCTGATATTCCTGCAACACTGTTGAGGGCTAAGACCTGGATAGTGTCGTAAAACTTGCGCACCGTCCATAGCAGTGTTTCTCAACCTTGGCAAATTCTGGGAGTTGCAAGCTGCCAAGGTTGAGAAACACTGGTCTACGGTTGTCTAAAGTGCAAAGGCCCATGGGTTCAATGACTGAACACACACACCCCGCCCCCGAGTAAGTTCTGGTGGATGATTCCCAGTAAGGATGAATCTGGGTCCTCCCTCCCTTGTTATTCTCATTAATTATTAGGATGAAGAGGTGGGGAGGATGTTAATCAGATTTAATACAACATTGGGTGGAACAGCAAAGACCTTAGAACGGTCCTGGTAGGTTGGAGAAATGGACTGAAAGCCACCGAGTGAAATTTAACAGCGAGAAGGGCAAAGCTCACCATGCCAAAAACACCCAACCGAACCGAACTACTGTTAGAAAGAGGTCACTTTCACCTTCATATTCAATCCACATTCGTTCATTGCCCCCTCTTTTTGATTTACCACACATATTTCTTAAATAACCTATTCCTGCTGCATTCAACATTTATGTTTTCCTGGACATACCCAACTCTTAGAATAAAGTGGGCAGAGGCATAGTTTATTTTTTTTTTATTGTGCATAACTTTATTAAGGGTTTTGATGACAATAGTAAAAACTAATACAAACCAAACTCAAAGGAGAAAAGAATAGTACGAAAGAATAAAAAGTGCAAGAAAAAAAAAGAGATGAAAGCATATGTTGGAGAAAAGAGAAATATATCAAGAAGTGATTTCCAACCTTCATCACAACAAGTATAGACAAACTTAGTCACTCTTCACTAAATACAAACAGAAATATCTGTTTGTAACCCCTGTGAGGTTACGAAGAGATCTCTCTCCATCCCATAGCCCATCCTTTATCTATAAGTAAATCCATAAAATAACAACTTTTCAATCCTGGTATCAGCAAAAAGTCCATAAAGGGTTGCCAGAACTTTGCAAATACTTGTAAATGTCTTATGTTAACCTTGATCAAATAAACTGACCTTATATTCTTTCCTTTTACTTGCAATAGCCTTAACCTTTAGTTCACTGAAATATTGTCGTAGGGGTTCATTTTTTCTCAATGCTTCTTTATCTCATCACAGACTTCTTCTAACAACCCTCTTCTGCAGATCCAGTAAGAAAACATTTTCCAGGTCATTCTCTTGGTTTGTCATTTGGATTTCCCCTTTAATTTTTAAAACTTCAGCCAGTTTCTTTTGAATAGCCAATGAAGTGTCCTTTCCCAAACCATTCTCTTGGCCTGTCATTTGTAGTTCCACTCTTGGTACTCTGTCTTGTCAGACAAAATTTGCTCCGCATCTGTCATTTCCTCGTTAACATCTTTTGGCCATAACCTATCCATAGAATTAGGCATCATTACTGCCACTGTTGATATTGTAGCTACCAATTTCTGGCTCTGTTCTTCAAAGATCTCCTTTAATATTTCCAGTGTTACAATGTTTTGTGTAATTTGTAAGTCCCACTTCACTGGCACCAAAAGTTGGCCTGTATTTTTTCCCCCCTCCAACTTAGAATCTTTCATCCCCCCTAGTGTCAAGTTTCTAAAATCATAAAGTCTGTTATGAACCAATAGCTAAAATAACTCTGGTTCCCATGAGAACCTATTTATTTTTTATAGTTAATCCCAAAATCTTATAGTAAAAGTCAAAATTCCGAATTTGACTGGACCCTTACTCCATTTGTAACTTTCCTAGATCAAAATCTTAGATTTTTGCTGTTTATTTCAAATTCTTTAAGTTCTTAAGCTTGTAATTCTTCTTTTGTTTAGAGTTGAAGATTAACTCAGCCCACGAAGACTTTTTAAACTTGTCGTTCCAAAGATCTTCAATAGTTTAAGAGGGTTAATAAGCGATTTCCGAAAGTGATGGAAAGTGAGGTTTGCGAACTCAGTGTCGTTGAAATGGCTCCGCTGTGGTTGTGCGTAAGATGGCTGATCCTGTCATCTCCTGGTGCTCAAGCCCATGGAAAACTGCTGTCCTGCAGCCTCCACACAAGAAGCAGCCATCTGGAGCACAAGTGGGCAATCTCTTGTCCTCTCCTTATCTGGAGAGGTTCCAAGGAACTGGTCTATTTGTCAGTTTCTTGGTTTTTGCTGCGGTCATTGGCTCCACTTTCAGTTTGCCATACATCCCCCGGAAGTCTCTCAGCTGGGCTTTCTGACCTTCCTTGGTCCTCCTGCCATTTACAGCTGTCAGGCGGGGACACTTCTGGTTCTGCGTTGTCAGCTTCTCCACACCCTTCCATTCTCTCGGACACTCTGCTGCTATACTCAAAATGTTACTGTCCTTTTGGCTTTTCCAGAACCACACATCCCTTACCATACTTCCACCCACATATACACCTTTTCCTGACTGACTCCTCGAGGCCCCATTGAATAGGTGGGGAGGAGGAACACGGGCCAGCCTGCAGCAGCTTCAAAGAGCAAGCAAGGTCCTCTGCCCAGGGTGGTGGAGGAGCCAAATGGGCATCTGGGGAAGACACAAAATTGAAGGAATAATTCTATCATACTAGCTTGATGTCTCCCATGAACACAAGAGTTCTGTGTGGTGAACTGGGCTGAGAGTGGTTGGTGAAAGATCACTCATGAAGTCTATGGTCGAGCTCAGGCTTTGACCTGGTCTCTCTGGTCCCAGTCTAATACCTTAGCTACTATGCCACCTTGGCAGAGGACTCCTTGTCTTCTCCGTAGGGCATCTATGCAGTTGGCATATGTGGGCCTAAACTTATTTGTGTTATTTATTCCATTTACTGTATAGCCCATCTTTTGTTCAGGATGTCAAGGCGGGTCTCCCGCATTTTAGCTGCACAGCAGCAAAACCATAGAGTAGGTTGGGCTGAGACAGAGTTTCCATGGTGGAAGCGTGCTGGGACCTGGTCACCACTGCACCACACCGGTTCTCCCCAGATATTACCTCCAGAAGTTCTCAGAGAATGTGGCTACGCTATATTGTTATTTTTGCAGCTTAACAAAGCTACAGCAGGGAATAAATACAGTCATAAATCATGTCCACTCACTATTGTCCTTGATCATCAAGCTGTAAACCATTCTTTAGCCTTGTGTCAAAGATGCAGGGGTCTGGCAGTAGCGCGTTGAGAGCCAGTTTGGTCTAGTGGTTAAGGTTCTCAGCTAGCAACCAGGAGGCTGTGAGTTCTAGTCCTGCCTGCGGCATGAAAGCCGGCTGGGTGACCCTGGGCCAGTCCCTCTCTCTCAGCCCAACTCGGTGCAATGTAGACTAGCCTCCTCGTGGTGCACCCCGGGCAGCATGACTTGTCACGGCTAAATAGTCTACACATCTGGCTGCTGGACCTCACAAGGATGTCCCAGCAAGAAGCAGCAGCATGAACTCTGAACTGCTATGCCATATAATTAAAAAAAAGAAAGTAGCAGTGTTCAAGTCTATCAGAGATCAAGCAATCTACCTCTGGCATGAAGGTCCAAGGAGTACTGGTCAGTGACCTGGGAATTCACATCAGTAGTTACCAGATGTATAGATTTAAGGTAAGGCTCTCACTGAAGTTCTTCCATTAAAGATGCCGGTTTTAAGGCGGCCTTAAGGACCAGGCTTTCTGCATTCCCCATCCAGATGCCACTGAAGCTAAGGGACCTTATTTTTACTGGGCTCAATTTCTGGAAGCTTCAGCTCTCATAGCTGTCATCGGGAGTTTCTCTCCTGGCAGCCATTCCTCCCCCTGGACAACTTCCGGCGCTCTGCCCACAGCTGCCAGCTTTTGTGGGTGCTGATCTTCCTGCTGCAGATCAAAATCCTCTGCATAGGACTAGCAAGGCCCACGTCTAGGCTGCCCGTGTTTCTATTGGGGCCTGGTTCTTTGGCATCTGAATGGCCAGTTCACCAGCTTGGTTCTCTTCTGAGGGAGAATGCCGTCGGTGTCTACCCAGGCCTCGACAGGGTACTCAGGGTGAGCTGGGAAAAAGGATGTTCCTTGCTAAGAAGACTCTGCTGCAAAATGCAACAAAGAATTAAATGGAAAAGAACATTCCCCCCATCCCTAGTTGTCTACCTAAAATGGGGTGAGTGTTTCACTATTTTGGGGTGAGGCATTTCCATTCAATCCTAAACAGCAGGGAGGTTTTATAGCAGTTAAGATGTTGGACTAGGACCTGGGAGATCAAATCCACCCTCAGCCATGGAAACCCACTGGGTGCCTTTGGATCAGTCCCTTTGGATCAGTCAACCTCTCTCAGCCCAATCTACCTCACAGGTTGTCACTGTAGGGAAAATGCAGAGAGGCACGTGTGTGTGTGTGTGTATAACCTTGAGCTTCTGGAAGGAAAGCAGCATTGCAACCTCATCAATCAGTCCTATGCCTCTCTGGAAACCTTTGTGCCTACAGAAGACTGCTCCTCTCCAAAGAACCAGGCTGGAAGAAGCCGTGTGTGTTATTAGCTCAGAAACTTAGCACCTGCTTAGCTTGTGGAAGGGCTCAGCTCGAATCCAAGTAAAACTGCCATACCAGGAAAGACATTACAGGTAGTCCTTGGTTAACGACCACTTGTTCAGCGACCCATCAAAGTCCTCAAAGTCCCAGCTGTCGCACCACCCCTGCAGTCATGGGATCACGATCCAGGCACTTGGCAACTGGCTAATGTTATGACCTCAGGATAAAAAGACCCCTCTACAGGTTCATCTGTGTAATTTTTTAATCTTTACCCCACTCTTTCTTCCCGCTATTCTTGTTCACAAAGGGGTGCAAACTAGTGAAATTGTAATATAAGATTTGTTCCCCAGGTTTTGGCTTGTAGTACAGGCCTGTAGCATTTGTTCTACCATGAAAGAAGGGTCTCGTGAGTTCAAAGGAGTTGGGAGCTCCTTCTCAATTAGAAAGTGCTTCGAAGAAATGTCGGTTGCCAGCATGGCATCCCATTCGTGTTCCCGGATGCTGCACACAGCATAACCCCGTGGTGAGATGGATTCCAAGGCAGATGCTTGAGCCTTCCTCCTGACTGTGCTGGTGGAGTACAGAGGAAGAGCTGTTCAAGCAGATCCACGTAACACTAAACCATGGTTTCACTACGGGTGAACTCACTTATTCACTGTGGAGATGAGATGCTCATTCACACATTCATTAGCATTAAGTTAAACATCAGCATTTGCATTATGATATCCAGGAGAGGAGCAGAAAGGATGCTCCGAAAAGGCTTCTGTCTCTAGCGGTTAAGGTGCTCGGCTGGAAACCAGGAGACTGAGAGTTCTAGTCCCGCCTTAGGCATGGAAGCCGGCTGGGTGACCTTGGGCCAGTCCCTCTCTCTCTCAGCCCAAACCACCTCACAGGGTTGTTGTTGTGGGGAAAAGAGGAGGAGGAAGGAGTGTTAGGTATGTTCGCCACCTTGAGTGATCTATAAAAACAATAAAGGCGGGATAAAAATTAAATAAAAAATAAAAAATCACCGTGCTGGATCTCAGAATGTCGTAACATAAACAACTATCAGGACTAGCAATATTTCAGGAAAGAATGATCAACTTTATTTCCCCACACGGCACGACACCAATGCACAAACTAACAGGACAACAGGGTCACTGCTCACCCAGCAAGACAGGCACAAAGATTCGAAGGTAAATGGGCCCAATCCATTCAAAATAGCAGCACCCCATCGCCCAACCATCAAAAATTCTTCAACTGTTTGAGGTTGCTTTTTTAAAATTTCCTAAAGCAGGCATCATCTTCACACATGTTCCTTCCTACTCAGAAATTGGGCAGGGAGCAACGGCTTGACTGCCATCTTCCCGGTACCAAAATGTCCTTTTGGATCAGCCCAAAGGCCTCTCTCGTCCAGCCCCATTTCCAAGCCAACTCATCTTGTGCAAGTAAATTCCGTATTTTTAGTAGATACTGTAGAAATACTTTTTTGTCATCCTAAATCTCAGACCTTAATTTCACCAGACAGTAAGCAGTTCCAGGAATCACCTCCTGAATTCCACTTTCTTTGCATCACGGACAACCAAGTGTCTGTCCTTACACCCTACTTTTTTCCTAACTAAAAAAACCCTCAAACCCAGTCCTGGGCTTTCTAACTTTTCCTAAAAATGGAGTGTGATAACTCCCTTCCGGCATGATGCAACAGTGTCCCCAAAGCATCCAGTTGGTTTACCCAATACTGAAAGGCCTGAACAAATGAAATTCAGCTTTTGTTTCCCCAAAAGTCCTCTCTGACGTAATCCCATTTATTCAGTGGCACCACTGGAGGAAAACAAGGCTGCATTTTTATCATTCCACCTGAATGAAGCTTAAGTTAGCCACTAGATAATTTCCAATTTGCTGGCAAGGTCTGAACCTCAGAGAGGCAGCACTTTTCTTGATTGTGGAAATCAACAGCCTGACCGTTCAAAGAAGCTGGCTTTCACTTACATCCCACAGTCTATAAAACAGATGATACTGTCAATGGGGGAGGGAAAGATGAACAGCAGGGAGGGCCCACCTACCAACACCCAGGCAGAAGGCCCAGATGATCTCTCTCCAAACATCCTCTCCAGTGAACCTTGGCCGTGCACTGAAAGCTAAAAGCTGGTAAAAAGTAACTTTAGGTAGACAGGCTGTATTGATTTTACCAGGATTTTGTTGCCTCCCCCCCCCCCCTATATTTTCAAATTTCAGAATAAATTCCTTTTTAAATCTTGTCCTTAAAGCTAAGCATCCCTAGCTGGACAGATTACAGAGCATCAGTAAGTTCATCCTGATGGTTGATGGCAGACTCCACAAGAAACTCCAAAACAGGATCTCTTGGGAAACGGAGGTCGGCCAGTGAAGCTTTAAATTATCTCCTCTCTTGCTTCTCCACCTTCAATTATTTTTTTGGGGGGGTTGGGGGTGGAATGGGAGAGCTGAGGAAATGGCTGATTCAAATGACCAAGGGGTTAAGATACCTCCCTTACAAAACAGGGATTAAAGGTTTGGGGCTTGTTCATATGGAGAAAAACACCTTGTGGGGGCATTTTCCTGTAGAAATTCATTCTTGCTCCTTCACGTACACCATCCACCCATACTTTGAAGAGCAGATCGACGTAAGAGAAACAATTTCTGCCCCCTAATCTGGGGAAACAAGAAACACGATTCCTCAGGTCAAAACACGGCTCCAGGGCAGCCTTTCCCAGCCTGTCACCTCCTAGGTGCGCGGGGGCTGGGAATTCAAGGAGCTGAAATCCATCACATCGGGAAGCTCCTCCAAGTTGCCCACTATACTTATTTGGGGGTCAGGACAAACGCTGTAGTAATGGGGTTGCACTGCAGGAGTTCCCACTGTGAGAAACGAGCCTCAGACCAGGAAAGAGAGACCGCATTTCTCTTGTGTGCAAGTCAACAGAACGCAAGGTGCTGCGCACCCTGGGAAAAAGCGAGACGACGACGCTGTGTCAACGTGATGGGGCGGAAGACACCGTTTCTGCCAAGTCAAGCACAGGAGGGAAAAGAGCCCCCTTAACGAGAATAGCCAACAGTCTTTTCTGGCACGCGGGTGCAGTCAGTTGCCACGCGAATGGCTCTCTAAAAAAGGACCGCTTGCGCGTGACTTTAGGACTGCTGACACCTAGGCCACGGGAAAGAGGGCTGACGGAAAACGACTCTTTTTCTGCAAAGGAAAATGTGTAATTCCCTTTCTCTTGCGAAGACGGTGTGAGGAAACAGGGCATGCTCCTTCCCACGTTGCCGGAACTCTGGGAGGCCAGGAAAGTCCTCCTGCAGCAACTTGAAAACCTCCAGAAGGGGAGACACACCTTTTTGCAGTGTCAAATCTAACCGCTTCCCCTGCCCTTCATCGGCATCACCTGGTGCCCCGGGGTCAGGAGGCAGCAATGGGATGCCAGTTGCCAGAGACAATCCTTCAGCCGTTTCCTCAGTCTGCGCTGGGAATGTCATAGCGATACTTGGAAACAGTGCAGTTGGCCAGCCTGCCATAGACGGTGGGTAGGACGTAGTGGTTGTACTTGTGGAAGCCGACCCCCTCGTACATCGCACGGGCTTCATGCTGGACCATGAGGGTGTTCAGCGCCACGGAACGGTAGCCATGCTGCTGGGCAAAGCCGAGCACGGTCTTGCAGAGAGCCTTGGCAATGCCCAGACCCCGATAGTCCTTCCGAACAGACATGCGTTTCAGCATGAGCTCCCTGTGCTGCTCTTCAGAGGGCCTGGCACCGACAGTAGCCACCACGCACTCATCCGCCTCAGCTACCCAAAAGCAAGAGCCTTTGTCTCCCAGGTAGGTGGCCTGGATGTCCAGCAGGTCCTCCTGCAGGCAGTGGTCGATGTACAGAGACCAGAAGTAGCCCAGCAGTTGCCGGCCCACGGCTAACAGCAGGGTGACAGCGAGGATGGGCAGGAGCAAGGATTTGGAGCTGGTGAGCAAGAGGCTGAAGGTGCAGGTGAGGACCAGAATCACCCAAGGCTGCTTCAGCATGTGTATGCACAGGGTGGGCACGTACTCACTCATCCCCGTGGCAAACAACTCACGCACTGTCTCGTAGTCCCCGGGACGGTATTCGCGGATGTGGTAAGTCACCATGGTGCGCCGGGCGGGGGTGGGTAAAGAGCAACAGGGAGGATCCTGAAACCCCTTGACAAAAACCAAAACAAAGGAGGTCATTAATGGAGAAGAAACTGAAGCGTCTCTTGCTTGCGAGCAACCCAAGCCACCAAGAATTTTGCAGGGCAGCTATCGGCTACTGCCGACCCCTCCCCGGTGCTGCCAGATAGATGGGTGGTATTTGGGCTAGGTTTGGTATTTGTGGTCAGCTACACTCTGAAACGGGGGGAGGAACTGTCTTGTCTTCAAAATCAGATTCATTTCTTTGGAAGTTCTGAAGGTATCAGTGACGATTCAGGGAAAAGGCCACAGTCTGAGTAGATCGCATTTGCCAGTTCCTCATTGGTGCCTGCACCTTCTCTGATGAATGTCAAGTCTCCCAGCCCTCCAAATTAATTATTTTCCCTTTGCAAGTCCTGTCTCAATTCTTCGCAGCTACTCTCAGGATCAGCCAACGGAATTAAGGAGGCTGTGGGAAACCGCCAGGCATCCCTTGCCCTAAGCAGTGGAGGCACAGGTGTGGTTGCCGAGTAACCAACCAATTTTCCCCATCAGTACCCTCTTAAGACGAGAAACTGGTTCCCAAAAAACCAGTAAGCTAGTCGGCAGCTAGGCAAACCAGGCTTGGCCCAAATGTCACCAATTGCCATGAGCAGGATTTTGAGATGCTGCCAGACTCCTCCCAAGTCAACAGACTCACCAGGAGTGGGCAAAAAATCCACTTCTGGGATGGAAGCTTCCTCCACAGTTAAGTGCCTGTGTGTATTTCTCTCTCCAGGGTTGAGGTAGAGGAATGTGTGTGCAAACTATCTTCTTTGCTCATTGTGGCCCAACCGAAGCCACAAAAGGCATCATGTGATGCTGTACCACCTCCTGTAATCCTCACCCCTTAAACCTACTGTCCCTTCCCAAGCTGATGGGGCTCCCTCAGACTCAGAATTTGCTTCTTCTGTTCACACACAAGTATCTTTTGGGACGTTGGGAGGAAAGAAAGGCAAGAATTAGTGGAATATTTCTTACATCCATGCTCACAAACTATTTCCAAAGAGAGACCCGAAGGCTTACTCTTAGTCACAGAGGAAGACCGCAAACGTCATGAAGCTGCAGTAAATTATTACTTATTTCACTGTTATTCTATTTTACTGACAGGGAGGTGGAGGAAAAGAGAACAGTTTGTGGCATTTTCAGCTTCAGGTGTCAACCCTGGATGTTATAAATTTGTGCAGTGAGCTAAGTTTGGAAGGATTGTGTTTGAAGTTGGGATGTGTGGAAGGCCCAGAATGGAAAATGCTCAGGGGAGCAGGAGGCGAAGCTAACCGGGGCAGCTGCCAGGGCTGAGGGCACAGTCAGCTGGCAGAGCTAGAAGAGAGGAATTGCCAGCATGGAAATGGATTTAGGAGATGGGCACTATTGGCATCCACAGTTTCTCTGTGAAAGCTTCTACTCTAACTTCAGATGCCCTACAATAAAATAGATAAAACGCATATAAAAAATAAGGATCGTAAAAAACCACCATTAACATAACCAGGAGAAAGACTCCGTCCCGCACCTGGTGCCCCAGGCTCAGACACAAAGCCAAGTTTTCACGGCCTTACAAAAGGCCAGCAGGGTTGGGGCTAACCTGATTGCAGACGACGACATACTTGGCTGACTGATAATGGGAATTGCAGGCCTACAGATATGACGGTTAAGAGACCGGGGAAAGGAGAATGGCCACCTTGAGTCAGGATGATGGGAACTGTAGTCTGACATGGTTGGAGAGCCAGGCTAGGGAAAACTGGAAGGCGTCTGTAAGCTGTGCAGGGGATGAGAATTGCAGTCTTACAGATTTGGAGATCCACAGTAGGAAAAGAGCATTCATTCATTCATTCATTCACTCAATCAATCAATCAGTTTTGAGGTCAGTATGACTCTGGTGGCTTACAAATAAAAACATGAAAAGAAAACAAAGCATATGAAGGAAAAAGCAGACAACCAAAAAGGCCAGACAGCAGACGCCCCACCCCAAGAACACCCAAAGGGACTCAACCACCACCCTAACAGTAATGCCTGTATAAACTATGGAAGATGGGCATTGTAGTCCTTGCAAAACCCGAGGGCCAGACTGGGGCACGCCGTAAGCTATGGTTGATGGGGCTTGTGGTCTGACGCCTTTGGAGCGCTGGAAGAGGGAAAACAGCGCGCCTATGTAGGTATGGAAGATGGGAATTGCAATCGCACATATTGGGAAGAGCAGACCGGGGGACTGTGCTACGTACGTCGCCGATGGAAGATAAATAACGGCAGTCCTACACATCTAGCGGCCCAGACTGGAGAAAACCGGAGTCCCTGGGCTAGCCGCGGACGATGGGAGCTGTAGTCCCCCACTGCAGGGCACCCCGTTGGGAGGCGCGCGGGCAGGAGAGTCACTCACGCCGACCCGCCCGCCCTGCAAGGACGAGGAAGCCGCCCGCCTACTCCCGTACCTGCGGGCCAGCCCCGCCGCCGCCGCCGCCGCCTCGCGCTTCGTCAGTTCTAGACGGCGCGCACTTCCGGCTCTTCCAGCGAGCCGGAGAGACCGCCCCATCTCTATGGTAAGAAGAGGAACCTTGGAGGACGAATCCTAGCCTAACTCTATGGCTGGGAGGGGGCGTGGCCAGCCACTCGGCACGCGCGGCCGCCGGTGCGCCTGCGCGCTTCTCCGCGCGGGGCGGGGCGGGCCCCCAGGCTCCAAAGGGCCTTCGGGAGCCCGTCGCGCGGCGGCGGCGGCGGGGCTCTCGTCGTTGCCAACTGGCGATCGTCCCGGCGGCGGGATTACAGTTCCCAGAATTCCCAGGGGGAGGGACAGTCGCCACGTGGCGGCTTCTTTATTACGTGCATTGGCTCGCTCCCGTTTTTCCCCAATCTCAACCCCGCGAGGTAGGCCGGCCCAAAGAGTGAGCGACTGGTCCAGAGTCATCGCAGGAACTGAGGATGGACTGGAGGCTGAGCGTCCCTGTCCTGCTCTGGGACCTTCACCACGCAGATCTGTGTTGGCCATCCGCATTGACTTTCCAGCCTCCCCTTGTGCTTTCCTGGTGGTCTCCCATCCAAGCATTAACCAGATGATAATGTTCATACATGACGCACCTTTACCAAGGTGCACGGATCCAGGTCTCCTTCATTTTTCCCAAACTGAATGACCTGGACGATGGGATGGATGGGCTGCTGGGCAGATTTGGGGGTGATGCAAAATGGGGAGGTCTGGACAACGCTCAGGATGACAGAACAAGACGGCAATCGAATCCAAGCAGGTTGGAAGATTGGGCTGAGAAGAAAAAGTCCTTCAACAGGAAGGGAAAATGTAGTGCTCACAAACAAGATGGCTCCACGTCAACCTGGAGTGGACTAAATAGTGAGGGCCTACCGGGATCGATTCTGAGGCCAGTAATATTCAACGTTTTTACTAATGACCTGGATAACAGGACTGTCGGGCTGCATGTCCAGTCTGTGAATGACGCAAAACTGGACCTAGCCTGACAGTATGAGATTGCAATCTTATCCGGACAAGCTAGGAAACCGGGATGAGAGAAACAAGATCTCCTTCCACTGGGAGAAATGTGAGATATTACATTTCAGGAGGAAAAATGTAGTGCGCACAAACAGGATGGGGAATTCATGGCTTGAAGCAGCCATTGGAAAAGGCCTTGGGTGTGGTCACTGACAACAAGCTGAACGTGAGCCAGGAGTGTGAAACAGCTTCTAGAGCAGGTAACACAGTTCTGGGCTACCTTAAAAGCAGCATGTGTGATGCCTTATTCCCCTCTCTTTGCCCTTGTGAGACCACACCTGGAGTCCTATGCATGACTCTGGGCACCACATTTCCAGAAGGACACTGACAAGTCAGAGGTGGTCCAAAGGAGGGCGAGAGAGATGATAGAAGGACTTGAAGGCCTCTGAGGACTGGCTGCAGGACCAGAGGATGTTGAGTCTGCAGAAAAACAAACTGAGGGAAGATATAATATCACTGTTACAGTATGTTGAAGGATGGCATAAGGAAGATGGTCAGGAATTCTCTTCCATGGCCACAGAAACCAGAACCAGAACTAAGGGGTATAAGCTGCAGCTACGCAGAGAGCCAGTTTGGTGTAGTGGTTAAAGGCACCAGGCTAGAAACTGGGAGACCGGGAACTATCAGTTCTAGTCCCACCTTTGGCACAAAGCCAGCTGGGTGACCTTGGGCCGGTCATTCTCTCTCAGCCCTAGGAAGGAGGCAATGGCAAACCACTTCTGAAAGAATCTTTCCAGGAAAACTGCAGGGACTTGTCCAGGCAGTTGCCAGAAGTCAACACTGACTCGGCACTAAACAAACAAACAAATCTAGATTTCACTTGAGTAGGAAAAATTTCTCTTCAGCAAAGGATCGTTACCTTGTCGTGGTGCTGGAGCTTGAGCACCTCAATGATGCCATGAGCTAAACCGTGAAGGGCCACCCAAGACGGGAAGGTCATGACAGAGAGGTCAGACTAAATGCGATCCCTGGGGAAGGTAATGGCAACCCACCTCAGTATTCTTGCCGTGAAAACTAAATGGATCAGTACAACCAGAGATATGTCGGTATACCATCGGAAGATGAGACCCCCAGGTCGGAAGATGGTCAAAATGCTACTGGGGAGGAACAGAGGATGAGCTCAACTAGCCCCAGACGTGATGACGCAGCTAGCTCAAAGCCGAAAGGACGGCTAGCGGCCGACGGTGCTGGTGGTGAACGGCGAATCCGATGTTCGAAGGATCAACACACCATTGGAACCTGGAATGTAAGATCTATGAGCCAGGGCAAATTGGATGTGGTTATTGGTGAGATGTCAAGATTAAAGATAGACATTCTGGGCGTCAGTGAACTGAAATGGACTGGAATGGGCCACTTCACATCAAATGACCACCAGATCTACTACTGCGGACAAGAGGACCACAGAAGAAATGGAGTAGCCTTCATAATTAATAGTAAAGTGGCTAAAGCAGTGCTTGGATACAACCCAAAAAATGATAGAATGATCTCAATTCGAATTCAGGGCAAGCCATCTAACATCACAGTGATCCAAATATACGCCCCAACCACAAATGCTGAAGAAGCTGAAGTAGAGCAGTTCTATGAGGATCTGCAGCACCTACTGGACAACACGCCTAAAAGAGATGTTATTTTCATCACAGGAGACTGGAATGCTAAGGTGGGCAGTCAAATGACACCTCGAATTACAGGTAAGTATGGCCTGGGAGAACAAAACGAAGCAGGACACAGGCTGATAGAATTTTGCCAAGACAATTCACTCTGCATAACAAACACTCTCTTCCAACAACCTAAGAGACGGCTTTATACATGGACTTCACCAGATGGACAACACCGAAATCAGATTGATTACATCCTTTGCAGCCAAAGGTGGCGGACATCTGTACAGTCGGTAAAAACAAGGCCTGGAGCTGACTGTAGTTCAGATCACGAACTTCTTCTTGCACAATTTAGGATCAGACTAAAGAGATTAGGGAAGACCCACAGATCAGCTAGATATGAGCTCACTAATATTCCTAAGGAATATGCAGTGGAGGTGAAGAATCGATTTAAGGGACTGGACTTAGTAGATAGGGTCCCGGAAGAACTCTGGACAGAAGTTGGCAGCATTGTTCAGGAGGCGGCAACAAAATACATCCCAAAGAAAGAGAAAACCAAGAAGGCAAAATGGCTGTCTGCTGAGACACTAGAAGTAGCCCAAGAAAGAAGGAAAGCAAAAGGCAACAGTGATAGGGGGAGATATGCCCAATTAAATGCAAAATTCCAGAGGTTAGCCAGAAGAGATAAGGAATTATTTTTAAACAAGCAATGTGCGGAAGTGGAAGAAGACAATAGAATAGGAAGGACAAGAGACCTCTTCCAGAAAATTAGAAACATTGGAGGTAAATTCCAGGCAAAAATGGGCATGATCAAAAACAAAGATGGCAAGGACCTAACAGAAGAAGAAGAGATCAAGAAAAGGTGGCAAGAATATACAGAAAACCTGTATAGGAAGGATAACAATATCGGGGATAGCTTTGACAGTGTGGTCGGTGAGCTAGAGCCAGACATCCTGAAGAGTGAGGTTGAATGGGCCTTAAGAAGCATTGCTAATAACAAGGCAACAGGAGACGACGGCATCCCAGCTGAACTGTTCAAAATCTTGCAAGATGATGCTGTCAAGGTAATGCATGCTATATGCCAGCAAATTTGGAAAACACAAGAATGGCCATCAGACTGGAAAAAATCAACTTATATCCCCATACCAAAAAAGGGAAAACACTAAAGAATGTTCAAACTATCGAACAGTGGCACTCATTTCACATGCCAGTAAGGTAATGCTCAAGATCCTGCAAGGTAGACTTCAGCAGTTCATGGAGCGAGAATTGCCAGACGTACAAGCTGGGTTTAGAAAAGGCAGAGGAACTAGAGACCAAATTGCCAATATCCGCTGGATAATGGAAAAAGCCAGGGAGTTTCAGAAAAACATCTATTTCTGTTTTATTGACTATTCTAAAGCCTTTGACTGTGTGGACCATAACAAATTGTGGCAAGTTCTTAGTGGTATGGGGATACCAAGTCATCTTGTCTGCCTCCTGAAGAATCTGTATAACGACCAAGTAGCAACAGTAAGAACAGACCACGGAACAACAGACTGGTTTAAGATTGGGAAAGGAGTACGGCAGGGATGTATACTCTCACCCTACCTATTCAACTTGTATGCAGAACACATCATGCGACAAGCTGGCCTTGAGGAATCCAAGGCTGGAGTTAAAATCTCTGGAAGAAACATTAACAATCTCAGATATGCAGATGATACCACTTTGATGGCTGAAAGTGAAGAGGAACTGAGGAGCCTTATGATGAAGGTGAAAGAAGAAAGTGCAAAAGCTGGCTTGCAGCTAAACCTCAAAAAAACCAAGATTATGGCAACCAGCTTGATTGATAACTGGCAAATAGAGGGAGAAAATGTAGAAGCAGTGAAAGACTTTGTATTCCTAGGTGCAAAGATTACTGCAGATGCTGACTGCAGTCAGGAAATCAGAAGACGCTTAATCCTTGGAAGAAGAGCAATGACCAATCTTGATAAAATAGTTAAGAGCAGAGACATCACACTGACAACAAAGGCCCGCATAGTTAAAGCAATGGTGTTCCCTGTAGTAACATATGGCTGCGAGAGCTGGACCATAAGGAAGGCTGAGCGAAGGAAGATCGATGCTTTTGAACTGTGGTGTTGGAGGAAAATTCTGAGAGTGCCTTGGACTGCAAGAAGATCCAACCAGTCCATCCTCCAGGAAATAAAGCCAGACTGCTCACTTGAGGGAATGATATGAAAGGCAAAACTGAAATACTTTGGCCACATAATGAGAAGACAGGACACCCTGGAGAAGATGCTGATGCTAGGGAGAGTGGAAGGCAAAAGGAAGAGGGGCCGACCAAGGGCAAGATGGATGGATGATATTCTAGAGGTGACGGACTCGTCCCTGGGGGAGCTGGGGGTGTTGACGACCGACAGGAAGCTCTGGCGTGGGCTGGTCCATGAAGTCACGAAGAGTCGGAAGCGACTAAACGAATAAACAACAACAAGGAAAAATTTCTGGACCGTAAGATCTGCACAAAGGGGGGAGGGTATTCATGGCTGGGGCTCTTTAAGAAGAAGCTGGATGGCTACCTCGCCAGGTTGGTTTAATTAGTTTTCCTGCACATTGCAGAGGGTTGGACTAGATGATCCTTGTGGTCCCATCCAGCTCCACAATTCTGTGATCCTATGACCACTCTTGGGGGTTGCATGGGTGCATTTCTGTGCTTTTGTTCTCAATCATACAGAGGGAATTAGCACTGTCTTCTTCCATTTTTTTCTTCAGATCTAGCCTAAAAGTTTGGGCTTTGTTGATGACCTCTCATCCAAGCACCAACCAGGCCTGAAAAGGCTTGCTGGATGCTGAAACAGGACAGGCAGCCATCTTACCAGGCATGCTTTAACTTGGATTCCTGTGCTGGGCAAGAATTAAACATAGTGCCCTAAATTAGTGTTTCTCAACCTCAGAAACTTTAAGATGTGTGGACTTCAACTTCGAGAATTCCCCATGCAGCATGTGTGGACTTCAGGATTCCCCTGCCTGCGTGCTGGCTGGGGAATTCTGGGAGTTGGTCCACATATCTTCAAGTTGCCCAGGTTGATCCCTTCCAACTTGATGATCGTAAGCCCGTTTAATTTTTCCATCTTTCCACTCTAATAATATTTTGGACTGACCTTACAGCAGGCAGTAACCGGTCATGCAGAGAGGGCATGTTATGAACCCCATCCATAAAAGAATTCCATCTGGTGGGGTCTTGGAAGCGGGCCATCTTTGCAGTAGCTCCCACCCTCTGGAACATCCTTCCCCCAGAGGTGAGACAAGCCCCCTTACTCCTGGACTTCCGTAAAGAACTAAAAACCTGGTTGTGTCATCATGCCTGGAGTGGGAAGGGGAACAGTCATTTGTGAGGATGGCTAGCACCCTAGAAGGGCCTTTTACACTCACGGACTGAGATACAACCTTAGCCATCTGGATTTTATCACATATTTTTATTGTCTATTTATATTTATATACTTATATTTATTGTGCTTCTAAGGACATTGAATTTTAAATTTTGTTTTGTTGTAAACCGCCCAGGGTCCCTCCTTTGTTGGGGGGAGATGGGCGGTGATACATTTGATAAACAAACCAACCAACCAGCCGGCAAGTGGCCAATGGGCAAGTTAGTGTGTTGTTCTTGTCTTCCTGGGAAAGCGAGAGAATAAAAAATAATTGTGCACAACCTTGGAAGATTAAATACCCAAAAAAGTTTATTTGGTAAGACTCTCTGAATGCCGCTTGTCTTGCAAGGGCACTGCAATGCCCACATTTTCATTGTTAACAGTTCTCACAATCCAGGGTTCTCCTTCCCTTCTCCACCCCCAAACGTTGCAGGCAAGCATTCTGCGGTCTCTAAGCTGGAAAAGCACAGCGTGTTCTTTCTGCCAGGGCCAGCCTGCCAGTCACAATGCTGTGACATATTTCGCCATTCCAGTCCTTGGGGTTCAAGAAAACTATACAGAATATAGAGCAGTGTTTCTCAACCTTGGCAGGTTGAAGACGTGTGGACTTCAACTCCCAGAATTCCCCAGCCAGCCATGCTGGCTGGGGAATTCTGGGAGTTGAAGTCCACACGTCTTCAACCTGCCAAGGTTGAGAAACACTGATTTAGAGACAGGTGGCGGGGGGGACCAAGTTGTGGAAGGAATAATCTGTCCTTAATAGACTGCAACACCTAGCTTATTTCCCCCCAATAGCGATTTTCCTTTAGAGATTGAACAGAAATAGAACAGATAAGCAGCCACCTGGCCAGGCAATGCTCTTTTATCCATGATTCCCCTCTTCTTCAGTTTTTAAGTCCAGAATTCAACTGCAGGATGGATGAAGCGATACAGAAGAGAGGCTTTCTGTTTGTGAGCAGAGCGCATGGTGTTCTTTAAGTAGTGACAAGCAGCTCCCGAAATTCTGCGATCAAGGCAGGCAGTAAAGAGAGAAAGGATTATGTACCTAAGAGTCCAGAGAGCTCTAGAAATTCAGCCCTGCTTTCCGACACCCGCGAGTCTGTCTTAAAATGGAGCTGATCTTTGTGTTTGACACAAGGGAGGAAGGAAAGAAAGAAGAGAGAAAGGGAGAGGAAGGAAGGAGAGGAAGGGAGAGGGAGGGAGGAAGAGGAAAGAAGGAGGGAGGGAGGGAAGGAAAGAAGGAAGAGGGAGAGGAAGGAGAGAAAGGGAGAGGGAGGAAGGAAGAGGAAAGAAGGAGGGAGGGAAGGAAAGAAGGAAGAGAGATGGAGAGGAAGGAAGGAGAGAAAGGGAGAGGATGGAGGGAAGGGAGGGTGGAAGATGAAAGAATGGAGGGAAGGAAGGGAGGGAGAGGAAGGGAGGGAGGTAGAGGAAAGAAGGAGGGAGGGAAGAAGGAAGAGAGACGGAGAGGAAGGAAGGGAGAGGAAGGGAGGGAGGGGGGAAGAGGAAAGGTGGGAGGGAGGGAAGGAGAAATGTTCAGGTATTTGCGATTCTATCAACAATATTTCTCAGTAAATGCCAGGTTACTATACATCAGTTGTTCTGAAAGCCCAGGAAGCGCATTCATGTTTTGGGGCCAAGGGCAGGTATCATCTCAGCCTCTTGAAAACTGGAAGGGCTCCAGCCAAAAAGGGGCCTGACAGCCACGTGCCAGCTGGCGACGTCTGGTGGCGTCGCCTCCCCCTCACTGGGCCCGTCTCTGGGCCTGCAGTTTGCGTAGCCGAAGCTGGCGAAGGCGCAGAGCGAGGTCCTTGGGGACCTTCCCCCCTTTGGCCAGGATCTCTCGCAGCCGTTGCTTCGGGGTCTTGGTCAGGCGGAAGTCACAGATGGTGGGGTTGTCCTCGTAGTAGACGTGGCAGTTTCGGGTGACAGGGTGGTAGCCCTCGGCTGTGGCAGTGACCTCGTATTCGCCAGGGTTCAGCAGGCGCCAGTAATCCCCGTCGAAAGCTGCCAGCGGACAAACGGAAGAGGAGTTGACGGGGAGCAGTGTCAAGCGGGTGGGTGGGTGGGTGAGGTGGGGCTATTGCGCGGGACGCAAGAATTGGCCGTGAAGAGACTTTCTGTACCTGTCCTGATGTCATGGTTGATGCCGTCCACCGAAATGATGGCGTCTGCAATGCCTTGCTCCGTGTCTTTGTCTCGGACGGTGCCTTTGATGCCTCTGTGGATCTGCAACGGTACGTCTGATCAGCCAGCACACATCCGGGGGGACGCGTGAAACAAAAACCCGTGCATGCTGGGACGTTGCAAGCACCTCCAGATGCGTCAGCCTACAACCAAGGGGGGTGCTGGTTGGGAACGATGAGAATTGTAGTCTGACGCCCCTGGAGGGTACCAGCTGGGAGAAGGCCGCTTTATTGCCGGGCAGAAGTGATGTCCGACATGTGTTAGATTTAATACACGCTGCTTTGTCAGTTGCCGAGTGTGGGAGATCAGGACCGTAGCGTGCAAGGGTGAGGAGCGGAGGGGATTACCGCATCCTCTGCCAAAATCCACTGCCTTTTGAAGCGGGTGGTATCCCCGGGAGGGGTGGCACCAGGGGAGAAGCGGTTCTGGGAGGGTGTTCTGCCCTAATCCCGGTCCTGGGAATCCTATCCCTTTCCTGGTCTGGCCAGCAATTTACAAGAAGGCGGGCCCTAGATGGCTGGTTCCTTCCCTCTCCCCTACATCCAGTGCCTCTCTTCATTTCTACAGCTTCAGGAGTAGAAAAATTCTTAACAGACTTTCTCCCATGAAGGGAAGGGTAGGAAGAGTCTTAAGAAAGCACAGGAGGTCCCCATATAGCAGTGTTTCTCCACCTTGGCAGGTTCAAGCTGGGTGGACTCCCAACTCCCAGAATTCCCCAGCCAGCTTTGCTGGCTGGGGAATTCTGGGAGTTGGAGTCCACCCAGCTTGAAGTTGCCAAGGTAGAGAAACACTGCCATATAGAGACCAATTGTGCAAAGGGGCAGCAGAAGACCCCACAAATAACAGTAGATTCTCAGAACCCATCACCGAAGCAGGGAGAAGACCATCCAAATCACATTGCGCTGTTCTCAAGTCTTTGGCAACAGTGAAAGTTGCGTATGAAATATGCAAGGACTGGGCTAATTAGATGATCACCATGCCTGGACCCCGCAAGGCTTCCTCAGAGGACGGAGCTTGTCCCACAGCCCTGGGTCGCGTCATGGGGAAGGAGGCCGACACCGGCCCCCTCCCTTTCCCCCTACCTGCTCCATGTACAGCAACAGGGACTCCTTGTTGTTCTCCCACTCCTGTGGAAGCTCCGACTCGTGCGGGAACTTGTCGCAGGACAGCTCGACCGTCACCTCAAAGCAGTTCGTGTGGAGGTAGCTGAAGTCGTTCATACCTGCAGGGAGGAAAACCTGATCAGAGGTCACATTGATCCTGGGGGGCCTCCTCTGACGGGGACGGGCCCATCAGTGACGTGAGGCCAAGCGGACAGCTTCAGCTAGGGTTTTTCATCTTGGCACCCATAGATGGTGGGGAACGCTGGATATGACAACCCCAGCGTGTCAAGAAGACACCGAGGCGGGAAGCGCAAGCAAACGAAGGCAAAAGAGACGTCACCCTGATTTGCACAATTAGTAACGGATGGATAAAGAGCATCTGATTTAACCCTTGGGCTGGATCGTTCGAAAGGTTCCTGTGTTTTCTTGAAGGTTGATGGCCGGTGTGTTGCTTGAGCTGAGGCAGACCTGCATTTGGTTTCAGAGCTAATCTGACAAGGTCTGTTTTAAAAAAAATAATAATGAAAGAGCTGCTTTGATTCAACAAAGCTTTGATCAGATTGCGCAGGCGCCGAACTGAAGCACAGCCACTTCAATGCAGATTAGATTGGGCGGCTGCAAAGCGCTCCGTAGCCTTTTGAATCCAATTAAGTCCCATTTGCACATTAATTCTGAGGCTTTCAGAGAGGTTTTCTTTTGTGTTAATAAAGCACTTTGGAAATTTCTTCTAAAGAGCCTAAGAACATTGGAGGATTTTTTTTTTTAAAGCAAAACAGATTATTAGAGTGTCATGATTGCATCCAATTAATTTTTTTAAAAAAATCTAATTTTACATCTTTTCCTGGACTGAAGCTGCCAGACTGTGCAAATCGCAGCCATTTGCACACCAGAGTAGAGGCTTCCTCCTCTGGATTATGTCTTTGGGTATTAATCCGGGGAAATTTTCTGGGCAGCATTTGATAAGTCTCCTTTGAGTGGGACTCAGCTCCTGGCAAGCAAGGATTCATCCATGCATTTTTGGGGGTGGCTCTGGAAGCAGCTCGTAAAAAGGCTGGAGGGACAGAAAAGAATCCGAGAAGAGCAGGCAAGTGCTCAGCGGAAAGCCATGGAAGAAAGAATAGACAAGACCTGAAAACTGGTGGAAATGATGCAAAAGACACCCTAGAAAAAGAGAAAAAGGCTCAGAATGCATTAGAAGCTGTAGCAGCACTGCATAAACAGGCTTTAGAGGGGCTGGGCAAAGCGAAGGGGCTCGCCACGGAGCAGGGGCGAGAATGGAGAAGACGACGTCAGGAAGTAAAGAAAATGGCCGAGGCGCTCCAGGAAGCTGAGCTGAGGCAAGTCCAAAAGGAGGAAGGAACAGCTGGGAGGAAGGCAGTAGAAGGGAGAGAGAGAGTCAAGACCGGTGTTTCTCGGCCTGAGCAACTCGAAGCCAGCTGGGGAATTCTGGGGGTTGAAGTCCACACACCTTCAAGCTGCCACGGTTGAGAAACACCGGTTAAGACAGTGCCAAAAGAATTAGACGTTGATCAGAAGACGAGCTGGTGTACTTGTGGACAGCTGGGGAAGAAGAGAAAGTTGCTCAGGACGTTTTGGGCCCTGTGGAAAGAAGTCATACAGGGGCATTCAATGCTCAAAAGAAATTTCAAGGGAGGGAGGGAGGGAGGGAGGGAGGCTGAGGCTGCCTTGGAAGAATTATCGAGAGCTCAGCACAAGGTCCGTGAGGAGCAGTGTTCAGCAGAAGAAAGCAACTGAAGAGAGAGAGGTTGCTCAGAACCCGGTGAAAGCTCTTTTTGGTGTCGTTGCAGATTCCTGCAGAGGCTGTTGCCATTCTCTCCTCCAGTTTCCCCCCCCCAACAACAGCCCTGTGAGGTAGGCTGGCTGAGAGAGAGCGGTTGTCCCAAAGTCCACCTGTGCCACACTTCCTCGCTACCCCACCTTAAGTGACTGGGACGTTTTACAACTTCCTGGTGTGGTTCACAGCTCTGTGGCCTTCTGTCCTAACCCTCTTTGTGCCTGACCCTGCTTCACTTCTGACCTTCTCTGGTCTCCACGTTTAACAGACAGCAGTAATGTGGCCTGCAGAACGTCAAGACGACTTTACAGCATCAGAATAACAACAGGCACTTCTGAGTGAACCCGTCAAGAGTTCACGTGTTCCACAATTCAGGTGCTGCACGCTAGAAATTCCTGAGATGCCCAACGGAGCAATTGCCTGAAGAGGGTTAGGTGCAAAGAGTGAAGCTGTACAGAAGAAGGGGACTGGGGAAATGCAAGGTGTGCAACCCGTCCAAGTGGCTAGTCCCCATCGAGGGTGGCCCGTTCACCTACTTCCCGGCACAGTGTGCCAGTTGGCTCCGTTGATGATGTTCCCCTCCCGCATGAAGTCATCGTAGTGGCAGAGCCGGCGTTCGTCGTTCACCATCGCCAGGTTGGAGGTGGCGTAGACGGTGGCCAGCCATCGGAAGACGGGGTCGTCCGCGGTTGGCGTCAGCTCCTGGGCTTTCCAGTAGGTGCGGGTCATGTCGAAGGGGTAGGTCACCACCAGCTCACCTCCGTGCAGGTTGGCGCTGAGCACGAAGGGGTAGCGTTGCATCCAGCTGATGACCGCCCGGGTTTCTGGGGCAACCTTAGCGGTGGGAAACGGTCAGGATAAGCAAATAAAAAATAGGAGGAGGAAGGAGTATTATGTATGTTCCCTGCCTTGAGATATTTATAAAAACAATAAAGGCGAGATAATAAATAAATACATTAAAATTAAAAATTAAATTATAAGTGGAGAGCCCCTTCTTTGCTAGCTAGGTTGGGAAGGGGGGAAGAGAGTGTTTCTGAAAGCAGAAAAAACTGACCCGGAGTGGCCTTGCAGTTCTCTAAAATGTTGCCTCTTGCACACCCAGCCTAGTGCACACCTGCCTGCACGCTTCCTAATCTCTCGTGGTGCCGAAGGGACTGGAGTTGTCGCCCAGCACATGAATTGGGTTCCTGCAGCGCACTCAGTGTGGTTCCTATTAAGCCACCTTCTAGGTTGGCACATATCCTGGGCTAGTAGTCGTAGTATGTATCTACCCAGTTGATGACCAGCCAATTTAAAAAACAGTAACCGAGTAAAACAAACTCAAACAGCAGAAGACTAAAAGACAAATCACCTAATATTATTGCATAGGCCCCTCTAATTCTGTAATAATACGTGGGTTACCCAAGTAATGATAAATTTAAAAATTAAAAACTGTTAATATAGAGTGAATATCCTCTGGCAGCTTTTTAATTAAGAAATACCAGTCCAAAAATGGTATTACAGGTAAAAGTGGGAACTTCTTACCAATTACGTCTTTGCCTGTTTTTGCCTTATTTTCACTGCAGCAGCACAACATCTGGCTACTGCAGAGGTAATAGCAGGTTTTAAATCCTGGAGAGGATAGCTCAGATAAAATACGTCTGATCTCCCTGGGAATTTATCTATTCTTTTTCCCAGCATTTTCCCGCCATCGCGGGGTCTGCTTTTCGGATCCTGAAACGCCACTTTGCCCGATTGTCCACATCCTCAGGGCGCAGGCCCTCGATTTGCCTGTCCTCATTGATGGTGTCTTGCCATCTCCGTTCTGGTCGCCCACGTGGCCGCCGGCCATCGATTTTAAGATGGTAAACTATTTTGGCGACAGTGAAAGGTTCCGCTCTAAGGACATGTCCATACCAACGAAGGCGGCTTTCTCTCACCTTCTCTGTAATTAATGGCACGCCTAGTTGTTGCCGGATGGCATCGTTTGGGACGTGATCGAGCAGGGAGATGCCCGATGTCCAACGGAGCGTACGCATTTCCGTAACATGGAGGTGGCTCTCTATCCCCTTTGTTGTTGCCCCACGCTCGGTTCCATACAGCGCCACAGGGCGAACGATCGTCCCATAGATCTTAGATTTGAGACGGGTTGGTATTTGTCTGTGACAAAGCACACCGGTGAGTTCTCACCAGCGCAACCAGGCCACATCCACCCTCGCTTGCGCATCACCGCTGATGCCACCGTCACCTTGGAGACGGGAGCCAAGGTACCGAAAGATGTCCACCTTCTTTAGGTTTTCTCCATTTATTTGGAGCATCCCATGGGTGGTTACAGTTTCTAGGTACTCAGTTTTCTCGGAATTTATCTATTAAGGGCACAATACAAATAGCCCTTATATTCCTGTAATATTTACAACATAATTAATACGTGTACAGTGGTTTCAACTTTCTTATCGGCATGCAGACAGATGCGCTCCACTATAGGGATTTTATTATGCCTGCCTTGAAGTTCTGCTGGTGGAAGAATGTTATATCTGGCTTTGAAAAATGCTATTCTCAACTTAGAGGAAGTTAGATTTTGCAGATAACTGGCTGGTTCCCATGGACCCCTGTTTATCCACATTCTGTCACGTTGGGACAGCCTGTTAACTTTGGTTTGGAACGCTACATCCCTTATCCTTTGGATAATTGATTGCTTGGCTTGATCGTTGTTGTTTGTTGTTTATTCGTTTAGTCGCTTCCGACTCTTCGTGACTTCATGGACCAGCCCACGCCAGAGCTTCCTGTCGGTCGTCAACACCCCCAGCTCCCCCAGGGATAAGTCCGTCACCTCTAGAATATCATCCATCCATCTTGCCCTTGGTCGGCCCCTCTTCCTTTTGCCCTCCACTCTCCCTAGCATCAGCATCTTCTCCAGGGTGTCCTGTCTTCTCATTATGTGGCCAAAGTATTTCAGTTTTGCCTTTAATATCATTCCCTCAAGTGAGCAGTCTGGCTTTATTTCCTGGAGGATGGACTGGTTGGATCTTCTGGCAGTCCAAGGCACTCTCAGAATTTTCCTCCAACACCACAGTTCAAAAGCATCGATCTTCCTTCTCTCAGCCCTCCTTATGGTCCAGCTCTCACAGCCATATGTTACTACGGGGAACACCATTGCTTTAACTATGCGGGCCTTTGTTGTCAGTGTGATGTCTCTGCTCTTAACTATTTTATCGAGATTTGTCATTGCTCTTCTCCCAAGGATTAAGCGTCTTCTGATTTCCTGACTGCAGTCAGCATCTGCAGTAATCTTTGCACCTAGGAATACAAAGTCTTTCACTGCTTCTACATTTTCTCCCTCTATTTGCCAGTTATCAATCAAGCTGGTTGTCATAATCTTGGTTTTTTTGAGGTTTAGCTGCAAGCCAGCTTTTGCACTTTGGCTTGATCATAGCCTATAGATATTAAGAATGGCATAGAGAACCCATATGAAGTCAGCTTATGCTCCACCACCTGTTTCCTGGGAGAAGCAAAATTACCTGTTAAAACTAAGGGTGTCAGCCTGATTGGAAAAAAGACGTACTTTAAGCCAGTATATTATTGTCATCTTCCATGTCCTAACCTGAATTGTCGGCATTCCTGTCTCAAGTCTTAACTGGCACATACAGCCTAATGCGGACCTGCCTGCATGCTTTCTAGTCTCTTGTGGCGCCCTAGGGAGTGGAGTTGTCACCCAGCACATGAACTGGGTTCCTGCAATGCACTCAGTGTGGTTTCTAATTAAGCCACCTTCTGGGTTGGCACTGTAAACTGAGCAAATAGGTGGGGCTTGCCCCAGCCGCTAAGATGCACACACAGAGACCCCCAGCTTGAAACTAACCAGGCCTGGCATGTTGGGGGAACCCCATTGCACAGCCTTCTGCGCATTTTGGGAGCACAGCCCTGCATTATCCAACTGCCGTTCTGTGGGGCACCTCAGCCTCGCCAGGAGGAGGGGGTTCTCTCCACAGTAGTGACTCTTGCTGAGCTGGAAGGAGTGACCAGGGATGTTAGCAAAGGTTTGCAGGGCTGAGCCGTCCTGAGCCCCCACATTCTCGCGCTCTGGGTTACATGAGATGGGAAAGACAAAGGGTGCGTTGGGGTGTTTGCATCAGCTGGTACAAGGCTGTCTTCGTCAATTGTCCTTGGCGTAGTGATGCCAATCATTGGAGAAGCAAAGCAGCCTTGTCCCTAGGAGGCTACCATCTTAGGAGAGCCGGTGCGCAACCCCTGGACGAGGTTTGAAGTGGGTGATTTGCGGTTCAGTTTGCAGTGGGATTGTTTTAACGTGTTGTGCAAACTATGCTAGCATATTCTACTTTACTTGTTTGGAGCAGCGTGCGTTAGGTGAATTGTGTGTGAATGCAACCGCAGTGTTTTGTTAACTCAGGCTTTAGCGCTGAGCACGTCGTGCAAAGCAAGCCATCGCGTTACGGCTGAATGGTTTAGACACGGCCTGTGGTATGAATGCAGGAACTGTGCTTTGTTAACCCGAGATTAGGGTATTGTGCGAACCCACAGTATCCCGCTGCATAATACAGACGATGCCAGGATGTAAACCTCCCCCAGCATAGCAATCTTGGTCCCGCCTCAGAGCCTCTCAAAGCAGGGTGCATTTTGTTTCATGTTCCCTCAGCGATGGATGCTTACTCTGTTGGTCTGTGGCAGTGCCAAAGAGGCGTGCTGGAAAAGCGGGTGCGGGTGGGGGGAGGAGAGCGCCCACAAAGATGGAGGAAACCGGGCATCCTGGCCAAGCCACAACCAAGGGGGCATCGGGGCAGGACTCACCGTGGCGTTGGGGAAGGTGTATGTCTCCGGGATGGGGATGTAGTGGTTGGGGAATTTGTGGGGGACCAGCTGGTAGTCCTCGGCATCCCAGAGCGCCGTGTTGAGGTCGGCGAAGTTATGGTTGAGATCAAAGCCTTCGTACGTCCATCGGCCCATCGCCCAGCCGGATAGCTCCGAGCCCTGCAGAGGTGTGAGAGAAAGAGGAGACTGAGGTCCAGCCCAGTGCCCTCTGGATTAGGCTGACCATATTTCCTTGAGACAAAGACGGGACATCGGGATGGCAAAACGGGACGGGGTTAAACTTACGTAATATTCCGTATTCATGAAAAAGACAATAAAACTGGTTATCGACAGTAAGCTGGGAAGGTGCGGGAGGGGGAGGTGTGGCAGTGGTTGGGTCCGGAGAGGCTGGTGCAGGGGTGGCGTTGGGCGGAGAGGTTGCAGGAGGGCTGAAGGCGGCGGTGAGCGGAGACAGGAGGACAGGAATGGAGGAGTCTATTGAAGGGTTGTCCCCGACAACCTGTTCCTCTCTGGCGCGCCCTTTTATTTTATTTTCTTCCCGCCATTTTGGCCTGAGAGCCAATTGGCTTCTTTTCTGCTGGGCGCCCTTTTCCAACCGGCTTCCACTGCACTGATTGGCGGCAGCGACTCTCCCTCTTGCTCTCCGCCAATCAGCTGCTCCTGCGGTTCCCATTGAGAACTGCTGCCAAGTCAGCCTCCTTTTCCTTTTCCATTTCCATTTCCATTTTTTTCCTGCTTTTCCCAATAACGGCTCCAACGTTTTTAAAAAATGGGACAAAATTGATATTTATATTGAAACAACGGGACAGTCGGGAAATGTTAAAAAAACAGGACTGTCCCGTTCAGAACGGGATGTATGGTCAGCCTGTTCTGGATGGACCGGCACGAGGAGATCGGTAGTCCGGTTTCTGGGTGAAACCTTCTGGCCACCCCCTCTCGACCAGGTTTGGTTTGTAGACAGGGCAGGGAAGCTATTTGGCTTCCAGCAGAGCGGGGCCTGGGGGCCTTTCCCGACTTAACCCTTCAAAATGTGGCCCCTTCCAGGCGCTGGCCGGAGCTGCGTGTTTCTGTTTTTGCAAGACTCCTGGCCGAAGGGTGGCTGAATTGTTCTCATGGCTGCCATTCTGCAGGGCAAAGCAGAGCGCAGGGTTGGCGAGTGGGGTGGGCTGGCTCTCCAGTGCTGCAGTGGGAGACAGTGAACGTCTCCCCCCCCCCCCCGAGAGAAAGTTGGGGGCTCTGGGGATGGTTTAAAGACAATGCAAGGTTTAAAGCGACCATTTTGCCTTTTGGGCTGCTCCTCGCCTCACTGTGTGCTCTCAGCAACTGGGATTTGTGCCTTGACGTGTGGGCTCCATCTTGTCAACTTAGCTAAGAAGCTGTTGATGGATCTTTGGGCCCTCCGTTTGCTTATTCCCCTCATAAGCTGAGCCACCCACCCTCCATTCCCGGGGGACCGCTGTGTATCGGACTGTCGTCATCACCAATACATTTCACTGAATGACCTCCAACTGGAGCACAGAAAAAAGTCTCTCTTGATACCTGAGGACTACATGGACTGCTTTTTCCTTGGCATAATATGGAAGTGGTTGGTGCTTGCCTTTTCAGGATGTTTTTTTCTTCGATTTCCCATCCCTGAGATCTCCTTGTGGTTCCCCATCCAAGTACCAACCAGGCGTACCTCTGCTTAGCTTTTGGAGACAGGCACTGCCAAAATTCCCCTCTCCCTCATTTCTGCATGCGGTGCCTGCTTCATATACTTCTATTAAGACTCTCCCCCAAACCCCAATTCTCATTAGTTTTTCCACTCTGAACAGAAGCCACCCAACACTTCCCTAAAAGGCCAGCAAAAGGGGCAAAAGATGAACTTGCGGCTGGCCGGACTCACACCCCGGGTGGCAGCGTTGGGGGTGGATCCAGACTCTTGGACAGCTCCCTTCGGGGCATCAGAGCTTCATTTGCACTGACTCAAATTGCCAGCTCTGACCCCCTGCAGCAATTTGGGGTTCTGGTTGGCATTTTCCCAGCCTGGCCTGGAGATGCCAGTTCTCAGCCTTGGACCCTGTGCGCTGCCCTGTGGACCCTTCCCAAGCCTGAATGTACTTCCAGAAGACTCCCCCTGCCCCCCCATGCCAGCGTTCTACCCACCAGCTTGTAGGCCGTCTCGTAACCGTCTGGATTCATGGAGGGCAGCAGGTGGATCCGGGTCTCGGTGACCAGCCGCAGGATGCGAGGGTTGCCCTTCTTGTACTCCTGGCAGAGATACTCCATCAGGTTGAGCAGCAGCTCCCGGCCCAAGGCCTCGTTGCCGTGCATGCCAGCCACGTAGCGGAACTCCGGTTCTCCTGCAGGGATGAAGATGCCCGGGGGTTTCTAGGGGGATCTGTGGCCCTCCGTTGGCAGACCTCAGCATTGGCTCCCCAAGCCCTCCCTGGGAGGCAGGTGAGAGAGAGAGAGACTGTCAGGGCCCCGTTGGCAGAGGAGTTGTGCGTCAATGGGAGCGCCAGCCACGATGCCCTTCTTCTGCAGCCTCCCACTGTGCTCTCTCCCTGCAAAAGGAGGGGGCAGCTGAGATATGCTCACCTACTTCATGCTGCCCAGGGTTGTCCGAAATCTCCATGACATACATTTTCAGGCCCAGGTAACTCTTCCCGATGCTGTACACCCTTGTGATGTCTGGACAGGCGTCACTGACTTTCTTCATCAGCTGCCAGGAGGGAAGTAGAATTATTTTTGTGGTTAATTCTAGAGCTCAGCATGCTGAAATCCAAGAATTCAAGGTGAGCGGATTTCTCCCTCCGTTTCAGGAAAGGCAGACAGATGGGGTTGGGAAGAACGTGCTAAGAGAGGGCCTGGGGAGTCTTTTTTGTAGGGATCTAAATCTGGATTTCCTTCAAAGGTTAAATGAAATTGTAGGGGTGTGGGTGGGGAACCCCTTAATTTGCCCCACCATCATCTCCTGTGAGATGTTGAAATGAACCCTTGAGAATGTCATAGAATGGAAAATCAAAAGACATTAAGGATAATTCAAGGCAAAATGACTTTTAAAAAATAAATGGGCTCATATTTTTCAGAATATTTCTACCCAAGGGGAATTTTAGTTGTCAAGCAAGTTGACTTTGGATCCTCTTTCTATCAGGTTCTGGCACAGTTTGAACCAGCAAAGCTGGTCGACGTAGCTCATCCTTCCCTTGTTCTGGAATGCCACCCCATGGCTTTGATGATCATTTTCCTGGAGAAGAGAACCAAGGAAGAGCAGAATCCTCGAGCCTTTTGTGAGAAAGAACAGACCTTCCTCATTTCCTTGTAGTTGTGGTGCCTAAAGTCCAATTTATCGTTGGTCCCAGGTGTGTAGTCCCATGGATAGATGTTGTTTGGATCTGGATCGAAACACAGGCGCAAATTACAACTGTGGCAAGACATTTTATTGACAAACGAAGGAGATGGCGGGGGGGGGGAATGCATTTTGGGGGTGAACCCACAACGGTAGCGGACGAACGTGGATCAAATACAGAAGTGAGTGGCCGGGTGAAAGTGGTGCATATCTGGTCTCAGAATAAAGGAGGTTGGAACTGCAGAACAGAGGAAGAAAGAGAAAAGTGGGTGAAAGGGAGGGAAGGGCCATGGTTGGGTGGAGTTGATGAGACCAAGGATGTCCTCACTGGGGAAGGAAGGGGGACAAAATGGGCAAGGAGGCAGACTTCTGGAAGGATGCGCACCGGCAATGTGCATCCCATTTCTGCAATTTGTTTTCCTTACAACCTCCTCCTTTTTTTCTGGGCTTTGCGTAATGTTGCTTAAACAGAAGTGGGAATGGAATGATAGGCATGGATGTTCAGCCATGACTGGGATTCTGATCATCGTTTTTTATAGTATTGATGTTATGCAGAAAGTCTGCTTTCCTATACCTCAGAAAGAAGCTTGGTGAAACTGTCTTCCGAAGGGTCCCTCAGGGAAGGAGCTGGGTCCCCTTTCCCAATTTTTCTCTTCTTTGATGCTGCTGCTACTTTCTACCACAAAAAACGCTGGCCGCAACATTCACAGGAAGAGGAGAAACTTTGGGCCATGATTTCCAGCTGTGGGTGGGTTGGCTTCGAAAAGAGGTCAGGGAGGGACACGGGGAGCCAAGGACACGTGGCTGAGCATCCCACCACCTGGAGCCCCCAGGGGCCTACCTGGCAGGGCACATCCTAGGATCTCGGTTCTCAAGCAGATCGTCCCGTTCTCGAACCATGTTTGAGGATTGATCCGGATGTAACGCGCCACGACGGGGTTGGGGAGCAGGTTGAGGATGGGGGTCTCGGGCTCCTTGTTGGCAGGAAAGATCTGGAACCAGCAGAGTCGGGCTCAGAGTTTGTTTCCTGCCCAGCCCCAAATTAGTCAGATTTTCTGCACTGTTTGCAGGGGAACTCGCAAGGAGAGACAGCGCCCCAAATCTTCTGTGGCTTAAAAATCCTACTTGTTGCATGTATGCATCTTCCTCCCGGAGCCAAAGATATCATCCATGGTGGCCCTTTTCCCCTCCCAACAACCCCGTGAGGTGGGGAATTGTAAATAGTGACTGCCCCAATCAGCAAGCGAGCTTGAGAGATAATTGGGAATTTGAACCCTGATCCCTCTGATCCATCCAACCCTCCAACCCAGAATTTCTCAAACTTGGCAACTTTCAGATTGGTGGACTCCAACCCCCAGAATTGAACTCCAGTTCTGGGAGTTGAAGTCCACACATCTTAAAGTGGCCAAGTTTGAAAAACACTGGTTTAGGAGCTGGTTGTTTCAGTGTCCTTCTCAGGGATGTCTGTGTGGTCAAGAAAGTCAAGATGGTTGTCACAATAGTGTGAACGAAGTTCCACCCATTACAGATAAAAATTGGGCAGAACTCCCATCACACCAGTGTGGCTGCCATCTTGACTTTTTTGACCCCCTCCCTGCAGACACTCCTAGTCCTTCCAGTATCATCAACAAAGTTACCTATAGAGGCCCATCTTTAGGTATCTGTTAACTGGGGGTAAAATGGATGCGGCTTGATCCTCTCGATCCTTTCCATCCATGTCCCTCTTGCTCTGGATTCCTGTCCTGCGACTGGGTCCTGGCAACTACAGTGTTGAATTTACTCGCCCAGCAAAAGTAATGTTTTTGCCAAGTCCCATACAATAATAGGACTTTACATCATTGCTTGCTTATTTGTTTTTATCAACCAATTGATTTAATTCTGCTGTTTTAAAATCTGGCTTGTTTTTCAATGGTAGAGTTTTGCTGTGCAAGGTGAAATAAATCTAGGAACAACTGAATAAGAGGTGTGTGTACTATAAAGTTGGAGTCTCCTCTGCGGAGAACTCAGATCAGTTTGCTCCCTGGATAGTTTGGGGCAGTTTTCTTGAGGACTGCATTAAAGTGGTCTCCACTTGCTTCCTTCTGGATATTTCTTTTTAATCTGCTTATTCCAACGTACAATTTGAGGATTTCCTCGTGGTCTCCCCTCCAGGCGCTAATCAGGTCCAACCCCACTATGCTTTTCCAAGACCAGCCAAGATTTGTCCCTGTGGATCGCCCCTTCTTTTGGACACAGCTGTGGTTCCTGACTAATGCCTGCGGCTGTAATCCTGGGACTTTTGCAGGAGACAGTTGCTGCATTTCGCAGGAAGGAAGGGATATCAGACTATCCTCCATCTGCACCTGCGCATGGCTCCGGAAGCAGCCCATCAAAGCTTGTTCAAGACCCCCCTGGACTCACCATGTCTTGGCTCCCATTTTTGCAAGGCTGCCAACGATGAGTGTCGTTGCTAAATTGGATCTTATATGAGGTCACCCAGCTGTAGCTGGTGGGAGAAAGGAGACAGTCGGTTCAAAACGAGCAGAAGCAAAGGAGAGAAGTCACACCTCCATCTTTATACGGTGCTACTTCACCCAGCATCCAAACTCTTCCAAGTAAACTTCCATCATCCTGAGAATCTCAGGTACGGTTTTCTTAAGGGTATTGTAGGAGGAGAGCTGGGTTAGCCTGTGGCAGCCAAAAATCAGGAGTCTGGTAGCACCTTTTCCAACCCAGTAATTTTATTAAAAGGCAGAAGCTTTACAGCTCACTTCATCATGAAAGCTCCCTCCATGCGTCTGCAAAGAGTAAGGAAGATGACCCTTACAGAAATGTGCAGGAACTGTTCCCTAGGCAAAAGGGGCCGAAGCATTTTTAAGTCTAAAACATTCAGAAGTGGCTCAGGCAGACACCTCCCTGATTCACAGCAGTATAAGCAGGAGGTGGTCCAGCACAACCAGACTTCCCTTACAAGGAAGATTCCTCGTTTAACAACCACTCATTCAGTGACCAAATTTATGATGGGTAATTACAACTGGGCCTCATACTTACAGCCGTCGCAGCGTCCTGCAGTCACACGATCGTGATTTGTGACCTTCCCTACCAGCTTGCCACAGGTAAAGTCGGTGGGGAAGCTGGCAGGAGGTCAGAAGTTGCAATCCTGTGAGGTCCTCACTTAATGATTGGTGCAGTCCTCATTTAATGATGGCAACTGGAACTGCTGTTGCTAAGCAGCACAGTCACATGGTTTTTCAATTTGTGACCGCGTTGCTTAATGACGGAGTTTCTGGTCCTAATTAGCATCATTAAACAAGGATTACCTGCACTTTAGCCAATCTCAATAGTTTCAGCTTTCCTGTGGAGTTGATTTCCTGATCTGATCTGCCTACTAGGGCTGACATCAGTCTTGCAAGCTGGATTGTGCCATGCTGTGTATCTGATGCAGCTCACAAGTTCTGATGCCTTTTACAGGTAGTCCTCGCTTACTGACCACTCAGTCAGTGACCATTCAAAGCTGCGACGGTGCTGACGAGTGATACTTATGACTGGTCCTCAAAGTTCCGGCCCTTGCAGCGTCCTCACAGTCCCACGATCGTGATTTGGGCACCTGGCAACCAGCTCACACTTACGGTGGTTGCAGCATCCCACGATCACGTGACCACCATTTGTGACCTCCCCTGCTGGCTTCCCACAAGCAAAGTCACTGGGGAAGCCGGCAGGGAAGGTCACAAGCTGCTTGGGTAAGTCAGCCCCCAGCCTTCCTGCGCACCGCACAGCACCCTTCTTCCCTCGGCCTCCCTGTTCTTGCATGGACCCGCGCCCTCCTTCCCTCGGCCTCTCTGCAGTCGTGCTGCGCTGCAGCACCCCCCTCCCCAGCTCGCGTGCTGCATGTGTGGGGCCTCCCAGGGCCTCCCCCCCCCCGAAGTACCCCCACACTCCTTACCTGGGACTCCTGCCACTTCCTGCTTAATGACCCGCACGTCATGGGGTTATGATGGTAACAGACAGCCTGGATTGCCGTCGCTAAGTGATGCGGTCATATGATGTCACGTTTCTGCTTAGCAACAGAAATTCTGGTCCCGCTTGCCATCATAACCCGAGGACTACCCGTAACAAAATACGTTCGTCTGAAAAGGTGCTACCAGACTACTCCTGATTAAAGGCTGAGTGTAGCTGGAGCTGCATATCTGCCTGTGATGGAAGGTTTCTTCTCCCGGCCTCCTTGTGCCACTTACGTCCAGATGGAATTCAGCCCTTGTGTGATGACCCCGGTGAAACGTGTCAGCCGCCTGGTGTCAATTTCTAGCCACTGGTCCTTGTCCTTGTATCCTGCACACCAACCCCCATCATACAAGTCGCCATCGTGAATTCCGGACTGGCAAGAGGGAAGTGGAGCAGAGGTAATGTTAAGGAAGGCACCGAGACCAAAGACTTGGGGGCAGAAAAACAGCATGTGTGTGTGTGTGTGTGTGTGTGAGAGAGAGATGGGGGGGGCTAGGGTCAGCCTTGGCATTGGTGGCAATAGATGGAGGGCAAACTATGAAGCAGGCACCCCTGGATTCCTGGAGCAGTCTGAGTGTAGGACTGGAGGAAGAGACACTACCAAGACAAGGGTGAGATAAGCGGGGCTTGAGCCCAGGCCAAGAATGTAACGTGAATAAATGTCTCAGGCAAGCCCCTCCCTAGTTCACACGAAGGTGAGGGAGGGGGAAGCACATTCGGACTTGCAAGATCCTGTTTCTACAGCTTTACAATAAAGGGAGTCCTGACCTACATGGCATTGGTTTCTTAGTCTGGTCTACCTTATTGGGCTGACATCAGTCTTGCAAGTCCGAATGTGCTTCCCCCTCCCTCCCTTTATCTTTGTGTGAACTAGGGAGGGGCTTGTCTGAGACATTTACTCACATTACATTCTTGGCCTGGGTTCAAGCCCCTCTTATCTGACCATTGCCTTCCTCCTGTCCTTCAATGCCATTTCCTCTGCCCTCCACACGGGGAAACAGGCACCCTTTGATTCCTGAGGTCCACCCTACTTGGTGGGCTCCATCAAACCCAAGGTTTCATGGGAAATGTGAAGGTATCTACCTTCTTCTTGAGCTCTCCAGGGGAAGGATTAACTCCTCAAGAGGAGGCCCTGACACTGGGATCTCCACCTTTGGGACAATCACCTCTGAAGCCCCAATGCTGCAGGAGAAGAAGAGTAAGAAGAAGGAAGGGTGTCCTCCTTCATTTTGGCTCTGTCTTTTATCCTCTCACTTAAGGGAGGCAAAGAGAGTACAGAAGTTGGAAGTTTTCTCATGGGGTCTCCACAGGACATCTCGGTTATGGCAATTTGGCCCTCATTATGTAGAGAAATCCCCAGGGAGCAGATGTTTGCACAGTGGTGCACATCTGTTGAAGGAGGTGTGAGGAGCTGGCAGCTTGTACTCAGCCTAATGGGTCTGTACAAATCATCCCTGGTTCAATGTGAAAACTGACTCAAGATTTGGAGAGGGCATCCTTTGATTCCAGCTTGAGGTCTGGAGACAAACCGGTTCGACTGGAGGTGTTGTAGATTCAGTTAAAAAACAATCAGCTCTAATCAGGAGCATTGGAACAGCAACAGCAGCTGTATCATTTTTAAAAAAATTTTTTTTTTATTAATTGTTCAAGATATAATTAAGGCACATAATGCAGAGTATAAGACTGATAGAATACAAATCTAAAAAAGAAACAGGAAAAGCTAAAACGCTTTTTTGATAGAATGGGATGCAAATTGCACAGATGGGAGACCCATCTGGGCTAAAGGTTTAGCTGGATGGCTTCATGGGTGTGAAGCGGTAAATAAGAATTTGGTTCGATGGGATGACTTAGGCGAGGCTTTATCAACTGGAAATACCTCCAAAGTAGGCGGTGGGAGGTGCGCTGTCAAGATGGTAGGTGTGGTCTCACAATGCAAGCCTCCTGTACTGTTCAGGTGCATGACGTGGATACGTATGAAAGGAACGGAGCTTGCATTGTGACACTGCATCCCCCGTCTTGCTCATTTTGATCCACCCCCAGGTCACTACTGCAAACACCCCCTTGAAACTTTGCCCTGACCTGCTATCCAGCTAAACTCAGCCACAAGAACAAACAGGGCATTTTTGTCATCAGATTTCATCCAGCTGACCTGGTTCCACCCTCCCAACTGAGCTCAGAAATGTACGTCAAATGACACTGAAGCCGATCCCAGTAAATTCTACGCAATCAAATGCTTTCTTTGTGGAGTACGCATTACCATCCTAAACCATTAAAAAACCCTCAGTCCCTGGGTGGTGGACAACTCAGTAAGGACATGTGAACTCCTTTTGAACTCTAGATGTCCTCCCAGTCTCTCTTCATCTGGGGCCCAGAAGACAACCATGACCTGGGAATTATTAGATCTGAAACCCTGCACATCTGTAGGACCCCAACTTCAGAAGAGCGGTTGTTAGGAACTGTTTTCTTTTGGTGTGTTTGTTGGTCTGAAACAGGTCGCTGAAATGGTTTTTGCTAAGATAACACACTTCTGGGGATTCATCTGGATTTTGTCAACATTTGGGCTGTTAGAAGAAATGGCATCATGCTGACATTCTCTGAAGATATGCAGGAAAGGGGAAAGGCAAATAAACCTGGCCTGACTTGTGTTGATCTTTTGCAGGATCCCAAGGATTTGGTAATTCCAAATTCCCAGTGCATGGTTTGGATTCACTCAACCTGCCAACTCTAACCCAGGTTAAAAAAACCTTGGTCCCCGGATTTCTTGGCCTTGGTGTGCAAAGCTTCACAAGGATGCTTTGATCCCCATCAAGCATTCCTTTCACTGCTTCCCCTGGCAGTTCCAAAAGATGAGGAGGCTTTCAAGGTGTTTGACCTGCATCTGCCAACCCCTCCTAAGATGGTTTTCCTAAGCTGTTGGAAGCCACTAGAACAGTGTTTTCCTAACTTGGCAACTTTAAGAGTGGACTTTAACTCCCAGAACTCCCCAGCCAGCATGCTGGTTGGGGAATTCTGGGAGTTGAAGTCCACACATCTTAAAGTTGCCAAGTTGGAAAAAACACTGCACTAGAAGGATGCAGTGTAATGTGGGTACCTCTTCTAACTCAGGGAACAAATGGAGATGGCCCCAGGGTGGTGTCCAGCATGTCAACAAGGCCAAACCCATGGTCTCCAAGCCTTGATGAATTGTGCCGTCTCCATAATGGAAAGCACCTCGTTGGGGTGAAACTCAGCCAGTTCACTCACCCCTCCTGTTCACCTCACAAGCCATCCTCCCACAAATTAATCCAATTATGGCTTAATATGATGGTTTGCTTCCCACGCAAAGACAATAGCTGGGTCTTGCAGCATGTGTGGTGTGAACTCTAACAATGGTGGCCTTGTTCTGTCTCCCCTACTTAGTGTTGAGCATCCTTGCCTGGTGGAGCCTTACCTGGATGTTGAGGCGCCCACGGTGGGCCCCGAGTCCATCTCGCTTGAAACTGGAGGCTCGCAGTTGTGAGTCCCGCACCCTCAGAGACTCAAGTCCCAGGGGAGGACATTCTGGTTCAAGAAGGTGGAAGGAAAATAGTGGGAGGGGTGCGCATGAGACGAAATCAGCTTGGTGAAAGCTCTCTCTACTCCCCCCCCCCATGAACTCCCTCCCTCAGTTTCCCCTAAATCAGAATTTGTGGTTCTTGCACAAAGAACAGCTGTCAGGTATGAGATGTTTTGCCCTCCACTCTATGCAGATGAGGCCACCTCACTGTGGTCTAGCTGCTTCTGGAGGAGCTGTAGCCAGTGGAACAGGCTGCCACATGAGGTGCTGCTTTCTCCTTTGCTGGAGTTCTTTGAACAGAGGCTGGATAGTCATCTGGCCGCATAAAACAACATCCCCGAAGAAGGACTTAGCTTATATGGGGGGAAAAAACAGAGTCAGTTCTAAGTCCCAGTGAAGAAACTCTGGTGAGTGAGTGAGGGGGTGTGTGTGTGTGCTTGCTTTTGATTATAATGGGATGTGAGAACCACACGACTGTTTCTTGCATGAGCCAGTTAACCCCCTGGAAAAAAAAAATCCAGGCAGAAATGTGACAAGGGATCCAACTGCAATTCTTAGGAGACGGGAGCTGTTGGAAAATCCCTGCCTGGGCCCCTTGTCCTTTCCCACTGCAACTGCCAGAGGAATTATGCAGAGCAAGCACATTTAGGCCAAGGCCTTTTTCTTTTCCTTCTTTTTTTTTCCAGAACAGTCCCAGGACTTTAAAAGCTGCAGGACATGCCAAAATGTGCAAAGCCTTGGCCACCAGCGGCAAAAAGATGCCCACTGTCAAAATATGCTTTGGTTGCACCGTTTATACAGAGATGGGACCCCTGCCAGTTTCAAAGGCCAGTCATCCTTTCTCGGAGCCACTGATGTCAGTGCAGGACACGTTGGAGAGTTTGCATTTGGTTTTGCAGGGGACAGATGCAGAATTTGAATCTGGAACACAGGGCCGGGAAGGGAGGATCAGTCCGCCCCCCACTGTTGCACCCGGAGGGAGCCCCGACTGCATCCTTCTCCTATTTGCCCTTCCCCCAAAGTCCTCCAAAAGCATGCCCATGTGTGTGAAGATACATGCATGCTTTGTGCGTGCTGCTAGTCCTCAGTGCCTTTGTGGCTGGCATCTGCACCCACAACTTCCAGGAAATGCACCATTTTGTTAAATTGAAAAATGCAAGATACAGTTGGTCTTTGCTTTTCAGCCACTGAAAAAACATAGGAGGGAATGGGGAGGGAGACACAGCTACAGGAGAAACTCGCTGTGCATTTCCACTTGACCTTAACCCTGCCGCCGCTGCTGCTGCTGCTGTTTTTGTGGGATTTTTGTTTTGTTAGTTGAAGGCACCTTTTTTCATTCAGCGAGAACAGCTGCCCCTTTTGCAGCTGGCAAGCTCGATACGTCCAGATTTCTGGAGGCAGCTGTGGGGAATAAGCGCCTGCCAACTGTTCGCCTGGCAGTGCCGCAGCCAAACTCAACATCCCGATGCCACATGAAGCCTGAAAAGCCAAAGGAAAAATCCCAGAGCTGGCTTTCCAAGAACAATCTGAGGGAGCACCAACTGGCTTCGAGAGATTCAAGAACCCTTTATACAAAAGGCTAAAAATTCAGGCCTTCGTTTGCCCGCAGGATCTAACCGATCTCTCTGGTCACGTGTTTCTGTGGCTTTCCTACAGAAAGAATCAGGCTTGCTTTCTGTGTGAGATTCCCATTCTGCAAGGCACAGGGGAATATCCCAAGCCCTGGGCTCCTTAAAGCTGTTCTGGAAACCCCCTTGAAACGGTGCGTTTGCCAGTCCAGTGCACGGCTGGGCTCTGTGTTCCAGCATCCTCCACACCAGATATGAAGCAGATCCTGGCACCAGTAGTGCAAGCATGGGACACACTGGCCATGGGCTAGGATGAGGCCCTGGCAGGCGTCTCCTGTGGCGCCCAAGTGGTGAAGGGATCAGGCCTCAAGATTCTAGTCCTCATGAGTCTAGAGAAAGCTTGACACTGCTCTGTGCTGCAGTTGCTGGAGGCTGACGGATGGAAGGTGACTGTTGATGAATGATTCCATGACGCCTCCTAAAGGCATCTTCTCTCATGCTCCCAGGTGCATCAATTTCCTACCTGCCTGCAGAAACACTGTTTCCTGATCAAATTAACATAGGAGTGTTCCATTTCTGAGGATGTTCCTTTGTGGCTCTGTAACCCAAGATCAGGATTTTTCTCCCATTACTACAGATGTGGGCGTCTGGAGCCACTGAGATACGTGCCACCCACCCCCCAGCTTCCTCCAGAGGAGATGGACTGCCAGCCCCACCCCAAAAGTGCCCTGTCTGGGATGGTGGGAGATGCAATCCAGCGTTCTGGAAGACGATGGGGCACAGGCCAGAGCTCTGAGCTGTCCCTGGGGTTACACAACCTACCAGTGCAGCACCTCTGGGTTGAGGAAATGGGAAGAGGAACTGAGTACCTACGTGATGCCTCTCTGGTGGCAGCTTCTGGGCTAGATGGCTTCTGCGTCTTCTTCAAAACCGTCTTCTTCACTATTTTGACACGGGGAGGCTTTTTCACGGCTGGGGGAAGGTAAAACCACACAGCAGGTCAATCTCCTTCCTCCTTTTGGGTGCTCTGTGTGTGTGTGTGTGTGGAGGGGGGTCCCGTGAATCTCACAGAAGCAGGAGGGCAAAGGGGGACTCTGCAACCAAGGGGAGGGTGTCCAAAAAGTGGGCAGAGCGGGACACAAGGGCATTGCAGGAAATGGACAATGTCTAGGAATCTGCACAGGAGAGATGCCATGGGCATGGCTGTCAGAAGCCAGTTGGGCAAGACAAGTTAATTTTAATTAAGGTTATTATTTATGGAGGCTTTTTATCATTTCATAAATGTTTCCAGGGCTGCCCAAACAACACAGTAAAAAATGTCAAGATGGCAGGTGTTGCACATCTAAAACAGGTGGAGTTTTAATCGCATCACTGCAGCCACCATCTTGATTTTTTGACCACACCCTGCTTGTTTCTAACGTATTTCTGTTTCTTACCCCGGAGTTCCCTACCTTGAGCATCTTAAACAGATGGAAAAGTGAGATTTATATAAAGAAAACATCTGTTACCAAGTCTAGCACAAAATGTAAGGAATCAGAAACCAAGATTTACATTCTCAAATCTTGGTTTTATATTCTTTGTGTTTTGTGCTAGATTTAATGACAGAAGCCCTCTTCAACCTTCTCTTGATGCTGCTGCTGTTAGTTGCTTGGGTTGCATGTCCCATCAGGCTGGGTGGGCATAGTATAATTCAGTATACTTGGAGGGCACCAGGTTGAGGAATGCTGCCCTTTATGATTGACTAAAACTTTAAGCCAGAAAAGTCTCCGTTTTGCTTGCTGGAAAGTTTACTTTACTTGATGCCGAATAGGATGGCTGAAGGCAATCATCCAGTGGCCAGCTGAGAAAAGGAGAACATTTGCAAACGCTGCTGCTTATGTGAGCCATTGTGCGTTTTAGGGAAGATACAGCATTTCTTTTAACGGAAGTTTTATTTGGTCAATCAATATGGAACATTTTCACTGCTTGCTCAGAAGTGGGCCAAGCAGCCAAGTGGAGTGCTAGTGGTTGTGATCAGCATTCTTCAGCCTGCCTCGAAATGCAACTCTGAATTCCCAGTGCTTGGAATTGAGTCCCAATAGCAGGGTGCTCCTTTGTGGGAACAGACCAGTGTGCAGAGGCTTGCGTGCAAGTGTGCCCGTGTGGATTCTTTCCCACCGTGCACGTGCAAAGCTAATTCTTACGGGGAATGCTGCGTGGGAAGGGCATGACAGAAGCCCTCCCTTCAAAGGCGGGAGCTGCCGAATGCCCTGGATTCCCCGGCATCCATTTTGGGGCACCGAGAGAGGCCGCGTGGGGAGACGGAAGTTCTTGCAGACAAGGATGCTCTGTGTAGTCCTGGCCAAGCTCCATCTGCTTCCTTCCAGTGGGCAGCCAAAGAACAGAGCAAGCCAGTTTGAACCTGGAGCCCCCGCAGAGGGGGGCGGGGGGGGGGAAGCTGGCAGGAAGCAAGAAGAAAGCCTTCTCTAGAAACACAGCCCCCTCCTGCAGGCAAGCCACTCAGCGGAGAATGCCAAGCCTGCTCTAACTTACTGCATGTATTAATTAGATCAGTGTTTCTCAACCTCAGCAACTTCAAGCATTCTGGGAGTTGAAGTCCACCCAGCTTAAAGTTGCTGAGGTTGAGAAACACTGCACTGGATTAATATTGTGCTTCCATTGGGGAGCAAACATTGGTGGGTGTTGTGCTGCTCTTCCCGAGAACAGCCACCCTGCAAGGTAGGTTGGACTGGCAAGAATCCAGAAGTACTGGTTTTGAAAGGCATAACCTTTCGTGAGCTGCAGCTTATGACCATTTGGCGGTCGGAAAAGGTGCTACAGTATAGACTCCTGATGTTTTGCCACTGGAGACTAACGGCTGTCCTACAATGGCTGGGCCAACCAACTCAAGAGAATTGCATCACGCTTTTCTGACTGGCACTGCCCAATGGGTGACAGTGGCCAAGCTTGCAGAGAACGAGTCAGCCTCCATCGCCCACTAAGGCTCACAGGAGAGACAGCTGTTCCCACGAAGGAGAAATATGCATATGGTAGAAAGGAGATGCATTTGGGCACCGCAGCTGTGGAGAACTGGGGAATACAGGCAATGCACCGTGTAGCCCCTGTGCCATCCTGAAGGGCATGCTGATACCACAATGTGCCCGAGATTCGACAGTCTGGTCTGCTGTAGGAACAGATTGCAAAACACGGGTTTTTTGCAAGCTTTACGTCCACCCCACTTTTTGATTCTAGCAGTGGGGAACTTATTAATGTTATGGGGAATTGGCTTAGGAACTGTATTTCATTTTCAGTCACTGAAATTAAAAACGGAATGGTTTCCCCATTTGTCACATCCGACTTCTAGGCTTTGTCCTGGCCCCGCCCACTCCTTCCCCCAGCTCCTCCCCCATTTTGGGGTGCCGTTCTGGCAGGGCCAAGTTGGTCTTGACCCGGAGAACCCCTTGGATCTGTCTGCCTGTCTGCTGCAGAAAACAGCCCAGGACCGTCCATTCTCACATCCCAGGACTGCCCTTTGGACAGCTCAAGGCTGCAGGACTGATCGCACTGGGGGTGTCCAAAGGGTGTGGTCAAAAAAGTCAAGATGGTGGCTGCAACGGTGCAATCGGAGCTCTGCCTCTTTTTTATGTGGTTGATTTGATAGCAAAGAACGACACAGAAATGTCTAACCACCAAAAAGAATAATGAAACACAGAGAACACAATAACCACTACCACAAAGCAATAGATGTAAAATATTATTAAAGGACGGGAAAGCTATGGAGTCGCTGCCGTTGCATATTAGCGGAGAACTGTGCGGTTAAAATCGCTCCCGTGACTTGGAGTAGGAAGCTGTGTGGGCAGAGGGCAAAGAACTGATGGGGGAACTTCTTGTCACCTGGGAAGATTTCGATCCTGAGGAAGCTGACTCTCGGGAGATGAGCTACTGTAGGTGAGACACTGGTGGGCTGGATCCTGGCTAGTGTGAGCTCCAGGGAGGGGCTGGGGAGTTGGGTCCATGCCATGGTGAACGTCTCCTGGGAAGTGGAGATGCCAGATCCCTGAGGGGGGCCCTGGTGTGGCCCCTCCTCAAGAAGCTGGCCTTAGATTCCACTGTCCTAGACAGCTATCAGTCAGTTGCCAACTCCCCCTTGAAGATGTGTGATGGCTCTGGTTATCATCATTCCAGGTTGGATTATATATATATATATCTTCTTGACATTTTTTTAGGTGGTGGTTGATACTATCTGCCAGCTTTGGTAAACGGCTTAGATTGAATTGATTGAAGCAGCAGAAAAGTAACGTAATTAAATATATACTTATATAACAATTCAAAAAAAAAAGTTGGTTTGGATCATCTTTGGGAAAATGGAACTGTTTCATCAGCCCACTCTGCCCTGTTATTTATCGGACTAGCCTTCTCAAACCTGAGGGCCTCCAGTTGCATTGGACTACAGTTCCCTTCATCACAACCGGTAGCTGGCTGGCTCAGGATTATAGTGAATTCTCACAACTGCCAGATTGCTGTCCGTGGCACCGACCACATTTCTTCTGCCCCTTTGCTTAGAACTTCCATGCAATGCTTTCCCATGCATCCTAATTTCCATGTTCAGAAAGGTGATGGCTGAGCCCCCCCAAAGCCACATCACCCCCTCCCATCCCCCAGCTTTGACGCTCAAATGCAAGGCTGGTACCTTTCCTGTCGGTCGGTTTCTCAGTGGAGAGCCTCAACTTCGGGGCACTGCTGGTGGACAGTGGCACGTCCGGGTCACCTTGTCCCCTGGGAAGAGTCGCTGGGATGTCGTTGCGCACTGTGGGCCCCGGGCCCTTTTCCTCTCTGGCCCTGGCCATGGAAGCCCCAGTAGAGACCCGCTGGGGCAGAGCCGTCACCCAGTTTGCTGTGGTGCCCCCAAGCGTCTTCTGGGATGGGATGGGGGCAACCGAGCGGGGCTGTCCCTCCACGGAGGGGGCCCAGCTTACATGGGAAAGGGCCAGGAGAGTTGTGGAGACCCACAGCATTTTGGGCAGCGACGGCAAGCCGAACCAGGCACCGCGGTCTGCAGCCTCTGCCTGCTTCTTGTCCCTGAGCTTGGGATGGGCTCCCATCCTTTATAAGAATCCTCCTGCTTGCATTCCTTGCCACTTCCATATGTGTACCGCATTGTCAGGAATAGCTGGGACCCACTAAAACACACACACGCTCACACCCCCTTCCCTTCAGCTTGCTTGGCTTCGCCTGACTTGTTCCATTTATTCCACAAATGGGTCTGCTGTTCTTCCTGCCTCGCCGAATCCCCTTGAAGCCGTTCCCCCTGGGATAAACAGCACCTCGCCTTCCCGTTTCAGTTTTTTTATTTTGTTTTACAGCTGTGGCTTGGATTTGTCTTTTTTGTTTTGGAGTTTTTTGCTTTAGGGAATTTCATCCCCAGTTTGCAGGAGGGTCTCCATTGCTCCCTAAATGGTCTGAAAAATATTAGACTTCCTCAGCCTAACCTACCCTACGAGGTTTTTCTGAGGATGCTGGTGGCAGAAAGAAATGCCACCCTCGGGCCCCTGAAGGGAAAGGGGAAGCATTAGGGCCCTGTACTGAAAGAACAGAATAATATTAATAATAATAATTCATGAAACTTGCATGCCGCCTGTCTCTCAATGACTCTGAAATCGAGGCATTTCAGCGCTTGTCAAACAGAACAATTTCCCAGCAAAAGATGCTGAAGGCGTGCTGTCCACAACAGGTGGGTCCACGCAACCAGTTCATATCGCACCTTTCTTCAACCTCCTGTCTTGCTCAGAGATTCAGAGTTCATGGAGATTGGGGTAGCAGACACATCCAAGGGGAAATTTCACATTGCCAACGAAGCTTGATTAATGTTTTACAGCTTTCCCTTGTTATAGCCAACATCCTCCTGTTCTTTGTGATTATCTAACCTTACCTTTTAAAAATAATCTCATTGTTTGAGGAATCCTCCAGCCTTTGCAATGAAACACATTCAAATTCTGTGGAAGTGGGAAAAAAGCCCCATTCTTTAATGCAACTGATCCCGGCTTGCAAGTTGGGACCAGAAGAGAATTTGTCTCGCCTTTTGCTTAATACCTTGGCCTGCAAAGGTCATAAGTCGCAGGCAAAGGGCAAGGTTAGCTAATTTCACCCCCCATCATCCCCCCCCCCCCACATCCAACCTTGGCTAAAAACAGCAAAACTACATGTGGTCGCCTTTGGAGGGGAACCAGGGCATTAGGTGACATGCACGTTGGCAGGATAAATCTCAGTTTTGTTGAAATATTCAATCTTTCTGCACAGCTCCTGCTTGAACCATGTCGTATCTGCATGACTGCATGATGAGCTCTTTCACATGTCCAAGTTTATATGGGTTAGGCCCAGCCTCACATCCTCCTAAACCTGGCAGAAATCTGTCCAGGGAGCCATACTTTTATGTCATGTCTTCATGACATTGTCTTCATCTTACAGAACCATAGAATCACAGAATTGAGGATTTGGAAGACCACAAGGTTCTACTCATGTGCAAGAAAACTAGTAATATCCATAAGGTGGCTGTCCAGCCTCTTCTTAAAGACCACTACAAGCTCCATAGGTGGATTATCCTACTATTTTGATCATTGGGAAATTTTGCCTCATGTTAAAAAAAAAAAATCCAGGTAATTGCCACCTATCCCCACCTCAGCCTCAACCAGCAGCAGATGCAACTTCAAGTCATCTTCAGCTGTTCCAGTTTTAAAGTAGAGTTTTTCTTCTTCTTTTAAAACAATTTTTGTGGTAGACATGAACCAGCAAACTTCAACAAAGACACTGTTGATGATGTGATCAAGGGGTGGGATTTGCCCTGATCCGATTTGCCCTGGCATTTTGGCTTGGGCTGCAGGAGATCAATCTCACAAGGCATAAACAGAATCCATCTTAGTTTTAAAAGAGAAAAGGTAAAAATTCCTTTATAGCTGAGTAGTTACATGCCAGACAGTGATAGAGGAGATAAACATACACAGTTATTAAAATCACTGACAGTGTCTTAGAAGTCTCTCTGATACAAAAAGTACTAGAGAATATTATTATTTTGTACATAATTCTCTCACCTCCTATCTTCCCCACAACAACAACCCTACGAGGTAGCTTGGGCTGAGAGAGACTAGCCCAAAGTCACTAGCCAGCTTTTGTGCCTAAGGAATGACTAGAACTCATGGTCTCCTGGTTTTCAGTCCAACGCCTTAACCACTTCACCAAACTGTCTCTATTTGCTCAGAGGCAATATCAGGCTTTGAGCAGATCCCAGGATGAGAGATTTGCTACTAATATAAATGCAACTCTGATAAAAAGCGGTGCCAATTAGCATAATCCATTGATGGTTTCAGCCTATATAGAAACAATAATCACCAAGGACAATAAATTAGACATAAAAAATAATCTTATGCAATATTTACTTATTTGCATGGTAGCAATGAGAGCCAATTTGATGTAGTGGTTCAGGCACCAGGCTAGAAACTGGGAGACCATGAGTTCTAGTCCCGCCATGGGCACAAAACCAGTGGGGGACCTGGGCCAGTCCCTCTCTCTCTGAGCCCTAGGAGGCAGGCAAAGGCAGACCGCTTCTGAAATCTTGCCAAGAAAACTGCAGGGACTCGTCCAGGCAGTCTTCGAGAATCGAACGGATTAAAAAAAAAAATGGTAGCCATAAAAGTCACTTTTGTTTGGAGAAAAACCTTGGGTGTGTCTGGAGAAGTTTCTCTCCCTTTTCCACTCCCACAAGAGTGACCCAGCATGGGCACCGGTCCCTTGCTTGATGTACATTTGACATCTGTCACGAGCACACATGGACAAAATACCAATGAACGTGGAGAGCAGATGGCCTGCTCATTCCCTACCCCACAACAGCTCAGGATCGTTTGAAAAATAGAGGGATATTTCCTGGCGCTCCCTGGAATGATCGTGGGATCTGATAAAGCCTGGGAGGGCAACAGTTGGCCCCATTTGGCAATAAAATAAAACAGATCACAGAACATCCAAGAACTCCGTAAAATAGAGCGGCTTTTGTTTAATCTGGAGGCCAAAGAACTGTGCAATATTCTGCTTTTCAAGAAGGTTTTGGGTCATTGCTACTGTTTCAGGGTTACAGCTGTTCCTGTCTGAATTGTTCATCCCTTTGGAGGATTATAATACAAATAAGAATGTGTACATTTAATAACCAAATAGACAACATAAATGAAAATCTAGAGGGCCAAAGTATTTGAGTATCGTTTTATGATATTTTTGTGAAAAACACACACTCTGTTCTGCATTCATCCCCAGGAGAATGGATTTCTTTGGAACATAGCAAAGCAAATAAACCCCATTTTGGAGTTTCTTCTGCTGAATGTCTGAAGCTGGCCGGACTTACAGCAAACTGGTTTGTGGAATTTAAAGAACTGGGTGTTGAAGAAAACACACTGAATTTGAGGACCTGGATTAAGGGACTTCTGCAAAATACTGAAACTGCTAGCTTTGTTTTGGAAAGAATCAGCATCAGTGGGCAGTTTTAATATACTTCACACTAGAATTTTGAGGTCTGCCTGACATCACTGATGGAACAGCATTTAGATCCAGGAACTGCTCTGGGGAACCTGAACTGAATTGAGGTTGCTGTCCTTTTACACCAAAATCCACCGCTGGTTACTCATTAGGCACCCAGTAGAAGCCATGTGATGTCAGATGCCTCATTGTGCAAGAAATCCATTTGCATCAGTCTCATTGGATGCATGAAGCATCACTTGCAGACTACAGTGGCTCACATCAGCCTTTTTTCCCAGCCAGATTCGTCCACTGATGAGCCATTGTTTACTGACTAAATCAAAATTAGTCACATAGTCAGCAACCTACAAAACCCACAAAACTTCATAAAACATAGTTTATAAGCCCAGCCTGCTAAGCCAGCAACACACATGAGGGATTGTAGCAGTTGGGAAACTGGAAACTCAAAGCCTTTGTTGAAGGCACAGAATCCTAATTTGGTTGCTGCTAACGTGGAACAGCTCCAAATCTGGCGTTCAAAATGACTTCTGGCAGATGGCAGTTTATTGATAGATCCAATTTTGCCGGTTCCTGGAGACGCCGGGTCTTTGGAAAGGAAGGGGTTACTCCCGCTGGCTTCCAAGATACTCAAGTTGATAACAAAAGAGGAGGCCATCTGGAATTCATTTGACCCAGCGTTCCTGTTTCCTCACCCTCCCTTCCCAATGCAAAACATTTCCCCCCTTCTGCCTTTGTGCAACTCAAAAATATTGTGGGATTCTTCTGCCTCCCCCACCTTCTGCCTCTTTCCCGCATCATGAAATACACAGTGTTTGCCCCAGATTTTCCTTTTTAGCGACTGCGAGTTGCTTTCTAGCAGTCAGCGGGAGCTGAAACCGACTTAAAAGACTTCTTATTCCAAGCAGCCCCTAATAGCTTCTTGGTATTTTAGTTAACTGTTTGCTTGAAGAAGGTTTCCCATGAGCACAACCCCATTATAGGGGACGATCTTGTACAGAGGGGGAGTGGGGAGGAATCCCCTTAAAAAATAGCATCTCCTGGGGATGTTGGCTCTCCTGGTACCTGCAGGCTATGGGCAAAATAGGTCAAGATGGCGGCCACAATGGTGCAATTGAAGTTCTGTCCATTTTTGTGACTCTCTTGACCTTACCTGGCAGACCTCCCTGATTGAACTAGGGACTAGTTTGCCACCCTGTGCGTAGGAACCCTTGCGAGCCACGCTGACCTCACGTGTGCTGTGACATCATCATGCAGGTGAGTCGCACGGTGATGTCACAACAGAGGTGATGTCATTGGTTCCTCTTTTAGAGGGCCATGGCTACCAATGAGGTGGATAGTTTCTCTGAGGACCTTCCCCAGACTCTGAAGGAGGAGACCAAAATTCTTAATCTGTTGCAGTAAAAACCATGCAGGGTCTAGCTCTGATTTCAAGATGGCGGATTTCTCCCTGGACATGGAAGCCACATTGCATTGTTCAACCTTTGTGGTGCTGCCGAGCCTCTTTTCTTTCTTTTCTTTTTTATTAGGAGAAGATTCCCCCCCAAAATGAACAAGCTCAAAAGAAAAGGGCCATAAAATACTAAACATGGTTCCTAGACCTCAGCAGAATGAAAACTAAACCAGGCCAAGAAATAAAACCACCACCACCAACAAAAAATGTAACTAAATTCTAATACTAAATCTTGGGGCCACAAGAAGTGGCTCCCTTGTTCTCCCCAGTATTAGCCTTGACTTGGTCCTTGGTTGATGTTTTCTTTTAAGCTGTTTGATGTTTTTCTCAAGCGAATTGGAGAGAAGAACAAATTTTGTCAGGATGCAGAAATCTGGAAAGAAAAGGTAGAATTCAGCAAATCCACTGAAGGGGAGTTCTTTGAAGCTATCAGAAATAGATGGCTATTGGTGATGGAGTAGCTTTCAGTGGCCCTGCTGGCTGGGGACGATGGGATTATAGTCTGACACCATTTTAGCTTAATTTAAATTTTTGCTAGCTTAATTTTCTTATGATCTTTTATTCTTTTTCGTCTTTGTCTTTTATTGCCGAGGCCACCATCTTGACTTTTTTACCCCCCTCCACAGATGCCCCTGTGCAGAAATTCAGAAATATGTTTGTCCTGTTTCTATTCTTCATATTTAGGAAAACATTTGACAAATCTATTCTATCTCTAGCTTTGTTCCTAGCTGACTTTGCCTTATGCAATTGGTATGTGACATTATCCAAGGATTTAGCTAACGTGTATTGCAAATTTCAGTGGCTCTAGTAACAGCTGTAAGCAAGAAGAAGTGACTAGAGCTTCCATGAACAGAGGCAGTGTATCTGCATGACATACTAGAGAAATATGACAGGCATGACTCTATCTGTCACTCTTGAGGGCCCAGATAGAGTCGTTCATGGCTGGAAACTACAGTATGCAACAACGTGGGTTGACCAAGGAGAACCACTAGAAGAATGCATCAGGTTAAACTAAAGAATTTGTAAACCACAGTTCATTGAATAAGCCACAATGACCAGGCCTGCCCATTACACTAAACCACAAACCATGATTTATAAACTGCACCATGCCAAGCCAAACCCCAGAAACTGCTTTATGGATTTTGTAGGGAGGTCAACCCGTTCTCTATAAAGCTGCCATTTCCAACCCACGGATCTCCCGGTGAAAGAGACCTCAACGCCCTTCACCCTCCCTGCACCCGGGGATGATGGGAGGCCGAGTCCACCCTTGCAGCCATGAGCTTGGCAAAAGCTTACTTTGCAAAAGTAAGAGTGGGATAGAAGGAGCTTTCAGGCACATGTTTATTTTTCATTCCCCATCAACTTTCTGATTACTCTGTCCTGCAAGGCCAGCATTGGCTACAACCAACTCCTGCTTTGCTCAGTTTCTTTTGCGGCGGTGAGGGAATCCTCTGCCAACCACTCAGCTTCCCAACCATCAAAGAGCCACAAGGACGGGTGTCAGGGAGACATCGGAGGCTGCTGTCTTCTCTCCAAAGCAAACATGGAGGCGGCAGGCCCAGTGACCACCAGGCGGCCTGCCCAGAGTGCCTGCCAGCTCTGCTCTTGACTGAGGACACCAGCTATTCCTGCAGCTGGACTGGAGGCTGGGAGGAAACATCTCCCATGTAGGATGGAAGCTCAGAATGGGGTGGGTCCTCTTCTGGGTCCATTAACCAGGTTTCCTCCTCTCCAAATCCATTCCTCCCCCATTCTGTTTTTTGCAAACTCCTGTGTGATGTCCAGCCTGAAACTCCAGCCCGAGGTGCACTTCTGAAGTAACTGGTGACCACAGTGGTTTTGAAGACCTAACAGAAGGATCAGCAGAGCGTTGGTGCCACCTGGTGGCTGATGTGCTGCATGAGCAGGAGAGAGAATTTCTCAGAGTTAATTCTGGAGCTTCAAGAGGGGAAGAACTAGGTTGGGATCCATGGGCAATTCACAGTCGATGGGCAAAGTGAGGCTTCTGAGCTCTGCATGTCAGTGGGAGCTGGCTGACCCTGTCTGGATTCTGATTCTAAGCACAGAATGGGGTTGGGGGGTTGGAAGGACCACGGAGATCTAGTCCACCGTTCTTCAAACGTCTTCTCAGGACCTTGATGGGGTTCTGTGAGAGATTAAGTGGGGTGGGGGACAAAGCAGTTCCCTTAAACACAGCCAATTGTCTGTCACTAGAGCAGGATCAGACCTAGTTAGGATTTGGAAGGGAGACCATGAGGCTGTCTGAGAGCCGTAGGAAGTCAGGATGAGGGTGCAGTCTGGCTGTTTTAGATGCGTATTGCAGTGCTTATCAAACACAGGCAGAATCTTGCTTGTGCTGTCATGGCCACCGTCTTGACTTTTTTGACCCCAGCCGATGGACACTGCGTCCCGGAAGGAGTTGGGAATCCCTTCTATGCTGTGGCCAGGAGACATGGCGGTGTTGCTGAGGTCACCAGCTGTAGAGTAAGGAAGATGACCTTGACAGAGTTAGGCCAGATCGGTTACCAGACTGGCCAGGGGACTAACATGGTGTAAGTCTAAAAGAAGAAGAAGAGAGTCAGGCAGACACCTCCCTAATTCACAAGAGCATTAAGGGGGTGGGGGGAGTAAAACACAGTCCGACTTGCAAGGTTCTGTTACTGGAGCCAGTATTAATAAAACTAGTTTGAATCTTCTTGCGGAGTTGATTTCTGGCTGGGTCTACCTAGTGGGGTTGACACCAGCAGAGCAGCAACCAGATGGCCCTCATAGGCGACTCAGAAATAAATAAATAAACAACATGCCAGTGAAATGAAGAGAACATACGGTAGCCTGGACTGTAAAAATGTGTTTTGTATACAGGTAGTCCTCGCTTAACGATGGTAATAGGGACCGGCAACTCCATCGCCAAGCGATGGGGCCATAAAGCGTGACATTTATTTATTTATTTATAAATTTATTCACCGCCCATCTCTCCCCAACGGGGGGACTCTGGGCGGCTTACAATAAAACAAGACATCGCATGATTGCACCAACTTATGACAGCAGTTGTGGCAGTCTCTGTAGGAGTCATTAGGCGAATCCCGTGCAGTCACAGCTTCCTGTGGCTGAGTGATTGCCACTTGCAATCTCCTGCTGGCTTCCCCATTGACTTTGCTCATGGGGAGCCGGCAGGGAAGTTCACAAGGGGCAATCACGTGACTGCGGGGCCACGGCTGCAACTGGTGGGGGGCAACTGGGGCATGTGTCCCGGGCGCCACGCTGGTGGGGCGCCAAGATGAGTGCTGGGCGGGTGCCAAGATGGGTGTGGAATCCATGTTTGCCCCAGGTGACACAGACCCTAGTTGCGGCCCTGTGCGGGGCGTGCAATCGTAATTGCACGCCAGTTGCCAAGTGCCCAAATCGCGATCATGTGACCGTGGGGGTGCTGGGACAGCCAGAACTTCGAGGACCCGTTGTAACCACCACTTGTTCCGCACCGTCATAACTTTGAAGGAGGACTGTCTATAAAAAGAAAGTTGCTGAATTTCAAATTGCAGCAGAGCCAGACCAGACAGCCCTAGAAAAGAGATTCTGGGAATTGCAGCTAGAGGTCTCCAAACAACAGGTGGGATATTATATGTCAGAGATGCTGCAGTGGATCCTACACCGAGCAGACGGGCAGACGGACAGACAGCAACTTTATTTCGGTCATTGACCAATAAAAGAACACCCAGTTCTTTTACGCTAAAAGCAGGGGCATCTGTGTGCCTGTGTGTGGGGAGAACGACAAAAAACTCAAGAGAGCACCAGACTCAGTTAGCGACCAAAGGCATGCCCCGTTTTCCCTTTCTCGACCTCCCCCTGCAAATGTTCCTGGAAAGGGACCTGCCTCACTCCCTGCACCAGCAGCGACTTTCTCTCTGCAGCTCGCTGGCAGCTGATCTTGGGGAATCCGCCCCAGACCTCCTGCTTGATTGCTCCGAGGTCCTGGAGCTTTTGCCCTGTTGGAACCAAACTTTAACAGGAAGCAAGAGAAGTCCTTGGCTTGTGATGCCATCCTGACGATTTATGACATCAGAAGCATGGAAGACTCGGAGAGGATGACCTTGAAGGGAGGCGGGGAGGGCAGGAAGACTGAAGAAGAGCTGCGTCCATATACGCCCCCAATGGCCCTGAAAGGTGATCTTCAGGGCCACCTGCATGACAGCCGACTTGTCCCCTTGGGGGAGGCCTGAATACCTCTGTCTCTTTCTGGCAGATTCAACCGAGCCTGGAGGCTGAATGGGAAATAGGAACCCCAGGGCTGTGCGTGGCCCCATCCCGAGAGCCCGGGCTACAGTCAGCACCAGGCAACCACAGGAAAGTAGGAGGGGATGAAGGGCAAGGGAGAAGACCGGCTGGGCTCGAGGCAATGAAGGTACAGGAATTGTCAGCCTTCCCAAGTAGACCGGGCAGGAAACTTAACCAGATGAGCTAATTCTGCTTTATTGTGAGGCTACATTAACAGGAACTGGCAAGTCTGAAATTATAGTTCTCCTGCCATCTCCTTTACAGCCTGAGAACTTAGGGACGGTCCCTTCTGGGCCTCTTGCTCTGCCCATTATGCAGCTGTGGGCTAGGCCCTCTCTTATGTCAGCATCTCTTCTTTTCAAATGTTTGCATCAATTTACTTATGATAATTGGGTAACTCCTTTTCCTGGACCCTGATCCTTAGTCCCTTGAATGCTTTGAGATCTTGTGCCATACACCCAATACTGACCATCACCCTATACTGATCATCATCAAAACTTAAGTAGTTTTTAGCCCCTAAGGCTGGTGGTGGTGATGATCAGTTAAGATTTCCAGGGTATCAGCCAGCCATTAGACCAGTGTTTCTCAACCTTGGGAACTTTAAGATACGTGGACTTCAACTCCCAGAATTCCCCAGCCAACATGGCTGGCTAGGGAATTCTGGGGGTTGAAGTCCATGTATCTTAAAGTTCCTAAGCTTGAGAAACACTGCATTAGACAGTGGAATGCTTAGGCATCACAATTCTGGGTTACACACATCTAGGGTTTTCTGTTGCTCACTGCAGCCATCTAATTGGGACCCCTGAGGCCATCAAGCCCCACCCTTGTGCTATATATTAAAGCAGCCCAGCTTTTTTCAATCAGAAGGAATCTGCTTGCTGAAATGAATGGGACTCTTAAGCCATCAGCAACATCTTCACACGTACAGTTAGCAGAGAAGCCCAACACACTTTTTCCCGGTGCTTTTTGAAGCATGCACAACCCTGGTATTTTTAGCCTGGAAAAGATTTAGGGATGACCCAATAGCTTTCTTCAAATACGGAAAGACCTGTCCACTGAAGATGATGTAGAGTTGATCTCCATCACTGGACTCAAATCAATGGATAGAAATTGCAACTGGGAATTTTTTGTAGAGGGACAGAAGCTTTGGGAAGTGGTGGCACCTCCCTTCGGAGGATATCTTTAAGCGGAAGCCATTTCAAGTTAGGTTACAGATCCTTCCTTGATCCCCAAGAGCCCTTCATTCTCTAGGAGTCCTGTGCTGGACTTCATATTACTCTAACCCATGGTTTGTTTTAGCCACCATTTCCTGAACAAGACAATATGGATTGTTCCCATGACATAGTAGCTGTAAACCATGGTCTATGAAGCACGATGGCTTGGTTTTAAATATGGCATTAAGCCAAAACAAAAAGACCCCCTGATGGCTTAGAGCAATGTATGATTCCAGCTGTGGAATGTTTGGCTGTTAGACATTCAGATCCCAAACTGGAGATGTTCTAATGCTGCTGAGACAGGGAAGAGGGCACGCAGGTGGTCATCCTCCAGAGGTGTGGGGATTGCAAGTACACTAACGCCTAGCTGATGCGTTGGGCAGGGGCCAGGTTGGAAATATTGAGCTTCTAAGCAATGTTACCAGAAGGTTTAACACGGCTTTCCTCCTGGGGCATTTATGGTCCAGTGTCCCACCTAGTTTGAGGATGTTCTGGCCTTTCATGACTTGCCTTTCACCCAGCAATTCCCCTCTTGCAGCGAAGTTCTAGGGTCTTCTGTAGGTCTCCTGGGACTGGAGGACTAAGCCCAGGAGCTCCAGTTCCATCAGGGACCATCTCTCAACAAAACTTCCTCCTTTCTCTCCTCCAGAGCCACCCCCACATCTTTGGAGAAGCTGCATCCCACCGCTGCTGCTGTTTTCTCCACCATGGATCTCTTTGAGCGATTTGAGGAGCTCCTGGACGTGGTGGTGTGCCTGGGAGCGCTCTACTTCCTTTCCCAAAGTTCTCTCTTCCTTTTGTACTTATTCCTCCTGGTACCCCTCTCCTTTGTGTTTGAGGACGAGGAGGAAGACGGGGAGGAGGAGGATGGAGAAGAGGGAGAATCTCTCTTCATGCCGGAGGCTTAATAAACAAGGCAATGAAATCCTTGTGATGTGTTGGGTCTCCTGACCTTGCTTGCTGCCGCCCTGCTCCATTTGCAGGTGGTCATCATCCCACCTTGCCACTGAAGGGGAAGAAGCTGGACTGAACCCCAGTGCATGGTCTGGGAGGGGAAGAGAACCCAGCACACCAGGAGAGGGGCTTCATTGGTTGCCCAGAGGAGAGAATGGGGACTCTTCACCAGCTAACATAGAGGTGGTGGTGGGCAGCTGTGCGTATACTTTTTAATAAAAATGGAGGGGGTATGGTAGTGATGTGGAGGTGAGGGACTGGGGAATTGGGCCCATTTCCCCCTTCCTTTTAGAAGGTTTTTTGATAGGAGCATGACTTAGCTTCTCTAGCTTTGATAAGTTTGTTGCCTTACTGCTTTATTGAATTTCCTGGGGGAAATCAATGGGCCGTCATGGCATCACGATTTGGAAATATCTCTCCTTATTTCCCTGGTGCAATTTGGCTGGGTTTTGTTTGGGGGGCACAAAAAGGGGCTTTGGAGTGGCCATATATGGCCCACGGATCATGGTTTGGCCACAGCTGACTCCCTTCCTTCCATTGTTGCTGAAGCCCCATCTGCAGGACTGAGCTTTAGGATCTGGAAGGTGAGATGGGACATAGGGTAGATTTCCAAATAACTCTTGCCATTAAGTGCCGGGCTTCTGCTGTTCTTCCTTTGCCATTCTGTTTCCAAGCCCTTGCTGGGCTGAAGTTGTTAAAGAAATGCTCTCTGGTCACCTGCTAAGGCATTCCGTGCGGTGTCCACCAGGCAGGATCTCTGACCTCGAATGCCATGGATGAGTACCCAGGGTTGCAATTCAAAGTTAAGATGGTCTTTGTGCCCATGTGCTGAAAGGGTAGTGCTTTGGTGGTGCGGCCCCAGTTGCCATCTTGACTTTTTTGATCCCACTACGGACACCCCTGTTGTAACCGTAGGTAGGAGACAAAAAGGCAGCTTAACAGGTCTGGTGGATAGTCTCTTTTGAAAGTTAGGAGCATATTTCTTTATTTTACTTACGAGTTTGTTAGATCTGCAGCCCACCTTTCCTTCAGCAGTTCAAGTCAAAAGACCTTGCGTTTTCTCCTCAGCTGGGCTCAGGCAGAGAAAGGGACTGGCTCAAAGACCCCCATGGCTGAGGGGGTTACACGAACCTGCCTTTCCTAGTACAGCCCCTTCCTCACTTTCCCACCCCCTTAGCTTTTCGACCGAGAGGGATGGACTGGCCCAGAACCATCCAGGGAACTTCCATGGCTGAGGGAAGACTCGAACTCGGGTCTTTGTGCTCCTGGTCCAGCATCTTCAACCCTGGACCAGCTTGGCTCTTGGGCTGAAAGACAGAGACCGGCCAAGAGTCCCCCAGGGACCCTTCATGGCTGAAGTTGAACTCAAACCTGGATCTCAACACTTGAGACCTTCGCCATTGGATCACACAAGCGTTCCAAGGAATTTAGTCTTCCTGCCTAAATGGTTGTATGTCTCTCTCTAATCTCAGTTTTTCCCTGCAACAACAACCTTGCAGGGTAGGATGGGCTAAGAGAGGGCGGTTGGCTGAAAGTCACCTGGGAAGTGTTTGTGGCGGCTCTCCCTGGTGCCTATTCAACATCATTTATTTATTTATTTGCTTTATTTATTGCATGTTGAGGCCACTCAACTCCAAAAGCATGACTTATAATTTTAAAAAGGATACTTTTATTTTTTTTAAAAAAGGGACATTATACCAGACTGGTGTTTCTCAACCTCAGCGACTTTAATATGTGTGGACTTCAACTCCCAGAATTCCCCAGCCAGCAACCTTGGGAACTTTAAGATACGTGGACTTCAACTCCCAAAATTCCCCAGCCAGCAACCTTGGGAACTTTAAGATACGTGGACTTCAATTCCCAGAATTCCCCAGCCAGCATGCTGGCTGGGGAATTCTGGGAGTTGAAGTCCACACATCTTAAAGTCGCTGAGGTTGAGAAACACTGCACTAGACTGTAATATATGCTATACCTTTACCCCAACCCAGAAGGGAGACAGAATCCCCTCCTTAGCTGCCCTGGGTGTCTACAGGTTGCGGTGAAAAAGTCAAGATGGCAGCCACGATGGTGCAATTAAAAATAATGTAGAAAAATAGAGGCAGGAGAAGAATTATTATTTTGTTTTAGAAATTGCAAGGTAGATTTCAGGACAGTATTAACTGCCAGAGCCAGCTGAGTGTGATCTGAAAGTCCTGCCACAATCCTGTAACCACTTGATCAGAGTATGGTCCCACCTTGCTTGATCACTCATGCGTGTGCTTTTTCTCACTGACACACATATGCTCCTCCACTGCATGAACCCCATTAAATATAAAGCGTTGAAACCATGCGCTGTTTCCAGCCATTACACTTGATTTGGGAAATGCTCTCGGAAGACTCTCTCCTTCAGGTCTTTTGCCAACCTCAAGCGGGGAGAGAACTATACTTCAGCTACAGACCAGAAAGAAAGAGAAAGGCGTTGGCAGCAAAAGATTTGCATGAAGTCTTGTGGACTGGGGACTGACCCCCAGAGCTTGGCCTTTATGCAGATGACTCCTGCTTGTTCCATTTATGACATCAAAAGTCAGGGACATCACCTGAGATGAGCTGCTGAGCAGGCCAAGCAAGAGCAGCTCAACCATCAGGGGACATCTATGGGGCAGACGGGAGATATCTGGGCTTGAAGATGTGAACGGGCAGTGCACCATCTCTACTGCTGAAGGCCATGTTGTGAATCCACCGATGCATAGCTAGGATCTGCCCAGGCTGGGAGCTGAGCCTTGCAGGAGTCTGTGGTTGTTCTTGGGCCTCATCCTTTATCCGTGATATGCTGGGACGGCAATGTTAATTGGCTCGCCACCCTTCACAGGACTCATCCTATCATGGACCATTAACTCTGGAAGTTGCGAACGTAATCTAGGAATGTGTGCAGCACTCTTCGGGGTTAGATCACAAGGCCACCAAAGGGTCATCTTCTCCCAGCCACCTGTTTCAGAGCGGCACTGCTTTTGACACGGGGGGCTGCATTTAAGCAGCATCTTGGTTACCAGAGGTGGCAGCCCTACCTGATCTTGAACGATCCCTTCAGGAGCAACGCAGGACTACACCCAGCTGAGTCTTTGATGGGACGCCACCAGGAAACTCCAGGGTTGAAGCTCTGGAAGCAGGAGAAAGCAACTGGAAAGACCACGATGCAAATCCACCTTGAATCAGGTCAGTTAAAGCCTTGGTAGCTGCGTCAGCCCCCCAGTGTGCTAAATTCGGTTTGTTTTAGTCTTGGTTAGTCTTTGGCAGCTGAGCCTGATGGGCAAACCCGTCCCTTGTGTTGAGCACGTGATATGGTGCTAGAGAATGACTGAATGTAAAAACTAAATGAAGAGCGATGCATGGATTCAGAGAGTACACAGGATTTCCTGTAGCGCTTCTTTGCAGTTCGGAGGCTCTGCATCCCTCTTAACCCCGGTTAAGACCAGATGTGGGTGGACTAATACAGTAATATCCTTTCTGACGTTTGCAGAGCTTGGAAAGTTGTATCTATGCTTTGAGGTTAATCATATGAGACTGTTCGAATATTGTTGGGAAGGGAAAGGGGAGGCTGCATTCTCTACATATCTGGGATGGATATTCCAAACTTTGAAGGGTCTGTCCTGAATTGCCAACTGCTGTTGATCACAATAACCAGGAATCGTGGGACTTCCAGTGGGGACATGGCAGACTGAACAGCTTTGTCCACGGGGTCAGCGGGCAGAACTGACAACGCGGCAGTTTTTTTGGGCTCAGGCAGGTTTTTCCTGAAGCCCAGGAGTGTTTTTCCGGAAAAAGGAAAACACCTGGAATTATCCCATCTGTCCTCTGGTTGGCTGCTTATAGCCAGCAGATCACAAACAGTGTTTGTGCTTGACTGGTAAGAGCAGCCGTCACCATTTCCAAGCCGCACTGTAGCCTTAAAGGGACACTAAGATCGGCCACCCCATTTCTAAATCATCCAATTTATATTTCTTTTAAGTACGAATACCCTGAGAGAGGCTTTCTACAGCAAGGAGAAGTGGGTTCTCTTGGTGCTTATCATTATTTTTAGGATTATTTTTTTTTAAAAAATCTTTTTAAGTTTTGGACCTTGTTTTCCATCCAAATATTAACAAGGATTGAGAATAAATAATTGTCTCCCTGTTATTATTTTTGTACTGAATTTGAAGATATTCGCATTTTCCTACACGTTGAATTGGCTGTTTTGAACTTTCAGTTTTCTGCTTCTACTTTCCCTGGGGAACTGTCTGCATATCTCACTTTCGCTTGTGTAAACACATTCTGGAATTCTTTCATATCTTTGACTTTCGCTGGTTAAGCTCCTGGGGGGTGCCATAATCTACTGCATGAGACATGGAGGATTTTAAACAGACTTTCTCTGACTTCCACCAAGATTTTAAGCAGATTCTTTCTGATTCCTACCAAGTTTTTATGCAAGGCATTCAGGACATTGTGGAAAATATGAGGTCTAAAATGTGTCATCTGGTTGGGGATGTTGTGGATGAAACTGAGGAATTTAACACTGACAGAAATGTTTGTTCTAAGAGTGAGAAATGTTGAAATGCTGGATGAAGATTGGATAGCCGAGTTGAAGAAATTTAAGGGAGAGATCGAGTTGCAAGCCACAAGTGAAATTGATCTTCTGATGGAATGCCATGGAAAAGAAGGGGTTATTATGCATGGGAGGTCTCCTGAAGAGAAGTCGGAGTTTTTGAGGGGGGCAGTTGGGCTGTTCGATTTCTTTAAGAAAAAGACTTTGTACGTATTCTGGGGATATGTAAATGCTCTGGTTTATTTTGAAGTGGGATAAGGGTTTAAGAATATTTATCCGGATTGCTTTTAGAGTTTGGCTGATTTCATTTATCTTTAACGATTTGGATTAAGATTAGGATTATTAAGGTAGAATAAAAAATAATAATAAATATTTGGTTTTGGGTTTAATATGATTAACATTATTAAAATTGTTGTATTATCAAGTACAATGGCAGACAATTTATATGTTTTTAGTTTGATCTTTATTATAGTAGATAGGAATGTATAGAATAGTAGTAGGAAGGAAATAATTAAATAAATGTTATCTTTGTGAGGGGGAGTTGATTAGGAGATCTATCTATCTATCTATCTATCTACCTACCTACCTACCTACCTACCTACCTACCTACCTACCTATCTATCTATCATCTTTTAATATAAGGGGAGGGAGCAACTGCATTTAGTGATTTTTATAATGTGCCAATGGAATGATTTATAGAAATAATGTGATTTTGGTTTAATATAGAGCAAGGGATTGATTATGGAAAATTGTTGTATATCCTTGCTGCTAAAATTAGGAAGTCACCTCTTTTTGTAATTTTGAAAATTTTCTCTTGTGTTTCTACACTTTTTAAGTTTTTTCTTTTTTTTTCTTTGTAGTTTTTTGTTTTCCTGTAGCTTTTATCTTTGCTTAAACTTAATATACTTCTTACTGAAATTTTTTTGACAATAACCAGAAATTGTGAGAGTTCTCATTTCCGAGGGTTCAGAAGGAGATGTATAGCTAAGGACTGGCATGGGGTCTCTTTACCAAACCAAGTGTTCCATGTCTTAGACTCACCCATTCAATATCTGTTTCCTAAGTGAGGAATTTTGCACTTGCCCCATTATACCTTTTGCAGAAACTCTTGTGTTGCCAGCTAATTTAGAATTTGCAGGATGGATACCAAAGCTGGAGGACCCTAAAGGAGATACCAGGTCTGAAATAAACTGGATCACGTTTACTACAATCTGTCCCCACTAATTACTTACAGTGCCAGGGGTCCTTTCCCAATCTACCATGGTCAGCCTGAGCGGTGGGGGTGGTCTCCAGAATTCACAATGGGTTGCTTTCATTGGGCACGTTTTATAACCCCTCAACCTCTCTCTTCCCCTCCACCCTGGAGTTGCTTAGTTTAGGCATCAGCAAGGGAAGGTTCCAGATTAATGAGGATTAAGTGTCCAGATATTGGCTGCCTGCTAAGACAGAGAAGGGAAATAATTATCTAACTGCGGTTAGAGCAGGACGTTTGTTATCTCGCAGCTCCTGAGAGTAAATAGGAAGAGCTGGTTTGCTTAAGCAGCCTGTCTTCCAATGTGCTATTTGAAAAATGTGGGTCAATCACAAGATGTACTTCTTATTCTGTTCCTGTCTGTTTTTCTACCATATCAACATGATTTTGAATTTAACTTCTGTCTTCTAGAGCATTAGCTATCACACCCAATTCTGGATCACCTGCAAATGTGATAACCATTTCCTCTGTCTCTTCTTCGAAACTATTAGTGAAAATATTGAAGAATATTTGAAGAATCAAGGATCCAGGAATGATTCCTTTAGTATCCCATTCAGTAGCTTTCTCCAGCTTGATGAGGGAATATTGATGAGCACTCTTGGGGTATGATTCTTGAGCCAGCTATGAAGGGACTTAATTGTCCTACCATCCAGCCCACACTTAACTATCTTGTTAATCAGCATATCATGAGATACATTGTCATGCTTTGCTGATGTCAAGATATAATATGTCTACTGCATTCCCACAATCTATTAAGATTTTGCAATAAAAAAGATAAGATTAGTCTGGCAAGATTTGTTCTTGAGAAGTCCATGGTGGTAATTATTACGTTTTTTTCAGACAGCTTACAGATAGGCTTCTTTATGATCTAGGCTAGAATTTTACTTTGTTTTAGTGTCAAACTGGCTGTTCTGGAATTCACTGGATCTTTCTTCCTGGCATTCCTTTGCCTTTTTCATAATAATGCGAACATTTGCTGCCCCTGGTCATCTACTACTTCATCTGTTCTCCAGAATTACTCAAAGATAAGAGTGTGGCTAGGTCATCCCTCAGTATCCTGGGATGTAGTTTATCTGGTTTTGGAGATTTAATTCAGTATTATCAGCCCACTAAGTAGACTAGACCAGGCGATCAACTCCACAGGAAGGCTAAAACTACTTTTATTGAGATTGGCTTTGGTCACAGCATCTTGCAAGTCTAATTGTGCTGTTCCTCCTCCCCCCTCTTATACTCCAGTGAATCAGGGAGGTGTCTGCCTGAGCCACTTAAAAAAATGCTTTGGCCCCTTTTGCATTGGTAACAGTTCCTGCATATTTCTGTCCAGGTCGTCTCCCTTACTCTCTGTGAGTATACAGAGGTGGTCCCGGGCCATGTTTCTATCAGTCTCAGGATCCTGTCTCTTCATCTTATGATCCACGGTTTCCTGGTGGGACACACCCTTTCAGAATATCTGAGGATATAGTCAAAGAAGTAAAAATGGTGGGCACAACAAGGCAATCAAAGTTTGGTTGTTTTTAATGTGCAACATGCATGAAAACCAGGTGAAGCTTCAATTGCCCCATCACAGTCGCCATCTTGACTTTTTGACCATGCCTTCTGGATAGTCATGCATACTCTTCGTTGGAGAAGACTGAAGAAGGGGCTGCAGAACAGTTTCTTTTCCTTTGATCATATCTAAAGACCCCCTTTCATCCTTTACCCTCACTCGAGCTTCCCTTCCCAGATAGCAGCTCTGCAGTTCGGGGCTACCAGCCAGTAGTCATCCTCTGTGACTTGGCTTCATGTCCGTTTCCTCCGTCTCCTTTCTTCGTTTTCAGATCTTCACTAATCGTTGGCTTCTTTTCCTGTCCTCCATTCTCTTCTGGTTGGCAATGGAGCATGTGAAATGTGCTCCAGTCCATCTGGAAGCCAGTCTTTAGCAGGGTAAAGAAAGTGCCCATACATACATGCATACATATACATATACATATCTCCAAGCACAGCCCAGGTCAAGTGCATAAATGGAAGCTACCAAGACAGGGTCCAACCCAGTCCTGGAGACCCCTGATCAGATGTATCACTTATTGGGCTTTTGATCCCCCACAGGTGTCCCCACGATGCTCCTGCAGCCATCCCAGAAGCCGCAGCACATCCAAGGAGCTGGCGATGCCCTGGTCCAACCAGATGTGGCTCCCAAATTGGAGCGCCTGCTGAACATTCTTTTGCTCTTCGCCACTCTCCATTTCCTTCTCCAGACGGCCCTCTATTTCTCCTGCCTCTTCTTCATCCTTCCCATGAGTGTTGCCATCTCCAACGTGATCTCTGGGTAAGTTGGAAGCCAAGCAGACCCAAGGGGATGCAGATGGAACCACTGTTGTGTGGGGGTGTCCACAGGGTGTGGTCAAGGAAGTCAAGGTGTTGGCTGTGATGGTGCAATGGAAGCTCCACCTGTTTTTTATGTGCAACGCGCATAAAGAGCTTTGATTGCACCATCAGGTCTGCCCTCTTTTTTGACCAAAGGCCAGTGCCAACTTGGTGCAGAATTGCACTGGCAGTGTCCAAACAAGTGGGCCCATCCAATCCAGAAGGTCTATCTCAGAGACAGACAATGGCATGCAGGTCTTCACATCATCCTGAAATTTAATGGAGGTTAAGTAACAACTTGGCTGTGAAGTTACCGGCCAGTTTACACACATCCACACAGATTAGAACTTTAAATACATACTTTCAAGATACATAAATGTTCTTTGAAAGAAAGCCTGCGAAGAAATATTAACGAGACATCCTGGACCTTCCAGAGACGAAGCAATATAGGTGTATGTATGTATGTGTATATATACCACCACCCCTTCCAGAGGAATATAGGTATTTTTGGCTAATGTATGGGGCAAACAATTTACTATCCTGAAAAATCTCTGGTAGAGTTCTTTGAAATCCAAGTTTCACACCTTTAGAACAAGTGGGGCAATTGTGGGTACCAAGCAGGATCATATTAATGGCACCTTATAAAATCCAGGCAGCTGGAACTGGTGGGTAAACCAACAAATTTTATGGGGGTCCAATTTATGGCTGCCCCTCTCTACCATACCTTCGACTGAAAAAAGATCTAGAAATCTAGAAGTCACTGCAATGGCCCTATAAATGTTTGGAAAGTGAAAAAAAATGGGTGAGCTTTTTGCACTGTCCGCAAAATAAATAAGAAACTGTTCCCCCTGTTCATTAGAAAACACTTCCTGTAGAAATCTAGTAATGGGTTGGCCATGGGATATATATATCAAAATTAGCTTTTATTTGTTCAGCAGGTTGCAAATTCCTATCTTTTCAAAAAACATAATCTTAAACGGGGAAGGCGGATTTTATTTTCCCAATTCTGTAGAATATATATGTCTCTTCAGCTATCCAGAGAGCCCTCCCAAGGCAGCCTACATGGACTGTTAAAATGGTAAAGCAAATGTTACGAAGATCCATCTGCAAAGATGAAAACAGCCACGAAGCAGTTCTAAGCCATCTGAAAACCAAGTCACTGCACTTGGAAATGAAAGCAGATGAGAGCAAATAAGAAAATCCACCATAGCTACAGTAATCCACCGCTATGGTGTCATACCTATTTCTTTGGAAAATGATTTGTTTACTTACAATTTACATTTCTAGGGCCACCCGCTCATCAGCAATGCTTGTTGGCTAACGAGGATTAAAAACAGAACTGTACATTCAGATCTTGAAGAAAAGGCAGTCCTTGCACAGAAGTACAAATCCATAAATGTAAATGCAACATGCACATCTTTGACAGTAAATGTACAGCCTGTTTTAGCCCCGCTTTTGGGGAAACAGCCTGGTCTTCAGAGATGTCCTGAAGATCAGCAGGTCAAGGTTGTCTAAACTTCAGGAGAGAGGAGAAGGCAAGTGCCGTGACCGAAAAGGCATGTTCCTGGCCTCATAAGATGCCACTGTTTGAGAGATGGGACCAGAAGCATGTCAACCCTGTCAGATCTTAGGGATAGGCAGAATCATCCTTAAAACCTCCTGGCCTTATGCCTGATGTTCCAAAGATAGAGATCTACTGCAGGAAAAATCTCATAGCACCCACCAGTCCGGGCAGATATGTAAAAGTGCATGGTCCCAAACCATTAATCTTAAAGATCAACAGCCACATTTAAGTGGAATCTGAAGAACAATATCTAGCCAATGCTGCTGATCCAATACAACTGTTGGAGATTTGGCTGTCATGATCCTCTGCATGGTGGCCTCTTGTGCTTGCTGGAATATCCAGGCTGTTTTAAAAGTTAGCGTCCTGCAGGTCACCTTATAGCGGTCTAGAGGCATTCGGAGTACATCTAACAGAAGCAACGTCTTTTTTGTATCTGTCTTCTGATGTCAAAAAAAGAAAAGCAGTCAGGAGAAATCCCTGCACTGTAAACGTGGTCTTTCGGAAGGAGTGTACAGTAACTGTATCAGAACTTGTTAAAGCTTTCCCATGCAAATTGTCCGGTGCCCCAACCCAGGCTTGTGCTCTCATCTACGTTAACATCCTGATTTTTTAGCTTTCATCTGTCTCAGATCCTTTTCCAGAAGTTGTCCCTACAAACTCTTCCGCACCAGTGGTAAGAAAGAGATCATGCAATCCTAAGCCTGGAATGACCCACGGAGGCCTTCCAGTCCAACCCCTTCCCCAGGGTGGAAATTCTCAGACCATCCCAAACCAACATGTTACATGCCCCTTTTCCCATTTTTCCTTCTTGTTTTTCAGCTTCTCTTTATCCAACCATGCTTGTTTCATCAGCTGCCTCCAATTTTCTTTTTCTTCTGTACTATTATGTCTGAGCCTTAATTATTCCATTTTTCAGAATTTCCCAGCTCTCCCGAACTGTTTCTCCCTTCAGGATTTCCATCCATGGAATCCTTTCTACTTTTTCTCTTAGCTTGTTGAATCCTTTGTTCTTTCTTGGGCCATGACCTTCAGCTGGAAATATGGACAAAAACGCTACCTGTGCTCCAAACAATTTTGCCTTCCCTCCTAGCTCCTCGTAGTCCTTCAGTATTTGTTCTAGGATCTTTCAAGAATTTGTTCATTTGTTCCAACATGAAACAGAAGAAAGGGGGAGTGGTTGGTAGGCTTGGCTAGTGAGGTCAGCCTCTCTTTGCACCTGGATCTTGCACCTGGGAGACAACAGGCTTCTGTTGACACCACGTCTGGCCTGCAGACTGCCAACTCCATTCCTCTCCAAAGCGAGTCATCCATTGCCACCCCAGTGGAAATCTGTGGAAATCTTTCTCCGGAAATCTGAGAGTCATCCTCCAGGGGGAGGACCTGAAATTGATTGTGCAAGTCCAAACTGATTGTGCGAGTCCAGTGACAGGAACTTGTCTCTTGATCCTCTCCTTCCTCTGAGTTACATGCTGCCAACTCTCCTCCTCCAGGGCTCTTGTTTTTATTATAAAGGTCTCTTTCTTCCTGCCTTCTTTTTAGAAACATCTTTTTGCCTGGTCCAGAACCCCCTAAGGAGTCTCAAGGTCACCATACATACCTCTAGACCTTCTACTTTCTCCTCTAGCAATGCAATAAGCTTGCACTTGGTACAGTTGAAGTCCTCTTCAGCAGGAATATAAATATAACACATAACATAACCCATCCCTTTGCACTTTCCCTTGTCTGTGCTCTCCTGGAAAAAAACCAGAAGAAAAAACAAAAATGATTTTAAAAGGGAAAAACTAATAAATTGGTTAAGTTTTGCATACAGATAAATATGTGGGTTACTAGCTTGAGCTGATCAGATGAAGTCAAACTTCTCTGCCGATCACAGTGACCTTCTGCTTATTTCCCAGAATGCTCCAGGAGTATGCAGATTATCCCAATGAGACCTAGAGCTGAGTGTCATCCCCAAAATTCTGACACTTCAGCTAAACTTAAGGTAGTTATATGTAGGTAAGCATGGGGAACAAGAGAGCACCCTGAGGGCCCCAAAAGCACCGAGCTTCTTCTGCATTTATTCCTTCATACAGTATCAGGAGATTCTATAATATGTTGCCTCCTGGTTCCATCCCTGAAGGTTCAGACAAGAAGGAAAATATGAGTAACAATGTAGGAGATGAAAGGAAAACCTCGGTGAGGGCCAGGAGAGGGAGAACCAACAAGAACAAAGTTCGTTCATTCCCCCTGACTTAAAACTGATTTGGTTTGAAACCAGACCGAAAGCAAGACTGGATGGTCTTTTTTAGAATTGCAGCTGAAGCCCACTGCTTCTCTCTGCCCCCAGTCCATCCCGTTTTACTCAGTTGGGTCATTAAAACTCAACAACTCAAGACAACAAGCATCTTGGTGCTCTACGATAGCCTTCCTTAGCTTGGTGACCTCCAGATAGTGTTGGCTACAAGACCCAGAATTCCTTGCTCGTATGGCCGAAGTAGGTCTTGCCTGAGAATTCTGGGAACTGGACTCCCAATACATCTGGAGAAAGCTATGGCCTGCCTTCCTCAAGGCCACCCTATAGCATGAGCACAGGAGTTTTGACTTCCTAGAGGCTTTGTCAATCCTGTTCTCCAGCCCTGTTTCTCCTGGCAGCCATGTCATCGAGCAATAAAACATGGAAGCTTGTCTGCCCTTGCCATTCCCTTTGGAAAGGATTAAAATGTTTATTTTTGCTTTTAATTTCCAGTGATGTAGACCTGCATGCCTAGAGAGACTCTTGGGTCAGGAAAAACAATGGCGTGATTTCTGCAAGCCCCTTTTTGCTTCTCGTCTCATAGGTACCCAACATCCAGAGTTGGCCATCAGAAGAACAGTAGACCTCTGTCTGAAAGCTAATCATTTGCACGATGTCCTTTAATTTTTTTTAGTTTGCAAGCTCCACGCAATTTCTCGCTTCCATTCTAGGGCAAACATCATCATGGCTACCACTTCTTCTGAGCATCTGCAAGTGGGGCATCATGTGGGTCATGGGGCTGGAGAGAATGCTCAGCGAACAGCATTTCTCCCTTATATCCAGAGGATTGAGGACATCCTGATTTCTATGGCAATTGCTTACTTCCTAGTCCGTGCTGGGCTCATCTTCTGCAACCTCATCTTCATCCTGCCCCTGATTTTCTTCCTTAAGGATCTCAGTTGTTCCTGAGAAGCAACCATGAATAAAGGGAAGAGTCTGGGAATGTTTAGCAGGTATTATGGCCTCTCTGTTTGGCACATCACAGGGCAACTGGACTTTAGCACTGTGGGGGTTAAAAGAGAACTAGAAAGCGGTTAGGACAACAGCTCCTTAGAGACTGTAATTATGCATAGTTATGCATAGTTACACTAGTTACACGTAGTTACATACATAATTTAGACCAGTGTTTCTCAACCTTGGCAACTTTAAGACATGTGGACTTCAACTCCCAGAATTCCTCAGCCAGCATGGAGTTGAAGTCCACATGTCTTAAAGTTGCCAAGGTTGAGAAACACTGCTTTTGACTGTGGTTATGTTGCACAGTGCATTCCATTCAGTGCATTCCAAAATGGAGCAGGACAGTTTTGTATCACAAAATGGTTCTTCCTGAAATGCTACACTCCCACAGCACCCCCCCCCAAGCCCCTCCTCCTAGCATCGTGATAATGCCTCAGAAGGACAGGCTTGCTCAACTGAGTTTAGGATTCTCTTCCACAAACTGTCCAGATGCTGGATCAGTCCAGCATTCTGTCTTCACTGTGATGGATCAGATGCCTTCAGAAAAGAAGACACCAGCACTGAACTGTTCTCCGGCTATCCGTCTCCCAGCAACCGAGGGAGAAGACTGAAGGTAATGGACAACCTTCATGACTAACAGCCACTGATGGATTTATCTCACCCCCTTTTTAAGCTGCCCAATCTCGTGATGCAAAGTTCCTCATGGACATACTATATGAGTGAGGTGGGTCGCCCCATGTTCTTCATTCAGAGCATATTGACACATACCAAGCATATTGACATACACAGAGTATTGACATCTTCAGTTCATGAGAAGTTCCACCTTGGCTGTTACATCAAGGGGTGGGGGGCAACATCAGGAAATGTTCAGGGTAGCTAATAGGTTAATTTCCCTGTAGCCACTAGAGATGAATCCCTCAGTCCTACAAGTGCTGGGTCACCTGCATGGCAAAACAACTGATGCACAAGTCAGCTTCCGGCAAGGAAGATCCACGAGCGATTGAAGACTTTAATAAAGACGCCGTTGAAATATGGAGTGCAGGACTTCAGAATGGTCCACTGCATTATTCATTCCATGTTGCCCAGGAAGTGTTTCTTCTTTGGACTGGGACTGCAAGGGGATGAAGCTCTGAGGCTGAATCACCCAAAGGCAGCTATTGGGCAATACTCGATCACCTCAGCCCTTCCCTGCAAACCAAAAACCCATTTCGGAGCTGTAAAGTTCATACGAGAATGTAATGTGGCAAGAAAGGTTGATGCAACCTGGACAGGACGTTTGGGGAGCAAGAATCTGTTTTTCTGTTTATGGTTGGGTTTTTCCTGGCAGCCACAGATGGGGCCTTTCATGTTCTTTGCAGAATTGCAATGGAAATCTTGTTTTGGGTACCCCTATTATCTCACACTGGGGAGCAGATTCAACAAACAGGTTAGGTTTCTAAGCCTGGAGAAAGTCCAGTGAAGGTAGGGCATTTTTGCAATCTGTTGCAACAAAGTCAGATGCATTTATTATGGCGTAAGTTTTTATGGATTGCAGTCCAGAAAAGAATACACAATCATAAATGTGTTCATCTTTAAAGATCCCCAACTCTGTGGTTCATTTTGCTAAAATGGCATATAGGAAACAATATATTGTTATGCTTTTGCACCTCACTTCCAAGGGGGTGGAATTTCAGTGGTGCTCCTGCTTACCCAGGATTCAATTTCTTCAGAAGTAAAGGTAAAGGTTTCCCTTGACATTAAGTCCAGTCGTGTCCGACTCTAGGGGGTGGTGCTCATCTCTGTTTCAAGGCTGAAGAGCCAGCGTTTGTCCATAGACACTTCCGTGGTCATGTGGCCGGCATGACTACACGGAACGCCGTTACCTGCCCGCCGAAGCGGTACCTATTAATCTACTCACATTTGCATGTTTTCGAACTGCTAGGTTGGCAGGTGCTTCAGAAAGGTGCTTCATAAATAGACGGATGATGTCTCTCTTCATGGACATGGGTAAGCTGAGCCTAACTTTTACAGCATCAATGCAGTGATGGATCCATGTTCCCCCTGAGATGAAGGGGAGCCAACAACATCACCAGGTTTTTTGGAAAGTCAGCCTGGCACCTTCCCTCTGCCCTCATGTCTACTGTCCTGCCTATCACCTTCAGCCCTGATCCCAATGACGGGATGCTGCTGCTGAAGGAACTCATCACTGCTTTCTTTGTTTTTACTCCTTCTCCAACCTGGTGTGCTCCAGGTTAGGGATGACAGCACCCAGGTACACCTCTGCACAAAGGGGAAGTGGGCAGCATCAGCCAAAGTCAAACCTATTCCTTGTTGGAATTATCAGGGATCAACTCAGCATTGTCTCATAAGCATAAGGGGGTCGCTCTAGCAAATCGCATCTCTATTGTGCTTGTGGGATGTCATGTGGGTCACCTGATTTTCCCTTCCTTCTTCTTCTTGAGTTTGGGGATTAACAGTCTCCATTACCTTGTGGGCAGACATGCAAGCAGGAGCTGCTGCAGGAATGCAGCCCTCCCCCAACCATCTTGCCCTTTAGAAAGTGTCTACAAAGAACCAGTGATAATTAAACACTTTCTGCTATGAATCTACTTGTTTCCAGATCTACTGAATAAAAGTATCTCTATTTTTCTTCATGCAACTACAGTGTGAAGACTGAATTTATTTCTGAACGTAATTAAGCTTAATGTGCAAGTTCCCTTTTTTCGTTCATGCTTCTACTGTGCAAGATTGCTGTTAGCTGCTTGGAGTTCTTTTATTAACCTTTAAAAACTCCATCATTCCTCTCCCAGATTGTCACAACCTCTCCTTGTGGGTACCACATATGACACTCCTCCGGGTATTCTTAAATCTGGTCTACTGCTGCAGCAGACTGAGGTGATAAGTTGACCATGCCATCTCATGGCTGAGTCTTCCCCAAACTGAAATCTTCACTATAAAGAAAAAACCAGCCCAGTCATATTTTTGAAATGGACAGCTATATAAATTTGTTAAATCCATCCATCCATCCATCCATCCATCCATCCATCCATCCATCCATCCTGTCTTCTGGGTCTTTGAGGAGTCAAAGGAGGTCCTCCCTCTACACTGTTGAAAGAAAGAGTACACTGTGCTCTACCAGCTCATTCCCACCTCTTGGATGGGTTGAGTAGAACAAGCCAAGGTACTGTCTGTGTGAGTGGAGGTGTCAGTGGCATGCAAGATTCCACTTGACTGGTCAGTGACCTCAGAGATGGGCAGCGGCATTGCTCTCTACTTCACAATGGAGCTTCTCAGGGAACTTGGGAAGTCTAAGATGGACCCACTGGTGACCAGCAAATCAGCTGGCGGGAGCTTTTGCTCCCACTGGCTTTCAGCTTCTTCAGTTTGCAGGTGAGATTTGGACTGGCTTGTTCAGAGGTCCAGAGCCTACAGTCAGAGGCTAAACTTTTAGGAATCTGAGCTCAGTGTTTGCTTTCAGTCAACTCTAGGCTATGGGTCAGCTCTTGGGATTCCAGGAGTGGCCAAATAAGGGATTGGGTTCACACAGCAGACTGAACCAGGACAGGTAAGGCTGTAGATGCTACATTCACACAGCATGGTAAGCTGGGCTAGATTTTGGATTTGTTTTCAATGGCTTAGTAGCTCTGTTTAGATACAACTCTTGATCTGGTTACTATAGTTATCTACATTCTAGGTATGTACAGTAAAGGTAATCCTCACTTAACGACCACAATTAGGACTGGAATTTTGGTTGCTAAGTGAAGCGGTCATTAAGTGAAACTGGCCTGATTTTATGACCTTTTTTGTGGCAGTTGTTAAGCAAATCACTGCAGTTGCAAGCAAATCACATGGTTGTTAAGTTAATCATGTGGTTCCCCATTGATTTTGCTTGCCAGGAGCCAGCCGGGAAGGTCGAAAATGGCGATCATGTGACCACGGGATGCTGCAACAGTCATAAATGTGAATCGGTTGCCAAGCACCCAAATCATGATCACGTAACTGTGGGGATGCTACAACGATCATAAGTGTGAGGAGTGTCAGTTTTTTCAGCACCATCGTAAGTCTGAACCGTCACTAAATGAATGATTGTTAAATGAGGACTACCTGTACATTGAATCATAAGCTAACCCTACAGTCTGGGTTCACCTGAGACACCAGTTCACCTTTACCCACATGTTGCCAAGGGTAACATTAACCAAGCTTAGCATGTTGTGCGAATGCGCCACTAGGTTTGAAACTGACCTCAGCAAACCCAGCCTATGTGGTGAGTTGAGGATTCACTGCGTTGGGTGAGCTCAGTTACCCAGCGGAGAACATTGTCTCTGTTTAAGCAGGGTGTGCATCCTCTCTCTCCGACTGGGGCCAAAGTGTGACCTCCTTAAAAAATCTGATCAAGGCAAAATCCCAGCTATGCAACGCTGGTGGAGTGGAGCTGGATCCTTGTCAAGGAAGTGGCAGGATTCTTTCGAACAAAGGGGACGGTTGCGTGGGATGTATAAGACCCCCAAGGCAACTTAAATGGGGAGGGTATTTTGTGACTCAACATGCTGTGCCTGTCTGCTGCTATCATGGCATGTTGCATAAACCAGGGTAAGTCATAGCAGGGTTTCTTTGTTGGAACCCAGAATATATGATTTGTCAAGTTTGGTCACTTTGAAAACCATACAAGGCTCAGTTTCCAGCAGGGGAGGTTAAAGAAAAAAGTCAAGATGGTGGCCGAGGCCATATGATTGAAGCCTCCGCATGTCAAAAGGGATGGGGCTTCAGTCATGTGCTTGCAGCAGCTGCCGTCTTGACTTTTATTTTACTTCCCCTGCAGACAACGCTGCCTCCCAATTACAAGCAGGGTTTCCCAACCTTGGCCACTTTAAGATGGGTGGACTTCAACTCCCAAAATTCCCCAGCCAACATGCATTAATATTTGTGGACTTCAATTCGTCATCATGCTGGCTGGGGAATTCTGGGAGTTGAAGTCCACCCATCTTAAAGTGGCCAAGGTTGAAAACCACTGCTCTAACCAACCAACAAGTCAGTCAGTCAGTCAATCCTGGCTCAGTCCAGACCATCTCTAACTGTGGTTACTGCTTTTAGGGCCATCTGCACAATTCACCAAATCGAGTGTCTGATCTTTTCCGGGGGAGCAGCTGCTTGGGGGCCAGCAATGGTACAGTCCTCCTTATGGGGATGGAAGAAGCAGTATGTGGGACATGTTAATGACAAGTTTTAACTTCTGCTTCCTGCTCTGGGCTACCTACTGTTTCCTGGGGAACGAGAGGTTCCATGAAGAACTCCTCGTCGGCTTTGGGATGAACCCCTTCACCTTCCCCTTCGTTGACTTGATCCGCATAAGTTCTCACCTTAGACTCCGCATCTACTACTTCTTTATCTCAGCTGTGCTTGCTGTTTTGTTTTCAGCCATCTTCTCCTTTTTCTAGGAGGTGAATACTTGCGATCTCGGGAGGCAGCTGGCTCCCAGTGTAGAAAAACAGTGCGACTGAGCCAAGCTCTGAATGTGCCCCAAGCACGGTAATAAAGTCACCTGAAACTTGCGTGGATCATCTCCCCCTTCCCCGTTTTAAATTTTATGTTTAAAAATGTTCAGATTACAAAAAGTCATGCCACCAGACCCAACCCCCCCCAAGATAAATGATATTTATCCTGCAAAGAAAAACAAAAACAACAAGAAAGCTAAATATAGTGATTAAAATACATTGGGGGGTGCGGGGGGAGGAAGAAAAAAGCTGGTCACCAGAAAAAGGACCTACTGCACATATAACTACAAAGAACCATATAAAATTAATTCAGTCGTTAAGACTATCATTAAATCTCAACCATACAGCATTTTATACTTTATTGATTAGTCTGCTTGACCATATCAAAACATCAACTGTAGTAAAATACAATAAGACAAAATGAGATTAAATATAATGGGATAAAATAGGCTAGAATGAGATAAAATAGATAAAATATAGTAAGATAGGGTATAAAATGTAAGGTAAAATAGTATACAATAAAAAGGAATAGAGAGGTATATAGTAAGATGAATATTAGACTCTAAGACGATACTGGTTTAGGTGAATTGTATGCAACCCCAGTGAGTTCTATAAAATGTATTCTCTGTGCGATGTCAAAGAATGGCAACGTTGACCTGATTTCTGCACAGAAGTAATATCACAGATCCCAAGTCCAGAGCAGAAGCTAACGATCCACTCTGCAGTCAGAACACGATTGTCTCTCTGCACACCTGGGTGGCAGAACGACACTCCGCAAAGAAGGCACGGTGACTTCACCCATCCCTGTGGGCATCCTGGATCCAATGGTACTAAAACTCTTACTGCCTCTGTCAGCCCCAGCTCAAAATCCACATCTATTATCATCTACTTCCAGGCCCAGAATAGCATCAGAGTACCAAATAAACAATATGTGAAATGATACATCCTACATGTTACAAAGGGTGTGGACAGGTGGGTGGGAGTCATTATAACAAACAGCTTGGGACGTTGATAATTCGCAGAGGGGCAGAACACAGGTCAAGCAAAGAAGCCAAGGCCATTTGCCTCAATGAGGGCATCGATTTAGGTACTGCTCTTGGGGAGATGGGGATGAGCAGGCCGGGTCCGCATGAACCTGTGCAACTACAAGGATTTTTGATTTTGAAGCTTCTAGTAAATTCAGAGGGCTATTAGGACATAAATTAAAACCAGAGAGACCCACCAAATCAGACACTGCCTTAGAATTTTGTAGCTCTTGATTTTTTATAGCAGCCGTGGGAGTGCCGGGAGATTGCTCTTTTTCAGGATTACCTTCACATCGTTGCTTAAAATTGGGCTTATCGTCCTGAATATTTCCTAGGGCAAAATTTATTAATGGCTTGGCTGCTTGGCAGGTTGTCATTAGGGCTTCTCTCAGAACATCTAATCTCTGAAGTATATCGGCCTGCCTTGACTCTGACAGAGCACCGAAGGAGTTGATCAGGCTTCCTTCTTCTAGTGAATCGTTTGCCAGCTGTGGGTTGTAGGGTGGGCTTGAACGTTTCTTTGGCAGAGGCTCTGCTGCTGAGAAGTCCTTGAAATTGTCTGGGAGAGTTTTACTATCGTATTTTAAAGCGCCGGTACCCTCTTGGCTGCGCTGAGCCACAAGTGACCTAACTTCTTCAAAGTGGAAAACACGAACTGTAAAGATTGAAAATGTACTCAAAAAAGGTTTCATTTTGAAGAGCATGCTGGGTACCACAGACTGTCCAAATGTCAGCAGGACTAGACTATAATTGCCTCGGGATGGAAGCCATTCTACCTTTTGTAAGCCCATAGATTTCCTTTCACAGCGTAAAAGCTGACTTAAGGACTGAATAATGGCTTTTTTTTATCCCCATCTGCTTCTGTTTGTTCTGTTGTTTAAGATTTGCAAAGTTATCTTATTAGTTTGTAGAAGACATTTTCTTTATGAATACTTTCCATCCTTCACTCCTTGCTCTGTGGAGCTGCTTATCTTTTCCTTCCCCCACTGGCACTCCCTCTCAAAGGTATGGATTTGGAGGCTGCATGTAAAGCACAGTCATTTAATTTGGTAGGGTAAATAATATGATTAGGCTGGCCCTCAGTAAATTAGGCTGACCCTCAGTGAAGGATTCTTTTAGGGAGTCAACTTTGTCCTTAATCATAGCAAGTCAAAAATTGAAAGAACAGTCTGTGCAGTTAGTAGGCTGTGCCTAGTTATAAAGTCCAGCGCATTTTGTTCTTTCCGGGATTTAGGGTCAGGATCCGTGTCTCCCTCCTGCGTAAATCGTTCAGCGGCTGAGCTAACAGCAACTGCCCGTGGAGAGGAAGCATCCTCTATCAGTGACGACGAGGAGAGGTCTAAAAGTTGCTGGTTTTCGACCTCAGCCTGCAAATCCCACTCAAGCGGGTCGCATCTGTCTGTTAGATAAAGCGGGGAAACGGTACTTACAGGGGAGACTTGCTTGCTTGTAATAAATCTATCAACCTTCTGCTGTTTTAATGGCTTGGCTGGCAGTTGTGTTGCAGATGGCGTTCTCTGTCACTTCTTCCGTTTTCCCATGTTGACCGTGGTAGTAGTTATGATTTAAGAGGCGTGAATGGAAGAGCCCATTACGGAGGCTACGGCTTGGTCGCCATCTGGGGGGCGGGCCTTAACCAGATAGCAACAGATTATATAATCTTCTAATTTTTAGATCGCAGAGGTTTTTTAAAAAAATAATGACAAACTCATATCCTGGATCTGTGCCTTAAAAATCAAGAGAACTATTTCTTCCCAACTGCATAAAATTATCCTTTTTGCCATACCCAAGGCTTGATAAACCCAGAACTCTTCCTGATATGACAAAGTTCATGGTTTAGGGAATAAAACCCTTTATTTAATTCTATTTATAATGCAGTGAAAAGAATATAGAAGCAAAATACATGTAATGATCAAGGAGTATGGGACTAGGCAGTAAACCCTACAGTATGTCTTTGCTTTGCATAATTCATAAGTTTAAACCATGCAGGATAAAAGTGATCTTCTGCATTACTGTCATATCTTCTGTTTTGGTCAACTTTTCTATCAGAGCTGTTTTCCAACATATTTCCTACCAAAAGAAAATATTCAAGTCCTTTCCTGTTTTTTTCCAATCTGGCCACTCTCCATCTGACTGCAACCAAGAAAAAAAATATCAGTGCTCTATGCTCTAAGGTATCAAATAATAATAATAATAATAATAATAATAATAATAATAATACCTGAACACCCTAATTTTACAAAAAACTACCCTGCTTGAAACTGCCTATATCCTTAGATGCTACCTTAATAATTCTTAGGTCCTTGGTTAGGACCTGAATTATTAAGTATTCACCAGTCTTTGACTGTGAATAATTGTAAATAATAATAATAATAATAATAATAATAATAATGATGATGATGATGATGCCAGCTTAGGGGTCTAATATAAAATTGCAGTCCAAAATGATTGAAAAACCTTCCAAAACCATTAAATGTGATAATATGTGCCCATTCCTTTACTTTTTCCCCAACATGTGGAACTTAACACTAGAATTTATGAAGTTGAGTTTTACTAGCATTAAATACCATCCATAAAATACACTCATTGGATTTTTCCTAATTTTGGCCAAATCACTTTCAATGGTTTTCTATGCCAATTTGATATCCATAACCTACAGAGGCAGGAATGGTCTTCTAACCCTTTTTAAGGTGGCCACTGGTGGCTCTAATTTAATTTGGCAACCTGGATAGAGCCAGATTTACAACGTCAACACCAAAACCCTGGGGATAAATTTAGAAACTTCTTCTGGTGCACAGCATCCGGTTGCTTTTGGGAAACCCATGATCAGGGCCAGAAGGCAGAAAAGCTTCCCCAAGGAAAATTATGTCAAGATTTATACTGCCTCTGGGTGTGGAGGCCCTTTCAGAATTTCATGCCTTTGAAGGATAGGGAAGGATGAGCTAAGAAAACGAGGTTGAGGAATTCAGGGTGAAGAAACGTTACCGAGGGAGGGGTGGGATTGTTTTGCACCGTTGTCCTCATGTTCAGAATAATCATCCCTTAAAACTCTATGATGGGCTTGAAAAAGAGGTCTGGATGTTTGTGGGAAAAAAATGGACGTACATGGAAAAACCAGGTTAGAGTTACAGTAAAATTCCAACTTAAAAAAACGGCACCGATAGGCCAAAAATTCCACCATATTAAAATCTACTTGGGCAGAACGTCTGCTTAGCCTCCCAAAGTCTGTCTGAATAAAAATGTATTTCCTTGCTGTTGGAACATCAGGTGAAATCGAGAGAGTTTTGTCTCCATTGGTTAAGAAGTACGGATGTTGAGACCTGCCTTCCCTCTGGCCAGGAACATCTCTTCCATGTGTTTGCATTTGTCCAATCCATTGCTTTTTCACATTGCACCCAAGCTCACCCAATTACGTAGACATTCCTACCTTCATCTGGTTTAGACCTGGCTCAAGCGCCACCTTCCTCGTTTGGATAGACCTCGTTTCCATTTCCCAGCCCTGCACAGGGCTATGATGCTACAAGAATATTTCACCCATAGAGTATTTTGGCACCTCCACTTCCCACCAGTTTATGAGCTGGCTCTTCTTCCTCAAAAATTAAAGCGGGGACTTACAGGACTGCAGGGGAAGTCACGTCCTGCTTCTTGGCTTGATATTGAACAGAATGGAAGGACTCCCTGGAAGGTTCCACCTTGACTCCCTGGAAGATCCACCGAACCACCTGGCAGTCACCAAATCACCTCTTACTGGAACAGTCCAGCTTTTCCCTTGAAAAAGAAACTTTCCATCTAACATCTGAGAACCAGAGGATCACTTGGCCGGAGGAGAAAGAATTACTTTATTCCCTTCTCCTTGGAGAACCTAGCCAAGAAGCTATCCAGATGGAGCTAGAAGTGATGGTGGCTTGACTTGTAGGGTTTAGTACGCCCAACTAGCTGGGTTTATGACATCAGTGGTTAAGCAGGAGTGCTGCTCCCAACAGACAGTCTCCTTTGGCTGGGAAGGGGAGCAGGAGACATCCCATTCATAAATGGGTCCAGAGTTCATGCATAAGGACGGGGACAGAGAAAACATCAAATGCTGAACTGACTTTAGGAAACAGGTACGGTTGGCTTTCCTCGGTCATACCATCCACATTTTATGGTTCTCGTTTTCCCCTGCAAGGTGGCTTTTTAGGGACCCTAAGAATATTTCACGTGAGCTCCACTGTGTTGAGCTTGGAGCAGAAGGATGCCTTAACTTCATGGCTGACGTTGAGCTTGGTGGTTTACACCTGTATTGAACTGGGTGATTTACAGTTGCCAGAAACGCTTGGCCATCTCCAGGAGATCTGCTTGTGAGGCACATCAACCATGTCACGCTTTTGTGGACCCAGCACGGGGTGCCAGGTGTCAGGGAGATAAAACTGGGAGCAGGTTTAAAAGCTCAAGCCTAGTCTTGTTTCCACATAATTAGACTGTTGGCTGGGCAGTAGGGTAAGTTAGGCTTGGTGTCCAGGGTTAAATCAGGGGAAAGGAGTGATTTCTAGGGCAGTGCTTCTCAACCTCAGCAACTTTAAGATGTGTGAACTTCAACTCCCAGAGTTCCACAGCCAGGGGAACTCTGGGAGTTGAAGTCCACACATCTTAAAGTTGCTGAGGTTGAGAAGCACTGTTCTGGGGGAATAATTGCCTGGCAAGAAAAGTTAACGAGGTGGTGTGACCTGGGCTTCAATTGCATGGTTTTGGCTACCATTTGGCTTTTTTGATCACCTCCCTGTGACATCCCTGAAATGGTCCAGAAGTTGACTTAAATGCACATTGTCTAAAATCCAAGCATCCACGAAGGCTAGAGATGTCTTGGAAAGCTGCATGGCGCCCATTTTGAAAGATACACACAACTAATAAGGAAACAGTAAAAAGGACCTTTCAAGAGATCAGTCAGAGAACAGGACAACCCATAAAGCAAGGTGGCAACTGAACAACAAAAGCGAGGCTGGCTGAGTTTGATGGGATTTGTAATCCAAGACATCAGGAAGGCTCATGCCGTAGTTTTGATTCGTGTCATACAAGCCTTGCACAATGATGTGGGAAAATGTGCTTTTAAGAAAGTCTATTCCATTTAAAGATCTGGTTCCTTCTTTACCCCAAACCAGCTTCTGCTTCTCTAAATGCTGGACCAGGGTTTACCCTAACAGCAGGTGTAGGAGACATCTTTTTGAAAATGAAGGCAGAGCAGAAAGCAGAATGAAAATCAAAGCCTCTCTCACGCCCAGCTCAACACAGGGCACTTTTCTTGGCCCCGGTGCAGAGGGGGTTGTAATGACCGCCTTCTGAAGGATTTCTTTTCTTTTCAGTCCCCCAGTCCAGCCAACAGTCCTGGGATTTCCATCCAAGCTCATGCTAGGTCTGACCCTGCTTAGCTTTCTCCAAGACCTGCCAAAGTTTGCTAGGTGCTAAGTCATTTTGCAAGTGGGGCCGAATCAAAAGATGGTCTCTGCTGGGTTCCTGAAAGCTGGAAATGTGAAGCCAACAGCAGACCTTGCAGAGAGGAGGCTCCCTTAGGTGGGTTTCCACCCACCTTCCAAATGGCCTTCAGCCCAGTGCCAGCACCACGCCTGGTGCCCCCTCCAGCAGTGCAGCTGGAGAAAGTATGCCCCGTTTCTGTTCCTCTCCAGGGGCATCGCCATGGATTGCCTGGAGCCACCACCACCAGCACCACCATTCTCCCCACTCCTGTCGTCTCCTGGTGGCACAGCTGCGACGGCACCCAGCGATGATGGTGGGCCTCTGGGGACCTTCCTCAGTGGCCTCAAGATGGTCCTGAGCATCACTGTGTTCCTGGGGATCTGTGCTTTCACGGCCTACGTGGCCTTGCTCTGCACCACCCTCTTGTTTGCTGCCCTCCAGGTCCTCTTCAACACCCTCATTCCATCGGCCCTGCTCATCTTTCAGTTCTTGCTTTCTGTCCTGCTTCTTCTCTTCTGCCTGCAGTGGATGAGTGAGGTTTTGGCCCAGCAGTTCCGCTGCAATGACCCTGTTTTGTGAGCCTTCGTTGAATACAGCACCTTGTAGGAGGGAGTGCTAGGCTGGATTTTGGATTTCTTTCTCCTGGGTGAGTTGGGAGGGGAGGAATGGGGGCTGTAAGCTTGGGCTCCATGTTGGTGACATCAGGAGGTGGTTACCTTCCTGTCAGCCTTTCCAGGTAAACCAGGCAGGAAACACAACCAGATGAGCTAATTCTACTTTATTGTAAAGCTGCATTAACAGGAACTTGCAAGTCTGAAAGTACAACTCTCCCTCCTGCCTCCTTTACAGCCCAAGAAACTAGAAATGGTCCCTTCTGAGCCTCTTGTCCTGGGGTTAATTTAATGAAATTAAAATGCCTCTGTAAATATCACGTCAGAGTAAAATGTTGGCAGAGTGCTAGAAAGCCTTTGGCCCAGGAGAGATCAGAAAAGTCACACACCAGGCATTTCTACAAAAATAAATTTATTTACAGAAAGCACAAAAACCTATTTACAGGCTTTGTGCATTCGCACACGCTCAGAGAGGAGAGATTTCTCTCAGCTGCATACTCTCTGCAAGCCTAAAGAGAAGGAACTAAGTAACAAGCAAACTGCCCTTGCTTCAGGCTATGCAACTATTAACACCTAAAAAGAGGACAATTAAATTCAACCTCTTCACCCAGCCAAAATGATTAGTTACCATAGCAACCTTAATCTGTAGCAGAAAACAATATACCAATACTCCCCTTTTTATGCTACAGAATGAGATGCAGACCAATTTGCTTTGTTAACTCTTTGTGTCTTGGTACAACAAGAGGTTTGGTTAAAATATCAGCAATCATGTCTTTTGATTCACAATATTTCAACACTATTTCTCCTTTGCTTATCATATCTTTGATATATTGATATCTAATATCGATATGTTTTGTCCTATTTTTGCAGGCTTCAGATTTTGCCATAGCAATGCAAGCTTGATTATCCTCATATACAGTTATAGGCTAGTTCACTTCCATGCCTATGTCTTTTAACACATGTTTAAACCATATAACCTCATTACAAGTTTGTGCTAGAGAATAAAACTCTGCTTCTGCAGTGGAAAGAGCAACAAGTGTTTGCTTTCTAGAATGCCAGCCTAAGCTTGACCCAGCAAATTGAATTAAAATCCCAGAAGTGGGTTTCCTGTCACTGACATCTGCTCCCCAGTCAGAATCGGCAAAAGCCTGCAATTTCTCTGTTCCAGAGGCATTTAGCTTCAGGCAATAATTCTTTGTTCCTTGCAAATACCTCATTAACCTCTTCAATGCTGCTTTTCAAGTAGATGTAGGCTTCTCTACCTGTCTACTTAAAATGGCCACAGAATTTGAGATATCTGGGTGAGAGTGATTTGCAATGTACAGTAAACTTCCAATTGCAGATCTATATTTCTCTGCCTCAGTTAATTGAGTTTCTCCTATATCTTTCTGAAAATCTGTTATCATCAGAGTAGAGACTGGTTTACAGTCTTGCATGTTAAAATCCTCTAGGAACTTTTGAATTTTACTACGTTGGCTGAACAGAAAGCTACCATCCTTCTCCCTGTGTATTTCCAAGCCTAGGTAATTTGTTACTGTTCCAAGGCCTTTTAATGTGAAATGGCTTTTCATGCAGGCTTCAAAATCAAGCCTTTGTTTTTCTGTTGATGTGAACAGCAGCAAATCATCAACATAAATGCATAGATACATACAGCCTTGTTTGTCTTTCTTCATATATACACATGGATCTGCTTTTCCTTTTTCAAAACCAAAATTCATCAGTTTTTCATCTAATTTTTGGTTCCTGGATCTAGCAACTTGTTTTAACCCATAGATTGACTTCTGCAGTTCACAGACTAGATTATCCCCTTTTTCATAGCCAGGGGGTTGCTGCATGTATAATTTGTGGTCTAAATCACCATAGAGAAATGCAGTTTGAATGTCATAGTGGTGAACTGACATTCCCTTCAGTGCAGCAATTTTTAACAGTAATCTAATTGATTCACCTTTAGTAACTGGTGCAAAAGTCTTGTCAAAGTCTAAATCTTTCCTTTGAGTGAACCCTTTTGCAACCAACCTTGCTTTATATTTTTGGATTTTGCCATCAGCATCCCTTTTCAGTTGGAAATCCCACCTACAACCTAGTCAGTGTTCATTGGGAGGTAGATTTACCAGTTTCCATGTTTTATTTTCTTTCAAGGATGCTAACTCCTGTTGCATGGCAGAATGCCAATTTTGTGCAATCTCAGGTGGTAAAGCATTCACTTGTTCTAAAGACTCAGGTTCTGTGAATATGTGAAAAGCCTTTACTGTTTCAGCCTGAAAACGTGATGGAGGAACGCCTTTATTACTTCTCTGAGATCTGTGAGGTAATACAGGGCTTAAATTTTTGACTCCTATCACTTTCCTGAGAAGCATCTGTCTCATCAGACAGATCTTCAGTTTGCTTTTCTGGTTTAATGTCCTCATCAGGCAAAAGATCACTATCAGCAAGTCCTTGCTGTTCTGTTGTGGTTAAATCAACTGGAGAGCTAGAATTTAATTTCCCCCAGTTTTGTTCAGCAAAAGAAGCGCTTTTGCTAATTATCAATTTCTCTCCCACTACGAACCTGTAGCTCCTCTGGCTTTGTTCATAGCCAACATTTTTCTTAAATGTTATGACATACCCTGTTGCAGCCAATTGTGCCACAGATAAAAGGTTTGATTGTAAATTTGGCACATACAACACACCTTTTACAGTTTCTCCCAAGCAGGATGAATACAAGTCACCTTGTCCCATAAGTTTGGTCACAGACCCATCAGCCAAAGATACACTTTGTCTTTCAGTTTTAGACAGTGACACAAAACAGCTTTTACAATTACATAAATGACAATTGGCCCCAGAATCTAACACCCATACATCAGAATTACCCTTCTCAGCAACCTGTGCAATTTGGGTTGTCTGAAGAGCCTTCTTCTGTGTTGCCCTTGTGTTCTTCTTCTCTGTCTTTCTACTCTTGGGTCTCAAGGCACAGTCTTTCTGCAAATGTCCACCTGAACCACAAGTGAAGCATCGCTGGCTGGCTAGTGCTGTGGCCTCAGCTTCCTTTCCCTTCTTTTCCCTTGTTTTCTGGTATTGCGGCTTTCCAGAAGAGATGGGGGGGATCTTTCCTCTCTCTTCTCCCATTCAGCGAGTAAGCGCTGTATAACATACGATGGGGTGAGGTCTGCTTCAGGCATAGCCTCCAGGGTACAAATCAGTGTGTCCCACATTTCATTCAGTGAGGACAGGAGGATGTAGGATTTTGTGAGAGGTGTAAATTCCATTCCTCTCTCCTGCAACTCAACAAACAGCTGCTGAATATGATGCAGGTGCTCAGGAAGGCTATCTCCTTCTGCAAGGTAGGCTTTGTACAGCTTTTTTGTCAGGGTACCTTTACTCCCTGCTGTTGCCTTTACATACAAGTCTCTCAAAGCGTCCCAAAGTTGCTTTGCAGACTGCATGCCTCGCACGTGGACTAGCTGATTGTCCTCAACTCCCAGGATAATGGTGGCTCTAGCCCGCTCATCCTGTCTCAGCGATTCAGCACTGGGATTTTGTGGGGTTTGCTCACCAATTGGCAGCCAAAGATTCTCTCTGCGAAGATACATCTCCATCTTCAGGGCCCAATTCAAATAGTTGGTCTCTGATAGGCGCTCCAGAGGCATTGCTGAGGGCTGGGAGGTAGCCATGGCTTCTTCCTTCTTTTGCAAGTCACCTCAGCTGGCTTCTTTGTCCTGTAGACCGGCAGTTGCTGGAAAATCTCCAGGTGGCTCCAAAGAAAATCTTCACAGGTCTTTGCTTTTGTTGTTTATTCGTTTAGTCGCTTCCGACTCTTCGTGACTTCATGGACCAGCCCACGCCAGAGCTTCCTGTCGGTCGTCAACACCCCCAGCTCCCCCAGGGACGAGTCCGTCACCTCTAGAATATCATCCATCCATCTTGCCCTTGGTCGGCCCCTCTTCCTTTTGCCTTCCACTCTCCCTAGCATCAGCATCTTCTCCAGGGTGTCCTGTCTTCTCATGATGTGGCCAAAGTATTTCAGTTTTGCCTTTAATATCATTCCCTCAAGTGAGCAGTCTGGCTTTATTTCCTGGAGGATGGACTGGTTGGATCTTCTTGCAGTCCAAGGCACTCTCAGAATTTTCCTCCAGCACCACAGTTCAAAAGCATCGATCTTCCTTCGCTCAGCCTTCCTTATGGTCCAGCTCTCGCATCCATATGTTACTACAGGGAACACCATTGCTTTAACTATGCGGGTCTTTGTTGTCAGTGTGATGTCTCTGCTCTTAACTATTTTATCGAGATTTGTCATTGCTCTTCTTCCAAGGATTAAGCGTCTTCTGATTTCCTGACTGCAGTCAGCATCTGCAGTAATCTTTGCACCTAGGAATACAAAGTCTTTCACTGCCTCTACATTTTCTCCCTCTATTTGCCAGTTATCAATCAAGCTGGTTGCCATAATCTTGGTTTTTTTGAGGTTTAGCTGCAAACCAGCTTTTGCACTTTCTTCTTTCACCTTCATCATAAGGCTCCTCAGTTCCTCTTCACTTTCAGCCATCAAAGTGGTATCATCTGCATATCTGAGATTGTTAATGTTTCTTCCAGAGATTTTAACTCCAGCCTTGGATTCCTCAAGGCCAGCTTGTCGCATGATGTGTTCTGCATACAAGTTGAATAGGTAGGGTGAGAGTATACAGCCCTGCCGTACTCCTTTCCCAATCTTAAACCACTCCGTTGTTCCGTGGTCTGTTCTTACTGTTGCTACTTGGTCGTTATACAGATTCTTCAGGAGGCATACAAGATGACTTGGTATCCCCATACCACTAAGAACTTGCCACAATTTGTTATGGTCCACACAGTCAAAGGCTTTAGAATAGTCAATAAAACAGAAATAGATGTTTTTCTGAAACTCCCTGGCTTTTTCCATTATCCAGCGGATATTGGCAATTTGGTCTCTAGTTCCTCTGCCTTTTCTAAACCCAGCTTGTACATCTGGCAATTCTCGCTCCATGAACTGCTGAAGTCTACCTTGCAGGATCTTGAGCATTACCTTACTGGCATGTGAAATGAGTGCCACTGTTCGATAGTTTGAACATTCTTTAGTGTTTCCCTTTTTTGGTATGGGGATATAAGTTGATTTTTTCCAGTCTGATGGCCATTCTTGTGTTTTCCAAATTTGCTGGCATATAGCATGCATTACCTTGACAGCATCATCTTGCAAGATTTTGAACAGTTCAGCTGGGATGCCGTCGTCTCCTGTTGCCTTGTTATTAGCAATGCTTCTTAAGGCCCACTCAACCTCATTCTTCAGGATGTCTGGCTCTAGCTCACCGACCACACTGTCAAAGCTATCCCCGATATTGTTATCCTTCCTATACAGGTCTTCTGTATATTCTTGCCACCTTTTCTTGATCTCTTCTTCTTCTGTTAGGTCCTTGCCATCTTTGTTTTTGATCATACCCATTTTGGCCTGGAATTTACCTCCAATGTTTCTAATTTTCTGGAAGAGGTCTCTTGTCCTTCCTATTCTATTGTCTTCTTCCACTTCCGCGCATTGCTTGTTTAAAAATAATTCCTTATCTCTTCTGGCTAACCTCTGGAATTTTGCATTTAATTGGGCGTATCTCCCCCTATCACTGTTGCCTTTTGCTTTCCTTCTTTCTTGGGCTACTTCTAGTGTCTCAGCAGACAGCCATTTTGCCTTCTTGGTTTTCTCTTTCTTTGGGATGTATTTTGTTGCCGCCTCCTGAACAATGCTGCCAACTTCTGTCCAGAGTTCTTCCGGGACCCTATCTACTAAGTCCAGTCCCTTAAATCTATTCTTCACCTCCACTGCATATTCCTTAAGAATATTAGTGAGCTCATATCTAGCTGATCTGTGGGTCTTCCCTAATCTCTTTAGTCTGATCCTAAATTGTGCAAGAAGAAGTTCGTGATCTGAACTACAGTCAGCTCCAGGCCTTGTTTTTACCGACTGTACAGATGTCCGCCACCTTTGGCTGCAAAGGATGTAATCAATCTGATTTCGGTGTTGTCCATCTGGTGAAGTCCATGTATAAAGCCGTCTCTTAGGTTGTTGGAAGAGAGTGTTTGTTATGCAGAGTGAATTGTCTTGGCAAAATTCTATCAGCCTGTGTCCTGCTTCGTTTTGTTCTCCCAGGCCATACTTACCTGTAATTCGAGGTGTCATTTGACTGCCCACCTTAGCATTCCAGTCTCCTGTGATGAAAATAACATCTCTTTTAGGCGTGTTGTCCAGTAGGTGCTGCAGATCCTCATAGAACTGCTCTACTTCAGCTTCTTCAGCATTTGTGGTTGGGGCGTATATTTGGATCACTGTGATGTTAGATGGCTTGCCCTGAATTCGAATTGAGATCATTCTGTCGTTTTTTGGGTTGTATCCAAGCACTGCTTTCGCCACTTTACTATTAATTATGAAGGCTACTCCATTTCTTCTGTGGTCCTCTTGTCCGCAGTAGTAGATCTGGTGGTCATTTGATGTGAAGTGGCCCATTCCAGTCCATTTCAGTTCACTGACGCCCAGAATGTCTATCTTTAATCTTGACATCTCACCAATAACCACATCCAATTTGCCCTGGCTCATAGATCTTACATTCCGATGGTGTGTTGATCTCTGGGGTTTTACTGGGCTTACTGGGTTTACTGGGCTGCTTACTGGGCCCATAACCTGTTGGCAGAGTGCTAGAAAGCCTTTGGCCCAGGAGAGATCAGAAAAGTCACACACCAGGCATTTCTACAAAAATAAATTTATTTACAGAAAGCACAAAAACCTATTTACAGGCTTTGTACATTCGCACACGCTCAGAGAGGAGAGATTTCTCTCAGCTGCATACTCTCTGCAAGCCTAAAGAGAAGGAACTAAGTAACAAGCAAACTGCCCTTGCTTCAGGCTATGCAACTATTAACACCTAAAAAGAGGACAATTAAATTCAACCTCTTCACCCAGCCAAAATGATTAGTTACCATAGTAACCTTAATCTGTAGCAGAAAACAATATACCAATATACAATCAATGCAAGTAATAGCCAGAGGTAAGAGGCTAAGATGATAGAATTATGGAAAATGGTGCCACTATGTACAACAAGAGAGACCCAGTTTGGCGTAGTGGTTAAGGCACCAAGCTACAAACTGGGAGACCATGAGTTCTAGTCCCACCTTAGGCACAAAGCCAGCTGAGTGACCTGGGGCCAGTCATTCTCTCTCAGCCCCAGGAAGGAGGCAATGGCAAACCACTTCTGAAAACCTGGCCAAGAAAACCGCAGGGACTTGTCCAGGCAGTCTCCGAGAATCAGACATGATTGTATGGATTGAAAAAAAAAAAGGGAAAAAAAAGCACTCTGGTGACTTTGACATCCTGCCTATCTTTTCTCCTGACAACGATATAGTCAATAAGATGCCAGTGCTTAGAGCAGGGGTGTATCCAGGGTATCTTGGTATGGTTAGTCAGGTGGAAAGTCATAGGTGATGAGGTGATCATGTGCTGCACAGGTCTTCAGTGAGGGTAGGGTATTTCTATTGCACTTGCCCACTCCATGTCTGCCAACGACTCCCTACCAGGCAGCAGAATCACACCCTATTCTTGCATTAAAGTCACCAAGCAAGATCAGCTTGTTGGTGCTGCTCACTGCTGATAGTAGGGCATCTAGTTCTTCATGGAACCCGTCTTTCATCTCATCGGGGTTGGTCACTGTGGTGGCATAGGTGCTGATCAGGGCAGCTTGACTTCTGTTCTGTAGCCAAATCTTGCAATGTAGTGAGCTGGCTGTTCACACCCTTGGGGAGCCTAACAAGTTCCTGAACAAGGTGACTCCTGACAGCAAATCCAACTCCAGCATCATGATGCTCAACTTTGCCATGACCGCTCCAGAAAAAACCCACCTCCAGTTTCAGTCAGCTGACCTTCGTTGGCAAGACGAGACTCACTTGGGGCTGCCATGTCAGTGCTGTATCTTGCAAGCTCTCTGGCAATTAAAGCTGTTCTTCTCTCTGGTCTGTCTGCTGTAGGGTTGTCCAAAAGCATGCACACATTCAAAGTGCCAATGATGGGAGGTATCACCTTGTGTTTTTCTCTGTTTGCTTGACTGCCAACATGGTCTGGAATGCCAGAAGGGTGGGGGTCATCCGTATTTCTGGAGCAAGTTACTCCAAGGGGGGAGTCGCTACACTCCTTCACACTGTACCTCCTTGTAGGTGGGGAGCCTTAGCCGAGACTCCCTGACTATCTGGAGGGGAGGCCAAGCAGAAGCTTTGGGGGAAAGGCAGTCTCTGCCCTGAGCCATATAGGGCTCTATAGGCAGTGATCAGCACTTTGAAGTGCACCAGTGCAACAGGGGTGTGACATGGCAGTACGATGACTGAGTGATGCGCGCATGTGCTGCTGCTTTCTGGACCACTGAAGTTTCCAGGTGGACTTCAAGGGTAGTCCCATGTAGAGTGAATTATTTTATTTTATTTTATTATTTCATTTCATTTTAATAATTTATATGGCCACCCATCTCACAAGAGTGACTCTGGGTTGTGTACAAAAATCAAAAGAAAGAATAGTGATCTGATCGAGAGGGGACAAGAGCAAGTGTGACTGTCTTCAGCACATCCTATTCCAGGTAAGGCTGCAGCTGGAGCATGAGCTGAAGCTGTGGAAAAGCCGTCTTGGCCACGTCTCCACCTGCTGTTCAGGTGGAAGCTGTGAGTCTAGAGGGGCCCCAGATCATGAGCCTGGGGGAGCACAACCCCATCTAGGGTCTGAGATGGTCCAGTCCTGGAACTGGTTGGCCTCTTTGCCAACAGCCACCCTCTTGTCTGGACTGAGTCTCAGCCTCTTTCTTCCCATCCAGACTCTCACAGCCTCCAGACACCAGGTCGTGACTTTCACGGCATCTTCTGTTGGGTCCAGGCTGGAGATGTATAGCTGGGTATCATCTGCATATTGATAATATCTCACCCCGAATTGATGGATAACATCCCTCAGTAGTTTCACGTACATGTTGAACAGGGTAGAAGACAGGATTGTACCCTGAGGTACTCCATTACAAAGGGCCTGGGGAGCTGACCTCTCTCCCCCAACCAAGATTTGGACCCACCTGCTCAATAAGAGCAGAACCACCATAACTATAGAGGCATACAGAGAGAAGGTATGCGGCGACAGTTATGAAAACATCAGCTTGAAAAGACAGGATGGGCTGAAAAAGAAACTCAGGATTGACTCAGCTTGACTCTTTTTATTATAAGAGGGAGAAAGAGAGAAGGTCTGTCCAGTTTCCTTCTGTTATTATACCCTACAGCAATAGACTTCCAGAGGTTCATGAGATGTCTGTTTCCTGAGCTGGCTTACCTCAAGGGGCTGACAATATTGTGCCTCCAACTCTCAAACCTGGCAGCAGGTCCAGAAGAAAACTGTGGTTGGTAGCACTGAAAGCTGCTGAGAGATCTAGAAGAACATGGATGGCCGCCTAACTCCATTCAAGCCCCATCAAAAGCCATCCATGAAAGTGACTGATGTGGTTTCTGTCCCATGCTCACATCTGGCCCGAGACTTCTAAATGTCCAGATGATCCATATCCTCCAGAACTCTATGCCATTACAGCCTCATCACTTTCTTAACAACCTTCTGCTAAATGGAAGAAGGTTAGAGATAATTGCCCAATTTCGTTGGATCCAGGTCCGACTTCTTAAGGCAAACCAATGTCTCTTTAGGGCTTTCTGCATCTCCCCTTCCTTCAAAGGAGCATTGACTATAGCCTGGATCCAACTCCCAGTTTACTCCCTGGCTGCTTCAGTTATCCAGGTGGGGCTGGGGTCCAATTCACAAGTGGTGGAGTTAAGATTGCAGAGGGCTCTGTCCATTTCCTCTGGATCCAGAGGCTCAAAAGCCTCCCAGATAGCACCACAAGATGTCACCTTTGTCATCTCAGTAGATTTTGTTCATCCAGCTTCCCTTCTTTTTTTTTGTTAGAAATCTGGATTTGAAAGGGAAAAAGAGGGAAAAAATTCAGAGCACTCATAGGGGCACGTCCCACCTGTTGGCACATCCTTAAAAATATTTTCCCAGGATCATCTACCTATTGCCATGGGAACCAGGAAATGGTGTGATTTCTTCAAAGAGTTGTTTACAGGCGTAAAGCTTTTGCTGAAAATCACCTTTTTTCCCTTTGAGTAAACTTTCATCCAGCTTCCAACGGAGTGAATGCAAGTAATGTTATTCATGAAATGCTCAGCCAGGTGATCACAGATTATACTGACCCGATCTTCCAGCCCACCCTTCCCCCAAGGGCCCAGGACACTAAATAGTGTGGCTCTTTTTGTGAGACCCAGAGTGGTGTGGTGGGGAAGGTGCCGGACTAGGAGAAAGGAGACCCAGGTTCTAAGCCACCCTCAACCATGAAAGTTCCCTGGGTGATTTTGGGCCATTCATTCTCTCTCAGTTCAGCCTTCCTCACAGGGCAGTTGATGTCGGGAAGAATAGGAAGAGGAAGTGCTTTACATGATGCCTTCAGCTCCTGCGGGAAGTCAGGATAGATACCCGATTTTTAAAAAATCAAATATTTTACGGCTGGATGTGTGGATCAGGTTACTCAGATCTGCTGCAAAAGGAACATGAGAAAATAACAACGCCAAAATAACAATAGCAGCAGTATAATGGTAAGCAATTCTCTTAACCTCCTCACAGAACATACCTTTGAATCTCCAGGCTTGCCAAGACACAGATCTTTCGCCGACTCCTGGCACTCCTTACCCCCAAGAACCTACAAACAGCCCTGCTGGATCAGGGCAAGACCCATCCCACTTTGACCCAAGCAGGGGATGGAGACGTTTTCCTCTCCCACTATTATTCTCCTGCAACTAGGATTTGGAGGCAGCCTGCACCCAAAGTGGAGGAAACAGAAGTTCTCCTACACCTTATTTTATGGGAAGTGTACGAGAGACTGTTGAGAGAGATTTCAAGGACCCTTCTGCTCCACAAAATCCTTTGTGATTTGGTGATTCCTGATGGAGAAGTTAAGTGATTTAGCTGAGGGAGCCTTCTGTAAGCAGGCATCCTCCAGGAAGGATGTAGGACGAGTCCAGAAAACAGCAACCAAGATCATCAGGAGCCTGAGAGGGGGGAAAAAACTTAGGAAGAATAGTTGGAGGTGTTGGGGATGTTTGGCCTGGAGAAGAAAGGACTGCAGGGCATGCAGGCATTATAACTAACTTAATATATCTGAGGGGCTAGCAAGGTGAAGATCGGGCAGAACTGCTCAGAGTTGCTCCAGAAGACAGGATAAGAAACAACAGGTTGAAATGACAAGGAAGAAACATTTGTTTGGACATCAGGATGGAGCTATTTACAGAGAAAATCTGTGTGGTGACTAACAGTTGATACCAACTGGATAGCAGATAATCAATCAATCAATCAATCAATCAATCAAAGAGCTGATGAACAATGGAATGAACTGCCTCAGGAGTGGTAGATTCTTCTTTAGTGGAGGTCCTAAGCAAAGGCTGGATAGCCATCTGTCCAGGATGTTGTTGTAATAGATTCCTGCACTGGGAAGATGTTGGCCTGGACCAGCGTTGCTCAACCTTGGGAACTTTAAGATGTGCAGACTTCTTAAATTCTCCATGCTAGCTGGAGAATTCTGGGAGTTGAAGTCCACACATCTTAAAGTTCCCAAGATTGAGAAACACTGGCCTAGTCAATCCCCAGGGTTGCTTCCAATGCTTACCTTCTGTGGTGGGGAGCTCCATAATTCCTAGCACTACATAGGCATTGTAGGTGTTGGGTCCAACACACCCAGCTGAATAAAGCTATCTTGGACTATCCATGGACCAAGGATTGGAAGCTGATTTTCTGCCTTTATAGCATTTCATGTCTTTTATCAAGCCATTCCAGCTTAGTGGCAAACTGGTCATGAGTAAAAGAAGAGAAAGGAAAATGAGAGAGAAAAACAAGTCTTCCAAGTAGCAGTCAGTGCAGGGGGAAAGGAAATATCTGTGGTAGTTCTTACAGAGAAGTTGAACCCCTAACGCAGGCTACTTGGTTGATGTCCAACCTGATCTATTACATCAGTGCCCAGACGATGAGGTCACAAACTTGCTGTCCCTCAGGGTAATGGGCCTTATAAAGGCCACAACTGGGGTTAGGATTAGGGTTGTCAACAGCTGGGGGGCTGGGGGGGGTCACCAAGTGGGGGAAGATCTGGGAGAAGGAATGAAGCAGAGGTGAAGCAGAAGGGTAGCACCTGAGGACAGACATGGAGTATTCAGAAAGCAGCCGGTAGGTCCAAGAAGTCTGTTGACATCTGGAGATGGTGTTTGTAAGGAAAGGGCTGTGGTTGAGCTGTAAAAATGGAAGAAGAGCCCTCACCTTGGCTGATGCCTCCACACGGGTGGGGTTTTGTGTCCCATCATCCTCATCCAGCTGAACATGATGGCAATTGTAACCAAACACATCAGGAGGTCCCAAGATTGGATGTGCTGGATTAAGATCTTTTTGGAGTGGTGAGACATCTGCACCCCTACCAGCCTTTGACTTTTGTCAGAGCTCTCAGTTGGACTAATGAAAGCCAAACATTAATGAAAATAACAACATGATAAAATCAGAGTAAACCAACGTCTGAGAAAACAGGATGCTGTTTGTGCAATGAAAGTGCCTTTTTTTCCCCTCTATTTTGAAAGTATGTGACACATAGGGAAATCTGTTCTAGACCTCAGTTTTGGTGTATTGGGAGAAGGAGGGAAAATTTTAATGTGCGGATCCTTCACCGCCTACTGCACTCCTGGTCCAGATTAGGGACCTGTGCTTGCTCTCTGTATCAAATTGCAACGATGCTGAGGCTTGCCACCCTTTGCTATGTTCCTGATCTGGATTTGGCCTCATGTATCAGCTGTTCCCTCCTTTCTCTTCCCCAACTTCTGGCTGATTTCATCTGTGGGCCTGTGCAACTCCCAATGCACCTTTAAAATGATAGATTTTGCTTCATTCCCAAGTTCAAAGTTCCCATGGGGGTGGGGGGGAATTCAAGGCTGTTGACCTGCAAACATTGAACTATTTCCCCCTCCTATGCTTTAACCTGACCTTAAAATTTGTTCTCAGAGTAACTTTGGGGTAGCCTGACATCTAGCTTTGCTTTTTATATTGTCTTTGATAAAATCTTGTGCTGCTAAAACCCGGCAGTCTCTGTCAGAAGCCTGTTAGAAGTTTTTAAGCCAAGAATTACTTTTGGCCTAAGTATGGTATGCTGGGAAGACCACATTCCAAAATCTGAAATGAGCCAGGACCCTGACTTGATTTCAGTGAATAGGATCCCTCCCCAAGTATTTAATATTTTTTTCTTTCTTTTTAATTTTGAAAGAACACAAATTGGTGGTGTCATTTGGATGGGCTCTGAATGCCACACCCAAGACTTGGGTTACAGAAACTGGGTTTTCCTGGCATGAACAAGTCTGACCTTGATGGACTGATGGTCTAACTTGGGGATATGATCACCGAAGTATTTATTGATCTGATCCACACCCAGTGTCCTGTCCAAGCCAGGAGGACATAACTTCCCTGTGCAAATGATGCAGAATGGACAAAAACAAATTGGAGTTGGGTGGCTTATAAATCCAAATAAATAAATACATAAATAAATAAAAATCACCTCATTTGCACGACATCATGATGGAAGTGATGTCACTTTCCTTCTGTTCCCTGTGGATGTCCAAGCCCTCACCCAAACTGTGTCTTTTTAATGAAGGAAGTCCAAGTGAAAGGTCATCAAGAAGTCAAATCCCCAAAGCAAATGCATACATGAAAAAGATGGATCAATAATTAAATGTGTAGGGGAGGAGATGTGATTTTATCAGGTTTATCAGTGCTGGCTGAGCGAACGGGGGACAGACGCTTCTCTGGAGGGATTCTGTGGCATTATCTTAGAGCAGCTCAGGAGAATCTCCCGGGAAGATGGGCTTCTGGCAGTTGGAGTGGCCTCGAAACTCACTGGAGTTTTAATGTCAGAAGAGCATCATCGTGGGAACGGCTGTCCCTCAGATAGCCGTTCCCTAAAGTTCAATGCTGACACCTTACGTTGGGCTGGCTAAGCAACTGGTTTCAACTACAGGCTTGATACGATCTCTGATACCTTGCCCTTGGCTAGCAGTCTGAAGGTTGTATTCAGCATGGCCCCGAGCTCCAGGCCTATTTCCAGGGTAGCTCCTTTTGCATCAGGCTGCCGATGTCAAGACCTGGCTGAACCTCCTTGGAGGGACCAGCCATGGACCGAAGGGACCGCACCTGCTTGGCAGGCCACATGCGGCAGGTCCGATCCTGGCACCTCCAGATAGGCTGGGAAAGCCTCTGTTCTGAGATCTGGGGAAGCAGCTGCTGTTCAGGGCAGGTGGTCTTGGTCTCAGTGGGCAGATGATTGGGTGGTCTCTCCAGCAGATCCTTCAGTTCCTCTTGGTCTCCATTTCTTCCCTGCAGGCGGGATGCGGCGTTTGGGGAGGCCGCCAGCCCGAGGTCACCCCTGGGGCCCAAACGGAAGCTGGTCTTCACCATTGGTTCCATCGCCAGCAGATGCCTCGGGGCGATCGAGCAGGTGGTGCTGCTGCTGGCCGTCCTGATTTACAGCATCTTCCTTGCTGAGATCCTCTTCCATGTCATCGTCTCCTTCTCCATCCCGCTTGCCATCCTGCGTGACCACATGGTCCCTGCCTCGCTGGTCTTTTTGGACTCCTTAGCACCGGCCACCGAAATCTTTTACAACGATGTCCTGGGGGCCCTTCTGCTTTTCTTCAGTGCCCTCCTCCTTCCTCTGACTGCCGGCTGCTGTTTACATCTCTTCCTCTTCCCCAGCTATTTCAAGTTAGTGAAGCTCACGTGGTGAGCAGAGCCTTCCGGCTCAAGGCTCAAGGCCCATAAAAAGATGCAACAGCACATGTTGGAGTTTGGCTTGGTTTCCCCCTGCAGCTCTGGGAGGCCGGGCTTGATGATTCCAAGTTAGGATGTGTTTCCCCGTCTCTGTGGCTCACCAGAGGTGTGTGGTTGATGCCATACTTTTGTGCCCTCCAACCTTTAGCAAGCCCTGCTTTTATAGGCCCTTTTTGCCCCCAAAGAGAGTTGCTGTGTTAATCCATCTGAGCAAAAATCTAACAGCCATAACAGAGCAATGTCTTGCACAGGGTCAATGAAAATGGTTCAAAAGATGAATGCCTCGATCGAATGCTACAAGGGGGCCCACCTGCCACTTTTTTCTTCCCTGTCCAGGAGTTCCCAGGATTGCTAAAATTTCAGTGTTCCTTTTGAAATAAATTAAGAACTAAAACAGATGCATTGCATCTCTGCTATTCCTAACATATCTATCTTACCTTTCCTCAAATATTAACAAATACAGGCTGAATTTCTTGGTAAGAGGTACCATCCCTAGCTGGAAAAATGGTTCCCCGATCCTTCAAGGTCACCAAGTCTGGCCAGCAGCTCAGGAGCATGGCTGATCGCAAAAGCAAAGCGAGGCTGGGCTCAGTTAATAGGGCTGGGCAGTGTTTCAGAGGCAGTTCAGAAATGTGGCTTGGGAATATGTGGGAATGGGGGTTGGAATGGGGGTCAAAAAGTCGAGATGGGAGCTGTAATCATCCAGCCAAAGTCCCACCTCTTTTTTATGTGAGTTGTTTCCTGCAGACACCCCTGCAGGTAGAGCGTGGATGGAGCGCCTGTCTGTGACTCATTAAAGCAGCCACATCTTTTCCCAGCATCCTGAGGCTGCTGCAGGGAGACCAGCATCAAGTTCCAGGATTGTAGACTACACTGAGAACCCTTTTCCATAGGGTGGCAAAGGAACGTACACGCCCATGTAACCGCTGGGGGTTGACTTCAGAAAGTCTTTATCATTTATGTTAGTAGTAGGTGGTGCTTCTCAGGTTAAACCTAGCATACAAGGATGTGGAAAATTGGGCTGCTTCTAATCCCCTCACACCCATCAGTCCTAAAACACACAGGGCCTTGGCTCTGACCTACAAGCCCACCAGTTCCTGCCCTGGTGAGGAGCAGAATTAAACAAGAAGCTTTGTCTCTAGGCCACCAAGGCCAGAGAACAATTCTGGGAGATGTTGGAATAAAAACTCCATTCAGCTTACAATTTTTTTTTTAAGAATGAAATCTGCTGGTCTCCAAACTGAAAAAAAAACAGCCTACCTTAATTTTCTTGGTTTCCTTCCATCTCTTTGGCTTCACGTAACATTGCTCCTGAGAAGAATTCTGGAGAACATCTACCTTTTTTGCCCTGTGCCGGACTAACATTTAAGACATCTATGAATCTAGAGAGATCTTAAAGAACGGTAAACCAGCAGATCTGCTGCTAACAAAAGAATTTGATAGTTCAAAGCCACCTAGTGGCCTGCTAGAACCACTGAAATGGAGCAGAGCTTAACACAGCTGAGGAAGCTGCACACAGAAAAAGAATATTATCTTAAATAGCTTCAGTGAGCATGTCAGAGAAACACAGGTTATTGATCGTACACACTTAGCCCTCCCAAGCATAAAGAATCACGTGCTTAGACAGAGTAGTTTCAAAGTAAAATAAAGAAGAGTTTTACTGACTTTATTCTTTGGTCCAGTTACATTCATCTTTGGTGGAAAATGCAGTTCTGTTCTGTTTCTTCCGTTCTTTACCTATACTTGGTGATCTCTCAGCCCTACAGCTGCTAAGAGCTGCATGTACAAAGGGGAATTCTGGACCCACTTCATGGTGCCCAGAGATGAAGCAGCACACAGCTGTGTGCTTCACTCCCGGTCAAGAAGGAGGAAGAGAGAGAGGAAGTAGGAGTGGCAACAAACAGCTTACTCGATAGCACAGAGAGTTTGCATCCTAGAACAACTATTCATACGCTAATGAGGCATGCTGGATTTGCCAGGATCTCCAACATAGTTAAGGCTGGTCTCTGTACCAGAAGGCTGAGAATTTTTAAATAAAGGCTCCAGAATGCATCAACATGGCTTTTGCTGAGGGGAATTCCATCTCTAAAGTTCTTCGAGAATGTCAGTAGCCACAGGACAGGACAGGAGCGATCTGGTAGCTGCTGAATACTTGCAAAATGGGGTCCTCCTGCGGCTTCTCAAGAAACAAAGAACCCCCAGCCCCCACTCCACACAAAAGGGAATGAAGATAGATTGCTGGTGTCCTCTCCTCCATATTGCAATGCATATTGAAACTATGAGTTAGAAAAAAAATCAGGGGCTGCTTTGCAAGAAAGCTACCCAGCTGCAGAGACCCCTTTCCTTCTGGTTCTATTGAACGCCACTGTCATGCGCTGCCTACCTCTGAATAACGTTCAGACACTGGGTTGCAAAGCAGGCTCTGGTTTATTTCAGGATAGGTACAACGTTGTTAGAAAAAGCTGAGAGTGACAGGAGCGCGCCGGTGCGGGGTTTAAATACCCCGCGCCGGTCAGCGCCCCCTCGCTCTCGGTCACGTCACCCCCCTTTGTCCCATGCGTTGCCCTGCCATTGGTTGAGGGTTTCTAGGATCGCCCATCCTCAGGTTTTCATTCTTCTGCTGATTGCTTTCAGCTGGGCGATCCCCGTGGTATTGCTGCTGATGGCTTGGGTGGCTCCGTGATCCGTTTATCTATTGTTTGTTAGCCGTTAGTCGTTGTGGGTTGATGGCTACTTAACTTGTACCCCTTCACCTATTTCCTTGTCATTGTCATGAGTGCCATTGCGCTGATTACTTTAGCTCAACGGCACTCATGACATACTGCCCCCTTTCCGAATAGTGTTCTCCCCCGGTTTTCTGGGTTTTCCCCGTGGAGCTGTCAAAACGCCACATTTTTTTTTTTTTTTTCTTTTTCAAAGTTCCCGCCGGAGTAGTTGTCGCCCCTCCCTTTGCTCCTCCCTCTACCACGTGCCTTCCCAGGGTGTGTCCATGGTGCGCATGCTCGGGTTCTGACCTGGCGTGCGCATGCTCCAACCACACCCTGTTTGTTTGGCTCAGTTCGGCGAGGCGAGAGGCGTGGCTGGTCGGGTGCTGCTCAGCTCCAGGTAGGGCCCTTTTTTGCTTATTTGGAGTGCGTCGCCTTTGTTGTGTCTCCTGGGCGTTGCCCCCAGGTTGCCCTGTTGACTTGCTTGCCACTCCCCCGCGGCCAGGGGCCGGGGGGAGGGTGCTGGCGATCGTTTGTCACCACCCCGTGGGCCCGGGGCGGGGGGAGTGAGTCCCGGGGGGGGGAAGGTCCACCCAAGTCGCGGGCTTGGGGGGGGCCCCTTCCCTTGGGGCACGGGAGGCGGGGGGAGGCCTGCGGGGGGGGGGGTTGGTTTTGCTGACCTTGATTGCGGTTTGTCGGGGTATGCCCGGTGGAATGCTCTGGTCAGGTCAGGCGCTTTAACGTTGTGCGCCGCCACCCATTCCGGGTGGGGGAAGTGTTTCCACCTGACCAGATAGTGTAGGGTTCCTCGTTGCTTGCGTGAGTCGAGGATGTCCCTTATCTCGAAGTGGTGTTGCCCGTCGATCATAAGCGGTGCGGGCTGAGGCGTGCTTGGGTGCCATCGGGAGGTGGTTGCCGGTTTTAGGAGGCTGGTGTGGAACACCGGGTGGAGCCTCCGGAGGTTGTGTGGCAGGTCCAGGCGTATTGCTACCGGGTTCACTATTTGCGTGACTCGGAACGGCCCGATGTACTTAGGCCCCAGTTTTTTCGAGGGTTGGGTTGACTTTAGGAACTTGGTGGAGAGATAGGCCATGTCCCCCGCCTGGAACGTCGGTTGTTGGCGCCGGTGCTTGTCGGCCTGCTCTTTGTAAGCAGCCTGTGCCTCCTTCAGCGCCGCCGTGATTACTGGCCATGCTTCCGCGATCTTCCGTCCCCAGTCGCTGGCGTCCACCTGGGGTTCCGGGGGTTGAGGTAGCTCCGGTATGGGGACGAAGTCGCGCCCCGAGACTACTTCGAACGGGGTTTTTCCCGTGCTCGTGTGGACGGCGTTGTTGTATGCGACTTCGGCGAACGGGAGCAGTTCAGCCCAGTCGTCCTGGTGGTAGTTCGTATAGGATCGTATAAATTGCTCTAAGGTGGCATTAAGAACCTCAGTGGCTCCGTCCGTCTGCGGATGCCAAGCCGTAGACAGGGCCTGTTGGGTCCCCGTCAGCTTCAAGAAGGCCCGCCAGAATTTGGAGGTGAACTGTGTGCCCCTGTCGGTCACCACACGTGCGGGACATCCGTGTAGCCTGTACACGTGGATGAGGAAGAGTTTGGCTAGTTGTTGTGAGGATGGGACTGACGTGCAGGGGATGAAGTGGGCCTGCTTTGAGAAGTAGTCCTTCACCACCCAAATGGCCGTTTTCTTCTGGCTGGGTGGGAGGTCCACTATAAAATCCATAGAGATTTCCTCCCATGGGCGGGAGGGTTCTGCCACCCGTTGCAATAGCCCCGCGGGTTTGCCTGGTGCCCGTTTGGCCCGAGCGCACGTTGGGCAGGACGCCACGTAGGTTTTTACGTCTCGCCTGAGCGCGGGCCACCAGAATTGCCGCCGTGTTAGGTGTAGGGTCTTGAGGAACCCAAAGTGTCCCGCTTGCTTGGCGTCGTGTGACCTATGCAAGATCGCCTGGCGTTGCGAGTCCGGGACGTAGATTCTGCCTTCCCCCCATGCTAGGTCTTGCGCCATCGTTACCTTGTCGGGGTTTGCCAGGAACCAGGGGTCGGTTTTGAGGGCGGCGGCGAGGTCCGTGCGCATTCCCCCTGGTAGTTGCGGTTGCCTTCTTTCCGTCGCCGGTTGTCCCGCCGTCGGCTGCGCCGTAGCGTCGAGCTGCCTCCGTGCGCCGCTTCGGGTGGTCACGGCCATCCCCAGTTGCGAGGCGGATAGGACCGTCCCAATGGTGTCTGGGGCGGGCTCTTCGTCTTGGGGCAGCCGGGAGAGGGCGTCGGCCAGGAAGTTCTTCTTGCCCGGCATGAACTTCAACTGGAAATCAAAGCGGCTGAAGAATTGTGCCCATCGGACCTGTTTTGGGCTAAGGCGTCTAGGCGTTCGTAGGGCCTCGAGGTTCCGGTGGTCCGTCCAGACCTCGAATGGTTGGGTGGCTCCCTCGAGTAGGTGACGCCATGTTTCTAGTGCCGATTTCACCGCAAAGGCTTCTTTCTCCCAGACGTGCCATCGCCTCTCTGTCTCGGAGAACTTCCTTGACAGGTAGGCGCATGGTTTCAGGAGCCCCGTGGAGTCTTTTTGTAGGAGGATGGCTCCCAGGGAGAAGTCTGAGGCGTCGGCTTGGACCACGAACGGCCGTTCTGGGTCCGGGTGCGCGAGGATTGGCTCCGTCGTGAACAGCGCTTTCAGCTTGTCGAATGCGGTCTGGCACGCGGGAGTCCAATTCAGCACTGTGCCTGGGTTCTTGGCGCGTCTGGTGTCCCCCACCCCTTTGGTTTTGAGGAGGTCCGTTAAGGGTAGGGCTATCTCAGCGAACCCCCGGGCGAAGGACCTGTAGAAATTCGCGAATCCCAGGAAGCTCTGTAGTTGCCGTCTGTTGCGGGGCCGCTCCCAGTTTAGTACCGCTTCGACTTTTGCGGGGTCCATCTCGATGCCGTCCCCGGAGATTCGATACCCCAAATAGTCTAGGCGGTCTTTGTGAAACTCGCACTTTGTGGGCTTTGCATAGAGCTGCGCCCTTCTGAGCTTGTCGAGGACTTGCCTGACTAAGGTTACGTGTTCCTCGTATGTTTTTGTGTAAATAAGGACGTCGTCGATGTAGACCAGGACCCCTTTAAACAGATGTTCATGCAGTACCTCATTGATGAGCTGCATGAACACCCCAGGGGCCCCCGCGAGTCCGAAGGGCAGTACCTTGTACTGGAAAGCGCCTAGGGGGCAGTTGAACGCCGTCTTCCATTCGTCCCCCTCCCTGATTCGGATGCGATAGTACGCCTCGCGCAGGTCCAATTTGGAAAAGACTTTGCCCGTGGACAGGTGGGCGAGCATGTCCTTCACCAGGGGTAAGGGGTATTTGTTGGACAGGGAAGCCGCGTTTAGGCCCCGGTAGTCGGTACAGAGCCGTAGGGTCCCGTCTTTCTTCTCCCGGAATAGGACGGGGGCTCCGACCGGTGAGCATGCTGGCTCTATAAATCCCCTGTCTAGGTTTTTATCGATGAACTCCCGGAGGGTTGCCATCTCCTTCGGGGTCATCGAATAGATCTTTGGTCTAGGTAGGGGGACGTCGGGCAGTAGGTCGATTCGGCAATCCGTCTTGCGGTGGGGGGGTAGTTGGTCTGCCTCTGCTTCTCCGAAGACCTCGGAGAAGTCGGCGTATTGTTCCGGTAGGTCTGCAGTGGTAGCGGCGTTGTCTTGTGTGGTCGCCTCCGCTCGTCCTACCGTGGGGTTGCTTTTGCCAGCTGGTACTGGTGCTCGATACTCGCCGTCGCCGAATGTGAAGGTGCGGGTCGCCCAGTTGATCCGCGGGTTGTTTTTCGCGAGCCATGGCATCCCCAGGACTGCAATGGGCCGTCCGATGGGCGTGACTACGAACGATGTGCGCTCGGTGTGAGTGCCCATTTGCAGGGTGACCGGCTCGGTTTGTAGCGTGGCTGGTTTCCCCCCCGCTGTGGAGCCGTCCAGCTGGTGGAATGCCAGCGGCGTGGGGAGGGGGAAGCAGCGGAGTTCGAGTTTGGCGACTAGGTCGGGGTGGATAAGGTTTTTTGAGCACCCCGAGTCCACTAGTGCCGCGGCCGTGGTGGCTCCGTTGCCGGCAGAGAGTTGAATTGCTGCCAATATTACGGAGCTTTTGTCGTTTCGTTGAGGTGGTTCGCGTTGCTGTCCCGCCGCCTGCCTCGCCACGCGTTTCAGGGCAAGCGGGGAGCATTTCCCGCCGGCTGGTCGGGGTCGGTATTGTCCTCTTCTCCCCAGTAAGCGTCCCAGCCCTCTTCCGGTGTCGCTGTGGCCACGGTCATTCGGCGGTGAGGGGGCGGCCCCGGGTTGGGTGGTTTGGGGCTAATTTTCGGGGCGGGCTTGGGCGCGCTGGTCGGCGGTCGGTTGGCGAAGCAGTCCGCCGTCTTGTGCCCTAATTTGCCACACCTCCCGCAGGGCTCCCGGTTGAACTTCTTTTTAGGGTATATGGGGCCGGCCATCCCCCCGTGTGGTGCGGGTACCTTTTTCCCGACGTAGTTTGTGTCTTCCGTGGTTGTCATAAGGAAGGTGCGGTGCGCGTGTTCGGCTTTCCCCGCGAGGTGGATCCACCCGTGTAACGTTTCTGGGTCGTCGCGGTAGAGGGCCCATTGGAGAACGTCGCGGTTGAGCCCCTTTTTGAAGATTTCCAGCAGGGTGGTCTCAGACCAGTCGCAGACCTTTCCCGCGAGGGCTTTGAACTCCAGGGCGTAGTCAGGGACCGTGCGTGCGCCCTGTTTAAGTCTCTGGAGTGCGCTTTTCGCCCGTACTTTGGCTAGGGGGTCTTCGAAATAGTTTTTCATCTCGTTGATGAAAGCAGGGAAGGTGGCGAGGGCGGGGGAGCTGGACTCGTACAGTTGGACGTACCAGTCCGCCGCCCTGTCTTGGAGTTTGATTGCCACGGCGCCGATCTTGTCGGCCTCGGAGTCATAGGAGTGTCCGTGCCTCCCCATGAACTCCCTAGCGTTGGTGACGAAAAACGAGAGTTTTGAGGGGGTCCCATCGAAGAAGATGGGGAAGTCCTTTGGGGCCCGGGCGTTTTGCGCGGCCCCGCCTCTCGCTTCCCGGGATGTGGTGTCGGCCGCCTGTGCCGTCTGCTGGCTTTCCGCTGGCTCGTGTGGGTTCGGTGCTTCGCTCGGGGTGTGGGCTTGTGCGGGGACGTCATTGGGTGGCGCGGGGGGCATAAGCGCCTGGAGCATGGTCCGGAGTTCCGTCAGCTGAGCCCGCATGGCCGCGAGTTCAGCTCGTGCCTCCTCGTCCACAGCCCGCCCCGCCGCTGGGGCCGGTTCCGTTGGCGCGTCCTCGGGGGGGGGGGTTCATCGTCCCTCCGCCGCGGGTCCGCTTCCTCCTCCGTCTGATGGGTGTCTCCGTCGTCCTCCTCCGTGTCGAGCACCGTGGGGCTGTCGCTCCACGCCCGTTGCTGGGGTGCGATGTGGGGCGCGGGGTCCTCCGCTGGTTTCGGAAGTCGTGCTGCTCCCTCCCGCGGTCGGGTTGCCTCCGTCGCCATCTCCCCTTGGGGTTGGAGCTGAGGCTCGGGTCGGGTGGGGCGGGCGTCCATGGCTCCGGGAGTCCGCGGTGCCTCTGGCCTCGGTCGGTCCTCCTCTGTCTCTTGCCGCGCGGCTCGCCCTCCTTGCCCGCGCCGTTCCGGCCTCATCTTGCTGGTCTTCTCGCCGTCTACTCCTCCCGCGGCTCGTTGTCGTCCGGTGGGGCTCGGCGAGGCTGAGTTTATGACTCTCAGCTTTATGTCATGCGCTGCCTACCTCTGAATAACGTTCAGACACTGGGTTGCAAAGCAGGCTCTGGTTTATTTCAGGATAGGTACAACGTTGTTAGAAAAAGCTGAGAGTGACAGGAGCGCGCCGGTGCGGGGTTTAAATACCCCGCGCCGGTCAGCGCCCCCTCGCTCTCGGTCACGTCACCCCCCTTTGTCCCATGCGTTGCCCTGCCATTGGTTGAGGGTTTCTAGGATCGCCCATCCTCAGGTTTTCATTCTTCTGCTGATTGCTTTCAGCTGGGCGATCCCCGTGGTATTGCTGCTGATGGCTTGGGTGGCTCCGTGATCCGTTTATCTATTGTTTGTTAGCCGTTAGTCGTTGTGGGTTGATGGCTACTTAACTTGTACCCCTTCACCTATTTCCTTGTCATTGTCATGAGTGCCATTGCGCTGATTACTTTAGCTCAACGGCACTCATGACAGCCACAGTGAACTGAGAATGCAGAAAGATGGTATATTGGCATTTAAATTAGGCAAAAAATAGAATTGAAAAATAAACCACCCAAACTGAAATGTATGTATGTGTGCACAGAGGAGTATCTGCAGAGGGTTGGTTAAAAATGGAGCTGGGAAAGCATTAAATCTGATCTTGGGAAATTGTGTGTGTTGTGTTGCAGTCTTTAATCATGTTGGCCTTATGTGCCTCAGCATCACTTGGTTAGCTCAAGAATGGAATCACAGCAACACTATGGCTTCCCGGGACTTATAAGCATCTTTCCAGCTGCTGGGTGAATCACACTTGCCATCCAAGGCCTAAAAGAGTGTTGGCCCATTCTCTGTGACTTCAACCTCACCTCCCGTGTGGGTGTCCTTGGCAGCGGGCGCTCCCCGAGAGAGGGCTGCCTCTTCTAGCATGGCCATTGCTAAATGGAGCTGGGAGTCTCCACCCACTCCTGTTTGTGACATCACTGGAAGGAAGCAGAGCCAGCTTGTCTCCCCACGGCACAAGGCTGGTGGGAAGCCATGGCCAAAGAGGTGGTCGCTGTCCTTTGGAGGGGAGACAGGAGGCAGAAGTAATGCTGGGCATGTGGCCCAATGGAACTGCGAGAGACGGTCAGATGGTGGGACAGACAGGTGACAGGTGGGTTCAGCTTCTGTGGAGGAGATAGCTCCACCAAAAGCGTGTGCCTTCCTTGCCTCTTAGTCACGCACATTTATGGGTGCCTAATCTATTAGCGAGAGCCAGTTTGGTGTAGTGGTTAAGGGACCAGGCTAGAAACCAGGAGACTGTGAGTTCTAGTCCCCCGCCTTAGGCACAAAGCCAGCTGGGCCAGTCACTCTGTCTCAGCCCTGGGAAGGAGGCAATGGCAAGCCCCTTCTGAAAAATCCTTGCCAAGAAAACTGCAGGGACTTGTCCAGGCAGTCTCCGAGAAGTGGACATGATTGAACGGATTAAAAATAAAATTAAAATAAAAATCTATTAGTCCATTTGAGGCAAGGTGGAAGACCTTAAATGGAGGGGTTCTACTGGCAAGACTCTTACCAACATTTTTTCCCGCAGGCTGCTCCTGTGCTTCACACAACAGCTCAATCCAAAGAATGAAGCACAGAAACCTTTTTCCAAAATGGATTTCCTTGGTTAAAAAACAGGAAAAACACTTGAGCTGCCCTTGGCTCCTTTTGACATTTCTTGGTAGCGGCAGAGAAGTGTTTTGCTTTACTGGATTTTTTTCCCATTTCTCAGTCTAGCTTCCAACCCTGGGAATTCCTGGCCCATCCAACTGCTAGCCGGGTCCAAGCCAGCTTAGCTTTTTTGACATGAGCCAAGGTCAATGAGGGGTTGCAGCCAATTTTCAAGGGAGGAAAGGCAAATAAATAAATGGTGCCTGATTCTTATGGAAGAGAAGGTGTTGCTCAGTGGAAGAGCATCTATTTTGCAAGCCAAAAGCTGAGGTTTAGTCTTTGGTCCCTCTAGCTCCAAGGGGTCAGATAAAGGATGGGTGGCTTCATGCCTTGAAATTCCACAAGGCTCAGGCAATCCCCTTCACTCAGCATCAGAAAAGACAAAACAGAAAACAGGCACTTGTCCTTGGATGACTGCAAATCCCTATTTGGAACAAGGAAGCAGTGGGAAAAGGCGAGAGCCAATGCTGCAGCCAGAGTTGCAACGTGTAAATCCTTTTTGAATGCCAAAGAACCCTAATCCCGTTGTAAGGCTCTGTTTCAAGGATGCAGTTCTATTTATATTTAAAATCAAAGTGGGGAGTGATATATGTATTGCCCACCCAAACATGCCTGCTTTTCCCTAAGTAATCAAAGAACCAATGAACGGCATTTGGGTTTTGGAATGTCAGTGGGAGACAGCAGGTGAGGACCCTCTAAAATTTGGCTTACTGAGGACAAACATCAGGGATTAGGAACTGAATTCAAATTCAGATTGCTAAAATCAAGAGAAAGGCAGAATCAGATGGTCAAGCATAAGCCCGCTTTGAATTCTAAGGAAATGAAGGACCAAAGGGATAAGCAGCTGGAAACTTGCTTAGATTTTCCTTGTGTGCCTGCCAGCCATATAAGGCAGACCAGACTAAGAAACCGTGTAGACCTACAGCTACTTTTATTAGAATAGCTATAGTAACGAAATCTTGCAGGTCTGAATGTGGTTTTCTTCCTCCCTCTTTTAATGTCATGTGAATTAGGGTTGAGGGGGCTGTCTGCAAACCATGTTCTTGGCCGGGGCTCAAGTCTCATTTATCTGATGATTGCCTTCTTAGGAGATCTGTCCTTCGAGGCCACCCTCTATACCAGCCTTTCTCAACCTTTTGACTCTGGAGGAACCCTTGAAATATTTTCCAGGCCCCAGGGAACCCCTGCACATTCAGGCTCAAATATAGGCCAGAACTTACAAAATTACTATATTTGTTTCATGGGTAGGTCTGTCTATATGCATGAACAGTGTTCTTAAACTAAAAATAAAGAATGAAACTTAACCCTTTAATGTGAAGTTGCCCAAATTTGAAATAATTTTTAAAATAAATTGTGATCTCCCAGGGAATCCCTCGTGACCTCTCACGGAACCCTAGGCTGCCACGGAACCCTGGTTGAGAAAGGCTGATCTATACCCACTGTAGCAGCCGTCCAACTGTGCTCTTCTTTACAGGGACTGTATATCATCCAAGAGGACCAGGCGGTGGGAAACCAGTCCTACCTTCCCTCAGCAAGAACATGGCTATTCACTTCACCCTGGCTGGCCTTCTCCGCTGCCTCCGGAAACTCCTGTCCATTGGTTTCACCCTCCTCTTCTGTGACATCCTCCTCCGGGTCAGTTTTGTTCTTCTCTTCTTCATCCTGCTCCCCTTCTTCATCATCTATGACCATGTGATTCCTTCCACCGTCCTCTTCGTCAAGTCATTTCGGCCCCTCCTGGACACTTTCTTTGGACGCCTACTGCCGTCACTCTTTGCCTTCGTCCTGTCCCTGGTCCCTCCGGTGATTATCTTCTTCTTCACGAAGCATGTCCTGATGCCAGTCTCCATCAAAGTCTTCCAACTTACTTGGTGAAAACTTCCAACTTGTTTCAGTAAAACAGTGAAGAGTTTTCAACTTAGCGGGTTTTCCATTCCATTTGGCTTGGGAGCCCCCTGCTATGGCAGAAGAAGGGAGATGTCCTCAGGTACTGTGGGCCATCATCCGAGATATTTTGAGTGAAGGTGCCCTGGCTTCCTCAGGAAGCCTTCATTCCCAAAGCTATGTCTCTTAATTTTACCCTACTTTGAGCAGTGTTTCTCTATATCCTAATCTCCATTATGCTTCTTTAAGGTAAAGCTGCCTTCCAATCATGCCTGACTCTTGGTAACTATATGGACACATCTATATTTTCTTGTAAATGGAAGTAGACTGCCACTGTTCTCTTCTGGGATTTTTTTTTTTCAATTTACTGGCCTAGGACCTGGGATCTTTCATCGAGGTGCTACCCAAGTCTGACCCTACTTGGATTTGGGGATAAGCCATGTTGGCCAGATGTTGCCACCTGCCAAAATCAGTAGCTGTTAAGATATGTCAGGTAGCATGTGCATCAAGCATTTGACCAGTCAAGGTCAATCAGGGGCTGCCACTTGACTTAAGTTTAAAGATAGTTTCCCTTAAGTGACACTTGTCTGATGACTACATGGACACAACCATGCCGTCTTCTTTGCAACATGTTCTGGGATATTTTTTAAAAACTTTCCAGATTTCTTTGGAGGTCTCCCATCCAAATACTAAACAATCTAGACCCTGCTTAGCTTCTGAGCCTGGACATGGCCAAGTGCTGCAACAGTAAAAGTAGCCCCAACCGTTAGAATTTAGCAATGCCCCTACTGTATGTACAAGCTTCCATACCGTGCACAAATCTTCCCCAGTTGTGGATTTGAAGACATTTTTTGAAACAGGTGAAGACATGCTTTTGATGGGAGCTTCTTGGCTCCGGTTTGTTTTTGCATTGTGACGATAGGGAAGGAATTCCTGCCAACACACATGTTGAGTCATAGAAATATTGGAAAGGACATCAAAGCTCATCTGATCCAGAGCCTGCTAATGAACATAAGTAGGCAGATTCCCCAGTGGGGGGAAAACAAAACAAAACAAAACAAAACAAACAAAACAAAACAAAACAAAACAAAACAAAACAAAACAAAACAAAACAAAACAAAACAAAACAAAACAAAACAAAACAAAACAAAACAAAACAAACAAAACAAAACAAAACAAAACAAAACAAAACAAATCAAAACACCCGCCCTGCAAAACAGCCATAAGCCCAGTGGGAGACAGGAAAAGTGAACTCATTACATAGGAAAAGGGTATTTTCATTTATTTTTTAATTTGTTTGCCTGTTTGTTCAATTTATATGGCCACCCATCTCAGACAAGTGACTCTGTGGCTAACAACCATTAAAAAAACCACCCCCCAACAAAAAACACAAAATAAACAGACAAGATTTTTTAAAAATAGCGATCAATTCATGCACAATGCATAGATTTCAACAAAACTAGTTCCCAGGCTGCAGTGGACGCTCCGGCCCCTCACTCTGGGTGCTCGGCCACACCTGCAGGGCCAGTCTGATCTTTGCGGGGAGGTTGCTGTTCCACAGGGCAGGGGTAGAGACCGGAAAGCCGAGCTTCCTTTCAAAGTTTAAATTAAATCCTTCTGCAGTTTCAAATCTGGGTTTCAAATCCCCTCCCGGGAGAGGGGAATAGATCTACATGGGGATGGCTGCTACAGAATGCTCCTCCCACACTTGGACTGTTTTCGATTCTCCTGCCACTTGGACTTTTTTACTTTTTTACTCTTATTTATATTTATTTATTAGAGTAATTTTATATTTGTATATTGTATTTATTGTATGGTTGTTGTTATAATTAATTATTGTAAACCGCCCAGAGTCCCCCCGATGGAAGGAGATGAGCAGGGACAAATTAAATCAGTCAATCAGTCAATCAAACTTGTGTCCACAGAGGTGGCAACAAACCCCTTGTGAATAAAATATAATAAATAAAATAAAATAAAATAAAAATGTAAAATAATAAAATAAAATAAATAATAAAATAAAATAAAATAAAATAAAATGTAAAATAATAAAATAAAATAAATGCTCTTAGCTGTGGGGGCAATTTATTTTGCAGAAGCATTAGTGATATTCAGATGTTGCGTTAACCTTGGGCTTGTTAATAATGAGCTGGGATTATCCATACGGCTAAGCCATACACTGTTTATAAACCATGTTTGCTGAGTTCACACATTGCAATATGCCACCATGGCTTAATACATCAGGAAAGGGTTAACCTTCTTCTGTTTGTCTCCCTGCCCCAGTCTAAGCAGGGCAGTCAAAAAAACCGAGATGGTGGCCGTGATTGTGCACTCGAAATCCTACCTCTTTTAATATCCGTTGTGATACAGGTAAACAGGTGCCTTGATTGTGCGGTTATTTCTTCCATCTTGACTTTTTTGACATACACCCCCACAGCGGATGCCCCTGGGCCTGAGCCAGCTTTAAACCTTTCATAGGTTGCTTTCAAATTAAGCCTAAAATCATTGTAAAACCCCAGATTCTCAGGACCTGTTGGGGGGTTGTGAGGAAGATGAGGAAACTGCTGTCCACCTTTGCAGGACGATAGCTACCCATTGCAATTTCTTAAAATTAAAAAAACAAAAAACAGGATAAAGTCAGTTAGGGGCTGGCAACTTCAAGATGGGCGGACTTGAACTCCCAGAATTCCCCAGCCAGAATGCTGGCTGGGGGATTCTGGGAGTTGAAGTCCACCCATCTTAATGTTGCTGAGGTTGAGACACAGCGTTCTAGGGTATATGCCGGATCCCTTCCCTGCCACTAAGCTAACCAGCCAGATTCAGTGCTGTCATTTTACAACCAGCGTGATTCCTATTTTCCTACAAGCCCAAAATCTCTGAAGGGGTGAGCCTGAGAGACGGACGCTGGTTCCAATGGAAGATCTCGGGCAAAAAAAGGCTGCAGCTCAGCAGGGCGCTCTTGGGTGCTACTTCAGAAGAGGACTTGCAGGGGGCAATGTGGAGTCACTTTCCAGGCCTTGGAGATCTCTCAAGAGGTTATGGAGTGGTGGCTTCATCAACACAGCTTGGCCAGAGGAAGCTCGCAGCTGCTCACCCGTCTCCCCCCAGCTCCCTCGCTCAGCCGCAGATCAGGTTTCAGCCCTCTAATTGGGACCCTCCAGAGGCTCATTATGGCTGGGATGACTTCAGAAAGGCAGCACGGATGTCTCCAGGGAGCCTGTCCCCTCTTCCCAGGGGGTTAACGGATCCCTCCCGAAGGAACTCCAGAAACCCAAAAACAAAGCATGGAACATTTGGCAGAAGGGAAGAAAGGTGGGGCAGGGAGCAGGTGGTGGTGGTCGCGGCAGGGCTCCAGAGCATCCCTGCTTGGGCCACGTCAGGGTCGCCCAACCTGTTTTCAGAATTTGAAAAAGGAGCAGTCGGGCACCGCTAGCCCGGGGTGTGGCTCCTTCGTGGCAGTCTGCAATGTTTGGAAAGCGACAGCGCAACTGTTCTCTTCCCTGCCCACCCACAGGCTTTGTGCACACAAACTAGCTTAGTCCAAAATCAGAAGAAGCCAGATCAGGGTGGTCTTCAGGCCACAGCTGCTGGACAAGTGATCCCCATCCAGGATCCCCAAGGAGCAGCTGCGGAAGAGCAGAGACTCCTGCATTTAGCCCTGCCCTTTCGTTTCCCCAAGAGTGGGCATCAGTGGTGCTCATGTTATCTAGATGTCAGGAACCTGGCAAGAGGGTCATCTAAGAAAGTTGAGTTTGGCCACCTTTCTGGTGGAAGCCAAATTTGCACTGAGATGGGAAGGGCACAGGACACTGGCTCAGCTCCTTTTGCACACCCAGGACCGCAACTTTTTTTTCTCTGTATTTATTAATTATTGTAATTGTATTTTATATAGAGTATTTTTATATATTGTAATTATTTAGTGTGTTATGGACCATTTCGTTGCAAAGTCCCCCTGGTGGGAGGAGATGGGCGGTGACAAATTAGATAGATAGATAGATAAATTATTTAATAAATAAATAAATAACCTCCTGTGGCAAGGGATAACTTAAGTAGAAGCCGGATGGTAAGAAACACTTAGATCAGGAGCCACCTGGAATGGTCTCTCAAAATGCGTAGGAGCCCCTTGGAGGCACCCTGCATGGCAGGGAAGAAAAACAGATTGCAAACATGGCTGGCATGGCAGTCCACCGGTTGAGCTGGATGAGGACAAGGGATACGAATCAAAGCAAAGGATCATGTACTTGTGCTTTGAATGGAACTGTGCACCACCCAGTGGCCAGGGAGATGGTCAAACGCCTTGGAGGCAATTCTTGGCCATGGAAAGCAGGTGAATGTCTTTGGCTGAAGAGCTCTGCATTGACCATTGTGACCTCCAAGATTCAGGCAGAGGGGATCTGCTTTAGAACAGAGCAGTGTTTCTCAACCTCAGCGACTTTAAGATGGGTGGACTTCAACTGCTAGAATTCCCCAGCCAGCATGCATGGCTGGCTGGGGAATTCTAGCAGTTGAAGTCCACCCATCTTAAAGTCGCTGAGGTTGAGAAACACTGGAATAGAGGAAGGGAATTTGATTGGTCTCTTCTCAGCTTCTGGGCTCTGGCCTGTCAACAGCCAACAATAAAGTAAAAATATCTACAGGAATATAAACAATGACAATTCTGGAATCTGGAATGTTGCAGCAACTGGTGATGAAAAATGTACTTATTTTCACAGAGGGCTGGTAGCATTGATGTTGACCTTGGGTTACCAACTGATGCTAAGTTTTTTCAAATCAGGTTCATTAGGGTTAAGAAGAAATGCAGGAGTCTGGCGGCTACAGCATGAAGGGTAAATGCTGGAGTGTGGAAAATCTAGCCATGAACTAAAACGTTGCCTCTGAAAGGAAAATGGGAATATGGGCAAAATAGTGGTTGACCACAGAGAGGAATGAGGAAATAGGGGTTGTCCTCGGGAAATAGGGAGCCTGAAGGGAGGGTAGAGAGCTCAGGGGCTGGGCTCTTTGCCGCAGATTGTCCTGCAACTCTGCAATAAAGTTAAAGTTTTCTGGAACAGCTTTCCAACCGATGCAAAACAGCACCTTCATGGTGTTTCGTGCTGCATTCCCTTGCTGAAAAATTTCCAAAGCTTCTCCAGCGTTTGATTTTCTTGGAAAAAACACTCTGGAGACTGAAAATGTTTTTGTGATTTAAAGCTAATTCATACATATCTCAACAGTCTTTTTTTTTTTGCTTACAACCGCAGATAGGGGATATTTGAGAGATCCTTTGGACTCACCTACCCAATTCTATTTTACTTGGTTTATGTATGTACGTTGGTCTTCTCTAACTTTGTGCCATCCTGGGTGGGAAAGCTAGAAGTTGCAATTCATTTAACTGCTGGGTTTCTAACCTGCCTTTCTTCCAGGGGCCAAGGGTGCTGAGCATAGCATCCTCTCCCCCCACTTTCCTGCGAGAGCCCTGTGAGGTTGGCTCGGCAGAGAGAGGGATTGGCCCAAAGTCATCCCTTGAGCTTTGTGGATGAAGAGGCCCTCAAACCTGGGTCACCCACCCCAGTCCACCACCTTCACCACTGCACTCTACTCCCTCCTCACACATGGGGGTGGGGGAGGCAGCCAGGAGAAGGCTGATGCGTACCCAGAGATAGGGAGAGAAACACTGCAGCTGCATTACATTCACGCCTGTGAGTCAATGACTTGCTCTCCACCCCAGGGAGGTCTGGATTTACCCTGTCCAGGACTCTGCACAACACATTTAACCTGCTTTCTGTACTAAGCCGTTTTCTGGGTTTAGCAAGCATGATGCACCACGGTTCTGCCCACCCAGTGTGTTTGGGCTGAGTGGGTGCCCTCCAGGTCCCCTCAATTAAACGTTGCCCTCTTGTGGGACGGAGGAAGCGTGCCTGCTCTATTGTGGCCCCTGCCCTCTGGCACAGCTTCCCCCCTCCCCCCCCCTGAGATAGAGGTGGTGCCTGTTCTCTTGGGGTTCTGGAAGGGCCTTGAGACATGACCTGGGGTAGGGTGGGGCCCTGATTCTGTTCATCACGTTTTACTGTTTTTATTGTTTTTAGGCTGAGCCGCCTCGTCTTGTTTTATGTGTTTTTAAACTGCTTTAATTATATATTTGAATATTGTAAGCCCAGAGGAGGAGGAGGAGGAGGAGGAGGAGGAGAAGGAATAATAATAATAATAATAATAATAATAATAATAATAATAATAATAATAATAATAATAATAATTTCACACGGCTAACCACAACAGGACTGTCCAAGGTTAGAACCCTTCAGGAATTACTCAAGGCTGAAAAGGAGGAAAGGAGGCAGGGAGGGAGGGAGGGAGGGACATTGAACCAAATAAACAAGGAAATCCATCTAGATCCCTGGGGTGGTGGGCGGAATTCTCCCTCCACATACAATAACGTGCGGTATTTACTGCTGCCAACTTTACCAAGTTAAACCCCAAGAGAGGATTTATTCCGTGACTCTTGCAAGAACAGGAGATCTGAAACTTTGGTGTTGCTCAGAGGCTTCACTGCTAATCTGTTGTTGCTCCGAATTGCTTTCTCCTTCTTAGACCCTGCTCTTGCTAATACAGCCTTCTCCTTCGTGCCCCCCACCGAGGAGGCTAGAACTACAGCTCCCAGAATTCCTCATGAAGCTCTGGCTAGGAATTCTGGGTAACAGAGTCTCACACACCTCGGCGCCACGTTGGAGAAGGCAGCTCTAAGAGCAAGGCCATTGCCAGGCCCTGAGGCTACGGGTCCGTTTCACTGGGGACACCTGCTCATATTGACTGCCTGTGCAGCGCCTCTCTTAGCCGAAACTTCTTCCTGAAAGAATATCAGAAGCAAACAAAAGAAAAGGCTTATAAAAATCTTGGCCAGCTTTTGAGTTAGGGACCAATGTCATTTAAAACAACAACAACAACAACAACACAACGCATTAGCTGAAAGAAGAACAAAACAGGCCAAGGCTGCAGAGCAGGGCTTCAGAATTCTTCCCAAACCTTTTACCAGCAGCGGCCTCTGAGGGCATCTGTACTTTCTCCCATACCACCACTGTGGTGCATCTGTGTTGGTGTGTCCGTGTGCGTTGAGAAGCACGCGGCAGGCTGCTTCTGCTCAGCTCTGGGTCATGTGACCAGGAGGGAGGCTTAGAAAGGAGCAGCTGGCAACATTCTGAGCTGCTGCTGAACAACTGCCCCGCCCAGACTTGGTTTGTGTGTGGTTGGGAGACCACTAGGAAATCACAGGGAAACTGAAAAAATATCCCAGAAAAAACAAACAATGGCAAACCGCTTCCTTAATGTTGTCAGGAAGATGGCACAGATGGGTCTGTGAAGTTACCAAGAGTTGGCTCAAGGGACAGTTAATCCTGCAGAAGCTCCAGAGTCAGAAAGAAGCAGCTGCATCTTTTCCCTGGGTGAGGGACAGGTGCTGGGTTTATGCTCCTGCTCCCTCCAAAGTGCTTTTGGGGAGATTGAGTTCTGCAGAGGCTTACAGGATGTGCCATCCCTGTGGAATTCCAGGGGCACCTGAGGGGAAGCACATCTGGGATAGTTTCACCTCTGGGAAGATGGAAGGACCCGGGCTTTGCTGGCCATTCTCACATTAGATCTTGGGGAAGGCTGATGGTGGTGTGAAAATGGAAGTAAACACAAAACCTTTCCTGGTAGATCCTGCACTGAGCAAGGGGCTGGACTGGATGATCTCTAAAGCACCTTCCAAATCTATTATTCTATGATTCTGGGTAGACAAAACGCACATCCCCCCCCCTTTTGGCACTGGAGTTTGGGGCCCAATTTGTCTCTGTTGGGTCCTGCCCTATGTCTTTTTGCGGGGCGGGGCGAGGCGGGGGACTTGCAAAGCAGATTGCACACTAGGACAATGATGCAGCTTGATGAGCTCTGCGTTGGGAATCAGCTAATTTATCCCCAGTGCGGGCTCTGTCTCTGGACACTGACTGGCATGTTCCTCTGAATAAGCAAGCCTTGAATTGCCTCTTTGAGTTTTTTCAATAATTTAAAAACGGCATTCCCTCAATTAGCATGGGGTGGGTGTGAGTGCGCGGAAAGGATGCAGTCAAGGCAGGGATGTTGATGGGGGATCAGGGAGAACGAAATGCCAGTTTGCATCTCGGCATTGGAAACAAGGGTGGGACAGAGAGGAAAAGAAGGGATCGTGCTGGGGAAGCTTGAGGGGGCGTGTAAGCGCCAAAGTGTCGACTAGCTTTGGTTTATTGATCTGGTGCAGCAGAAGTTGGACAGATAATGCTATAAGGCTGGTTGGCATGATGGGGCAGGAAGGGAGAATACTGGTCTTAGGAAGACGGGGGAAAGTGGAATCATCCAAAGAGCCCTAATGGTTAAAAAATAGAGAAAAGCAGGAAAAGATAGCTAAAGAACAAAGAAGAAGCTATACAAGAAAAGACATGGAAGATGGTTTCCCGTTCTTCCCATGCAGGTATAAATACCATCTGAGATGTAATCTCTTACCCGTCATTAGACCATATTGATATTGTTCCTTTCAAAGCAAACCATTTAGTCACTAAACACTTTTTATATTGTACTGTAACTGTATATGTTGAAATTGAATAAAGTTCTTAATAATGATAAAAAATAAAATAAAAAACATAGAGCCCTAATGATTCAGGTTGAAGAGGTGGGGGTTTACGCAGTGTTATGGAGCAGTGTTTCTCAGCCTCAACAACTTTAAGATGTTGCTGGCTGGGGAATTCTGGGAGTTGCAGTCCACACATCTTGAAGTTGCCAAGTTTGAAAAACACTGGAAATTTTTTGACAATGAGTCACATCTCTTACGAAACCAGAATAAGCAGGCTGGTGCCATTAAATAGCCGAATCTCAGCTTCTCTTGACCAGCCCTTATGCAGCATCCCTGAACCCAGAAGTCCATCTGGTGGGCAGAGCCTCATGTCCTTGCAGGTTGGATGCTAGTAATTTCAGGACCCCAATTGGTCCATGAGTGGCCAGTGATCTGAAGGGATGGGGCTGACCACAGCTGAGCCTGGATCCAACATGCCTCTGGTCACCCCTGTGACAGGTCCCCTGTTCTTACTTTCCAGAAAAAGAGTGTGGGGGTTTCCACCCATGATTGATGGGATGGGATTGGATCTGGTGGGCTTAAGTATGGAAAACCAAGTCCCTCCCCCCAACAGGAAATATGGACATAGCCCTATTGAAATCCCCAACTAAGTGTTGGCGATCAAGGGGGAACGTTGCATTCCTAGCACACCGTGGCACCAGTGAAAACAGCAGATGAGTCCATCTCTGCAACATTTGGGCATAAACAGGTGCAGCAGCCATCTCTGGGGTTTGGCAGTAGAAGGAAATGCCCGGCCCCCCTTCAATTCTTTCTTGTTTTTCTACTAAACCATTGCAAACTCTTAACTGAACGACGATGAGTAATTGCCCAGACTGCTTGATAACAGCTTTAGGACTGAGGGTGGAGTTGTTCAGAGTGGAATTGGGTTAGAAGCAGTAATAGGTTCCATTGCAACAAAGAAGCCAGGTTATATGGGTTCAGTTCTTCTAAGGCAGGAAGGAGTTGGGACCCCTTGTGGTTGTGGATTAACCTTACCTGGGATAGACTGCTCTATTTGCAAAAGGTGGAGGCCACTGCCCCCCCCCCGACCGTCGGGTCTTCAACAGCACATGATAGGGGCTCGATTAGAAAAATTCAAAATGATGGCTGAGTTAATCAAGTCTTTAGCGCCTCCCTTCTCTCCCTCGCCTGCACCATTGCACCAAATGGTGATAAATTACCTCCATATGTTCCCCATAAAGGCGCTGAGTGCCACATGGCCTGAGCTGTAAGGAAATAAATTAAAGCAATTAATGCAGCAGCTCGTCTAGCTTTTAACAAGGGACAAGGTGGTGCAGGTGGAAAAACCAGCCGAAGCATCTTGAATGCCAGGAAGTGTCAGCCTCGCCTTTAAATACAGACCAGCTGCAATCAATCTGAATTGGGGAAAGACCCCGTCCCTAAGAGGTGGGTGAGAATTAAATGCAATGCAAGAAAAACAGAGATTGGCAAAGCCTTCCCTCTGCTCACTTTAACAGGGAGGACAAAGCCGTAACAATTTACGAGAAGCTAAGCTAGGGAAGGTCAATGAGCCTTGTGGCCCAGCAACGGTCTTCAGCTGGGGTCAGCCGGTGTTTGCAACAATCCTTCCAACACAGCATGGAGCGGCCTCTGCCAGCCCATGTGCCCTTAAGATGTGTCTATTCAACTCCTTGAATGCTTAGCAGTGGTCATGGCTGACGGGAGAATTCTGGGAGCTGAAGTCCACATAACCAGGTTGGGGAAGCCTGGAAGGAGGACCCTTACCGCCTCCATGACCTCTGAGTGTGGGTCTTGGACCGAAAATAAATTTTGATTGGTTGGTTGGTTGACCTCTGGCATTTTAAGTATGGAGTGTCATGGAGAGAGTTCCATGGAAATTGAAGATCGGGCAATAAGCATACCTCCTTCCATATCCTTTGGGGCATGGAAGTTAGCTAAAAGTATCGTCAAACAATGTTGGGAGAAGCAATCTGCCCTCATCCGCAGCAGCAGATTCTTTAGTACCAGTAAAATCAGTATTCTTTCCCCCAACAAACATCAAGAAAGGCGGCTTTCCGTCACAAATTTGGAAGCCATCCTCTATACCTTAATTTCAAAGCCCTTTTTTCTTATTTCTCCATCTTTTTTTCTTAGGATGATCAATCTTAATACCATTTCACTGAGACTGTTTATTAATCCTGTTATATGTATTCATACTTCCTTGTTGTTGATTAGTTTAGGAATTTCCTTTCCTATTCAATCAATGAATTGTAACAGTGAGGAACCCTGGAAAGGCTGTGAAGGCTTTGCACACCAGCCTCGAAAGTTTATTGCCTCTCAGCTGCTAAACTTCCTTGTTGCACTAATGTTCACTGGATGTCAAACGTACAGTAGGTATCAAGTCTTGGCTGATATGGAAGACCTTTGAATATCAAACATTCACAGAATATTGTATTTTTCAAGATTCAGAGAAAAATGGATGAGTGTTCAAGCTAAAGATTGGGGGAGGAAAGTCAAGGGGAGGCTGGGGGTGGCACGTTCTTCTCCCCCGTCCATGAATTGGATTTGTTTCAAAAGTTTGCACAGCCACACGGTGGCATGCGTGGCTGCAGCTCCTTGCCGGTGAGTGTGAAATGTGAGAGGACAACAGAAACTCGCAGGCCTGCCTGGCAGCTTGGAGGAGCCCAGATGGGATGGCAAATCAGCGCCCTTCCCTGATGCCTCGAGGCAACCCTGCACATCTGGAGACGCAGATGCCTGTCAAATCTTGGCGCATCGTGGAGGCTGGGATTTTTATTCCACACCAGAGAGCGAGCGTGGAAATGAGTGCGAATGGGTGGGGGAGGCTAGAGAGGATGGTGGGGAGGAGAAAGAAAAACTCTCTGCCTCCCCAGAACATCTGTTCCTTGCCTGCAGCGTCCATTTCGAAAGAGCCGGTCCTTTGCACCAGCTCCTTCAGAGCCTCCTGCAGCCTTAGGGGGGAAGAAGGCTAACTTGCCAGCAGGATTTTCTCTTTCCAGCGTGGCAGGATCAGCCCGAGGCAAGCTGGATCCTGACCTCCAAACGGGAATTGCTCGCCTGGGGCACCCACAAGTCACACAGTCTTTCTCCAAGGGGCTTCTGATGGGAGTTGAAGGATCTGGAAGAGCCAAGGCAAATACAGAGGTGGGCGGGGGGGCGGGATGCAGGCTCTGCTTTTCTATCCACTCCCCCTCAAGGGCTCAGAGCGATGAGGAAAACACGCCGTCCTCTTTCGATCAGCAGCAGCAGCCACCGCCGCCGCCAGACAGGACCCCCAGTTTCTTGCCTCGTGGTGGCATTGCACTTTTCGGTCCATGCACGCAGCACGCCTTTGCACAGCTGCGAGAGGCTGCCACAAGAACTTGAACAGGGATGCAAAAAAGTGCGGCTGGTGTGTCCTGCTTGCACACCTGTGGCAGCCCCCAGAGCCTCCCAATGGCTGGCTTTAGTTCAGTTTTGGAATCTCGGGCAATGCTGCTCTCCTTAACGAACATCAGTTGCGGTTCACGCCCGATCCACTGTTGGTCCTCGGCATGCCTGGATGCTCCTCGTAAAATCCTAGAGATGATGGGGCTGTTTAGGCCATTGCATCCAAGCCATTGCTCAGGGCAGAAATCCAAATTAAACCATCCCAGACAAATGGCTGCCTAGTTTCCTTTTCAACCGGTGCAGTGAACTGGAACCCGCATCTTTCTGGATCCTGAATTCCACTGTCCAACCCTCCTATAATTGGGAATTTTTTCTAACTTCAATTGGAATTGATCTTCCTGGAACTTGGCCTTCTTCTCTTTTCAGGCATTTTATGAGAGCTATCCTATCCCCCTCTAGCAAGTTTTCTCAAGCCTAAACGTTTTTAGTTTCTTCCATTTCTCTTGGGACTTCTTTTCTTGTCCCCGATCATTCTTTAACAGGGTTGCACATATTTTGGGGATGCAGTGAAAAGCCCCCACCCCCAAATAAACCTCCCCAGGGAAAACCAAGCACTGCCTCAGCTGCACGGTGTCAAATTGAGCCACGGCCCAGCTGAGCCACGACCAAAAGCCCTTTCCCAGGGAAACTCTTAGCTGTCAGCTCGGCTGAGGAACGTTGATAATCTGGAAGGGATCCTGGGAGAAGAGCAGAGCTCTGGAAAAGCGAAAAAAGGAATGCCCTGAAAAGAAATTCCGTGTGCAGGGTAGTGCCTTTTTGCTCTTTCAAAACCCCACTTGGTTATCCTGCCCCATCACCTCCGAGTTACACCAGGATGCTTCACTGACCTCGCTAGGCACGTGATGTGCTCTATCCAGTGAAATACTTGGTTGTTCTATCTCAGTGTTTCTCAACCTGGGCAACTTTAAGATATGTGGACTTCAACTCCCAGAATTCCCCAGCCAGCCATGCTGGCTGGGGAATTCTGGGAGATGAAGTCCACATATCTTAAAGTTGCCAAGGTTGATAAACACTGTTCCATCTAACCACATGCATATTTTAACTTGCATACATCTATAAAGAGGGACTGTAACCCCGTCCCTCTCGAGGCCGGACTTTCCCTCCAGCGCCATCAATAAACCATTTTGTGCCTCAACGTCATCTGTCCTGCTCTCCAGTTCAAATGAACCCATGAAAAATTCTACTATAGTCCAGAGTGTGTTGGATCCTTTAACAATCAAATATAATCCATGAAATCTATTTTTTGCCTGCACCCCAAAGTCATATGGAATATTGCTGAGGTTGTATCTTGTGGGCTTGATGATTTCATTTGTTTTCTTTAGTTTATCATTTTCCAAGAAGGAATTTGTGATCTGAATGACAGCCAGCACCAGGGCTTGCTTTTATGGATTGAATGGAGCTTCTCCACCGTTGTTGCAGAGTAACGCAAGAGAAGTTGGGCTTCAGTGTTGTCCATCTAGTGATGTCCATGTGCAGAACCGTCTTCTGAAGACGACACCGACGAGCATTTGTTATAAAAAGCAAATCATCCCAAAAGGACTCTATTCATTTTCTGCTTTGTTTTGTATAACAAGGCCACTTTTCCCCATTGTTCCAACCTTGAGCATCCCAGTTGCCTATGATAAGAATGACATATTTTAAAAAAAAAAAAAAATGTTGTATCAACCAGGTCTTGCAAGGTGGCACAGGACTGTTCAGTATCAGCTTCCTCTGCATCTGTAGTTGGAAAATAGACTTGGGTCACCGTAATGCTGAAAAATTTCCCTTGGGCTCAAAGTGAGACCATCCCATCATTGTCTGGGTTGTATCCAAGCATGGCTTTGGATAGTCTTCCTCTGTAGTGACAGCTAATCCATTTCTCTTAGACTGTCTTTTCTACAGTTGAAGCCCTGATGCTCCTATTGTGACCTATTCTAATCCATTTCAGCTTCCCAATTCCCAAAATGTCTATGTTCAGTCTATATACAGTATATCTGCTCTGACAACATGCAGTTTCATGGTTCTGATATTCCATGATAGGTTTGCAGCATCAGTCTTTCCTTTTGCCTCTGGTCACATCATGAGCCGGACATCCTTTTCACTTTAATTCAGCCATATCATAAACATCAGTGCTACTCATACTGGCCCTCTGCTCTTCCTCAGGGACTTCTTAGGTACCTTCTGACCTGGGATGGTGGTCATCTTCCAATATCATATTGGTATTGTCCTGGTTGGGAGTGTCTATTTAGTATTCATGGCAAAACCCTGGAGAACATTGCCATTTTCTTGCCCACTGGATTGTGTTTGGTTTGATCCCTCATCTACAACCCACACATCACGGCTCGCCCTTCTGGCACTGTTCGCTCCCAGTGGTGTAGCTCATGGCCCCATTGGGATGCACAATCTCCTTCACCACCACAAGGTAACAATCCACAAAGGGGCAGAAAAGTAGTGAAGGGGTTTTTTTTGGCTGGGGGCCCATTGATATAGAGAAGTTAGGGGTAAGTAGGCAATGTCTTTGGCCAAAGTGCCTTGCAAGAAGTATGTATGTTGTGCTAAGGAACAAAAAACCTAAATTTCAATTGTGTCTTGGAATAGTTTGACTTGATTAATCTTGATTATGACAACATATAATTAAACGAAATCTGAATTCCCTATCAAGCAAATTCTACTTCTCAGAGCAGAGAGAAGTTTCAGGGAAAATGGATTTGATTTCTTGTGGAAGGAAGTCACTTGAGGCTATGGGCATTTGACACTAGATTTATATTCTGCCCTTCCGCCAGAACAAAAGGCAGCTTACATAAGGATGTTGTTGTTGTTTATTCGTTTAGTCGCTTCCGACTCTTCGTGACTTCATGGACCAGCCCACGCCAGAGCTTCCTGTCGGTCGTCAACACCCCCAGCTCCCCCAGGGACGAGTCCGTCACCTACATAAGGATATCCCTTCCTTTATCCTACCGCAGCAATCTTGGGAGGTCGGCGGGGTTGGAGGAAGGCAACTGGCCCCAGTGACTGTCCATGGCTGAGGGTGCTCTAGATCCTGGTCTCCAACACCTCAATCGCCATGGAGCTTAAATCACATGGCTGCAGTGTGATTTTTTTGAGCCCCCATGGGTGTCTGTCCACCACTTCCTGCTTCAATACTTGCCCCCAGGCTATGTTCCATTCCCCACTCTCTCACCATCTGGTAACCCCATGCCGCATTTAATGAGCCTGGCAACATATGAGCCTCCTTCCCTGTTTGAGTCTCAACTCAACCCCCAAACTTAAGGGGCCACCGAGTCTTTTACATCCAGTTCCTTTTCCACCCAGAAAGCAGAAGATGCAAGCTACAAAGGGGACCTGCCTGGGTGTACCTGGAGCACCTTTGCACTGGTGCCCTATGAACCGGTGGGTGGGTGCTGGGTGCTCACAATGGAAAGACAGCAGATTCTGCACTGTCCTGCTTGTAACTTGCCACCAGAGTAGCAGTCAAATTCAGAAGGCCAAGCGTCACCCCAGCGCCTCACAGCTGCAAGGGATTGGCATGTTTATCTCGGCAGGATTCATGCTCAAGTGTGAAGGTTGCCACACTGCCGGCCTTTTTAGTGGAGAACATGCAGCAACAGTGTTGGTGCCAAGTTCCTTGGTGACATGGTGAGCAGAAAATCTCTTTTTGTTTTGGTGACTCCAGTTGGCTCATTAGCAGAGTAATATATACATGCTACCCTATCTGAAGAACAACATCTCCATAGAGGATTAACTAAGAAAAACAGTAGCACCAAGGCTGAGCATTTTTCCTTTGTTAATTAGAAGAAGCACAATGTGAATATAAGAACAGTTTGAACTTTCTCATGAGTACAGAAGGAAAGAAGGCAAGTTAAAAGCCAAACTGTTTCCCAACTTTCAGAAGATAAAGGGCCTTTCCCCCTGGCTGAGTTGGTGCCCTCCACCCATCCTGGAGTTGGCAGCAGAGAAGACTGGCATTCCCCCCAACCCCCATCGTTATTTATGGAATAAAGGGGAACCAAAAAGGCAAAGAATAAAACAATCACAAAAAGAGAGAGAGAAAAAGAAAGCAATGCAACAAATGACAGAAATTATATATACATACGTATCATGCTTATTGGGTTTTTATGCATATAGAACATTTCTTAGATATAGATAGAGAGATGGATGATCGTTAGATAGACAGACAGACAGACAGACAGATAGACAGGATGGCCATCATTCATTGTCCACGCGTAATCTATAAGCAACTAATTCATCTGTTGCAAGTAACATCAGGTCTTCAATCCATCGAACTGGGGCCATCAATCTATTTTTCCGATGTCGAAGGACCAATTCCTTAGAAGGCCATGGACCTGGCAATGCCAGTTATGTGCTTCAAAGGAATCTGTTTTAATGTCTTCATGAAAAGATCATAAGGATGTCCAGGAAAGTGGCTATTCCACAAAGTAAGATAAGGTCTGCCATGGAAAAATATTACACTGAGGGTCTTGCTCAAGTCACTGTTTAATTGTTCTGTTAATTCTCCTGGGTGTTTTACTTCCGTCACAGACCACTCAGCAACCAAGCTTCACCTCCATATTCATGCAAAACATTCCACAATTCAGGCCTTTCTTGAATATTCTTTTTCTAAATCAACAAAATTTACAATAAACTTTCTTTTGTTGTTGTTGATTCGTTTAGTCGCTTCCGACTCTTCGTGACTTCATGGACCAGCCCACGCCAGAGCTTCCTGTCGGTCGTCAACACCCCCAGCTCCCCCAGGGATGAGTCCATCACCTCTAGAATATCATCCATCCATCTTGCCCTTGGTCGGCCCCTCTTCCTTTTGCCCTCCACTCTCCCCAGCATCAGCACCTTCTCCAGGCTGTCCTGTCTTCTCATGATGTGGCCAAAGTATTTCAGTTTTGCCTTTAATATCATTCCCTCAAGTGAGCAGTCTGGCTTTATTTCCTGGAGGATGGACTGGTTGGATCTTCTTGCAGTCCAAGGCACTCTCAGAATTTTCCTCCAACACCACAGTTCAAAAGCATCGATCTTCCTTCGCTCAGCCTTCCTTATGGTCCAGCTCTCGCAGCCATATGTTACTACAGGGAACACCATTGCTTTAACTATGCAGGCCTTTGTTGTCAGTGTGATGTCTCTGCTCTTAACTATTTTATCGAGATTTGTCATTGCTCTTCTTCCAAGGATTAAGCGTCTTCTGATTTCCTGACTGCAGTCAGCATCTGCAGTAATCTTTGCACCTAGGAATACAAAGTCTTTCACTGCTTCTACATTTTCTCCCTCTATTTGCCAGTTATCAATCAAGCTGGTTGCCATAATCTTGGTTTTTTTGAGGTTTAGCTGCAAACCAGCTTTTGCACTTTCTTCTTTCACCTTCATCATAAGGCTCCTCAGTTCCTCTTCACTTTCAGCCATCAAAGTGGTATCATCTGCATATCTGAGATTGTTAATGTTTCTTCCAGAGATTTTAACTCCAGCCTTGGATTCCTCAAGCCCAGCTTGTCGCATGATGTGTTCTGCATACAAGTTGAATAGGTAGGGTGAGAGTAAACAGCCCTGCCTTCCCCCTTTCCCAATCTTAAACCAGTCCGTTGTTCCGTGGTCTGTCCTTACTGTTGCTACTTGGTCGTTACACAGATTCTTCAGGAGGCAGACAAGATAAAAAACTCTCTTACACACATACATTTCTCATGATTTGCTGAAGACAGGATTTGGGTTTGCCCACACCTTTGCTGTCATAAAACCACATCGAACTTCACAAATTTTGCTCATCTTCCCTTCCAACCAAAAATCTTCCCAGGCATACAAAACAAACTAATCCCTAATTCACATTCACACTTCCTACCTCTCCCTTTCTATAACAGAACAGTAACAGCATTCCTCTGATTGTCAGACACAGACGCAATCTTCACACATGCATTAAACAAGGTAAAGAACGTCTTCAAAAGCAAGCCGTGCCTATATTTAATTGTTGCTCAATTATTTATTTGTTCACTTTCCACATTTCTACCCCACTGCAATTGAAAGACTCTTGGTGGCCTTTAGATAGTTATACCATCTACGCATGCAGCCTTCCCATTGTGCAGGTTTAATGGCATTTATTATTTGCTTTTCATCATTTCCCCCCCCCCCCGGGATACTAATATTTATAACAATCCCACTCTTTGTCATGTTAGCATCATTCCCATAGAAATCTCATTACCATATGGGGGAGATGGGCGGCGATAAAAATCTGATAGATAGATAAATAAATAAATAAATAAATAAATAAATAAATAAATAAAATCTCTTTAATACCCCTTTCTGAATTTCCTCCTCTCGTTTCATTCCAAATTATATCATTGCTTTCATTTTTAATGCTGTTTACTCTGCTGGATGCTCCTTGTTTAGCCTTCTTGATCCAGTTCTAGAACAGCAAAACTGTATTCTCTCTCTCTCTCTCAATCTTAAATGCACCTAGTTCTCTTTGGTTACATTCTTGGCAATTATATCTTCTACCTATACACATTATACAACATTTCCACATTTTTAAGCAGAAATTCACTTACAAGCACTTTTCTCATTCACAAGTCTTTCATTTCACTACTGCGGCATAACTCCACACACTTCTGTGGCACTCTGTAACATAATTATTTTCACTATTCCATACAAGTACTACATCCTCTTTCTCTACATCTGCTTTTCATTCATTTTGTTGGGAGATGTTTTCCCCTTTGGATTGCATTCATTGAAATGTTGCACTGATTTCCCCAAACTCATTCCTGGTCCTTCAGTTATCACCATATATTGGAATGTAACACACAACACTTGTCAATCTATGAATTCCTACTCCATGGACATCTACAACAGCTTAGATGATGCCACTTCATACTTTGTTCACCTACATTTTAGCTCTTTTATTCGTTACGAAGCCTACACCTTCAGTTCTTCAGTCTCCGAGTGGCCCAGTCACTTCTTCTGCCCTCTTTTGTCTTGTTCCCACCCAGCCTTCCATATCTCCCAGCAGAATTGAATTGTCCCCTGGCTCACACTCTTTTACGCTGCACAATTTTTCCGAAACTCATCTCTGGTTCTTCCTTTATCCCTGTTCACATAAATGTACCATCCAAAGGTAACCAATCCATGGATTCCTATGTTCATGCACATCACTGATAACAGCAGTTCATATTTTTGACATATATGGTAGCCCTTTCGTTCGTACCTAAACCTATACCTCTTCCCTCATATATTAATTCAGAACCCCTCCACTGAGATCTTTTTTAGTTTCACAGATACCCATCCCTCCGTCCCTCCCACATGCCTGCCTTGCATTGATTACAGTTAGGAGGCTGATGGCTGAGTACGTGCTTGCTGGCAGGTACACAGAGCATTTGGGCTTTCTGTCTCTTGATCTGCCCAAAGATCACAACACAGGCAATGCTCTCTCAGTGTGTATGTGTCTCTGTGCACCTGTGGGATAAGCCTGTGGGGCCCACTGTCCTCTGAAGTTTTAGGGCTCCTGGGCTGCAAAGGACATGGCAGTCAAATCGCCATCTGGAAGAGCCGACATTTTTGCCCCTTTTCAATTTTTTAGGAGGTTGAGTGATTTTAAAGAAAAGTTCGAGGAGTCCGTTAAGCTTATCAGAGGCATCAGGCCCCCAGCTTAGTGCTTATTTTCTCCTGAAAGGTAGGAAATCCCTCTGCTGTGATTCGGCGATTTGCTGATGAGTTTGGAGAGTGGGTGGTGGTGGTTTGAGGCTGATGAGAATCTCCATCTTTAGGGTCACCAATGTGCTATTCTTGGAATCAGAAGTTCACAGCCTAAAAGTTTCTTCAGACACATCCGGCCTGGCCCTGTGAGGATGCCAAGCCATTGCCAGAAGCCCCAAGGATTTGTACCCTGGCACTGTGGGTGAGTTTGCCCAGGTCTGGAAAAACTCCTCTCCAATGGCATGCCACTCTCTTTGGGCAGGCCCGTCCTGGCCCTGGCCGGCTCTCTCCTTTACAGCAGTGTTTCTCAGCCTTGGCCACTTTAAGACGGGTGGGGAATTCTGGGAGTTGTAGTCCACCCGTCTTAAAGTGGCCACGGCTGGGAAACACTGCCCTGGAGGCTAACCTCTGCAATGGACCTCCTTCCTCATACAGCCTGCCCTGCCCTTCTGAAACACGTCAGGAGTGGGACATGAGGAAGCCCAAAGCCGCCGGGAGGAAGCTCCTGCAGGTGGCTCTGTTCTCCACGAAATGCGAAGCCGGCTGGGCAAAGTCGGGAACAAAGAGCAGGAGAAGGGAAAGGTATGGAAGGAGCTGAGTTTCGTAGCCAAAGTTTTATTTATTTTATTGTTTTGTTTTGTTTTATTTTATTTTATTCACGACATTTCTACACCACCCATCTTGCAAGTGACTCTGCCTTCTTTCCCTCTTGGTCCCTGCCAGAAAAGCACCCTGGGATTCCTCCCCATTGACTCTTCCCTCTTCGCAGGTCACTCTTTTAGGAGCAAGATGTTTCAAGTAAGCCACCTAGGAATGGTGGGTGGAATTAAACTACCGTAGACTATAATAACTTCAGCCTTGGGGAGCCATGAGGAGATTTGTTGTTCTTGGTTCTCTGGGCATAAATGCCCCGAGTGCCTTTGCCATCTGACCAGCTTGGGACTTTCCCCACAGCCATATTACAGGTATTCCTCCCTTAATGACCACAATTGGGAGCAGAATTTCAGTTGCTAAGCAAAGCAGTCTTTATGCGAATCTGACCTGTTTTACGACCTTTTTTGTGGCAGTCGTTAAGCAAATCACTGCAGGTGTTAAGCAAACCATGTGGTCGTTAAGTGAATCACGTGGTTCCCTATTGATTTTGCTTGTCAGAAGCCAGCCAGGAAGGTCGAAAATGGTGACCACATGACCACAGGACACTGCAACAGTCATAAATGTGAACCAGTTGCCAGGAACCCAAATCATGATCACATGACCGCGGGGGACACTGCAACAGTTGTAAGTGTGAGGACAGTTTTTTCAGCACCATCGTGAGTCTGAACCATCACCAAACAAATGGTCATTAAGCGAGGACTACCTGTGGTAGGCAGCCTTGTAAAGAGGCAGAATGGGGCTCAGCTATTTGGACAACACAAGTCAAGCCCTCATACTTTTCTGCTGACTCCAGAATGGAGGGGAGCATGTTATAGGTAGTCCTCACTTAACAACCACAATTGGGACTGGAATTTCGGTTGCTAAGCGAAGTGGTCATTAAGTGAATGTGACCTGATTTTACAACTTTTTTTGCGGCAGTTGTTAAGCAAATCACCATGGGCATTAAGTGAATCATGCGGTCCCCATTGATTTTGCTTGCCAGAAGCTAGCCAAAAAAGTTGAAAATGGCAATCATGTGACCACAGGATGCTGCAATGGTCATAAATGCAAACCAGTTGCCAAGCTCCCAAATAGTGATCATGCGACTGTGGGGACACTGCGACAGTCATAAGTGTGAGGAATGGTCATAAGTTGGTTTTCCCAACATTGTCGTAAGTCCAAACCATCACTAAACGAATGGTTGTTAAGCAAGGACTACCTGTAGTGGCAGTAGCCAGCAGTGCTGGATGTAGCCGGTGGAGCAGGCAAAATAGTGTCCCCCTCCCCCTCCCCCAGGAACAGAAGCAATAGAAAGTGTGGCAGAGGCAGCAGAACCCCTGCAAACGTATTAGTTGGTGAAAGCTCCAAAACACACAGCTGGCAAAACCTGGCCATCTTTCCCAGATTACACTGTACTTATGAACGGCACAGGGCCAGCGCTGTCCATAGGAAATGCTTGTGCTGCGATAAGCGCAAGTGTATCGGTGTTTCAGAAGAGTGCTAAACCCACGCTTAAAATGTCAGACATGACATGAGCAGATGTCTTGTGGCCTCCAGGGGCCTGGGGTCTCTCCTCAGCCCAGGCCGTAGTAACAAGGAGGAGTTGTTCCCAACAAATAGCGGGGAGGGGGCATGCCTGCCCCCACCCAAAGAGGGCAGGACCTGGGCAGTTCCCAGCCCTGACGATGCATTAACCCACACCACTGATGAAGTGTCCTAAATTATGTCTCCATGGCAAGGACACTTCCGTGAAGAAGGGAAACAGCCCTTTAAAAGCAGAGCAGCAAAAGAAAACTTAAGTGGCTTTTTGTTCGTTATCAGAAACATTGTTTAAAAAAAAAAAAAAAAAATCTGTTACGGATTTATGGTTGATTACTGGAAAGTGCCCTTTCTCCATTTCTGAATTAAATCTGGAGTTGACTTCACTTTCGCACCCAAAAAGGAAATCGTAGCCAGATGCAGGGGCTACGGACCACCTTCTCTGTGGAGGGATGGTTCTGTCCCGAGTGCCAAGATCACACAGTTCATTTAACTTGGTCGCTGAATTAACTAGCAGCATCCCTAGGTGGGCTCAAAACAGTCAAGATGGCAGCCGCACCGCACGATCGTAAACAGATAATCTCTGTAAAAAGAGACGGCGGGAGATCTGTACTTTCAGACTCACAAGATTCTGTTAATGGTGCCTTACAATAAAGTAGAATGAGCTCATCTGGCGGTGTTTCCTGCCTGGTCTGCCTGGGAGGCTGACATCAATCTTGCAAGTCTCAAAGTACAAATCTCCCACCTTCTCTTTGCACAGCCTGCCAGGTTTGGGTGGATCCTTTCTAAGTTTCTTTCTTCTGCTGTTATGCAGCTGCGGGCTCCTCCCTCTTTTATCATTCCCTGGGCAGCATCTCTTCCCCTCGCCTCTCAAGGTCATTCCCACATACCTTTACAATTGCAGTCACCATCGTGATTTTTTTGACCACACCCTGTGTCTCCCCCCCTCCACACCTATTATTTTTGCTTCCACTGTCCCCCTCAGCGGCCCCTGGGCCCTCACTCCAGCAGAGAGCGATGCAAAAGATGTCTAAATGCCCCACTGAGAAAGGATGGCAGATGATGGGGATGAGAATGCCAGGCAGAAGAGCTGAGCCAATCTCCACGTATGGCTTCCAGGATCCTTCAGAACAAAAGGTGCACATGGATTTTAAGCCACCTCTTTTGCGTTTGCAGCGCAAAGTTTGGATATGTCTCTGCTGGGAAGGGAGGGAACAGAGTTTGCAAAGTCTGTGTGCTGGGGCGAGAAGCACCACTTGAGATGGATCGAAGATTATCCATCTTTGCTGGTATCCTTAAGAAGTTCCCAGAGGAAGAAAGTGAACCCTGGAGGACCCAGTATGGTTGGTTGACTTGGAAGTCTGCTTTTTGCAAAGAGAACAATTGAAAAATAACACCGATGCCTTCTAAATCTTGCTTGTAGAAACGCCCTCCAGGAATGGCTTACGTCCATTGCAGAACAGGGTGGGGCACAACTCATGGCTCCCAAAGCAGAGATGTGGGGAAGAATTAAATCTCCTTCCCAAAGGTTTCTCAGCAGCTTGTTTTATGGAAGTGAAAGCTGGTCTTTGAAGACGCAGGATACCAAAGGTATGAACTCTCTTGAACGTTCAGGTTGGAGAAGACTCCTGAGAATAACATGGATAGCCAAGAAGACAAATGGATCGTCAAACGAATCAGCCCAGAGTTCTCACTCGAGGCCCAAATGGCCAGGCTCAGATTATCCTACTTCGGACACCTTACGCAAAGACCCAGCTCTCTGGAGAAGGCTCTGATGCTGGGAGAGGCGGAAGGAAAGGGAAGAGGATGGCCAGCAGCAAGGGGAATGGACTCAGTCAGGGTGGAGATGTGTGTAGGGTTGGAAGACCTGAAGGACCAGGTTAGGGACAGACCGTCATGGAGAAAATCACTTTTTGAGTTGCTATGAGTTGACATCAACCTGATGGCACATGAATGATGTGCCACAGGCTGTGTGTTGCATGACAGGAACAGCCTCTGAAATGCATATTGGAGACTGTTTCTTTTTCTTTCCTTTCCATCTTTTCTCTTTCCTTTCTTATTTATCCACTAATCACTTTTTGCTACTTTCCTTTTTTCTCTTCAGATATGTATTCTTTTTACTCTGTAAAAAAAACTCTTCAAAAAATTAATTCAAAAGAAAAAAAAAAGACATGCAGGTTGGAGGAAGGCGCACCACGAAAACCTACAAGCTCGCTTGTGTACATAGGCGCGTGTGCGTTTTAATCCTGTTTTGATGAACCCGACTGGGACGATTTGCACGGGCGAAAAACGGGAGCAATATCAAACCGGGCCGACTTGCAGAAAGGGAGAAAGACAGAGATCCGCAGCTGCCCCCGCTGAGCCTCCCTCCTGGTCCCTTCGCGGAGCGCAGCGGTGCCCCGGGAGAGGAGCGGGGCGCTGGGCTCGGGTCTCACCCCGGGGCTGGGGGATTCCGGGGAGCAGCGTTTGGGGCCGTTAGGAAAACGTCTCCAATTACCAAGGGGAAGATGTGAGTGCCACGCACACGTGAACTCTGCACTGTGATAGCACCCTCTGCCTGGTACACACCGACAGCCTAATTAACCTTTCTTGATTAAGGCAATTATTTCCAGCACATTATCCTCTAATCCAAACATCGCAGACTTCTCTGCTGAGTGGGGCTTGAGGGCTGGTGCTTGTCCCCCCGCCCTCCTCGCAACAGGCAGAGAAGTGAGGGGGAGAACCCACTTTTCCAGGGCTGCTTTCGAGGAAAAAAAGAAATCCAAGCAGCTGCTGGAACTCGCAGGGGGATTTAACCCTTGATGATCCCTAGAGGAAGGAGGGCGTCTTCAGGGGAAAATCATTTCCAGGGTAAACGAAGGCTTGCAGCTTGTATGTTGCAACGGCTCCTGGCTTCCCTGGCGCTCCTGGTGAATAGTTCACTCATTAATCTGAGCCGCCCTCACTCTTGCTTCAGCTACCTGATGCCTGATTTCTTTCGCATTCAGCGAGCCTTTTCCACCTGACACATCATTCGCACCAGCTCTGTGATCCCAGCGTGGAAGAGATCACCTTTGTGACAAAGTGGAGCCTAAGAAAAAGCAGATGCCAAGGGAAATGGTGGTATCCAAAATGCCTAACTCAGCCTTCTCTGAACCTAGCCCTGCAGATGCACCAGACTAGCAGTCCCAAGGCATCTGTCAGCCTTGCGAGGTAGTCTGGACATGAAGCACACCCAGAATTCCTAGCTCTTTATTGTAGAGTTACATTAACAGAATCTTGCATGTCTGAAAGTGCATCTCTCCCCCGTCACCTTTGCAGTCCAAGAAACTAGAGAGGGTCCCTTCTGAGACATTTGCCATGCCCCCATTCCTGCTGCACGCCCAGCTGCCTCTTATCTGACTGTTGTCTAGTCAGTGGCTCATTCTCTTGTCTCCCAGGTTCATTCCCACATACCATTATAGCAGCACAGCACAGCATGATATCGACTCTGATGTGCTATGTACGTGGCATGACAAATTATGGGTTTAAATGTTGGGAAAAGGTTTGCAAGCCACATTTGTACCTTGCTGTCTCAAAAACCGGTTTGAACTTGAATTGTGGAATGGTGTTCCAAACATGTTCACCAACTTTTGCTTTGCTGTTGAAGATATTTTGGCATCTTCCCCATTTCCCTCCCCACCTGCCTTTGAAATGGAATGGTGTGGGCCAGCTTTTACTGGGGCCATAAGCTCTTAAAGCTGAAAAGAACCAATTCAAGCGTCCTTTGCTTGAACACATCCAATGCATCAGAGCTCACCACATCTCTTGACTGATGATTCCTCTCTCTGGCTACTCTAGTGTTAGCAAGTTAGCAAGTTTTTCTAACTTTCAGTGCCTAAGGACAACATCTCCGAAGTATTTTTGGCTAGAATGGACAGGCCAAGTCTTCAGTCTCTGTCCTCCTTTGCGACTGCTGATTTTCTATGTGGGGCAGACGTTGATCCTGCTGCTGTTCTGGGGGAATGTCTACCCCGATTAATATTCATGCCTTTCAAAGCAGATGTTCTCAGCATCTGCGCCATGTCAGGATGCTGTCAACACTTTGTTAGCATGAGTGACATCTTCCAACCCGCCCTCTCCCAATGATGTGGTGTGAATTCCATTTTCATGTTTATCTTACAACATTTGGCACTCGCCACATTTACTTCTAACTTCCTCTCTGGGATTCCCATACCATCCCCACCCTTTCACTGAGATGCTTGTGGTACCCACACGATTATTTTGCACCCTTGGAGATACCACTGGCTGTGAAATAAAACTCGGAGGACGGAAGGAAGAAGAACCTTTTCTAAAAAGAAATCTCTCTCTAGTCTCCTGTGTGTGTGTCTATGTCTGTGTGTTTGTTTATTTCTGGTGCTGTTTAGCTTCAGTTTGCAGGCAACTGGCAATAAACAGGCTGTACCAGGAGAAACACCTGCTGTTGGCACTGGCACTGTCTCTGAATTGATATATCTTTGGAATTTTTCCTCCCATCGAAGATTTTTGCACAGTTGGCAGCGACAGCTGTGCCCCACAGTCTGCCAATTCGCACCATCGGGGTTTGCTGTGCGCCCCCACGTTCAGCAAAAAAGCTGGGACAAATATTTTGAACCTAAATTCAACTCTGAAAATCACTGGGGTTGGTTTGCCAGAATCCTCTGTTTTTCATCAGTTCACCTTTCAACATTTCCTTTTGGTTTATCTGGGGTTAGACCACCTAATTCAGAGTTTCTCAACCTTGGCAACTTTACGATGTGTGGACTTCAGCTCCCAGAATTCCCCAGCCAGCAGGGGAGTCCACACTTCTTAAAGTTGTCATGTTTGAAAAGCACTGCTCTAATTGCTTCCATGCATCACATTGCGTTATGCATTCTTGCATTAAGCGACACTTTCTCACATTTCAGTAAAACCCACAGTATTATTAATTAGGATTTTGCCACTCCCTCTACCTCCATGCCCTTTGAGATTCTGGCTGGGAATTATGGCAAAGTTAGTCCTACAAGGCATCCTGTCGGGCAAGGCTGACTTACATGAATTTTTAAGCATGCCCTATTTTTATCAATAACAGCTGACGAGAAAAAAACAATCCCAAATCCATACAGACAATTTTTTTTTAATCCATTCAGTTGTATCCGACACTCAGAGACTGCCTGGACAAGTCCCTGCAGTTTTCTTGGCAGGTTTTTCAGAAGGGGTTTGCCGTTGCCTCCTTCCTGGGGCTGAGAGAAAGTGACTGGCCCAAGGTCCCCCAGCTGGCTTCATGCTTAAGGCAGGACTAGAACTCCTGGTCTCCTGGTTTCTAGCCTGGTGCCTTCACCACCACACCAAACTGGCTCTCATAGAGACAATACCTGTAGGTAAATTGCAGATTACAAAATCTCTGTGAATGTTTATCTTTCTAAGGCCCTTCCTTATTTTACTGATTTTGCTCACATTCTCTGGTCACACTTAATGGCTAAACAAAACAGTAGCAGGTACAATACAAAAAGGGGTGTTGGATGGGGAATTCTGGGAGTTGACACACATCTTACATTTGCCAAGGTTGAACAACACCAGCCTAGTAGGTAAAAAGGAGTTAACTCAGTAACAAAGTAAAATGTATTGGGTCAACCACTCAGAGTGGCCTCCACATTCACGAGAACAGTGAAATATTCATGGAACTTGAAGGAATTTAGACCCAGAGTGTTTTGCACCATCAGGGAAAATATTCATATGCCCTGCAGGAAAATGGGCACACGGGTCCCTTCTTAGATGTCACTCTGGCAGAGCTCAGTCCTTCCTTGACTGTAGGAAGAGGGTTTACGCTTGCGGCTACAGCTCTGTGATCACTTACATGGGAGTAAACTCCAGTGAACTTTGTGGAACTTCTTTCTGAGTAACTGGGGACAAAACAGCCCTGACCACCAACTCCATGCTGCGTTCAGCCTATGGAGGAAACCCTCTTCTCAGAAGTTGTCAAGAAAGGGAACAGGTGGAAATGCAAATGGAACCGACCCATTTCATAGCAGGCAGGGAAGAAAACTGGGGAGAGGAATTTCCCGGCACCTATCCGCAGGGCCAAGACAGTCCTGCTCAGCTTACAAAGCCCATTTGCTGAGCCTTTGCAACAATGCTGCAGATGTGACAGCTGTCCCATGGGGATTTCAGCTCTACCTCCAGTTGTTTGCAGGACAGCCGTTCTGTTTTAGTAGGCTTCTGTGTCTCCATCACTCCATTATCCCCCCCCCCTTTTTTTTCCTTCCAGAGAGCAGGAACATCTTGAGAGCAGAGTGTTACTTTCAGAGTCCAGATGGCCCGTGAGACTGGTGTCTGCGAACACCTTACATGCTGAAGCTGTAGAAATTATTTCCCAAACTGTAGTCTCTGTGCATTAATCGGACCTCCTGTTTGCCTTGCATGGGTGATACGCAATTGATTACCCACCAAAGAAATTGGCCTGGGATTGAATAGTTAGTTGCTAAACCACACTTAATATCCAACATAGGAGTCCTGGTGCTCCAGGTGAGCTGCCTGCCAGCAGTGCTTTTGTAGAAGGTGTGCCCCTCATCACAGCCTCCTGGAGGTGTTGGATACACTGTGTTGAGAGACGATCACACTTCGTGCGTAGCCCAGAATGTGCATTCTGGCTGAGAGCTGGAAAGATGGAATGATACGGAGCCACATTCTAATAAGCTGGGACTTCCATTTCCATTAGGTAGTTGCACATTAGTATTCATAGAAGGAAGCTGCGCCCTGAGTTTGTCCAAGCTCAGGTTAATGGTGGGAGGACAGTTATGGAAGTCCACCTGGACTTTCTCCAGTGCCTCTGGTCTATGAGTCCAAACTATGCAGGTGTCACTAGTCAGCTAGCAGAGTCAACATCCTTCAGAATTCACCCTGAAGTTCTTGGTGACTTGTGAAACCACCTGACAACTTGTGAACATACCACTGATCTGAAAATGCTCTTCCTTGCCAAAAGAGAAGAAATTGGGAGTCAGCATAAAGTGGCAGAGCCTGGGTGCTGGAGGTGCCACTGTAAGTCGTTTGATCTTATGCCAGGGGCTAAACCCTCATTCCATCTTCCCCAAGTCTCTCTCCCCTTCTTTCAGTCCTCACCTTTGAATACCTGCTGTCTTTGACCTTCTGAGGCCAACCGTGTCTGCCTTGTTCCCGCTGGCCTGGGAAAGGAAGATGTGTTAAGGTTGCCCCACTTTGAAGAGCCTCTGAGGATGGGCAGGATACAAATGAAGTGTGGAAATAACTAGGAATATAATACTAATTGATAAGTGACCAGCCTCTTGGAAAAAAATTGGGAAGCAACGTGGCCGCTGCTGGCCCTGTTGATGGTAGCAAACCAGCCCTTCTTTTGAAGAGTGTGCTTTGTGCACATATGCTGTCCGTCTTTGCCGAATCCAAGTATTTATTCCCTGGGAAACATTTTTGTTTGTCTGCAAGTGAGATGATGGATGGGCAACACATACACTGTGAAGACTTTGGTGGGGGAGGAAGAGGCAGAGCAGATGGGAGAAGGGGTCCCTGTGATTCTTCAGCTAAATCTCCTGGTCTTTCTTACCAACAAGATGGTTTTGCTCACGGAGGAGGCAAATAGCGTAGAAAGACAACTTTGATTTTGATCTCAGCCTCTGGAGTTGACTTTCACAGGATCAGAGTGTTTTTTCATATAGCCCAGGAGAGGATGGGACTTTTGACACACAAAGACAGTACTTTACTAGTGCAGCTGGACCCTTGGATAATGGTTGATGGAGCCTTTATATAGGGCAGGCTAATGGCTTCGGTGGTTCGGTGGTTATTGGAGAGGGGCAATTAAGAGCAATCCTTATTACGCTTCTCTGAACAAGCAAAACCCAGCCTGCCTGCTTACTCTTCCGTTTGACACCCAAAGTTTGCTGGAGTGACATCCAGTTGCAGCCCCATACTTGGATCACACGTCCTGCTGCCACAGTTTGGGAAAGAATCATGGCGCTCCACTCCCCCATTAAAAGAGAGGCAAACTTCAAAGGTGAGGTAAAGACCCCTTCGAATTGAGTTCCTGCGGGTGTCCTGGATGGGCCCTGCAGTTTTCTTGGCAACAAAAGGGAAGGGTCTTTTCCGTGGCTTCTGCTGAGATGTGCCCTCGACTTCTCAGCCTGGCCCCCAGCACGGCTTCTCTCGTGGCCTCCATCCCAGCATCAGCCAGTGATCCTGCTTCATTTTTTGATATCAGCCAAGGTTAACTCCCCACAACTCCCAATCCCCTTAATTATTATTAAACTGAATAGACCGGTGTTTTTCAAACTTGGCAACTTTAAGATGTGTGGACTTCAACTCCCAGAATTCCCCAGCCAGCATGTGTGGACTTCAATGAATTCTGGGAGCTGAAGTCCACACATGCTGGCTGGGGAATTCTGGGAGCTGAAGTCCACACATTTTAAAGTTGCCAAGTTTGAAAAATACTGGAATAGATCATATTTAATCATATTTAATGGGGAAAAAATCTAGGGACCAAATCCAAGAATGAGAGGGAACATATTTATTCATTAGGAAACCATCCAGAAGTTATTTTCCTTGCCATTATTATTCTCCCCTCCCCCCTTCAACTTTAAATTCTCCCTCTATGAAAATGCAATATTACAACCAGGCTCATCAAAACCGATTTGCATGTAATAGGGCAGAAGATGACACTTTTTCCAGACTGAAGGGTGACCTCCATGCAGTAGCATGGTGGGAACTGTTAATATGTTTTCTACTACAGCTTAAGGTTACTATGGTAACTAATCATTTTGGCCGGGTGAAGAGGTTGAATTTAATTGTCCTCTTTTCGGATGTTAATTTTTCCACCTGGGGAGAAGAACTTGCCTGGACTTGTTTTAGTTTCAGTTTCCCTTCTGTGTAGGCATGTAGGGAGTTAAGCAGCTCTCACTGAGAGCCTGTAAATAGGTTTGCTTTCTGTAAATAAAATTATTTTTATAGAAATGCCTGGTGTGTGACTTTTCTGATCTCTCCTGGGCCAAAGGCTTTCCTAGCAATCTGCTAACAGGAACTGCATTCTAAGAAAGGGGGTGCAGCCAGAATAAAGTGTGGGTGGGCCCCTGACAAAAAATTAAATTAAATGAAATAATTAAATTAAATTAAATTAAATTAAATTGCTTTAAATAAGAGCAATGACATGCAATTAGAATTGCTCTCCGCTTATTTTATTAACCCTCCACCCCTTCTGTCCCATTAAAAAATTACAAGTTGGTGCCAATTTTCTGCCAGACTCTGAACTTTCCCAAGACTCTGTGTGTGTGTGTGTGTGTGTGCACGCAAATTGAGGATGTTCACCCCCACAATAGGGGAAATGTTTAGCTGACCACAGTTTGCCTTGAAAAAAAAAAATCTCAGATCATCCAGCTGGTTTGTTTTGTGTCCTGATTTGCAGCCATTTTTGGATCACTGGTGAATTAATTCAAGATGGATGTGGGTGTGGCGCCAACTTGCTCTCCTTTCCTCTCTCTACCTAACTTACTGGAGCTCCCAGCTGGAGTATTTAAAAGGCTGGACCTAAAATGCAAGGAAGAAATGGAAGAAGTTGTCCTTACAAGAGCGGTAGACAAACTTTATAAAAGTGTGATTGTGCTACCTGGCCTGGATGGTGTGGCACCGCCCTGCTGGGCTTACTTCGACCGACCCAGGGCAAACTCCAAGCCTTTGCATCCTGCAGTTTAGCACACTGGGGTGAAGGAAGACACCAGCCTCCTCGCAAGTAAGCCACAGCGCCCGAGCGTAAGCGCCTGCAGGCTCAGGGCCGGCTAAGCTTAAAGGCTGATCTGCCGGAAAGGCAGATGTGGGTGATAGAGAAGCCTGCAGAGGAAGTGGTGGAAGTTCCCTTATCCAGGCCCGTATAAACAGACTCCCCACCCCGTCTATCTTGCCTGGTTCCTCTACTGCAGTGTTTCTCAACCTTGGCGACGTCAAGCTGTGTGGACTTCAACTCCCAGAATTCCCCAGCCAGAATTCCCCAACCAGAATTCTGGGAGTTGAAGTCCACACAGCTTGACGTCGCCAAGGTTGAGAAACATGGCTGTATTGGGATTCCTGATGTGAAAAAAGGACGGGGCCAAAGTGCTTGCAAGTGGGGATTTGCCTGTGTTGAGGCTGAGATCTCTATTGAGTCTGCCAATGCAAGCCTCAGGCTGCTGCTGCCTGTCCCATTTTTCTTCCTTGATTTGGTCATTTCTTTTGATAATCTATTTTTGAGTTCCTGGATTGGACTGCTGACAACCCCTAAGGGCTGCTTTCAGCCCTTAGCCCTGAATGCTTAAGGGTCTGGAAGAGCAAAGTGCAGCAGGTTTTCTACATTTTGCAGTCCAGGGTTTGTTGACTGCTGCTTATGGGTCAGCTCCCCACCTCTCTGTCTGCAGAGGACTTTGCCACATGGGTGTTTTTCCTCCCCTGCCAAGCCCTGCGTTTAAAATGGTAGTGGTGAGTGGCAATTCACTAAGAGCCCGGGAATGACTGCAGCAGGCGAAAGATGCTCTGGAGCAGCGGGCCTCAGCTGCTCGAGGATGCATGGAAGTCAACTCCCAGAATTCCCCAGCCAGCAAGTGTGGACTCCAGCTCCCAGACTTCAGATGTTGAAGTCCACACATTCTAGTCGAAGAATTCTGGGAGTAGACGTCCACACGTACTGGCTGGGGGGATTCTGGGAGTTGAAGTCCACACATCTTAAAGTTGCTGAGGTTGAGAAGCACTGATCTAGTGGATCCTGCACCAAGCAGTGTGTTGGACCAGTGGCCAAGTTTGAAAAACCCTGGCCTAAGTGGATGATGTGAAAGCCTTGCAAGGCAGATGCCCAAAGGACCTTGCAGATGTCCGATGTTCACCTGACATCTGAAAGAACAAACTAGCCAATGATACGTTATCCCAAGTTGCTGAGTGAACCCATCTTCAGAAATGTTGGTAGGGTATGGTCAAAAAAGTCATTGGGATGGGGCAAAAAATCAGGGCAAGCTTTGACCGCACCGTTGTGACTGGTGTCTGGACCTTTTTGACCGCACCCTGCAGATAACCCTACCAATCGGTGTGGTCAATTTATGGTTCAGCGTGTGTTGTGTGAACCCAGCTGGACTCTAGCTTTTGGCAAGAGGAATTCTCCAAAACTCTGCACTAGATCCTGTCTCAGTCTGTTTTCCTTCAGACAGCAATACCAAACCAACTTCTGTTTTGGCATGATTATTATCATTCCCATTATTAATGGCTGTTACCACTGTGTGCAAAAGCAGACCCTGCGCTGTCTAATCCCCAGACTATAAATTACAATTATTGTGAAGTGGAGCACTACAACAGAGTGGTCACTCTGGGAGTTAGATTAAACTGTTTCCAGTGCAGTTCACGCAATGAGACTGAAACAGAGAACCAGAGTTATGGAGTTGGAAGGAGCCACAAAGATCATCTGGTCCAACCCTCTGCAATGTAAAGGAAAGCCAATCAGACCATCTGTGAGAGCTGGCTGACCAGCCTCTTCAAAACCTTCAGAGGGGAGAATCCAGAACCTCCATAGATAAACTCTTCAGAACTTACCATCAAGATGATTTTTCCTTATATTTAAATAAAATCTAAGTAGCTGCAATTTACACCCATTTTTTCCTGGCTCCCGTTAAAGGAACCACAGAAAAGAAGGCAATGTCATACCACTCATACTGCTGCTGAGAAAACCACTTGGAAGTGTCCAAGCAGTCCCTCGGAGTCCACCTTGACTTGAAGGAAGTTTCATCTTTTTTCGGAAATATTCGGCATCAAATTAAAAAATAGATCTTGAGCAGGTACAGATGGAGCCCACGCCAAAGTGTGTAGTGGGTTCTGGCTGGCTGAGGTTTTGCAGGCTTGGACTGCAAGTTGTCAAAAACAAGGTATTTTTCTGGGGTCTTGAACTCAGAAAACCAGCCAGGCGGCTTTTAGATGGGTCCCATTTCAGGGCAGTCCAAGGAGCAAATTGCAACCCATGGCGTTCTAGAAAGGCAGGAAGGATGGTGTGTGAAAAGGCATTCAGTAAATCACAGGAGATGTGCTCATGTTCACACCCCATGGGGGGCCTCCCAGGGAGCTGACGGAAACTCCCATTGCCGCCCAGCCAGCAATGTTGACTCCTTGGACTGGGTGGGGAAAATATGCTAAAATCCTCCCTTCTGCTCTTCAGCATGTCCTGCTAGGCTAAATGGGTGTATCTTGATTCAAAAGCAAGTACCTAAGACAGTCCTTCAAGCTGTGACCTTGCAGATGTTCTGGACTACAACTCCCATCTTCTTCATTGGTCACACTGCCTGGGTCTGACTGGAGAACGACAGGAGTGGTAATCCAACACCACCAGGAGGTGACCACCATGCAGCGTCCCTAGCAGCTGATTGTTGCTCCTCCTCCTCCCCCTCCCCCTCCCCCTCCTCCTTTCCTAGTCTCGCCCACCACCCTGAAGATATCCTGGTGGTCTCCCATCCAAGTACTAACTGACTTTGTTTAGGTTTTTCTGACATCTGCCAAATCAAGTGGGTGGTGCACCTGCTCTTTCATTTGGTTCAAAGGATCCTTGGACCCTGATTACTTGCAGGGGATCACTTGATGGCTCCTCAACAGGCATTAATGTTTGCAAGGCAGTCTTTAATGGTCCATTACCACTATGGCTAATAGCTGGGGCCATTCTTTGGGCAGGGAAATGCAATGCAATCACAAAAGATCGCCTTCCCTGTCTTTACCTCTGTCCTGAAGGGCTCTTGAGGGCTGGGGAGGGTGTACTAAAAGCTGCTTTGCTTTCTGAGGCTCACCCTGAGACTTTGTGAGCAATTACCAAAGGAAGCCCCCCCCCCCACAACAATTTCTTGTCCCAGAGGAGGCTTAACCCATAACGCTGCTCTGGAATGATGTGTGGGTGGGAGACACGGAAGCACCTAAGAGCACCCTGGCTTTCAAAATGGCCCTCTTCCGCCTTCCTTTTGCATTAGCACCATTCTTTCCCTGAGAGTTTAAGTGTGCTTTTAGTGCTGAGGTGGGTGGGGTGGGGTGGGGTGGGCTGGGGGTGAGAGCACCTGCTAAGCTCCACTGAGCACCCTGACCAATCTCTTCCTGGAAGGGAAGCAATTCCCTCCGAGGTTTGACTCCCCAAGAGAATCCCACAAGGAAACGTCTGCACCCTGGACAATTAGTACGTTCGATGCAACTGGAAGTCCAAGTGCAGGGGTAAAACCACACCTGTTTTCTGAAGTGGGTGGACTGCTAAATGCAGCCTCAGGATATGGAGCCTTGGTTCCTCTCCCTAAGACCAGCTGGGAGCCTAGGCCAAGGGAGTGAGCACCCCTCAAGGGCTCCCCCATTGCATCTCCTGCTGCCCTGGCCTCGGTTTCCTGCTAATGATTCCTCAGCAAGAGGAATGTTCCTCTTGCAGCAACTGGTGCACAGCCTCCATCCAACCTGGCCCTGAGGCCCATCCAGAGCTCTGCCTGTTCCATTGGTCCAAATCCCCTTTGGAAGCTGTACTGCTTCTACGTGAGAATTTTACAGAGGTAAGATCTACTTTGCATCAGCCTATACTTCGGATGGCTGATTGATGGATTATGTGGCATCAAGTTGGTGTTGACTCTTAGTGACCACACAGATAGATTTTCTCCAGGATGATCTGTCCCCGGCCTGGTCTTTCAAGTCTCCCAGCAGGTCCCCCATCACCACTGTAACTGGGTCCATCCCCGTTGCTGCTGGTCCTCCTCTTCTCCTCTTTCCTTCCACCTTTCCTACCATCAGAGCCTTCTCAAGAGAGCTGGGCCTTTGCATAAAGTGTCCGAAGTGGAATAATTTGAGCCTGCTCATTTGTGCCTCGAGTGAGACCTCTGGGCTGATTGGTTTGATGATCCATCAGTTTATTTTCTTGGCTGCCCACAATATTCTCAGGAGTCTTCTCCAACACCAAAGATCAAAATCATCAATACTCCTCCTATCCTGCTTCTTCAAAGTCCAACTTTCCCTTCCATAGAGTGTCAGAGGGAACACCGTGGCTTGCACGATTCTGATCTTTGTAGGTATTTGGATATCTTTTCCAGGGCCTTCATGGCTGCTCTGCCAAGTGCTAGTCTGTGGCGCATTTCTTGACTGCTTGTCCCTTTACTGCTGATGGTTGATCCAAGAAGGCAGAAGCTCCCCACTGCTTTGATATCTTCATTGTCAGTTCTAAAGCTGGTTGCTCTACCTGCTGTCATTAGTTTGGTCTTCTTTATATCTAATTTTAGCCCCATTTTCACTCTGCTCCTTGACTTTTATTACTAGGGCTTGCAGATCCTTTGCATTTTTGGCTGTCAGGGTGGTGTCATCAACCTAGTGCAGGCTATTGATGTTTCTTCCTCCAGTTTTAAAACCACGCTCATCTTCTTCCCATCCAGCTCCCTGGTTCCAATATCAATTAAGGCAGAAATGTGGGAGGGATTTAGGTAAGGAGCAATACAAGCACCTTGCCTTCTCTCTGCAGTTGGACATGTGCTGCTTTGTACCGCTCAGAGGGGTGGGACCCCCAAACCAACAGAGCATCAGCACATTGAAGAATCGGCCAACATCCCTGGGGGCTCCTTTGCAGAATGTAAACCATGTGGACATGCCACGAACCGGAAGCTGCTTGCAATGCAAGGGCCTCCTTTGTTCCTTCTTGGATGGCTCCACAGATGGTTTTGATATATCCATAAATCACATTTATGCAAGTACACATCATCTTTTGCGCCCAGGAGTATACTATATGTATCTATAAAATGACTGGCATGTTTGTTCCCTGAGAGAAGCCTGCAGAATTTAGGAAGGGGAAACAGTTCCTGGCCTTGTTGCCTTGGTCTCTATATTTTAAACAGTATCTTTTGCTTTCCTTCTGTTTCCATGTCTGTTTGTGTGTGTGCATGTGCATGTGTCAGAAAGGGGGATAGGTAGAGGATGGGTTTATCTGAAGTTGGGTGAACAGCTTTGCAAAGCAGCGCTGCAGACATGGGAACCGTGCACCGCCCAGCAAATCCTTGAAACAGCCGTGTCTTTTCCCAGGATTGTGTGGCATCAGCAGAGCGCCTTTGGAATCAAATCCAAAGCATTGCGCAGCAGTAGGAAAAATCCTGATCTGGATGTTGACATTCATTTGGTGTCTGTGCAGGCCTTTCCCTTTCTCCCCAGTCCGCAGCGGAAACAGGCCCTGAGAGCCTCTTGTTCCTGCCATGATGTTGCCTTCCTCTCATCCCCAGCCCACAAGTGAGATAGTCCTAAGCTGTAGTCAGGGGTTTTTGCAGGATGCGGTCAAAAAAGTCAAGTTGATGGCCATGTTGGTTTGACTGAAGCACTGCCTGTTTTCGTGACACGCTTAAAAATGGGGAGCTTCGATTGTGGCCGCCATCTTGACTTTTTGACCCTACCTTGGGGATATCCTTGGCTGTAGTGGTGTGGAGACTTCCTTCAATATCTGAATACTTATTTGGACTGTGTTGGGCGCCTCAAGGTAGATCAATTGATCTATCTATCTATCTATCTATCTATCTATCTATCTATCTATCTATCATCTATCTATCTATCTATCTATCTATCTATCTATCTATCTATCTATCTACAGCTACATCTATCTTCTTTCTCTATTTACTCTCTATCATATCTATCTTAGCTATCATCTCTCTCTTTCTATCATATCTATCATCATCTATCTCTGTCTATCGTATCTCTCTATCATCTCTCAGTATCATCTATCTATCTCAGATTTTTACCCCACTGCGATGCAATATACTCTCAGCAGCTTTCCAGGACCATAAAGCAAAGATACCAAAAGATGAAAAAGACTCAAAATCCGTGATACGCAATGCCACACAAAGAGGCATCGCAACCCAAATGCCCTGCGGAAGAGTTCAGTCTAATATCTTCTGGAAGGTGGCCAAGCAGATCTAAAGGCAAGGGGGAGGCCAATCCAAGGGGCTGGCACCACCGCTGAGGAACATCCTCGCTTCTAAGCATCGGCCTCCTTGACCTCTAGAAGGTGGAGAACCATCAGCTGCTTCTCCCAGCATGATCGTAACGGTTAGGAGGGGAGGGAGGTACGGTCCTGTAGGTAACTGGCACCAAGCCACAGAAGAATTGTTAGGGGAACACCAGAACTTTAAACAAATTGCAACTGGAAGTGCATAGGCAACCAAGCACGGTTGGCGAGGTAGGTGCCATGCACTGCCAGCGAGAACTCTTGGCAAGCATCCATGCTGTTGCAGTCATACAAGTAGTGCTCACTTAACAACCATTTGTTTAGCGATGGTTCAGACTTACAACGGCTTTGAAAAAAACAACTCACGACCGGTTCTCACACTTAAGATCGTGGCAGCATCCCCACAGTCATGTGATCAAGATTTGGGCGCTTGGCAACCAGTTCACATTTATGACCACCGCGGCATCACCACATGGCCGCTTAATGGCCACGGTGATTCGCTTAACAACCGCTGCAAAAAGGTCATGACATCGGGTTGGATTTGCTTAATGACCACTTTGCTCAGCAACCAAAATTCTGGCCCCAATTGTGGTTGTTAAGTGACTACCTCTACCTCTTTAGGCTTCACTATCCGTGACCCTGGAGGGAAATCGGGCACCGTCAGTGGCCAGGAACAGGAGCAGGTGAGGAATCAGCAGTGGGGTAGGAAGTCTCATGCTGGTTTGAGTGAGGGTGAAGAACACAGAATTCTCTCCAATAAACCTAACACGGCTGGAAGGCGAGGGAGGACACGGAGGTGGGATTATGCCTTGCCAATCGAGGAATTTTGCAATTGGGGTTAGCAATAGTGGTGGCATGTTTCATGCCAGGATAGTTTTCTGTTGGCTCAAATCAGGGCCAAGGGTGCTCTCAGGAGCGAGAAAAATACTCTGGGTTTCTATGTCCCTTTCCAGAAAGAGGTTCCCTCGTGCAAGGGAGCCGTGCCAGAGCTGCGTAGATGTGCATGAAGTTTCTCCTGCATATCCATAAAAGAATACCAGACAGTATTCTCTTGCCCTTCCTCTCCCTGGTGTTCAAAATTTGGGAGCTAAGCTGCAACCTTTACATTATTTAAATGCCAGAACTCAAGTCTAGAGCATCTTGAGGGAGAAGAATGGAAATATTTTCTCAGTTGACAAATATGGATTCTTTACTAAGACTTACAGGAGATCTTGAACCTATGTTCTGCCAGGGAGGGAGGGAGGGAGGGAGGGAAGGAAGGAAGGAAGGAAGGAAGGAAGGAAGGAAGGAAGGAAGGAAGGAAGGAAGGAAGGAAGGAAGGAAGGAAGGAAGGAAGGAGAGGTGGAATGGAATGGAATTCCTGGGAATCAGGCATAGACTTCCAGCTTGGCAGGCGGAAATCCTCTTTTGACATCTGAACAAAGCATTTTGAGAAGTTGCCAGCTGTTGAATTCATGTTGATTTCTCTCCTCTGTGTCTCACACATGTCCACTTCTGGGGAGGCTGTAAGTGTGCCTGAATGCATGTGTATATACAAGAAAGGTTGAGTGTATTTGCACAAACATTCTTTTTGCTTTCCACCAAGAAAAGCTAGCCTCCGACTCAAGATTGGAGCTACAGCTGCAAAACTATTTGTGAGGATGCGGATTTTCATGGTGGAGGGGGAAAAGACTCCCAATGAGACCTTAAAGCTGAAAGTAGGTTGGAAAAAACTCAGCACACTCTGAGCAGCTGAGACTGTAAGCCTGCATCTCTTCCCTTCCTCTTTTCAGCTTTGGCAAAGCTAGTTAGTTAATTATTTTTTATTTATCTATCTATCTATCTATCTATCTATCTATCTATCTATCTATCTATCTATCTATTTATTACCACTGCCCATCTCACATATGTGATTTTTTCCATTTGCCCCAAAGGGTTCAGACACACAGTTTTCCCACCCATCTCACGGCAAGCTGATTTCCCCCCATGTTTTGAGAATGAAACAAGAAGTGAGGCTGGTGGGTATGTAAAAAAGTGCCAAAGCATCTTTCTAAGTATTGGGGGGGGGGACTTTAATTGTACTTTTGCATCTTCAAAGCACTTTGGGGATGCTTTCTCATCATCATATCTATAGCCAATCTGTCAGGGTGTTCAGCATTATTGCCAGGTTTTTAATTAGGGCTGGGTGGAGAAATTCGCCTGTACTTTTTATTTGACTTTCCGTTGGCACCCCAAATACAGTCAGCCCATCTACTGCAAATGGGGAATCCTGCTCTCCAAAAAAAGGTGGGAGAATTTCCCAATTCTCTGGAGAAATTCAGAAAAACATATATCCACCTAATGGGGGCAGGGGCGGGGAGTCACAAAATGTCCTTTGCACCTAGTAAAAATTCTGAAATTTGGTGAAAAACTGCCATATTTGTGGGCTGAGCTCCTGACTGAAATCAGGAAAGTGATGAGGAAAGAAAGAGAGTTGAGCTTGGCATTGTGCATCCTTTTCTTAAGGACAGGGCAAGCGGTTTCTTTCCCCACCCAGCCCCATCTTCACCACTGTTACTTCCAGCCTAAAACCTACATCCTGGCTAGTGGAGCTGTTTGTCATCATAACTGCAGGAAGCTGGGATTTTGTTCCTACGTCTGATACAGGCAGAGCAGGCATGACATAAGAAGAGCAAGGGTGGGGTGGGAAGAGGAAAACAAGCACATTTAGGGCCAGATCTTTCTAGTGGGGAGCATGTGTCAGGGGCAGCCCCAGGCCTTTTGCTTCCTGAGGCAAAGGATGACATTCAAAAGGACAAGGTTCGAGGTGCATCAATGCCAATTTCTCCAGGCCTGCAAAAGCCATGGGTGCAGTTCCAATTTGCTTTCCAAAGAGGCCAGTGAACTGATTTTTAGTGGGACAGAAGGGGAAGATGATTCTGCACATGGGGGAAAATTCTTATCATGTAATCAATTTAATGTAAACTCCTTTAACATCCCAATGAAATGAACTCAGATGGCACATTGGGCTCGGCTCTGCACTTCTCTGGGTCAAGCACAGGTCAACTGATTCATGCTCTGGATTACTGCAGTGTGTTTTTTGTGGGGCTGCCTTTGAAAATGGTCTGCAAACTCCAGTTGGTTCAGAATAGAGCAGCCAGACTGCTTGCTGGCATTGGCTGATAGGAACACATTATGCCACTTTTTTGCCATTTACACTGACTGCCGATCCGTTTCCGGACCCAGTTCAAAGTGCTGGCTTTGACCTTACAGATGGTCCTCACTTAATGACCATTTGTTTAGTGATGGTTCAGACTTATGATGGTCTGAAAAAACCAACTTACAACCAGTGCTCACACTTACGACCGTCGCAGTGTCCCCATGGTCACGTGATCACAATTTGGGTGCTTGGCAACCGGTTTGCATTTATGACAGTCACAGTGTCACATGATCGCCATTTTTGACCTTTCCGGCTGGCTTCTGGCAAGCAAAATCAGTGGGGAGCCATGTGATTCATTTAATGACCATGTGGTTTGCTTAACAATCACAGTGATTCACTTAATGACCACCGTAAAATTGGATCAGATTTGCTTAACGACTGCTTCGTTAGCAACTGAAATTCTGGTCTCAATTGTGGTAGTTAAGCAAGGACTACCTGTATAGCCTTTAATGGCTAAGAATCGGGGTACCCGAAGGAGCCCCTTTTCCTGTATGTTCCTGAAGGTTTTCTGGTGAGGGTCTCCTCCAGGTCCCCCCTGAAGGAGGTGCGGTGGCCTCTACAAAGGGGAGACGCTTTCCTGGAGTGGCCCCCATTGATGAGACACCTTCCCCAGAAAGGCTCTCCGGGTGCCCACTTTAGCTTCATTTTGGCACCAAGGAAGACCTTCCCCTTTTCCTGGGCTTTTAATCATATTTCCATCATGCTCTAACCGTATTCTATTTCATGTTATTTCAGATTTTAAGGATTGCCTTGCTGCTGTCTCGTTTATGTGGTACCTTCATTTTGTATTTGATTTGATTTGATTGCATATGCTTGAACTCAGATCATATTTGGGTTTTATTGTGAACCGTCCAGACAGTTTTGGCTGCTGGGCAGTTTTAAACGTTTAAAGCAAGCAAGCAAGCAAGCAAGCAGGCAAAGTCAGGCCCCAGCTTGGAAAATGCAGCACCCTTCTAACATTGGGTGCCTGGATAGGAAGGAAGAGCTACTTTTGCCCAGCTTGCATGCAGGCTTAATTTTATTCCTCAACTTCAGAAGTTGCACCATCCACTGAATCCTCAATGGATGAAAGGGGCTAAGCCATGAAAAAGCGAACCAAGATAAAAACTATCTAAGGTTTTCCCATCATGTTAATGCAGCTGCTGGTCCTCAATATCACCCACGAGAGGCACCAGCCTTTCTCTGTCTGTTGGACTGGGCAGCTGTCATCAGTCTGAATGATTTGGAACCCTGTTTAGTTTCTCAGATGATTGAGGTCCTTATAGGCATTAATTCTGGGGGGTGTTGCAAGAGGCTCACCCTTGTTTTCTTTCCTCCCCCCATAACTGGAAGCCATCGCTGCCAGTTGGGCATTTTGTGGCTGTGGGTTTCAGCTGACCTTCTTTCGAGTGGGCAGTGAATGAAAGAGGGCAGTGAGAAGCAGGAAGCTCAAACTCAGCGAGGCGACACTGGGATGACAACGGGTGGGAGGCGGGGCATTATACCTCATCCCCTCCCTCGTTCAAGGTGGGGCTACAAAATACTCAGAAAGTTCCTTTCTTTCCAATGCTTTTAGCAGCTGCCTTGATGGGCCTCGGTTGGTACGTGAAACTCTAAACAGATGGGCCTATAAAACGCGTTCAGTTTGGGTTGTCAGATCTAATAGCACTCTCGGCCGCAGTTTCTAAAATGCACACAGATGTGCCTTATCTTGCAACACATGTGCACAGACACGCACACCTTGAAGCCCCCTGTGCATAGAAATGTCTCTCATTCTGCAGAAGGGAAGGGCCATGCCAGCTTCTTGGGCTTGCGAAAGAATCTGCTGCGCGTGCCCATCAGTACAGAGGGCCTCAGCGTGAAGCAAGACACCAACTCCTGAACCGGTGTGTGTCTCAGTGTGTGATCTGGTGCATGTTGGCAAGTTGGAGAGGCAACTGTGCTGGGTGTATATTTTGGACCCCCAACTGAAGGGTGTTCCAATGGCTCTTTTTCGGTGATGAACCTGAGGTCTTTTGCTGCTGGCTTTCCAAATCTCCTTGCTCGATGCCACACACCTCTGGTCTTAAAAAAATTATAAACCCGGTTGGGGCCCCGCAGGAGCTGTAGTAAAGGAATGGTGGTGAACAAGGGTGGGAGGATCCACCATTAGTGCCGCTGCATGCCTCCCCTGCTGCCACTCTTGAGTGCGCCATCCCCAGCAGCCTCCTTTTCCTCCCCTAACTGGTGAGGGGAGGAATCCATCTTGGTGACTCTGGAGGGTGGGAGACCCTCACCAGGCTCAAGATCAGCTGGACCTTGATGATGAAAGGAGACTGTGGCTAGCCTGGGAAGGGAGCAGCCCTGTCAAGTTTGGGGTGGGGGGACAGAAGACAGAGCTTGAGGCAGAAGACGTGGGGCTTGAGAAAAACTCACAGAGAGCTGTGAAGCTCGTGACATTAATGAATTCCAGACAGCTTGGGCTGGGTGAAAAAAAGTCCTCCTAATGATGGGCAGGCTCCAGGCTGGCCAGAGCTATAAAACCTTGGCTGTGTGTGTGTGTGTTAAAGAGGAAGTGTGTTAAGAGCAAAAACTCCTGGGGTCAGCCTGCTTGATCTGGGTATTGCTTGGGGTGCCCCACCTGGGCCTGTGAGTCTTCTGCAACAACAGACGAGGGGTCAGACCATTGTCTCCTGGGGCCCCCTCCGGACTTGTAACCGGAGGTCTCTGCATCTGGAGAGGCTGCTCACACCCCTGGCAGGGGCTCTAGTGCTTTGTCACAGCCTGTCTCAAAAGAGAGGTGTGGGTATGACCTGGCAGGACTCTGCCACCCTTCAGCACCACCTCCCATGATGCGTTGATGATGGTGAGGCTGCCCACCATCCTTACAGGGAATTGTAGAAAGGAAGAGGGGTGTCTCTTGAGCATCCTTCCTTGATGACAACAGTCAGATATTCTCCTGGAGGAGTTTGAAAGGTGTGATTGACGATAGATGGAGCAGCAGTTTCTGGGCTGAGCTTTAAAGAGTTTATGGCAGTGTTTCCCAACCTTATCAACCTTAAGATGTGTGGATTTCAACTCCCAGAATTCCCCAGCATGGCTGGGGAATTCTGGGAGTTGAAATCCACACATCTCAAGGTTGATGAGGTCGGGAAATGCTGTTTTAGGGACTGAGGAGAAACCATTTCATGGAAAAGAGCTTCCATAATAGGGTTTCTCCACAGGGAATATTCCATCACATTGATTAGGATGCCCAGTGGCTAAACCCGCACAGCCACGGGAAGACAAAGGCGTCTGGCCAGGATGGTCACAATTCAGAAGTGGTTTGTTCATGGAGGCCCTACATGGATGTGAATCCTTGGCTCTGAGGATTTAGTTGCCATGCAAAGCTGAGAGTGAGGTGCAGAAGGCTTGCGAAGGCAGATCAGAGGCTGTGATTTGTCGATGCTTGTACTATGGCGTCATCCTGAAAAAAACTGAAGTGTTTTTTCAGGTCGAAAACATACTGTACTTTGCTGCAGATTTGGGGTTAAGGGGTTTCTAGAAGAACCAACCTTATCATGCGCATTGTTTTTGGCTAGTAAAATTTGATCCTTGGAACGCTTACCTTAAAATAAGTGGGCTGCTGATTCTCCTTCATCTCCTCCTTCTCCTCTATTGTTGTTGTTGTTATATTGGCTTTTGCACACAGATGCACTCACACGCAGACACACTTTTGTGCCTAGTTAAGTGGCAATACCAAGCCAAGTCTGGTTTAATTTTAAAAGCTAAGCATTGGTGGGACTGCTTAGGGGTTGGATGGGAGACCACCAGAAGCTCCCTAAGCTGTTGAGCAGCCTCAGAAGTTGGAAAAGCCTTCCCGAATAAGGCAGGGGCAAGCCAATTCCATGGGGCAGTGCCAAGAAGGCTCCACAAGCATGATTGTGAGGTCCCCCGGAGCTGTGCTTGACTTTATCTTTTCCCACACAAGGTGTTTTCTGGCCGCGTTGGGATGGCCAAGAATGACGCCGCCCTTGGCTTGATGGAAGCCTGTTTGCCATGTGGGCTGTAATGCTGAAGCAGAGCTACGACTGAGCCAGCTGTGAAAACATGGCAATGCAGCTGCAGGAATCAGATTTTCCCCTTTCCCTGGCCTGGGCCTTCTTCCTTCTCCGATACATATTTCCACTTCAACTTTCCACTCTCTGTTCCCTCACTGATGGACGCCCAGGCCTTCCCCTCACTGCTGCCCTCCTCTCCTTTCTGCCCACCGTTTGGCAACTGGGAGTCCTTACCAGACAGGGCAGTTGGCTCGCTCCTGGAAAAGTCTGCCAGAGAGGAGGCCATTTGCTTTTTCTGCTTTTAGCGTTTTTAGCATCCGTGCTAAATAGCAAGGAAAACAGCGAGCAGCCTGCAACTGTGATTGGGCCTTGGCAGAGTTGAACCAGCTGCCCCAAATCCCTGCCTTCCATATTCCTGGGAGTTTTCTTTCCCAGAGGATGGGCAGAAGGCTTTTCTTTCTTGTTCTTAGAGGGCATTAGAATGGCTCCCAGGGGTGCTTAAGGATTCCTGTCATCACTGAGAGCTGTGAAAAATACCGGTGGATCCCCCCCCGATTCCCTCTCTCTCTCCATCAACTGCCCTCCCCCACCCAAGTCCTGCTGTGCTACCTCATTGTGGAACGGGTGCTCCTGGCAGGGATGAGCAACGAATGCCGGGATTGTATGCCAAGGAAGTGCCCTCTTAGCAAGATCGCCCAAGACGTGAAGGTCATCCCAGCTTAGGGTTACCAGATAGCTGAACAGGCCAAGGAGGACACAGACAATTGGAAAGGAGGACAAATGGGGGGAACAGGAGGACACACAAACTGTTTGGCTTTCATGGCATCTGCAGCAAAAATCACCGTGCAGCAAAATGTACTTAGGCCTACATGCATATGAAGGAGTGGGGGGAGATGGGCCGTGTGGGTGAGAAGGGCAGCGATAAAGTTTGATAAATAAATAAATAATAAATCAAGTGACTTTTTCCATCCTCAGAAAGGCTGGTTTTTCAATTCCAGTATTTTCCCAGGTCACAACACAAGGCAATGTGAATGACGACCGTTGTGAAGAGTCCAGACTTAAAACGAAAATACCAGACCCTTAGTAAGTCAGAGGATACCTGATTGTAAGGCTGTGCCTGCCGTAGGGAGGACACTGGCCCCTCTCTTGGGCAGCAGCAATATGGGAAGATGCTGGAGGCGTTGGAGCTGTCCAGTGACAACGGCAACGGGTTTGTGAAGTGTGCATCCGGATTTGGAAATTGGGGTGAGCTTGCTTTGGGGATTAGTGGAAGAAAATCTATGGAGACTTGGAAAGGCGGCAACAGTTCACCGACAGTCAAGATGCTCAGATGCCTCTTACTTACCTTGCAGGCCCCCCCCCCAAATAATCCTCTCCCCCCCTCTTCATCCTGTTCAAAAGACTCTAGCTGCATTTATCTAATGAAGATAGTTGACCAAACCCGAGCGGCCAGCTAGCTTTGATCCCTGCAAGGACTCCTGAGCGTGAGGCCGAGAAGTCCTCCAAAGCTGGACTAAGCACACCCAGAGAAAGGTGTGTGTCCGCTCTGCCCTTACCTGAGACCAGCAGCGGCTGAGAAGGAGCTGGCAAAACGGGGGGGGGGGGCATCTGGCACTCATCTGGGCTGCCCCACAAGGATTCTTGCTGGTTTCCCCCCACCCGCCCGAGCAATAAAGGCTGCCAAATGATAGATGGGGCAGGGGGGCAAATTGCTGAGAATCCTCTGCAAAGCCACCTTCTCTCGTGCACCTGAGCTGGTGGGAGATTCTTCCTGCAAAGAAGAAACTAGGAGCTCATTTTCTTTCTTGGAAGATGATGCACCCTGGATTTCTGCTTGCTGTGTCCCCAAAACAGGAGAGGTGGGCACCCCGCTTTCTAAAACACGGTGTCTTTGAAGGATTGTCCCCGCTAGCTCTGTGGAGAAATCCTAAACTGAAGAAGAAAAACGAGCGAGTTTCCCTCTGTAGAGAGTAAGGAAGATGACCTCGACAGAGATAGGCCAGATCCATTACCAACCAACAAGGGGAAAAAACATGGTTTAAGTCCAGAAATGCACAAGTGACTTGGCCAGACACCTCCCTCATTCACATGAGTATAAGGGGGGGGGGGGGAGCGCATGGCATGGTGTGGAGGAAATAAAGCCCAGTCAGACTTGCAAGATTCTGTTATTGCAGGCAAGAGTAATAAAATCAGTTTGTCTTGTTTTCTTGGCTTGGTCGACATAGTGGGGCTGACACCCACATATGCCTGTGCATGCCTGTGTATGTATACTTGTAGCCTCTGCTGCACAGGCGCAACTCATCTTCCTCTGCATTATGGGATCAGATGTAGTGGATTCTCTTAAAATGTGCATCTGTGAATAAAGATTAGCTCTGCCAATCGGTGCCCACTTCTGTCCTCCTATTTGGGGTAATATGGAAATGGCTGACAATGAAAGACGAGGCCTCTGGCCAGGGATGTCTGCACAGTGGGGTCAGAAAAGTCAAGATGGCGACCATACCCGTGTGATTGAAGCTCTGCTCAGTTTTATGTGTGTTGCCTTTTTCTGACCACACCCTGCAGACTCCCAATCCTCTGGCAAAGAGGTGGCAATTTTTAGAAGCACTTGAACTGAATCCTCTCTGTGTGCGTGTCTTTGCTAGTGAATGAAGCCAAGCCCTTTTGTAGCTGATTAATGTTCTAAAATTAATTTACTTTTAAAAAAATCTCTTAATTTAAGGATCGGATGAATGGATTCAAGGTTTGAGAAGCTGGCATTGCTGCTTAGGTTCCAGCCAGTTGCTGGTGGTCCTCAGGAGGAAGGCACCTCGGGCTGTTAGTGCGTGCTGCACCCCCATGGGGGACCAAGTGCTTGATGTCTCTAGAGCAGGGTTTCTCAACCTTGACAACTTTAAGATGTGTATTGAAGAAACACTGCTGTAACCTGATACAGTGCAATGAACAATGATGCATGGAGAAGGATGGGCATGGGTGAAAAATTCTGGATGCCTGGACCGAAGCCCTTTTTGAACCCCACTTTTTAGTGCAACACTTTTTAGCAGCTCAGCCAGAACCTATGGATATGTGGGTGCAAATGGTCTGGTTGGTTCGAAGAACGCCAGAAATCTCCACTGCAATCCTTCCCAAACATTTGTTCCTGGCTGCTTCACTTTCTGGATTAAAATTCATCTCTGTGTTCCTAATGGAACACATGGAGCTCCCACATCAAATCAGTTGTTGTCCCTCTTAGCAGGAAAACAGCGCCCCCCCCCCAAGAGAACCTGGTGTCCTTCAGATGTGCTGGACCACAGCCACGACACCATCCATTTTTTTCTTGGACACGAATATTCGCAGCATTTCTTTCAACTGCATGCTTTGGTCAGTCTTCCCATCCAGGATTTCTAAGTCAGAGACCACCTTGTAAGCCAACGTAGTATTGACTGCATCCCATCAGTGTGAAGGTATATGTGGTGCAGTGACACAAACTTCCCAGATGCAACTGGGCATTTTTTAAAAAAGAAAAAGAATGGCACTTCCCTGTAGCTGCTAAAAAACCACCGTGGACTATCAAAGATGTCACCTGGATTTAGTTTGTCTCAAGTACAACTTTCCTCCACTTCCAGTGGATCAAGCTTGATATAATACTATATAGAACAGTGTTTCTCGATCTTGGCCACTTTAAGATGTGTGGACTTCAACTCCCAGAATTCCCCAGCCAGCAAAGAATTCTGGGAGTTGAAATCCACATATCTTAAAGTGGCCAAGATTGAGAAACATTGAAATAGAGGAAATGGCTCTCTGTGTTGAGTGGGATTAATAGGGGCAAAACCCTCTCTTCCCACAAGAGACAGGAATCAGCTGTAAATTAAGAGAGGGACTTGCTTCAGGAGGCATTTAAGGTGGTATATTGATATATTCTAGGGCCTTTTCCTAAGAAATGACAGTAATAGTTAATTTACATGTGCTTACATTGAAAAACAGTGCAGCCAGGTATTTATCAACATATGGTATTGTACAACAGGACACCATCACAGGACACACAACGGACCATGAAGAAAGAAAGAATAAAATTAAGACTAAGGGGGAAAAAAAATCCCAGAGAAAACATGAGACAGGAGAGAGAATGTTCCAAACGACCAAGATAAATATACAGCAAACAAAACCTGGCCAGACGGATTAAGCTCCCAACTTGCAGGGCACTCTGTCTAAGCAGTCTTTATGTACAAATATCCCCCCCTCTCTTTGCCACATGGAAATAAGGCTAGAAAAATAATGCAGGAGGCTGAGAGGGGAGGCCTGAAACCCCAGGGATGCCCGCCTGCAAGGAGTCGCTTCCGAGCTTGGCTGTTCCTTTCGATGGGCTTGCACATCCACCCTGCTGGGATGGGCCCCTGCTTGGATCTCATCTTCTTTTTGCAAAAAGAAAAGGGACAAATGGAAAAGGAGCAAAAGGAATTGGTTGTTGTTGGTACAAAATCTCTCTCTCTCTCTCTCTCTCTCTTTTTGGCTTTAAAAAGAACAGCCGAATGCAAAATTTAAAGCAAAGCCAGCGTACCAGCAGTTCAGAAAGATCTGAGGATTGTTTTTAGGGGTGGGGATAAAAGCATGTAAAACTGGAATGTAGAAAAGAGAAACCAGGGTTTTTATTATTTTTTTTTCCAAAGCAATTCCTAACCCTTTCATAAACCTTTGGGGAACCGGATTTGTTCCCTCTATCTTCCTGTTCAAAGATCGGTTGACCTTCCCGAGTCACCCCTTACGAGCGCCTGGCCAGCGTGGAAAGGCACGGCCTGAAACTTTCTTCTACTCTTAGGCAGTTAGTTGGTGACTTGATGGAAGATCACCAGTTGTCATAAATTTTAGGCTGGGTTGGGGGTGGGGATCGGGATGAGGAGGAATGCACCGTTTTCTCTTCTTCTTGCTTCCTATCCTGTTCTCCAGCTCTCTGGAGTTGGAGATGGTCGCACTTCCCACCACCAAGTCCAAAGAGCATCTGAGTCCCTGGGGATGCCTTGGAGCCCGAAGGCAGGCAGTAGAAAAAGGTGTGCAAAAAGTGTGAGAAGAGGCTGGGATAGCTATGGATGATGGGAATCTCTTCCCTTCCAGAAAGGCCCAGCAGGGCATCCCAGCCCTGGCATAGCAAGGGGTCAGCCTGAGATGTTCGCTTGACACCTGGGGATTTCAGTGGTGCAGAAGGGCATGGAATGGGGGTGTGCGACTCATGGTTTGGGCATGAGAGTTGCTCCAGGGTCCTGGAGTAACCTTGGGAGGGGGCACCAGAGGGGCGGTTCTGGTGAAGCTGGAAATTGCAAGGGAGGGATCCTTGATCTTCCCTTCCAATTTGCTTTGGTGGAAAGAAAGATGATCCACAAGGGGGCTCAGCCCTCCGGCTCTCAAATCTGCTAGCTTTTGCAAGGGGCGTTCCAGGGGTGGGTGGGTGCCATCTTGCCCAGATAATGGCTATGGACTTAACTTTGAATGCACTACTCTTGGCCATGAAACTACAGTTCCCAGAATTCTCTGGGGCTGGATTGGGAATCTGAGATGAAACATTCATTTACCCTGTATGTGGATGGATTTGGAAGAAGCTTCACTTGCAAAGAGACTGTTCTCTCAGTCCTAAATGTATTAGGAAAAGATGGATTGTTACTAGAAAGATCCTTCCTTCCTTCCTTCCTTCCTTCCTTCCTTCCTTCCTTCCTTCCTTCCTTCCTTCCTTCCTTCCTTCCTTCCTTCCTTCCTTCCTTCCTTCCCTTTAAAAATCCCTTTCTAGGCTAGCTTCAGAGACTGAAAACTAGTTCCCCTGCAGTGGGACTACAGCTCCCATCATCCATAGCTATCCCAGCCTTTAGTTGAGTTGGCCTGGAGGGCTGATGGGCGATGTGGGGCTGGAGGGATCCCGATCCAGTGAAACGAGGTTACGGCAGGGATTCCTCACCCTGGGTCTCTGGGTGGCCAGAGCGAACAGGACTGGCCTCTCCTGTGTCCTCGAGTGCTTGCAGGTGGGATGCTCTGCCTGGTGGCTTTCCTGTCCCTGCTCTTTGCTCTGCTCATCCGCTGGACCAGCACAGCAGGCCTGCAGTTCAGCCGAAATTCCTTGGCTGTGCGACCACCCCACTTCCTCTCCCCCCACTCCAAATGGAGTTCTTGTAGATGTTGCGGGTCCCTTCCTGGCGGAAGGAATCCGCGGTCCTGCTGAAGGGGTGAAGCGGAAGCGAGGGGGACAAAATGCTCCAGGGGGACTCGTGGGTGGGCTTCTGGCATGTTTGGGAAAAAGGGGAAGATTGAACAAAATGGGAGTGAAAGGGGGTCAGGGAGATTTCTGCACCGAGCCGGGATTTTCCTTGGGGAAGGGCTGCTCGGATTCGAAGCAATTGTGGTGCTTGCAGATGAAGGCACGGTGCTGTTAGGCGAAACTTGGCAACCCCCTTTCGGGGTGAATTTGCAGGGGAGGGAAGAAGAGCTTGCCGAGGGCCTGAGAAGCTGTTGGGTGACCTTTGTTCACAGGAAGCTTCTCTGCTGCCAAAAAATGCAGGGCTGGAAGAGTTCTGGGCCTTTACTTGTGAGTCAGGGAAGGGCGAGGCCAGAAGCCAGGGCAGAAAGGCCTGTAAAGAATCAGGAGTGGCTGAGGGTAGCTGCTGACAAAGCCAGCTTCGGTTTGGTCAGGATGGGGGTGGTGGGAGCTGGGGGGGCGATGGGGGGGTGGGCCTAATCCGAGCCAGCCTGCTTTGCCAGGCAGCTCCTGGGAGGGAGGGGGCGCGCCCCTCCCTCCCCTCGCCCACGCACGTTTCCGGCAGTGCGCTGCCGAGGTGATTGGAGCGCAAGGCAGGTGAGGAGGAGGACCTGGGCGTCCTGGGGGGCGCAGGGGCTGACGCTTGGAGCCCGGTTTGCAGGGGAGATCTTTTCCTTGGGGGTGGGGGAGCCCCGAGCTCTTTAGAAAAGCAAACATGCTGTGAAAGGAATGGCCCCTCTTGGCTACGAGCAAGTCTACCTGAGTGAGGGACCCTGCCAGGTGAGGGTCTCCTTCCGTTGGTTGTGATTCTTGAATGCAAGTGGGACGGGATGGCCAAAGGACCCTTTGAGGGAAGATGGCAGTGCTCCTGGCCCTTCCAAGACCTCCTCCCTGGTCTTCTCCTCCTCTTTAAGGAAGAAGCCCCCACCCCAATCCAGAGTTGTAGATCTCCAGGCCGTTGTAGACCATCAGCCTCCTTCAGCCTCGATGCAGCCTGCGCCGAAGAGGGGGAACTCATGGGATGGGTCCAACCAGGTTGGAGGTCACCAGGGATGAGGAGAATTCGGAACCTGGATCTTGCACGCCAGGCCCACGCATCCTTTTCAGCGTCTCGAATTCCAAGTGCCAGTCAGTTGCTTTGTCTTTTGGGAAGGCGTCCTCCCATCACCAATTCACATGGGCGGTACAATTAGCCCTGACAGGCCTGGAAAACAGAGAAGGGCTGAGTCAAGCTCAACGCTGCAGTAGCCCGGTTGACTCAACAACGAAGATGCCAGTGAACTACTACTCGGGAGATATGGCGGACTTTGTGTGCCCAGCGTGCAACAGCCCTGAGTGCACCACTGGCTTTGCACATGCAGCATATGCTCGCCCAGGTCCTGTAGATCTTTTCTTCAACCTTGATTTAACTGAGGTGTGTGCAGATAACCTTTTGCATGAAGGAACTTCCCTTACGCAGGCCTCCAGTGGCATGGCAAGCTGGTTTCCTGTGTCCGACTCCTGCACCAAAAGTCAAGGGGAACTTCCCCATTTTGGCTGCATCTTCGCCCCGATTGCGAGAAACGTGGCAGGGACTCTTCTCAGCCAACTGGCAGGCCCACGGAGGCAACCAGCTGACCAAGAGGCTGCAATGTCAGGCAGGTCCGCAGGGTGTGGTCCAAAAGGTCAAGGTGGTGGCCCCGACGGTGCAATCAAAGCACTGCCTTGCGTGCGATGCAGATAAAACTAGGTGGTTTTGATTGCACTGCTGTGTCCTTTCATCTTGACTTTTCGGACCACACCCTGCACTCACTCCTGGCTGCCTGCATCCTGGTGGGCCTTTGGCACGGTCAGATATAAGTCAGACTTCCCAACCTTGCATTGGCCAAATGTTTTGGATTTCAGTTCCAGAATTCCCAGCCAGCCTGGTGATACACTGGGCCCTTTGGACGTTGAGGCTCAGCCTGGCTGGTGGACATCCAGTTGGGCAAGGCTGATATGCAAGGAGACAAGAAGAGTTTTCTGAATTTGTTGAAAATCTCTAACATTTGATCTTTGCAGCTGTTTGCTTTTAAATCTGCACACTGTCTAAAGGAGGTTTTCTGCCCTGAGAAGCATTATAGCGATATGCCCACCTACGAAATAAATGAATCACGCCCCAAGTTTATAAATACATACAAGTTTACACCCACCTAGCCATCTACCCCCACCTCCCCACCACGTTTGCCCTCATTCTGGTGGACAGAGCAAGTCCCCGTGAGGCGGTCGCTGAGAGTCACACTTGTTCAGGGTGAGAGGAGCAGAGAAAAGGAGGGAGCCGAGAAGGCAGAAGGAGAGAAGGAACATACTGTGGTTAAGAATAAGCCAATCCTTGGAGTGACCGAGACGGTGTTTGAAACTTGTCTGCAGAATCCTCAAAGGGTTGGTCTGGTTGATGGGATCAGGCAAACATCAAGCAAGGGAGGGAGGGAGGGAAAGGAAGAAGGAAGGAAGGAAGGAAGGAAGGAAGGAAGGAAGGAAGGAAGGAAGGAAGGAAGGAAGGAAGGAAAGAAGGAGAGGAAGGAAAGGAAAGAAGGAAAAGGAGGAAGGAGAGAAAGGAAGGAAAAAAGGAAGGAAGGAAGTAAAGGGAGAGGAAGGGAGGAAGGAAGGAAGGAAAGAAGGAAAAGGAGGGAGGAAGGAAGGAAGAAAATAAAGGGAGAAGAAGGAAGGAAGGAAGAAGCAAGGAAAGAGGAAGGCCAAGAAATAAAAATGGAAAGGTGGTTAGCGAAGCACAACAACCGCAGTAAAGACAACCCTGAGATTCCATTAAAACAAGAGCGACGGAAGGCCCGATTCCTCTCAAGACACTGCCTTGTCCTGGTGTTAGACAGGGAGCAACCAGAGACCCGCCCAGAAGCTTTTGACCACCGAATAATGCAATTGCCCTGTTTTCTTTTCTGGCGGGAGAGGTTTAGAGGGCGCACCATCCTAGGGTGTTCAGAGGGTGGGGAGGACGAGGGGAAAAGGTACCTCAAGGAGGTTCCTGGGAGGAGCCCCCTCCATCCGGCAGGCCTTCTAATTCAAGCCAAGCAGTCCCTCTTCTGAGAAAGGGAGCAACCCCTGTGGCTTGGCTGAGTTGAGAACAAAACTGTCCACGGAGGGTTTGGGGGATTCAAAGGTCTGTTACCAATCAGCCCAGACAAGAGACTGGTCCTCATTGAGGCTGAAAGCTCTTTATTTTAAAAACAGGTCTGTCTGCTTAAAAAAGCAGCAGGTCAAGGAGGTGGGTTTTCACTTCCACACGATGCAACTTTTCTGTACTTCGCTGCTATTGTTGCACGAAGGAACGTTTAAACCCTGTCAGCCTGGCAACCCTTTGGGGTAAAGGTAGGGTCCAACCGAGCCCCCTCCCCACAAAGCTGGATTTATTTCTGTCCACTTAGGTCCCACAACCATTTTGGGGTGACGGAAGATGCCTCTGGGAAAATGTTATTTGCTTTAACGGAAATGCCCTCTGTGATTCCTGAAATTCCTCCCATATATTCTGGAGCAGAAGTCCCCCTGCACTGCTCCGACCTTCACTTTACATGATTGGTGGCGAGAAGCCAGTCCGAATTGGGGGAGGAAGGGAAGGGTACGAGGACCTTTCAAGCTGGAAAATTCAATTGCAAACTCGAAGGGGCCTCTATCCCTTTCCTTCCTTCCTGAGCAGGACCACAAAGCTTGACAAGGGACAGTTCCAGGCAAAGCAACACACTTCTTGCTCCTGACCAAGAGAGTCAGGATATTTCCAAGGTAACCCAAGTTTGCCGCATGGGCCAAAACGGGGTTAGCTGCGGATTCTGCTTCTTATGCCCTGCAGACAAATCTGCCGATCCATGCTGCTGGGAGGGGGAACCTGCAGCCCTTCAAGGGTCACTAAACTACAACTCCCAGCAGCCTTGGGAAGTTTGGCCAAGGGTGAGAAGTCTTGGGAGATGAAGTTCCCTGTCTTTTTGAACAGGCTGCAGCCAATCCCACTGGAGGAGAGATTCAGTTAAAACTGTGCCAGTATTTTTTTGCGATTCCTCCAAAGAGCGGTCCTTGGAACAGAGGCTTCTGTTTTACAGCCTCAGGAAAGCCTTCTCAGGGGACTGGAGAGTCTCTCTCGGGGGTGGTCTTCCAGCCACTGTATTGCGGGCAACTGAGGTTTCCTTTGGGATTCAAAGGAGTCAAAGAGCTGCAGGCGATGGGGGAGAAGACCGTGCGACCAGGACAGCTTGCAGATAGAGAACGTGGCTGCCTCCTCACCATATGAGCACCCAAACGCCACATTCCGCCATGAACATTTCCCCAGATATATTTCTTTCCCCTTGAGAAGGACTTTCCAAGCAAATTCTAGCCGAATGGGAACTGGGAGGCCCAAAAAGCAGAACTGTTTTTGCACATCGCTCAACTCCCACTGGCCAGGCCAATGAGCTGGGAATGATGAGAATTCTGGTTTACTACATGCCAAGACTAATATCTGTAGGTCTTAGACAGTGTTCATCAACCTTGGCCACTGGAGGATGTGTGGACTTCAATTCCCAGAATTCCCCAGCCAGCTTTGTGGACTTCAACTCCCAGAATTCCCCAGCCAGCTTTGTGGACTTCAACTCCCAGAATTCCCCAGCCAGCTTTGTGGACTTCAACTCCCAGAATTCCTCAGCTAGTTTTGTGGACTTCAACTCCCAGAATTCCCCAGCCAGCTTTGCTGGCTGAGGAATTCTGGGAGTTGAAGTCCACACATCCTCCAGTGGCCAAGGTTGATGAACACTGTCCTAGACTATCCATAGGGAAGGTTACGAGTTTGCTACGATCACCAGGATCGTAGCTCTGGTGGAAGACAAGCTGTGAGGCCAACTTACCTTGCAGGCCGCTCCCGTTCGCGCTGGTGCAAGTAGGGGGCGGGGAGGCCTGTGGCCGGACGACGGGCGCAAAGGCGCTTTTCTGCTTGACCGCTGAGATCATGTTGACGGGGGAGAAAGAGAAGACGCCGGCTGGGGTGGAAGAGGCCCCCAGTGGCGGGCTGGACGGCATGACTGTGCGGGAGAGAGGGACCGGGGTCAGTGGGGCAGAGGAGGGGAGAGCCTCAAGTCCTGGGCAGTTGGGGAAGGCTGGCTTTCCTGCACCCACGTCCGTTCTCCACCACTGTGCAAAATCCCACATCCTTCCAGCCCCGTGTTGGCCCTGAACTGGAAACCGTTTTGCACACCAAGGTCTCCTTGGATTTTTTGGGAAGGACCAGGGTAGAAGGAGATCTTCCAGCCCAGGGAGTCTCCCCCAGCTCTTTGGTCTGTCCAGGGGAGATCATGTCCTCTTCTGAAGATTGTTCCTGTGGATGACCTGGAGTTGGGCACCAAAACCAACCGAAGCCCAGACTTTGTCTCCAGCGTGGTTGGTGGGGAACCAGAGGCTGCAACAAGTGGGGCTCTTACAGCCCTGGACTCTGACCAGACACCCCACGGATCGCCTGTGGGAGCAACAGCGCCACTAGATGGAGGCCTGCAAGGAAGGGCTCCTCAGAAGCCAAGCCTGTGTGAGAATAGGTGCTGCTCCTGAGTAAACTAGCATTCTGGATGGAGTAATTGCCAAGGGTTGCAAGTCATGTTTTCTCTTTGGGCTGCCAGAAGCATTCTTTGGTTAGTAATGCTGCCTACTTGGACCCAGATCCAGATCTGGACCTTTTGGATGTCTGGAACTCTCTTACAACTTTGGCTGATGGCCAGCGGCTGGTGGATCTCATCTGGCTTCTCTTTCTACAGGTTTCTGATGCGGCTAAGCCTCCAGTTCCTACATCCTGGCTGCTGGCCAGGCAGTTCCCCAAACTCCAGCGGAAAAGAGTGGGATGGGACGGGACAGACCTGGTCTCTCTGATTTTGGGGAGCTGGTTCCAGCTGAAGGAGTTGGGCCAGGTGAGATGGGCCAAGAGCCAGCTCAGCAGGAAAGAGGTTCCTGTGCTACGTTTCACCACCAAGGGCTTCCCCCAGCCTACGTACACCTGGCTCAGAGAACGTCCCCTCAAGTTGGCAAGCAATGAATCCAACCGGTGCCGTTACAGGTCTCTGTCAAACAGCCATGATACTCACTGGCATAGGGGGAGTTGGCAGTGGAGCCGTTGAGAAAACTGGGCGACCCTGGCACCCCAAGACCGGTCATGGTGGCCCCTGCGTAACCGTTCATGCTGGACGTGATTGTGTTGTAGTTACTCTGCTGTGGGGTGGAGCTGGGCACATAGCCCCGTGGCGAGACGCTGCTTGCACTGCGTGGGTAGCCTGCAAGGCAGACAGAGAGAAAACCCAACCTTCTTTGCCCCTCTGGAAGGAAGAGAACTCTAGCCAGATGGTGCTTAGGGTAGACTGGCAAATGGACCCTCCAGGTTTAGGAGTAGTCTACCCCACACCCCTGAATGTCAGATTACGAAGATCATTCAATAGCATCAATTAAGTGAAAGGGCACAACGTCCCTCCTTGGCCTACCTTGCTCTGAGCCCTGAGTGGACTCGCCAATGTTGACGGCCAGCTGGCTCCCGAAGGAGTTGACGCCCATCATGCCCGAGTGGCCGTGATTCCCGGCCAGGGACGTCAGCTGGTTAGGGTTGCGCGGGACGCTGTACAAGGCCTCGGCAATATCCGCTGCCCGTTTCAAGATGATGTCCTGGTTGGGTGCAAGAGATCAACCAATGCCATGTTTTTGCTGTTTAGAAAACTCCGTTCCCAGCCTCACAGTCCCTCAAAACTGCTGGGAATGCAACTCCAGATCCCTCAGCCCAGCTCATTGCAGACGGGGGGCGGTTGTGAGGATAACGTCAGGGGAGATTCCCAAATGGGGCTCCCACGTGATGATGGGATAAAAATGGTTGAAAGGAAGAACAGCAGCAGGCTCCTCTTCTGAAACCCCTTTTCTGCCTGTGCGCAGTGCGTTGAGCTGTAAGCTCACCAAACTGGCTGAGTTCACACAATACACTAAAGCCCCACCAACCTCACCCACCTTAATCCCGACCACGCTTAGCATGTGGCATAACCCGGCCATTGCTTCTTTTCAGGCAATTGGGTGTAACATGTAGCCAGGCTCCATCTCTGGCTTCCCCATCTCCTTGGTGGGCGGCTGAGAATTTTGCCCCACTGTTCTGTTGCGGGTCACCCCTGAATGGGTGTGGAAGATTTACACCCTGGAAAGGAAGCCGCAGGCACTTTGGGCCATAAAACAAAGTTCTCGGTTGAGCCAAACGCCTCCCCCCACCTGCTTGGCCTGACCTGACGCCTCCTCAGGACCACAGCAATATCCGTCCAGGTGGTGTTAGCTATGACTGAGCTGTGAAAACACTGGCTGGGCCCTTTACGGGGGTGAGGAAGGATGTTGCTGCTCTAAGTCCGTTACTCAATGGCCCTGGAATTTCTGATGACAAACAGATGTCTGCTTTGGAGCCAGGCCTGTGTATGGGCCCAGCCAGAGCAGTGCAAGGCTGTGGGGAAAATGTGTTTGTGTGTGTGTGTGTTGAGGGTAGCAAGCGAGATCCAAGAAATGGAAATGATTATCTGCGCAGACAAACAAGTGGGGGGATATTAGATACTCAGAGATTTCCGGCCCCCTAGAAATCCTGCACAAAAAAATGTCTTCACATCTGCACATCCACGGCTGGATCCGCAATCTGGGCCGGATCCAGACATTTGCAGCCAACTGGAGCTGGGATGATAAAACTTCTGCAGAGGGGCATTCTCCAACCTGGGGCACTCCAGGCGTGCTACCAGAGGCATCATGGGAGTTGAAGTCCAGCATGGTGGAACATACCGGGTAGGAATGGCTGGAACAAGGCGACCTTCAATGTTCTAAGGAGGTCTCTTGGTAGCTTTGCATGTTCCATCTAGGGCTACCAGGTATGGATACAAACACTCAGGTAACCTCCAGATCGCCTCCAAAAGGTGCAGAAAAAGTCCTCTAAGAGGTCCTCTGGTCTTAAGTTTTGCAGCCATATCAGATAGTCCTACTTCAATCCTCACCTTCACCAGGTATGGCTGGGAAATCCCAGAGACCCTCATGAGCTAAGAGTGACCAAAAATGAGATTTGGTGTCAAGGCTGCCCACCGTTGAAACATCCTATAATATGCCCAAATCTGGCACTCTGAACTAAAATGGCACTCGGGCCCATGGCTGTAGAAGTTTGTCCACCTTGTCTCAGCCTTGTCACCAAGCCCATCTTCCACGTCATCTTGTATCACTGATGCCCAGGTACTCCACTTTGGCTGTGTTCACATAAAATGCTCACCTGTGGGTAACTCAACAATGGTTTACTGAATTCTCAATGTGTTGCATTTGCACACAGGCTAGGTGCTCTCAACACGCTAGGCCAGTGTTTCTCAACCTTAGCAACTTTAAGGCGGGTGGACGTCAACTCCCATGCTGGCTGGGGAATTCTGGGAGTTGAAGTCCACATGTCTTAAAGTTGCCAAGGTTGAGAAACACTGCGCTAGGCTAAAATACCAGCGACTGGTTTGTGGTTCAGCTCCTGAAGCACAGACTCTGCATCTGGACAAGGAACAGGGCTAATTCCCCATGCCTTGGTGTGTCTGTATGGAAAGACCTGGGGATCTTTTTCCAGCTGATCAATCTTTGGGCTACAAAGCCTCTTTATGCAAGCCTCAGCAGATTCCTTTCCTCCTAGCTCTCAGCTGTAGGCATCTGGTAGAAGCCACAACGATACCAACAGGGTGTCATGGCATTGAGTGGAAGCCATGATGACATCAGCATGATGTCCTGGTGCCATGATATCATTGCATGGATTACACAGATGACCTATCTGTGTCATTTTCAATGCAATGGTGTCATGACGCCTATTTATTTTTGCATTTATTTATATGACCTTTTTTTTTTTGAGCGCCTTTGAGTTGACTCCTGGAGACTGCCTGGACAAGCCCATGCAGTTTTCTTGGCAGCGTGGTGGAAATGGCATTGCCTCCTTCCTAGGCTGAGAGACAGACTGTCCCAAGGTCGCCCAACTGGCTTTGTGCCCAAGGCAGGACTAGAACTCACCATCTCCCGGTTTCTAGCCTGCTGCCTTAACTACGACACCAAACTGGCTCTCTATAGGCTGCAAATTTATAATTTTGTATATGGGGCAAAACCCACAGCTACTGGGTCTGGCTAGGGTTGAGTCAGAGCCTGTGTTTCCCCACCCAGGCCCTGGGACAGAATCAAGACAGCGCTTGGTTGCTCAGGGGCAGAAACTGATCACTGAGTATCATCGGTGCATCAATGAGCCATGGGCCCGTGCTGATGGATGACCTCGCCCAGCGTTTTCACGCAGATGTTAAACCAAAGCATGATGTCGCTTGCCTCCCTCTGCTCTTCCCAAATCCCAGGGTGAGGGTGGCCAAAGGTGAGGGTGGTGAGATTTACCTGGTTATTGTGTGGCATCCCATACAAAGCTTCCACCAGATCCGCTGCTCTCTTCAGCAGCACCTCCTACGGTAAGAGAGACAGAACTACGATTAAGACCTTACCAACAAACTCTGCTGATTATTTCTTTAAAAGTATTCTTCTTGTTACAGAAAACCCCAAGATGGTTGAACAAACTATAACCATGCTCACAATAAAGCCCTCTTCCTCCCTTGGATGCCTTCCAGATGCATTGTGGGCCCTCTCTGCCGTTCCCAGACAATGAGGCCAACACATCTGGAAGGCACGCAGTGGAGGAAGAGGGCTCTGCTAGGATCGGACAGCTGTGGAGACAGGAATGCATTTAGATGAGGTGCAACCCTCTGCGCATTTCCAAAGACGGCCTCCTGGGCCTACTACCTTGGTCCACAGCAAAGATGGGATCCTTCCCTGGGCAGGTCCCATCTAATACCCACAACCTTGCCCAGAGTCCTCCCCAAGTGAGAACTTCTGCATTCCAAGAATCTATATAACCTTTGGGGTGTTGGTGCTGGATATTATGATATGTGACATGGAGCAGCTCATTACAGCTCTTCTTGTGTTTTTCGGGCACAAGTTATCAACGTGGGAGAGAAATTGAATGCATCCTGATGAGGCTTGGGCTCTGTTTACCTAGCACGCTGCCAAATATTCTTCAATTTCAGGGATTGTTCTCTGGATTTTTTTTTTTGGATCACAAAGCAATAACTTTACTGGGATAGAACATTGCTGAGCCTGTGCAACTATTTCCTCCTCCTCCTCCTCCCCCCCCCCTTTTCTGAACTGTGTTTAGCTCAACCGCTTCCTTGGTTGAGACTCCTATACAGTTGGTCCCACCCAATCAGGGAGCACAGCGTAAATGGACCGAGCTGGGGCAAAACCAGGATCTAACTGCAGATACGTAGAGATAATTCTTCTAACCACATGCAAACAAGGATAAAGTGAGTGGTTTGCCTTTTAATAAAATGTGTTAGCCTGAAAAGGTGCCCCCGGACTCCTTCTGTGTTCTTCTTGGTGACATGTTTAGATAGAAAGCACCTTTTTGCACGAACTTTCCATCTTCTTACGCCGAAGCAGCAGAATCTGAAACCTTCACCTACCCATTGCTGGTAATTCAGAGTTGTGAAAAAGAGCGAGAAATCAAAGATCAGGTACACCTTTTCGGACACAGCAGGCTTGCTTTTAACCTGAGAATTCTGGCTCACTACAAGGAATTAATCCCTTTTCCCCCGCTTCTGGTTTGTACAATGCACTGGATGGGCTGGGTTCACACAATATTCCACACCAGCAGAAGCTAACCTGGGTTAAAACTAACCAGGCTTTACAGGTTGCATGTATAGAGTTGCTAGACTTGGTTTAACCGACTTGGTTAAACCTGTTGGAAGAAAGGAGCCATCGCTGGCCAATTCCTGGGGCAGGTTGGAGACGTTCCCCCAGTCCATTCCTGAACCCGCCCACCCCAACCTCCCCCTCGCCTGCTTCCCAACAACCCAGAGACCGACCGGCCAGCTCTGGACTGTACATCAGGATCTCAAGGCTATTGCATTGCTGTCAAGCTAAGTGCCAACAATCACCAGCACTTGCTCTTCTGTCTTCTGCAATCTCTCTGCGATCAATACAGTAATGGAGCGGGGAGGGGGGCTTCCAGCCCATTCCTGCGCATCCAGCTCCCGTTAAGGCGGCATAAAGCACCCGCTTAATTCTGGGCAGAAATGGTCGGGGGGGGTGGGTTAGGAGGGAGTCAGCAGCAAGGCAGCCTCCAAGTTTTCCACCCCAACCCCTGAGAACACAAAGCTTCGGAGCGGAACCCCCCTTTCGTGGGGCATCACGGAGAGCAGGCATGGAGGATCCGTTCTGCCTAATGAGTCAGCAGGCTTGGGGAAAGTGGAAAGCATAGGACAGGGTGGGGGGGCATCCAGAAAGGAAGCGTGTCTTCACACAGAATGTAATTGACCTACAGAACTCATTCCCACATGACACAGGGATGGCCACCAGCCCTTGATGGCTTTAAAAGGAGACTGAATAAATTTGAGAAGGACAGCTCTATCAAGCGCTATCAGTACTGATCAGCCCCTTTTCTGAACTGTGTTTAGCTTGACCACTTCCTTGGCTGAGACTCCTGTGCAGTTGATCCTACTCAATCAGGGAGCACAGCGCTGATCGGACTCACTGTTACCCTCCGAAATCGGAGTTTGGGGAAGCATTCGTAGGTCAGGCTAGATCTGGTCTCCTGCTTGCTAGCACCCCAAGGGGATCAGCTGAACTGCGCTGAAAAACCAAATGCGGGACTGGGACTATTTTTGTCTTGCTATGTCGTGAAAGAGAACAAGGTTGATCTAAATGCTGGAGCTCTTTGTCTAGCTTAAAAGATCCAGGGGACCCGCAGAAAGGATTAGCAAGTGAGTGGAAGAAAGATTTTTGCAGAATCCCTCCTTTTATTCTGGGATCTGGGAAAGGGGATCATTTTTCCATCAACCCCTCGCACCCCAGTTTTCTCTTGGCATCTTGTGAACCACACATTTGCCCCAATCTGTACATTCTTACATCTTGGTGTGTAACACCAATAAAGTACTAAATGGTAACCTGAACAACACCTCATGAGGTCTAGGAACTTGACATTCCTGTCTGGATGATGCACCGTCCTGCATGCCACACATTCCATTCCACGTTCAGCGTTCGATTTCATTATGGCCTTTACAGCATGCAGATCACTTTTTAAATTGCTGGAAAGGAAGCTTTCAAGGGTTTTGTTGTTTATGAGAGAGGCCCTTCTACAGTGAGAGGAAAATACACAAATCTCCTTTTCTTCTGCATCCCTCCAAAGTTGTGCACTCAGGCGCGTGCACACGCGCACGCACACACAGAGAACTATGTCTACCTGTTGACAGTCTTGCAGGATGCATAGAGGAGGAGGGAGCTGTGTCTGTCGGGCTCTGCTTCATCACAGCCCAGCTACGACAGGCCACCTAACTATGATGAATGACCAGCCGGGGCCGGCCAGCCACTCCCAAGTCTTGGCTAAGGGAGAGGCAGATCACGGGCGGCTGAGCAGATCCTGCAGGTCCCTTTTACAATCTATCAAGCTGTCCAGAGGCTGATAGGGAAGCACCCCAGATGCTGCCCCGGAGCCATGGCCTCTGCTTTGGGGGTGGGGAGGGGAACAAAAAGCAAATCTGGATCTCCGGAGGAGACTTACAGCAGATCGGAAAAGATTTCTGACACCCAACAGCTTAGCGATAGTGGTAACCCATGTCCCCTTCCGGTGCCCCTTCTTTTAAACATTCTTTTTTGCATAAGACGAGGAGGACCCAGAAGGAATAAAAGGAAGGTGAGAAAATGCAGGGCAAAAGAAAGAAATGTAACAGAGATAGAAGGATCACTGGGACAATGGAAAAGGTAATACAATCCAGGCTGCAAACAACAAATTAAGCCTTGACCACAGTGTCCCGTCTTCCCCTTGCATCAGCGCAGGGCCATTCCCAAGGCTGGGAGTACCCACGTTTCATCAAGCCAAACACTGAGGTCAGGGACCGAGAGTCTTTCCGAGCCAAGGTTCCTCACAGAGGTAAGTTTCTAAATCTTAATTCCCCTCCTAGGAGCTGGTTTCCCACTAAGGATATTCAGCCACTACAGGGCAACTAAAGGGCATGAATAAATCGTATGTATGAATGCACTTTCACACTTATTTCAGCCTCCCATCCCTGCCTTCGTGATAAATTGGAGCAAACTTGAGATAAACGGGTTTATTTTTGTGCAGAAAGACTGTTGTGGTAGCCCTAACAAGCGCATGGATGGAGAATTATTTCATTCCAAGCAAGCGCGTTTTGACCAGCATTTGGCTGGTGCACCACTCCATTTTAATAAAAAGGAATTAGGCAATTCCTTTTTTCCCCCCTACTGTTCACATCCAGTTGGGTTTCTTCAAAGGAGGAGAGAACTTTGGTGCAATCTCACAGCTGCTGCTGCTGTGGTCGCACAAGCAATATATCCGAGAGTGTTTATCTTTCATTGTACAACCATCTTGCAGTGGGCTCTCTGCTTCTCACCTTTCCATTCCACCCTGCAGAAGACATCACGAGGGACCCTTTTTCACACTGGAAAATCTGAGCAACCAAGGGGAGAACTTCAGAGGGGATGGAAAGGTGTGTCATGGAAAACCACGCTAGTCACGGCACACGCTATGGACTGCACCAGACACAGAAGCCCAAAAACATCAGCAAGAGAAACCGGGAAGGAAAAACATCAAGTATCCTGAGAATGAAGTAGAAAAACAGAAGCCTCCTCTGCAGGAGAAGAAAAGCTTGGAGAAGCTGCCAGGCCTGTTTGGCACAGCCAGAAAACACGTACACACAATCCCGCCAGCCTGATGTCTGCCTAGCTTTGCCTCAGTCCAAGTCCACTAGAGCAGGGTTCCATCCATTACCAGGCACGATGATGTCACAATGGGTGTGATGTAATCCCCCACTTGCCTCCCCTTGGGGATGACTTGGGGGGATCACAAGGGTCCCATTCTGAAGACGGGCAACGTTTGGAAGCAAAGGAGCAGGCTTGCGGTGGGTTTCTGGCTCTTTAAGAGAGAGATCCCCAGCTCAGAAATCCAGTGCAGGAAATGGTTTTGGCCAAAAAACTGACACCATTGCATAGAATGAAGGACAGGTTTATTCCAATCTGGCTGTTTAGTTATATTAAGACAGTTTTCCCTAATTGTTACTCTGTACCAGTGTTTCTCGACCTGAGCAACTTCAAGATGTGTGGACTTCAACTCCCAGAATTCCCCAGCCAGCATGCTGGCTGGGGAATTCTGGGAATTGAAGCCCACACATCTTGAAGTTGCTCAGGTCGAGAAACACTGCTCTGTACAACTGTGATTCTGGGTGGAAATACTGAATATGCTTGTTTAAACTTACATACATACATACATACATACATACATACATACATACATACATTTATCTATCTATCTATCTATCTATCTATCTATCAAATTTGTCACCGCCCACCTCCTCCGACCGGAGGGACTCTGGGCGGTTTACAACACAGAATAAATATACAATAAAAACTCAAATAAATACACGATAAAATTCCAATAAAATCCCATTAAAACCAAAACAATTCCTTAACTACCCCAGCTCAAAAAATCCAGATGGCTATGATCTCTTCAACCATCATGTAGGAGGGGCACTTCAAGGTACCAGCCAACCCCAAGTATGTCGATTCTCCTCCCTGCCCCAAGCCCGGTGGCCAAGCCAGGTCTTCAACTTCCTCCAGAAGGCTAGGAGCGATGGGGCTAATCTTACCTCCGGGGGCAAGAAGTTCCAAAGGGCGGGCGCAACTGCCGAGAAGGCCCGCCTCCTGGACCCCGCCAGAGGGAATTCTCTTATTGACGGGGTCCGCAGCAGGCCCTCTCTGCACGATCGGGTGGGATGGGCTGATGAAGCGGGGAAGATATATACTCTCTTTCCTTCTCTCTCTCACAAAGGGATGCTTAAAATTGGATATTCTGATTTGGCCGTGGGGATCAAACTACCTCCAATTTAGAGAATTGATTTTTGGAAAACTGGCTTGGACCCAGATTGGCACAATCTGGAGAAAAAGGATGGAACATTCAGCTTTGCACATCCCTAAAGTTTTGCGTGTGTGTGTGTGTGTGTGTGTATTTCCAAGTTTTGCTCCCCTTTGTATTAATTCTTCTTCCTTTTCTTTCACTCCCTATTTTTAGTTTTCCTCTGGAGGTCATGTCTGTTTGCTCAATCACCCTTTTTAAAAAGTCAGAATGGGAGATCTCCTTTTTTTCAAATCACATGTTTTAAAATTTTGCAGGATCTGCAACCTATGATGTACAGTAGCCATGAAAGGTGCGTGCCTGTTAAGCCACCTTCATGTGCTTAACCTAGTTAGTGGTAAGAAGCCAAGGAAAGGCCAAATGTCCCTCTGTCCTATTCCATCCTCAGCAGACCCAGCCAACAGCACCTGAAAATTTTAGGGATTCTTTTGCACAAAAGGTAAATGCTGTCCCCACACTGCACACCGAGTAAAATTTACTGACTTAACAAATATCTTCAGATCATGGCAAAATAACCATCACCACCACCACCACCACCACCACCACCACCACCACCATCATCATCATCATCATCATCATCATCCCCAACATATAAATAGCCTCATGCACCAAGAGTCACCACTTCATATGCTCTAAATAAGGAAATGAAAGGGATTCAGCAAACGCATGGAAGAGCCTCCATAAACAGAGGCAGTATAACTCAAGAACCATCTCCTGGGGACAAACAACTGCAGCATCTATCGTTGTATTTCCCTGAATCACTTCCAAAGAGAAAGAGGGCTAGAAAAACAACCACGTCTGTCTCCAGCTTGGCAAATCTAGTTCTAACGGTAAATTAACTTGGATAAAAAGGGATCCTCCTTCTAGGCAATGACAGCCTCTCCAGGGCCTTCTTAGGACCCCCAAGAGCCGCTGATGGTGCTGGGAGGGGGAGGCCCAGGAAGAGGGACCGGAGAGGGGGTCTTTTATGTCCCCCTTGTAGGGGGAGGCTTCTGAGCCCCCCAAGCTTGGGCACTGAGCCACCAAAGCCGGGGATGGAAGCTGGGGGCGGGGGGCAGCATCAGCATCAGCATCTGCAGCGCCCGGATCCCTGTCAAGCCATGATAAATGGCTCCAATTTGGAGGCTGCCTCTGGCTGTCATTCCCATCTGAAGGCCCCCTCTCGCCGCCAGCTGCTCGCTGCCCAGAGGCATTAGCAGACTTTCCCAAGGACGGCACAAGCGAAAGGCACAAAGCCACCCAAGGGGGAGCTGGGCGACGCTCTTGCCAGAAGTGGGTGCCCAGGGCTCCTCTGGCCTTGGGGAAGCCCAGCCTTGCTCTGCTCCAGCTCATGGGGGTCCCTTCAGGGATTCTCAAGGAGTAATCAGGAGCGTGTCCCTCTTGTCCCTTTGCAGGGTGGTGGTGATGTGGCTTCTGAACCACAAGCCTGTTTTGATCTTGGGGTTCAAAGCAATTTCCTGCCCGTCATTGATTCAATGAAAGCTCTGCAAAACCATTTAACTGACTGATTGATTGATTGATTATGTGCCATTGAGTCGTTTTCGACGGCTAGCGACCACATAGGTAGATTTTCTCCATGACGATCTCTCCCTAACCTGGTCCTTCAGGTCCTTCCAACTCTGCACTCAACGCCACCGTGACTGAGTCCACCCCCCCTTGCTGCTGGCCGTCCTCCCCTTCTCTTTCCTTCCACCTCTCCCAGCATCACAGCCTCCTCCAGAGAGCTCGGTCTCTGCATACTGTGTCCGAAGCAGGATGATTTGAGCCTGGTCTTTTGGGCCTCGTGTGAGAACTCTGGGCGGATTCGTTCAAGGATCCACTGTCCCCGGTCTTCTCAGGAGTCTTCTCCAACACCAAGGTTCAAAATCCTTTGGACACCAGCACTAAACTGGTGCGCGGTGGGTGGAACGAGACTTTCTCCCCCCGTTCTCCATCATTTCATCAAACGCTACCGTGCACCCTCCCCGCCCCCGCAAGTGTTCTTTCTCCTGGGTAGGACCATCTTCTTCAACTTGGCGCCCTCCAAAGACTAGGCCTGCACATCTCAGGATTCCCATACCAGCCTGTTGGATGGGAATCGTGGGAATTCTCATTCCAGCTCATGAGGAAGGCATCGGATGAAGAACCAGAATTTATTTATATACAGCTGTTTGCACCAAGATGGAGCTGCTATTACAGAGAGATTTGCTCAGAATAGAGATCCCCCATGCTGGGGATATGTTTGGGGTTTGATTGCTCTATTGGCACGAAGATGTTTTCTCATTGTTTTATTGTGCTTTTTTTGGGGGAGGGGTATTTTTTCATTCGCAGTTCGGTCTTGCTCTTACGATTTACGGTAGTTATCTTTACCGTGGAGGTATGTGGTACATAAGCTACTCAGATGGGAGCGGCATGTAAGCCTTAGTAAATAAATATTAAATAATATTGAATTTTGATGTTTATATTTAATCACACCCTGTGATCACCTTGATCACACCATTGCAGCACCATCTTGACTTTTTTGTCACACACCCCTGAGGCCAATAAACGCAGGAAAATGAGGTGGCAAGACTTCAGGACTTTTAAATGCTTCCCCTGGTAACAACAACAACAACAACAACAACTCCCTGCAAATTAAAAAAAAACACCCTAGCAGATAAAGAAAAAAAGTTCTATTAGGGTTACTAAGAGTTTCTCTTTCTGCCCCCTACCCTCACTAGAAAATTCAAAAACAGGACTCCTTTGCTGGAAGTTAAAACCTGGAGCAACACGCAGGGGCCTCTTGCAAAGCCTGTGTCGCTTGTCCAGCTCAATGGGAAGATGCTTAAGGGAAAGGACGGTGCCCCTACCTTGGGCAAGCGTTCAGGGTCGCCGGGATGCCGCGGGATCACCTTCTGCAAACGCTGAAACCCATAATCGATTGTTGGCTCGTTCAGGGCTAGGGATGGAAAGAAGGAGGTGGTCAGATCTGTGGAGCTGAGGCTGCCGCATCAAAAGAACAAACAAGGTGACTTCAGTTATAAATCCATACTTAAATCCATACTTCAGTTATAAATCCATACAACCCAGGAGACGTTCTTACTCTGTTATCTGGGAATGGTTTGAACCTGCTGAGCCCGAGGAAGTGGACAGGATCCTCCGGACTGTAAACCCCACCACTTGTCAACAAGGCCCATGTCCCTCCTGGCTGGTGAAGGCAGCCCGGGAGGGGACGTGTGGTTGGGTCCAAGCGATGGTAAGTACTTCCTTGAGAGAGGGGGTATTCCCGGCAGCCTTTAAGGAGGCACTGGTGTCCCTCTCCTCAAGAAACCATCGCTGGACCCCAGCATACTGGACAACTTTCGCCCAGTCTCCCACATCCCCTTTTTGGGGGAAGGTGGTTGAGAAAGTGGTGACGCTGCAGCTCCAGAGGATCCTGGATGAAACAGATTATCTGGACCCCTTTCAGGTTTCAGGCCAGGATATGGGACGGAAACGGCATTGGTTGCACTTATGGATGATCTGGCGAGAGCAGGATGGAGGCAGTGCGTCCATCCTCGCTCTCCTTGATCTCTCAGCGGCTTTCGATACCATCGACCATGGTATCCTGTTGGGGCGGCTCAGGGAGTTGGGGGTGGGCGGCGTAGTTTTGCGCTGGTTCACCTCCTTCCTCCAGGGCCGGTCCCAGTCGGTGTTGATAGGGGAGGAGAGATCGGCCCCACGGCCCCTTCTTTGTGGGATGCTGCAGGGATCAGTACTCTCCCCTCTCCTTTTTAACATCTACATGAAACCACTGGGTGAGATCATCCGTCACCATGGGATGAGGTATCATCAGTATGCTGATGATACTCAATTGTATATCTCCATCCCGGGTGAAGTGATGCTGTGGCTGCCCTTTCCAGGTGCTTGGGGGCTGTGGGGGCCTGGATGGGGAGCAACAGGCTTCGACTGAACCCTGGTAAGACCAAGTGGCTGTGGGTTAATGGCTCCTCGTTTCCGGGACTTTGTCATCTTTAGTCCTAGATGGGGTGGCACTAACCCAGACAGACCTGGTGCATAATCTGGGGGTCCTCCTGAACTCACGGCTTCTGCTCGAAGAGCAGGTGGCAGTTGAGGCCAGGAGGGCCTTTGCTCAACTTCGGGTTGTGCGCCAGTTATGCCCATTCCTGGAATGAGAAGCCCTCCAAACAGTCACTCATGCCCTGGTCATCAACCATATAGACTACTGCAATGTGCTTTACATGGGGCTACCCTTGAAGAATATCCGGAAGCTTCAGCTGGTCCAGAATGCAGCTGCGCGGGTCATTTTTGGTGCCCCTAGGTCGGCACATGTAACACCTTTGCTATGTGAGCTGCACTGGGTGCCAGTTTGCTTCCGGGTCCAATTCAAGGTGTTGGTTATGACCTTTAAAGCCCTACATGGCATGGGACCAGGTTGCCCGAGGGACCACCTCTTCCCCATAACATCGACCCGTCCCACTCGGTCAGGCAGGGGGGGCATGCTACGGGCCCCATCTATAAAAGAATTCCATCTAGCGGGGTCCCGGAAGCGTGCCTTCTCTGCTGTAGCTCCCGCCCTTTGGAACATCCTCCCCCGCGAGGTCAGACAGGCCCCCTTGCTCCTGGACTTCTGAAAAAGACTAAAGACCTGGTGTGGTCAGCAGGCTTGGAATGGGAGGGGGAACAGTCATACCTGGGGATGGCTAGCGCCCTGTGATTTTGAGGGGCCTGTTACACTCACGGACTGATTAAAATCTTTTGCCACTTAGATTTTATTGTATCTTTATTTTATTGTATTGTTGTATTGAAATGGTTTTAAATTTTAACTTCATTTTGTTGTAAACCGCCCAGAGTCCCCCATGAGGTGGAGATGGGCGGTGAATAAATTTATAAATAAAAAAAAAATAAAAAAAAATACTTTGGTCTATGCGTGTTCTCTATGGGTAGTCCTCACTTAACAACCATTTGTTTAGTGTCAGTTCAGACTTAACGATGGTGCTGAAAAAAACTGGCATACGACTGTCGCAGTTGTGATCTGGTCTCGTGATCGCCATTGGGCCACTTGGCAACCAGTTCGCATTTATGACCATCGCAGTATCCCTTGATTGCCATTTCCTGGCTTCTGGCAAGGAAAATCAATGGGGAACTGCATGATTCGCTTAATGATCATGTGGTTCGCTTAACGCACATGATTTGTTTAATGCCCGCAGCAAAAAAGGTTGTAAAATTGGGTCAGATTCGCTTAATTACCGCCTCACTTAGCAACTGAAATTCTGGTCCCAATTGTGGTAGTTAAGTGAGGACTATCTGTACCTAAGCAGCACACTAGACAATCCATTCTGAGGTTCTCCTTCAGTTTTTGTGGTTTCTTAAGTTTCCTAGGGGGCACAGGACCCTAATTTTATCCCTGGTATTTGGCTTTGATAGCTAAAGAGCTGGCCACTGATTGTTCAAGCTGCTCATTGTGGTTTCAAATTCATTTGGAGCCTCACCCGACAAACCTACATTTAGACAGTGCAAATCCCTTACAAATGTACGAATCCTTACGGCCACACCCCACAAGACTGTGATTTCTGGGAAGTTAGGCCTGAAACAAAGACTCCTGTAATCGACTCTAGTCCTCAGCATGAACCGAGAATGGCATTGGCCTTTTCTGCAGTCACAGCACCCCACTGGCTCATGACTTTGGGCTTGCTATGCACATGTCCAAGTAGTTTTCGTGGCAACTCTATGCAAGTGGTTTGCCACAGCCTTCCGGTCTCATCTGCTGCCCTAGGATTTCCTCCTGGTCTCCTGTCCAAATACCAACCCGTCCCAACCCTGCTTAGCTCTTTGAGATCAGTAAAACTGTGAATTGTCTTACACACCCTGTCCAAACTATCCGAACAGGCCACTTTGGCTCAGTCCAGATGTGTTAATCCCACAATGTTCCCACACCCCACCCCACCCCACCTGCCACCACGGGCCTTCTTGGAAAGAGCAAGGCTAACCTGAGCTTGGGGTCCAGACTTCTCCCCTGTTCGGCCGCCATACCAAGTCCAGAGCATCAGGGATACCTGCCCCCTTTACCCGGATCCCCTCCGACAGACGCACGCAGCTTCCTGGTACCCCCTCCTCCAACGCTGCTCCCCCGCCCCCGCCCAGATTGGCGTGCTTCATTACTACACCAGGATGAAGATGGATTGCTTGATTTAGTGTAAACACATGCTGCGATTCCAGTCCTGGGCAGCACTCGTGCACCAGTAATTGGTATTGATTTCCCTGGCTCCCACTGCTGCCGCCGCCCTTAACAGGCCACAGCACGTGGGACTGGCCATGCAGCGAGGAGGAGACAGCTGAAGATGGGGGAAGGATGCTCGGCGGCGGTCCCTTCTTACTCACCAGGGTGTGGTTTCTCTCAGTGAGGGTTAGCATCTATTGGTTCCTCCATTCCAGAAGTTCTCACCCAAGATGGAAGCAACTGGCCTCCATCCCAGATGGAAGGAAGCATCAGATCTCGCCCAGGCATTTCTGGACTCTGAGTTTCCATTAGCAGCTTCTCTTCCACACACACAAAGGTAGTCCTGAACTTACAACCATTCATTTAGTAACCGTTCAGAGTTACAATGGCGCTGGAAAAAGTTACTTATGACTGGTCCTCACACTTATGGCCATCTCAGTGCCCCCACTGTCACGCGATCAAAATTCAGGCACTTGGCAACCGGCATGTATTTCCGATGGTTGCAGTGTCCTGGTGTCACGTGGTCGCCATTTGCAACCTTCCCAGCTGGCTTCTGACAAGCAAAATCAATGGGTAACTGTGTGATTCATTTAACAACCATGGAGATTCGCTTAACAACCACCGCAAAAAATGTCATAAAATCAGGTGCGGTCACATGATCCCTCACTTAACGACTGCACTGCTTAACAATGAATTTTCTGGTCCCTGTTGTGTCGAGGACTACCTGTAATCCAGTGTTTTTCAACCTTGTGAACTTTAAGAGGTGTGGACTTCGACTCCCAGAATGCTGGCTGGGGAATTCTGGGAGTTGAAGTCCACACCTCTTAAAGTTCACAAGGTTGAAAAGCACTGCTCTAATCTCTCCTCTCAGTGCCATGGTCTGAAAGAGCGAAGCCGAGCCCTGGGATCCAGAGGCTGCAAACTTTTGGCTAGCAAAGGTCTCCAAGAGGCACGTAACTGCCACCGAAGCGTTGGTCAAGGCCCCGTGACTGTCTCCCGCGGGCTGCCATGCAGCATGGGTCTCCCGTGCTCATGGGGGTTCCCCCCAGATCAGACCCCATCCTACGCTGGAGAGCTGGCTCTGAAAGGCAGGGCGGGGAAACTCGCCTGACGGAATTTCCTCGGTGAGCTTGCCCATGGTTCGGGCTGCCCAAGCGCTCCTTGGAAGCCACCTGTGCTGGCTGGTGGGTTTAGCCTCTCTCTGCCTTCCCCGAGGGGGCCTCCGTGCAGGTCTCCCTTCATCTCTCCCACATCACAGTGATCCTGGGAGGAAGGCTGGGCTGAGAGGGAGGGAGGGGAGGACTGCCCTTAAGTCACCCCGTGAGTTTCAAAGGGTGAGAGGGGACTTGGATCTGGCCCTCTCTGTTCTTGATGCAGCCCCTTCCCAGCTGCTGGGTCTTGGCCCTTGCACGAGGACCTGGTTCAACAGAGGTCAAGCCCCCTGAGGCAAGCTCAGCTCCTGGGGTGACCTGACGCAGCCATGCGGTTTTCTTGGCGCAAGACCCTCGTGGCTGGCACTGCTCCTCTCCACCCCTGTTGAGCCATCGGTCTTGGGACAGCCCAGCAGGGCCCGGTCCAGCTTCTGGGCCCGGATCGGAGGGGCCGCACGCGCTGAGAGCAGCTGCCTGGGACTCCAGGCACAGGGTGGCCTTCCCTGGTCCTCGGCTGCCTGGCTCAGGTAGGAGTGAGGAAGACGATGAGTGTCTGGTTGTATCCAGGCTTAATTCTAGGTTAGTGGCCGAGGGTCACTGTGGTGAGACGGAGGCCATAGGAATGGGTGGTGTAAAGGAAGCGAAGTGAAATGTGTAGGAAATAAAGTAACGTAGCATAAAAGTGAAATGAAGTGAAATGGTAAATAAACTAACATAGCCTAACAAATGTAAAGTGAAGCAAAATGAAATGAAAAGTAAAGTAATATAAAGTAACATAATATAAAATGTGAAGTGTAAATATAGAATAGAATTAGAATTAGAATAGAATAACCAAATCAAAACCTCAAAGTGTGGAATGAAAGTGGGCATTTTAGCCAAGCCATGGATTCTCCTGCAGTCTAAATCTAGAGCTTCTGGGGGGCCCTGTGGCCTGGAAATTTCTGTTTGCCACAAATAACTTTCCGTTCATTTTCCTCTTCTGGTTTTGTGGCCCAGGAGCCTCCCGGTGAGCACCAGCTGTTCCGCCAACCCGTGGCCACAGGCCCAGCTTGGCCCAGCTCCCATGGTGCCTGGGTGGCGCCCTCGTCAGCAAGGCTGTGGGAATGCACATTTGCTACGGAAGTCTGGCTTTTGAGAATCTACTGCACTTTTAAAAAACAACCTTCTGCTAAAGTAATAATTCTTTCCCTGGCTAAGGGAAGTGGGAAAAAATGGGCAAACTGATCAAAATTCACCCTAAGAGATGCCTGCTAACCCTGAATTAAACCTTATCTGTCGAGAGGTACACTTAAAAAAAAAACTTTTATCACCAACGTCATGTTACACTGCTGTAATGATCCCCCCCCAACCAAGTTTCTAGTCCTTAAGAACACAAAGTCACCGTTGGCAGCACACGGGTGATGCCCAGCAAAAGAATAAGTTGCTCACCCCAGATTTTTTGGAGCTTATGGCCAAAGCTGCTCTAAAGGATGAAGGCTTCAGTTTGTCACGAAACTGCTGTTCCCCGTCAACGGAACAGCATGAATTAAGCCAAATAAGCAAAAAGCTGCAAATGAGCTTAATTTGCATGCTGTCTAATCTGCATCTGTCGGCCTCTGTTTGCAATAATTTCTTTGGCCTGGTTGCAGAATTGTGACTCATTGCAAAGCCCACAAGTCCAACACACCCCTCGATAGCAGCAGATGGGCCGAGGTCTCTCCCTCATATAACAAGGACTGACTTATTTCTTTCCCCATATATCTTGGGGAAATCTTCCTTCCTCACCCCAAACTGCTCAGAATCAGATCCAGGAGGAGGGGGCGCAGAGGAGGAGCGTGTGTGTATGTGTGTGTCTTCTCCTTTACTAAGAACTCCATCTGGAAGATCAACACCATATACAGGCCATGCACAAAATTGTGAAATTTAGACCGAGCACCCCACAGAGACCTATAGCAATGACCTGGGTGTGCCCCTGCTTCTTCTGGGATGTTTCTAACTTTGAGATTTCCTCGTGGTCTCCCATCCAAGGATTACCCAGCTACATCGGCGCTGGTTAGCCCTTTGAATACAGCCAAGGTTGGGCAGGTGCCCTCGCCTGCTGTCAGCATGTAGGCATTTCGTTGCAGGGCCTGTGCCCACCAGCTTCGTGACTCAGCCGGACAGTGGCAGAAGCCATGGATGCTGTCCTCCCCCTCATTTTCTTGCACTGCCCCTCCCTCTTGCCGGGCGCTTACCAGTGTAGACAAAACGCCCGGGTGCTCCCTTGCAAAACTGCTTCGACTTGTAGGAGAGCGTCACCTCCACCACCCCGGGGATGTGCCGTGGCGGCGTCTGGACACGGATGGCGTGTGGCGTGATGAGCTGTGGTGGGGAGAAGAGGATGGTCAAACCAGAAGAGAAGCTTTGCAGCAGGGAAACTGGGAGGGCACAGAGAAGCCGGGAACATTTGTGGCTTGCAGCTACCTCCTCCTCCTCCTCCTCCTCCTCCTCCTCCTCCTCTGCCCCCCGTCAGTGGGTTTATTGTCCCTTGTTCTGGTCACACTTCTTCCTGCACTTTCCCTCCCTGCCACCCCACCCCGAAGGAACCCACGGACATGCAGCGACATCAGGGCTCAGAAAACGCTCCTTACAAGAGGACCCAGCACAGAGCCTTCTGGAGTGTGGCCAACTCTCCCCAAGGGGATGCCCATATCCCCCACGAGGGGTGTGCTGTGCTTTGAACATGAAACTGGGAGCAGGCGGGGGGGGGGGATCAAGGCTCCTTAGCTCAAACGTGTATTTTCCTGGCACCAGAAGAAGACGCAGCTTCTTCAAGGGCCCGACGGCAGGTGGGCCAAAGCTGCTTTTCACCTTGGGATCCAAAGCAGACTGCTGCACCAGCTGCTTTTTGACCCCAGACCAAAAGCCGTTAATTTGCTGAATTGCTCTAACTTTTACGTTTGCTTGTCCGCTGAGTGTGGAGGTGGGCTTTGCACAATTTCTGCCTTTTGTTAACTTGGTCTGGATGGTTTCTGCAAACTCTCCTGGGAGCCAAAAAATGAAGAGTGGCAGAAGGATGGAGTCAGATCAGCCTGGGACTCTTTTGAGTTGGTTGGAACTCAAGGCCAGGGAAGATGTAGGGCTTTAAAGGTGATAACCCACACCTTGAATTGGACCCGGAAGCAGACTGGTACCCAGTGCAGCTCATGCAGCAAAGGTGTTACGTGTGCTGATCTTGGAGCACCTAGAATTGTCCACACGGCCACATTCTGGACCAGTTGTAGCTTCCGGATAGTCTTCAAGGGTAGCCTGATGTAGAGCGCATTACAGTAGTCTATATGGGAGATGACCAGGGCGTGAGTGACCATTCGAAGGGCCTCTTGGTCCAGGAAAGGACCTAACTGGCACACAACCCAAAGTTGCGCAAAGGCCCTCCTGTCCACAGCTGCCACCTGCTCTTCGAGCAGGAGCCGTGAGTCCAAGAGGACCCCCAGGTTACGCACAGGGTCTGTCTGGGGCAGTGCCACCCCATCCAGAACCAGAGATGACGAAGTCCCAGATATGGAGGAGCCATTAATCCACAGCCACTCCGTCTTCCCCGGGTTCAGCTGAAGCCTGTTGTTCCCCATCCAGGCCCTCACTGCCCCCAGGCACTTGGAGAGGGCGGTTACAGCATCACTTACTGTTGAATAGGAGAGGGGAGAGAACCGAACCCTGTGGCACCCCAAAAAGAAGGGGTCGAGGGTCGGATCTCTCACTCCTTATCACCACAGACTGGGACCGGCCCTGGAGGAAGGAGGTGAACCAGTGCAAAACCACGCCGCCCACCCCCAACTCCCTATGTCGGTCCAGAAGGATACCATGGTCGATGGTATCGAAAGCCCCTGAGAGGTCAAGAAGAGCAAGGATGGGTGCACTTCCTCCATCCTGCTCCCGCCAGAGATCATCCATAAGTGCGACCAATGCCGTTTCCGTCCCATAACCGGGCCTGAAACCTGTCTGAAAGGGGTCCAGATAATCCGTTTCCTCCAGGACCCTCTGGAGCTGCAAAGCCACCACCTTCTCAACCACCTTCCCCCAGAAGGGGAGGTGGGAGACTGGGCGAAAATTGTCCAATACAGAAAATTGTCCAATACAGTATATAATGAATATAATGGATATTATATTCACTACAGGGAAGGGAAGGGAAGGGAAGGGAAGGGAAGGGAAGGGAAGGGAAGGGAAGGGAAGGGAAGGGAAGGGAAGGGAAGGGAAGGGGGTAAATGGATGAAGAAGGGAAGGGTAGGGTAGAGTAGGGTAGGGGAATTGTATTATGTCTAATACGATGGGACAGGACGGGATGGGAAGAGAAGAGAAGGGGAGAGGGAAAGGGAAAGAAGGAAAGGAAAGGATAAATGTACAAAAGGAGGGGGAAGAGGAAGGCAAGGCAGAGGATGGATGGGTGGATGGATGGATGGAGAAAGGGAAGGGAAAATGGAGGGAAGGAAGAAAAAGGGAGAAAGGAAGAGAGAAAGAAAAAGCTGGGAGATAAAAATGAATGCAGAAAGGAAGGAGGCCTCCAGACTCACCTCACTCCACACCAGCATGGTGCCAAAGACCACCTGAAGCCCGTCAAAGAAGTTGTCTCCGATCACGATGACGGTAGCCCCGCCCGTCGTCCAGCCTTCGCTGGGGCTGATGGCTTTGATGCAGGGGGTGGCTGCTTTGGGGGGGAGGGGAGAGAGAGAGGGCAAAGCATCAGGGGTCCCCCAAGCAGGGCAGGAGAAAAGATCCTCAGGGGCGAGGGGAGCCCAATGCAGGGGCCGGAGGCGGGCACCAAAGAGACCCCCTTGCAGCTCAGAGGAGCCCCATTTGGGCAGACGGAGAGGAAGCCAATGAGGAGAGCCAAAGAGGGGCGCCCTGATTGGTCTTCCTCTTAATTAAGACCTTAAATTGCCTGCCTGGGCTGGAGAGGAGCTAGCCCTGAACCAGGAGCAGAGCCACCTGGCTTCCCTTCCTGCTGGATGTTCTTCTGGCTATCTCCACTCCCCAGGCAAGTGGTGACCTCCTTTGCAGAGGAGACAGGGAAGGGGGAGGATTGTCTTCATCGCTTTGGACTCTCCTGGAAGATGGAAAGTAAGCCTGCAGGGTTCTCCTTCACTGGAGGCTTCCAATAAAGGTTGGGTGATCCTCTATCAGAGATGCTGTAGAGCAGCGTTTTTCAACCTCAGCAGCTTCCAGATGGGAGTTGAAGTCCACCCACCTGAAAGTTGCTGAGGTTGAGAAACGCTGCTGTAGAGGATCCTGCAATGAGCAGGGAGAGGGACTGGATGACTTTAGGACTCTGATTCTAGGGAGATGGTGAGGCTGGAAGCCAACATGGTGACGTTAGAGCATTCTACAGGAAGAAACATGGCCCAGCTTGCTTGCTTAATTAATTAAATCAACCAATCAAGTCTATCTATCCATCAAATTATTCTGAGTACATAACCAGGCCGATATAAATACTAAGTAACTGGAAGGCTTAGCTATTCACATCATAAAAATAAGAACAGCCACTCCATCTTCTGCTCCCTGGCAGCCAGCATGTCTGCCGAGTGCACTTCCCACTTTTTTCGGGTGGTGCTCATCTGGGAATGATGGAGGTTGTTGTCTGGGAGGCCACCAGATTTCAGAAAGCTGTTCTGAAGAACTGGAGGGAGCTGGATGGGAAAGAGTGTTTTGGTGGTATACTGCTGTTGATCAAGGAGGGTTAGTAACATTTCTCTATTAGTATTGGCTACCTGAAAGATTCTCATTTAGAGGCAAGTCATCGAATTTTGGTTCCTTGATGGAAATAGCAGAATATATTTGGAAACAGGCCAGAAGTAAGGCGTGTGGGCCTTGTTCCATCACTCCCTATGGCCCTAACATTTATTTATGTATTTATTTAATTCAATTTGTATACTGCCTGACTCCCAACATTTATTAGGAGTTTATTGCTTGCTTGCTTGCTTGCTTCCATCAGCTTCCCAGGTGTACTTGTGGGACCACTGATGAAAGCAACTGATGGGACAGCCCGTTCCTGCTGTTCACCCTGGCAAATGGGGTTCAGTAGCATCCTGCTCTTGAACATGGAGGCTCCAATTGAACATTTCCGGTCGGCATATGAACCTCTCTGTTTAAGAGCAGTGTATTACTGAGTCCCAGTAGCTGGGGGGCTCCTCCACTGAGACAGGGGCTAGGCAGTTGCGGGAAACAGGAAGCAGGCTGAAGCTAGAAATTTGTTTTTTGGGGGGGTCTTTTCAGGCCAGCCAACTGAGTTGGGGGGAGTGTTAGCTGTTAGAAGATGGATCCATTGCTCTGAAAAACACTCCCTGTGGAACTTTTCACATCTGGGGAAGAGTATGGGTTTTCTGAATTTAACTCTTTTTAAAAAAAAAAAACACGTGCCAATCATTTTATGCTATTGAATTTAATGTACTGATTTACAATTGCATGCTATTTATTTATTTTGAATAGATCTCCCACCATCCAGAGATTTTCATGGTGGGCTACAATTCAATTGTTTGCATAATGTTGATATGACTCTGCTAACGGTCATTCTTTGTGGGATCTAGAAACTATCTAAAGTTGGGGTACAAATGCCAGCCAATCGATCAATCAGTCAATCCCTGCCTCAATCCATATGTGCGTATCTGCTTGTACTCATGGAGAAGGATGGACTGCTCAATGATTAAAAGTTGGGGAATTACAGAAGTTGGACTCAACCATTTTCATCAACTGTATATAGTTGCTCATAAAATTGCACTGATTTGGAGCAATCAATCCTTTGCCAGGCTAGTGACCTCCACCAGGGTGGGTCTACCATTCCAATTGTCATCCATGCTGCGTGGAGTGATGGAAGCCATCGACCATCACTGAAGGTCACCAGGTTGGTGAAAGCTTCCATGGATACAAGTCTTCTCCATGTTAGCTAAGCAGAGTTCCATCTTCAGGAACAGCTTCTCACTCAGAATATTAATGGTCAGGAACAGTTGGCCACTTAGTTGGTCTTGGTTGGACACTGAAGGGGCATCTGTGATTAGATGGAGATCCTTATGGTTATCTGACAGTATGTTCCGTCCAACAGTGGAACAGTTTACCTAATGGGCAGATGGGTTTTTTATACTGTGGGTTTTAATTTTGTAAGCTGCCTGGAGTCACCGTGTGTGAGTTGGGCGGCCATAAAAATTTATTACATTTATTAAATAGATAAATAAATAAATAAGATAAGATAGGATAAGATAAGATTGTGGGTTCTCCAACTCTGGAGGTTCTTACAAAGTCACTAGAGATGTTTTAATCGGTTTTCCTGCAAACTACAGGGGGTTAGATTAGATGATCCTCATGGTCCCTTCCAAATCCACAATTTTATGATTCTGTGATTCTCTTCTTATCCCACTCTTCAATTAATTTCTAGAATGGCTTACAACAGAAATGTCACCTACATTCACTGAACACCAGACGAACAGTCAATAGACAGTATAGGAAAAACAACAAAATCTATATAACAGCAACACCCAGTGGACTGAACTGAAGGAATTTTTCCAAATGGTGAGGTCAAGTGTGAAAATTCAGATGTTCCTCCAGTGTCACTTTCTCCAACCTGGCATCTCCAAATGTGTTGGGGCTGCCACTTCCAGATCACATCCAGGGGGCACCATTTTGGGAAAGGCTGCTCAGATGCATGGTTTGTGGAAACCATGGTATGGATTTGTAGACCTGGAAGACCTGGATTTGTAGACCAGCAGTTGGGGCTTCAGAGCTGTTCATGCAATTGAGGATTTGGAGCTCCTTCTCGTGATGGTATGAGGATCAAAATTATGGGGTCCCAAAGGTCAGACATGCACCTGACAAAGTGACTTTGTGGTTTCTGGTTTGCAAATTGGAACCATATAATAGGGAATGGTACCTTCTGAGGGATCCAACCTCCGTGCTCGGCGTCCATGTTTGGAATTGTTGTGGACAAACATGTTGTCGGAAACTGCAAGGACGTGGCCATCTACATTCACTGTTGTTGACACCACAACCTGCGGAGAGGGAAACATCAGGGATAAGCTAAGGACAAAAGAGCACAGAGAAAACTTCAAGTATGACCAGGACAGAACCAAAAATGGTGGTAGCAGTGTTAGAAATTTAGTTATTAAAAAAAAGTTTCCTTCTATTGCTTGGGTAGTGGAGAGTTGTTGTTTTAACATATTTTTAAAATTTATTATTAAAGTAGCAAATAACTAGTAACGGAAAAACTACTTCCAGAAAATGCAAAAGAAAATATGTAAAAGGAAGGAAGGAAGGAAGGAAGGAAGGAAGGAAGGAAGGAAGGAAGGAAGGAAGGAAGGAAGGAAGGAAGGAAGGAAGGAAGGAGGCAAGCAAGCAAGCAAGCAAGCAAGCAAGCAAGCAAGCAAGAATGGAAGGAAGGAAGGAAGGAAGGAAGGAAGGAAGGAAGGAAGGGGAAACCAAGTCTGTCTGTCTATCATTTATTTCTATCTATGTATCATCCATCCATCCATCCATCCATCCATCCATCATCTCCCTGCAGAATGTTGATCTTGCCCAGAATGCAACTGGTTCCTTTCCAGATGCGTTGGACTACAACTTCCATTGCCCCAAACACCAAGTTGCATCCAGGGCATAACTGGACAATCCCCTACCTTCAAGGTGCTCACCTAAATTTTGACCTGGGACAACCACAGGGTCACATAAGCTCCCATTTTCAAATGCCTTCCCAAGCAAGTGCATCCCATGATTAAAAAGTATGACCATTTGAGGGCGAAAAAGTTGCTTCTCCTTTTTTTCCTTTTCGCCTCACGTTGGTCACCGGCCAGAGATACAAAGGGAACCGAGCTTGGCTGTGCAAAATCAGAGCGCTGTGGGCCAGGACTCCCCAGGTATCAACCAGCACTGACTAGCTAGTTGCTTCTTCATCAGTTTGCTTGCATAAGGATATGGTAATTGTGACATTTTTACATGATTAACAGCCATCCCAATTTGCATAGCATTGGTGCCAGGCGGCCGGCGGCTGCTGGAGCAAACAAACACAACTGCCTTGATGAGAAAATCTGAGCGCACTGCTGCAAGAGAGAGGGGGGTGAAGCAGCGTCCGGGATGAAGAACGGCCAGTGTCCTTGCAGGCTGCTGGACCTTTGCAGGGCTGGCCAAACACTTTAGACTTCACTGCTCTTTGCATTGACCACCTGCATTAAATCACCCCCAATCTTGGACCTGGAGAGGCCAAGCAGCGACAAAGCCCATCGTCTCCCCGCTTTGTGGCTGCAACAGTCGGGGTGGAAGGAGGCTTCTAAGTCTCCCGTTCGCTCCTGGGGGGAACTGGAGGTAGGGACCCTCTGCCATTCCAGGCCCTTCTCACTGGAGCTGCTTGGCACAGGATCCTGGGCTTCCTGCGTACCAAGCAGCTGCTGTGCCGTTGGGCTATGACCTTCCACCAGTTCCTGCGCTTGGTCCTCTGTCTCCTGGCCCTGCAGAGGGTCATCGGAGAACATGAACAAGTCCCGCCTTTCCCTGTTTCTCCTTCCCAGGGGTCAGGCCCCCTGCCATCATCTCAGGAGAGGGCAGAGGGAGTCGTTCTCACCCAACCAAGTGAGGACCCACTCCTTTGCTCACTAGACTGTGGGAAAGGACCATAGGGATCTCTACAGGAAGTGCCATGCCCTGTTTTTCCCTTCCCTACGAAGCCCCATCTTGCATAGTTTCTGGATCGTGGGTTCTGGGTTACAGGTTATGGGAGATGTGGCAGAACGTTGGTAACTGGCTTTGGCAGAATCATTGCTGAGAGGGATCTGGTTAAGCAAAACAGCTTTGACTGGAGTCAAGAGGGCCCTTGTGTTGGGGACCAGGACATCCCACTATGAAGTGGGCAGTGTTGCCCCTGAACCTCCATTCCTCGGATCAAAGCTAGGATCAGTCATGCAGCCTGCAGGGGACTTGGGAGAGAAAACCATCTGTCATTCGTATGCTTTCCCTGGATAAAGGTGGTAGTGAAAAAGAAGGGAAGCCATTGAGGTCCATTGTTATTGGGGACAAGTGATCCATTGTTCAAGCTATCTGTCCGACCTTGTAGGATAAGGTTGGGGAAACTGTCCTCCAGATGATGCTCAAGGACAGTTCTTAGATCTATTAACTAGTGTGGCCAATAGGAAGTGGAGGATCTCAGAATCCCCACTCCTGCTCCAGATCCATGTGGGGATCCACAGTTTCTCAGAGGCTTTTCCTGGGGATCAATTTGCTGCAGACTGCATTAACTTCCCAGGGTTTGAGGTGATGATACCCAGTTCACTTCCAAACCAGTTCAGGACAGTGATTTTGATGCCTCTACGTCCTAAAAGATTCAGCCCGTGCTTCTTGAAGACCAATCCACCTGCAATTTTACACTGTGAACCCAGGTGTATTGATGTGCATTGTCTTCCACAGCTGCCCCTGCCTCGAACCGATGGCTCACCCTCTTCCTGGAAGTGCATCGCCATCTGAGATGCAGCACATTTTGTGTGGAGCCTCCTGGCTCCAGGAGACCCAAACAAGCCAGACGAACAGATGCTGCAAAGGAGGGTATCTTCCTTTTTAGAAGGGTGTCTCCGGGCAAGGGCTGAGTAGGAGAGAGAGGAACTTCTGCCTCATACAACAGAGGGCCTCACCTGGAACCGGCGCATATCTCGGGGATTGCCAGCATTCTTCAAGCAGTTCTGATTGCATTTGAGGAAGAACTTGAGAAAAAATCTGGAAATAGGAGGAGAGAGAGAAAAGCAACATTATTTGTGGGGGCGGGGGGCACTGCTTAGTTGCCTTGAGGATTCCTTGGCTTCTTATAAGAGTTTGACCATTGGTCTGCCTCTGACCTGACAAAGGATCCCAGTGATCCCCTCCCTCCCTCCCTCCCTTCATTTGTTCTTTCCTTCCTTTGTCCATTCATTCATTCATTCCTCCCTCCCTCCCTCCCTCCCTCCCTCCCTTCTTTCATCTCCCTCCCTCCCTTCCTTTTCTTCTTTCCTTTGTTTGTCCATTCATTTCTCTTTCCTTCCTTGTCCATTCCTGCCTGCCTGCCTGCCTGCCTGCCTGCCTGCCTTCCTTCCTTCCTTCCTTCCTTCCTTCCTTCCTTCCTTCCTTCCTTCCTTCCTTCCTTCCTTCCTTCCTTCCTTCCTTCCTTCCTTCTCTCCTTCCCATTTCTTTTGCCAGGCATTATCAAAAGTATCAACCCTGCCTGTCTGCAATTTCCCAACTGGTTTGGGCAGAGTTTTGATATTTCCTATTTCCTGTCCTTCTCCCCAGGGAGAACATGCACAGAAGCCACAGCTAAACCAATAATCATGCAAATCCATGGCTGTACCGTAGGTGCATCTCCCCACCCTGGAAGCTGAAGTTAAAAATTGGGGGATGGCGATCACATCAGCAATGGCACATAGAGCATATTGTGCAAAGATGAATTGAACAATTTGTAAACTAATTTAGCTGGCTACCTCCAGTCGAGTTCAGCTTGCCCTATACAGTATTTCACAGAATTGTCGCCTGTTTAGGACTGAAACGTAGTGCTTCTTTTCAAGTATGTAACGAACACGGTTAGTTCCATTTGGGGTTTGGGGATGATGCACAATAACTACAAAAAGCAGTTTTGATGACAAGCAACATTAAATCCCACTAATTCCAAAGAAGCGTAGTTAGGGCTAATTTGGTCTAAACGCTACCAATGAATTCTAGGAACATCTTCTTTAGAAGACCATTTATCACTCCATTTAATTAATTTGTCTATCAAGTTGCAACCCTGCTTCTTTTCTGATGTAAGTTGCACAGATATCTTTAAAGTCTTTAGAGCTGGGTTAGTTATTCTGGAGGTCTCTGGGTGGCAACTCTGGTTTTCGTTAAGAATTAAGGTGGAAGGAAACAGAGGTTGGCTGTCCCCCAATTCAGCTCATGAGAACTAGAAACTTCTATAAAGCAAAGGCAGCTTTGCTCATGGCCGCTCCCTGGCCAAGCCTGCCTCCCTGCCCTGAAATGAAACTTCTGCCAGGGCAAATTCTTCACTTCCCTCCTTCTCCATCCTGGTGTTGGCCCTTTAAGGCAGCTCTGAAATGCATCCTTGTTTGTCTAAAAGGGTATTGATTGGTAACTGATCCCTGGCTGCCTCGGAGGCAGCTAATGGGCTCCATTCCTGCACAGAATGATCAATCAGGGAATAGCAACTCTGGAGATAACGGAGCCTGCAGGGAGGGGAGAAAGGGAGAGGCCCGTGGGGGTGGGGGGAAGGAAATAGGGGGGTGGGACAAAGCCTGTGCTGGAGAAACTCAATGATCAGCCACCTCTGCACTCTCCTCGCGCCTTTCCAGACATGCTGAGCTGTTGGGATCCACCCTTCTGCTCATCCTCCTTGGGGAGGCTCTGAAAAACTCAGACCCGCCTCCAACAGCAGACTGATCCAGGGGAAGCTGCCTGAAAAGAGATCTCGTGGCAGGAGTTTGCAAAGCATCCACTGCGGGCACCACTCTGCAGCTTCTTCAGCAAGGATGGGACTGGCCCGACAGGGGGCCATTGTGCGCAGGCAGCCGCTGTGTGTGCAGGGAACTCTGGCTGCCTTCGGATTGAGGGACCAGAGACCTGGGAGGTAGAAAGGCCTTCCTGCCTTGAGCTCCAAGGAGAAGGACCAATGTGGGTCTCAAACAAAGGGAGGCTGGGGGGGGGGGCAAAGCTGCCAATAAAAGGGATAGAAGTATGCTCTGTTCCCCAGAAGCCTTCCAGGCTGATGAAATATTTAGCCTGCTTGTGCAGGGACCTATAACTGTCATTCTGGCATCAATAATTAACGGGCAGAAGCCGCACACACTCTGGAGAAGGAGAGAGCCAAGGGGGAAGATAGCTTAACCCGCACAAATGCCCCTGCGCGATCCAAGCATTCACAATTATGCCCAGCATGGTCCTGGTCAGCCCCTTTGGGCCAGCCCTGATGGTCCACCTGGCCTAAAGTGAGCCCTCTCCATCACAAGAGCCAGGAACTGGGGTGGATTGTGCTCCGGGCAATGGGTTGGAAGACCCGGGTCTCCTTGCAGATCCTGTTCCACAGAGGAATCTGCTAAGAGCCAGAAATCCAGCTGTGAAAGAGGTCCTCCCTGATGTCACCTCCTGGCAGAAAACAGGTCTTGACCTGAATCCCACCCCTGATTGAAAGATGTCAGAAACAGGAAACCGGCAAGGGATTACCACAAAGATAATAAGGGCATGGAGGTTGTGGAGAAGACAGTGGGATTCTGTGTGTCTCTCCCAAGGATGGGAGAGAACCTGGACTTATGTGTTGAGGAAAGAAATCTGAGGAACTGAAGGAAAGAGTGACAGGGTCTAACATAGATTAATGAATGTAAGATTACCAAATTGGTAAATCGGCAGGTCCAGGAAGCATCTACCTAAGAATTCTTGAAAACTTCAACGGATTTTTTACTCCTCAAAAGACAGCAAAATGGGTAGCTCATTCCTACAACCAGTCTCTGAACCAGCGCACAATAATGCCGATTTTCAAAAAGGGATCCAAGGAAGAATTGAGGACTGGGCTGTTATGAGCATCTCTCCAGGTAAACTGGTAGAAGATAAAGATAAAGATAAATAAGATAAAGATAAAATATAAATATAAAGACAAGCCTTGCTCAAGGAATATTAGCACAGCTTCTTCAAAAGTAAGGAGTGATCCAGTAGCGCTTTTAGAGATTTTTTTTTACAAAAGGTATCCCATAGCTACACAGATGTATATTTCTCACTTGGGCTTCCAGAAGGCTATGGACAAAAAATCCACCAACCCAAACTCCTGAGCAAGCAAACTTAACAAGGGATCAAAGGAGGGTTTACCTTAAGAATCCTAACAACTTGAACAAAATACAGATTAAATTTGTATAAAATTAGTATAAAAATGCCAGTTGTATAAAACTTTAAGATGAGTGGACTTCAACTCCCAGAATTCCCCAGCCAGCAAAGCTGGCTGGGGAATTCTGGGAGTTGAAGTCCACTCATCTTAAAGTTGCCAAGATTGAGAAACACTGGTCTTGACATTCCGCTTCTTGAGGAAGACTTGCCTTCACCTCCACCTCCTCCCTTGGAGCCACTTGAAAAGGATTATGGCGAGCAAGTGCCCCCAAAGCCTATCTGACTTTCTGTCCCCCCTTTTTTGAGAACTGCTCCATCCGAGCCAAAGAGAAACTAAGCAGAGGGGAAAATTGGATAGGTCTTGCTAAGGATGAGAACAAATAATGGAGGGGGGAAGGTGTGGAGGTTCATCACAGGAGTGAAAGATTCTCAAGCAAATTTCGGCTTAGACTGGCGGCTGGGTGGGGTTCCCAAGATCTTTGCAGGTGGTAATCAAGAGAGGGAAGGAAGAGAGGACGGAAGAAGAAAAATTCATAAATGTGGAGTGGGGGGGGGGAGAGGGAGGCAGCCCTCCCCTTCGCAAGATTGACAGTGAACCTGCAATTTCTCTCTTTGTCACACACACACACACACACACACACACACCACTTCTGCCGGGCCCACCGTCCCCCCCGACCTCTCTCTTCGAATAAAAGACAAGAGAAGGAAATAATAATAAACACATGTCGGACTCCCTCACCTCCTTAAGTAGCAGGGGTGCATATAAGCCCAGGGAGTTAAAAATAAAGACAATGTGCATACATTAGCATCTCTAATGCACAACTCTCCCCATTTAACATGCAAATTCCCAGGAACGCTGCCGAACACCTTCTGTTCCAAGTGCATAAATTTGAATTTGCAATTAGAATAATCTTGTATAATTAATGAAAAGCGTCAATTTTAGCTCCTAAGTAATTTGATTAACATGTTGATAGGGGCACTTACCATGCTCTCTAAACCAGAGGGGCTGGGCGTCAGAGGAGGAACGAGGGGATGGGGAGAACGAGGCAGAGGAAGAGAGGGGAGGGAGGAGGAGGGGAAAGGGGGAGGACGCCCCCCTCCCCAAACATCAGCTGGGACGGAAAGACTGCAGGGCTAGAGAGGAGAAACGGGTGGGTGGATGGGCTTGTAAGCCAGAGAGAGAGAGAGAAGCAGAGCATGGCAGTTCTGAACCCACTTCTGCCACCAATAGGCCCCCAGAAGGGGCAGGAGAGGCCATGCAATTCGGCCTGTGACTTGACCATCGGAGGCCTGGTCAGCACTGGAAAGTGGCTGGCCTGCTAATTCTCAGTCCCCCCACCGCGGCCCTGGGGATGCCCTTCTCACTGCTCTCACCACCCATCCACCCATCCCAAGTCTTTCCAGGAATGGTGAAGGCCGCGGCCGGAGGGTCCTGGGGTCGCAAAAGGGCTGGTGGGGGCCGGGGCACAGAGCCCTGATGTCCTGCCTGGGCCAGGATGGGATGGCAGGGACTGGGTGCCCATGGGGCTCCTCCGGATGACGGGCAGGCCAACTCGGCCCGAGACCTGCGAGAAAGGGAGGGGGGAGAGGAGAAAATCACGAAGCGGAGAGTTCCAGGGGTGGGAACGCCCCAAATCAGCAGTCGTGTCTTTGGCCACTGTCCTCAATACATTTATCTAATTTAGGTTACCCTTGGGAATGGAAAGAAATGAAAACTTGTGGTGGTGGTGCTGCGGTTAATCGTTTTCTTCCAGTAAAAAACATCAGTCCTGCCCACTGGATCAAATCCTGGGCGTTTCTCTTTTCCCTGCTTCCCACCGAACTGCTGGGTCTTCTTGGGGAGGGAGGGGCTTCTACTTTGCGTATTCTTGCAATGCCTGCTTTATCCAACAAAGTATCTGTCAATGCTTTACACTGGTGTTCCTCAACCTGGACAACTTAAGATGGGTGGACTTCAACTCCCAGAATTCCCCAGCCAGCATGGCTGGCTGGGGAATTCTGGCAGTTGAAGTCCACACGTCTTAAAGTGGCCAAGATTGAGGAACATGGCTTTACGTGCTTAATCCTGCTTTAAGAGGCTTTAGAAATGCTCTGGGGGAGATGATTGGGATTCTGGCTGACACACAGGCCGGCCAATAGGTGCTGTACATGGCTCCGCTGTGCAAAAAAGAGATGGCTATTGAAAAATACAGTAATTTTCCCTCCAAACCTTTTCTTTTCCCTGCTGTTCTTCTACCCAGCCCTTTCCAGGAAAGAATGCCAAACGCACTTCAGATAGCTGTGAATCTGACCCATGCTTCAGTTTATAACGACAGTCCCTATCTTGTGGCCATGAGTTCCACACATTTTCGACAGAGGAAGGTCCTCTTAGCCTGAGTTCCTCATGCTGGCTACCCCATTCAGTTCCTTGAAAGCTGGGTGTCCTAAAAACCAACAACTGGCTCGATTCACTTGCTCCACATCAGCTTATACACTGTTGCCGTGTCCGCTGACCCCCCAATGGAGATACAGGTAGTCCTCGCTTAGCAACCATTCATTTAGTGACAGTTTGGACTTACAATGCTGCTGAATAAAATGACTTATGACTGGTCCTCACACTCAAAACCATCGCAACGCCCCCACAGTCACGTGATCACGATCTGGCCACTTAGCAACTGGTTCGCATTTATGACCATCACAGCGTCCCATGGTCATGTGATCACCATTTTCGACCTTCCTGGCTGGCTTTGGCAAGCAAAATCAATGGGGAATCACTACATGATTCACTTAACAATCCCATGGTTTATTTAATGCCTGCAGTTATTCACTTAACAACTGCCACAAAAAGGTGGTAAAATTGGATTGGATTCGCTTAATGACCACAACAAAATTCTGATCCCTATTGTGGTCATTAAGTGAGGACTACCTATACTAAGTCCCTGGTTTGGTCCTGCAGCGCCTTTGAGGAACAGGCATTGGGCAACAGGCTGATGCTCGATAGGGGGTAGAGATGGTGGGGAGGTGGTGAAAGGGACAGAAGGAATCTTACACATGAGCAAGGAAGAGAGGGAGGGAAGTTCGTTAGCAGCTTATCTCATAAAAGGGGACTCAGGCCAGGCTGGGGGAAAAGAAAAAGAGGAAAAAGAGTTGCAAATATTCCAGGAGACTCTGCCTTAATGAACTCGCTAATAAAGGAGGGTTTCCAAGTTCCTCTGTTCCTCATTCTGCATTCAAAGACCACACTGAAGTCGGTAGGATGCCCCCTTCCTTGAACACGTCCTGCTACGAAGAGCTTGACGTTCACCTGATGGGCTTCCCCCCACCCCACAGAAGAACCCCAGCACTAGGGGTTGAAATAAGCCCACTGAGTCTCCAGCCCACACTAGGGTCCCGAGGTCAAGGGAGGTGGGGAACGTAGGAACACGCTCAGCCCCACTTGGATCTGCCACCCTTCTCCACAGCTGGGTTGGCACACCTTACCCAGCGAGCTCAATGGTGAAACACGTTGTGTGAATACCAGGCTGCACTGGGGCAGGCCGGGGGTAGTTTTAACCCCACCCCACCCCACATTTATTTAATTATTGGAATTTATAAGCTGCCCGACTCCAATGGACTCTGGCTTAGACCGGTGTTTTTCAACCTCAGCAACTTTAAGATGGGTGTCATGTTCACCGTTTCAATGTTTCTGGTGCATCGTAACGTTTCGCATGTCATTTCCCTGATGCGTGTTTGATCTTGGATGGGAGGAGGATTTTACTCTGCAGAGGTGTAATCTCTTGGCCGCTAGTTTGGAATGTGTTTGGGTTATCTCATGTGTTCAAGGTTCCTTTCCCAGGATCAGTGGGTAACGGTTACCAGCACCTGGGAGGGGGTGGTTGCTATGGACGGGCGAGGGGAGGGGTTACGTGTTGAGCCGAGGGATTTTAGTTTGTATTTGGCGCGCTTTTGCTCATTCCCAGCTTTCCTGTATTTGAATTTATTATTCTTTTAATAAATCAGATATCATTAAGAACCTGCTTGTGAGCCTGAGTATGTCAGGATAGGCAATCACTACAATGGGTGGACTTCAAGTCAGTGGCTCAGGGCTTGGTATTCTTGGAAAAAAGAGACCTGGATCCGCCACAGCGTGGAGGGGAGTGGGCTCACTGGCTCCAGCCTCCATCAATAGCCAGCCCCCTTGGAAGGCTCACAAAGGTGGATGGGTCCATTAGACCTTTGTCACTAATCTTTGCACGCATTCTTAGCATTCATCTACCCTTTCTCAAACCTGCAACCGATCATAATGGGGGGGAATTTATTCTTAATCTTGGAGGTTTTCCATTCCTGGAGAAGCACTGCATCTCAAGGGGTAGGTGTATGCGTGCCTGTGTGCCCGCACACGTGTGCATGCACAGCAGAACGGAGGCCCAAAGCCAGAGCACCCCTTCCTTCTGTTGCGCCTTTAAAGCCTCCGCATTAGATATCCCTGGCTTGCTGGGAATCTGGGCCGTGCCGAGGGATTTGCAAAAGAGCACGTAGGATGTAGGCCTGCCCTGCGGCATTCACTTGGACGGCCCCGGGGTCTGTTCCAGGCCAGGTCCAGCATCCTCAGAGCTGACTCCAGCAAACGTGCTGGAATTTAATCCAAAGGTGGCTGGGTGTTTGTCCTGCGTGCGCTCGAGAGCAAGCGCCAGAGCCGGCGGAAGGAAAAGCTGAAAGATCAGCAGGCACAAAGGCTGCTGGCGAGACAGCCTGTAATGGCTTTGATTCTTCTCCTTCTAATCTCCCCACTGGCTTGTCAATCCTTATTCTTCTCCATCGGCGGCCGGCGGCCTCTGCGGCGGGCTGAGTGACAGGCAGGCCTTCCCAGGCACAAGCCCCCTCTTGCCGCGCCCGATGTTATCAGAGCGGACAAAAGCTGGGGAAATGTCAGAGTGTTATCAAGGCCCCCAACTGCCACCAGGATACACTGAACAGGAGGGCCACTGTCCTCCCATTGGCCTATTGTCTGCAAGAGGAGGAAAGTGACTTGTACACGCATGCACGCACACACCCCCCCCCCAAGCACACAGGCACAGAAGGCGGACAATAGAAGACTCCTGATCCCTGAGTGAAGGGAGCAGGTTTCCTGTTGAAGGGCCGAGAGGACCTTCTCCATGCAAACCATAAATAAGCCAACTTTGCAGGCATCTTGTAACAGCCCAGAAAGTCAGCTTGCAATGGGTCTGGAATAGGCCCTTGCTAGGTGCCAAGCCCCGCGGAGCAAGAAGCAAAAAGCACACAGATTTCAGAAAGGCATCTTGAATGCTAGCCCGGGGTTGAGCTCCAATCTGGAAAAGCACGCAACTCAAACCCCCGGCAGACTCAGAGCAAGCCAAGGAAGGTAGAATATTTTCTTTCCGCAGCCTCCGCATCTGCACTGGGCTGAGCTGCCTTTCCTCCCCGCTCCCTCCCCGAAATCTTCCCCCACCAGCTTCCCACAGTCCCTCACGCTGAGCTATCTCGGCCTGGCAACCCAGAGGCACCTCCCTTGTCCCCTTCTCCCAGCTCACAACAAGTTCTGCCCTCCACAGCACGCGGGAAGACCAGTCAAACCATCTACTGTGAGAAGTGGCTGTCCAGCCGGGTCTTAAAACCTCCAGGAAGGGCAAGCACCCCATCTCCGTAGGGAGACTGTTCCACCACTGAACCGATCTTACCATCCAAAGCTTTTCCTCGTATTTAAATGAAATCTGGCCAGCTGCATCTTGTACCTGAGGTTTCGGCCCCATACCATGCTGACATTGCTACCCGCTCTGCTGTGAAGAAGGGAAACGTCTTGGCTAGCCGAGCCGATATGAAATGGGGCTGCAAAGAGAGCTTCAGTTTGCACTGCTGGTGGGGCTGCTATGTTGGTTGAAACAAGAAGCTGGAGCTGTTCTGTGGTAGCCCCACTCCGCTGGTTACCCAAAGGTTCCTGTGAACAGAATCTCCTACTCCGCCTGGGTCCCTGGCTGGAACAGGTCTTGATTTTACTTTTGTAGTGGGTTTGTTTGAACCCTGGTTCAGAGGCACCCTTTCTTGAGAAGCCGTTTGCTCTTAAAGTAGGCCCAGAAGTATTTTCAATAAAATTAAGTGTAGAACTAAAGATCACACCCAAGGAAACAGTGGTGAGACCACCTCCTGGGGACAGGCTTTGGAGATTCCAAAGGAACGATCCAGATTCATTCTGGATCAGGTGTGGACCTTGGATGGTCCATTTTGGAGGGTGGAGAAAGAGTCATCGTGGTAGACGATACCTCTGGCTGGACTTCAGGGTGTGGTCTGACCCAACAAAACCGAAGCTTGGAGCTTCTTTGATTGTGCGAGAGAAAAAGCAAGGCAGGAAAAGAAATGTGTGTTTTCTCTCTGCTCATCCCCAAGACCTAGAAGAGAGCTCTCTCTCCCCCACGGGAAGCATCAGCATTCCCCAGAATGGGACATCCTCTACTTCTCTTTATAAAGAACAGACATCCTTCTGATCTCTGGAAGGACCAAGCGCCCGGGAGAGGAAGTGTCCGGTCTTTGAATTGTCCGGTGCTGCTCAAACCTCTAACTTCTCTTTTCTGTGCTATAAACAGGACGATCAACACAACTTGGCTTTGTGGAGTGTTCTGTCCAGGGTTCCAGCCAGCCCCCTATCACAACACCTTATCAGTACACCCTTTCAGTTTCCACTTTCCGACTGTCAATGGCCACTGAGCAATGTGGCCGTACAGTGCTAAGAACCTGCAGGCGCACCAAGATCTTTTGTCTGTGACTTATTAAAGCAGCCACGTCTGGTCAAAGGGCCTCTCCTGAATGGAATGTGAAGGTTGCACAGCCACACTGAGTGTGTTGAAGCCTTACTGAGCAGTTTTTTTGGGGGGGGGGCTTCTTTTAATTTTTCAGTTAGTTGTGCCCCTAAAACCTTGGGGTCCAATGAGTTTTATCTTCTGCACCGCGGGAGGGTGTAGGCCTCTATGAGGAGAATGAGTTTGCTGTTGGAATGCAAGAAGCAAATTGTGCAAGACGGAAACATGGATTGAGGGATGGAAGAGCAAGAAGGGAGATACACCAGGTTCTACAGCAGCCCCTCAACAAGACACCCCCCCATTGGCACCCCCTGTTGGCACACCGACACACACCATGTTGGCGCTGCAGTCCCCAAATTCCCAGCTTATTGTCTCAAGATCTGGAAGGTGGTAAACTGGGGAAGGCTGGCCTTGATGCTGTGTTCACACAATACACTTACCAAAGTCAGTTAGATTCTTAGCAGCTGCATTCGCACAACATGCTAAACTTGGTTAATTTTAGCCATGGTTAGGTCCCTTTGCAGGTTTAGCACATGATGTGAAGTCAGAAAAATGGGTTGAGCAACCCCATTAAGTCTATTGTGTGAAGGCAGCCAGAGTGTAGGACGGGCATAAGTACCTCTGCTTCTCTGCCTAGGGGGAATCCATAGCAAGCCAGTTTCTATGCATCCAATGTCTTCTTGAACAGACTGAGCCAGCATAGAAGTCAGAATCTGCTGTAGAAGGCAACACCCTTTGCGAAAAAGCCAGCTTGCACCTCTCAAGGAACACATCCGTACCAGGTTTCCAATCTTTGAAATACATATGGAAACAGGGAGCACCAGGTAAAATCTCAGCATCCAGCAGGAAGTTGAGAACTTCCAGAAATTGTGTGTCCATGTCCGAAGATCCCCTAAAGAGAGCTAGGCGGGGTCTTTCCAAACCTTGAAGAAAAAATGGTCTTCAGCACCATCCACCAAGACCCTTTGACCGGAGAGGTTGAGAAGTGACTTACGAGCTGGGCCTACAAGGCTGGTGCTCAGCCTTCCCCAGCGCAGGGATTGAGGGGTAAGGGCCGGGCCCCGACTCCCTCCTCACCCTCTCAGACTTAACTATGAGACCACATCTGCGTTCAGTTCCCAAGTTCTGCCTACCACGGAGCAATTCCAATGTGAAAATTCAGAACTGTCCCGTTGGTGCTCACCTGTCGATGATGACGGGATCGGAGGGTGTCTCGTTGCGGTTCCCACAGCTCTTCTTGTCACAGCAGCGGCTGTTGGGGGAGAGAAAGGGGGGGCAGTCAGGCAGGAGCAGAAACCCAAGATTGCAATGACTTTCCTTGGAAACCAGAAGAAAGCACCCACCCTCCCCAAAACTCTTTGAATGAAAGACACGGTGAGCAAGGTGTTAGACACCTTATTACGGTGTTTCTCAGCCTTAGCAACTCTAAGACATGTGGACGTCAACTCCCAGAATTCCTCAGCCAGCATGGCTGGCTGGGGAATTCTGGGAGTTGAAGTCCTCACATCCTAAAGTTGCCAAGGTTGAGAAACACTGCCTTGTTAGGTCAGAATCTAATTCTTTTTGTTTTTTTGTTTTTGAAGAAGGAATTCTTGCATTCTGTTCTGCATTGGTTTGATTTCCTCCTCAAGGATGATGTCCATTTCTGGTCAAGACCCTTTAAGGAGGGATCTGACAAATTGGAGTGGGTCCAAAGTAGGGAAGGACGAGGAGGGATTGAGGGAGCTGGCCTTGGGAAGAGGAGCCCTCTTCCAACACAGCAAGGAGGTCAAGAGCCAAAGGTTTCCCTCTCATCCAGAGTGCAGGGCATGGCATCATGGACTTAAGTTTCAGAAGACTTTTTCCAAATGGGTGTTAAAAAATTCCTCAAGGGTAAGAGTAGGGAGCCCTGGAATCACTGACTCAGAGAGGTAGTGGGCTCCCCTGCACTGGAGGGACCCAAGCAGAAACCAGCAGCCATCTGGTGGGGATGCTTAAACTTGGATTCCTACCCAGGGGTGTAGCAGGACCTGCCCGCTCCAGATGGAAAGGCACATCTCACAAGGGAACCAGTCCCAGAGCTCAGTGGGAGAAGAAAAAGTGACCTGCTGCTGTGTTCTCACAATATGCTTGGCTTGGTTACCGAATCTGCTGCATTCATGCAATACATTGAACCGTAAACCAATCAGAGAGGCTGGGCCTGGATGGTACACCACCCACAAAAAGACTGGCCACCTTGGGGTGTTGTTGGGACGGAGCTGCTGTGCTGCAGATAGGCTAAGCAAGGTTAAGGCTAATCAAGAATTGGTTGTTGTATGAACCAGTTTTGTTAAATGTTTTGTGTGGATAGAACCATAATGGGCTGGAGGTCCCAATGTCCAGTTTAATTAAACAGAACCCAGGGTCTTGCTTCTACTTCGACTTGGATATGTCCCCCACTTTTAAAGTTTCCCTCCCTCCCTTCCTTCTCATATCAATCCAAATTCTTCCCCCACCTCTCTTAACAATTTGGGACTACCAGAAGGGGTCAAAAGGTACTGTACTATACTATTACAGTCCCTCGCTCTCAGCCCAACCCACCTCGCAGGGCTGCTGTTGTGGGGAAAAGAGGAGGAGGAAGGAGTATGAGGTATGTTTGCCGCCTTGAGTTATTACTTATAAAAACAATAAAGGTGGGATTCAAATAAATAAATAAATATTTTCCCCACATCCATAGAGTTTTCCCGTCTTCACTCCTGCACAGAGGCAGCAGAGAAATCAGAGGACCAAGAGATTCCCAGTTTAGTTCCTCTTTCCAGAGTAAGCTCTGAAACTCGGTTTTCATCTCAAACTTGCAAACCACGGATTTCTTATCCATTTGGGGGGATTCAAGACAGAAATCCCCCCACTAGATCTCCTGCACATCAACCCCACACGGAAGCATGAGAAACTGGCTGAAAAGAAGAGCATTAGGTTTCACAATAATTTGGCTATGAAAACTCTGTAATGGTTTGGATTCTGTTCCAAAAAGGGGCTTTGCTGCATGTGGGGATTGGAACGTGGCCCACCTGCAACTCTTTAAAGCAACCATGTCTTTTCATAGAGGGCAGCTGTTCCGTCCAGGGAAAAGAGGCAGCTGCTTTAAAGAGATGCAGGCGGACTCACGCTCCAAAGCATCAATTGCCAAGTTTGGACATATGGAAACAGTACTTGGGTTCCACGCTGGGTCCACGACACGCTCTTTCGCAAGAAACTGGGTGGATCCAGAGATGAAAATAAATAATGCAGCCAGGTCAACATGGATTTCTTGATTCACCATCCCAAATGCAGAGATGCTGAGAAACTGACCTGATCTTGTGAAGCGTCTCAGCATTAGGCTGCCTTTCCCTTGTACGCCATAAGATTCAAGATCCCTATCCAATTATTGTTTTCTCAATAATTATAGCAAGTACCTTCACTCACATTAAATATAATTAATAGCTGATCTGATAAACAACTGAGAGCTCTAAATTCACCCCACTCCCATTGGGGGAACGGCAGTTCCATCCGCAGCTCCATAAACAAAGCCAGAGGCGTCCGTCTAAGCCACAATATTTTGCCCTCCTGAGTTGCTACTCCTGAGCCACCCCACCTATTCCCTTAGCCCCTGGGATCATTAGCAAGGTTCCTGAAGATCAATTAGCCACGAAAGTTGGCAATGAGGCAGCCGTGCTAATTTGCAAAACACCAAGCGCGAATGCCGTAAACAAAGCAGGCGTTAATGGGACACCAGGGGATTTGGCAGAGCCGAGCAACGTTCCGCAGCTCCTCCAGTTGACCAATGACATCCTGGCACTTGGTGAGGGGAAGGCAGCCCCCATAGGTGGCTCCTAGCTGGTTCTGGGGGCGAATTTAGAAACAGAGGCCAGCACCTCCCTAGCCTGGGTCACGTTGTGCCTCTGCGGGCTGCCCTAAGCCTTTGCCCTACAATGCAGTGGCATCTCTTGATGCCCACAGGTAGTCCTCACTTAACAGCCATTTGTTTAGTGATGGTTCGGGCATATGATGGTGCTGAAAAAAACCGACTTATGACTGGTCCTCACACTTACAACTGTCACAGCATCCCTGCAGTCACGTGATTACAATTTGGGAGCTTGGCAACTGGTTCACATTTATGACCATCACAGCATCCTGTGGCAACATGATTGCCACTTTCAACTTCCCGGCCGGTTTCTGGCACACAAAATCAATGGGGAACTGTGTGACATGCTTAATGTCCATGTGGGTTGCTTAACCCCTGCAGTGATTTGTTTAACAACTGCCGCAAAAAGGTCATAAAATTGGGTCAGATTCACTTAATGACCGCTTTGCTCAGCAACCAAAATTCTGGTCCCAATTGTGGTTGTTAAGTGAGGACCACCTGTACTTTTTGAGTCAAAAAGTGCATCAGGGAGCATGGATCTGGACCCTAGAAGTGAGGATCAAGTGGGAGAAAGAAGTATCTGTGGGAACACCAGCTGGATAAGTAGCAGCATTCAAGCCCCCCCCCCCTTACCTTCTTTTGCAAACATCAGTCCCTCACCTCTGCACGCCCACACAATTAAGGCACACTGGCCAAAAACAAACAAAAAACTATGCAGTGCATTTATACACATTTGAACAGCCTTGTTAATAAGGTTTCTTTACAACTGTTTAGCAAAAAAAACCAGGAGGAGTCTGGTAGCCCTAACTTTATTAAAAGGCTTTATCAGGAAAGAAAAGCTTTATCAGGAAAGCTCAGCGTGAAAGCTTCTGCTTTTCAATAAAATTTCCTTGCCGGAAAAGGTGCTACCAGAAACAACTCCTGATTTATTTATTTTTTTTGCCACTGAACTAACACAGCCCCCCCTCCCACAACGCCTCGAGCAAGAAGCACCAGCTTCTGCCGGACGGAGCAGAGTCCCATAGGACGTACATGGCATTTTTCCTACAACCTTAACATTTCCCTAGCACATGAGTGTCTTCCAGGACGTGTCTGCTTGCAACCCTCACAGCAACCTAACATGGCACGATCTGCCCACTTGTGGGTGTGTGCCTGCACGTGGAGAAGGATACGGCTGAGAAAGTGGGCACCACTCTCTCCTATATGTCTAAACCATCCTTCCTGGATATGATCCACACAACCTCTTTAGACTGATGTTCAGTTTAGTGTTGAAAAGTGTGTGATACTTTGGGTGATTTTTTAAAAAGCTGCAAAGACCCCAAGCAGTCAAGGACAACATTTTGATGTTATCAACCGGACTCCCAAAGGCGACGTCTGAGACCAAGCAGCCTCCGATGCAAGGAAAGGCCACAGAAATAACTACAGGCAGCCAAGTGACCCTCGGTTTTTTTGCACTGGGGTTGATTGCAAAGCGGAGATGTTCAAGGTGTCGCCAAACCATGGAGACTGAGGCGGGGTGTCAATTTCAAAAATGCATCAAGAAATTCAACCTGACATTCTGCAGCCCTAAATACAGAGTTCCCTCAATCGCCATACAGGGCTCAAGCCGGAAGGCCCACTTTGGATTTAAAATCCTGGGTCCTGGATGGCTGAAGTGCAAAGGAAGGAGGCTGTGGATGTTTCTCTAGCTAAAATGAACAGTCTGGTTTCCTGCTGAGCCGCTTAAAAAGAAGGAAGAAAGAAGCTGGAAAAACCGGGAAACCTTGCTTGTGCCCTGCTCAAGCATCAATTCCAGTGTTTCTCGACCTTGGCGACTTTAAGAGGTGTGGACTTCAACTCCCAGAATTCCCCAGCCAGCATAGCCAAGGTCGAGAAACACTGATCTATTCCTTCCCCTTCTCGTTTTGACCACCTGGTTCCTGAGTGGTTTGTCTTCAATTATACCCACAATTATAAGAAGGAATTAAGGGAGAACCATCACCTGAAGCAGCACTAAGAAAAGAGGGTCCGCGTTGAAGCTGCAGCAAAATCAATGGAGGAAAATCAACTCCACCATTATTTTTGCAGGAAACCCATTGAATCTGGAAACCCAGTTAACGGACTTCCGTGAGAGACTTCCAGGGGGAATGATCTCCTGCGTGGAATTTTATGGGGGGCTTGGACAGCAGCGCCTTCTACTTGTAGCCCCCCTCCCTTCCTCTGACTTCGCTTCTGTTTAATCAGAGACCATCCAGTCAGGAGGAAAAGGCCAGCAAGCATCTCAAGGGCCGTCTTTTGAAAGTCTGTGTGGGAGTCCTTCTCCTGGAGGGCCTTCCAGGTCAGTGATAAAAAAAACCTGGTGAGCCGAATTTGGTCCCTGTTTCCAGGTTCGCCCAGTCCAGAGTTCAAGAGTCTTCGATGGGTGGGAGAGAAAGGAAGGTACATCCCAGGCACCACGCTGAGTTACAATCCCCCCAGGCCAGGTTCACCCAAAGCTAAGTCCAAACGAAGACCACCGCACCATGCAGCGCATGGCGCAAAGCACAAAGCCCATGTGCCGACGCCCGGTCGGGAAAGGCTCCTCCTCCGCCTGGAAGTCGGCCTTCCACAGAGGGTGGAGGTGTGCCCCCAGCATGCATTTCCCAGGCCAGAGTGCTGCACTTTGACAGTCCTTTCCCCAAAGGCAGCAATGGGCATGTCCTGCATTTTTTATGTTTAAAGGAGGGGGAAAACACGGTGGTCTGATCGCAGCCTTTCTCGCCTGTATTGCACCTCCCATAGCCCTGTGGCACATTGTGGGCTGAAAGTAGAGTGGAGAGCGCCAAAATTGCAGCAGCTGCAGCACATCCATTCTATGGCCTCGTCTTCCTCCTGTCTCTGTGCCCACAAACTGACTTATTCCCTCATTCCCTCCCTCCCTTCTCTCATCTATCTATCTCTCTCCTTCCTTCCCTGCCTCCCTCCTTTCCCCCTTCCCTTCCCTTCCCTTCCTCCCTGTTAATTTTAACCCCAAACCATCCCAGGTTTTTTGGGGGGTGAAACCATCCTCCCTGGGTCAGCCACGCTGTGCAAACACCCTACCCCTACCCCAGTCAATGCCAGGGCCACTCTAAAGACCAGCCTTGTTTGTCCTCCAGAAAAACAGCTGAAGATCACGGACGGCTGAGGAAACAAGGCGTGCTGGGGCCGTTCTGCATCTCAGCAGCCCCTGAAAACACCTCCTCAGCTGGGTGGCTCCAGTACTCAAGCCAAGCCTGTTTCTGCCTGTTTAACTAGTGGAATGACAGGAGAGGGGTGTTATTGCTTAGCATTGGAAGGGCCCCTTGAGGCCATCAAGTCCAACCCTGTGGTCAGTGCAGGGATCACATTAAGGCATCCCAGACATCTGGCTGCCAGACTCTCCTTGGACCCCAAGGGTTAAAGGGCCTCCGCTACCCCTGTGGGTCACTGGCTCCACTGTCCAACCGTTTCATTAGCAGGAAGTTTTTTCTAACATTCATTAGAACCGGCTTCCTTTCTCTTAATCCATTTTTCCAGGTCCTGGTCTTCTTCTGTGTAATTGTGAAGAGAAGGATCACGCTCCATCAGTCATCTTTTCCCAAGATGAAGTAGTTTCTTGTCCCTGGACGCTTTTCCCTACTGTTCTTTGCAGGTGCTCCAATCTGTCTAAATCTTAAAATTTGTGCTGCCCAGAACTGGACAACATTCTCAAAAGTGGCATGTGACCAATGCAGAATATAGAGTAATAATCTTACTTCTTGTGTTTGGAAACTATATTTCTACTGACGTGGCCTAAAGGATTGCATTTGCCTTGTTTGCAGGCACGCTACGGTACTGGCTCAAATTCAGTTATGAGCATCTACAGCTCCAAGATCATTTCCCACGTTCCAGGTGCAGAGCGAGATACCCCCGTTCTAGACCGGTGCATTTGATTTCTCACAGGATTCTAGAAAGCCTTGGAGGAAGTGGGTGTAGTCCATAAAATGGTTATTTTTGACCCAGTTAGTGTGATTCTATGTTTCCAAAGCCAGGACTAGAGAAACTTGACCAGGTTAATTGCGTTGTGTGAAAAAAGCCATGCGGTTGTGGCTAAGGTGAATCAACTTTCTACAGATCATGGGTACAAACTTTGGTTAAAATGTTCCTCATTAATCTCAGTTTAAACCACATATACTAGGCTTAACCATGGACATATGAACCAGGTCCATGCAAACAAGAACAGTAGAACTATTGTCAACCTAAACTGGACTAAAAGGATTCATTCTTGGTGTTCTTGCTATTCATTCAGAATATTAGACAAGTTTGGCTGGAACAGGCCAAACGTCCAGCCAACGGCGGGCAGCCAAACACCTTTTATGTAATCCCACGCATCTAGAGGCTACCAGGCTGTGGCTGCTTTGAATCCCCCCATTTCCCAATCTTTCTCTCTCGGGCTGCCTTTTTACGTGCACATTAAATAAGAGACGGGGGTTCAATCACATGGCCATGGCCGCCATCTTGACTTTTTTGACCCCCCACCCTGTGGACATCCCCCTGCTTCTAGGAGGGCAACTCCCACCTCCAGATCATCCTGGTGGTTTCTTTCGGTGCTTTGGAAAACAGCCTCAACTTCACAATCCAAAACGCCGTCAGGAAAAGCTGGCCAGAGGTTATCACTAATCCAACCGATGCCTCGCACGAGCATGACTTACCTGCACATGATCTCGTGAGTTAATAACACACGGCACATCTCGGGGTTCTTATCCTGACCTTCATAGATGATGGCCTGGAACAGGAGGGAATCAAGGGGGAGACACAATTTGAGGCAGTGCCCAGACTGCATGTGCAGACCATGACTTGCCATTCTGCGCACGATTAAGTCACTGATGCGTCCCTCCCTCCTCTCTTATTGGGCACACTTCACCCGGTCTCGACTGGTCATCAGAAATGGGGAGGCATTTCTGCCCTGAACAGCAGCATCTCCACTGGCTTCTGAGATTGGCCAACCCTCTCCCAACTGTGATGGCTACCTCCCTGCAATGTCTCACTCCAGGGTGCCCACCAAAACCATGAGCTGCAACCCGTGTGGGGTCCTTCCCCAAAGCAGCAATACCCCGTCTCGTCCTGCTTGACTTCCTGTGTTCAGCTTTCTGGGGCTGCCTTGCCGAAGGTAGAAACCCCAATCTGAGGCCTTCCAGAGGGGTAGGACTACAAGGTCCATCAGTCCAAACCAGTGTTTCTCCACCTGGGTAACTTTAAGCTGTGTGGACCTCAACTCCCAGAATTCCCCAGCCAGCACGTGCTGGCAGGGGAATTCTGGGAGTTGAAGTCCACACAGCTTAAAAGCTGCCCAGGTTGAGAAACACTGGTCCGAACTAACATAGTCTTACTATATAGCCCAGCTCTGGGCCCTTAGTTCTAAAATGAAAAATATGCTGACCTAGATTCAACACAATGCAATTCAAGAACTTTAATCGTGGCTTGGTTTATCGGCTGCATTCACTCAGTGCATCTAAGGGGGAATCAAAGCGCAGTTCCTTTGCACAACATCCAAAGCTTGGTTAACTTTAACCATGGCTTGGGGAGGGGATGGGAGGGGCACTGCGTGTCTTCTGCAAATGCCACCCTTGAGGTCAGTGTCAGCTTCGGCATACTGAGTGAATGCAGCAAACAGGCTGGCTCAGGAACCCGATTCAATGCAGCTGGACAACTGCACTTCAGTCTCTGTGGGGCTGCCCTTGAAGATGGCCTGGAAAATTCAGAGGTCCAGAATACGGCGGCCTGTGTTCTCCCTGGCCGATCCTGGTACTGCCACATGACCCTGCGGCTGCAGGAGGCACACTGGCTGTTGCTATGCTTGCGAGTGCAATTCGAGGTGTTGGTCGGTACCTGTCAAGGGTACTCAGGGCCTGGGTATCCAAGGAACCCCCTTTTCCAGGAAGATTCTGCCCACCCCATCAGAGAGGAGATGATGATGGCCCCTCCCCTGCTGCAAGGTGCAAGGGGAGGGGCACAACAGCAGGCATTTGGGGTGGAAGGGGCTCCCCTTCCACCCTGCCATCCCAGGCGAGGGTGGCCCCAACCCCTGGGGCCTTCTGGAGCCTTGAAGAAACTCAGCTTTCCCCAGTGGCCTTGGCCTTGGGCTCAGTGCAAGGGAGCCACTGACAGGGCCAGGAAGGTGATTCCTGTTTGCATCGTCTGATACACGGATGCCGCTTAGAGACTCTGGGGTTGATTGGCCCAGGAAATGAAATGAAATGCACCTTGGGTGACTGCAGCAAGATAGATCCTGGTCCTCTTGGTAGCACCTCACCTCCTTCAGGGGCTTCTGGCTGGGAACTCCCTGGGGTCTCCCTGCACTGACCTTTAGTAAAAGGCCCATCAGGGAGGCCTCCTGGGATTTTGGCTCAGCCCCCAATTAGTCATCCTCCGTGCAGTGTTTCTCAACCTTGGCCACTTTAAGATGGGTGGACTGCAACTCCATGCTATGCTGGCTGGGGAATTCTGGGAGTTGAAGTTCACCCATCTTAAAGTTGCCAAGGTTGAGAAACACCGCTAGTCCAAGAAAGGTGTGATGGATCTGACTTGGATGCTCATTTCTTAACAAGTGTCGTAAGCTTCAGCTTTTCCTTCTTGCGCATGGTATTGTTTTTTGAATGTGGAAGTTTTACTGAGTTTTGTTAAATATGGCTTTCTAAAGAAGCCAGGGTCTTGAAGATTCAGAAGCATACAGTACATGCAATAATGATGATGATGATGATGATGATGTCCCCCACCTGTAGTCAAAAATTGGAGGCCTCAATGCATGCAATGCTTCAGTAAGAGCTGATAAACTGAGCAAGGGCACATAAACATCCTGTAAAACCACAAGGACGCCATGTGTGTCGGGACGCCATTGTGCCAATGATGTGAAAAACGTCCTCTGCATCAGCTGCATCCTAATTTGTGTCATTTGCACAATAAAGTTATGGCACACCTGCTGTCACCTACCTGCCTTCCCCCCTCCCCCTCCAAGGGAGGGGCAGAGGAGCATGTACTGAAAACCAAACCATGTGCCAATTAATTTGAATGATGCACGGGAATGTCTGCCTCGGCAAACAGCTGGATTACCTCGCTGCAGATCCATCTGGATGTTTTTTAGCAAAGCATGTATCTCTTCCTTCTTTTGATTTAACATCGAGCACAAAGAAAGACCTCTGGGGAAGAATCCAGGGTTCTAAACAACCCTGGGCACTTCTTGGTGTAAAGAAGGTGTTAAACACAAACCATCTCATCTGGGCCAGGCGGTATTAGCACCCAGACAGAAGCCTGCCTTTCCACTTAATGGTGTTGATTAATAAGACGGAAACTTAATGAAGCATCTTCTGTTATTTGCAAGAATTACTTCCCTTGGGCTCCTCCCTTGGTGGAAGAGAAACACAGTGAGCTCATTTGGTGTCGTACAAATTCTAAGAGTTCCTTGGCTTCTCATCAAAAGGAGCCCAGTAGCACCTTTTCCCACTAGCAGATTTTATTAAAAGGCCTAAGATTTTGTGAACTCACCAAAGTTTCTGCCTTTTAATAACACTGGTTCATAGGGAAGGGTGCTGCCAGGCTCCTGATCTTTCACCACCATGAACTAATGTGCTTCTCCTCCTGCAACTGGTTTGGCACCTTCTAGGTTGGACCTAACCTCGTCCCCTGCTTAATTTAAGTCACCGACACTCATGGGTCTCGCTAGCTCCCCTGTTTGACATTCTTCCCTTTCACTGTAGTTAAGCCTTAGAAGAGATTCTTTCTCCCACTTGAGCCTCTTTCCATGTCTGCTCCAGGGCAAAAGGTAAGATCCGTTGCTTGGGTGGGTGGATGGGGAAGGGGGAAAATGTTGAGGGACCCGGACAGGCTTGAAGGAGAAGGTGGCAGAGGGCCTGTCTCCAAAGCACTGGGATGGTTCAGCACAGCAGTATGGGGCTTGGGTCGAAGGAAATCCACTGCTATGGACCAGAGGGGAGATCTAAAACAAAACAAATCTTGGAAGAAGGCAGCAACAAGCCATTCTCACATAGCTCCCCAAAATTGCGTGACCATGGTTTGGTAGTCACCAGGCATCCAGCCTGCCTTAAGGGAGTCTTGACCTTTTCATAGGACAAGAACAAAGCCCCTTGAAGATGCTCATGGGTTTTTGTGGTGTTAGGACCCCTCTTTCAGGCCCTTCCATCAAACCCCATCCCTCCACTGTTTGGGGAAGGGGCTTATTTGCCCAATCCCCTTCACCTGCTCTGTTAAAGACCTCATGGCTTCATTCCCACAACACATCCAGCTGGTTAAGGTTAACCTTAGATAGCTGTTTGGAGATGTGTTGTCTGAACCCAGCCCTCTGGGTTAATTTATGGTTGGGCATGTCCAGAAAATGGGTGAGGCCACTCACCTATGAAAGCAGCCTGTGAAAATTCACTTTCTATAGCCTTCCCTGACCAGTATCCGCTGACCTTCGGGGAATTCTATTTCCAGAATTGCTAATCAATGTGGCCAGGAAGGTAGGAAGATCACCCTTCTCTTGTGAAAAGAGAAGGTTCGTTGCAGCTGCACCAAACTACAATTCCCAGCATCCTTTTGAGGACATCGCAATGTGCATTGCAGTGTGTTCGTTCTGAATCCCCCAAATATCAACTTTGACCCTTTTAAGCACAGCCAAGTACGTAGGGATGCTTCCCCATCGCATCCCAAGCACAGGGTGTTGTTACCTGCTTGGACATGGAGTCAATGAGTCGTACGTAGAGATCTTGCTCAGTTCGAAGACCTGGGAAAAAGCAGAGAGGGGAATTTGGAGATACTTGGGGGAAAAAGTGGTGGGGGAAAAATGATTCCATGGTTCAGTTTGCTCTGCAGATTTCCTTCCTTCCAGGGGGAACCAGGGACTGAGTGGAGTGATGTCATATACCTCATGATGTCATTTGCACAATGACCTCATGCCACAAGTGACATCATCATGGCTTCTTCCAGATACCTATTCTTTCCTCCAGACGAAACTGGTGGCATACTGATGTTATAGATGGAGGAGAAATTTTGCTTTAACTAAAACTAACCCAGCTTGCAATTCCTATTTACTTACGAGTTAAGTTTTTCTGATGCAGTTTGTAACTTTAAAAAAGTACAGAAAAATACATATTTTAATGTGCACACAACAATACATCGTCCTGGGGGAAACTGCTTGCAAAAATGTGACTTTTAGCGCAGATATTCCAATTGTTGCAATGATTTTTTTAATTGCCAAATGATGCAAGAATGAAACAACAAATCTAGGTTTTCGGAAGCTGAACAAAACGGAACGATTCACTGAATGTTGCCTCTACTCTAAAACATTGCACTGGCTTTATGTAGCTTCAACAACCGTTCTGGACTCATAATTCCTGGTGTTCCAAAACAGTTTCCAGAATTCCTAGGAATGTGTGAAGAGGGAGGGAAGGCCCATTAAATGACTTTGAGGGGTGGGGTCCTTCCTCAAATTGGTTTGATATTTAATTTGCAGGCTTGCAAATTAAATATCAAACAACCGCTGTGAATCCAGGTTGGAGGGGAATACCTTCTGATTAATAAATAAACAAAGCAAAACAAGGGCAGAAAAGAGGAGTGAGCTTCTGTCCCCCCAGTGCACCCCCCCCCCATTATTGGTACAGCAATGGAGCAGGTCCAATCCTGCCCTGGATCAAGGATCTGAATTTTGTAAATCTCAGAAGATGGGTGGCTGCTAATGAAACCACCCTTGTTCTTCTTATTATTTTTTTTTTAAAAAACTGTTTCCTCTAAGCAGCCCAAGACAATCATCCCTTGTTTTTATGCTCACAAATACCCTGCAAGGTAGGTTGGGTTAATAAGTCCTCTCAGTGAGCCTCCACGGTGTTTGACCATCTGTCTCCCTGGCCTCTGTCTACAACAGTGTTTTTCAAACTTGACCACTTCAAGCTGTGTGGACTTCAACTCCCAGAATCCCCTAGTCAGCATATGCTGGTCCGCACACCATAAAGTAGCCAAGTTTACAAAAAAATGGTCTAAAAGCTTAACACTGCACTGAAAGTATACTATAACTTTGCACCCAATTGTTCCTTTTTAGGAAGACAACTGAGCTGTGAAAAACAGCCAAGATGATGCTTGCAGTGATGCAGAGCTATTTTGCCTGGAGGGGAAGATGCACGCTGCTTTGGAAACATACTCCGGATTGCTTGGAGGAAGGCTCTTAAACTTAGATTAAGAAATGCTTCCCACAATTTAAGATCCCACCCTTGGCCACCTTCTTCCAGTTGCTCAAGGGAGGAACGGCCCCTTACAACACGGATGTTTTAGACACGGTCTACCTCCAAACCAATTAGCAAGTAGTCCAGGGTGTGGTTAAAGCAGCAGACTGGAAGCGTTGACCGCCAGTCCTGAACCCACACAATTTGGGGGGGGGGTGTCCTTTCCTCAGCCGCTGGCCAAACAAACTTGCCTGCTTCAAAAGCTGGTACCCCAAACTATCACACTATCCGACTGCAGGTGGAGGGTCCACATGAAAGCGGGATGGGCAGATGTATCTCAGCAGCCTCCCCCTTCCCAGGGCCCTTCACTGAAGGCAGCGGGCTTTGCCCCAAACCCGGGGAAGCCTGATCCTGCCGGGCCGTGTTCGCGGGGCCCTTACCGTTGCTGTACAGCAGCTGCAGCCGGTAGTGGATGCCGTTGTTGGTTTTCTCCCCGTTCTGCTCCTGCCAGAAGGAAAGGAGAGATGAAAGACGCACGCTGGAAATCTTCAACCAGGCGCTTCTCGAGGCATGCTCGACCAGGAATGGTGGGCAGGCAGAATATACCTTTCTTTAGAGCTACAATAAATCGGAAGTGGGGTGGGTAAACTGGGGCTGCCTGTTGCCTTCAGAGTCTTGGGAAAACTCCTGATCATCCTTATTCCAAGCCAGGGAGTCTGGGCACGAGAGGGCAAAGCTGCCACCCTCACAACCAGCCTGTGCAAACAGGGTGTGCAACCAGCCTCTTCTTCCTCTTTTCCATCCCCTGCTCTTACCTGGACACCCCAGCTGCCAGGTTGCATCATTCCTGAGCCTAAGGGGATCTGTGTGTGTGTGTGTGTGTCAAAAAGTCTAGACGGCACCCCCAACCACACCCTCAGTGCCTCACATGGGTCACCCTTATTAGCTCAGGGTCTCTGCACAGAGTCCCTCTTTTAACTGTATGGAAAATGAGGAGACTCAATCTAGCATTGGCTGAACGTATTGCGGTTTATAGTTTTAGTTTGCGATAGATTCCGTGTTAACCAGGTTGCCTCAGGTTAAGGCTTAAGCGGGATTTCTGCTTTCTGTTCCGACAAAAGATATAGTCTAGAGTACCATAAGTCATGAATGATGTGTTGGAGAAAAGTTGTTTTTACGCTATTTTAGATTCTAGAGTGGACCTCCTTGCGTCTTATTACTGGTACTTGGCTCCCTTATTCCTTTTCTGCAGTGTGTGTCTCCTGGAGTTTATTCATTTTCCTACCAATGTTCAATAACAAAATAAACAAATGAATTAAAAAGCAGCTCAGGGAGGATATTTTCAACATTACCCCAGTCACCGACTAGCACTGCTGGATTCTGAATGGGAAAAGGACGGCTGTTGGGAAGAAAACGGTAATAGCTGCAGCTGGAATGGTTCTGAGATGTCCTGCCTTGACTCTTTCTTGTGTGTGTGTGTGTGTGTTGGGGGGAATTCAAAAGAACCACGCATCAGTTTTCAGCTTACTCTGTCCTTCTCCACAAAGTCAATGAAGGACGTCCTCTCGATCTCCACGGGCTGTCCGTGACGGTCATACATGGCAAGCACGAAGTGGAAAAAGTTGGATTTCCTGAGGTTGGAGGGTGGCTGCTTTTCAAAATGGGCCCGAGCCAGTCCGATGCCACTGGGGGAAAGAGAAAGGAGAAAGAGGTCTTTGAGGGGCCGGAGCGGCTGCGATCCAGCACATCTGCAGGCGCTGGGCTCACCATCCCTCTGGGTGCCAAAGTGAGGGAGCGGGCATACTTCCACAGCCTGAAAATAGCATTTGTAATAATAATAACAACAACAACAATAGTCACTGCAGTTGCTCACAAAGGCCTATGGCAGCTTCTGTCTTTTACTAAGATTGGTTCATTGGAAAAAGGTGTGGCCAGACTCCTCCTGGTTTTTGGCTGCCCTTCCTGCAACATAGCTGAAGTGTCCACAATGAAGCCAGCCCCATCAAGCAAAGGGACAGTCTAGATTTGTCACCCGAGCAGAGCATGGAGGTGGGCACTGTGGCTCCCCCTGGAAGGCTGCCTGAACCTTCCTGAATGCCAGCAAGGCCAAACTTCAGTGCAAGCAACTCGAGAGCTCCTGGTGGGAGGATGGGGTCAGCAATAAGGCCAGCTCGACAGATCCCAGATCTTGGGCTCTCAGAAGGAGCAGGACTCATTTGCCAAGCTTCATGGGAGTGGCAGACAGACGGATCTATGCAAGATCCAGACCAGGCAGGGTTTAAAAAGGTAACACGAACCAAATATTACATCCACATCGATAATATAATCTGAAAACGGCTGTGATGCCCAAGCCTGCACAGGGTGTTTGATCCCTCAGCAGTTGAGGGGCCCTAACTTTGAATGCATTTAGCCCCAAAGAGTTTTTAAAACAAGCATTTAAGAGGTTTAATGATGGGGCAGAATTAAAGAAGGTGACAATATTTACTGGGTTTTGTTCAGCCCAGCATGATTTAGGGGAATAAAACTCTGTGGGCCAAGAAAAGATGAACTTGGGCACAAAGCTGCAAAGTGCCCCCAGACTCAAGGCGACAGGTGGAAGACCCACCCCCCACCCCTGGTCCTCGGAAGAAGAGCAAGACAGGAAAAGGGATCAGTGGAATAAGAAGACGAAGGAAAAAAACCCAGCCCCTAACCTTGGTTAGGAAGGTTTATTTTCATTTATTTTTTGGTTTATTTAAATTTTAAAACCACCCAGTAGCCGAAGCTCTCTGGGCAGTGGTTGAAAATAAGTCATGCTAAAAAGGGACCCCCCCCCCACAATGATTGAAATAAAAACATGTACAGTAAAACCAAATAAAATGCAAAAAAATAAAGACACCCCCCACCCAAACTAGGCAGCTGCAGGGTGGTCATTCCCAAACAAAAACAATATGAATTAAAATGCAACTAAAAAGCCTGGGAAAAGAGAAAGGTCTTTGCCTGGTGCTGAAAGGAAGGTGATGAGGGCACCAGGCGGGTCGCTCTAGGGAGGGCTTCCTGTCAATGGGGGCCACCCCAGAAAAGGCTCTTCTCCTTGTAGAGGCCGCCTCTCCTTCTCTGGTGAGCGAACCCAGAGGAGGTTAAAGACTTCCTCGTGTAAAGCTTGACTCCCCGCGACTTCAGGGACTCATCCAGGATGTTCTCTTGGCAGCAGAGTATAAGCCAGTGTTTCTCAACCTTGGCAAGATGGGTGGACTTGAACTCTCAGGATTCCCTGGCCAGCCATGCTGGTTGGGGAATTCTGGGAGTTGAAGTCCACCCACCTTAAAGTTGCCAAGGTTGAGAAACACTGGTATAAGCAACTTGCCCTCCCCTTCTTCTGGAATGATTTTTTGACTTGCAGTTCTAGCCTATAGCTCTGACATTTACTGACTGATTGATTTCATTCTATTTTGGCACCGCCCAACTCCAGAATGACTCTGGACTCATCTTCTGGTGGCTGCTCATCCAAGTCCCAACCAGATCAGAATCCTCCTGAAATTTTTCACAACCAATTGAATTTTTCACAACCAGCCAGGGCCAGCAAGGTCCTGTTGTGGGTGGGGAAACTAGAGTTTTTGACCCAGAGAATGACTAGCATACCAAGTATTAAAAACAAAAACAGGCATTTCTGCTGGACCCGGACTGTAATAAAGATTGATTTGATTTTTGAACAGCAACAGGTGCGTTTGAAGTGAAAGCACTTATCAAAATGAGGGCACCATGCAAGATGCCTGCCCAGGAGGAGTTTCAGTGTTGTGTGATGATGCCCAGCTGCTGACTCTGAAGAGCTGGGCACCAGCTGGGGAACAAGGCACCCTCCAAAGCCTCAGTTTCACTCACAACCAGATCAAAAAAGGAGATGTAAAGGCCATTGTCCCTTGAGAATACAGAAGAAGGAACCCTTATGTAGACCAGTGTTTCTCAGTTCAGCAACTTTAAGATGTGTGGAATTCTGGGAGTGGAAGTCCACACATGCTGGATGGGGAATTCTGGGAACTGATGCCCATGCATCCTAAAGATGCTCAGGTTGATAAACACAGGTACAGACTGCTTCTCTGCCATTCTGAAAATACGGGATTCCTTCACTTTTGGCACCCTTGGAAAGTAGTGAATGTTGTGATGGGGGAAGGAATATTTCCACATGTCAAATGGCTTGGAGACCAAGTTTTTGGAGAACAAGCCTTGGGAGCATCAGACACGTTCAAGCTTGCTTAGGCAGGGACCGCCCAATTTTTCATTTGTGTTTTCATTTTGTTTTGGTTTTTAAAATAAATTTGCAAGTGGTGCTAGTTAAGAGGTGAAATGGGACTCAGGGGTTAGCAATGGTGTGAAGTGGCCAAGGGGAAGGCTGCCACCTTCCTGTTGTCCCCCCATGCCCTACACCTTGGCAAAACTCCCTTGTCAGATGTCTGTGCAGTTGATCAGGGAGCGCAACCTTTTCAGGTAGATGCGATGAGTGATGAAATCTCTTTGCATGCTGGGATTGTCACGGTACAAAAGCATGTAGGATTTAGTAAGGTGGACCTTAGAAGGACCAAAAAGGCTGGGGAGGGGTAGAGGACCACAGAGGTGACCTTGGAGAAGGAAAGTGTCTGTTAGCAAAATGTGAATTATGCCTGGGAAAAAACAGAAGGCATGTCAACTAGAGAAATACTGTCCTGTATCACACAAACAAAATGGCACCACGCATTCAGGATTATTGTCATGCCCCCGAAGTTTGTTGTTAGCTTCTTTGGGAGGAAGAGAACCCCAAGGGGTCCACCTCCCTTCTTTTCAGCTCACAGGCTCTGAGGGCCAATTCACACACGCAAAGTGCCCTTGCTGGAGCAACGGAAGCTCAGCCTTGGAGAAGAGGGAAAGGGAAAGAACCAGAGAAAAAGCTGTTCAGGGCCAATGGTGGTTGGGGGAGGTAAAAGTGTTTTTTCCATGCCTGATGAAGATGGGAGAAGAGGACCCACAGGCCATTGCCCCACTGCCCAGCAGGAGATGTTCCTTTTCTCCCCAGAAAAACTTGGGAGATGTGAAACTTCAGAAGACCCTGAGATGCTACAGGCCTACAGCTCTTCCTTTGACATCATTTCATCAGCATATCCATAGGTGTGAGGCAGTCCATGCAAGTCCACCTTAGACCAAAAAGGGATTCAGAGCACAACCTTCTTCTTTACACAACCAGGATATACTCAGGAGACAAAGGCCAACAGGGCAAAATCCCAGAGCCTTATGACCAGCCTTCCTCAACTTGATATGGTCTCCACCTCCAAAGATGACATCTTGGAAATTCGAGAATCTTAATCCAGAACATCTAAAGAGCACCATGGGAGGAAGGTTGGCCAATGGCTACTCCACTGCTTCTTTTTTCTGATTTTTGGGGAGGGTTCCTCGGAGAACCCAGCTAGCCACTTGCAGAAGAACCCCAATGTTCTTATTAATACACCAGGTTTCATTAGCCTCAATGGCATAACTTTGTGCCTTCCTTTAAAACGGAGGGTAAGTTCACAGTGTTCTCTATCCAGGTGAAACTTGATGTATATTTTCAGACCTGGTTCTGCATTTGTCAAGGCTGGAACTGTGGATTTTCCACAAAGAAAGCAGAGAGACATTCTGATGATACAATAATCTCTACCCTCTCTGGAAATGCCCACTGCGTTCATTATAATCCAACCAACAAATGTTTAAAACTCCTGGGAACGATAATCAACACTTTAGGCCTCTGGACAGATACAGAAATGAAAAGGCAGGACCTTCGGATGCTTTGGAACTTGGCAAACTGAGATTGTAATAGCCTGTGCATTAGGGATACAGGAAATTTATTGCACGGGTATTATTTATTTAGGGAATTACATACAATGACGCTCTGCAAAACCTATCCACGAGAAATCAGTAGGCCATCGGAAAGCCTTAAATAAGGGCTCAAAATCTGCACATCCATAAATCAAAAACATTAATCCAGAGAACTATAAATAAGAGAGCCAAATCAGCAATCTGAACACAGGACTAATCAATTGGTTTTCAAAAGAGATGTATTATTCCCCCCTTGTTTTGGAGGGAAGAGGAGAAAGACGAGGCTCTCTGAGGAATTCCCGGCCTTGGGGGGCTACCATGGTTAAGTCCACAGTCAAAGTAAAAGGTTGTCTAAAATCATGAAACCTGGATGACAGAATGTTGCCTTTCATCAGGCTGAGGAAGGAGAAATCATAGGGGGCAAAAGGGAATGCGAGGGAGACCCAGCTGTAAGAAACAGCTGTCTGGATTGATCCAAAAACCCACTGGCCCCTGGTAGCTCTCCTGGAAGGACTTAATTTCAACCAGCCCAACTTCCACAAGAATTGACACCATGATCCTCCAGCACGTAAAAGTCTTAAAACCTGAATACTGCAACCCAAAATCATTTCTCAAAAGCAGAGTTGGCCTTCTCAGATGCCAGTCTGACTGACTAACCCTATTGACGGTTGCGAAGGTGCAACCCTGTGGCCAGGCTCAAAAATCCCAGCTCCCAAATGGCCCGTAAGCTTTCTCTGAACTGCTGCAAATTGTTTTGTTGTGCCTGCTGGCCTTTGCTGCTAGCCCAGGTTTATCTGATGCCCATTTTATCAAGGGGGGAAGCCTTGGGGTTCTGCAGCCAACCAAGGACAGTAGCAATCTAGTAACAGGAAAAATGGTAATTTACAACCTTAGCCAATTGCAGTCGGCTGTCTGCAGCTTAGGACTCCTTACTGCCATCCTGGAGCTCAGACCTTCATTATTTGCTTAAACCAGAACTTTAATATTTGCTTGAACCATGGTTGAAGAGCACAGCAGAGAGATTTGAGAGGGAATCTAGTACAAATGCATGCTATAAGTGACATAAATTATACATGTTTTTCTCCCCGGCACTTTGCATATTATAAGCCAATGGCCAGAAATGGGAGAAGATGGAAGTGAAGAAAAATGTGTCGTCTTTTTCAGAAGGTGCTGCAAAATCGTAACTGCTGCAGCTTCTGAAAAGGTGATCAGAATTTGGCTTGTATTGCTTAATTCTGCTTAAAGAGGGGACAAACCGACTGCCTTGTCACTTGAGAATAAAAATCCCTGAACGTAACTGCACCCATCAAAATAGGCAAATATAAGACTACGCTGGGCAAATAGTAATTGATCCCAATATTTGATAGGGGCAAAGAAGTGTTTCCAGAAAAAGTTTTGAATTGGCTGGAAAAAAAGGAGCTGCGGAGGGGGTGTTGTAAGAATCTGCTGCATGATCCCTGTGGCAAATTTAGGGTTTAATTCTCCACAAGGGGATACAATCTTACACAGGGAATAAGCTGTGCAAAATCTAGGAAAAAGTCATGCCTGGACTGGCAATGGAGTGCTCTGCTTATCTCTGAGGAGGCTTTCAAGAAGAGGGCCAGGCGGGGTGGGGTGGGGCTTGCCCTTTTTGGAAGAGTCCCAGGCCAATTTGACAGGGGGTTCTGGAAGACTCCCCCATGATGGGGCTGTAAGGGAAGCTTTTTCAACCCTGCAAACCAATAATTGGGCTGCCTTGTTCCCTGAGAGCTAGACCAGGGTTTCTCAACCTTGGCAGCCTGCAGATGTGTGGACTTCAACTCCCAGAATTCCCTGCCCAGCATGTGTGGCCCTCAATTCCCAGAATGCTGGCTGGAGAACTCTGGGGGATGAAGCCCACACACCTGCAAGTTGCCAAGGTTGAGAAACCCTGGTCTTGATGAAGGCAACCGTTTTGGAGCGCAAGGGAGAGGGTTCAACCGAGAAGTGATCTTGCTGAACGATGAATGACGCAGGATGGTTGAAAGGGGGTTTTAGGCATTTCCCCAAAGTGTGGTCTCATTTTCGTACCTTTTGCATGCATGTTGACTGTTCATATTGCATTCTAATGTAAGCAGCTTTGAGTCTCTTCAGTTTAGTGGCCTTATAAATCTAATCCAGTAATAATAATAAACGGAGGTGCATATTATTCAGATTCAGCATCAGTGGCAGACAGGAATTTTGGGACAGGACAGAAGGGGAGGAGTCTGAAATATCAAGGGAAATTCGCAGTGTTTGCCAGTCCCCAAAGAGCTACACCCTTGCAGTCCAAAGAGATCGAAGCTCATGGTCACCAGACCCCAAAGTTTAGCTGGGGCCATTGTCCAGACGCCGCACCCCAAAACACCCTCAACATTCCATGCAGAAAATGGAAGAAACTGCTTTTCTGTCCTAGTGAAAATCATGGCTCTTCAAAGAGATTCTCAGGCTGGATCACACCCCTTCATATTCGCTCCTGCCCACCATGGTTGACTGGATCCATGAGGAGCTGCACTAATACAGGTAGTCCTCACTTAACAACCATTCATTTAGTGATGGTTCAGACTTACAACAGTGCTGAAAAAACGACTTATGACCGATCCTCACACTTACAACCATTGCAGTGTCTCCAGGGTCACAATTTGGGTGCTTGGCAACTGGTTTGCATTTACGACCATTGCAGCGTCCCGTGGTCACATGATCACAATTTTCTACTTTCCCTGCCAGCTTCTGGCAAGTAAAATCAATGGGGAACCATGTGATTCGCTTAACAATCACGTGATTCGCTTAACACTCGCAGTGACTCACTTAACGACTGCTGCAAAAAAGGTGGCAAAATCAGGTAATCTTGAGTTTCTTTCCCACCCCATCTTATCTAGCTGGGCTAAGTGGAGGCTTATATAACTGTAATTGAAGTCCTTCTTCAAAGCCATCCCTGTGCTCTTCTACTGCTCTCCACCAAGCTCGCCGCTTCGCTTGATTTTCTTTCCATTCTATTTTTCAGTTAAAAGCAATTAAATGGGCAGCAGGTATGCTGAAAGCAAAGCACCAACCTCCATGCTTCTGAGCCCCATAAGGCCCCACAGGCCTTCTGGGAAAATAAAAATGGCAGACATCTGCAGGCCATGGTGTGTTGGAAGGCTTGCTCATCTCCCCAAAAATACGGACCATCCCCTCCAGTTGGCCTTTGGATGGGTGCTTTGTCATGGCTCTGAAGCAAGCGTTTCATAAAAGTACACAGATCATGCTCCCCAAATTTCAGGTGGCCCTCCTGACCCCAAAGGGTTGAGGACCTCTGGTTTGGTGGCACATGATGACTAGATGCAACCTGTCCAACAGGATGCATCTTTGGAAACACACCTAAGTTGTCTGCTGATCTGGAGGACCTTTCTTGGTTCTTTGGCATCTTTCAGTCTTCCTGGATGCCTCTGAGTCCTCTTCCCTCACTCCAACCCATCTCACAGAGAGGAAAAACGGCAAGATGCAAGGGCATAAATGCACAGATAAGAAGAGGCACTCTTCGCAGGATGTGGGGAAAATATTCTCCCCAAACTGGTTGAGCACCCCAGGAGGCCTCCGTAGCACAAAGTTAATCCTCTCCTCGTAGAAAAGCCAAGCTGGGCTTTGACTCGTGTGGCAAAACCATTTCAGTCCCTGCATGACTCAGTCATCAGGTTTTTCCCTAGGAAGAAAATCTTCCCCAGCATTCAATTTGAAGCTGATGATTGGCTCCCCACAACCTGTATGGGAGTTAAAAACCCACTCTTGAGGCAGGCTCACCAATATATATCCAGTTAGGCTCTTTCTGGCCTGGAAGTCAACCCTTCGAGGTAGACCAGATCAGAAAACCAACTCTGCAAGTTTTACTGGAACTATCTTTATTGAGATACTTCAGGCCAGTGTTTCTCAACCTTGGGAACTTTAAGACCTGTGGACTCCCAGAATTCCCCAGCCAGCCTGATTACGGGGAGGTCATTCTGAATCTAGCCTGAGATTTGCAAGCTTTTCCTTCACCCGCCTCCTTTCGCAGTGTTATCCCCAAACTCTGTAACTGGCGTGGGCGGCCCTACCTCCTTGCTCAGAGTAACAGGCCAGGCAGCAAGGACCATTCTGGGCGGAAATGGCACCTTCCAATTCTCCTCTCCTGGGAGTCCCGTCGGCTTGGCCTTGCAAGCAGCGGTAATAAAATCTGGCGTGCCGCGTAACTGGAGTTGACTCGGGTCCCTCGCTCTTATCGCCCTGGCTCAGAGCAGGCAGGATCTACGAGAGCCAAAAGACCTCGGACCAACCCTCCTGCAGAGCCTAGAAATCTGCACGTGGACCTAACGGGCTTTCGCACCGTTTTATGTTGCCTTTTAAAAATTGATACGGTTTTTATGTGTTGTTTGTTAGCTGCCCATAGTTATTTGTTTAAGATGAGAGGTTGCGCAGATTTTCAAAAATAAGTGAATAGCCCAGTGCTCGGAGTGTCATTGCTTGCAAACTTTTAAACAGCCCAAATGGCAGGCTTTGCAGACTAAGTGTATGCATGCACATAAAATTATATCTATCTATCTATCTATCTATCTCATCACATTTTCAATAACGATTCTCTCCTTCCAACGTCACCACTTCAGCCTCAGCTAAGAAGAGAATTTGAAAAAAGAAATCCATTGCAGAGGTTTGCATTAAGCTTTGCCTGTGCTGGTCTAGTGCTGTGAATGCAGGTTTGGAAATGATTTAAAGAGAAATCTCACCCCAGCAGGAAAGGCTGCAACAACCAGGTGACCTGCTCCCTCCTTATCTGCTGCCTTGGCACTATGTGTTGATGGGGACTTAGGGGGCACTGCCCTTCTTTCTCTGACTGGGCAGGCTGCCTTTCAGATTCCACGGAGAGTCCCCCACTCCAGCATTGTCTCCAGCTAGGCAGGACCATCAGCTCATCTAGACCCTTTCTAAGAGATCCAGGGCAGCAACATCATTTTCATCCTAAAGAAAATATGCTTCCGAAGTGGGCAATCCGCTGTCTTAGAGCTGCATCATCTGATCCCAAAAGCAGCCTGCAAGGAATGAATTCAGACTTCTGACAGGAAATCTCTCTCCCTTTTGCAGGGTTGGCTGTTCTGGGGAAGGAGGACTGCTTATCAGAAAAAGAACAAGAATTAAAGAAAAGGCTTCCCAGGATTTTTCAATCAATCCTGTCCAAGCGCCTAAGAAAAGTAATCTAGAAGAAGGCTAGATAGGAAACAGGATCTGATGTCTCCCTCCCTCCCTCCTTCCTTCCTTCCTTCCTTCCTTCCTAAATATTTCCTGCCATGTTGTTTTCAAAATCCAAATTGCTCATACAAGGCACCCCTAAATTCAATTTTGCTTCCCCATCACCTAATGGTAAAGCTCACCAGCCCAGAATTAAATTGCATGTTGCGGTAGTAAATTCTATCCCCAACTAACTTAACAGGTAAAAAAGCTTAAGTTCCTCCTGGTTTCCTTGCCTTCCCAGCTGTGAGATGTCACTCTTCTAAAAGTGATTAAAACAAAATAGCCAGTTAGTCTGAAACCACCACTACCATCAAACAGCCAAGCAAGGCCGTTCCAGTCCATGGCTGTAACAAGGACGGGAACAGGGTCCTCTGCACAGCAACATAACCCTCATTCAATTTAACCAGGAGCCGAGTTGATCTCCTGAGAAGGCAGAAGATACATTAGGGCAGACTGTGCCAAACTGGGGCCTACTGCTGCCCCTGGCTGGGTGTGGAGGACACCACCTTAAAGGAGAGGCCTTCCAAAGGATCCGAGTCAAACACTGCACGGCTATTCCAGGAGAAAGATGAAGACGCATTGAGCAAACCAAGGAGGCTTGCAAATGGAGGGTGTGGACACCACTTGGATCATCTACCCATAACGTTTCAAGAGTGTTGAGCTTCAGCGACCGTGGTTTGGACAACAGATTTCCTGACGTTTTGCCGGCATCATCAGAGGCTACGCAGACCACCTTGCCTGTGGTTGTTGAAACCGCAGTCACTAAACTCTGAAGCTCAGCAATGCCCAACAGATGCCAACCATGAAAGCCCACACCAGTACATCGAGGAGAGACAGCTGAACAGTGAAGACATCTTTCAAGAATCGCTAGGCCAGGTTCAGCCAGTGGAATCAAGGCAGGGGATGGAGCCCGGGATTAAGACTCCTCTTGTGTTCTGAAGCCACAAAGGGACACGACGATACTAAAACGCCTTGGCCTTCAAGCAAGCAGCAGCGGCTTTGAGCTGGAACTGTCAGGAATCAGCCGCATCAGGTTCACCAGGCTTTCCTGTGCAAAAGCCTGCCAAGACACCATCAGCTTGCCAAAGCAAATGCCGTCTTCTTTTTGGTCAAAGGGAAGCCGCAGAGGTAGAGGCAGTATGAAAATGTATTCAAATTAAGTCAATCAGTTAAAAGGCAGATGATTAATCAACCAGGAATTCTTTAACTGGCCCTCATTTTTATGCATTATTCTCCTCTAGCATGTGAGCGTCGATATGAACGTAAAGCATCTTTCCATCACATTTTTCTGAAACCACCCAAACTTCTAGATATGGAGAATTCGTTGAGGTTTTGGATTTGGGGTTCCCGATAACACTTCTTGGACAGTTCTAAATACAGTAATAGATTGCTGAAAAAATAAAATAAATAAATGGTGGAGGTTCTCTGCTGCCTGGTTTGGACGGCTGATTTTTCCTCTGTTTCTACACCCTTGTGGGGGCCAGGAGGGGCTGGCTTGGTCTTTCAATCCAGAAAGGCAGGAATAATAGGAGAAAACAGAGGGGAAGTCCTTTCTCTTTAAAAAGGCAAAACAAATTTTCTTCCCAGCCTTCAACCCCCGCACAACAGTCAGGCAAACTCCTTCTCCCTCAGCACAATTTCCTAAGTAAATTACTTTTCCAACCACTGTTTTCTCCATAAGTCTGTTGAGCTAAGAAACATGGGTCCTGGGGAAAGGAAGGGGGAGCAATGGTGGAAAATGGTAGACGGCAGGTGGGGTGGGGTGGGGTGGGGACAATTTTCTGAGCTGCTTCCTTTTTAAGACCCAGAGGGAGTCTTTCGCCCAAGGCTTGTGGGAAGGAATGCAGGGGGAGCTTCAGGGAGTGGTCAAAACAGTCAAGATGGTGGCCACGATGGGGCAACTGAAGCTCTGCCTGTTTTTTTCTGTGTGTTCATCCCTTAAAGAACAAGCGGAGATTGGACCACGTCCTTGTGGCCACCTTCGTGACTTTTTGGACCCTTCAGACACTCCTGAATGGACGGGAACTACCTAACCACTGCCTGTTTTCACAGGGCCTGGGAAAGGAGGATCAGTCAGCAAAGTTTTGCTTCTTTAGTTTACTTTTCAACCTGGGGTCTCCCAAGGCCTCAGGCAATGCCTTGACTACCATGCCAAACAGGTGGTGGGCTCTGGGGCTTTTAACAGTGACCGGGTGCTTCAAACCCAAGTGGCCATGATAGTGGATCTCTTGAACCCAGGGATTCCGCCTTTTGGGTTGTTTTAAGTGCCAGGATGCAGGATCTAGGGATCCAACATGGCAACCATTTAGGACTGGAATGGCACAGTATGTCCAAAGTTTGCTGAAAAAGTCGCACAAAGGTGACACATCATTTTCCCACAATGCCTCTGGTGGCCACAGCTGAGCAAGGATGCCTCTTGGGGCGATGGGGGGCTTAGCGGAAGATGTGTTCCTTGGCTGCATGGATGTCCACATGCGCCAGAGGGCTCTGTGCATCCGAACAGAAAGAGCAGCACCATGCTGCAAGTTCCGTCCCTTTGGGACACTTGGGTGACATCATAAGCACATCGAAAAGGGTGGGGCTAACAGTCGTAAAATATCACAGAACATAAAGCAAATTCCGCCAAAGGCGATCTAACAATCCGAGGTTTCCAACAGAGAACCTACATTTTGAACCTTGAACTCCAGCACATTTCTTGGTTTGTTCTTCGGGGAAGACTGCTCCTACCATGGCAAGCACCGCTTCGCGCTATCTTTCATTAGCCCGGATGTCTATTTTTTGGTTTGGCTAGGAGCCAAAAAATAAAGTCACATTTTGCACAGCTTAGCTCTCATTATTTGGACGTATTTCTTGCTTTGACCTTAAGAGAAGGCGGTTCCTAGTGGCAAACAGCTCTAGTTTCTAATCTCTTTTCTGTTGGATCGACACCTTTAGACTTTGCATGACAGAATGCCTTCTGGCTGGGCAGAATGGGGATGAGGAGGAGGAGGGGGGGCGGAGGAAGATGTTATCTTGGTTAGAATCCAGATCATCAGAAAATAACCCTTTCTAAAGACTGTTCGTTTTGCTGGAGGAAGGTGCAAGAGTGATAACAAACTGCATGCTGCATAGTGTGTGGTGCCCTGATTTTGAAGGCTATTCCCTCTTTTGAAGTTTCAGATGCGGCAGGCCCCACATAAAACCGAGGGGAGGGCTGGCACAGTTCCTAGAGATGTTCTTTGGTCAAAGCCCTTGTAACAGAAAGCTGCTGAGGAAGAGCAGCGCTGACAGCGGGAGGCCTTCCTGCGTGCAGAATGAACCCTGCCTCCCCCTTGGAGGTTCGCGCAACTGGTGCGCCCGCCGAAGTGAACCATGCCCGTTCTTAGTGGCCACTGAACAAGGCAGGGACATCGCAAGCTGTAAACCTGGTCCTCCAAAGGGGGTTCAGCCTTTCCACCCCAGGCATCAGATGCTTTGTGGTGCATATTTGAATTTTCACTGTATTTTTGTCCACAAACATTGGGCTGAATTTAAACAAAGAGTTTGAACTTCAGTCCACGGAGTTAGCCGTGACGCGCTTAAGCCTTACACGTTGTAACTGGACGAAAAACCTGAAGAAGTTCCTCCAAGCCATCATCTCCGCTCGCACATCATTTGTTGAATGTTGGAAGGGGGCCTGACTGATGATAAGCCAAGGCAAACAAATCGTATCGTGGCTCAACATGACATGTCAGCCTATCTCGTTTTTGGGGAGGGGTGGGGGAAGCAGTCTCGTAGCTGAATTTATCTGAGAGGCGCTTGCGTGCCATTTGACCCCCTGAAATGCCTGCTTAATATTGCACTGAAGTTTCAAAATGTTATGAATCAAGGGGACCAGCAGTGCATTTGGCACATTGGGTCTGATACAGACCTTCTCTGTGCCAAAAGCTGAAAAACACTTTCAGTGAAATTCAAACAGGACAGATAATGGAAACGGGTGGACCCCTGTGTGTCAAAAGCTAATGCTCTATCCCTCGTCTTGAATTAAAGGCACGTGGGATCCGCAATTACAGCTCATATAAAAAATTAGCTTTGTTTCATATATCATATTTTTGTTGGCGTGAACTAGCTTTGATAGTCTGGAATGACAGTCTGACGTTTTACAAACCTACCTGAAATAACGTTGCACAAGTTTTATTTTCCTCTGATTTTTTTTAATGATTTCAGAACAGGGTCGTAAATGGACATGAGCATATAAATACATTTTGGAAAGCTGCTTTTCCACTGATGCTAATTATTTTAAAATATCCCAGTTCCTGATCTGGAGAAGCAGAAGTCTGAATTTCCTTAGCTGACCAGGCCAATGGTATTCCTGTATCAACAACATCCACCATAAATCAATTATTTTGCATATCATGGTTGGATCTACCTTGGAGTCTTTGTCCAATTCTGGGCATCACCTTTCAAGAAGGATCCAGAGAAAATGGAATAGGTGCGGAGAAGGGCAGATAATCAAGGATTAGAAACTAGGTGCTAAGAAGAGAAGTTGAAGGGGCATTTTGGGAAAATATGACCGAGAAGGGACATGATAGCCCTCTTCAAACATCTCTGAGGACAGCATGCAGAAGGAGCAGACCTCTTTGCTGTTGTTCCAGATTGTACGCATGGAATAACAGATTTAAGCTGCAGGAAGGCTGATTCTGATGAAATGTTAGGGAAAAAAATCCCTAACAGTAAGAACAGCTGGACAACGGAACTGAGAATATCTTCAGCTGGAAGTTGAGGTTTGAGATGATTTAATTTGGATTCTTGCATGAAGCAGGGGGTAGTCTTGATGCCCTCAAGAGTACTCTCACCTCAAAAATTCTATACAAAGAAAAGAATCCCTGCTGGGTGTAATTGCTGTACCTCTCAAAAAGACCACGTGTGTGATACGGAATCTGCTTTGCGTGCCAAAGGTAAATTTTCGGCACCCCAGGCAGGGCAAGGAAAGAATTCAAGCAGAAGCTGGGGGATACTATGAATGCGGAGAGCCTGCAGTGGGCACTCACACAAACTGGCTGACCTGGAAGACTTCCCTCTTCACAAAATGGCCAGCATGATGGGCATGGAGGATGTTTTTTCACCAGCTGTGGGGCTACAGGCATGGCTGCAAAGGAGCCAATCTTTAACATCTTTGGCAACAAAGCTAAAGACGATTCTTTTCTTTGATCCCATCCTTAATGTTTTTATTTCAAAGGATCATTTTCAAAAGTAGCATCGGGCAGAGCAGGGAACTTGGTAGAGCTACGGGGAGGGGGGATTATTCCCCATGAAGGCCACTTGCCATCCCTGACACAGTTATAAAATCTTACTAGATTCCAGCATTCTCACCCTAGATTTGACCCAAGATTGCCAAAATGTCGCAAAACCAAAAGGTAAAATGCTGCGACAAATCTCATTTTATTTATGGATGGATGTATTTGCTGGATTTGTAAGGCCACCTATACAATGCAGAGAAAGCCACGTCTTCTTTGTTGCAGCACCTGCCCCAATGTTTCCCAGTCTCAGCAACTTTAGTATGCAGGCTAGGGAATTCTGGGAGTTAAAGTCCGCCCATGCTGGCTGAGGAATTCTGGGAGTTGAAGTCCGCCCATGCTGGCTGGGGAATTCCGGGAGTTGAACACACATTTTAAAGTGGCTGAGACTGAGAAACATTGGCCTGCCCTATGAGACAGCCTTCCCCCAAGATCTGGAAGGCCCCAAGATCTGTTGGTGGTCTGGAAGGCTGTGAAGACCTGCATTTTTCCCCAGGCACCGGGCCAGGATGTTAGGAGAGCCCAGGATAGCTGTAGTTTGTCTTGGCGATTGCATTATGTTCAATTTTAATTGTGTTTTCTCTTTAGCCTATAAAGGTTGGATGGTGTTGCTTTGGTTGACTGTGGTTATCCACCCAGAATTTGCACGGTAGATGGGCAGCCCTATTAATTTTCTAAACGAATAGATAAAACGAAGAAGATGAATAAAATATTCATCAAACAAGTCATGAGACGTTGACAACTCTGTGTAAGAGAGCTGCAAGCACATACCCTCGTGACGGCGCTCCGGAGGATGAACAAGATTTTGGTAGCCTCATCTTAAACCCCAAGCTCTGATACTGTATGACTAAGGCAGCGTTTCTCAACCTTGGCAATTTTAAGACGCGTGGACTTCTACTCCCAGAATTCCCCAGCCAGGCTGGGGAATTCTGGGAGTTGAAGTCCACGCGTCTTAAAATTGCCAAGATTGAGAAATACTGGGCCAAGGCATCAAGAGAGGTCTGAGAAAAGCAGCTCAGGGCAAGACGTAGGACTAGAAGCCAATTCACAGAACCTCATTCACACCCAGTGCTAAGCCAGGATTCTTTTTAACCACACCTGTCCACAATGGACAGATTCAGACAACCCTCTAAAGCAAAGGCAAACCAAACACACCATTGTTTTACTGCTATGAGCAAACCAAGCAAAAGAGTTAATCGGAGCTACCAGACCTGGGTGGCAAAATCTGGATCACCGCTGAAGGACAAGCAAGAAAGATAGAAAACTTTGACTCTTTGCTGCTAGCCGATATTCGTAGCCCAGATCTCCCAGCCCTACCTTAGCAGGAAGCAAGCATGTCTGGCTATCCTTTCTGCTGGATGGCTTCTACGCTAGTGTTTTTTTCCAGACCCCCCATCCGTTGATTATTTTTAATTTTTAATGCAAGGGCAAAGGAGGTTCTCCAGGGTGGCTGTTCAAGAGAAGGGGCATAGTACAGGTAGTCCTTGCTTAATGATCACAATTGAGACCGGAATTTTGGTTGCTAAGTGAAGCGGTCATTAAGTGAATCCAACCCGATTATACCACCTTTTTGCAGCAATCATTAAGCGAACCATGTGGTTGTTAAGTGAATCACACAGTTCCCCATTGGTTTTGCTTGCCAGAGCTGGCCGGGAAGGTTGAAAATGGCGATCACGTGACCATGAGATGCTGTGACAGTCATAAATGCGAACTGGTTGCCAAGCGCCCAAATCGCGATCACGTGACCGCTGTGACAGTCGTAAGTGTGAGTACCAGTTGCAAGTCAGTTTTTTAGCACCATCGTAAGTCTGAACTGTCACTAAACGAATGGTCATTAAGTGAGGACTACCTGTATTTTGGATCCTCGCTATATCAGTTGGCATCACCACCCCACTGTTGCTTAACATCACGACTCCAATTTATCTTTTTCTCACCCACACAACTCAGGAAAAGCCACGATTCCCGTAAGAAGGAGTCAACAGCTGCAGCAAAGGTGCCAATCAGCATTGGTTGTGAAGCGGCATTAAGTGTTCTGGATCCAAATCTGGCACATTTCTGCTGTTCGCTGTTTTGTCCAGCTATAATAAAAGGTGGCTCCTTTTCCATGAAACACAATTGCTGCACCAGCCTATCACAACAGGAGAAGTGTGACAAGAGGGGTTTTGTGTCTTTAAGTAAATCATTCCTCCTTTTCAGGTCCAAATGGAGTTATTTCTCCTGGCTGTTCACAACTGGAGGATTAGGGATGAATCACCTCCCCGTTTTCCTGGAACAGCTTTTGCGAACTATTCCATTGCCCGTGTTTGTATTCTTAAGGGAGAAGACTTAGCACCTATTTCCTCTTAAAACACACAGAAATACAAGGAAGCTAGTAATCGAGGCCCCTCTCCTGCATGAAAATAAAACTTCATTCATTCCTCCCCGCCTCCATTTATTCTCATCAGGAAAAAGCAACTTGCAGACAAGAAGCTGTTTTACCAACATCAGAACCACCTTTTGCTGCACTAGAGAAGCTACGGTGGGGGACGCCAAGACAGGGGGCTATTTCATCATACAGCACAAACGTCCCCAACTCAGCTTTCTCCAGGTGTGCCTGACCACAAGTCCCATCATTCCCAGTCATGCTGGCAGGGGATGATAGAATTACTGGTCTGACACAGGCAGGAGATCTCAGAGGAAATGTAGCCATGTTGAATTCAGTGCAGTTTAATTCCAGCCAGTGGCAGAAACAGCGTGGGGCCACCCGCCTGCACCTACTAAGGTCCTGAGACATTTTAATCTGGGAAGTGCAATACTACAGCCCGTAACCTGGGAGTAAACCCCATTGAGTTCAACTTGCTGGGCACATCTCTTAAAACGTAAGAGTCTGACATGCTTTACGTTTTAAGACACCTGCAAAGGATTGCTCTGCAGATGCAAACAGATCTCAAGGATTCCAAACCCATGATCCGAATAAACATTGTTCGCGTCTGGATTCTACGAGGAGGGGGGACCAACTGAAGCAAGATATCTGAGCAGGGCGAGGCGGGGTGGGGTGGAGAAGCAGAACGAAACGCCCCAGCAGGGGAAGTCTGCCTGCAACTTGCAGGGGAAAAGCAGGTGACAGAAGGCAAGAAACCTGACCCCCTTTTTAGTACCAGGCTCACGATTTAAGTGTTGTTGCGTTGCTGGCTTTATGGCAATCTCCAATGTCATCTTTTGAAAAAGTCAGCAGTAGCAGAAAGCTGAGAGAGAGAGAGAGAGAGAGAGACAGGCAGACGGAGGACTCGAAAATAACCCCCGAGCCCCCACAACTGTCTTTTTTAAAGAGGGTAAGGGCAAAGCATGATGCACCTGGCATTCATTTCATTTATTTATTGGCTTAATCAGACTAAGGGACCACCTCTGTCTCAGTTGCAACTCCAGGAGGCTTGGAATAAGAAAGAGAGGGAGAGGGAGAATAATGATGTATGTCCAAGAATTGCCGATTTTCTAATAAATAATCCAGCACTTGCTACTTGGGGAACTTGTAGGCGGAGGACTATCTTGCAGCATTATCCCTTCCATACAGGAGAGATAAAAATGGGAAAGCCAGCCTCGGACGTCGGGTCAAATTCCAGGTTCGGTCATGGGTAAAAGCCCCATCTGTCCTCCAAAGCAGACTGAGCTTGTCTGGGCTCAGAAGCTGGACAGTCAGGCCTGGTTAGTTTTGGATGGGAGGCCACTAGGAAATCTCAGGATTGTGGCCTAGACAGGGAAATTGAAAAACATCCCACAAGAGGACAATGGCAAGTCACCTCTGGGTGGCGGCCAAGAAAATCTCTCCCTGAAGTCCCCAGAAATGAAGACAGAAGACGAAAGACAGAAATGAAGACTTTACCAATGTCTGTCCATGGTGCGCGCCTCCCAAACCAGATGGCTGATGGCCGAATGGAGAACGAAGCCTGAGCATGCCGTAATGCAAATATTTAATGTTGAATACCGAGGCCACAATTGCAGAGATGGCTATTGGAGGCCTTTTGGGTGCCCACCCCCATTTATGGAATTGCCCCCCCCCCCCGATTTGTTTGAGTGGCTTTTAAAAGGCTCTTAATGCCTGAGTTAGCCCAGTTTATTGACTGGTAACACTGGAGTTTAAGAAGAGCCCACTGGTCCAATGGGAGGGGGGTCAAAAAAGGCAAGTTGGCAGCCGCTGTTGCATGCCCTGGACTGCATTCAGAGGGCACTATTTCTTTCTCTCCAAGGGACGCATTCAGCCAGCCCAAGGGGACAGGAGCAGGGCAAAGTGTAAAATGGATTTCATTTAATTAAGCCTTTAATTAAAATCACATTAACGATGTGCAAGTTAACAGTATCACCCTGTATTTAATCACTGCCCAATCCTAGTAAAAACTGCAATAGGGCATCAACGTTGGAAGGGCCAGACAACGCTCCATCTTGAGCGTTCCCTTTGCTGCCTTAAATTTCACGGACTGCCCGGGTTTTATATTTTAAAAGAGTCTGGTGACAGGATCAGCTGCAAGAAAAGAAAAGGGAAGGACGCTGCCTGGTTGGGATGTGCCGGATTCATCGGCTGAAGAGCAGGAAAGGGTGTGTTGTGAAAGCTGTTTCTTCTCTCTCTGCTCCACAAATGATTAACAGGAGCTCATTTCCTGGGTGGGAGGCTCAAGGGCTACTAAAACTCTTTTTTCCCAGACTTGTGACCTGTTTCTGTGGCGTTCTGCTTGCCACCGCCTTTTCCCAGCTATCATGAGCTGCGGCAGAGGCTAGGAGGTAGCGTTTGGAATCGGGGAAGAAAAGTCTTGCATTCGAAATTTGGGATTTTCAGAATCTCTCTCTCTCTCTCTCTCTCCGCCCCCCACTGGGCAATATTGGGACCCTGGCCTGCTCTGCAGGGCTGTTGTGAAGGTTCCATGTACTTCAAGGCTAGGAACCCAAGGGCCACGTTTGCCCGTAGGCAAATGCCTGAGGTAGCATTTCATGGTGGATAGGACCTTGCTAGGACAACAGTAACAGCAGTGGGGACATTCACACTCCAACATTTATCCATAAAACGCATGAGTACACACGGCCATCTCTTCTGGATGGGTTAGCTGGTTTTCCTGCACAGAGAGGGCTGGACTGGATGACCTTAGGGGTACCCTTTCATTCCGGAATCCCTCAATTCCTTCCCAATCTTGCCCTGCCTCTAGATGCTTCGGATTCCGACTCCCGGATCCCTGAGTCGGTCGGCACCTGACCGTGAAGCCCGGCCCACCAGCACGGGCCCCGGCCGATGAAGAAAAGGGTTAAGACAGAGAAACTTTCCAACTGCAGCTTCGCTTTCTCTCCATCTCTTCTGGCCAAGGAGGCACACCTGCATTTGATTCCATCTCCATTTCCCCAAAGGCCTCAGGAATGAGGGAGGAGGGAAGGCAGATGCGGGGCTTCTCCAGTCCCTGACGCTGGAGAGACTTCCATTAATTATTCAAGGAAATCAGAGCATTTCCTAGCAAAGCAGACCAGCGCGGGGCTGTTACAGGAAAGGCACCTCGGCCATGCACCGGACCGCCAGGAAGCCGCGGCGAGGACCATCACACACGGACACACACACACACACACACACACACAGGCGTATCTGCCTGGCTCCATTAGGGTCAGTGAGACTGCAATCTGCCATTGCCCCCCCACCCATCAAGCTTTTGGCTGCACTGGTCTGAAGGCACCGAAGTGTGCTTGATCCTCATGGGGGTGCAAATTCTGCAAAATGCCCTATTGCTTTATACAATCTGGACTTTCTTCTAGAAAAAGCACAGGGGATAAGCTTGCCCCCCACCTGGGGCATTTTATGGGGGAATTTGCCTAAAAATGCCTTCTTCGGGAGGCCAGAAATACCACATGTAGCTTGGGATTGATATTCTCTCCTGCTGCAAGTGGGTGAGGCAGGGAAGCCTGAAATTTGCACACACACCCCCAACTTCCCAGGAAATGGCTTGTTTTTCAAGAGCAATTCCAAGCCCAGGAACAGACCAATGAAAAACTTTGTGGGCTTTTCACCAGGGTCCCAATCTTGGTGACTCTGTTTTTTAAACAACAAAAGCAGGGGAGGTTCTTCCCTCGTGGCATGAAGCCTGCAATCTCCTGCAGCTCTTAGAGGAAAGGCCTGTTCAGCTTAAGGGGTTTACTCACAAGGAAGGGTTACAAGATTCCACTTTAATAAAGGATGGGTGAAAAAGAGGGAAAGAGAGAGAAGGAAAGAAGGAAGAACATTAGCCATGGAAGCAGCCCCTAACAATAATAAAACTATCATTGACAAATAATAACTACCATTATTAGTCCTATAATCTTGGAGGACTTCATTTTTCACTCATCAGGAAAGATCTCCCTAAACCTAATCCTAAGCACACCTCTACCCCATCCCACCTTCCCCCAGATTAGCCAATGGCGTCCATTTCTCTGCTCTCCTCTGTCGCACATGACTTGGCTTACTTGCTTGAGACAGCTGTTTTGCCTTGCAGCGTGCAACCACTGTCCTGTTGACTCACCAGCTGGATTTTGGAGGGGAGACAAGGCACCACATAGGGGGATGACTTTCTGCTGCTTCTCCTGCCCTTCTCCAACTGACGCACTCCATCACTTCCATCACTTGGTGGAAGAGATGATGGAACTTATACCTGCCCACTGGGGAAACTAATTTACCCACTTGGTGCTATTCCTCGTCATCGTTTCCATACACTCACCAATTAAAGGCTTGCTGTGTGCAGGTGCCTTACAAAACAGGAGATGGACAGGGAGGTGCACATAATGTGGGCGTTAAACCACATACTGTATGTTTTATTAAACCGAACCTGCAAGATGCTCTCAGGCCAGATCAACAGGAAAGAGACCCTGGATTCCATAAAGCACATTAAAAAAATGCACACCTCTGATCACTCTGTCGTAGCCACCATCTTGACTCTTTTGACGCTACCCTGATCCTGGTCTTTCAATTTTAGGCAATGCCCATCCTATAGCTAGATTGGAAAACCTTAGGGGAACCCATTCTTCTGCTTCAAGTCACAACTACGCCACTCTCCCACAGCCTCCCTTGTGACAGAGCGGCTGAGACTCCATCTTTCAGAATTCCTAGCCAATGGGACTTAAGCCTGGCTAGGAACCCTGGGAATTGTAGTTCCAACACATCCAACTTGTGCCCCATGGCAAGGACCGATGTCACCTTCACTTTCCTTGCACTGTACCCCTCCTTCCGTATTCTGGGCTTCTGCCGCATACAATTCCCCTCTTCCTTTCAACACCAGGGGAACAATCTGGTTATCGTTCCCCACAAGAACCTGGTTCTCCAGCCTTGAAAGTGGACGGGTAGCTTTTCACGATTTTTGGAAAGGGAGATGGGAGAGCCATAAGGGCAGCCACTAGCGAACGGCTGCCTGCGTGGAAGTGCAAAAGCAAAATGTATGGTTTTCTTTGGTTTCCAGGCCCCCGAGTTTGCCATTGCTCAGTGCAACCTCCGATGCGAAAGAAAACCCATCAAAAGCCAATCCGAATGCATATAAAAATGAATCACCTCATTTTGTCTCACGAGAAGGCTAAATTAATCAACAGCAGCCCCATTCCACCACGATGGATGGGATGGGAAGAGTGTTCAGCTCCTTGCCAAAAAGCCACACAAAACACTGCCCTATCACGGCATTAAACCGAGTGCTGGGTACACCCCATGCAGCAGCGTAAACCAACTTAAAGTGCTGGGTTTACACAGCTTCTGCAAGTACATCTGCTGCACCTTTCCGTGACCCGGGTCGCTGTGTTGCCTGAATGCAGCCATGGTGTAGAGCCCCCAGCCTTGGCTGCAGAGACGGTGAAGGGCCGGGAGTGTCTGCTGCTCTCAAGATCATGCAAGAGAAAACAGTCTTTCAAGCATGTGGGGCCCAACTAATCTGAGGCTTTTAAAAGTAACTGCCTTAATCCTGAACTAGCTGGGACGCGGTGGTGCTGCGGGTTAAACCACTGAGCTGCTGAGCTTGCCGATTGGAAGGTCGGCGGTTCGAATCCGCGTGGCGGGGTGAGCTCCCGTTGCTAGTCCCAGCTCCTGCCAACCTAGCAGTTCGAAAACATGCCAATGTGAGTAGATTGATAGGTACCGCTTCGGCGGGCAGGTAACGGCGTTCCGTTTAGTCATGCTGGCCACATGACCACGGAAGTGTCTACGGACAAATGCCGGCTCTTCGGCTTTGAGACGGAGATGAGCACCGCCCCCTAGAGTCGGACACGACTGGACTTAATGTCAAGGGAAACCTTTACCTTTACCTTTACCTAATCTTGAACTAGGACAGGATGCCAAACGGTGACCACTTTGAACCCTATTTGGTTTGAACACTCCAGTAAGTGTGGATACATTCTGCACTCGGCCAGACTTCGGATCTGCAGTCAAAGGTGGCTCACCCCACCCCGGAAATCAGCAGTACAGACACAGGCTCGTCCAACCCCAAAACTACACCTGGAAAATCCATGTGGAAGCAGCACGGAGAAGCAACCCGCACCTTGGGAAGAGGGAGAAACATTTTGCGCAAAGCCTCTAGTTAGCGGGGCCAAAATTCTGGCTGATTAACTGGTAGGTCATGAATTCAGATGCTGATTTTATCCTTAAGCATCACAGTGTTCCCAGGTGGGCAAACTGGTGAGAGAAACGCCAATGTAACAGCCCAGCCTCCCAAAATCTAAAGAAATCTGGTACCAAAGACCACAGATTTCAGACCAGAGACTTCTCTTGCAAGGGATCTTCTCCTCGAAATAAAACTGAGCGGGCTGGGAGCTGCCATCATAATGATCTCCCTTCCATTTCTCTTTTCATCTCCCCATCATCGATCTTTTATCCACAGATGGCTAATTTGGTAACTCCAAAGTGAATCCCGCAAGCAAGCCGCGTGCTTCGCATGGATCCTAAAAACCTGTCCCTGTGGAAACTTCTCTCTTTCTCTGTTTTTTCAGAATGTAACACAACAGATCAGCAGGGAGGACGTTTGCTCTCGGCGAAGGTTACAGAATTCAGACTGCTGCTGAAGGATGAAAGGTAATCTGAAAGCTGCTTCTCACCTTCCCCAGCAGCATCTGGTCCTTTCTCCTCAGTTGAGCCAAGTGCCCAAGATCACAGGGGAAGTCAGCCTCGCCTCTGTCCTAATCCTAAAATCAGCGCCTTCATTTCTCCCTTTATTTTTTGTCAACAAAGCTAATTCTGCACCACAGTGGGATTTTTTTTTTTTTTTTTTGCTTGCAAAGGGTTGGTACTAAATGGCCAACCCATCCTAGATTGTAATTCAGCCGGGCTACTGGGATTCAAGTCTGTTCAGAACCGGTCCACACAAACTGCACAGTTTTTGCTTTCCCCCTTAATTTCCCGCATAAATGAACTTCCTAGCTTAACAAACATCGGAGTCCTTCTCTGGAAGCACGAAGGTTCGCAGACCTCCCGGTGAGAGGCTGAGCGATCACTGCTCACGATTCAGCATCAAACCCAAAGTGATTCTTGGCTCAGATGGATAGGCCGTTCTCCCCACTGAGTTAAAAACCCCACACAATTCCAGCCCTAGGCTGCTGGATGCAGACCGCCAGAGTCCTCCTGAAACGAGGAAGACCTGTTTGTTCAAATACGTGCGCAACTGCAAGACTGAATTCATTTGTTGTGGTTGGATCTGAGTGCTGGTGGCCAATTCATTATTATTTATTTTTATTTATCGCCTCGGGGGCCCCTGCCAGCTGCTGCTGTTCATTGTGCGAAGGCACATCAGTGTTATGGACTGAGCAAGGGGAGCGCAAGGCAAAGCTTAAGAGAAACCAAGGGTTAACTCTGGACATAGCAGATCCCACTTTTTCCATCAAGGCCAGATTTGCTACGTTTCCCCTGAACTGGAATTCAGAATCACCAGATGTTAAAAATTACAGGCATGGGAAGGTGGGCAGCTTGATATCTCAGGGAGGTAAGCCAACCCACCGGGACAGACATTTCCAAGCTGTCCAAAAGAGGACTTCCCCAAATCTCTTCCCCAAAGATTTTTTCTTTCAACTCTGATTTTTATCCAGATTGCAACTGTATGAACGTTGGAAGAAAATACCAAGAAAGGACTAATTCTCTTTGCTTTGCAAACTGCTTTGATTATCAGGTGAACAGGAAGGCAGGGTGTAAATCCAATAATAAATGAAATAAGATGCCCGGATTTGTCACAACAAGATGGAATAGTTTAGCCCTTTTGTGCCTTGACTCCAAAGAAAGCTCAATGTATTTCTTGCTCTGGTGAAACCTTCTCTCAACCTCAACATGCTCTGCCAATCCAGGTGGGCTTTGCTGGTGACCGCTGTGAGCGAAGCGAAGTGAATCTACCTGTTTCTCTCACTCTGGTGGGGAGAGAAGAAATACTGATACCGAAATGGAGGGAGGGGTGGGTTGAAGGCAGGAAAGTGAGTAGTTAGATTAAGCAGGTCTGAACTGGAAAGAAGGGAGAATGAACGTTGGACTTACTCTGGTCCACTTAGATGACTCTAGGGAAAAAATTATGGTGTGGAATTTTAAAAAATGCCTTGCTCAGGCTGCTTTAAAGAGAAAGGCAAGAATATAATTTATGGAAAAAGGAGGTGTTTTCTCTTCCCCTTGGCCCAAGAAGTGTATAGATAGATACACATTTCTCTCCAGGCCAACATAAAAAAAAAAGAAAAGCAAGCAAGTAATGATTCTTTCTGAATGAATTCAGCCCAGATGGTTCGAGCAAGAATGAGGAATATTCCAAAAATGTGGATCCTTGTCATGATGAACCTCTGCCTTTTCCAGAGTTACTCCCTGAAAAGGCAGATTTCGTTTAACAAGTGGAATGGTACAGTCCAGAGCAAAATCTGGAAAAAGTGGAATATTGGAATGAGGCCCCCAGAGAAAGAAGGCAAGAACACTCACATGTTTGACGTAGATTTCCTTAGCTTGGGGCCCCTTCCTCTATTCTTTTACTATACACCCTTCACCTGTCATTAGGCCAAATCTACCCACTTATTGTGTGATCCAGTGACTGCTAAATGCATTCACTTTCAGGCAATACTCAACTCACTGTAACCCGCAAAGCCAGATCTACATAATTCCTTTGCTGAACTCAGCTGGAGCCGCCTGGCCCTGGGTCAGAGAACTGAACCAAAATCTAGAAACAGGTTGGACCCAGAGAGAACTAGACTAAAACCCCAGCAATCAACTAGGTAAACCCTGCCTCTTGGCTAATAATGATTGAGGATCAGATACCATCAGAACTGTGTAGCCTTTGGGGCTTAATGGCACATTTTGCTCTGCACTCTTCGTGATGGCACAGAGCAGCTTTGGAGGGGATTGCCCACTGAAAACATAGAAAGACAGGGCAATGCCACTTGCAGCATCAGGCCCCCTAGTCCACACACCAGGATGATCATTTCAGGCATATGGTTTTCACATTACCTACTATCTTATATGCTTAACTAAAGATTGAGCTGTAGGGCTGCTGAAAGACTTGAAATATTTGTGTGTGGTGGGGGAACAACAGTGCTGGAAGAATTGAATCAATTGTGGCAACGCTTTGGCCCCAGCACAGTTGGACAAGGAGGAAGCATTAGTGAATTTACAAATTGCATCTCAGGATTCCTTCCTGGGGCACAGTCCTCAGACTGTGTGTCACCACAAGGAGGACGTGGGCCTGGTATCCCACCCTCAAACTAAAACAGATGCAGAAGGCTGGCAGAGAGAGATCGAAGTCTATGGACTGGCAGACGCCAAAATTCAATTCAGTTGGAATCTTAGGTGAACCAGGTCCTGGAGAAAAATGGGTTGGGAACGGGAGAAGCATCGTTCTGTCTGTCCCACCCACCTAATTTGTTAGCTATGCAACCTAACTCTTATTTCCTTTGTTTAACCAAGCTGAACTACATGCCAAGCAAGATTGGATGTCAAAGGTCAGGGAACATTTGTGATCAATAGAAAATCAATTTAAATCAAAAGGAACAAACTCCCATACTCGTCAAGCCCTGGGAGAAATGATTCATATAACCCTGTTTATTGACTGACAGAAATAATTGTAAGAGACAGAAAGAAAGAGGAAGGGAGGCGGATTTGAGATGTGGAGAAATCTAGCCACAAAGAGAAAGATGGGAGACGGTTTTGCTTTTTTAGAACTGGAGAGGGAAGATAGTTAAATCAATAGAATTTTTCAAAACTACTAATGTCTTTTTAAAAAAAAGAACTTTACAAGATAATTTGAAAGTTGAAAAATTGCAGGAGTGGGTGTTACTGAATGAGAAATCAGCCTAACTCTTTCCTGCAGGGTTTGGCTTTTCCATCCAGAAGTGTTACTTTCAAGGAACACTTTCCAGCCACTTATAGTAAGTCCCAGAAACATCACACCAGCCTCAGACCAATCTTCACGCAAGTGCTCTCCGGCGTCTCCTGCCAGTTCCAGCCCAAATGGCTTTTGGTTCTGCCAGAAGAAGCGATGGCTGAAAACAGTGACTTCCAGGGAAGTCCTGATGGTCCTTGAAGAGCACCAAGGAAGGGGATAAACGAAAAGTGTTTATCCCTTCCTCACCTCCCTGCTTGGCCACTTGACCTACTCAGTTTGATGCTCTGACACAGGGTCAGCTATGCCTATGACATGGCCCCAAGGACGACGGTGCTGGCCATCACAGCCGTCTTCCACCAAGTCCCCTGTTCTTTGCGCCCACTCAAGCTACCATCTTTTAGGAAATCAACATTCCTGGTTTGTTAATCCAGTTCAGATCAGTTTCTAGAGCTGAAGAAGGCAGCACTTAGTTTGTATTTTGTATTTTTTTTCCCCATTGGAGGGAGATGCCACCTTCTGCCCTTGCTCTCAACTTCCTGCAGAAGCAGGCATTCAAAACCTCAGAGGGTTCCCAGACCGGAGGGGAAACTGAGGCAGGGGAGAGGGAGTGGAGGACATGGACCAGCTCCGTGGCAGGTCCCCACCCTCCCTCCTCCACTCAACCGACTGGGGGGGGGGGAGGAAGGGAGGGAGGAAGGGCCCCTTCGGTCCTACCTTTGCAGAGCCGTGTGGGCATCCAGAACGCCAGTGGTCTGCATCCAAGACCGGACAGCTGACAGTCCTCCGGTCAAAGGCTCTTCCTTCATGGTCAGCCCGCCTCTGGCCAGACTCTCCTGGATGGAGAACATCAAAACTGCTTTTGACGGGCGCGGAGAGGGGGGTGTGCCTGGTGCGCGCGCGTGTGCCGCCTGCCAACCAAAACAATCCCAGCCCCCAGCCAGGGGCTCCGCGGGGCTCGGCGCGGAGGGACGCGCAGAAAGTTTGGGGCTCCCGGCTCTCCTCGGCCGGTCCGTCCGCCGGAGGAGGACCGCGGGGGCGGGGGAGGAGGCGGCTCCCGCGGAAGCCCGGCGTCGGCCGAGACCCGCAGCCCAGCTCGGGGGGGAGGAAGGGGCCCCCGCGCCACCTGCCCGCCGCTGCTCCGGCCGCCCCGAGGTGTCGGGGTGACAATCCGGGCGCGGGCGGGCGCGGGGCTGGTTTGTTTGCTTCCCGGCGGCGGGGCGGGGGTGGGACCGGAGGGCAGGAGGGAGGCAAGCGCTGGGTGGGGACGCCGCGGCGGGCAGAGGGTGGAGGAATCAGAGCGGAGCGCCGGAGCCCCCGGGGACGGGGGGCGGGGAGGGCGGGGGAGGGGGAGGCCGGCGAGCAGGAGGCGCGGCGCGGCGAGGCTGGCGAGGGCAGGGCCGCCAGGCGAGGCTGCGCCCGGGGCCACGGGACCCGTGCCGGAGCGGAGCGCGCCCGGGATGCAGCGGCCGGGTAGCGGGGACAGAGCCGGGCGGCGGCGGAGGTGAGGCGGGCGGCCGAGCCGGGCCGGGATGGGATGGGATTGGGGCGCGGGGGACGGATCCGCCGCCGCCGGAGGAAAAGTTCGGGCAGGCGGGCGGAGGGCTGCCAGGGCTGCGAGAGCGCGCGGGCACCGAGCGGCGGCGGCGGCGGCGGCCGGCGGGCTCCCCTCCCCTCCCCTCCCCTCGCCGGCTGCGGACTTTACCGGGGCCACGGGCAGGTCGGAGCGCGGGCCGCCGCCGCCGCCGCCGCCGCTTCCCCCGCCGCCTCCGGCCCCATTCGCCGGCAGCAGCAGCAGCAGCAGCCTCCGCCGCGGGTCCCCGGGGAGCAGCCCGGCAGCCGGAGCGCCCGCTGATCGCCGCCACCGCCGCCGCCGCCGCCGCCTCCGACGGCCGGCCTGGCCGCTCTCCTCGTCTTCCCCGTCCCCGTCCTCGTCCTCCTCGTCGTCCGGCAGCAGCACCATCAACACGGCCAGCCAGTGCGGCGCGGGCCCGGGCGCAGCCTCCAGCCGCAGGGGGACGGGGCCGCCGCCGCCGCCGCCTCCTCCGGCCGGGCCGAGCCGGGCCATGCCGCCTCCCTCCGCCTCCCCAGGGAGGAGGGGGCTGCGGCCACCGGGCCGAGCAGGCTGACATCATCCGGGGAGGGGCGGACTCCAGGGGACGGACGGAGGCGGCGGCGGCGGCGGCGGGGATGACCGCGGGAGGGGCGCGCTGGGCTCGGCGGCCTCGCGGAGCCCCCCGTTGCCCCCGGCGCCGCTTCCCCAGCAGCGCCCCTGCTCTCCCCCCTTCCCGTGGAAGCCCCCAGGATGCCTCGCCCTGGTCTTCGCTGCCCCCCCCCCCAGGCCCCAAGTCTCCAGCCTCGGAAAGTACATCCATTCTGCCTGGAGCCCCTGAAAGTTTCCCATACGCACCCCCCTCCATCCATGTCTCCCGCCCCCCCCCCCCGTTTGCCTGACTGTCGTCCTCCCGTTGCCCAAGTCCCCCTTTTACAGGGCCCTATCCGCAGGCCCCCGTCCCCCAAATAACCCCCCCCCCGCCGCCCTTTAAGGGCTTCCTTTCCAAGCCTGCTTTCTTCCCCTCAAGCCAAGAAGAACGATTCTGCGGCTCTGCTCCTCTTTCTCCCCAAGCAATGGGCCCCTTGCGTTCAGAGGGCTGGCTGGCCGCACCACATGCCAAACTAGGATAAGATGGAGGCTGAGTAGCTTGTGGTCCAACCTATGGGGGGAACCCAGCCCTGAGTAGGTGAGGTGTGAACAGTGCAAACCGGTCCTCACGTTCCCCGTTGTAGAGCGGACAAGTTTGGGCACTATATGTCATGCGAACACAGCTGTGTCTTGCATTCACCCAGGTTTACTGATGCTGTCTGAACCCAGCAAATGAGACGAGGGCCAGGCTTGCAAACAGCCTGAGCCACTAAGTTCCTAGTAAATTTTCCTTGCCTTGCCTGTCGTGAAAATCCACCCTCAACCTGATCTGCCCTCCAGCATCCCACAGAATCAAAAGCCCATGGAAGGGTTGGCTCAGCCTTCCTTAGGGTGGTGTTCCCCAGCTTTGCAGGATTCGGTTGCCCAGGATTTTTATTTTTAGGCATTATTTTAATAAGTTGACCTATTGTTCTTTGAATTTCTATCACAAATTGCTGTTAGAGTATGGCAATTGATGGTATAAATCATCATCATCATCATCGTTGTCCCTGGTGAAACTGACAAAAGATGCTGGCCACTGAAGTCCAACACACTTGAAGATTTTCAGTTGAAGGAGGCCGGATCAGAGTCCCAAGCGCAATGGAAAACACTTCACCCTTTTCTCTTTCTTATGTAGGACTGGAAATGGCATATGCCAGGGTAGCAGTGCAGAATTTTACTTAATCAATATATTAGTTGCTTCAGTCACTGTAGCTGCTCTGGAATGACAGAGTTACCTTAATGAGTTTGGATTTTCCAATTTGGAGGATAGAAGAACCCTGTCGGAAGCAGAGATGGGGGTGGGTGGTAAAAATGGCTTATTTGGAGTGAATTGGAAGCTGATCGGTATACCCTGGTAGAGCTTTAAGTTTGCATTAGATCAGGAAATAAACTTCCAAGAGATTATCAACAATTAACAATCAACAAGTAAAATGAATGTTAAGACTCCCTTAAGGTTGTGCTAATCCTTAAACTCCATAGTCTCTGTAAAATTGGGCTAGGAAATCTTGCCTTTGGTTATTCTGGGAAGCTGTGTTGGACATTCTGGCTGAATTCACCCAACGCTTTCAGGTCAGTTAAAATTGGAATTGGCTAAACATTGGCAAACCATGCTAGTTTTATCTTTGGTTCAGTTCTGGGGAAATTAGTGTGTTGTGTGAATGCGAAAGTAGCCAGGTTAAGTGTGTTGTGCAAAGAGAGCCATTGAGAATTTTGTGTTAGAAACCCTGATCTGTAATTACAAAAAATGTCCAGTTATTTGTACCCCTACTGAAACACTCTTGGAGGGGAGGACAGTTGTAATTGACGCTGGTGCGCTTCCCACCACCCACCCACCCCACCATTAATTTGCACTTGGCTCTGAATACTCGAGGGCGTAACCAAAACCCACAAGCATGAAGGCTGTCCGCTTGCGACAGAATATTTTGGAATTGCTTGGCAGTTAGTTGGCATAACTTTTTGGGGCATTTTCTGGGCATACCCAGTTTGCAAAGAAGAGGTGCTGAGTTAACTGGAATTTGAGTTGGGGGTGTTGGTGTTGGTTTAACAAACGTAGCCCATCCGGTTTGTTTACAGCTTGCTGTATTGGTGGAAGCCAGACAAAGGAGTTAATTCAGTTCCCTGATTGTATGAATGTGGTCAGTGGATCTAGAGACAAAGCTGTCGATCTCCTGGGATGTTCCTGGTAGCAATTCCATCCGTGGATGGAAAGTGGGTTGTTGAGCTGGGCTGCTGTGAATGCTGCGGAATAGACACCCAACATCCTACCCTGTGCTTCAGTGGAGCTTAATTTATGAAGCTTTTGATGGCCGATGACTACTAGCTGTTGCACATGCTTGGCTGGAGGGACAGAGCAAGGCGGAGGTGACCTTAGGTGGCTTTAATGCATTTTTAAAATCATTTAGCTCTTCAGCTTTCTAGCATTTCAGCTTTTGAACTCATATTCTGTCCTGGCTCACTTTATCTAAATTTCTGCAGAATTCACTCATCTCTTTAAGAAGATCTTTCTCTGTCACGTAACCTTTATTATCAATGGGGTAAAGTTCTGCTCGTTGATCCTAATGGAGGATACTGATAGAGCGATTTGACATCCCCAGTGAAAGATGGAGATCTGGATTTCTGTTTTGCTAAGGAAAAGGTGAGGTGTTGGATTTAAGCAGTGTTGTTCTTAATCAACTGAGCTGATGTTCTTGCTGGTCTAGCTAGCAACTTGCCATCCCAGCATGTAACTTGATAATAGATAAGCACATCATAAAAGTCCTTTTTCCATCATTGCCTACTCCCAAGGGAAGGGAGCCTGTAAAATGTGGGCAGTGGAACTCCCTGCCACTTGGGAGACATGGGGAGGGTTAAAATGGAAGAGCTTCAAACTGCTGGCCTGCTCCCAAACACAATACAGGTAGTCCCCACTTAACAACCATTCGTTTAGTGATGGTTCAGACTTACGATGGTGCTGGAAAAAATGACTAATGACCACTCCTCGCACAACCGTAGCAGCATCTCTGCAGTCACACGATCACGATTTGGGGGCTTGGAACCAGTTCGCATTTATGTCCATTGCATTATCCCGTGGTCATGTGATCACCATTTTTGACCTTCCCAGCCAGCTTCTGGCAAGCAAAATCAACGGGGAACCATGTGATTCACTTAACAGCCACATGGTTTGCTTAACACCTGAAGTGATTTGCTTAACGACCACCGCAAAAAAGGTTGTAAAATTGGGTTGGATTCACTTAATGACCACTTTGCTTAGCAACCAAAATTCGGTCCCAGTTGTGGTCTTTAAGTGAGGACTACCTGTACATAAGAAGGAAAAAGGAAGATGCTCCATGTACCGGGGAATTGTTTTGCTTGCGCTTCCCCAGCCTCCTGATTCTCACATACCTCATTCTTAGGATTCTGGCAGCAATCAAGCTCTTCAGTGGAGCCTGGTCCTGTGAATGGACACAGCAAACCCTCTGGGCTCCCATGCACAGCACCCGACCCTTCCCTCCCAGCTGCCAAAAAGGGAGAGCATTTTGCTTCAGAAAAAGTGGGCCTGTCTGTTCAAGCACGCAATGGATTTTACATATATTGCCCTTGCGACTTTTGGGCACTTCAAACGCGCCCAGGGAGGTCTGTTCACACTGCAGGAGTCAGAGGCTGGGTCTCTTTGCTGCTTATGTGTTTCTGTCTGCTGGGGGGCCTGAATGGCTGAGTGCGGCAACTTTATCGTGGGATCAGGGAGGAGAGGTCGCAGGAGGGGGACAGAATTGTGGCCACAGTCTCCTGACCCATCTCAGTCTCCATCAGGGAAACGATGGAGAAGAGCCAAAGCCGCATCTTACGGTTGGAAGCCTGTGGGCAAACTCTGTAGAAATCCTGGAAGCCGGTACCATAGGCAGTGGAAACCATTGGGGGTCTTACTGATTAAGCTGTTCAGCAAAAGCAGCACTTCAATACAGTGTTTCTCAACCTTGGGAACTTTCAGATGTGTGGACTTCAACTCCCAGAATTCTCCATGCTGGCTGAGGAATTCTGGGAGTTGAAGTCCACACATCTGAAAGTTCCCAAGGTTGAGAAACTCTGGTTTAACAGCTTGAGTCCTAATATGCAGACTGATCTAGGACGAAGTCCCATTAACTCTGTGGGGTATAGCTTTGTCCAGGCCTATCATGTGTCGTTCCTCTGACAGATGCTTGGGTGGCCTGGAGCAGGGGTGAGCAGCCTGGGGTGGTCCTCAGCACCTCTCCATCTTGGCTGCAAAGTCTGGCTGGAGCCTCACAGCCATAATCAGATGCCTATCTCCATGATCAAGCAATTCGTTTGCTCTGCCTACAGCCAAAGGACAGCTGTTGTCTTTCGCACGGCCTTCTTGTGAGGACAAATGTGATGCCATCTTCTCCGTCGCTGTTTCCCTCTATGCAGAGACAGCTGCAGGTCCTCCTCCACATCCACGCAGAAAGAGAATTCAGGTGATGGGGGAAGGGCCTGGATCTCATCCTCCCTCACCAACTCTTGGTGAGGGAGGCCTTCCAGTCAGGTAATGACATCACACAGCAACAAGAGGTGGCCCCAGACACTATCAGACCTTCCAATCAGGAAATATTTCTACCCCTGTCTGGAGGAATGGATTCAGTCAGATGCAGGCCCACGTCAATCCCATTGAGAAGGTCCCAGCAGACTCCAGAAGAAGTTGGTGGGGAACCCCTTCTGCACTGCTGTCAAGAAACCAACATGGACCTGTCCGTAACCTCATCAGGAGCCAAGCGCTAATTGAAGGAGACATTATGTCCAGGGAGAAGAAGGAAAGGGAGATGGAAATGTGGTTTTGGAAGATGAACACCAAAGGTTGCTTAAACTTCTGGCTGTGTGAAGAAATGCCCTTTTTGTTCTTTTTTCCACACTTCCTTTGGATAAAGGCCTCCTACTTCGTTAGCCGTTGCATGTATGAATGAAGTGAGTCCAGAACCTCAGAATTCCTGCCCCTAATATGTCTTTCAAGGTGCCCCATAAGCCAGATCCTTCTGGCATGGCTATCTGGGGAAGCCCAAAGGTCACAGCTGAGGCAGGAGAACACCAGAAGAACACCAGGAGAGAGATTCCACAGCTGGAACCGTGGTGGGCATGACTAGCCTAAGCCAAGAGCTTCTGATGTCCACAGATGCCCCCTTAGTGATGGATACCAACACCTTATTTCCTGGTGGAGAATGTGCGTTGGGCACTATCTCTCTTTGTCACGGCCTCCTTAATGTGCATTCCTCCGGTGCTTGAGTTGGCAGAAAAATAGGCCAATGTAATTTGTGCAGACCAGATGACTGAACTCTTACCCACCTCAAGAATGAGGCTTGTGTGTAGTCCTATCTGTACAGCTTTATTGTGGGGTAATTCAAGGCAGTGATGGAGAAATTTCCCCTGCTTTTCTTTTCCCTCCCACCCAGTAGCAGCTGCTGGCCAGGAGAACCGCCACCAATCACTCTTATTATGGTCTTCTCAGGGCCTGGGAAAGAGGAGGGTGGTTGAAAAATATTGCAGGTTCCAGACATCTGCCTGCTCTTCCATTATCTGGGAAACGGAGCTATTTCTCCTGGTCATCCAAGAATTGCTAAAAAGGGAACGAAGAAAGTTTTGTGTCTGGAAACAAAATTGGGTCCTAAAACTGAAAGTGGTTGGGACGGATGTAACCTAGTCCTTTTTTCTTTTAATAAATCTAGTTAGAGAAGCCTCTTGGAGAATCTTGAGTTTGGGCATACTTGGCTGTCCAGAGTTTGACCCTTTTTCTTGAAATGTAGTGGGGACAGCCTTGGATGAGAGGTGGGTAGGTGGGTTCTGGGACGGAGGCTTTCAAGTTGCCTGGTAAGCTGAACACAGGTCTGCTGGTCTTCCAGAAGCCCAAGTGGCAGGAAGAACCTTCAACCTGTCTATGAGTATATGAGAGGCCCACCTAAGGGCCTAAAATGCAGATCAGGCATTTGATGCCTTCACAGAAACCAGGTATCTGGTTTTTCTTGCAGCCAAAGTGGTCACAAAGGACAGTGACTTGTACAGCACCCTTAGGTGGCACTCAGCAAGTGATCCCTGACCGCACCATCACCAAGCTTCTGAATGATCTTTTGCAGGCTGAGATCTGCATTGGGAGAAGATGAAAAACATGACTGGGACAGCTACGGATGAATTTAGGGTGCCCCTGTAATGGGGTGGGGTGAGACAACAGATGGTTTGTTAGGAGACGGCCTCATAAAAACAGCTAGAAGGGCATCTTCAGCCAGATGGGAGAACTGACATGATGCTGCTGCAGAGATGTTCTGGAAGCACATTTCCCAGAATCCCTGACCACCTGTTGCCCCATGCTTGCTAGAAATTCTGGGAGAGGTCACCCTGGCAAATCTGGAAGAGGCCAGTTGGTTTGATGTTATGCATTGCTGGAGAAGGGAAGAAGGTGGAGCTTGGGTAGATTTCTGCTGAAATAATTATGCTAAATGGATTGTGGCTCTGTGTCAAAATGTGATTGTCCTGGGTGCATCAGAGAGGAGGAAACGCTTGGAGAAATCAAGCAGAAATGCCAGGAAGGAACGAAACAGCAAAATTCTGCCTCTCCCCCCCCCCCCCCCTGTGAATTTTAGCAGCTAATTATTTTTGTAATGGCATGTCTGGCTTGAAACCAGCTTCCAAGCATTTATTACAAAACCCCAAAGCCCATCCACTGTTTGTGGGGGAGGGCGACGGATAAAATGTATTCCTTGTGTTAATTCAAAAACGATTCAACGTGCAGCAGAACAGGCCTTTTTCAAAAGAGAAAAGTTGGAGACTGATATGCTTGTCCGCTCACATCAAGGAAAATGAAACGGTGTCCGTTCGGCTGAAGCAGAAGTTCTTGAGTTACGAAAACTGCAGACAGACAGAAGGATGTTGCAGCGAGGATTCCCCTTTTCTTGCCCCAGTCTTACAACCTGGAATCTCCTGCGTCAGTTATTCCTACGTTTAAATCCCACATTTCCTCTAGAAACCTGTGTCAATGAGGTGATTCTGGAAGTCATAGCTAAGGCATTTGTGCCTAAATTTCAGAACAATCACAACAACTGGTGTAAATATTAGTATCTTTTCATGGCCTGTAACAGCACCGCAACCTTGGTCTGGATAGTGGCACGTTGGTTTTGACTGGTAGTGTGCCATCAGGTTGTCACACAGCTGACCTTATTGATCTGGAGAAGTTAAGCAACAGACCACTGTTGTTCTGAAAGTGTGTATGTGGTTCTGTGAAAATAATAACCCTTGATATATGTCAGTGACAAATTGGTCACAACTAGTGGGCGAGATGGATGGATGGACAGACAGATGAGACAATTGGATGGATGGACGGACAGGCAGGCAGAAGTGCAATGAGGTAGATGGACACCCAGACAGACAGATGAAACAATGGGATGGATGGATGGATGGACGGACAGATAGAAATGCAATGAGATGGACAGATAGGTGTGAAATGAGATAGATGGATGCACAGACAGAGGAGACAATGGGATGGATGGATGGATGGATGGATGGACAGATAGAAATGCAATGAGATGGATGGATGGGTGGACAAAGACAGATAACAAAGAGGTGGATGGATAGTAGATACATGGGTGGATGGATGGGTGAATATACTTTTATACATGTGTACACTGTGTGGTTACATTTTTACCATCTGCTGTGATTAACCACTTTTTCTCATTCAACCCTGGACAAAGTGCACACTTGCTTCTGGCTGATGTTTTCTGTGTAACTCTTTCCCCCTTTTAAATGTAAAGCCTTATCTCCAAATGTGCTTCGTGTGGGGTTGGGGGTTGGGTTGAGGTTCCCAGCTGCTGAAATCCCTGTGGGGAAGCGTGCTAACGACAGATGTGCGTAGCACCTCCGCAGCAAGTGTTGCCGTGTTGTGTTTGAGGAGAGAATTGCTCCTCCCCCAATCTCTGCTGACTGGGAGAAAGATCACAAGTAGATCGAGCCAATTCTGATTGGCCCGTTTTTAATACAACTACGACATGCCTGAAAGCAACACACAGGCGTACGGTGAGAGGGTGGGAGGTTTCAAAGGAGGAGCATTCTGCATATGCCCAGAGGAACAGAGTCAGACTAGTCACAAAAAGGGAAAAAAGGCCGCTAAGGCAGTGAGGCCGATGGAGTCACTGGCTGTTTGCGCACAATTTACCCGGTTAGTTTAAGGCGTAACTGCTGCTTTTGCACACCTTGCTACATTTAGATAGTTTTCACCTAAGTTTGTCTGTCTCAAGGTCTCGTGGTAATTCGGGGATGACGTTGAAGGATGCTGGGTGGACCCCACCGTTGTTCTAAGCGGGGCTTGCGATGGAAGACTGCAGCGAGGAGGTATTTGGGGATCCTGGTCCAGCCGATCAAACATCCTGGCTGAACTGCAGGCAGGCAGCCCCCGTCTCTGGCAGTTAGGTCCAGTGGCCAGGGTTAAACCCTTCAGAAGCATTTTCACAAGCGAAAACCAGAGAATGGTCACGCTGAGAGCTCAGCACAGCCACCCGTTTCCCACAACAGCCAGCCAGAGGTCCCAGGATGCTAAATGCTGGGATATAAGGCAACAGGCTTTGATGTGCCAAAGAAAGGGGTTGGATTTGGAGGGCACCAAGGTCATCATCCCCGGCAGAGGATAGAGGAACCTGGGTCTTCCTGGCCCTAGTTCAACTCAGGGCCACAAACCTTGGGGTAGTTTTGAAGACATCCATGCTGCTCCTGCATTCCAATTCTTGGCAAAAGGAAGGCACGCGGCAAGAGAGGGCAGGCTTCTGCTGTTGCTGGTGCAAATCCATCGTAACTCCAGACTTCTGCTGGATCTCTCCTTCAGCAAGCCACGTCCCACCGTCCCAGGCTGCTGAGAAAACGTCGAAGGACAGAAGCTAAAATGTACAGCCTGGGAGACGGTACCTCAGAAACCCCTTTCAGACGATCTGTCTGGTGAGGCCTCTGAAAGTTGGCCCAGTTCAGGTGCTGCTTCTCAAGGGGAGGCCAAGAGGTCCCAGGAGATAAGCTGCGATGCCGGCTCCTTGTTCAAGGCAGCGAGTGGGAAGGGCACAGCAAAGCTGCAGGTTGGCCAACTGACCACATTCAGTGTGAATTCAGCCAGAGTGTGCACGGGATTCTGTGGCGCTGACATTCCTCCCAAGAAATCTCTCAAGATGGAGCCCCACTTCCCAAACATGCTGCAGGCCTCCGGTGATGCTAGAGGATGCTGAATCTTGGGTAAAATGCTTGCATGCCTGCCATTCTCATTGCTTAGCAGATGGAGTGCAGATGGGGAGCCATCCTGGCTCCAAGCTGGCTACAACCAAAGGCCGGGCAGCCAGGCCTTTGGAGATGCCAGCAGTGAAACTGAGGGGCAGGAAACCACAAATATGGGGAACTTCCTAAGCAACAGCAGCCAGCACCCCCCCCCCCCCCGGCCAAGATTCCTAGGGAAGGGCAGGCGTGAGTGGCCGGGGAACCTTTGACTGGGCCAAATACAACGCAGCAGGGTTTGCGCAACTGGACTAAGTAGGTTGGGCTGTTGGTGGTTGTGTGAACTGGGCCCTCGTGTTAAGCCCAAACAGGGTTTCTTAGAGGACAGCACAGCACAACACTAGAACAGAACAACTGCATTTCCTTGATCCCGGGTTAGTGCACTGGGTGAACCCTGCCAATCCAGGTGGGATTATGCAGCACAACCACCCAGGCTAAAGGGGCACAGAGCAGTTTGTGGCTCAGCGGGCCCTGGGCATTCCGGCCACTGGCTTAGCACGCTGTGTCAGCTCTGTAATTGCACATGGGATCATTCTAAGGAGGGTGTGGGGATTTCACAATTCTAGAACAAAAGGTACATCCCACTGCTTGCCCTCTTGGAACCTGCAAGGATTCCCCCCGATGGTGAAAGGTCTGCCCGTTAATCTCAGAAACCAGCAGTGGTGGCTGGGGAAGAGTAGGCCTTTCATCCGTCAGGATTCTTCAGCGCACATAGTTATGCAAGAGCATCAAACCCAAGGCGGGCTTGATTTGGGCCAGTTGTGGCATCCTGGTCTTCCGTGTCGAAGAGTTCCAGTCTGTTTATTTTTTAGTAAGAGGCACACACGGAGCAGCCTTGTTCTGATGACATCCATAACTGGGTCAGCTGCAGGTGCGGGAATTGAGATGCTGCCGAGACACCAAGGAGGGGCCAATGGACCGAATCAACTTGCCCCGCAGAGCTCAATTTAGCCCCTAGCAGACCTAGTGGAGCACAGGGTGGTGGGAACCCCAAACTCAGTTGGCACTTGACTTGCCGTGAAAAAGGAACACGCTCCCAGTTTAGAAAGCAACTTTTCAAGAGTGCGGATTGTCCTTTGGAGCTGAGCGGTCTCGCTGGGAACAGATCCTGACCTGACACCCAAAGCGGACGTGCACCGGAGTGCAACGAAGACAGCTGAGGATCGGATGGGGAGCAGCTGGGATCTTTGAGAGATTTCAGGAAAAGGGGAGGGCCTACCAATCAATTAAATGAAACCAGAGCTTTGGTAAAAAAAATTAAGCACACCTTGGCACTCAAAGTTTAATTGTATTCCCTGCAGGATTTGAGGATTCTCTCAAGAAAGCCCCCTTGCAGAAGCACTTTGAATCGGAGGGGGGGAGGGAGAGGTTCAGATATCCTCCCCCCTCCCCCCACTCCGGTTAACGGTGCCATGATTTGTCCAGAAACTGCCCTCTGCCCTGTTGTGGGTTTTCTTTTCTTCCTGGTTGCACACAGTAGGTCCACGCCTGTCCTTTATGTAGCCTGACAGCAAGAGACCCTGGCCTTGGATGTCCGTTCTGCAATGTGACCACCACGACATACAACTGGCAGAGGAGGAACCCATGTCCGCAGGGTGCCCTGGTCGCCTCAGTGGGTTGGGCCAACCCTGGGAAGATTCACAAAGATCCTTTGTGGGGACACAAGGTGGCCACCCGCCAGCCCGCCCTACGGACTGTGAGGACACGGTGCACGCCCCGCCCAACCCAGGAGGTGGCCACAGGGCTGCGCGCCGGGCTCAAGGCAGCCTGAATTCAGCTACGGGCTTCCCAAGCGCAACGCAGCAAAAATGGTGAACCCGGCCATGGGGCTTCTGAGCAAAGCTTGGCAACCCCGATTCAAAAGAAAAAACAAAACCCGGTTCTCCGTGGCACGAGACTTAAAAGCCCGTTGATCTTCCTGAGTGATGGATGGCAAGTTGGGTATCTACTGCAGAAGCAGGAAGAGGGGCTAATAGGATACACGGCTTTTCAGTGAAGGACGGCTAGGAGGGGGCAGGGGAACAGGGTCGCCAGGGCCCTCTGACTGCTCGTGGGCAGCGTCTGGTTTCCCCTGCCCCCCCCCCCCCGTGGTCTCTGCATCTCTCCCCACTCCTGCAGAACGGTGTCAGCATGGGTCCCTCCTGACGACCCTTGGCAAGAGCACCCAGGGGAGCCGAGGGCCAAGGGGGACCGGGGTCCCTTTGCGTGCTGGAAAATCTCAGCTCGCCTGGGAGACGGCTGGGCTGAGAGGGCTCTGCCCTGCAGACGCAGCCTCTCCCAACTTGCCGGGTTTCAGGAGAGTTTCCAGAACCGGCGCGTGGCCGCTTTCCGTGGCTGTGGTGGGACGGACTCTTTCTGGGGAAGGACTTGGTCCAGGCATGCCCCGCCCTGAACTGCGACACAACGGGGGCTCTTCCCCAGGGGTCCTGCCGGCAAAGGGTTGGGCTGCTCTGTCCAGCTGGACGCACCAGACTTCGCCGCCCCACTGTCCCGGGAGTCTGCAGTGCGCTGGTGGCCAACAGACCCCGCCGTGCTCCGGGTGGGGTGTCTCCTCTGGGGCAGCTCAGCCCCTGTGGCCACCCTGGCCAGCGGGGACTTGTGCCGCCCGGTGGCAGAGGGGACAGGTGTCTTGGACGTAGAACCACTTGCGGAGGCAGCCCTCGTGGAAAAAGTGGCTGCAGGGCATGATCACGGCGAGGGCCATCTCCTGAAAGAGGCAGAAGGGGGTTGAGGAGGAGAGATCCTGGGCAGATCTGAGCTCAGACTGGCTTGCGAGGGAGAAGCGCGAATCGTTCGCCTGTATAAGGATCCTCCTACGGCAAACTTTGGGGGGAACCAGGTTGGCAAGTGGCAATGAACTAGCCATGGCGCACAGCTCAAAGATCAGGAGCTGCAGCTCACGAAAGCTTGAATAAAATGTTTTAGTCGGGAAAGGGGCTACCAGGCTCCTTCTGATCTTTTGCGGGGGGAGAGTGTTCTGTTGGGTGGGGGCTCTTGCAGAGAAGGCCTGTGGCCCCATTCCTAGCAGGCCCTCTCTCAGGGACCAGACTGGTCCAGATCCAGCTCTGGCCAGGCGTTGCCCGATGGATCGGCTTTCTCCCCTCTTCCTGATCGGTGTAACCGCTCTGCGCTTCACGGGTAGGGTGACGGAGGAAAGCAGAGCATCCGACTCTGAAGGAGAGGCTCAGAAACACAAGGCTGAGCCAGATGGGCGCGGGTCAGTTGTGCTGGACCACAACACCCATCTTGCCCAGCACCCATGACGTAGGACGGTCCTTAATGGGAGAGATGGGGGCTGCGTTCCCATAGATTTGAAGGCTCAGGGAGGATGTCACAGCAACAGGGAAGGGGGATCCAGAAGGAGGGACAGTTAGGTGAACATTGGCCCTCTCATCCTGCAGCTCTGCCCATCAATGCGGTGGTGCAACCTTATGCTACAATAAAGTTGTTTTTAAAAAATGCAAAAAAAAAAAAGCCGCTGGAACTCCTAGCCTCTGTGACCTCCTTTGTTCCCCCTAAAGTCGGACTCTTGAATGGATTCGAAATAAATGCTGCAGACAAAGACGTTGGCATTCGTGTGATTGAATGCAAATTTAAGAGACCGCAGAATCCTGGCTGCCTTGGGCAATGAACTAAAGAGGGTGGAGAATATTTAGAGTCTTGGAAAGTCGACAGAAACATAGAGCTGGGAGGGACCTCGGAGAACATCCCATCCAACCCCCTTGCCCAGGGCTTAAAACACCCTCCCTCAAGCTGTTGTACTCTGGATGGGTGACCCTACAAATCCCACCCTGCCCTGAGTCTTGTGGGGCAACCAGTCCAGGCTGGGGGTCACTCACCTGGAAGCAGATGGCACACAGGTCGTTGTGCTCCGCCAGCTGCCTGCTGGTGGCTCTGGGTAAAAAGCTGATCTTCTTGGCTGCCTCCCAGCGGAGCAGGAAGCTCTTCCAGCCAGACTGGGCCCTCAGCCAGACGTTGAAGTAGCCATGGATGATAATGACCGAGGCCCCCATCCATGTCCACTCCCCCAAGATGGACTCCCACGTGCTGTAGGCCACCGTGCACACGGCCACCAGGAACTCCAGCGCCCGGCTGATGGCGTTGACACAGTAGATGATCTCGTCCATCTTCTGCACCGGGGTCTCCTGGAAGAGCTCGACCAGGAAGAGGCCATAGATGAAGAGGGTCCCCATCACCTATGAGGGGCAGAAAAAGACTTCCCAGGTACGGCTCTCCCCACAGATGACAGCTGTGCTGCCCAACGGCTCTGCTGGGTCCAGCCCAGGACTCTTGAAGACACCCATCTTTCTCGGGAAATGGCAGGCCCCAGCAAGCTCACAAGCAAGCCAGGAAGCTGGCCCCTGTTCCTTCTTTCCAGAAGCCAGAGCTGTACAGGTAGTCCTCACTTAATGACCATTTGTTTAGTGACGGTTTAGACTTATGACAGTGCTGGAAAAAACCACCTTACAACCAGTGCTCACGCTTACAACTGTTGCAGCATCCCCACAGTCGTGTGATCACGATTTGGGTGCTCAGCAACCCGTTTGCATTCATGACCGTCGCAGCATCCTGTGGTCATGTGATCACCATTTTTGATCTTCCTGGCCGGCTCCTGTCAAGCAAAATCAATAGGGAACCACATGATTTGCTTAACGACCATGTGGTTTGTTCAATGACCGCTGCAAAAAAGGTTGTAAAATCGGGTTGGATTTGCTTAATGACTGCTTCGCTTAGCAACAGAAATTTCGGTCTCAATTGTGGTCGTTAACCGAGGACTACCTGTACTGCCTCTGCAGATGGAGGCTCCATTCTCCGCCACTTTAAAAGGCTGCTGTCTCAAGCACATTCTCTCCGCCTCACCCCACAGCACTTTCGCTGATGCCATCTGAGTAGGAGCCACCCCCGTTTTGCACCCCATGTCCACTGGTGGCCTGAATGCTGTGTCTGAAGGTCCATTCCAAAAGCTGCCCAAGTGACAGACCGCTTGCCTTTGGGGGGGCCCTCTGGAGCCCCTGCCTCTTACGCCAGGGCCAAGGCAAGAAGAGGCCGAGGGAACGCTGAGCCGTACCTGCAGGGAGGTTAGCGTGCAGTTGGAGATCAGGATCAGGAGCCAGAAGTCCAAGCGGAAGAAGTGGGCAATCCTACAGGCCATGAAGCCAGGGACGGCGAAGAGGAACAGGCACATGCTCACTCCCCGGAAGTGTTTCCAGAAACTCCTGCGAGAAGAAGGTGGGTGGTTGGCATACTGGTGGGTGAGGAGCCCCCCAGGCCCCTCATCAACCCGGGCACCACCTCGCAGGCCAGAGAGGACCACGCCGGGCTCAGACGGCACCCAAGGCATGAGGAGGGCGGCAGATATTGCACCATGGTGGCACAATCCTTCTTTACCTGCCCCCCCCCCCTCGCAACCTCTCCCCACCTCAGTCGGAGGACGATGCCGGGCAAGAGACATTTGGAAAGCAGAGAAACTGAGCGGTTGACTTTGCACACCACGCCTGACCAGATCAAACGGGTTGGGTGTTCCGTGACTCAAAGTGGTGCGTGAAGCAGACCGCCCTGCTGGGCCACAACGGGCCTTGCTTGCCTGTGCACAGCACCTTATGGGGATGCAGGACCTGCAGTTTGTTAACCTGAGTCGAGGGAACTGCGTGAATGTAATCGCTCTGTGTTTTCTGCCTGCATGGACTGGAAAATGTCCCGGTTGTCTTTCAGCTGCCTTGATCCTGACATTCTCTGGTGAGGTTGAAGGTAGTTCTGGGGGTTGTCTGAACTCAGGGGGACACCCCATCCCCAACACACATTGAGGGCCCCCCCTCACTTTGGGAAGGCAGTACAGGCAGTCCTCGCTTAACAAGTGTTCATTTAATGACGGCCCAAACTTACAACAGCCTCAGAAAAAGTGCTTTACGACCCGTACCCACACTTACAACCGTCGCAAAATGTTGTACCAACCCCGCAGTCACGTGATTGCAATTTGGGCACTTGGCGGTGGTTTGCGTTTACGACCAATTGCAGCACCCTGCAGTAACGGGATTGTGATTTGCTACCTTTTTTGCCAGTTTCCAGCAAAAAACATCCATTGGGGAAGCTGGATTCACTTAACGACCATGGTGATTCGCTTAATGACCCTCAATTCAATTAACGACTGTTGTAAAAATGGTTGTAAAATCAGGTCCGGTTGTGAGGTGACTCACTTAACAACCAAGCCACTTAACAACCAGTGTCCCGGTCCCTATTGTGGTCATTAAGTGAGGACTACCTATAGACAGATACTGCCCTCCCACCAGCTACATGGATCCCCAGGACCAAAAAGCACCATCACCTGTTCTGCGATGCCCCCAGCCCCAGCATGACAGGTTTGGCGATTTCTATCATGGACTGCAGGGTGGAGGTCACCACGATGAGAAAGATGACACTGAGCAGGAAGGTCCTCTGCAGAAGCTGCAGGTCCAAAAGGCCCGTCTGCAGGGCGAACAGCAGCAGAGTCGTCCCCTCCGTCATGCCACTGAGGGGGAGCAAAAGAGGGGTGGTGGGCCAAGCCCCCGGAGACTCTCACGGCTGGGCTTTTCGGCGGAGGGCAAACCCTGCGGGATTTCTCATCCAGACGTTCCCTTGACGGGCTACGAACGGTTGCAAGGAAAATACCCTTTTTGGGGGAGACTAAACTGCTTTGCTGGGTAGCAACCAGCATTTTGCTCAAGGGGCCTTCTGGGACACCTGGATCCTTTCCAGGGTCTCTTGGCCTGGGATGGTTTCTCAGCCCGGCTTCCTAAGCAGTTGGCGGCATCCCCGCTGCCCTCCTGGCTCCCAAACTGATCATGCTTTCAAGTTTCCCCTTTGCTTCAGGCTTCACTCCTCCAGTTGCAAACTTGGACCCGGTCCATCAACTATCTAAACCAGGGTTTCTCAACCTCAGTGACTTTTAAGGCATGAGGACTCCAGCTCCTAGAATTCCCCAGCCAGCGCATGCTGGCTGGGGGATTCTGGGAGCTGGAGTCCACACGTCTTAAAGTTGCTGAGGTTGAGAAAGACTGATCTAAACCAAACTCACACTCACAGGGGCCCACCCCCCAATCTGATGCCAAGAGAAACAGCAGCAGTCCTGCCAACCAATTGAGTCTAGAGTTCATTCCTGTGGCTGCCTGGCAGGGCGACCCACCGATCCCTGAGCTGGCATAAGCTGCGCCGTCCCCACCAACGGTCGCTATCCCACAGCGGAACCAGGGACAGCCAATCGGGCCCTCCTTATGCACCGACTGCGGCCGAGTTAAGGAGAACGGGGGCGCGATTCGTTTTCCCTCACACCACACCTCACCAAGTGGCAAGGAAATATACACTCTGGGTGGGGAGGAGGCGAGTTTTGACCGAGGGCTCGAAGAATTGGTTTAGTTGTGGGTCAAAACCTGGAACGAGAAGGGCTGATCTGGGGGCGGGGGCGAGAAGCTGTTCAGAGAATGGGAGACTCTGGGCAGCCCTTCTCCCACCAAAATTCCCGGGGGGGGGGGAGTATTACAGGGCAATTTCTGCCCCCCTTCGCCCCCCCCAAATGATTCTGGAAGGCTCCACTTCCTGTCAACCAGCCCAAGGAGCAGCTGGAAAGTGCTGATGGGGAGATCCATCTTCCCCTCTGCCCCCAGCCGCCTGGTGTCCATCAGCAATTACCTGTGCATCACGTTACCGTTCTGGAAGGCGCCGTAGCCTTCTAAATAAAGCTTGCCCAGTTGCAGCAGCCCCAGGGCCAGGTAGGAGACCGTGAAGGTGAGTCCAACAAGGGAGTACGGCGTGCTGCAGCATTCGGCCACGCTGGGGATGCCAAAGAGAGAACAAGCTGGGCCAGCTCCCTTGGCACTGCCTCCTGTTTCTGAGCGCAGCCCCTGGCCCCTCTGGAGGACCTCCTGTGGCCTCTCCAGGTGTGTGTGTGTGTGTGTGTGTTCAGAGAAACACAGCCTTTGCACACAGAAGCCCCGTTCGCACCACACCCAGGAACTACTGACTGATCTCCTTTGTTGTCGAGCCAGGAGTGCTTACCTTGCAGCAGTGAGTTCCAGAAGTTCCTTAAATCATTTCCACAAGGAAATGCTTTTTTCCATCTGCCTATGGACAAAGGTGGGTTTGGGGTTCTCCTCCCCAAATGCATACCGTGTGGGTTTTCCCCCCAGCCCCCCACTTCCTTTTTCTTAAAAAAAGTTTTATCTTCCTAACCTGGAAAGAGTCAGGGAAATACTCCTTTGACACCCCTCTGCAATTCTGCCGGGCTTTTGCCATTCGGAGCAATCTGGCATTGGCCACCTATCGGGCCATTTAATAGCTCAACCCGGTTTGGTGTGATCTTACGAGCGACGGGAGGCCAGACCCGCTTAGTGACAGACTCCTCTGCGTCCACTTTAGCGTGATCCCTTCCATTCGCCAAGTTCGGCTCCCCTGCTCCCCTTGCCCGAGCCCAAGGGGCCGCGGCTCAGGGGGTGGTGCTCTGGCTGGCACCATAGCACCGGCGGGAATTGCCAAGGCGCTTTCGGGTGGGGGCAACTGCAGATCGGAGGCTGCTGTTCAACCCCTACCTGCTGAGGATGATGAAGATCCACCCCCGCTGGGACAAAAGGTGGCTGGCAGAGGAAGAGGCCAAGGTGAAGATCCGCAGCGTGAACAGGACCAGCCAGAAGGTGGAGAACAGGAGCGGGACGGCCAGCCGTCTCCAGAGGGACACCCCCAGGGTCACCAGCTGAAACACCTCCGGGCCCTGGGAAGAAAGACGCCCCCCAGCTAAGGGTGATTTTGCTAACACCGGGTAGCCAGGACTCCAGAGTCCAAGGGCACCTTGCTAAGGCGGAAGTGGAGGACAGGAGGCCTGGCCACGGCCCAGCCGCACGTCTACCCCTGGACGCAGGCAGCTGACACAGCGACCAGCGGATTCACCTCCGGAGGAGGCGGCCAGGCTCAGCCCCCCCATGGCACGACCATGAGCACGGCCTTTTCCGCCCCTCTGGCCCAGCCCTACGCTGCGTGGAAGCACCGATCCAAAGAGCTGGCGGGCCCCTTTGCCAGACGGCCATCGGTTGGAGGGGGCGGCCCCTTGCCTAGGAACCCGTTTTTAGCAGCTGTGCAAAGCGATGCTGGGATTTCGAGGCTCGGTCACGATGCCAGCAACACTAGCCCATCGGTTCCTCTGGGGGGGGCAACAGAAGGGAGGCTCTCCCCATCTTGGATTCTGAGGCTGATGATGTGTGCGCATTAATGCTGCAGGAGATTGCCTATTGCAGGGTTCCTCGACCTTGGCAACTCTAAGCTGTGCGGACGTTAACTCCCAGAATTCCTGGGAGCTGGCTGGGGAATTCTGGGAGTTGAAGTCCGCACAGCTTAGAGTTGCCAAGGTCGAGGAACCCTGGCTTATTGCACTGCGGGGCTCGCTGCACCGTCCTCTGCCCACCCCGGACGGTCCTGCTCACACAGCCCGTCACCCCCGTTCACCCAAAGCCGCCCCAGAAAAGCAACTCTGGAGCGGAGGACACAGGTTCGCCGAAGAGGGGCCGGCTGGGGGGAGGGCGGGGGAAGGGGCTCCCAGCCCGCAGGGTATCTCGGCCCCCTCCTCACCCGGAAGATCTCTCGGCAGGCCACCGCGGCCGTGCGGAAGGTCACCCCGAGGCAGGATGCCGCCCCGCAGAGCAGCTCCAGGGCCACAAGGAGCGTGCCGAAGGTGCTGACCGTGGACAAGGCCTGGGCAGGGAGGCAGCACAGCCGGGCAGCCAGCGGGAGGAGGAGGGCGCAGAGCAGCCCCGCCTGCCGGGTCTTCAACAGCAGGGAGCAGAGGGCGACGATCGCAGCCTGCCCTGGGAAGGAAGTGGAGGGTCAGCTGGGCAGAGGGGGCTGGAAGCAGGAATGTCGTTGGGAGGGCTAGGGGCTACGGACAGAGGCCCTGCAGATTCGCACGTCCACGCTTGGCCACGAGAGGGCTGCCTTGGCTTTCTCACGGGCTGCATTTCCCCCACAGCAGCGGCTGGAGCCACATTGTCGCTAGAGAATCCCTGCCCTGGGTAGGGGGTTGGACTAGAGGACCTCCAAAGCCTAGGACTCGAGGATCCCCTGTCAGCCGCCCCCTTTAGTTACTTATTTTTTAAAATTAGGTCGGGGGATATATTAAGCACCGAGGTTTCTTGCACCTGGCCTGTAGCCAAACCCTTCCTTTGCCCGTGGCTGCAGTCTGCAAGAGAGGAAATCATTGGGTGAAGCTTCCCCCGTTGTGCCACGGGATCGTCATGAGGGAAAGAGGTTTACCCGTGGCTTTGCTGCCCGCCAGGTGGGCCACAAAAGAGCAGATGTGAGCTGATCCACAGGCCTCCCACTGCTTGTGAACCAAACACAACCAGCTGCTTTGCTCTGGGTGACAACACGCCCAGCCCAACGTTGAGAACTCGGTGCCCCTTAGAGGCGCTTTGAATTTCAGCTCTCAAGAGCAAAGGATTGTGGAACTGGAAGTCAAAATACATTCAGGGCACCAGCCTGCCTTTCAGTTTCAGTTTGGTGTCGTGCTTCAGGCACCGGGCCAGAAACTGGGAGACCGTGAGTTCTAGCCCTGCCTTAGGCACAAAGCCAGCTGGGTGACCTTGGGCCAGTCCCTCTCTCTCAGCCCTGGGAAGGAGGCAATGGCAAAGCACTTCCAAAAATGTTGCCAAGAAAACTGCAGGGACTGGTCCAGGCAGTTGCCAGGAGTCAAGACTGACTCGTAGGCCCCTCCCTCCCTCCCCACGACTGGCAATCGCTCCCAAATCCCCTACAGCTAAAGACACAGCAGGCAAGACCACTCTGGTGCACGCGCTGACTGACCCAGCCAGTGCGGCAGCTTCCAACAACAAAGACAGTCAGGAAAGACCAGCAGAAGGCCACCCACCCACCCATCTCCCACCTCCATCCCTCACCAGTGAGTGCAGTGGCAAAGTGCCTGAGTGCCACGGGGTCCTCATATATGGTGCCCTGGGATCCATGCTCCATCTCATGGTGAATGTAGTCCCTGGAACAGCCAGTGGAAAACAAGAGGGGGGTCCCCAGAGGAGACACAAGCAGATCATTGCCTGAAGTGGCCCCTTTTCTAACGCAGCCCATCGCCTGCCCTCCCCTGCTCCAGAAACGGAGACTACGCATTACTGCTCCAGTTGCAGAACTCGGGACTTGCACCTATTCTTTTTTTACTCCTGCCAGTAGCAAGCAGAGACAGGCAAATCGTGGGTGGAGGGAACTCTCTTCTTTGCTCAGTGGCACAGTTGCTAAAATCAGCTCAAATCCCATGTCTGAAATCTCATGAAAGAAGGCATGGTCAAATTTTGCAAGCTGTCTCTCTTGGGTCATTTTTAATTTTTTTAAAGAAGTCACTGTTACTGCTACTAGTTTCTGCCCTGTGCTAGGTACTCTCATTTTTGACAGCATGGATCCTATTGCTCAGTTTAAGATGAGGGTGCGTCTTGTAAGCTGCCCAGAGTCACTTTTATAGTGCGATGGGTGATGTATAAATTTAATAATAAAAAATAAAAATCTTAACCTGGGTGACAGAATCCGTGTGGCGAAGAAACTGGTATTGGTCCAGGTGCCCATTGGTTTCAGCTAGGCACGATTTTCCCCCCAACCCATCTTTCTTGAATTGGGGGCGGGGTGGGGGGCTTGGTTGGAATTAAACTTAACCTCGGCAACAATATATTGAAGAGGTTTTCTCAGGGCTCTAAACTAGTTTTTCCACCCCTTCTCACAGGATGTAGCCAAATGCACAAGGAAGCATGTGGATACTAATTTTACGGATTTACGTGGTTTTATACATTTTAAAAATAAGCCTTAAAATAATGCCAATACTGTGAATTCCAAGAGGTGGGAAATCAGCAGGAAGGAAAAGGCCTTTGGGGAGAGAGAGTGAAGATCCTTTGCTTCATCCTTGCCTAATCTGTAGTTCTTGCCATCTTCTTTATCATCACCATCATCTTAAACTGATTATTATATTTTCCTTGTTTTAGTTGTGACCTGCCCAGAGTCACTGGGAGTTGGGCAGCATACATCTCTGATAGATAAATAAATGCCTAGATTAGTGTTTCTCAACCTCAGCCACTTGAAGATGTGTGGACTCCAGCTCCCAGAATTCCCCAGCCAGCAAGTCCACCCACCTTCAAGTGGCCAAGGTCGAGAAACACTGTCCTAGATGATCAATAATAAGGCTTATGGGATTGATGGGCACAGAGAAAAACTTCTAATCATTCCCAGAAAAGTCATTTTTCAGATGGCACAAGCTGGGGGAAAAAAAGATCAGTGAGATGGGGAGACTGACCCAACTCTACCCCCTAGTGGGTAAGGAATGCAATCTTAATTAGTTCCAGTCAGTAACCTTAATTCTTTTGGAGAGTGGGTCACTGCCACACCATCCTGGAGGCTGCCCTTCCTTTCCAGATGCTCAGCTCTGTAGCCAGCTGCTGAGGGCTATTAATTGGTTAGATTTATATCCCCTGCTGCTTAAATGGGGACTTTCCTTTATTTTCTCCCCATAAAGACAACCCTGCGAGGCGGGCTGGGCTAAGAGGAGAGTGCCTGGCCCAAGGAGCCCCAGCAAGCTTCCAAGGGCTGAACCGGGGCCTCCCCCCACCCCCTTTTACTCCGGAGGAGGGAACATCCTTACCAGGCAATCCGGTGGGCCACGTACAGGAGCAGAACCGCCAGCAGGTGGAGGTACAACCTCACCAGAGAGCGGAGGGGCAGCAACACCACCACCACGCACAGCAGGTGACCTCGAGGGCACAGAAGGGGGGAGGGGGAAAGTTGCACTTCTCTTGCACGAATCTGGGCGTTCAGAAGCGCCTTCCGGGAACGTCCGGCAGGTGCCCAACCACCGCGGCCACTCCCTCCCTGCCGGCAAATGCACGCTCAGGACCTGGACCAGACTTATCCGAAACGCGCATCGCGGCCGCAGGTTGCGCAGTAAACCGCCGAGCTCGGAAACCGCAACGCGCGGCCGTGCCGCCCCGAGCCACAGCTGGTCTCCGCCGCTGCAACTGCCACAGTGTGGCAAAAGTGCAACAAGGTTGCCCCCTGCGGAAAATGGTTCGACCCCCCCCCGCCGCACCAGCCGCTCCTCTCGCAACCTCGCCCGCCGCCCGCGGGAGCGGGACCCCGCCCAGCCACGCGGGCACCGTTCTGGGTGGGGTGGGGGCCTTCGTTAGGGCGGTGCGGGGAGGCGCGACCCCGCCAGGAAGCCGGGCTCGCGGTCCTGGGTGCGGGCGAGGTGCGGCTGTGCCGGGCAACCCCCACCCCGGCGGGGAACGGGGGGGCCGCTGCACCCTGATAAAGCCTTTTGCGGGTGGGCTTCTCTTCGCTGGGGCAGAATCACTCACACCCCCCCACCCCACCCCACCCCCCGATCTGGAAGGTGCCCTGCAAATCCGAAGCTGATCCTGGCTCTCTCCACGCCCCCCGATGGGCTCTCCGGGTGGTGCCCTTTCCGCCCCGCCAGCGGCCTCACCGGCGTAGTAGAGGCTCCACAGGCGGCGGCCCCGCAGGTGAGGCTGGTCCGCGAGGGGGCGCCCCGTGTCGGCGAAGGCCTGCACGTCCCACCGGTAGAGCCGGTCCAAGAGGACGACGGGGGGCACTCGCAGGACCACGTTGGCCACCCTTTCCAACCGGGGGTGGGGCATGGCGCGGGGTCTGGGCCGACGAGCCCCCTCCTGTTGCTTCGCCCCCGCCCCACCTCTTCACTCCGCGGTATCCGCCCCGCGTGAAGGCCCGGAGGCCATCTTGGACCAGGGCACGACCATTTCCCCGCCGGAGCCACGTGGCGGCGTGCTGGCGCACAATCCTGCGCGTCGGAGGGCGTCGGCGCCATGTTTGGTGCGGGCGCGCCGGCCTGCCACGGGAGGTTGGCGTGGGCGAAGGGTCGCCAGTTCCGGCTCTGGTGCGACTCCTCCTCGTCCTCCTCGTGCGCCCTCTGGAGGGGATGGAGGGCAACGCCGGTCGCCCGCCGCCGTGTGCCGCGGGGCTTTTACGCCCCGCTGGCGCTTGGAGAGGGCAGTTGCACCCGCGGGTCGCGGCTTTGTGTGTTAGGAACCCACCCCTTTGGTTCAACCAGATGCGAGAAACCGGTTAAACGGGTCGTGTGGACGCGGGTCTTGTTAGTTCACCAGTGCAGATTAAGAGTCTCATCCCATCCTGAGAGGAGCCGAATTAACTTGTCCGTTGCAGCAAAACCTTCCAGGGACACAAAGTCAATTAAATGTGGCGGCAGGTTCCCTGTTCCAAGAAGCAAGGGGTGGATGCCTCGCCCATTCGCCTTGCTCGGGGGAATGCAAGCCCCGGGCTCAGGGAGGTCTTGATTGATGCGCTATCAAATCGTTTTTGACTCCTAGCGACTAGATAAGAGATCTATCTCTATCTCTCTGTCTGTCTGTCTGTCTGTCTGTCTATCTATCTATCTATCTATTGCATGGAGGTCTAGCAAAGGTTATCGAGGTGGAAGATCATTTCGTTCCTGAACATGCAACATACTTAAACGAATAACCAAATGCACCACTTGCGTGCAAGCACACGGATTCCACAGTGGGTCTGTTATGCCGAGTGAACTGCTCCTGGTTGTCCCCGGGGCTGGGGTTCTTCTGCTCGTAATGAAATACATTGCTGTTCATTTGTTTTCATCTTCTGACCCAAGAGAGGAAGGTGTGTCATGCGGAATCCCCCTGGCATCTCAGCCAGATATTTGCAGGTTCAATGTGGAAACCCAGAAAATCAGTGAACGTAGCTAAAGATAGTATCAACTCGTCATACGTCGCCTTTAGCTGTTCCGCCAAGGTGGGAATCAGGCAGGCCGTGGCATTCCCTGTGACGCTATGGGAGGGAAAGGTGGGCTTGGTAGAAGCAGGAGGGCAGGAGTATAACACCTTTGACCTCTGCTGTTGGAGACTCTTGTGAATACTGTGGACAGCCAAGAAGGCAATGCCTGTTTTTATACATGTATTTTTTAAAAATTGATTATTGTACATCTCCCAGAGTCTGTTCTGGTGAGATGGGTGGCTATATAAATAAAATGAATGAATGAATGAATGCAAACTGATGTATCATTGAACAAATCACCCCAGAGTGATTCTCCACTCACCAATGACCAGGCTCAAATTATCATTCTTTGGGCACATCATGCGAAGGCCCAGCTCTCTGGAGGAGGCTCTGATGCTGGGAGCGCTGGAAGGAAAGAGAAGAGGAGGACGACCAGCAGTGAGGGGGGTGGGCTCAGTCACAGTGGCGATGGGGGCACCCTTGGAAGAGCTGAAGGACCAGGTTGGGGACAGACCATCATGGAGAAGGTCTATCTATGTGGTAGCTAGGAGCTGACACTGACTTGATGACACACAATCAATCAATACATATCCAAAGATAGTAAGGGAGCTCCAAATTTATGAACAAAATCAGGGCCATGCACTGAAGAACCCAGTGAGATACGGGAATAGAGTTGTGATCTAGAACTATTTGGGCCTTTTAAATTGTTGCTTGATGTGATGTTTTAACAGAAGTTTCCCTCTGGAATGGAGCCAGGCAGCAAGTAGAAAACGGCATGACTTTATGCACCCAGCAGGTGGCGCCAAACTCTTTCCTATGATAAAAGATGCCTCTGGTGCCATTTTCCTCCTTAAGGGCTGGCAACTTTGGGATTTCTAGCCTGGAGAAACAGGATGTTGCAAGGGCTGGGATGCTGCTCAAATCAATAAGCCAATAGGGCAGTTTAATTCTAGAGGTCTGCTACCTTAAGCCTAGGTTTAGCCACAATTCAGTAAGCTGCAGGTACACATAAACCTAGATTAAAACTAAGCAAGCAGCACGTCACCCTGGTGCAACTACTAGATCTTATCTGGTTAACAATGTAAGGCAAACTCAGGCATGGTTTTGGTTTTATTTCAGCCTTCTCCATATGAGGGCGCTGGTGATGATGTCATCCTCGAATAAGGCTGTGTGATCTGGGCTGTAAAAATCCAGATGGTCACTACATAGTGGCAATCTCGAGTCGCTTGCTTGTGAGGTGGGCAGCTGTAAAAATCAGATAGATAGATAGATAGATAGATAGATAGATAGATAGATAGATAGATAGATAGATAGATAGATAGATAGATAAGTAAATCTGTTTGCTGCCATCTTGTGGTCATCTGGTCTTTTTGCAACCAGGATCTCATAGCTCCAGTTTTTAAACCCTGTGTAAAGATGAAAAATCTGTCTCACTGCTGTGAAGGATCACCTTCACCAAAGGTGGTGTCTCCTGTGTCTGGAAAAAGATTCAGGAGATCCAGGAGGATACCTCCAGGAGGTCTGTGATGATCTCTGGAGAAGTCAGCCAGCAGGATTGGGTTGTGTGCCCCGAGGAATTCTGGGAACTGGGCCCTGGAATTTTAAAAGACATTGAAAGGACATTGTAGCCGGAGAGCTGTGTGTGTCTGGGCTAGCCCCAAATCAGAAAGAGCCTGATAGCGCCTTTTGCGACTCACACATTTTACTAAAAGGCAGACGCTTTCACCAGCTGTAGCTTACTTTTATGCTTTTTAAGTTGGAAAAGGTGCTACTGACCCCCTTTTAATTAGTAGGACTGTAACAGTCGTATCAGCTCATCAATATATTTTAAGCAGGAGTCCCTTTCTTCCTCAGCACCCCCCACCCTTCTTTTCTGGATCTTGCTGAGCTGCAACTCTGCTATTCTTCCACAGCCATCTGGACTTTTGGGATCACGCTCTGCAGACACCTCCAAACAAAATACATAGCCCAAAGGGGAAAATGTTATCCGCCTCCATTCTGGGGGATTGTAAATCTTGGAGTATCAAAATGGTACTTTGCTGTGTTATTATGCCAGTTTTCCAAAGGAGAAAGAAACCTGTCAGGTGCCAGGCGCAAGAGATGGTTCCCACTTACAATGAGACATGCAAACCCCCCCCCCCCCTCAGGAGGAGAGCCGAGCTGGGCAACCCCAACTGGGACCAGGGAATTGAAGAGGGAACCTCCTGGCTGGGCTTCACTATTGCAATCCACCACCTTTGGCAAGCTGTGAAAAGAGAAGGCAAAGCAATTAACGGGCTGGGAAGGGAATGCTGAGCCTGGGGGTGGAGGGGAGGAGGATCCAGCCAGGGATGTGTGAACAGGCCATAGATGGATCGTCAGCCAAGTTTTCTTCAAGAATCCAAAGAGTTGTGGAGGTCAGTTTCCAGAGGAGATGAATGATGGAAGGAAGTATAATGCTTTGCCCTTGGCAAAAGGGTGTTCAGCTGTGCATTAGGACATCATTGTGCCTATTGTTTGCCCAAAGATGCCAGGGTGCAGGTGATGTCACTTGCCCTGCCCACCAGGGATGTCTGCAGGGAGAGGGTAAAAAAAAAATCAAGGTGGCAACATGACCATGAGATCAAAGCTCCTCCCTTTTTTGTGTGGGCCTTTGATTGCATGGGTGTGGCTGCCACCTTGACTTGCTGGACCCCCTGTGGACCTCCATGCCCCCACAGATGCTTGTGCAGCTTTCTTGCTGCATCTCCCACCATGCTATGAATGAATTGCTCCATGGCGACTACATCATTTCCTGTCAATTGTCTGACCTCTTCTAGAATTCAGGAATACACAATGCCTGTGGATTGCTGGTTAACGGAACCCAAATCTTTATCTTTAAAATCCTGTCTTTTTCTCTGCAGGGAAAAGCTCTCACTATGGAGATAGAGGTGAACAGAAAGAGCAGTAGATGCAAAATTGCAGGTCTAGCATTTTGAAATCCTGGCAACTTGGTGTTTCGGTGGAAAAGAATTCTGGGGAAAAAAAATACAGGCAGCTTGGACCCGTATGTTAAATCCTCAAGTTCATACTCAAAACAAGGTGGGAATTTAGGGGAAGGAACTTGAGGAATGACAACTATTACTGATTGCTGATATCAAAGCCAGACTCCATCACCAAACGGTTTACGGGAGCAAAGAACAACAGAACGTCCATATTTTCCAATACTTGCTTCAGAATTCTCTCTTTCTGTGAAAATGGATTTTTCCTGGGAAGGAAAAAGGAGGCTGTGGGTGAAGGATGACCATCTTGGCTAAGTGTCTGGTGCACAGTCTGTGGGTTGAGTCATGGCAACTGGATTTCTTTCTCTTTGCTGCTAGTCCAAGCAGCTTCTTCAGTCTGGGCAAAGGTTGGTGAAGGGACCCCGTATATGTCTTCCAGGGTGGCTGCATTGTCCCTACACCTGAATGGCTGTTAATTGTGCCATGGAGGTGTGGATTGCCTTGGGATGTCTTAGTCCTAGATCCTCTGTTCCTCCCCAAGTGGATTGTTAAGAGTGGCCTTCCTGGTGGTCTTAATCTTCCTGCGGACTGATGAAAGAGCAGCATGAAAAATGGGGGACAAGTCACAATTTAACATCTTTTGGGGAACCGACCAGTTACATGAACTACGCCATCATGTTAACGGGGCCAGAGAAATGACATTAGTGTCATTTCCGGACCAAGGGAAGACCTTTCTATTTCCCCCTTTTCTATTTTTACTTTTATTTTTATAAAAAATTTTATTTTTACTTTTCTATTTCCTGGGGACTGATGAAACAGCAGCATGAAAAATGGGGGACAGGTTGTGTCTGAGGCCTCCGCCTCTACTGAGGGAAGGATTTTCCACTTTGGCATGACACCTGACTCAACCTACAGACAATTCCACCTGGATGACTGAGTATCTTCATTGACATACTGTCTGGTGCAGTGTTTCTCAACCTTGGCAGTTTTAAGATGGGTGGACTCCCATGGGTGGACTCCCATGCTGGCTGAGGAATTCTGGGAGTTGAAGACCACCCATCTTAAAGTTGCCACGGTTGAGAAACATTGGTCTGGTGAGTTTATTGCAATACACCAAGGACATTGCATGCTTGAAGATCTGATGGTCTCCAAGGTTAAAGCTTTGGGCATCAGCATAATGGCAAGTATTGGCAAGCTCATATTCTGTTAAGGACTTGTTTGCTTTTGGCTATCTCCCTTTTCATGGACAGGCCTATCTAAAGGGTAGCATCTGGCTGACCTTGGATGACCGTGTGAAGCTAAGATAGGACATCCCTCCTTGACACTTGGGCAGAGGGCCACCGGGAAATTCCTAGTCTGGAGGGTAGGCTGTGAAGTTAATCTGCATTCATTTATCTACTAGGCTTATACATTGCTCCAAAGAAGCCAATTTGGAGTGATGTACACCCCAACCTTCGTAAAATTGTGTTAAAACATACAAGACCTATTATGATAAATGGCAGAGTTGTGATTCGTAAATAAACCATGTAGGGTTTTCTTGGAGTCCTGCACAGATGGCCTTCCATGGTTTTCTTCCAGAATTTTTTTTTTTAACTTCTAGCCAGCAGCCTTGGAATTTTCAGGTGGTCCCTCATCCAAGTACAAACCAGATTTGTGCCAGCTTAGCTTCCAAGACCAACCAAGGTCAGCTGGGTGCTAGCAATGCCTAAAATGGAATAAAAATAAGTTTAGTTTTCTGAAACCCAGACCTACAGGAAGAAGAGTTTTCTCACAGATGGTACCTGATCCGGCCTCACCCAAATGCGTCAGTTTTGTTCTCAACTCACTGCCTGTTTCACCTTAGCACCTTTGCACCACGAGCGATTAACTGTAAACTGATAGGACCACTTGCAAGGAGGAGAACGAGGTGGCATATTTAAAATGTTCTCTGTGTAGTTCTGAAAGATTCTTAGAGGAGCCAGGATGGCCTTGGGTCCACCAAACCCTTTGAAACTGCCCCAGTGGGAGGAAGGGTAAAGCAGCACTGGTGGCCAGTCTACTTCCATCATGGCCAAAAGGTGGCTTCTCAAATGATAAGCAAGTCTAGGATTAGAGCATAAGCCTACATGCGGGGCCTCAGCTGTTTTGGAACGGTACAAAATGCTTGGGACTTTTTAATAAACCCTTCGTAATAATAGATTTGACTTTGTGGTGCATTTCCCATTTGCACTACTGGCCTTGTGCCCCCCTGGTTAGAAACAGGGACAGGGGCCATTTACGCTCCAGAGATGGGGCACATCCACGGTGGTGGCCCGAGAGCCCAGCCAGGGCCAAAGGAGGCAGCCACCAGTGCTTGGGATCCTCCCTCTGGGTTGTGATCTCCTCTGCCCACTTGGGTCATCAAGGGGGCCCTTGGAGGGAATCCCTGCCAGGACACATTGCACGTCCACAACTGGGGGGTGACCACAATGCGGTGATCAGGGGTAGGTGCCCAGAAGGCGTTGCAAGCTGGAATCTATCCCAGCCTTGCATAAAGCTTGAGCTTTGGGGCTCTATGGGGTCTGTTTCAGTGTTTCCAGTCCTTTGCAAGCTGCCCAGAGCTGTTCAGGGGGGATGGCGCTCATGGTTGCATGTGTACATTCTCACAACTCATAAGCCCACAATATGATGCAGTGGCTAAACAGGAGTAAGTTCAGAGGAGGGCCATCAATTTCAGAAGTCCAGAAGCGAGGGGGTTTGTCTCACCTCTGGGGGCAGAATGTTCCAGAGGGCAGGTGCCACTGCAGAGAAGACCTGCCTCCTGGACCCTGCCAGGTGGAATCCCCTTACTGATGGGGTCCGTAGCATGCCCCCTCTGCATGATTGGGTGGGATGGGTTGATGTGATGGGGAAGAAGCGGTCCCTCAGGTAACCTGGACCCGTGCCATTTAGGGCTTCAAAGGTGATAACCAACACCTTGAACTGGACCCGGAAGCAGACTGGTACCCAGTGCAGCTCGCTCAGCAAAGGTGTTACATGTGCTGATCTTGGAGCACCCATAACTGCCCGCACAGCCACATTCTGGACCAGCTGAAGCTTCCGGATACTCTTCAAGGGTAGCCCCATGTACAGCACATTGCAGTAGTCTATATGGTTGATGACCAGGGCATGAGTGACTGTTTGGAGGGCATCTTGATCCAGGAAAGGGCATAACTGGTGCACAAAACAAAGTTGCGCAAAGGCCCTCCTGTCCACAACTGCCACCTGTTCTTCGAGCAGGAGTCGTGAGTCCAGAAGAACTCCCAGATTCTGCACTGGGTCTGTCTGGAGCAGTGCCACCCCATCCAGAACCAGAGATGACAAATTCCTGGCACCCAAGGTGCCATTAACCCACAGCCACTCCGTCTTACCAGGGTTCAGCTGAAGCCTGTGGTTCCCCATCCAGGCCCCCACAGCCCCCAGGCACTGAGAGAGGGCAGTCACCGCATCACTTAGCTCACCCGGGATGGAGATATATAGTTGAGTATAATCAGCATATTGATGATACCTCACCCTGTGGTGATGGATGATCTCACCCAGCGGTTTCATGTAAATGTTAAAAAGGAGCAGAGAGAGTACCGAACCCTGCGGCACCCCACAAAGAGGGGCCGCGGGCTGGATCTCTCGCTCCTTGTCAACACCAATTAGGACCAGCCCTGGAGGAAGGACATAAACCAGTGCAAAACCACGCCACCCACCCCCAACTCCCTGAGCTGACCCAAAAAGGATACCATGGTCAATGGTATCGAAAGCCACTGAAAGGTCAAGAAGAGCCAGGATGGATGCATTGCCCCCATGCCGCTCCCACCAGAGATCATCCATAAACATGACCAATGCAGTCTCTGTCCCATATCCGGGCCTGAAACCTGATGAAAGGGGTCCAGATAATCTGTTTCCTCCAGGACCCTCTGGAGCTGCAAAGCCACCACTTTCTCAACCACCTTCCCCCAAAAAGGGATGTGGGAGACTGGGCAAAAGTTGTCTAGTACGCTGGGGTCCAGTGATGGTTTCTTGGAGAGGGAGCACGCCAGCGCCTCCTTAAAGGCTGCCGGAAACATCCCTTCTCTCAAGGAAGTATTTACCATCGACTGGGCCCCACCACACGTCTTCTCCAGGGCTGCCTTCACCAGCCAGGAGGGACATGGGTCTTGTTGACAAGTGGTGGCATTTACAGTCCGGAGGATCCTGTCCACTTCCTTGGGCCCAACAGGGTCAAACTGTTCCCAGATAACTAGGTAAATACTTTCCCTCAGTATCTCCTCAGACTGTGCCTCATGCTTAGAGTCCAACTTGGAATGGATCTGAGTGATTTTATCCTGCAGATGCTCAGAAAACTCCTCCGCATGGCCCTGTAGGTGGGATTTACTTACTTACTTATCTAATTTGTCCCCGCCCATCTCCTCCCGTCGGGGGACTCTGGGCAGTTACTGAGTCCACCTTATGCAAAAGGGATCGAGTAATCTTAATCAGGGCTGTTGGGCAGCATTCTGTGGACGCAATAAGAGTGGAGAAATATTGATGTTTCACCACTCTTATTGCCACAAGGTAGGCCTTAATCGCGGCTCAAGCTTGTGTTCGGTCAGATTCGGTCTTTGTCTTCCTCTAGCAGCGCTCTAGATGTCTCTTAACCCTCTTCTCAGCTCCTCGATGAACCACGGGGAGTGACGGGCTGATTGGGGCAAGAGAGGACACACAGGCGCGATCCTGTCCAAGGCCCCGGCAGCCTCCCTATGCCAGGCTGCAGCCAGGACCTCCACTGGACCATGCAGCAGATCCTCGGGTATAACCCCCAGCTCCCTCTGAAACCTCACTGGGTCCATCAGTCGTCAGGGACAGTCAAATCGAATGGGTCCGGCCTCCCTGTGGAGGGGGCAACACAAGAGAATCTCAGGGCCACCAGGGTGTGATCTGACCATGACAACGGGGACAGATCTAGCTCTCCCCTCAGATCACTTTGCCACTGCTCTGACAAGGAAACCAAGCCTGGAGTGAGGCCACTGTCTTGAGTCGGGCCCCAAACAATCTGGGACAGGCCCATGGTTGTCTTCTTCTTTTTGTCTTCCTCCTGAGCTGGCCCTAGTTCTTGCTCATCTGATCTGAACGGCTGTTGTCAGGAAGAGGGAATTTTGGCAGTTTTTCCCAGTGGGAATCCAAGCCCGTCTCTGTTGCACTGGGATATCTTGTTACTGCAGAAAGAAATGGAGCCCGCACCCCACTCCCACTGCTGAAATCCCAGGAGACAGCCTTGTGAAGCTGAAAAGACACACTGGAACTAATTTCCACCCCCAGGTTGGTGAGGGAAGACAATTAAATGGTGACCTTCTTTGAGGGTGGCCTCCAAGAATGGAAATAAAATGGGGATAGGCCCTGGGGTGGAGAAAGGCTATAAGAACAGATAATTGGGAAGGAACGATCCTTCCAGATGACAGGTGTTTGTTCTTTGAAAGAATGCACACTTGGAGACCCTACCTCCATTTTTATTCTAGGGACCCCCCAGTTTAAGAAAGAATATTATTTTTGCTTTATTGATGGCAAAAGGCCTCTTGAGTGGGTAGCTCATGTCAAAACAGGAAACACATTAAGGTGAATGGGGGTGGGTGGGCAGGTAGGACATCTAATGAGGAAGAAGAACTGAGACCTTCAAATGATGGATCACAGGCTGCAAGGAGAAGCAATCAGTCTGTCTTGGATCAAATACTCTCAAGCAGACGGCTAGAGAAAAAGGTGGATGGGCAGGAATGGGGTGCCTTGAAAAGATCCAGATTGTCCCTGAGAGCAAGCCAAGATGGGAGGCCTTCTCCATATGGTCACCAGCAGCCAAGCTCAACTGGATGGCTCCCATCTCGCTAACTACATCTACTGCCCTGTGCTGGACCTCCAGCTTCTGGGGCAGGCAATGGGTGTCCTGGGGCTGCCAACGAACTAAAAGGGTGAATTAAAACTCTTAACCTGATAAATCTCTATGCAGCATTTGTTTGTTTGATATCTATCCCACCTTTATTTTTGTCCCACTCAAGGCATGGTATGTAATGCTCCCTCCACATTTTTCTCACAACAACCACAACCCTGTAGGTTGAGAGAGAAGGACTGGCTCAAAGCCCCCATCCAGGGATCCTTCAGGCCCAAGGAGGACTAGAACTCACGGTCTCCTGGTCCCTAGTCCAGCATCTTAACCACTGCACCCAACCGGCCCTATTTCCTTTCCTGCTGAATATCTACCTGGATTGCAGGCATGGCTTCCAAACCAGCTTCGGTCCTGCTGGTGCCCTCCAAAGAATGTAATTTCCCCAACCTGGTCCCATCCCATTGCATTGGACTTGAATCCCCATTACCCTGATGGGCTGTGATGAAGGGGGTTGTCCAACGGTGCTTGAACGACTACCTCCCCTGGCACAAAATTCTAATCGGCCTTCTCTGGGCCCTGAATAGAAATGGGAGTTGGGAAAGGAAAAGTTGGTTAGCTCCTCTTTTGGAAACGGCTGCAAGAAGACGTGCATGGATTTCTCACTTGCGGGGATTTGGCGCAGCTCCTGCAGCGCCTCCCACTTGGCCCTCCAGAAAGGCCATGAACAGAGGTCAGCGAGGGAGACATTTCTGCAGCAAAGGTTGCTGGATTAAAACACGTCTTGTGGGTAGCATTTTCCCTGGGCAACCTCTGACCTGAATCAGCTCCCAAAGGATCTGAAAAACAAAGAGACAGTGGTTCATGAAAGAGGAAGAGAGAATAAAACGAACTGTGAGACTAGGCTGAAGCTGCCATAACCAAAAGATGGAGCAGGCATGTAAGCAGAGAGGACAAAAGCCAGGAGTCTGTCTACAAGATCCCTTCGGGGAGGTAGACGAGGAGAAGCAAGTCGTTAAGGAAATGGAAATGTCACCTGAGCGACAAAGGAAATCGGGCCTAAGCAAAGGGGCCTGCAAATGGATCCCATTGAAGGAGATCAGAGGAAACCCCCACCCCAATCCCATCAACAAAGCAAGGACTTCTGGGGATAAAAGGGGTCCCGAAGCCTGCCCACTCCTGGAGTCGTTTTTTGGATCCAGACTTGGCGGCTTCCCCTAGTTGGGAGGACATGGGTAAGTGTGTGTGTGTGTGTGTGTGTGTGTGTGTGTGAAGAACAATGCACCTTGCAACCAGTAAAGTTTTGCTGTTACTTTAAATCCACTGTGTCTCCGTGTATTCCAAAGAACCGGTTGTGCCTCAGTGTTCAGCTGAAAGTTATTTGTGCGTGCCCCTAATTACTTCCCAGCTGTTGACCAGGGCTGTGTGTCTTGTCTGCTCAAGCCGCACCTCTCTGGAAACCCAGGTAGAAAGCCAGGGGCGCTGACGAGATCTGCGTGCCTCAACAGGCTGTGAGTCTGTGAGTGATTGACCCTAAGCCAAACCTGGGAGCTTGTGTGTGTGACAGAACCACAAAACAAAGCATGTCCCCTTTCCACTTCTCCAGAACTCTTCATCAGGCAAAGGTTTACTAAAACAGCTCCTCAGGAGCAGAGAGAAATACCTTGTTTGCCTGGAAGCTGGAGCATCCGATGTGATAGGAGCGGCCCCCTGCTTTAATACACAGGGGGCTGGTTCCTATCACACATATATGTATTTATTAGAGCTCTATCCCACCTTTCTGGTCAGGAGCTCAGGGTGGCGTATAACAGCACCCCCTCCTCCCATTTCAACAAGGTGGGTTGGACTGAGAGGGGCTCCCGCAAATTCCCCCAGGGAGCGTCTGTGGCTCAGGAGAGGCTGGAACCCGGGGTCTTCCCTTTCCTAGCCCTACCTCTTAGCCACTCCACCACACTGCCTCTCATGAAACTCTTGTTCCCCACTGTGCTAATAAGGCACTGCAACGCACAAACTTCCTGACTTTCTCTGGGGCCAGTTGAGCCTGTGATGCCAGCCCAGCCACTGTGGGGTGTTGGAATTAAAAATCAAAGTGCAGGTGGGAGTTGGGCATATTGGCTGTAATGGACTCCCAAATAGTAGAGATGCACCATCATTCCAATAGATGGGTGGGGGCAATACGAAAACGGACTCCTTTGGATTAAGGGTTGGGTGTTGTGCAAAATCAGCTGGCGACTATCATGATCAGGATGGTTTTTGCGGAATTAATTCTCGCTGTTAGAAAAGGAAGGTAGTTCGTTAACTCTCAGTTTCTACGTGGCCAACCTCTAAGATCCCAACGAGCTTAAAAAATTAGCTAAGCTTGGGCGGGTGGGGGTGAGGGGGCTACTACCTGCTGAAGCAATTAAGATCTATCCCTCCCCCCACCAAAAGAAAAGAAGAGAAAAAAACCCCAGAGAGCCGGTATTTTTTCACTGATGTGTTTTGATGAGAGCTGTGATGGCTCAGGAAGGTTGGAATGGATGGTTTCTGCGCCCTTCATACAAACAAAGAGGAGTGGGGAGCTGGCATGTTTGAGGTTAGGGGCTCAGGGGAGGCTGAACTGCCCAACTCTGACAGTTCTCTGATGCCGGGGCCCCTGCCAGGAGGTAAATCAAAGCATTATTTACTGGTGTAACAAAGCAGGGAACTTACTTTGATGCTGCACGACTGCATATATGCAAATATACGCCGGTCCATCCCTGGTAAGCACTTTTACCTAGCATCCTAAATAAATAATAAAATAAAATAAAATAAAATAAAATAAAAGCAACTCTGGATTCTGTACTGGGAATTAGGATACCCAGCAAGAGTGTCGTGCGATGGTTTGCAATGGCTGGTTAAAATGTAGGATTATAAAAATGAAAGGGCGGTGTGTGTGTAGGTGTGTTTAACAGCCTATATAATACATTAAATATATTTTTGGTGATGTGGAACACCTTGTAGGCATAAGAGAAGCATGGTTCAAAGCAATGGCATGAAGTGAACTGTTCCACTCTGCCTTCTGCATTCAAGTTTAGAACCACTTAGTCTTAAATAGATGAGGTGGAAAACAACAGGAATAGGAACAGATGATGCCTGGAGCAGAAATGAAGTCACATCACTCTAGAGCTGCACACAAAGTACAGAAGTCCTTACTATCTCACTCCTACCCCAAATCCTCCCCTGCAACATGGGAATAATATTGAGTTACCTTATTTGATCCCTGTGCATGAAATCACTATACTTAATGTATTCTAAATAACACTTAGTTGGGGACCAGAAACTAGCTGACTTGGGTTGGCCTTGAAAAGCTAAGCAGAGTCAAACTTGGTTATTCCTTGTAGGGGAGACCACTAGGGAATCCCAAGGGAAATTGAAGAGTGGGAAATAGGAAAAAAAATTATGGGAAAAGGCACTGGCAAAACCATTCCATCAACAGTAAAGGAACAAGTAGTTGAGAAATGCACTGCAGGCTAGCAGTTGGCAGAGCAGCCATGAAGCCCTGGAAAAGATATTCAGATGCTGTGAAGGGTCTACATCTATGAAGATCAGAACTGTGCAAGCCACGGTGTTCCCTGTGACACTCTATGGAAGGGGAAGTTGGACTTTGAAGAAGCAGGAGAGGAGGAGTATTGATGCTTTTGAACTTTGCTGTTGGAGAAGAATACCGTGGACAGTCAAGAAAAGAAACTGATGGATCATCGAACAAGTCATCCCACTCAAGGCACAAATGACCAGACCCAAATTATCTTGCTTTGGACACCATATGCGAAGGTCCAGCTCTCTGGAGAAGACTCTGATTCTGGGAAAGGTGGGAGGGAAAAGAACAGGAGGAGGACCAGCAGCAATGGGGATGGCCTCAGTTACAGTGGCAATGAGTACACCGATGGGAGACTTGAAGGACCAGGTAAGGGACAGATTGTAATGGAGAAAATCTGTCTGTGTGGTCACGAGGAGTTGAAAATGACTTGATGGCACATAAGCATGCAAAAACAGTTCCATCCTGGCGCCAAGAAAACTGCATGGAAGTGTAAGTGGATTGAGCTCAGCGGATCTGCTTTTAACCTGTCAACAACGGCAGAACCCAACTGATCTAGAGAAAGGCAAGCAGGTTAGTACTGAGGTTAAACTGAGAGGTTAAGAAAAAACCCAGGGGGATCTGTCATGTTGTCACCAGCAGCTGGGCGTGACTCAAAAGAGAGATCACCCTATTCTAAAGAATATTTTAAAATACCATCATGTTGAAAAATTCTCCTATTTTTTTCCCTATATGGCCTTTTTCCTTCTGATGGAAGAGAATTTTCTTTCAAATGTTCCCTCACAACAGAAGAGAAATTAGGAGTTATTCTTGTGGGTAGAACACGCTGTTTTGCATTTACTTAGCGAATTGGTGACAACGACAGGTATGCGAATGGGCTGTTCTCCAGTGTACCGTCCTCTTTCCAATAGTCTGCAGCCTTGCTGGCTTCCCACATTCCTGCTTGATCCCAAGGAAAGGCATCAGGAGGGCTTTTTTCCAGATTGGAAAGTATGGGCAGCCAGGGAGACGTCTGAAGGTGTAATGAATGCCTATTCTAAAACACTCTCAGACTCATGAGCAGGAATGCAAAGATATCTGATTTATTAAAGAATAGTATGCAGGATCACAGAGAAAGCTGAGAATGATAAAAGCGCGCCAAATGCAAACTAAAAACCCTCGGTGTAAATGAGATCCCTCCCCCTGTAGAATCTTCCCAAGTTCACAATCCCAGGTGCTCCTAATGGCTTCTGATGGTCCGCGGGAAAAGTCCTTGAGCAGAGCACATAACCCAAACACATTCCATTGTAATGAACATACAGAGCTTGGTACAAGGTTTCACAGCAGCTCCCTCCCAAATAGCAACTTGCGTCAGCGCCATGGCATGTGAAACGTTACGATGTACAGTGCACATCGAAACAGTGAACATGACATACTGCCCCCCCAAAAGAAAGAAAACACTAAGCAGCAGGCTTTAAAGGGTATGCCAAGTGGAAACAGTGAATTAAATCAGGAGCATTAACGTGGCAAGCAGACACCCATTCAGGATGAGGAAAATGTTTCCATCGGACCAAATACTGGAGGGTGCCGTGAAGCTTGCGAGAATCAATGACCTCCTTGACCTCAAAGTACTGTTGCCCGTCAATCATGATCGGAGCAGGAGGAGGAGGTTGGGGATGCCAGCGGGAAGAGTGGTGCACAGGCTTGAGCAAGCTGCAATGGAACACAGGGTGCAAGCGTTTCAAATTGTGAGGCAAATCCAACCTAACAGTAACTGGATTGATAAGACCAACAATAGGGAAAGGACCAATGAACTTGGGAGCAAGTTTTTTAGAGGGTTGTGGGGACTTGATGAATTTGGTAGATAGATACACTTGATCCCCAATCTTGAAATCGTGTTGCAAAGAACGATGCTTATCGGCTTGAAACTTGTAAGCAGCCTGGGCATCAGCCAAAGCCTGTTGAATCACCGGCCAGGAATCAGCCAGCTTAACAGCCCAGTCAGAGGCAGAACATGTTTGGGAAGGGGGCTGTGGCAGTTCAGGGATGGGAACAAAGTTGTGTCCAGAAACCACACGAAAAGGGGTTTGCCCGGTACTCTGATGGACAGCATTGTTGTAAGCCATTTCAGCAAAAGGCAGCAACTCCACCCAATTGTCCTGATGGTAGTTAACGTATGCTCTAAGAAATTGTTCAAGGGCGGAGTTCAAAATCTCAGTAGATCTGTCAGTCTCAGGATGGGATGAGGTGGACAGCGCCTGTTTGGTGCCAATCAATTTTAAAAATGATTTCCAAAACTGGGAAGTGAACTGTGTACTGCGGTTGCTGACCAAACAGGAGGGGCTACCGTGGAGATGGTAGATGTGGATGAGAAATAGGCGCGCCAATTGCGGGGCCGACGGGATGGACGCACATGGAATGAAATGGGCTTGTTTGGGAAAAAAAATCTTTTACAACCCAAATGACAGTTTTCTTCTGACTGGGAGGAAGATCCACAATAAAATCCATAGAAATCTCATCCCAGGGATGGGATGGGCTGGCCACAGGCTGCAGAAGCCCCTGCGGTTTCCCCCCTTTTCGCTTTGACATTGCACAAACAGGACAGGAAGCCACATAGTCTTTTAAATTGCATCTCAAGGTGGGCCACCAGAATTGATGATGAACCAAATGCAATGTTTTAACAAAACCAAAATGCCCAGCAAGTTTATCATCATGGGAACGCTGTAAAATGTCAGGTCGTAAAGTTTCGGGTACATAAAGGTGGTGTTGCACCCATGCCGGACCGTTTTCAAAAGAAACAGTGTCTTTATTAGCTAGCAACCAAGTGTCAGATTTCAAGGACTGGAGAAAGTCTTTCTGGACAAGGAACTTACACTTTCTGCTTCCCAGACTGGGTTGGGGGCGGGGATGCCTGCGCATGGGTCTGGCTCTGGGTGACAGCAACTAAGCCCAGTTGTGGTTCAGTGAGAACAGTCCCAACCACATCTGCCATGTGGTCAAGGTCCTGAGGTAAACATGACAAAGCAGAAAGTTTTTCTTTCCCGGAATACATTTTAACTGGAAGTTAAAGCGACTGAAAAATTGAACCCAGCGAATTTGTTTAGGACTGAGACACCTGGGGGTGCGGAGGGCTTCCAAATTCCTGTGATCAGTCCAAACCTCAAAAGGGCATTTAGCGCCTTCCAGGAGGTGATGCCAGGCTTCCAAAGCGGCTTTTACAGCAAAAGCCTCCTTTTCCCAAACATGCTACCGGCGCTCAGTTTCAGAAAATTTTTTGGACAAATAAGCGCAAGGTTTTAAGTGATTTTCAGAATTTCTCTGTAACAATATAGCCCCAACTGAGGAGTCAGAAGCATCACCTTGGACCACAAAGGGGCGTTCAGGATCGGGGTGCTGTAGAATAGGCTCAGCAGTGAAGAGGGTTTTTAACTTCTCAAATGCTGCCTGGCATTCAGGCATCCAATTCAGCACTGCCCCAGGGTTTTTCACCTTGCGTGTCTCTCCCAAACCCTTGGTACGTAGCAAGTCAGTAAGGGGCAAAGCAGTCTCAGCAAATCCCTGGATAAACTGCCGATAATAATTACTGAACCCTAGGAAACTTTGCCGAGGCAATTGCCTCCAGGTGCGGGGACGTCCCCAATCACCTGAATTTTTGCAGGGTCCATTTCAATGCCCTTGTCAGACACCCTATAGCCCAGATAGTCAAGTTGGGTCTTGTGAGACTCACATTTGGAAAGCTTGGCATAAAGTTTGGCATCTCTAAGCTTGCTTAACACCTGTTTGAGGAGGCGTTTGTGTTCCTCCTCGGTTTCAGTGTAAATGAGAACATCGTCTAAATAAACCAGGACCCCTTTAAACAAATGATCATGCAATACTTCATTAATCAATTGCATGAAGACTCCGAGCGCCCCTGCCAACCCAAAAGGGAGGACTTTGTACTGAAATGAACCCAGTGGACAATTAAAAGCAGTTTTCCACTCATCTCCAGCTCATATGCGGATGCGGAAATAGGCTTCACGAAGATCGAGCTTGGAGAAAATCTTGCCCTTAGACAAGTGAACTAATATGTCCTTCATGAGCGGAAGAGGGTACTTGTTGCAAATTGAGATGGAATTTAACCCCCGATAGTCCATACAGAGTCGAAGCATGCCATCTTTCTTTTCCCAGAATAGCACAGGGACCCCAACTGGGGAATTTGCAGGTTCAATAAACCCCCTTGACAGATTTTTGTCAATAAAGTCCCGTAATGCCTCAAGCTCCTTCTGACTCATTGGATAAATTTTTGGCTTGGGCAATTGAGTGTTGGGAACCAACTCTATTGCACAGTCAGTTTCCCGATGGGGGTGGTGGTGGTAGCTGATCTGCTTCCATTTATGTAGGCATTCATTACATAAAGCTGAGAATGTCAAAAGCACACCAAATGCAAACTAAAAACCCTCGGTGCAAATGAGATCCCTCCCCCTGTAGAATCTTCCCAAGCTCACAATCCCAGGTGCTCCTAACAGCTTCTGATGGTCAGCGGGAAAAGTCCTTGAGCAGAGCACATAACCCAAACACATTCCATTGAAATGAACATAGATACAGAGTTTGGCACAAGGTCTCACAGCAGCTCCTTCCCAAACAGAAATGCGCGTCAGTGCCATGGCATGTGAAATGTTACGATGTACAGTGCACATCGAAACAGTGAACATGACAGAAGGACAGAGAGAGGAAGCACAAAAAACAACATCACCAGCTTAAAATACAAAAGCTGGTTTCCTTTGGTGTGGTGGTATGTGACATCCTGCAGGAGCCTAGGCCACGGTTTCTCAACCTTGGCAGCTTTAAGATGTCCAGACTTCAACTTTAACATATGCTGGCTGGGAAATTCTGGGAGTTGAAGTCCATGCGTCTTAAAGTTGCCAAGACTGAGAAGCCCTGCCCTAGGGTGATGGTGTGAAGTTGAGTATCCCCATCATGTTGATGGGACTGCACCTCAGACTGTCAGGGACTTCATCCAGATGTTAAAGAGTAGGGGAGAGAGGACCAGCCTGGGTGGAATCCAGTCATTCAGGGCTCATGGGGATGATCTCTTCCCCCATTACAATTAACTGAGACCACTTGCAAAACAGTGCCTCCACTATAATCAGACCCTCTGAACCCACAGAAGCCTGGCATGGAACTTCTGAAAAACGGCAACACGGATTTTAGCATTATGGCCTTTTACAATCTTTTTTTTTTTTTTTTGCTTCTGCAAACATCCTTCTGCCCAGCGAAGAATGGCTGCTCTTTGAAACATCTGGGTTTTTTTGTTTGTTTAAGAAGTTCTAGAGTGTGTTAATGAATTTCTTAATCTATTCTGAGTCTCCTGGGAATCACCATCAGATGTTCTCACTGGGGGACATGGGGAGGGGAGAAGCACATCCATCTTTGTCTCCATCTGGACCTGCATATTTCCCTTAGTACGTCTCTCCCTTTTGAGGAAAATCCCCTGGTGTGTTAAGATGTCAATGTCTATCACTTAATAAAACAATTTCTGACATTTGAAAAGCTTTCCCCTCCCTCCCTCTCTCCTTGATTTTTGCAAAGTGTCCTTCTCAAGAGCTGCTGCAGAAAGGGTTACGAAAAGGCTTGATTAAAGCTGCCTGTGAAAGCCAGGATCCTGGCATTAAGTGTGTGGCATGGACAATTCAAGGCAGATCAGGTCTGGCATCTGCCAGAGCTGCCAGCTCAGTTGAGGAAGGGGCAGGGGGTGGGACTCTTCCGATTTTGGCACTTGCTATCAGTCTTGAACTGGCCTAAGAAAAGTCCTACACTAATATCAATTTTGGAGTAGGGCTGATGTTGATTTGATTGTGGCAGGACAATTGTAATCCAGTGCATGCTTGCTTTGCCAGCCACCTTCCCCTCTGAGGGTCTGCCTGTTCCTTCCATTGTCCATCTCAGCCTCCCTCCCCGATATGAATTTATCAAGAGCATAATCTCTCTAGCTTGTTTGTCTTCCACTTGCTGAGTGGGTGAAGTGAAGGGCCTTAATTGGAAAGAGGAGGAGGTGAGTCACTTGACTCGGGGGTGTTTCAGATTGGCTGGACAGTGGGGGAATGGTGAGCCGAGGTATTTGACATTTCCAATTCCCCCCCCCTCCTTTTTCACACCATCTCCAGCTTCAAACTTTCAACAAAGCACTTCAATTAAGAGAGATGGCAAGCAATCAGGGTGAGGGGAGGAGGTTAGCTGAAGGCTGAATACCATCAAAACTGATGAAACAAGGGTGGGATGGGGGGGGGGCAAAACTGGTTGTAGGCAAATTGTTCTTCATTTAACCACCATGCTTCTTGCTCACTCTCCCAACCAGTTTGTTGTGTGAAAGGGATATTTGCATAATTGCTTCTTTCTCCCTGCTTGAAACTATCTCTGATATGTCCCCTCCCTTCAAGCCTACAGCCAAAGAATTCCGTTTCGTTCAGGATACGAGAACAGGGGATTTCCTCCCCCCCCCCCCCCATGCTATGGGCAGCAAATATGTCTCTTGACTTTTGGCTCCATACTAGATTTTCTCTTTTTTGTTTTTTTTCCTCCTTGGGCTTTCCTTTCTTTATCCTTCTCTAGTACTTCTCCCCGCTCAGTCCTACATTCCGCTACATCACTGCAGTTCCCTTTTTTTGCAGAGCCTAAACCTTTGGCTTCTCCTGACCTAGACACTAATCTGGTGCCTAACGCTCCAGGCACCATGTTCCCTGCCCGGCCCAGAAGATATGAGATGGATTCCATTGCTCCAACTCAGGAAGTTGTTTTATTATGAAGTTGTTCAGTTTTGAAGGTCCCCAACCACCCCAACTAACGAGAAAGGTTTTTTTTAATGAAGGTTCTTCTTTGATGCATCCTTAAATAGTTAATCACTGCATCTGAATATCTCAGGAATTGTCCTGTTGGCTGGGTATTTATTTATTTATCAAATTTGTCACTGCCCACCTCCTCCGACCGGAGGGACTCTGGGCGGTTTACAATATCGAATAAATATACAATAAAAATTCTAATAAACATACAATAAAAATTCTAATAAACATACAATAAAATTCTAATAAAATCCCATTAAAACTAAAACTATTTCTTAACTACCCCTTAGTTGAGTTTCCCCCTTCTTTCGCAAAATGACTCTTAGCTCCTTGGCACATGTTGTCTGAAGTTGCATGTCAAAGGTTGACCTGAATGACTGCTGCCTCTTTGGAGATTATCTGCAATGGACTCTACCTTCAGAATCTCCGAAAGAAGCTTCAGGGAGGCTCCCGTAGGATGTTGGGCCAGACATTCTCTCTCACTGCAGCCTACCTGACAGGAATGTTGTTGTGGGGAAAAGGGTCAAGAGAGGGTTCCAGGTATGTTGCCTTAAGTTCCTGGAGGAAAGATGGAATATCAGAAAAATAAATAAAGAAATTTTGCAAATCATAATAGAAAAGACCATAAGACAGTTGCTTGATTCTGCATCCTCAGTTTGAAAAACTGCCAGGACCAGAAATCTCTCTCTCTCTCTCTCCTCCACCCCCACCTGCCCAACCAGCCCTTCTTGTGCTGATTGATGGCCAAATTCTTTTAGGGTGCAGAATGTAAGATTTTCTAACAGTTCTTTCCGTCAGCCTCCTAATGGATGATGTGTAAAAATGTGACCTTTTCAGATCTCCCCCTAAAGTATTAAATGGCACCTTTCTAACTATGGTGAAACTGACCCAATCCTGATGGTAACAATAAATTGCTCAGTGATTTTAATCCTCCTTTCCCCCTTCTTCTTGCTTTGCTTGCAGTTACAATAAGCCTGTGGGGTAGGTCAGCTGTATTTTCATTTTACCAATAGGAAGTAGGGCCTTTGTAGTGGACTTCAGTAACACTGCTGGTTTTCAGACTGACATCAGGCCCATCCCAAGAATGACCAAGAATCAGTCCAGCCAAACTTCATTCTTTATTTGCTGACACTGTTTAGGCAGAACCTTGCCAGATGAAAGTCACTACCTCACCTAAGAGGAAATAACCTGGGAAGGCTCCAGGGCGGGGCTCTTCTGAACCTCTTAGTCTTCCCACATTCCACCTCTGGACCGTGCTTTCTCTTATATCGCTCCCCTCCTTGGAATGTGCTCCCTCCTTCCTGAGAACCAGCGGCATTACTGAAGTCTATCACATCACCTCCCCCTTCAGAGACACATTTCATCACGTTCTTAGAGCAACTGGGCTGCTATGGCTCATGAACCTGCCACTGGAAAACTGGGATGAGTCCAACATTTTTCTGGCTACAGCTCATCTCTCCTTAGCAGTCTGGGCCTAATAAGGTTAGTCCTCTTCACTGGGGTGGTGATCTCTGGCTTACTGAGGCCATGTATCTCCTCAACAGTGCATCTATAAAAGCTGTTAAAATGAGAAGCGACAGTTAGAATGGAATAAGGAGCAATTAAATGGCTCAGAATCAGGGACAGAGTGCACCCACTCTGTATGCTTTCACTTTATCAATTTAACATGTTTGAGAACATTTCATGTGAAGTGCTGGCCTAGAAGAAATAGAAACTGGAATTAAAATTGCCAGAAGAAACACCAACAGCCTCAGAAATGCTGGAAGAAGTTCTTGCTGAAGGTGAAAGAAAAGAGCACAGACAACGGTTTGAGGCTCGGAACTAAACAAAACCCTAAGAGTGTGTCAACAAGTAATGCCAAAACAATACAAAAGTATGAAGAAGTTGAAGCGATAACAGGAAACACCTGTTAGGGGTGTCAGAATGGCAACATCCCTATGTCAGTCAAGGTGCTGGACAAGATGATCTGCAAGATTCTTTCCTGTATTCAGCACTCTGAACTACCTATCAAGGTAGAGTTTCAATGAGATTGTCATGTAAACCCAAAGCAGGTTCTGTGGTTCAGACCCAGAAAACTGGATTGGGTGAACCACCCATTAATAATGGATAGAAGTGTCATGTGAACACAACCTATGAAACTGTGAGAGCAGGGGAGATAAAAAGAGGAAAAAGGAGAATGTCTAGAGTGGCTAGACCAGAAGAATATGTAGGCCTTAATTTGTATTACAAAACATCACCATTCAGCCCCCTCCAAATGAAAACAATCTGGGGGAAGGCAGGTGAGTTTAAAAGAGAGAGAGAGGGAGGGAGGGAGGGAGGGAGAGAGAGAGAGAACATGATACAAATTCACTGAATGGTGAATATGATGGAGAAAATGAATACTCATTCCTGTCTCCTTTCCCTACAGAATTCAATCAATCAAGAAAAATAAATCCTCACACAAGACACAGTTTAGTTTATGGAATTTGATTCTCCATAATTGAGATATTAGATTCAGACAGACAATTTCTAGTTAACAGCCACAGTAGCTGAATGGGAACAATCTGCTTTTTGAAGAAGTATTTGGGGAGGGGGCATGACAACGGGGGACCAAGGGCTCTGGAATCCACCCAGTCAGCTGCACATCTGGAATTGGAGCATCTGCAGCTTTTGAAACTGTCCCTTCACTTTCTCCCCATTAATTCCAACACTGTAGAAGAGGATGGGCTGAATAGTTAAACATTTGGACAGGAGTGACAGAATCGGGAGCTGGTGTTTGAATTTCAGCACTAAGTTGGGGGAACACTTCCACAGCCCGGAGACCTGGTGACCCTTCCCTCTTTTCTTTATCTGTTAGGTGCTGAGATTTGGGAGGCCGGGCGCACTGCGTGCGTGGGCGCGTGTGTTGGGCTGTTGGCAGAAGATGGTGGCGGGAACTGGAGGCCAACATTGTTGGAGGGCACAAGGTGGGAGAGGGGTTATTTACTCCCGGTGGCCTCGCGGGCTCGGTGAAAGGCGCCGGAATAGACAGTTGGCAACCCTTCCGCTCCTCTGCTCCCCAGCGCTGCCTGCCGCCCTGCCCACCCGCGCTCCCTTCCTCCCTCGCGGGCTCCAGACGTGTGCTTTGCTCACCTGCTCCTGGGGCGGTGCTAAGCTTTCCCCCCCAGCAGCACAGCCAGCCGGTGGCGGAGGCGCCTAACCCGTGGAGAAAGAAGCGCTCCGCGAGTCCTGGCTCCAGCGCCTGGCGAAAGCTCTGCTGCCAAAACAGAGGGAGCGGCGCGCGACCCCGTAGTTCGCCCGGCTCCTCCCACGCCCTGCCTGAAGGGAGGGGGACGTGGGACGAAGGCACAACCCTTCTTGAAGCGCCCCCTCCTCGAGCCGGGCCAGCCTCCTCCTGGTGTCTTCTGTCGCTCGCCCCGACGACGCGCGGGACCCGCTTGGCGAGGCGGACCGTTTCAGGACCATGAACAGCTCCCAGCCCGCCCTTTCCGCCGGAGGGAGCCCCGCGGAGCCGTGGGCCGAGGGGGGCGCGGCGCTCGCGGGGGCGCTCCCCTCGCTCTTGGCCGCGGCCGGCGTGGCAAGCCTGGCCGGTAACCTCCTGCTGCTGGCCGTTCTCGCCTACCAGCTCCGCCGAGGAACGGTCTCCGGGGCCCACGCCTTGGCGCTCAACCTGTGCGCCGCGGACCTGACCCTGGCCCTCTACTGCCTGCCGCCCCGCATCGTCGCCTACGCCCGGGGCTCGTGGCTCCTGGGCGGCTTCCTCTGCAGGACTGCGGACTGGCTGCTACACAGCTGCTTGGTGGCCAAGAGCCTCACCTGGGCGGCGGTGGGCCACGCCCGTCGGAAGGAAGCAGTCTCTGCCCGGCCCGCCTCGCCTTCCCAGGGCCCAGGCAGGAGCTGGGGGCGCCTGGCGGCGGTCCTGGCGTCGCTCTGGGCCGCCGCGTTGCTCCTGCCTCTGCCCCACCTGCTCTTCACCCGGGTGGAGCCCGGACAGCCGCGCGGGCGCCTCTGCTGCGACTTCGCGGCCCCGGCGCGCGCGAGCCGCTTCGTGGACGTCTTCAGCAAGGCCTACCCGCTGCTGGCCTGCCTGGCGCCCTCGGGCTTCGCCTGCTCCTGCTACTGGAGGGCCCTCCGCGGCCCGGGCGCCGGGAAGCCCCGGCTGGCCAAGGCCGGGCGGCAGAAGCGCGAGGGGACGTGGGCGCTGCTGGGTCTCACCCTCCTCTTCCACGCGACCTGGCTGCCGGCCTGGACGGCCTGGCTGTGGAAGCGGCACCGCGCGCTGGGGGAGGGCGGCCCTCCGCCGGCCTTGGCCTTTGCCGCCGACCTGCTGCTGAGCCTCGACGGCGCGCTCGGCCCCGGCCTCTTCCTGCGCAGCGCCGGCGATTTGCGCCGAGGGCTGCGCCACGTCTGCCGGGCGTTGTGGTGTGGCGGCGGCGGTGGCCAAGATAGGGAGGGCGCTCGGAGCAGCGGACGGGCGGGCGCCACTCTCCCCGACGTGGAGCATTTCTGGAAGGACCGGAGGAGCATCGCCGTCGGGGAAGAGAGTGACCCGGTGCCCTGGGAGCACCAGAGCGACCCGTGAAGGGAAGCGGGAGAGGGGGGTGGCAGCCGTTCATTCTCTCTGCCCCCCTCCCTGCCCCAACTTGGCCCTGGGGTCGCTTCCTGCCAGGCCCGGTCAACTGCTTAGGCACCTCCAGGTGGGCATGACTGTGACTCCCATCGTGCTGGCTGGGGAAGATGGGAGTCCTCGAGCCCATTGGGGATCTGCCTTAGCGGTTGTTTGCAGCTTAACTCCTGAACTTTGTAGCGGTCTGACCCCTGCTTTTCTTTACCTGCTAATGCAGTTCCCCCACAGCCGCAGGCCACCCACCACCCAAGGGAGAGGTTCTTTACATTCACAGTATTCAGAAGCTTTTGGATCCCCTTTAACCTTGCCTCCCCCCCCCCCAAACCTCTCTACTACCTTACAACCCCTGTGGCAAATGGTACTTTTGAGGAGCGGGTCTGAATCAGCCACGGATACAAGTTGGGAGACCCTTTGAGAACACCCAGCTGGTCTATTTCATTATTGCTCTGGAGCCTTGGCAATTTTTTTCTGTTTCTCTCTGATTTCAGGTTCCAAAGCCTGCAATTTTGACATACTGACATTGGCAGCTGTAAGCATCTCCTTAAACCTTACATCTATTGTGGACCCTCCCTCCAAAGCATTTCTTTCAATGCACTAACCCTCAACCTCCCTTTGAGAAATAACCTTGGCCCCTCTAAGATAGGTGGACTTCAACTCCCAGAATTCCCCAGCTGGCTGGGGAATTCTGGGAGTTGAAGTCCACCTATCTTAAAGTGGCCAAGGTTGAGAACCGCTGTTCCAAAGTGCTCCATGAATGCCATCCATGAATGTATTTACACTGTAAAAGGAGATTTGTGAGCTGGGGGTAGAATCTGGAACGATTTACTGCAAGGATTCTCACCTGTTGTGGTGCTGTGACCCCCTAAAGTGATAAATGAATATGTGTGACACCCCACCCCCCATAAAATTATTGATTCCTTGGGTTAGAGGTGGGCAAATTTTGTGGCACTGTAACTGCCTGTTGCGTTTTGTGCAGACGAACTGGGCACTCCGACTTTGTCTGTGCAAGGCCGACCAACTTTTTAGAAACGCGGTTTCTTTCTCCCCCCTCCCACAGTTCCTTGTGATTATCTTGGGGGTCCCAACCCACAAACTGAGGACTCTTGGATTACAGCATTTAACTCTCACCTTTTCTCCACTACGAAGTTATGATTCAATCGGCTGAATCTTTATTTGAAGGATTATTTTTGACTTGCCCGTAACAGGAAGATAGACTTCAAAGCGCTCACCTAGCTGGGTTCACACGTCCCTTTAGGCAAAGGGGGATCGAGGTTAGTGCATTGCAAGAAATGTCTTATTGTATTGTGTGAAGTAGGCCATCCTGTTATCAGGCTGTAGGGTTTAATTGTCAGGTCAGCACAGTTAGTGAACACAGTAGTTGTGTTTTGTTAACCCAGGTTTGCTCTGTTGTCTGAATCATGCCCCTTGCTCTTGGATGTTTCGTTTTCTGCACATTCTTCCATGCAGGAATAACTTGAAAGGTATGGAAAAGAATAAAATGCACTTCATGGGACTTTATAGGAGGGAATGCTGTAGTTTATCTTGTGTTTTTGTCTTCTAAGCTAACAACTTAATAAAACCTTGCTAGAAGCAGCAGTTTACAACTCAATATTGTCATGAAGTCTGACAACGTGAGAGTTTCAAACCAAGATGGGTTTAATTAAAAGACATTTTGTTATGGATCTGAGTTGGTATTGGAAACTTCCAGCCCCTGATCTTGCTCACACTCCAACTGAGAAACTAAAGGAAAACAAAAAAGAACAGAGTACTTTGCTTCTGTCGGTTGCTGGGTGATGATTTTTGCTTTGTGGTTTACCATTTGTATACCATTTATTGATCTCTTGGTACCCAGGCCATAACATCCCCAAATGACTGCCTGCAAGGGAAGAGAAGTGCAGAGTGCAACAGAGTTTGCTTGCAGACCAAGGCACACATGCATTCTGTTTAAGTGTTTGAATGTTACCAGCTTACTCCTTGCAACCCTAGAAGCCTACATGAGAAAATAAACATTTATTTACTCATTATATGTATTTCGATTTTTTTTAATAAAGACGGGATATTAAATAAATAAATAAATAAATAAATAAATAAAATCCAAAGCAGTTTCTCGTTTCCACAGTCTTGTAGCAGGAGAGAAAGAGATTTGGAGACGGCTGCCCCCTATTATTATTATTATTATTATTATTATTATTATTATTATTTACAACAAAAGGCTGCTGGCTAAAGTTGCTTTTAAAAGGCGAGATAACTGCCCCCCCCTCTCCATGGTATGTGGGAAAGACCCTGAGAGACAGGGTGAAGAGATGCTGCCTAGGGAAAGGTCAGATAAGAGAGGGCAGAGCCCACAGCTGCATAGTGGGAAGGATAAGAGGCTCAGAAGGGACCATTCCTAATTTTTCAGGCTGTAAAAGAGACAGTGGGGAGGACTGCACTTTCAGACTTGCAAGATTCTGTTAATATAGTTTTACAATAAAGCAGAATTAGATTATCTGGTCGTGTTTTGTGTCTGGTCTACTTGATCAGGCTGATACCTCCCTCCTCCTCCTCCTTTTTTTTTTTTTTTACTTTTCCCTCCTGAACTTTTAGGCTGGTAACCAATTTACCTTACTGTTCTTATGCTGGCCTTCGGAATGTTTTGTACATCGTTGACTTCTTCTGCCCATACACCTTTCCTGCTTAGCTCTGTTGCCAGCAAAGCTTCCCTGATGAGGATTTTAAAAGATGAGGGCCTACTACAAAGCTATACCCTATCTAGCAATTTCCCTTTAAACATCAGAAGTTGGGCAAACTTGAAAGCCTTCCCTGGTGCTAATCCCAACAACTGGCAAATTACTGAGGAGCTGAGTGGAACCCTCATAGACCAAAATGGTGTATTGTGGCACCAGGTGCTGGAATCAAAGAACAGAAAAAAGTGTGTCACCTTCCTGTAAGATTTTCTAAGGCATCTCTCTGGCTGCTGTTGCAAATGAGCTTTCAACTTACTTGATAGTTATCATCTTCTGACCCACCAAACCTATTCCTATTTTAACATCAGGACAAGCTTAACGACTCCCTTTTTCTTCCTCAGACAAACTACCAGGCTCCTCATTCCCAGACAAAGACTAACTTTTGGTCTGGAGAGCTAAAAAGGGAGTGGTAGAATCTTCAATAATAAACAAATATGGGCAAAAGCTTTGGGGTCTTTTACAGTGGTTTGGTGCTATGGCCCTGCTGGAGAAGTCTTCAGATGGGGAGGAGGTGCAGCCAGGGGCATCTGGTGACAATAGTCTTGAAGCAGCTGATTCTAACAGTGTTGGAGCCAATGACTCCTCTCTGGATGAGGCAGATCCTGGAAGGCCCCAAGACTCCCTGCCTGCACCCACTGACTGTCAGAGTAGGTTAGGAAGTGGTTGGCCCAGGAGATCAGAAAAATCACACACTATGCATTTCTATAAAAATTTATTTACAGAAAGCACAAAAACATATTTACAGGCTTGTGCATGCACACACGCTCTCAGAGAGGAGGGAGCTGCTTACTCGGCTGCAAGGCTAAAAACAACTAAACAAAAGTTCTGCAAGCTGCCTTCCCCTCAGGCAATGCAACTATTAACACCTAAACTGAGGACAATTAAATTTGACCTCTTCACCGGCCGATGCTTAAGGAAGTACTTAATTACCATGGTAAATAATGGCTTGTCCCAGCAAAAACAAAGGAATTCCAACACTGACAGCCTCTCAGACTCAGAAGTTCAATCACCCAGTTGCAAGCTGACCTCCTCGGAGGCTTGCCAAGAAGCATGCCAGCAGAAGAGCAGGCTCTGATGTGTAATATGTCTTGGCTGTGCATGTGGGTGGAGGCTCAGCAGGGCTGATTTATGGGCCTCACCCCAAGAGAAAATACTGGAAATAAATTTTCAAGACTTAATTCTGTCATGTTGGCTTTGCTGTGCCGTGCTTTAGAACTCTTAGTTGCTAGATTACTGGCTTCCTGATCACAAGCTGTGTGATGTTGACCACATTTACAGTTGCCATCCCACGATACTCGTAAAAAGGACTTTTTCCTTCCAAAAGACTGTTTCTGTAGTGAGTCCTGTAGTTTTAAATGCTGCTTGTAGAGCTGTGAAGAATTCTAAATTATTTGCATCTTCTGTGTTGCAGTTCAGGCCTCTCTGTAGGATATTGTGTTCTGCAGTGGATAGTGGGCGACTGGACATGTTGACCACCCATTTTGGTTCTGGTGTCTCTTTGTTTCTGAAATTCAATTTAAGTAGCTTAGTTTGGAGTTCGGTTTTCCTTTTTTCGGCTTGTCAGCTTGTTTCAGTGATGCATTTGTATGGTTAAAAGAGCTGCTTATGGCTGAACCTATCTTGAAACACCCAGATCCTGGAAGTCCCCTGGTGGCCTCAGAGGTTGCTCTGGGGGCTGTTTTACTACAGAAAGATGAAAGTGAGTTTCTACATCTATGTGCCTATTTATCTCAAAAGTTCACTGAAGCAGAGTGCAGATGGCTGGTGTGGGAGAAGGAGGCTTTTGCAATTCGCTGGGCTCTCCAAATGTGGAGGCATCTGCTTGAAGGGGCAACCCATCTGTTCGAAATGTGGACCAACCATAAAAACTCAGAGGCCCTAGAAACACCCTGCAAGCTAAGCCCAAAGCAGGTCAGATGGGTGCAATTCTTCAGCACATTCAATTTCTCCCTTAAGTATTGTCATGCGCTGCCTACCTCTGAATAACGTTCAGACACTGGTTTGCAAAGCAGGCTCTGATTTATTTCAGGGTAGGTACAACGTTGGTAGAAAAAAGCTGAGAGTGACAGGAGCGCGCCGGTGCGGGGTTTAAATACCCCGCGCCGGTCAGCGCCCCCTCGCTCTCGGTCACGTCACCCCCCTTTGTCCCATGCGTTGCCCTGCCATTGGTTGAGGGTTTCCAGGATCGCCCATCCTCAGGTTTTCATTCTTCTGCTGATTGCTTTCAGCTGGGCGATCCCCGTTGTATTGCCGCTGATGGCTTGGGTGGCTCCGTGATCCGTTTAGCTATTGTTTGTTAGCCGTTAGTCGTTGTGGGTTGATGGCTACTTAACTTGTACCCCTTCACCTATTTCCTTGTCATTGTCATGAGTGCCATTGCGCTGATGACTTTAGCTCAACGGCACTCATGACATACTGCCCCCTTTCCGAATAGTGTTCTCCCCCGGGTTTCTGGGTTTTCCCCATGGAGCTGTCAAAATGCCACATTTTTTTTTTTTTTTTTTTAAAGTTCCCGCCGGAGTAGTTGTCGCCCCTCCCTTTGCTCCTCCCTCTACCACGTGCCTTCCCAGGGTGTGTCCATGGTGCGCATGCTCGGGTTCTGACCTGGCGTGCGCATGCTCCAGCCACACCCTGTTTGTTTGGCTCAGTTCGGCGAGGCGAGAGGCGTGGCTGGTCGGGTGCTTCTCAGCTCCAGGTAGGGCCCTTCTTTTCTTATTTAGAGTGCGTCGCCTTTGTTGTGTCTCTTGGGCGTTGCCCCCAGGTTGCCCTGTTGACTTGCTTGCCACTCCCCCGCGGCCGGAGGGCGGGGGGAGGGTGCTGGCGATCGTTTGTCACCACCCCGTGGGCCCGGGGTGGGGGGAGTGAGTCCCGGGGGGGGGAAGGTCCACCCAAGTCGCGGGCTTGGGGGGGGCCCCTTCCCTTGGGGCACGGGAGGCGGGGGGAGGCCTGCGGGGGGGGGTTTGGTTTTGCTGACCTTGGTTGCGGTTTGTCGGGGTATGCCCGGTGAAATGCTCTGGTCAGGTCAGGCGCGTTAACGTTATGCGCCGCCACCCATTCAGGGTGGGGGAAGTGTTTCCACCTGACCAGGTAGTGTAGGGTTCCTCGTTGTTTGCGGGAGTCGAGGATGTCCCTTATCTCGAAGTGGTGTTGCCCGTCGATCATAAGCGGTGCGGGCTGTGGCGTGCTTGGGTGCCATCGGGAGGTGGTTGCCGGTTTTAGGAGGCTGGTGTGGAACACCGGGTGGAGCCTCCGGAGGTTGTGTGGCAGGTCCAGGCGTATTGCTACCGGGTTCACTATTTGCGTGACTCGGAACGGCCCGATGTACTTAGGCCCCAGTTTTTTCGAGGGTTGGGTTGACTTTAGGAACTTGGTGGAGAGATAGGCCATATCCCCCGCCTGGAACGTCGGTTGTAGGCGCCGGTGCTTGTCGGCCTGCTCTTTGTAAGCAGCCTGTGCCTCCTTTAGCGCCGCCGTGATTACTGGCCATGCTTCCGCGATCTTCCGTCCCCAGTCGCTGGCGTCCACCTGGGGTTCCGGGGGTTGAGGTAGCTCCGGGATGGGGACGAAGTCGCGCCCCGAGACTACTTCGAACGGGGTTTTCCCCGTGCTCGTGTGGACGGCGTTATTGTATGCGACTTCGGCGAACGGGAGCAGTTCAGCCCAGTCGTCTTGGTGGTAGTTCGTATATGATCGTATAAATTGCTCTAAGGTGGCATTAAGAACCTCAGTGGCTCCGTCCGTCTGCGGATGCCAAGCCGTAGACAGGGCCTGTTGGGTCCCCGTCAGCTTCAGGAAGGCCCGCCAGAATTTGGAGGTGAACTGTGTGCCCCTGTCGGTCACCACACGTGCGGGACATCCGTGTAGCCTGTACACGTGGATGAGGAAGAGTTTGGCTAGTTGTTGCGAGGATGGGACCGACGTGCAGGGGATGAAGTGGGCCTGCTTTGAGAAGTAGTCCTTCACCACCCAAATGGCCGTTTTCTTCTGGCTGGGTGGGAGGTCCACTATAAAATCCATAGAGATTTCCTCCCATGGGCGGGAGGGTTCTGCCACCCGTTGCAGTAGCCCCGCGGGTTTGCCTGGTGCCCGTTTGGCCCTAGCGCACGTTGGGCAGGACGCCACGTAGGTTTTTACGTCTCGCCTGAGCGCGGGCCACCAGAATTGGCGCCGCGTTAGGTGTAGGGTCTTGAGGAACCCAAAGTGTCCCGCTTGCTTGGCGTCGTGTGACCTATGCAAGATCGCCTGGCGTTGCGAGTCCGGGACGTAGATTCTGCCTTCCCCCCATGCCAGGTCTTGCGCCATTGTTACCTTGTCGGGGTTTGCCAGGAACCAGGGGTCGGTTTTGAGGGCGGCGGCGAGGTCCGTGCGCATTCCCCCTGGTAGTTGCGGTTGCCTTCTTTCCGTCGCCGGTTGTCCCGCCGTCGGCTGTGCCGTAGCGTCGAGCTGCCTCCGTGCGCCGCTTCGGGTGGTCACGGCCATCCCCAGTTGCGAGGCGGATAGGACCGTCCCAATGGTGTCTGGGGCGGGCTCTTCGTCTTGGGGCAGCCGGGAGAGGGCGTCGGCCAGAAAGTTCTTCTTTCCCGGCATGAACTTCAGCTGGAAATCAAAGCGGCTGAAGAATTGGGCCCATCGGACCTGTTTTGGGCTAAGGCGTCTAGGCGTTCGTAGGGCCTCGAGGTTCCGGTGGTCCGTCCAGACCTCGAATGGTTGGGTGGCTCCCTCGAGTAGGTGACGCCATGTCTCTAGTGCCGATTTCACCGCGAAGGCTTCTTTCTCCCAGACGTGCCATCGCCTCTCTGTCTCGGAGAACTTCCTTGACAGGTAGGCGCATGGTTTCAGGAGCCCCGTGGAGTCTTTTTGTAGCAGGATGGCTCCCAGGGAGAAGTCTGAGGCGTCGGCTTGGACCACGAACGGCCGTTCTGGGTCCGGGTGCGCGAGGATTGGCTCCGTCGTGAACAGCGCTTTCAGCTTGTCGAATGCGGTCTGGCACGCGGGAGTCCAATTCAGCACTGTGCCTGGGTTCTTGGCGCGTCGGGTGTCCCCCACCCCTTTGGTTTTGAGGAGGTCCGTTAAGGGGAGGGCTATCTCAGCGAACCCCCGGGCGAAGGACCTGTAGAAATTCGCGAATCCCAGGAAGCTCTGTAGTTGCCGTCTGTTGCGGGGCCGCTCCCAGTTTAGCACCGCTTCGACTTTTGCGGGGTCCATTTCGATGCCGTCCCCGGAGATTCGATACCCCAAATAGTCTAGGCGCTCTTTGTGAAACTCGCACTTTGTGGGCTTTGCATAGAGCTGCGCCCTTCTGAGCTTGTCGAGGACTTGCCTGACTAAGGTTACGTGTTCCTCGTATGTTTTTGTGTAAATGAGGACGTCGTCGATGTAGACCAGGACCCCTTTAAACAGATGTTCATGCAGTACCTCATTGATGAGCTGCATGAACACCCCAGGGGCCCCCGCGAGTCCGAAGGGCAGTACCTTGTACTGGAACCCGCCTAGGGGGCAGTTAAACGCCGTCTTCCATTCGTCCCCCTCCCTGATTCGGATGCGATAGTACGCCTCGCGCAGGTCCAATTTGGAAAAGACTTTGCCCGTGGACAGGTGGGCGAGCATGTCCTTCACCAGGGGTAAGGGGTATTTGTTGGACAGGGAAGCCGCGTTTAGGCCCCGGTAGTCGGTACAGAGCCGTAGGGTCCCGTCTTTCTTCTCCCGGAATAAGACGGGGGCTCCGACCGGTGAGCATGCTGGCTCTATGAATCCCCTGTCTAGGTTTTTATCGATGAACTCCCGGAGGGTTGCCATCTCCTTCGGGGTCATCGAATAGATCTTTGGTCTAGGTAGGGGGACGTCGGGCAGTAGGTCGATCCGGCAATCCGTCTTGCGGTGGGGGGGTAGTTGGTCTGCCTCTGCCTCTCCGAAGACCTCGGAGAAGTCGGCGTATTGTTCCGGTAGGTCTGCTGTGGTAGCGGCGTTGTCTTGTGTGGTCGCCTCCGCTCGTCCTACCGTGGGGTTGCTTTTGCCAGCTGGTACTGGTGCTCGATACTCGCCGTCGCCGAATGTGAAGGTGCGGGTCGCCCAGTTGATCCGCGGGTTGTTTTTCGCGAGCCATGGCATCCCCAGGACTGCAATGGGCCGTCCGATGGGCGTGACTACGAACGACGTGCGCTCGGTGTGAGTGCCCATTTGCAGGGTGACCGGCTCGGTTTGTAGCGTGGCTGGTTTCCCTCCCGCTGTAGAGCCGTCCAGCTGGTGGAATGCCAGCGGCGTGGGGAGGGGGAAGCAGCGGAGGTCGAGTTTGGCGACTAGGTCGGGGTGGATGAGGTTTTTTGAGCACCCCGAGTCCACTAGTGCCGCGGCCGTGGTGGCTCCGTTGCCGGCAGAGAGTTGAATTGCTGCCAATATTACGGAGCTTTTGTCGTTTCGTTGAGGTGGTCCGCGTTGCTGTCCCACCGCCTGCCTCGCCACGCGTCTCAGAGCAAGCGGGGAGCATTTCCCGCCGGCTGGTCGGGGTCGGTATTGTCCTCTTCCCCCCAGTAAGTGTCCCAGCCCTCTTCCGGTGTCGCTGTGGCCACGGTCATTCGGCGGTGAGGGGGCGGCCCCGGGTTGGGTGGTTTGGGGCTAATTTTCGGGGCGGGCTTGGGCGCGCTGGTCGGCGGTCGGTTGGCGAAGCAATCCGCCGTCTTGTGCCCTAATTTGCCACACCTCCCGCAGGGCTCCCGGTTGAACTTCTTTTTTGGGTATATGGGGCCGGCCATCCCCCCGTGTGGTGCGGGTACCTTTTTCCCGACATAGTTTGTGTCTTCCGTGGTTGTCATCAGGAAGGTGCGGTGCGCGTGTTCGGCTTTTCCCGCGAGGTGGATCCACCCGTGTAACGTTTCTGGGTCGTCGCGGTAGAGGGCCCATTGGAGAACGTCGCGGTTGAGCCCCCTTTTGAAGATTTCCAGCAGGGTGGTCTCAGACCAGTCGCAGACCTTTCCCGCGAGGGCTTTGAACTCCAGGGCGTAGTCAGGGACCGTGCGTGTGCCCTGTTTAAGTCTCTGGAGTGCGCTTTTCGCCCGTACTTTGGCTAGGGGGTCTTCGAAGTAGGTTTTCATCTCTTTGATGAAAGCAGGGAAGGTGGCGAGGGCGGGGGAGCTGGACTCGTACAGTTGGACGTACCAGTCCGCCACCCTGTCTTGGAGTTTGATCGCCACGGCGGCGATCTTGTCGGCCTCGGAGTCATAGGAGTGTCCGTGCCTCCCCATGAACTCCCTAGCGTTGGTCACGAAAAACGAGAGTTTTGAGGGGGTCCCATCGAAGAAGATGGGGAAGTCCTTTGGGGCCCGGGCGTTTTGTGCGGCCCCGCCTCTCGCTTCCCGGGGTGTGGTGTCGGCCGCCTGTGCCGTCTGCTGGCTCTCCGCTGGCCCGTGTGTGTTCGGTGCTTCGCTCGGGGTGTGGGCTTGTGCGGGGACGTCGTTGGGTGGCGCGGGGGGCATGAGCGCCTGGAGCATGGTCCGGAGTTCCGTCAGCTGAGCCCGCATGGCCGCGAGTTCAGCTCGTGCCTCCTCGTCCACAGCCCGCGCCGCCGCTGGGGCCGGTTCCGTTGGCGCGTCCTCGGGGGTGGGTTGCCGGTGGGGTTCATCGTCCCTCCGCCGCGGGTCCGCTTCCTCCTCCGTCTGATGGGTGTCTCCGTCGTCCTCCTCCGTGTCGAGCATCGTGGGGCTGTCGCTCCACGCCCGTTGCTGGGGTGCGATGTGGGGCGCGGGGTCCTCCGCTGGTTTCGGAAGTCGTGCTGCTCCCTCCCGCGGTCGGGTTGCCTCCGTCGCCATCTCCCCTTGGGGTTGGAGCTGAGGCTCGGGTCGGGTGGGGTGGGCGTCCATGGCTCCGGGAGTCCGCGGTGCCTCTGGCCTCGGTCGGTCCTCCTCTGTCTCTTGCCGCGCGGCTCGCCCTCCTTGCCCGCGTCGTTCCGGCCTCATCTTGCTGGTCTTCTCGCCGTCTACTCCTCCCGCGGCTCGTTGTCGTCCGGTGGGGCTCGGCGAGGCTGAGTTTATGACTCTCAGCTTTATGTCATGCGCTGCCTACCTCTGAATAACGTTCAGACACTGGTTTGCAAAGCAGGCTCTGATTTATTTCAGGGTAGGTACAACGTTGGTAGAAAAAAGCTGAGAGTGACAGGAGCGCGCCGGTGCGGGGTTTAAATACCCCGCGCCGGTCAGCGCCCCCTCGCTCTCGGTCACGTCACCCCCCTTTGTCCCATGCGTTGCCCTGCCATTGGTTGAGGGTTTCCAGGATCGCCCATCCTCAGGTTTTCATTCTTCTGCTGATTGCTTTCAGCTGGGCGATCCCCGTTGTATTGCCGCTGATGGCTTGGGTGGCTCCGTGATCCGTTTAGCTATTGTTTGTTAGCCGTTAGTCGTTGTGGGTTGATGGCTACTTAACTTGTACCCCTTCACCTATTTCCTTGTCATTGTCATGAGTGCCATTGCGCTGATGACTTTAGCTCAACGGCACTCATGACAAGTATCTGCTGGGAGGGAAAAAATTCCTAGCAGACGCTTTGTCCAGACTTCCTCAGCACAGTAGCGAGAGGGAAGAAGTTGTAGACACCATGGTTCCGGCACGCCAGCTGGGTTTGGCAGCCGTGACTAGAAGCCAAAAAACTGCCTTAGTGTTGGAGTTAGAAACTGACTTGTCACAGGAATTTCAGAACACCTTAGGAGCAGATGAATGGCTCTGCTCCGACAAGGACTCATTAGTGGAAAAGGGAGGGCCATGGTAGAATGGAACTAAGCTGTACATTCTGGAAACTTTGCGGAAGAGAATTCTAGAAAGAAGCCATGACATTAAACCAGCAGGGCATTATGGCTTTGTTAAAACTTTACATTTACTAAGGAGGCAGTTCTGGTGGCCATCGCTCTGGAAGGATGCAGAAGGCTAAATAGCAGGCTGCCCTATCTGTGCCATGGCCAAGTGGGGAGGAGACAAGCCTTGTGGTCTATTGCGAAACGCGGCGAGCCCTATGTGGCCCTGGAAACAGATTGCCATGGATTTTATTGTAGAACTGCCAGAAAGTAAGAAGACAGTAATTTGGGTGGTAACAGATCTATTCTCGAAGCAAGCCCACTTCGTACCAATAGCCACCCTCCCAATGGTTGGGAAGCTTGCCAAGCTTCTTATTCAACATGTGTATAGGTTACATGAGATCCCTGAATGCGTGATCAGCAATCGAGGCGTGAAATCCACCTCAACCTTCTGGAAAGCAGTTTAAAAACTCACTGGAATGGGACAGGCTCTGAGTTTGAGTCATCATCCGGAGACAGATGGATCCACTGAACGATTGAACTCTGTACTTGAACAGTATATCAGATGTTATGTAAATTACCAACAAGACAACCCGGTAGTCACCTTATGCGAGGTCATGTATAATAACGCTGTTCACCAAAGTACTGGGTATTCACCATTCCATGTAGCTACTGGCCAGGAGTTTGTACTGATCCCGGAATTGCCTCAAGAACCCACCAACGTGAGCTCACTTGACGAATGGGTTAAACGCATGAACGAAACGTGGCCAGTAATACAAAAAGCCCTGGAGGAGGCAAAGGAGACTTACAAAAAATCTGTGGGTCACAAAAGATCCCCAGAATGGCCACTGAGAGTGGGTGAAAAGGTATACCTGTCTACCAAATTTTTGAAAGCAGTGCAACCACCTAAAAAGTTGGGCCCCAAATTTGTTGGGCCATTCCCCATCAGCAAAGTAATAAACCCAGTGACAGTACAATTACAATTACCAAAAAACATGAAGAGGATCCATCCCGTATTCCATTGCAGTCTACTCAAGCCATTAAAACCATCTTACCCTTGGCACCCTAAACAGCCCCCCCAACCTGATGATGATTCAGGGGGAGCAGCATTTCGAAGTCCAAGAAATGTTAGACTCGAGATGGGTCCGTGGAACCCTGCAATGCCTGATCCAGTGGAAACGCTTCCCTAAGTCATCAAATGAGTGGGTTGTTAGTTGTCACGCCCATGCACCTGATCTCATAAAGAAGTTCCACCAGCATTACCCTAACAAACTGCAACCGACTCTTCATTTTCTGTCTTTTACATACGTTGCTTCATATCACTCGCATAATGCTCACTACCAATATTTCATTAACTGCTTTCTAGATTTTTCTTTTTCAGGAGGGTGCCATGTCAGGATTGTACAATCAAACAAACTCAGTGCATTTGATTGCTGGTTCCTGTCAATGCCAGTTAGACCAAGAAACCTTGATGCATGTCAAGATTATCTGTGCTAGATGGAGGGAGGGGGGAATTCCATCAGGAGCAGAAGCACTAGGAACCACGGTCAGCGCAGTGGCTTGAGCCAGGTGCGGGAGGAGGGAAAATGGGCTCACTGAGAGGGGGATGTTTTAATTAGGATTTGCATGCCAATTTTGACAGTTGCAGCTTTCTCTTGGAATGCTTACTTCAATCTTCAAATAAACAGCTTTCTTTTCTACAGTGAAAATGTGTAAGGCTACAATATTTGGGATCTGAGTACAGTGTTCCTTACAGTAAGTTCTGGGCTGCCAGGTCTTGGGCGTGAATTTTGTAATACAGGTAGTCCTCCACTTACGACAACAATTGGGACTGGAATTTCCATCGTAAGTCATTGCAGTTGTAAGTTGTAAGGTCACCATGTGGCTGGACCTGGTTTTACAACCATTTTTATGGGGGTCATTAAGTGAGTTACCATGTCGTTAAGTGAATCATGGGCTGTTAAGCAAATCACCGTGGTCATTAAGTGAATCCAGTTTCCCTAATGGGTATCATGGTGGGCTCAGTTTCGGAGTCAGATTCAGATGTAGAAGGGCAGACAGCCCCAGAAGTGGCCGGAGATAATGAACAGTCAGCTCCGGGGTCACCAGATGAACTGCCATCTGAGCAGGCAGAGGAGGCAGGGCTGGCTCTGAAGATGAGGGCATGGAATTACCACTCCCTCCCAACGGAAGAGCTCAGCAGGCAGGAAAGAGAGCAGAGCAAAGGAATTCAGTGAGGTTGCTCTCTAGGAAGCAGCCTCACCCTCCTAAATGAGCCACACTGGGGCTGGTCTTATTAAGAAGAGCTATGAGAACAAGCTTCTTGCTGGAAACAACTGTTCACAAACCCAGACTCTGTGCGCCTTGCCTTTGGACTCGAACCTGTGTGACCGTGGCTCTGAACCTGGACTGGCTGATGACCTTGCTGATGCTTAGGACCCCTGGACTTGCCTGACCACTCTTGCGCCTGCTCCTTTGATCTTGGACTATTTCTTTAGGCAAGTTTGCTGGACTTGTGGGGACTTGGTTGCTTCTGTGTGCCTGTGTGCGTTTGTATATAACTTTCCCTTGCCACTTGCTATTGCTTAAAAGCTCACCTAATAAAAGTTTGCAGCTACATCTCCGTGTACTTGTGTGTGCTTGGCCTGTGTATGTTAGTTAGTTTAGGGTATAAACGAGTATATAAAAGGACATAAAAAAGAATATAATGCAGATAAATAAACCAGGGACTTAGTTCATTCTACAATCATTCTACAATGATTGGAAGACTAATGGCCTCCCGGTCACTTGGAAACCTGGGAGGGATTTCGTTAAGCCTGAGCCATTCGGAAAGAGTCTCTGGTCAACATTCATAATGATATGGTCAGTCTGCTGGGCATCAAATGCAACCTCCATAGCTTGAGATGATATGTCCTTGATCAGCATTTCTCAACCTTGGCAACTTTGAGATGTATGGATTTCAACTCCCAGAGCTCCCCATGCTGGCTTAAAGTTGCCAAGGTTGAGGAACACTGCCATTGATGATTGGGTCTTAAGAACAGGTGACTGGAAAAGGGTATTGACTTCATATTCTCCTTGTCAGCTTTCAGTTTTTTCCCTTGCTGGAAACAGAATGATGGACTAAAGGATCACATTTAGGGAGTTTTGACATTCCTTTCAGTTTGAAAAATAAAAGGATGGAGGCACTCCAGGATAGAGTTCAATTGCAGTCAGGGGAGAAATTCTAGAGAAATTCTGGCCTAAAAAGTTTAGATTTTGATGATTGCAGAGGAGGTAAGATAAAAGAAGATAACTGTCTCAGATGAAGCATTTTCTGGCTTTAAAGAAACAGCAGAGATTTTTTTCCCCCATAATCTGGCAGCACCATCTGCAGCTCAGTAGTTCGAAAACTAACCTGCAAATTGCATCAGTAGATACTTCAGAGACTTAAAGTTTTCTTTTTGGCTAAACTTTCAGTCTGGTAGAACAAGTGCTATGAGTACTGTTCTCAAAGCTAGCCTCTGAGCACAACACAGAAGACCTCTCTTCTGGTGGTATTTCCATCCACCTGCATTTACAAATGCAGTTCCTAGGCAGAAAGTGGGGATAAGGCTTACATGCATTAGTTCTACCACTCATGCTTTATTCTTTCACTTAGCTCTCTCTTCCCACTCCTACACACACAGTCTACCCCTTGGAATCTAAATTAGAAATTTAGAAATACAGGATTGATTTGCCCTGCAAGGTTAATTCATTCTCTTGTGATGGTGCAGACTTGTCCTTCTAGATAAAATGTACATAAGGCTCCATTAAGCAACTGGCAATAGAAAGGAAGCTGTAGAACTGTCCCAGGAATCTGCAGGGACCATACCAGTACTGGAGTCTTGATGGCATCTTGAAAGGTATCCCCTGGTGGAGTTGACATACCTGGGATAGTGTGCAGTGCTGTGTTGAAGCATTCTTTTACCTTCTCCATCCTTCTCTATTCTCATTTAATATCAGGAAAGAGAATTTGCATTTTGACATTTCTTTCACCAGAGAAGAACATGAGAATGCAATTTTTGCAAGAGGAGGAGGGTGCTCTTGCACTCATTTAGTGATTAGTTGGCCAAGGGGAGTGTGTAAATGTCATGTCTTTCATTACACAATCTTCTTTCCCCCTTGGGTTCCTAAGTTTCTGTGAAATCTCAAGGGCAGGCATCTATTATAGATCACATAGTAAAGGCAGCAGCCAGAGAAACTTCAGAACGCTGGAAACAGAAGCCATTTTTCATGGGGGACAGATAATTTGGGACATTGGAAGGCAGATTTTACATTACTAGAACAGCAGATGTGATCCTGAAACTGATCACGGTCCTCTGAGGAGTGAATGGCCACCGTGGTTCTTACTGTATTATGATAGACATGTGCTTTATCTGTTTTTAGGGTACTTCAAAGTCCAGAGGTATACAAACACAATAAATAAACAGATAACTGAAATAAGGACAGGCTCAGAAAGGTCTAACCCGACTCCCACTTGTTTTCTGCTATGGCCACGGTGCATGTGCATGTGAAAGACAAAGCCAAAATAACCACAGAGATGGAAGGCTTAGGGCAGCGTTTTTCAGATTTGGCCACTTTAAGATGGGTGGACTTCCACTCCCCAAACTCCCCAGCTAGCATGGCTGGGGAATGCTGGGAGCTGAAGTCCACCCATCTTAAAGTCACCAAGTCTGAAAAACACCGGCTTAGAGAGCCTCTCTAGGATTTCATCTCAATCCTGGGAGGATTAAGGATCAGTTGACCCCACAGTCAGCTTTCCCATAGCATGGCTGATGGAGGGGAGGTAGAGGGGGAAAAGTTAACTCTGTGCATGGCTACGGAAAGTTATGGAAACGTTGGGTTTCGCTATGGGTTTTTGTTGGTGTGGGTCTGTGGCCACAGCAATGGCATCATTATGCAAGTGCTATGGTTACGATCTTGCTTCATGTCAAAAAAATGCAAGTCCCGGCATTGGGGTCATGACATCATTGCATCGCTGTTGTCATCATCAACCCTTCCGGGGTGGGGAGTGGGGAGGGGGAGGCAGTCCCTGAAAGAAGAGGCAGAAGAGGAGACCTGGTTCTGTGGGAGGGGCTTAGCAGAAGCAATCTCCCCACTGAGAACCCCTGACATCGTGAGGCAGGACAACTGTCTCAGCCTCTGATTGGCGGGCTGCCCTCCACCAATCAGAATGCCTGGCCTGCATAGCAACAGGGGGAGAAGACGTTTTGGCGGGAAAGGTGGCCGTGAGGGGAGGAAGAGGGCTCAGTTGGGGAGGACTGTGAGGAGAATGGGAAGGTTGTTTTCTTCTGGGGAAACCTGACAGGACAACATTCCTTCCTTTCTTTTTTGTTTTAGTGACGTGATTAAAACTTTGAAACCACCCAATAAATAGCCAAAGCTCTCTGGGTGGTATTATGATACCCTCCACCCCCCCCGCCCCCCTGAAATACCATTTGAATGGAAACATTTCCAATAAAGTCAAAATAAAATGAGAAAGAAGATCCTCCTGCCAACCAGACACAGCAGAAAGGCAGCCATCCAAATTTAAATGCTCAACTTTTTTTAAAAAAAAGATTTTTTAGATGCTTAACCTACATAGTTAACAAAGCAATCTGTAAACTGAAAGGGGGGGGGAAAGAAACTGAAGGGAAAAAAAATAGAAAAAAATCAACCTCAAACAAAGGAAGAGGGAAAAATGGGAAAAAAATTCTACCTTATATATTTACCAATAGGTAATTATACCAATAAATACACTAATATAATCAATATAAAATACTATTGTGAACTATGAAAAAATCTCTGCCTAATAACTACAGTGACCATACGTCCTTTATTATAAAGGACAGTCCTTTATTTCAGAAAGCTGTCCTTTAGACTTATTTATTTTTCAAAAACTCACTTTTGTCCTCTATTTTGGTCGTTTAACTTTTGCTGCCCCAAAATCAGGCACCTGAGCTGGCATGGAGCTGGAAAGAACCAAGTCCCAGAATTTGAGAGAGAAACACCCAATACTTTTGAAAAGTGGCTTTTTTGACCCCCCACCCCACCCCACCCCAATACAAACCACAAGTACTTCAGACAAAGCAAAAGGCATTTATTAAGAGGGCGGTCAAGTCTTTATATAGGGTACAAAAACAAATAATACATAGATTCGATACATGTGATGCGTCAGGAAGCAACAAATCGAACAATAAAAGACACTGATGTGCAATAAAGGCTTTGTTTTGTTAGACACGAGAGAAGACAGAAACCCTTAAAATACGTTGCATCTCCTCCTTTTCCACCCTGGTTTGTTTCTTTTGCACTTGCAATTTAATCAAGGACTTCAGAATACAGCCTTATTGTTCGATTGCTCTCATTTTTGCCTAGAAACTCAGGCATTGGTGTGGAGCTGATAAAAACTTGGTCCCTGAATTTGGGAGAAAGACTAACTTTGTAAAGTGGCTTTTTTGCTCTTCCTGACAGCACGAGTCATGAGTGTGTCAGGAAAAGCAAAAAGCATTATTAAACGGGTCAAGTCTTTTCAGAGAGTACAGAAACCAATGATACATACATTTGGTATATGTGATACATCAGAAAGCAACTAATCAAACCATAAACGACATTGATTACATGTGAGAATTGAACAATAGAAAACATCAGTAACATTCCACAAGTGGCCAGTTTATGGGTTATGTCACTCCATTTTCCAGCTGGGTTTGTATCATCTTAAAACTTGCAAGCCCATTCAAGGACTTTCAGGACATGCTCGCTATTGTTCAGTTGCTGAAAAGGCTAGTTTTTGCATGTAAAAGAAAGACATGGTTTGGGGTAAACGGAAAACATGCTTTCCTGAACTTGAAAAGGCATGGATGCCATGCTAAAATGCTAATACCACCTTTATTAAAAAGCTAATAATGAAGCCTAAAATTCCAGGCAACACTTTTACCATAGAAATGTTATCACTTAACGCATAGTCTTTCACATTCATGTGAAAAATATGGAAATTTAATTGTCTTTTTAAGATAAATTTACATATACTGTTTGATTTTAGATATCTTTATTAGAATATGCATTTTTGCAAAGTTTTTCTCGGTTTTGCTCTTGAGTTTTCCCTTGTAAAGCAAAGTTATAAACAAACTTTTTTTTAACCCTTATGAATCTCTTTCAGGTTTGCCCCTTTTTCAGGTTTGTCCTTTCTTTTTTTCCAAGAAAATATGGTCACTGTACTGATAAGGCATATCGCTGCATCCTTTGATTAGCAGAAAAGTTGGCACACATTTCCAACAGCCATTCCTTAATATCTGGAATAATATAACTTTTCCAATTTCTTAATGTGATTCTTTTAGCTCAATACAGCTGTCATTCTTGATATACAGACAGACTCCAAAGCTTGGGTATATAGTTCTAATTTTAGTTTAGGTACTAAGCGAAAAAGCCTGGGAAAAGCGGAAGCTTACGTGGGTGCCAGGCGAGCCACTCTGGGAGGGCATCCCATCAATGGGGGACCCCCTAGGAAAGGCTCTCTCTCTTGTAGAGGCCAGCTCACCCCTTTTGGAAGGGGGGTCATGCAGGGGGGCCCCTTTAGGTCTTAGGGGGCTGGGGGCTCCCCAAAGAAACCTGGTCCCAAGTGGCAGAGGGCTTTCAAGGTCAAAACCAGCCCTTCAAATTGGGTCTGGAAAGATGATGGAAAAACAAGGAAAAGAAAAGGGGGAAGGCCTGATGATGGGAGGAAAGCAGACCTGTTGGATGAGGAATGGGGGAAGGGGGCAATTTTCACTGGTTCAGAGCTAACACACTGGTGGGAGGCAATTGTTTGAGAACACCATCAATGGGGTCCTCAGATCTCTGCTCCCCTCCTCCCGATTCTTCTTCTTTTTTTTTTTTACTGAGAGAAAATACCCCCAATTTTAGACCTTTGTGCCTGAGTAAGAGCATCCCCAGCACTATCTTAACTGGAGAACAGATCAGAGCTGGAGAGGGGGAGAGTCCCATAGTGCTCCCTCAGGTCAGCCCAGTTCCTGAGCGGCCAGGGAAGGGAGCCAGGGACCCCTCAAAGAGGCTACAGGGAGGGAGGGAGGGAGGGAGGAGGGGGATCCTAACAGTAAGAGCAGTTGCACTGGGGAGCTAATGATGCAGAGGGGAGGTGGGCTTCCCTTTGCTGGGACTGGACTCGGTGGCACCTCCCAAATCCTCCAGTGCCACATTGCAAGTTCTGGCCAGCTTGCCAGCTTCCCAAGGTTGATTCATGTGGGTAGTAGGCAGAAATGGAATGGCTCTTTCTTCTCTGACACCAAAATATTACACAGACCAAAAAGTAGCAGTGGGTCAGTGTAGATGAGCTGAGATAACTCAGGAGCCATGTGAAGTGGTTTGAAGACAAAAACAGAAAGCCAAGCCAGGCTTTCTATCTTGTGTTCAAGCAGTTCCTGAATGCTGCAAGTGTTCAAGTTTCATGTCTAACAAGTATTTGCTGAGCTGTTTTCCATTGTTAAAGGAAAACTCACCCAGTTGTCCTGGTTCTTTGTTCCAAATTTCAGCTTTAGGTCTCTGTGTTGAAGGGATGAAACAGTGGAGTTCCTGGCAGATGGGCAGAATGCCTGCAACATCAGTGGATGGGTGGGTTTCAGAAAGTAGAACAAAATCATGGAGTCACAAGTTTTTCTTCTCTGTGTTTATCATCCACAGATTGATAGGGAGCTAGCTGGCAAAGACAATAAAATCCTTATTTTTTAAAAATAGAGACTTGTGACACTTTAAAGGAGGGTTTCTCAGCCAGGGTTCCATGGTACCCTAGGTTCTGTGAGAGGTCACTAGGGGTTCCCTGGGAGATCATTTAAAAAAAATCAAATTTGGGCAACTTCACATTAAAGAGGTAAGTTTCATTCTTTATTTTTAGTTTAAGAACACTGTTAATGCATATATATGGGCCTACACAGGAAAGAATTTTGTAACTTCTGGCCTATATTTGAGCCTGAATGTGCAGCGGTTCCCTGAGGCCTGAAAAATATGTCAAGGGTTTCTCCTTTTGGTAGGTGTGGGTTCTTGTGCATGTGCAGAGTTCTAGAAGTGTCTTGGCATTGAGAAATCAATAATCACGCCAGGACTTTTAATAAAATATAAACTGTATTCATATAACAAAGAACAAGAACATATTCCTCTAGATCCCTGGAGATAAAGTTACAATACAAAAAGCATATTTAAAGAATCACCACCCTACACACAGGGTGAGCTTCTAGCAAGCTTCCAGCTTGCAAACTTGCCTCTTGCATCTGAAAGAAGAATGCATAATAGCAGAGCAGGCAATCAATGACCAGTTTGTATCTAGGCAACCAATACTCAGTTTACTTGGCAACCCCAAACTCTTCAGCCTGGGACACAATAGTTTTGAACTTCTGACTCTGCCGGTACTTAAGAATCTTGTGATGGTATATTCCTTTTAACAATAAAACCAGAAATACCAACATCTCCAAGGTCAAAAGATTGAGAAAGGCTGCCTTAAATACTAACAAATGTATCATTGGAAAAAGTTTCCAATAATAAAAGTCCAGAAATATACTTCCTCTCTCAGATTCAGCACTGTCTCTTGCACCCTGCATGCAAGAGAGAGAGGATTTTTATCACCTGTGCTGCTTCTATGGTGATTAAAAAGTAAAAAATGCAGTAATTTCTATGATGCAACCCCTGGCTCTGTGGCACAAGATTATGAGGTTCAGCCATTTCTTCCCAATTTTGGGAGATAGACAAGAGATAAATAAAAAAAATGAAAATATTCCTTTAAAGATAAGCTATACAACATGCTATTTTATGTTAAAAAGGAATGTACAAATATGCTTGTAATCTTCCAGGCAGAAGGAAGGCTACAGGGTAGGTCTGCTACAATTATTTAGTTCAGAAGGGAGATTGTTTCTGTTATATCTAAGCACACCTGAAATAAATAAACAGAGAAATACAATAAATCTTATACACAGCCCTTTTCTTTCTCCAGCTGAGAGAGAGGGGTTGGGGGGAATTTGATTCTGAAGATGATTTAGAGTATTCATTCCTCTCATAGATCCTGTGTTTGGCACTGAGGTTGTAACAGTTGGAAATACTGTGAATATGAGTTGGCTTCACCACAGTAAACTCAACTAGAATGTGATTGAGTGATTTGTGGTTTAGCTTCTTGTGAGAATTGAGCCCTTGCTTTGGCGTGTTATATAAACTGTCACTCATGCTGTCATATGATTAAGAATATGGTTTATTTGTTTGAGTAGAGCATATTAGACAAGCACACCAACTGCATTTGTTAAGCTGTATTTACATGTGGTAGGATCCCAGTCATAAATTAAATAGCATTGGTTCATTTCCTCCACATTCTAGATTGGTAGTTTGTAATTCAGAGTATGGTGGGAACCCAGCCACTGGGTTGCCAGCTGTAACCTTTTTCTGGTGACCATGTGCTTCTCAGCAAGGTTGTTAGACCTTTGTGTTAACAATGGCTGGGTAGTTGAGTAATCAAGCTGGTAAGTAGCTCAGGCATACAGACTACCAATAGCATAGAAGCAGACAAACAGAAACCAAAGTCAGGCCAAGGCTTATACATCATATTCAACAGGAATAGTTTCCACAGTCCAGAAGCAGGGTCCAGAGCCAGCCTGAGCTGAGTATTAGTATTTGGCCCATCAAGGGCTGATTTTAAGCTACTATAACAATTGTTCAAAAGGAATACTTCATCAGTAGAGTTGAGTAAGCCATTACTCTTTAGGATAAGCAGTACTGTCCGCATCTTTGGGCCCGCCAGGAGACTTCTGCAATTCAAAGGGTTGATATAGCTTTGGAGATGTACAGTGCCTGATATATGTTCACAACTTCCATCTCAGTTTCTGACAAAGACTCCTCTAAGTGTGAGAGGATGCTTGTCAAAAAGGTTGTTAGAGTCAAATCCAGTTGTTTTTTTCCCCTCCCCATGACTCTGCTTATGGTGATCTCTAGTTTGCCACCAATCCTAGCCACCCATCACGGCCCTGTTCCTGGACTGCCAAAATGTCCAAGTGGAAATTGATCTTTAGAGAATTGGCAGCTGTTGTCAAATGTTTGCTCAGACTGCTCTCCAGAGAAAACTAAAACATCTTCATGCTTCACTGCTTTCCTGATTCTGTCTGCCTCAAAAGGAGGATTTTTATAAAAGCAAAGAATCACATTTCTAGCCCATGCCCAAGAAAGAGCAGAAGGAAGGGGGATGAAGGGAAAGAAGAAGAGGTCATAGGCAGAGCAGTATGGAATCTTAATTATGGTTTATGATTTAGCATGTAACCACAGCAGAAGTGTTCCCCTGGTTATTTTTCTACTACAAATCCCTTCTACTTCTTTTCTAGCTAGACAAAGAAAACACACCCCTCTCTACCCTCCTCTGCTGTTAAGGTGCTTTCCAAACCCGTATTCCTTCTTCCTCTTCAAATGAAAGGATAGCCTGCCCCTCCCTCCCTCCCTCCCTCCCTCCCTCCCTCCCATCCATCCATCCATCCATCCCACCCATGCAGGGAGAAATATAACTGGGATGGGGCAAATATGAGCAGAAAATAGTCAGAATTGATTTTTTTTAATCTTATCTCTATCGTCAGTAAAAATAAAAATAAATAATGGAATTACATCATGATCAAAAAGCAAGCAAATATGAAAGCTAAACTTCCATCATAGAGGGTTTTCCTGATTTCTCTACTTGACCCCTCTTCACTAGAGTTAATTTGCATGTGAAGCTTTTTTTTTTTTTTAATCGTATGGCATAGCAGTTCGGAGTTCATGCTGCTTTTTCTTGCTGGGACATCCTTGTGAGGTCCAGCAGCCAGATGTGTAGACTCTTTAGCCGTGACAAGTCATGCTGCCCGGGGTGCACCACGAGGAGGCTAGTCTACATTGCACCGAGTTGGGCTGAGAGAGAGGGACTGGCCCAGGGTCACCCAGCTGGCTTTCATGCCGCAGGCGGGACTAGAACTCACAGCCTCCTGGTTTCTAGCCCAGAACCTTAACCACTAGACCAAACTGGCTCTCATATGTGAAGCTATTGTATCATATCAGATAATTTTGTCCCAGATTTACTTTTTCTGTGCATTGCTGGGCATTTCACACAAAAGAATTCCAAACTCTGTTTTAAGTTAGAAATTTGATAGGACCATGCAGCTGCCCAGAGGATTTCTCATACACTTTCCTGCTAGACAGAAGTTTCTGGTCCCAAGAAACCTTTTTCAGTGCTTTTACGTAATTATAAGTTTAGTTTTACTTATTTTCTTGATAGATTTATATCCTCTGTCTCCAGAGCTCCAGGTAGCCAGAATAGCAATCCTTCCCCTAATTTTTCTACCCAGTAAAAACTGTGAGCTAGGTTGGCCTGAAAAAGAGTGACTGACCCAAAGTCACTGCTTGGGTTTCTGTGGCTGAGAGTGGGCTTGGATCTGGATCATTCAGGTTGTAGTCCAATACCTTCAACACTGTATAATACTGATCTCAGTGTGGGTAGACAACTGATCAGAGAGTATGAATATTCATTTTGGAGGTTCTACTTGATGGCAATTGGATAGAATCTTCAAATTGCATTTATTTGTTAATCATATCCCACTGTAATCATAGGACTCTTGGTGGCTCACAAAATAAGAATATACAATAAAACATAAACATGAAACAAAACCCCAAACGCAGCATGGCATCAGACCCACAGACACATCTCGAAAAGCATGACTTTAGATTTTTTCAGGAGCCAGACAATGTGGGAGACAGATGAATCTCCAACAGGAGGTCATTCCAGAGGGCTGGCCCCATCATCAAAAAACAATGTTTTCAGTCTTTGGCCGCCTTGACCTCCCAAAAATGGAGGCCAACCAGCTGCTTCTCCCAGTATGATTGAAGTGTCTGGGCCAACTCTAGTGGGGAGATGTAGTCCTTAAGGAACCAGGTGCTATAAAGGGTTTTATAGGTTAAACCAGCACTTTAAAGTTTATGTTTAATTGGATACCTTCAAATAAATCTGGATGACTTCTGTTCATGTGCAGAATTATTTTTTTTCCTGAATCAATTTGGAAATCCAGATTGAATCAGATTGCAAATATGAATTGAATTTACTGGATTTTGCCTGGTTTACACATCCTAAAATAACTGGAAATGCATAGCTTTTTTTGGAATAGGCTTTCTTTCTTTGAAGCATAATTCCTCTTGGAATCTTAAATGTACAGAATTAAAACTAATTCATGTTACTAAAATATAGATATATTACAAATTAGCCTGTTAGTTCTTTAGTAGCAATTCACTACATATGGTTTGTGTACCTAAGACTTTGATTAATAATACCAGTAATTATACCTGATGTCAACAAACGGTATTCTCATCTGTTCAATAGTACTATTCAAATAGGATGAATTTTCTCATCAGAAAATTTAAAAATCAAGGTTTATATAGGTTTTCCATTCTCGTAACTGATAGTCATGTGTCTTTTCTGACAACTAAGTAGGACTTTGCTATTAGACTCACCATTTTCTAAAAATACAGTAAACCATTAACTCTTTTATCAAGTTTTTCCAAATACCATGTCAGTTTCCAACACTGTGTAATTTTTAAGGCCCTGCAGTGGTGGAAAATTATTGATTTGCTTTGGAATGATCATGAAGCAGTTATTGAGCCTTCCATGACCCAAGTCTGTCTGTCTGTCTGTCTGTCTGTCCTTCCTTCCTTCCTTCCTTCCTTCTCATTCATTTTATACGGCCAGCCATCTCTTATCATGGCTTTCTGACACGTTGGACTGTTTTATTACTTCAACCATTCTTATTTTCACACCAATCTATATAGATCATGGATGGCCATCTGTACAACTGAACTGCTATATAACCTATTTTCCTACAACCTAATGTTTGTCTGAGTGTAGTAAGGGAACGCAAGATGAAATGTTTTTATTATTTTTCATTAGATTCAGTTGTGCCAGATTATAGTTAATGAGTTGCTTCTATTTGTACTAAACATGGGTTGGATTAACAGCACAAGATTCACTTGAGGGGTGGTTTATTAGACCTGTAACCCAGATATAGGCTGCTCTTCATGAGGCCAGAACTAAAGGACATGCCCAGGCATGCTCATTCCAAAACATACCTGAATTCAAATTCCAGCTTGATTATTTTTATTTATTTATTTATTTGTCAAGTTTATAAGGCTACCCAGCTCCAGTAAGACTCTGGGTGGCATACAACATTCAAAATAATGATAAACAATATAATAAAGAAAGAAGAGTGTCTGTTCAGTAGAGAAAAAAACATTCAAACTATCTTGTAAAATTATATAGGAGGGTTGCCACCCACCCCAACCCAATGCCTAGGGAAAAAAAAAACAGCTTTTAAAGACCATTAAACAGACACAGAGGGCGCTCTATGGATCTCTGAGGGATGCTGTTCCAGAGAGTAGGCACTCTAACTATTTTTTCTTATGATTAAGCCTTGTCCTAAACAGGTTCTATGGGAATCAGGTCATCTAAAGCTCTGATTGATCAACTTGAATTTTTCTCCTTCTGTAGAAAACTCCCAGAGGAGACCGTAAGACCAGATCCTGCAAGGAATTTCAGGGAATCATCTTGTAAGTATAAACATTAACATTTAGGATATGTTTAGATCACTATATCTGGTAAATTTTATTCAGTGGAGTCTATGTTTTGTTTCAAATTTCAACTGACCATTTCTGCTTCTCTGCTGGAGTCTTCTGAAAATGTACTGAACTGGGAATGGGAAATCGTTAACCCTTTTTGCCCAGCCTGGGGCATGGTTTTACTTAAGTGCCAAACTCTGGATGTTTTACCTCATTCAGGAGGAAAAAAAACCTCAGGAGAAGGGGCCTGGACTTCTCTTAAGACTGGTTTCTTGTGTGTTCAGGCAGAGATTTAATAACTGTTATCATTCACTTAAGCTGTGGTGTGTATCTACCTCAAAAATATAAAGCTTGTTCTATTTTGCGGAGCTAAGTGAAGGTACTGCAGGTTCTCACAACTGGGGCTGACATTTATTTCTTTATTTATTATTCAAATTTTGCTACCACCCATCTCCCCCAAAAGAGGGACTCTGGGCGGTTTACAATAAAATTAAAACTATAATAATAAACAATTAAAATCCTATAAAAATAAAACAATTTACAAATATAAAATACAATATAAATAAGTGTAAAATCCAAGAGGCTAGAAAATTCTGATCAGGTGGGAGGGGCTCTAAGGCATGAGCCAACCCCATGAAAGGCTGCCCACCTTCCTGCCCCACGCGAGATGGCAGAATCAAGTTTTCAGGGCCCTCCTGAAGGTTGGAAGTGAAGAGGCCTGCTTCACCTCTGGGGGCAAGATGTTCCAAAGGGTGGGGGCTACTGCAGAGAAGGCCTGCTTCCTGGACCCCGCCAGATGAAGTTCTCTTACAGACAGGGTCCGTGACATGCCCTCTCTGCTTGATTGGGTGGGGTGGGTCGATGTTGTGGGGATGAGATGGTCCCTCAGGTAGCCTGGCCCCATGCCATGTAGGGCTTTAAAGGTGATAACCAACACCTTGAATTGGACCCGGAAGCAAACTGGCACCTAGTGCAGCTCACACAGTAAAGGTGTTATATGTGCTGATCTAGGGGCACCAAAAATAACTGGCGCAGCTGCATTCTGGACCAGCTGAAGCTTCTGGATACTCTTCAAGGGTAGCCCTATGTAGAGCACATTGCAGTAGTCTATATGGGAGATGACAAGGGCATGAGTGACTGTTCGGAGGGCCTCTTGCTCCAGGAACGGGTGTAACTGGCGCACAACCCGAAGTTGACCAAAGGCCCTCCTGGCCATGACTGCTCTGTGAGCAGGAGTTGTGAGTCCAGAAGAACCCCCAGATTACTCACCGGGTCTGTCTGGGTTAGTGCCACCCCATCCAGAACTAAATATGACAGTTGCCCGGAAACCGAGGAGCCATCAACCCACAGCCACTCTGTCTTACCAGGGTTCAGCTGAAGCCTGTTCCCCATCCAGGCTCCCACAGCCACCAGGCACCAAGAAAGGGCAGTCACCGCATCACTTACCTCAACCCGGATGGAGATGTATAGTTGGGTATCATCAGTGTACTGATGATACCTCATCCTGTGGTGACAGATGATCTCACCCAGCGGTTTCATGTAGATGTTAAATAAGAGAGGAGAGAGAACCGAACCCTGCAGCACCCCACAATGGAGGGGTGGAGGGTTGGATCTTTTGCTCCCTATCACCACCGATTGGGACCAGCCCTGGAGGAAGGAGGTGAACCAGTGCAGAACCATGCCACCCACCCCCAACTCCCTAAGCTGTCCCAAAAAGATACCATGGTCAATGGTATTGAGGGCCGCTGAGAGGTGAAGAAAGGCCAGGATGGATGCACTGCCCCGATGCTGCTCCTGCCAGAGATCATCCATAAGTGCGACCAGAGCAGTTTCTGTCCCATATCTTGGCCTGAAACCTGACTGGAAGGGGTCCAGATAATCCATTTTATCCAGAATCCTCTGGAGTTGCAATGCCACCACCTTCTCAACCACCTTCCCTAAAAAGGGAAGGTGGGAGACTGGAGGAAAATTGTCCAGCACAGTTGGGTCTAGTGTTGGCTTCTTGAGAAGAGGGGTGCACCAGTGCCTCCTTAAAGGCAGCTGGAAACACCCCCTCTCCCAAGGATGTATTAACCATCGCTTGGACCCAACCACATGTTACCTCCTGAGCTGTCTTCACCAGCCAGGAGGGGCAGGGATCTAAATGACAGGTGGTGGCATTCACAATCCAGAGGATCCCGTCCACTTCCTCGAGTCCAACAGGATCAAACTGTTCCCAGACCCTGCTTCATGCTTGGAGTCCAACTTGGAGCGAATCCGAGTGATTTTATCCTGCAGATGCTCAGAAAACTCCTCCGCATGATCCTGTAGGTGGGCCACTGGGCCCATCTTCCCCAGAAAGGTACATGTGATCTTAAACAGGGCTGTCTGGTGGCATTCTGTGGATGCAATAAGAGCGGAGAAATATTGGCGTTTTGCCGCTCTTACTGTGACAAGGTAGGCCTTAACAGCGGCTCTAACCTGTGTTCGATCGGATTCAGTCTTTGTCTTCCTCCAGAGGCACTCTAGACATCTCTTAAGCCTCTTCAAAACCCTCAACTCCTCCGTAAACCATGGGGAGTGTCGGGTTGGATGAGGCAAGAGAGGCTGCACAGGCACGATCCTGTCCAAGGCCCTGGCCACCTCCCTATTCCAGGTAGCGGCCAGGGCCTCTGCTGGACCACGCAGCAGATCCTTGGGTATAACCCCCAACTCACTCTGAAACCTCACTGGGTCCATCAGCTGCTGGGAGTGGACCAGCCAAATAGGTCCTGCCTCCCTGCAGAGGGGGGTGGTATAGGAGAATCTCAGGGCCACCAGGGCGTGATCTGACCATGACAATGGGGACAGATGTGACTGTCCCCTCAGATTACATTGCCACTGCTCCGACAAGAAAACCAAGTCCAGAGTGAGGCCACTGTCTCGAGTTGGGTCCCAAATAATCTAGGACAGGCCCATGGCTGCCATGGTCACCATGAACTCCTGAGCTGCCTCTGAGGCCCGCCCCAGGGAAGGCAGATTGAACCATTTATGACAGAACCATGAATCTGGGGAACTCCATCACCAATCCCAAGATAGCCTCCAGCAGCTCAGGCAGGGAGGTTGCTACGCAGCAGGGAGGCTGGTACAGAAGCATCACCACCAACTGTTCTCGGGAACCCAACTTGAAAAACAGGGTCTCACAACCAGCCACTTGTGGAGCAGTGCCCCTGAAGGCCACTAGAGACTCTAGGATGACCTGCCACCCTTCCTCCCCTGCCCCGGTGTCTTGGCTGGTGTCACACCTGAAACCCAGCTGGGCACATTTCTGAAAGGGCTACCCCCCCTTCTGGGCCCAGCCAGGTCTCGGTGATACACACCAGGTCTGCCCCCTCCCCTGTGATCAAATCACATATGAGGGGGCCCTTGTTGTTAACTGACCTGGCATTAAGGAGCAGCAGCCGGAGACCAGGGCCCTCAAGAATCTGCTGTCCAGGGCCTGGGTCTGAACCCGGAGGGCTGGAACATGACTTGGGGGCTTTGGTAAGGGGCCAGAGACCATAAAGGCTCACTGCCTCCCCACCACCAAGATCTTTGTCCAAGGGGGCTCTGGCACCAGGGCCTAAAGTCCCCAAAAATCATCGCCCCCTATTGTCAGCCACTCCACCAAGGGCTCACTGCCAGGGCCCAAGGCCCAGAGAAAATGCCAAGCTCGCTGCTCCTTGCTGCAAGGCCGCCGTGTTGCCGAGCCGACTTTGCTATGCTGGAGTTCGCTGAGTCCTACCGAGCCACCAGGGGCCAGGAAAATGCCAGGCTGCTCCTCCACACCACCAGGACCATTGCGTCATGTTGCGCCACCTGGTTCCAGTCCGCCAAGGTCCACAGAATCCTCAAGGTCTATCACTGGACCTGCTGGACCTACCAGGATCCACCAAAAGCATGGAGCACCTCACTGCTCCGTCCCATGCTCCATCCACCTCCGTTCGTCTCCTCCAGCGGCCCAAGGTATTATGGCTGGGAGATTTCTGGTATTAAAGCCGGGAGAGTTCTTCTCCCCAACCCCAACCCTACCAGTAATCGGGCAGGGGGCTGGTAGTCAAAGTCCAAAGAAGCCCCAAAACTCGGTGGAGGCTGGAAATCTCCCCTTCTCGGAGCAGCAGCAGTCAGCGTCTGTCCCTGGTTGCCATCTTGGATCCCATCCCCTTTTGCACTTTCTGGTCTGAAGATTAGAGTTATTATAGTCTGTATGAATGATTTAATAATTTCTGAAAAAGACCTCCCTTGCATTGGCACAAGTGAGGAAATGTAATGGTGAGGTCTTAGAAGTCTGATGCTGATTGATAGAGATGGAAAGGTAGGATCCTTCCTTTCAGAAAAAAGAACTCAAGATAATCCTTCCTTGATTCTCCAATAGTAGAGATTATATGTAGCTCAGAGTGGAACTGTTGGGTTCTTGGTACTCTGTGAGCTTGGTTGTTTTCTTGTAGATGTTTTTATTACCATCATCAGTATAAGGGATGACAGAGTTTTTAAATGTTAATATAAGAACTCCAAGTCGCTAACAGCAATCTTGCAGAGTAGAAGTGTGAACCAAAATGAGAACTTGCACATCAAGCTTAATTATGTTCAGAAATAAATTCAGTCTTCACACAGCAGTTAGAAGAAGAAAAGTAGAGGTAGTTTACTTTTATTCAGCAGATCTGGATAGAGGTAGGTTTATGGTAGAAAGGCACTTCATCACTGATTCTTTGTAGACACTTTCTATGTGGCACAGAAAGTTTGTGTGCAAGCAAGATGTTAGGGGACGAGGCCTGCATTATGCAGCCCTCCTGCCTGCATGTCTGCCCATGAGGTAAAGATGGAGACTGAATCTCCCAGACTCAAGGAGGAGGAGGAGGAGGAAGAGGAAATCAGGTGACCCATGTGACTTCCCACAAGCACAATAGAGACATGCCTACCAGACAAACCCTCTTATTATGCTTGTGAGACAATGCTGAGTTGACCCCTGATAATTCCAACAAGGGAGAGGGGGGTTGCTAGCTAATTGTATATGGTAGCTTGCCCTGCCAGTCTTGGTGGGTGTGTGGTTACCTCCTTAATTGTTCTTTGATTAAGATATTGTTTCTTTCCTGGTTGTTTATCTGGTGCTGTTTCCTGCTTATCTTCTTTGATTCTCTTTGGATTAAGAGGCGACACAGGAGTTCAAAATTCTGTTACTATGCCCTGCCACAATAGAGTTCCAGTAGTCTTTGTGGTGTCTGTTTCCTGACTTGGCCTATGTCAGAAGGCTGACATCAATCTTGAAAGCCTGACAGAAGTTTCATATCAAAGGGAATCAAGGCAAGATAATCTTGAGTTTCTTTCTTATTCCTTCCTCTTTCTCAGGGCTGAACTTGGTATTTATTTAACCACCCTTGCATTTCTTCTTCAAGGTTATCTCCATAGTCCTCTACACATACATACAAAGAACCAGCTGGACAGAAGCTGCAAAGTCACAGAGTCAGTAATATATATAAAGAAAGATTTAGGTCTGTGGTGCATTGAGGAACTTTTGGGCCTATAGAAAACAAATGAGGTCTGCATGAACAAAAATGCAACAAGGGTTCTGATGCACACCTTGAAAAAAGTGGCACAGCATCTTTTAGACTGATCCCTTAGAGAAAACCTAAGGGAGCTGGGAGCATCCAATTAAGGAAGAATCCATAGGGAATAAAAATAATTTCAATTGTCCAAATGGGGGCAAGAGAAACAGGCTTAAAATATTCAGTAAAACTGTTAAAGAGGTCCTAGGGTCCTAGGAGAAAATGCACATACCACAGATGCCTGGAGAAATATACCAATTTGGGAGAGTTGGAGAGAACATGGGTACAGTCAGGCTGTCATGTTCACCGTTGCAATGTTTAATGTCCATCGTAACGTTTCGCATGCCATGGTGCTGACGCGCGTTCTGGTTGGGAGGGAGCTGCTGAGAGACCTTGTACCAGGCTTTCTATCTGTTTTCATGGGGATGGAATGTGTTTGGGTTATAGTTTGTTGTTCAAGGTCCTTTTTACCCGTTGATTAGCAGAACTCGTTAGGAGCACCTGGGATGGGGAATTTGAAATGGTTGCACAGGGGGAGGGCTTACATTCGCACCAAGGGTTTTTGGTTCATATTTGGCGTGCTTTTGCTCATTCCCAGCTTTCTTTGTACTTGCATACTATTCTTAAATAAACCAGATTTGATTCAAGCTCCTGCTTGTGAGTCTGAGTGTAATTTAGGATAGGCAACCATTACATAAAGCTGAGAATCTTTGTGATACCCATTAACTCCTTCCAAGTATAATTCTTGTGAGGAAAATAGTTAACGATGGCTGAGCTAAGACCAACATCCGGAGGGCTGGAACCGCAAGCTGATCCAGTGCTGAAGAGCCCCCTTCCCCCTGACATTTCGTTCTACCCGAGGGGCTCTAGCTTAAGCCCTGAGCTGGGGGGATCCAGCGATGAGGGAGAACCTAAGGAAGAGGTGGCTGGGACTTCCTGGAAGTACCGGTTCCCCTTGACCCCTGAGGCAGAATTGACCAAAGTGGCACCAGAGAAACGACCTGACACCCGATGAGGGGAAGAATCGGTGACCCCTGAGAGGATGAGAAGGTTGGAGGCGAAGGTGGAGTCAATGGAGAACCTGTTGAAAACCCTGTCGATCATGATGGGTGACCAGGGAAGCCGTGATGAGAGTCCTCGCTCCCCGTAGCCCTCTCCCCTTCCTCCTAGTGGACCGCTGGTGGTCCGAGGCAGGAGACGACATCGTGACGGAGCCTCACCACAAAGAGGGTCCTCTGGGGTGTCCTGGGGCCCTACCACTCAACCCTCAGCTGGTTCCCCTCCAACTGGGAAGGTGGTGAAGGACTTTGCTGTCAAATTCGATGGGGACCCCACCAAACTTTCCTTTTTCGTAACCAACGCGAAGAACTACATGAAGCAATATGGGTCGTGTTTCACCTCTGAGGAGGCTAAGATACTGGCCATTACCCCTAAGCTGAAAGGCAGAGCAGCAGACTGGTATGTCCAACTGACAGAAGCTGATGCTCCTGAACCTGGGTTGTTCAACGACTTCATGTTCGCCTTGAAGCTGTTTTTTGAGAACCCCCTAGCCAAAGCCAGGGCTAAGGAGGCGCTCAAGGAACTCACCCAAGGACCCAGGTCAGTAGCCGACTATGCCCTAGAATTTAAAGCTTTGGCAGGCAAGGTTCCCGACTGGTCCCAATCAACACTCATCGAGAGGTTTAAAGAAGGACTTAACCGAGACGTCCTCAGATGGGCGCTGGGCAGGGATGACCCGGAGTCACTGTATGAGTGGATATGTTTAGCCGGAAAGGCTGAGCATGCCCAGCGCACCTACATGCAGACCTGACAAACTGAGAAAACAACAATCCTGACGCGGGGACCCCAGAGTGGAATGACAGCTGCCCCACTGAGTCACCGAGCAGGAGACGAGGAGAAGGACCGCTGCTATGCCCAAGGGCAGTGCCTCTGTTGTGGGAAAGGAGGCCATCGAGCCGCCAAGTGCCTGAAACTCAAGTCCGGAGATCGAGCGATGAAAGCCCCGGCCAAGTCGCCCCAGACGTCACACCGAACGACCGCGGCCAAAGGTGCTACCGACATTGAAGATGACCTAGATATCTCTACGCAGAGGTTGAAGATGCTGCAAAAGAGCCAGCGGGAAACGCCAGTCACCTGCCCTGAACTGCGCCCTGGGGCAGGTGGAGGAGGATGGGTGTGAGGACGCTATGGTGAGTGCTGATTGCCCCACTCTGGCAGTGAAAGTGAAACTGGGCTCCTGCACCCAAACCACAGAAGTTTGGGCTCTGGTTGACTCTGGGTGTTCGAGGTGCCTCATCCACCCGGATCTAGTGACTGCACTAGACTTGCCTAGTTTCCCTCTCCAGCAGTCTTTGATCTTTACCCAGCTAGATGAGTCAACAGCGGGGGGGGGGGGGGTCGGGGGGGTCCAGCAACTCATTTAACTGGGAATGTAGCAATGCAAATGGGCAGCCAAAAAGAGGCTTTAAAATTCATCATCACACCTGTTGGCGATCCCATGGTAATTCTAGGGATCCCCTGGTTAACTTGGCGAAACCCCTATATAAATTGGCAGCACCGAACCCTTACCTTTAGCGACAGGTTTTACCAAGCCCCTACAGTGGGGAGACCCGTAAGTGTGTGTGTGGGGGGGCAAGGGCTGCAATCGCAGCACCGCACCCCAACTTACCGCAGCTGGAAGGGCTGCCGGACCACTACCGAGACTTTGCGGATGTGTTTGGGGAAATGGAGGCAGACCAGCTGCCACCCCATCACAAAACTGACTGTGCAATTGAGTTGCTTCCCAACGCACAACTGCCCAAACTGAAAATTTACCCAATGACTAAGAAAGAACTAGAGGCATTGCATGAGTTCATTGACAAAAACCTAACATGGGGGTTCATTGAAACTGCCAATTCCCCAGTTGGAGCACCTGTGGTCTTCCGGGAAAAGAAAGATGGCACACTCAGACTTTGTATGGACTATCGGGGGTTAAATTCAGTCTCCCTATGTAACAAATATCCTTTCCCTCTAATGAAAGACATGTTAGCCCACCTATCAAAAGGGAAAATTTTCTCTAAGCTCGACCTCCGTGAAGCCTACTTTTGCATATGCATACGAGCAGGAGACGAGTGGAAAACCGCTTTTAATTGCCCCTTAGGCTTCTTCCAATACAAATTCCTCCTGTTCGGCTTAGCCGGTGCGCCTGGAGTGTTCATGCAATTGATTAATGAAGCGTTACATGATCACTTATTTAAAGGGGTCTTGGTCTATTTGGACGATGTACTTATCTACTCTGAAACCAAGGAGGAGCATGAACGCCTTCTTAAACAGGTGTTGGAAAAACTAAGGGCAGCCAAGCTGTATGCCAAACTGTCCAAATGTGAATTTCACAAAACCCAACTGGACTATTTGGGCTATCGAGTCTCTGACAAGGGGATCGAGATGGACCCTGAAAAAATTAGGGCCATCTTAAATTGGGAACACCCTCGCACCTGACACCAGCTGCAATGTTTTCTGGGGTTCAGCAACTATTACCGCCAGTTCATCCAGGGGTTCTCTGAAATTGCCTTGCCCCTCACAGACCTGCTTCGCACAAAAGGGTTGGGGGAAACCCGCAAGGTAAAACACCCTGGGGCAGTGTTGAATTGGACTCCAGAATGCCAGGCTGCATTCGAGAAACTAAAGACTTTCTTTACTGCAGAACATATTTCACGGCACCCTGATCCTGAACGCCCCTTTGTTGTCCAAGTAGATGCCTCTGACTTTTCTATTGGGGTTATATTGTTGCAAAAAGACTCTGACAACATCCTGAGACCCTGCGCTTATCTGGCCAGGAAATTTTCTGAGACTGAGCGCCGGTGGCATGTTTGGGAAAAGGAGGCTTTTGCTGTCAAAGCTGCTTTAGAAACTTGGCGCCACCTCCTTGAGGGGGCTGCCTACCCATTTGAGGTTTGGACAGACCACAGGAATTTGGAGGCTCTCCACACACCCTGCTGCCTGAGCCCCAAACAAATTCGCTGGGCTCAATTTTTCAGTCGGTTTAACTTCCAACTGAAGTTCATACCCGGCAAGAAAAACTTCCTCGCGGATGCTTTGTCCTGCTTGCTGCAAGACTTTGACCAAACCCCTCAAGTGGTTGGTACTGTTCTCTCTTTACCACAATTGGGATTGGCTGCTGTCACCCGAAGCCAAACCCGCACTCCACCAGCTCAGGGCACTACCCCCTCACAGACCCGCAGACAGCCGCTCCCTTGTCAGTTGCAATCCGACTTTCTCCAGGCAGTGAAATCTGACACTTGGTTGCTGGCTAATTGAGACAAAGTTTCCTTCAAGGATGATCTCGCATGGGTCGGCCACCTCCTTTATGTGCCTGAAACTTTGCGTGCTTCTGTATTGCACCGTTCCCATGGTGACAAATTGGCGGGCCATTTTGGTTTCGTCAAAACCTTGCATTTGGTCCGCCGCCAATTTTGGTGGCCCTCACTGCGGCAGGATGTTAAAGACTATGTTGCCTCTTGCCCTGTCTGTGCCATGTCAAAATGAAAAGTGGGGAAACCACAAGGGCTTCTCCAACCTGTTGCCAGCCCATCTTGTCCCTGGGCCGAGATCTCTATGGACTTTATTGTTGACCTCCCACCCAGTCGAAAGAAAACTGTCATTTGGGTTGTAAAGGATTTCTTCTCCAAACAAGCCCATTTTATTCTGTGCGCCTCCTTGCCATCTGCTCAGCAGCTGGCTCTCCTCTTTCTGTTCCACATCTACCATCTCCATGGCTGCACCTCCCATTTGGTGACTGACCGTGGCACACAATTTACCTCCCAATTTTGGCGGTCTTTTTTGAAACTGATTGGCACCGAACAAGCATTGTCAACGGCATCGCATCCGGAGACGGACGGATCTACTGAGATTCTTAACTCCACCCTGGAGCAATTTCTTCGCTCCTACACCAACTACCATCAGGACAATTGGGTCGAACTCCTGCCCTTTGCAGAAGTGGCTTACAACAACGCCATTCACCAGAGTACTGGGCAGACCCCTTTCCAAGTTGTTTTCGGCCAGGACTTTGTTCCCATCCCTGAATTACTCCAACCCCCTCCGCCCTCCTGCTCGGCTCACGATTGGGCTGCTCAGCTGGCCGACTCCTGGCCGATCATTCGTCAGGCTCTGAGCGATGCCCAGGCTACCTACAAACTCCACGCTGACAAACACCGTTCTCCACAGCACACCTTCAAAATTGGGGATCAGGTTTATCTTTCCACTAAGTTCATAAAATCACCTCAACCTTCAAAGAAGCTCGCCCCAAATTCATTGGGCAATTCCCCATTATTGCTCTTATCAATCCTGTTACTGTCAAGCTCGATTTGCCCCACAATTTAAAATGCTTACACTCTGTTTTCCATTGCAGCTTACTCAAGCTGGCCCACCACGCTGCTCACTGGCACCCCCAACCTCCTCCGCCTGCTCCTATCATGATCGACGGCCAGCAACACTTTGAAATCAAAGAGGTCGTCGACTCCCGCAAGCTTCGCAACTCCCTGCAGCACCTTGTTCACTGGAAGCACTTCCCCCACCCTGAGTGGGTACCTGCTCGTCACGTCAATGCTCCTGATTTAATTTGCCGCTTTCACCTAGCTTACCCTTTGAAGCCTGCAGCTTGACTGTTCTTTTTTCTGTTCATCTTATTGGGATTTTTCTTTCTTTTGGGGGGGCGGTATGTCATGTTCGCCGTTGCAATGTTCAATGTCCATCGTAACGTTTCGCATGCCATGGTGCTGACGCGCATTCCGGTTGGGAGGGAGCTGCTGGGAGACCTTGTACCAGGCTTTCTATCTGTTTTCATGGGGATGGAATGTGTTTCGGTTATCGTTTGTGTTCAAGGTCCTTTTTACCCGTTGATTAGTAGAACCCGTTAGGAGCACCTGGGATGGGGAATTTGAAATGGTTGTATGGGGGGAGGGCTTACATTTGCACCGAGGGTTTTTAGTTCGTATTTGGCGCACTTTTGCTCATTCTCAGCTTTCTTTGTACTTGCATACTATTCTTAAATAAACCAGATTTGATTCAAGCTCCTGTTTGTGAGTCTGAGTGTAATTTAGGATAGGCAACCATTACACAGGCATGGTGGACACCTGGTGAAATGGCAGGATCCAAATAGATAAAGCTAGAACTGGGCACAAATGGCTTTTCCAAAGGAAAAGAACCCAAGTAGCTTATTTTTCTGCTTATATTTTTCCAGGCATAGAGAAATTCTTCAGCTCCTTGTCAAAGGCAGAAACCCCCTTTGCAGTGACAGGAACACTGCTCCTGAAAAAGCTACCCAGGAGGAGATTCTCCCTGAGGTCTTCTCTTGGGTTTTCATCAAAACACGGAATGCCAAGGGCCAGCAGACCACTGGACAGTGGATAGGACCTTCACACACACCCATGGTCATCATGTAACTAGATAGATGCACACTGTACTAGCAGTATTTTCTCCAAAATTCTCTTCATCTAAAAAAAACAAGTAAATTCTTTTTAATCAAACTGAATAAGAAAATAAGCTTTCAGGAAACAAAAGTCTCCCAAAGATGTTGTTAAGAGAATTGTTTTCATAAATTAGCAAAATAGTATTATTCCTGATATTAAGTAATGGAGTCAAGACATGTGTAACAACAAGAGCCCCTCCTTGTGGGGGAGATGGGCGGTGATAAATTTGATAACATAAATAAATAAATAAATGTGTAACATTAGTTTTTTAAAAGGCAATCCTATGTTTTAACTAAGTATTGCAATATATTCCCTCTGGCATAATTTCATGATTCTATATAATAATAGTATTATTTATTCTCTATAATTTAGAATTAGAAACTTTTATGTACTGTTTAATATTTGATGGATATGTGATAAGTATAGATAATTTGTAATCCCTTTTTGTCATTTTTCTTTTTTGTTCAGTTATGGGTTTTTTGTTTTTTAATGTTTTTTTTTCTCTTCATGATTTTTTTTGGAAAAATTTGTCAAATAAATAGATTTTTTTTAAAAAAAGGGGAAATAGAAATCTCACGCAAACACAGAGAACAAAAAGAACAAAACTTTATTTAAAAAATGGAGCATCTCCCTGTTAGGAAAAATAACAATATTTGGGAGCTTTTAAAAGCTCCCAAATATTAAAAATAATGTGATAGAGGATTATAAAATTAGACATAATACAAAGTCAGGGGATAAGATGTTTTTTCCTTTCTAATATTAAAACACAGAAGACTTCCAATGATCAGGGGAAATATGTGGACATAGAAAAGAAAGCACATAGTTAAATTATGGGATTCTCACTAGAACAACCTTTCTCAACCTTTTGACTCTGGAGGAACCCTTGAAATATTTTTTCAGGCCACTGGGAACCCCTGCACCTTCAGACTCAAACATAGGCCAGAAGTTGCAAAATGTTTATATTCGTTTCATGGGTAGGCCTGTATATATACACTAACAGTGTTCTTAAACTGAAAATAAAGAATGAAACTTACCTTTTTAATGTGAAGTTGCACAAATTTGAAATATTTTTTAAATAAATTGTGATCTCCCAGGGAACCCCTAGTGACCTCTTGGGGAACCCTGGGGTGACATGGAACCCAGGTTGAGACACCCTGCACTAGAAGATGGAGTGATGACTATCAGCTTTGAAAGGAGAGTAGATAAATTCAGAAAAAGAAATGTGTTGATGAATGCCACACATTACTTCTATCTTCAGAGATTGTATACCTATCAGTTGATTATTTGATTCAGGCCAGTCTTCTCTTGTTTTTATATTCTTATGGAGTGGCAAGATTTAGGCTGACAATCTCAGATACAAATTCAAAACAATAGTAGTTTGTGCCTGTTCTATACTCTTTGAAAGCTTCTGTAATGCCTTGGAATGTTTTTTGAGAGAAAGAGTGATGCAGATGTTTAAGGCCATGCTAATTACCTACAGCAAATGACTCAGAAATAAGAATAGCAGGACAACTTGTAATTTGTTTAAATATATTGATTGGGAAGAAGACTAGTGGAATGTAAATATCCCCGAACAGCACTGCTGAGAGCACAGAATGACACAGCAGGCAAGTAGCTGGTTAAAGCTAATATAAGTGGCAGTTGCCAGCCATGAGAAATGCAGAGTGCTTTAATCTTCTCCCCCAAGTCAAATTTGCATGCCTCCTTTATCTGACAACTAGATTATAAATAAAGTAAACCTTGAAGAACATCAAACAAACTAAGAAGAAACAATTGGATCTGAAACAAAATTGTTTGTTGTTTATTCGTTTAGTCGCTTCCGACTCTTCGTGACTTCATGGACCAGCCCACGCCAGAGCTTCCTGTCAGTCGTCAACACCCCCAGCTCCCCCAGGGACGAGTCCGTCACCTCTAGAATATCATCCATCCATCTTGCCCTTGGTCGGCCCCTCTTCCTTTTGCCTTCCACTCTCCCTAGCATCAGCATCTTCTCCAGGGTGTCCTGTCTTCTCATTATGTGGCCAAAGTATTTCAGTTTTGCCTTTAATATCATTCCCTCAAGGGAGCAGTCTGGCTTGATTTCCTGGAGGATGGACTGGTTTGATCTTCTTGCAGTCCAAGGCACTCTCAGAATTTTCCTCCAACACCACAGTTCAAAAGCATCGATCTTCCTTCGCTCAGCCTTCCTTATGGTCCAGCTCTCGCAGCCATATGTTACTACAGGGAACACCATTGCTTTAACTATGCGGACCTTTGTTGTCAGTGTGATGTCTCTGCTCTTAACTATTTTATCGAGATTTGTCATTGCTCTTCTTCCAAGGATTAAGCGTCTTCTGATTTCCTGACTGCAGTCAGCATCTGCAGTAATCTTTGCGCCTAGGAATACAAAGTCTTTCACTGCTTCTACATTTTCTCCCTCTATGTGCCAGTTATCAATCAAGCTGGTTGCCATAATCTTGGTTTTTTTGAGGTTTAGCTGCAAACCAGCTTTTGCACTTTCTTCTTTCACCTTCATCATAAGGCTCCTCAGTTCCTCTTCACTTTCAGCCATCAAAGTGGTATCATCTGCATATCTGAGATTGTTAATGTTTCTTCCAGAGATTTTAACTCCAGCCTTGGATTCCTCAAGGCCAGCTTGTCGCATGATGTGTTCTGCATACAAGTTGAATAGGTAGGGTGAGAGGATACAGCCCTGCCGTACTCCTTTCCCAATCTTAAACCAGTCTGTTGTTCCGTGGTCTGTTCTTACTGTTGCTACTTGGTCGTTATACAGATTCTTCAGGAGGCAGACAAGATGACTTGGTATCCCCATACCACTAAGAACTTGCCACAATTTGTTATGGTCCACACAGTCAAAGGCTTTAGAATAGTCAATAAAACAGAAATAGATGTTTTTCTGAAACTCCCTGGCTTTTTCCATTATCCAGCGGATATTGGCAATTTGGTCCCTAGTTCCTCTGCCTTTTCTAAACCCAGCTTGTACGTCTGTCAATTCTCGCTCCATGAACTGCTGAAGCCTACCTTGCAGGATCTTGAGCATTACCTTACTGGCATGTGAAATGAGTGCCACTGTTCAATAGTTTGAACATTCTTTAGTGTTTCCCTTTTTTGGTATGGGGATATAAGTTGATTTTTTCCAGTCTGATGGCCATTCTTGTGTTTTCCAAATTTGCTGGCATATAGCATGCATTACCTTGACAGCATCATCTTGCAAGATTTTGAACAGTTCAGCTGGGATGCCGTCGTCTCCTGTTGCCTTGTTATTAGCAATGCTTCTTAAGGCCCACTCAACCTCACTCTTCAGGATGTCTGGCTCTAGCTCACCGACCACACTGTCAAAGCTATCCCCGATATTGTTATCCTTCCTATACAGGTTTTCTGTATATTCTTGCCACCTTTTCTTGATCTCTTCTTCTTCTGTTAGGTCCTTGCCATCTTTGTTTTTGATCATACCCATTTTTGCCTGGAATTTACCTCCAATGTTTCTAATTTTCTGGAAGAGGTCTCTTGTCCTTCCTATTCTATTGTCTTCTTCCACTTCCACGCATTGCTTGTTTAAAAATAATTCCTTATCTCTTCTGGCTAACCTCTGGAATTTTGCATTTAATTGGGCATATCTCCCCCTATCACTGTTGCCTTTTGCTTTCCTTCTTTCTTGGGCTACTTCTAGTGTCTCAGCAGACAGCCATTTTGCCTTCTTGGTTTTCTCTTTCTTTGGGATGTATTTTGTTGCCGCCTCCTGAACAATGCTGCCAACTTCTGTCCAGAGTTCTTCCAGGACCCTATCTACTAAGTCCAGTCCCTTAAATCTATTCTTCACCTCCACTGCATATTCCTTAGGAATATTAGTGAGCTCATATCTAGCTGATCTGTGGGTCTTCCCTAATCTCTTTAGTCTGATCCTAAATTGTGCAAGAAGAAGTTCGTGATCTGAACTACAGTCAGCTCCAGGCCTTGTTTTTACCGACTGTACAGATGTCCGCCACCTTTGGCTGCAAAGGATGTAATCAATCTGATTTCGGTGTTGTCCATCTGGTGAAGTCCATGTATAAAGCCGTCTCTTAGGTTGTTGGAAGAGAGTGTTTGTTATGCAGAGTGAATTGTCTTGGCAAAATTCTATCAGCCTGTGTCCTGCTTCGTTTTGTTCTCCCAGGCCATACTTACCTGTAATTCGAGGTGTCATTTGACTGCCCACCTTAGCATTCCAGTCTCCTGTGATGAAAATAACATCTCTTTTAGGCGTGTTGTCCAGTAGGTGCTGCAGATCCTCATAGAACTGCTCTACTTCAGCTTCTTCAGCATTTGTGGTTGGGGCGTATATTTGGATCACTGTGATGTTAGATGGCTTGCCCTGAATTCGAATTGAGATCATTCTGTCATTTTTTGGGTTGTATCCAAGCACTGCTTTAGCCACTTTACTATTAATTATGAAGGCTACTCCATTTCTTCTGTGGTCCTCTTGTCCGCAGTAGTCGATCTGGTGGTCATTTGATGTGAAGTGGCCCATTCCAGTCCATTTCAGTTCACTGACGCCCAGAATGTCTATCTTTAATCTTGACATCTCACCAATAACCACATCCAATTTGCCCTGGCTCATAGATCTTACATTCCAGGTTCCGATGGTGTGTTGATCCTTAGAACATCGGATTCGCCGTTCACCACCAGCACCGTCGGCCGCTAGCCGTCCTTTCGGCTTTGAGCTAGCTGCGTCATCACGTCTGGGGCTAGTTGAGCTCATCCTCTGTTCCTCCCCAGTAGCATTTTGACCATCTTCCGACCTGGGGGTCTCATCTTCCGATGGTATACCGACATATCTCTGGTTGTACTGATCCATTTAGTTTTCACGGCAAGAATACTGAGGTGGGTTGCCATTACCTTCCCCAGGGATCGCATTTAGTCTGACCTCTCTGTCATGACCTTCCCGTCTTGGGTGGCCCTTCACGGTTTAGCTCATGGCATCATTGAGGTGCTCAAGCTCCAGCACCACGAGAAGGTAACGATCCTTTGCTGAAGAACCAAATTGTAGCTAATTTCAAAATCTATGAAGGTAATTTCTTCTGATAGATTTGTTGTTGTTTATTCGTTTAGTCGCTTCCGACTCTTCGTGACTTCATGGACCAGCCCACGCCAGAGCTTCCTATCAGTCGTCAACACCCCCAGCTCCCCTAGGGATGAGTCCGTCACCTCTAGAATGTCATCCATCCACCTTGCCCTTGGTCGGCCCCTCTTCCTTTTGCCCTCCACTCTCCCTAGCATCAGCATCTTCTCCAGGGTGTCCTGACTTCTCATGATGTGGCCAAAGTATTTCAGTTTTGCCTTTAATATCATTCCCTCAAGTGAGCAGTCTGGCTTTATTGCCTGGAGTATGGACTGGTTTGATCTTCTTGCAGTCCAAGGCACTCTCAGGATTTTCCTCCAACACCACAGTTTGAAAGCATCGATCTTCCTTCTCTCAGCCTTACTTATTGTCCAGCTCTCTCAGCTAAATGTTACTATGGGGAACACCATTGCTTTAACTATGCGGACCTTTGTTGTCAGTGTGATGTCTCTGCTCTTAACTATTTTATCGAAATTTGTCATTGCTCTTCTCCCAAAGATTAAACGTCTTCTGATTTCCTGACTGCAGTCAGCATCTGCAGTAATCTTTGCACCTAGAAATACAAAGTCTTTCACTGCCTCTACGTTTTCTCCCTCTATTTGCCAGTTATCAATCAAGCTGGTTGCCATAATCTTGGTTTTTTTGAGGTTTAGCTGCAAGCCAGCTTTTGCACTTTCTTCTTTCACCTTCATCATAAGGCTCCTCAGTTCCTCTTCACTTTCAGCCATCAAAGTGGTATCATCTGCATATCTGAGATTGTTAATGTTTCCTCCAGAGATTTTAACTCCAGCCTTGGATTCCTCAAGCCAAGCATGTCGCATGATGTGTTCTGCGTACAAGTTGAATAGGTAGGGTGAGAGTATACAGCCCTGCCATACTCCTTTCCCAATCTTAAACCAGTCTGTTGTTCCATGGTCTGTTCTTACTGTTGCTACTTGGTTGTTATACAGATTGTTCAGGAGGCAGAGAAGATGACTTGGTATCCCCATACCGCTAAGAACTTGTTACAATTTGTTATGGTCCACACAGTCAAAGGCTTTAGAATAGTCAATAAAACAGAAGTAGATGTTTTTCTGAAACTCCCTGGCTTTTTCCATTATCCAGCGGATATTGGCAATTTGGTCCCTAGTTCCTCTGCCTTTTCTAAACCCAGCTTGTACGTCTGTCAATTCTCACTCCATGAATTGCTGAAGTCTACCTTGCAGGATCTTGAGCATCGCCTTCCTGGCATGTGAAATGAGTGCCACTGTTCGATAGTTTGAACATTCTTTAGTGTTTCCCTTTTTTGGTATGGGGATATAAGTTGATTTTTTCCATTCTGATGGCCATTCTTGTGTTTTCCAAATTTTCTGGCATATAGCATGCATTACCTTGACAGCCTCATCTTGCAAGATTTTGAACAGTTCAGCTGGGATGCCGTCATCTCCTGCTGCCTTGTTATTAGCGATGCTTCTTAAGGCCCATTTGACCTCACTCTTCAGGATGTCTGGCTCTAGCTCACTGACCACACCGTCAAAGCTATCCCCGATATTGTTATCCTTCCTCTACAGGCCTTCTATATATTCTTGCCACCTTTTCTTGATCTCTTCTTCTTCTGTTAGGTCCTTGCCATCTTTGTTTTTGATCATACCCATTTTTGCCTGAAATTTCCCTCCAATGTTTCTAATTGTCTGGAAGAGGTCTCTTGTCCTTCCTATTCTATTGTCTTCTTCCACTTCTGCACATTGCTTGTTTAAAAATAATTCCTTGTCTCTTCTGGCTAACCTCTGGAATTTTGCATTTAATTGGGCATATCTCCCCCTATCACTGTTGCCTTTTGCTTTCATTCTTTCTTGGGCTACTTCTAGTGTCTCAGCAGATAGCCATTTTGCCTTCTGTCCATAGTTCTTCCGGGACCCTATCTACTAAGTCCAGTCCCTTAAATCTATTCTTCACCTCCACTGCATATTCCTTAGGAATATGAGTGAACTCATATCTAGCTGATCTGTGGGTCTTCCCTAATCTCTTTAGTCTGATCGTAAATTGTGCAATAAGAAGTTCATGATCAGCACTACAGTCAGCTCCAGGTCTTGTTTTTACTGACTGTATAGATGTCCACCACCTTTGGCTGCAAAGGATGTAGTCAATCTGATTTCGGTGTTGTCCATCTGGGGAAGTCCATGTATAAAGCCATCTCTTAGGTTGTTGGAAGAGAGTGTTTGTTATTGTAAGGATTGCCTACCCTAATAGACTCAGACTCACAAGCAGGAACTTAATGATATCTGATTTATTAAAGAATAGTATGCAAATACAGAGAAAGCTGGGAATGAGCAAAAGCATGCCAAATACAAACTAAAAACCCTCAGCACAAACGTAATCCCTCCCCTCGTCCGGCCGTTTCAAACACCCCCCCCCCCAGGTGCTGGTAACTGTTTCTGCTGATGTCCTGGGAAAGAAACCTTGAACACATGAGATAACCCAAACACATTCCAATCCGGCTGCAAACAGATAACAATCCCATGAGACAGAATCCTCCTCCCCTCCCAAACGAAACACACATCAGCCAAATGACATGCAAAACATTACGATACAGCGGTAACATTGGAACGATGAACATGACATACCCCACCCCCAGAGCGAAACACTAAGGAGCAGGTTTCAGCGGATAAGCCAGATGAAAGCGTCTAACGAAAACAGGAGATTGAACATCACGGGCAGACACCCACTCAGGATGGGGGAAGTGCTTCCAACGAATCAGGTATTGCAGGGAGCCATGATTCCTGCGAGAATCAAGGACCTCCTTCACCTCAAAATATTGCTGTCTGTCAATCATGATCAGAGCAGGAGGTGGAGGCTGCGGGTGCCAATGATTGGAGTGGCTGACAGGCTTGAGCAAGCTGCAATGAAAAACAGGATGCAAACGTTTCAGATTGTGAGGCAAATCCAGTTTAAATGTGACAGGGTTCACGATTCCCACAATGGGGAAAGGACCCACAAACTTAGGAGCCAACTTTTTGGAGGGCTGTGGGGACTTTATGAACTTGGTGGAAAGGTAGACCTGATCCCCAACTTTAAAATCAGATTGAAGGGCTCGCCGCTTATTGGCGTGCAGCTTATAAGTAGACTGGGCATCAGCCAAGGCCTGCTGAATTACTGGCCAGGAATCAGATAGCTGAGCAGCCCAATCAGAAGCAGAGCAGGGCTGCGCAGGGGGTTGAGGCAACTCAGGAATGGGGACAAAATCCCATCCAAAAATAACATGAAAAGGGGTGTGCCCTGTGCTCTGATGAACGGCGTTGTTATAAGCCACCTCAGCAAAAGGCAGCAGATCAACCCAATTATCCTGTTGATAATTGACAAATGCCCTCAAAAACTGCTCCAGGGTCGAATTGAGAACCTCCGTAGATCCGTCAGTCTCCGGATGCGATGCAGTGGACAACGCCTGCTTGGTGCCCACCAGCTTCAAAAATGACTTCCAAAATTGGGAAGTGAACTGTGTCCCGCGGTCCGTGACCAAGCGGGAGGGGCTACTGTGGATCTGGTAGATGTGGATTAGAAAAAGGTGGGCCAATTGTGGAGCAGACGGAATAGAAGCACATGGAATGAAATGGGCTTGCTTGGAAAAGTAGTCCTTTACCACCCAAATCACAGTCTTTCTCTGACTAGGAGGCAAATCCACAATGAAATCCATAGAAACCTCCTCCCAAGGATGGGAGGGTCTGGCAACTGGCTGCAGCAGCCCGTGTGGTTTCCCCCCTTTCCGTTTTGACATGGCACAGACAGGACAAGAAGCAACATAACTTTTTACATCACGTCTTAAGGTGGGCCACCAAAACTGGCACCGTACCAGGTGCAATGTTTTGACAAACCCAAAATGGCCAGCCACCTTATCATCATGAGATCTATTTAAAATTTCCCTTTGCAAATTGTCAGGCACATAGAGGCAGTTTTGCTTCCAAGCTAACCCTTTGTCAAATGTAACATTGTCTCTATTTGCCTGCAACCAAGTATCAGATTTCACCTCTTGCAGAAACTGTTGTTGCAATTGAGAGGGAACTGGAGTCCTCCCCCCAGCTGGTGAAACTGAAGCAGGAGGCAGCTGCGCATGAGTCTGATTGCAACTGGGGTTCTGTCCACACCGTACCCACAATGTCAGGTACCTGGACCGCATCCTGGGGTAGGTGGGAAAGCGCATCAGCCAGGAAGTTTTTCTTGCCTGGAATGAATTTCAATCTAAAGTCAAAGCGACTAAAAAATTGAGCCCAGCGGATCTGTTTAGGACTAAGCTTCAGGGGTGTGCTGAGTGCTTCCAAATTTTTATGGTCAGTCCAAACCTCAAAAGGACATTTAGCCCCCTCTAAAAGGTAGTGCCATGCCTCCAAAGCCACCTTGACAGCAAAAGCTTCCTTTTCCCAAACATGCCACCACCCTGCCATCTCGGAAAATTTCCGGGACAGATACGAACACGGCTTCAGGCGGTTGTCAGCATCCGCTTGCAGCAAGAGTGCTCCAATTGAAAAATCAGAAGCATCCACTTGAACCACAAAGGGTTTAGTGGGATCAGGGTGTTGAAGAATGGGTTCAGCAGTGAACAGGCTTTTGAGTTTGTCGAAAGCCACCTGGCAGTCAGTTGTCCAATTGAGCAATGCCCCCGGGTTCTTTACCTTGCGCGTGTCCCCCAACCCCTTGGTACGTAATCAGTCAGTAAGAGGCAACGCAATTTCTGCGAACCCCTGGATGAATTGGCGGTAATAGTTGGAAAATCCAAGGAAACTTTGGAGCTGCCTATGGGTACGCGGGCACTCCCACCCCAAAATGGCTTGAATCTTTGCAGGATCCATCTCAATGCCCTTGTCAGAGATCCTGTACCCCAGGTAGTCAAGCTGAGTCTTATGAAATTCACACTTAGAAAGCTTGACATAGAGCTCAGCCTTTCTCAGTTTGCTAAGCACCTGTTTTACCAAGCGCTCATGTTCCTCTTCAGTTTCAGTATAAATCAAAACATCATCCAAATAGACCAGTACACCCTTGAACAAATGTTCATGTAACACTTCATTGATCAATTGCATGAACACCCCTGGTGCCCCCACCAATCCAAAAGGCAAAACTTTATACTGAAAAGAACCCAGTGGACAATTGAAAGCAGTCTTCCATTGATCCCCCTCCTGTATGAGGATGTGGAAATAGGCTTCCTCCAAATCCAGTTTAGAGAAGATTCTCCCCTTAGCCAGATGTGCTAACATGTCTTTTATTAATGGAAGAGGATATTTATTTAATATCAAGACCGCATTCAATCCGCGGTAATCTGTACAAAGTCTCAATGTCCCATCCTTCTTTCCCCGAAACAAGACGGGGGCACCTACTGGCAAATTCGCTAGTTCAATAAAACCTCTGGCCAAGTTCTTGTCCACAAACTCCCTCAACGCTGCCAGCTCCTTCTGAGTCATGGCATAAATTTTCAGCTTGGGCAGTTGAGCGTCAGGGACCAACTCTATCGCACAGTTTTTCGATGGGGTGGGAGTTGGTCCGCTTCTTTCTCGCCAAACACATCCGCAAAGCCTTGGCATTGCTCTGGCAAGCCCTCCAGTGGTGTGACAGCGAAATGCGGGGTTGCTGCCACCGCCCTCCCCACTGCAGCCTCCGGAGCGTCATCCTCCCCAGGGGCTTGATAGAAACCATCCCCAAAAGTCAAAGTCCTGTGCACCCAATTTATATAGGGGTTTTGTTGGACCAACCAAGGAATCCCCAGAATGACTAGGGGATGACCCACAGGTGCCACCACAAACTGCAGCCCCTCACGGTGGCTGCCCAATTGTAACGCCACCATTCCCGTGAAATGGGTGACTGGTTTCCCTCCTGCAGTAGAACCATCCAGCTGGGTGAAAATCACGGGACGCTGCAGTGGAAAGCTGGGTAACTCCAGAGCAGCCACCACATCAGGGTGCATCAAGCAACGCGAACACCCTGAATCGATCAATGCCCAAACTTCAACGGTCCTTGTGCGGGAGCCTAACTTCACTTTCACGTTCAGTGTGGGACAGTTGGCACTCACCGAAACATCTTTGCGCCCATCCTCCACCACCTGCCCACAGGCGCTCTTTGGAGCAGGTGGCTGGCATTTCCCGCCGGCTGGTGTAGATCGGGCTCCCCCTCGCACCCGAAGTAAGGAACCTCCTCCACTTCAGTTTCTGCCTTGGCTGCCTTCATTTTCCTGGGTAGGAAGGGTGATTTCCCCGCCAGCTTCCCCGAACGATCATTGGTCTTGCCCTTTGGGCACGCCACTGCTCGGTGACCCTCCTTTCCACATCAGAGGCACTGCCCTTTTGCATAACGGTGCTCCCTCTCCTCCTCCCAGGCACGTTGACTGGACTTTCCAGTAGGCGCAGCAAGGCGGGAACCCTTGCTGAGCCCAGAATGTCTCATCACCTTCCTGTGAGCGAAGGTCTCATGGGCATGTTCAGCCTTCCCTGCCAACTGTATCCATTCGTACAGGGTATCTGGGCAGTCCCTACCCAGCGACCACCTCAGGACCTCCGTGTTCAGACTGTCCTTAAATAGCTCTATTAAGGTAGATTGGGACCAATCCTCAACCTTCCCAGCCAGAGCCTTAAATTCCAGAGCATAGTCCATTACAGATCTTGGCCCCTGGCTAAGCTCCCTCAGCGCCCGTTTTGCCCTTTCTTTAGCTAATGGGTCTTCAAAGTGTAGCTTTAACGCCCACAGGAATTCATTGAACTCCTCCAGCTCAGGGGCATCTGATTGACATAACTGCACAAACCAATCGGCAGCCCGCCCCTTCAGCTTAGTGGCAATGGCATTAATCTTGGCTCTTTCCGAACGAAAATACGGTCCCCATTCATCCATATAACTCCTTGCATTAGTAAGGAAGAACGACAACTTAGTTGAATCTCTGTCAAATTTAACTGTAAAGTCCTTAACCCCCAGTCCGGGTGGTCCCTTCACCACATCTGGGCGGTCAGACTTTCCTTTAGCTCCCAGGGATTTCCGCTCTCGAGGAGGGGACTTTGAAATTCGCACCCTCAGTGCCCTTGCCTCCTCTCTGTGCCGGGTCCTACTCCTTTCCTCCGAAGAAGGGGGGGGGTGAAGAAGGGGACAAATGTCTATTACTAGACTCCCCTCTCCTCCTCTCCCGAGGACCCCAGTCCATTGATATTTTCTGGAGCATGAATTCTATTGACTCCAATTTGGCCTCCACCAGTCTTATACGGTCAGGGGTTTGGGAATCCTCCTTTCCCTCCTGCCTCACCACGATTGGGGACATCGGGTATCGCCGCTTCCAAGACATTTTGGATGTCCCTGGTAGGGGTCCCTGTGCTTCATCCCAGATGATCATCTCGCGTGGCGACTTGCTGGTCGGTTCAGGGGCTCTTTTACCTCCAACCTCCTCTTCTCCCAGGCTGGAGCTTGAAATCTCCCGAAACTCTGAGAGCTCCCAAGTAGGGACCCTCTCTGTTCTTATCAGTGTGGAGTCGGGTTCCCCCTCGCTCGATTCCTCACTTTCCGTGGTTTGGGGATTTGGTTCGCTCATCGCTAGCGCTTCTCCCTCACAAGATAAATCTGGAAAGGGGCTAACGGTAAATTTTTGGGATTCTTAGCTTTATGTAAGGATTACCTACCCTAATAGACTCAGACTCACAAGCAGGAACTTAATGATATCTGATTTATTAAAGAATAGTATGCAAATACAGAGAAAGCTGAGAATGAGCAAAAGCGCGCCAAATACAAACTAAAAACCCTCGGCACAAATGTAATCCCTTCCCTCATCCGGCTGTTTCAAACTCCTCCCCCCCCCCCCCCCCCCAGGTGCTGGTAACCGTTTCTGCTGATGTCCTGGGAAAGAAACCTTGAACACACGAGATAACCCAAACACATTCCAATCCGGCTGCAAACAGATAACAATCCCATGAGACAGAATCCTCCTTCCCTCTCAAATGAAACACGCATCAGCCAAATGACATGTGAAACGTTACGATGCAGTGGTAACATTGGAACGATGAACAGTTATGCAGAGTGAGCTGTCTTGGCAAAATTCTATCAGCCTATGTCCTGCTTCGTTTTGTTCTCCCAGGCCATGCTTACCTGTAATTCCAGGTGTCATTTGACTGCCCACCTTAGCATTCCAGTCTCCTGTGATGAAAATAACATCTCTTTTTGGCGTGTTGTCCAGTAGGTGCTGCAGATCCTCATAGAACTGCTCTACTTCAGCTTCTTCAGCATCTGTGGTTGGGGCGTATATTTGGATCACTGTGATGTTAGATGGTTTGTCCTGAATTCGAATTGAGATCATTCTATCATTTTTTGGATTGTATCCAAGCACTGCTTTAGCCACTTTACTATTAATTATGAAGGCTATTCCATTTCTTCTGTGGTCCTCTTGTCCACAGTAGTAGATCTGGTGGTCATTTGATGTGAAGTGGCCCATTCCAGTCCATTTCAGTTCACTGACCCCCAAAATGTCTATCTGTAATCTTGACATCTCACCAATAACCACATCCAATTTGCCCTGGCTCATAGATCTTACATTCCAGGTTCCAATGGTGTGTTGATCCTTAGAACATCGGATTCGCCGTTCACCACCAGCACCGTCGGCCACTAGCCATCCTTTCGGCTTTGAGCTAGTTGCGTCATCATGTCTGGGGCTAGTTGAACTCATCCTCTGTTCCTCCCCAGTAGCATTCTGACCATCTTCCGACCTGGGGGGTCTCATCTTCCGATGGTATACCGACATATCTCTGGTTGTACTGATCCATTGAGTTTTCACGGCAAGAATACTGGGGTGGGTTGCCATTACCTTCCCCAGGGATCACATTTAGTCTGACCTCTCTGTCATGACCTTCCCGTCTTGGGTGGCCCTTCATGGTTTAGCTCATGGCATCATTGAGGTGCTCATACTCCAGCACCATGACAAGGTAACGATCCTTTGCTGAAGTTAAAACATGATACAGATTGTTAAATACACACACACACACACACACACAGATATACATACACACAAACTAATAGAAAGCATGTTCAAAAATACAATATGGTTCTCCCCCTAGAGTTTTCTTTTGTGCCATTAAAAACTCAAACTAAAGAATCTAGAGTTCTGCAACGACCACCCAACCCATTTTGCAGCTGGCTCCTCAGTCTGCAAAGCAGCTTAACCTGCCTTGTAGTGGTGCTGGGACTTGTTCACTCTGACTGAGTCCTGACTATGAAGCCTTTCCCACAAAACCGTAACTTTCCCTTCCGTTATCTAGTATGTGAAAAAGAGAAGGGCTACTAGGACCTCAGCTTCCTACTTCTTAATCTGAATGGGAAAAAATGTTTAGGATCCTTAGACCATTACAAGGAATGGAAGCCCTGAAACCTCTGTAAAAATCAGCGGAAGGATTTTCAAATGACATGATGCTTGGTAAAGCACATCTGGAGATCTGCCTCTGAAGCACATCTGAAGCATTCTCACAATTCATCTCAGATATCCCCACCCATCTTTCAAGTTCTCTCATGAGCCTGCATGACATCTGTATGACATCTGCATGCATAATATCTGGTATAGGCCCATGGCTGTCATGGAAGTCTTGAACTCCTGAGCCACCTCAGATCCCTTTCCTAAGGAAAACAGATTGAAGTCCCCCAGAACCATAAGTCTGGGGTACTGTAGTATCAACCCTGAGACTGAGTCAAGGAGCTCAGGCAGGGAGGTTGCTATGCAGCAGGGAGGTATGTACACGTGCAACAATCCTCAGTGATCCCTAGAGCTCAACTTAACAAACAGGGTCTCACATCCGGCAACCTGTGGAGCAGTGCCCCAGAAAGCTGTAAGCAATTCTCAGATGACAATCACCATACCACCATCCCTGCCTTGGAATCTCAGCTGATATCACACTCAAAACCCAGCTGGGCATATTTTGGAAAGGGCAACCCCCATTTCCATACCCTGCCAGGTCTCAGTAATACATGCCAGGTTGGCCCTCTCATCAATGATTAAATCCCTGATGAAAGAGGCCTTATTACAGACTGACCTGGCATTCAGTAGTAGCAGCTGGAGGTCAGGGCCACTGAAGTTCTGCTGACAGGGGAATGGGTTTGAGACTAAGGAGCTGGACCATGAAACTGGTATGAGACAGTGGTCCTGCATTGCCCGAGATCAGCCTGCTCCCTGTCTCCTGCTATATCTCTCAAGGCCCACCTCCACCCCCTAATGGCAGCCACATGCCCAGAACTGAGCCCCCCAAGATCAGGGACCAGGAACCTCCCAGCATCCTTGCCAACCATCCCTGGGAGGGGAAGCCAGGGACCCCAAGGCACTTTAGCTTCACCATCTCTCAGCACCCTTATATATGTTTGTATAATGTGTGGTCCCTCTTGCTTTGGTACTTTTGTACTGCTTGTAATTCTTGCTATCAACTATACAAAGATATTTTGTTGCACCTACAGGTAGCCCTTGCTTACTGACTGTCTTTCTCAGCAACTGTTGGAAGTTATGATGGTCCTGAAAGAATAACTTTATGGCCAATGTCTGCATTTGTGACCTCTGCAACATCCCTCAGCCATGTGATTGCCATTACAGTCAGTATGTATTGTCCTGTGCTTAACCTATTATTTTTCTTTTTTTACCCCTTTGCGGAGTGGAGAGATTGGAGAGGAAGGGATTACAAGAGAGTAAGCAGGCACACAATGGGGAATACACATTGAAAGGAATGCACTGACACAGGCTGGGAGCCATGAGTGCACTACACAGATGTTTTTTTGTCCCCCCCCAAAGGGACACACCCCTCAACCTGCATTTCCTCTCTGAAGAGGCAACCGACAGCATCCCAGGTGCCTCTTGGAAAGCAAGGGGTCTCCATTCCTCCTTCTGCTTAGTGGGGGCCTTGATCCTCCCTTTCCTCAGACCTCTCTTCTGTTGAACAAGCATACTTTCCACTGGGTGACACACATCCACACAACTGGGTGAAGGAAAGCTGCTGGGAAAAGCAGATCAGCATCAGGAGTAGAAAGAAGTCTGAGGTTCAAATGCATCTAATTCCAAGCTCCTTAGCAGTTTAACCAATATTAGCAGCCTTCTCTATAACAGCTGACTTATTTAGTGGGTTTTCTTTCACTTACTTCCTTGGTCCTGAAGATTTCCCTATAATACTACTACATCAGCTGCACAGGCTCCCATTATCTTCTGGGTGCAGTTCAAGGTACTCACTGACATCTTTAAAGCATGGAGCCAAGTTACTTGTGGGATTACTTATCTGCAAGGGTTTAAGCCTGTCCCAAGAGATCTGGCAAAATGGGCATGCTCCAGGTCCGACTGGTGAAGAAGTGTCACCTGGTGGATCCTAGGAACTATGCTTTCTCTGTCATGGGGCCTGCCTTATGGAACAGCCTCCACCTCAGATACTGACAGTGTCAACCTTCTTGGACTTCCAGAAGGCTATGAAGGCTTGGATTTCTCCTTAGGCACTGGACCAGGATGTTGATGGAGCTCTGCCATAGCTGTGTTCTGTTGATGTGCTGATGATTTTTAGAGGAATTGACCCAGTTTAATCTGAATGGAGAGCTCCCTGGGTAGATGGGCAGCTATATAAATTTGACGAATGAATGAATGAATGAATGAATGAATGAATGAGGGGTGGCTTACAAAATATACTAATCAAAATTTTAGTAATATAATTAGTAAAAACCCCAACATTAACAGTTCTTAATTTTTAATTAAAGGCAGTATCCTAAATGAGAAACAAAAAAGAAAATAAGGGTAAAAATAACGTTGCTCACTCTCCTCCATCTTTGAATACATACTGTAGGGCTTCCAAAATTGTTTTCAGTTCTCTTCCAAGTTTATTTTTTTTAAAGGAATTTATTTTTTTAAAGGAATTTGTAAAGGAATTTATTTTTTTAGAGGAATTTAAAGGAATTATTGAAGGAGTTTATTTTTTTCTTAAGAATAAAGATCTTGATGAAGAATTCCATGATGATCAGAACTGTTAACCATTTCAAAAAGCAGAATTTGCTTTTGTTGGCAAGTTCAAATCAGTATCTAGGAAACTATCAAGCAGAAAAGCAGCAGTAGATGCATATGCTTCTTCTGCAGGTGAATCCAAGGAACGGTATGGTTGTATGATAAAAATTAACAATGGGGACAATTCTCAGAAACTCAACGTTCGAGCATAATTCTTTCATGGTTCCATTGGGCTAGCTCTTACATTAAAGCTATCCCCCGTCAGCTCTCTTTTGGGCCACCACTAGTGGACATTCCCAGAACCTCTTCCACCGGCAGCTGGGTTCCCTAGATGACAAAGAACCCAAGGAGAATGTTTGCCATGGGGAATTCTGATTGGTCATAGCAGATGGCCAGTCTTGGAACATTGTCAACTAAATGGAAGGCCAATCAGAGAACTGGAATGGGAATTTTGGAATGTTTGACAGAAAAACAACAGCTGCCAGTTTGGCTGATAGAAGTTCTGAGCTGAGCTGGGAGGATACAAATGAGGCGGGGAGAAGTCAAACTGGTAGAGGTACCAGCATCACTGGGGCACCATTACTCACATGAGGCTATTGTACTGACTGATTACTGGTTGACTAAGCCATTGTGGTGTAATATATGATACAATAACTGGGGTCTGAGGTCTTGGTTTCACTCAGAAAGCTCCACTTTGTCATTGTACCAGGAAAGCTGTACTCTGATTTGAATCCTCAGGTAGCAAGGAGTATGTTCTCTGTGTCATCTTCTTTCTCTTTTGTCTTCGAACCAGTAACCACATCTAAAAGTTGCCTCTATTGATACAGAGTGTCTGGGTGCATGCAGAGGTCATGCAGGCTCATGAGAGAACTTGAAAGATGGGTGGGGATATCTGAGATGAATTGTGAGAATGCTTCAGATGTACTTCAGAGGCAGATCTCCAGATGTGCTTTACCAAGCATCACGTCATTTGAAAATCCTTCCGCTGATTTCTCAGAGGTTTCAGGGCTTCCATTCCTTGTAGTGGTCTAAGGATCCTGAATGTTTCCTCCCATTCAGATCAAGAAGGAGGAAGCTGAGGTCCTAGTAGCCCTTCTCTTTTTCACACACTAGACAACGGAAGGGAAGTTACGGTTTTGTGGGAAAGGCTCCATAGTCAGGACTCGGTCAGAGTGAACAAGTCCCAGCACCACTACAAGGCAGGTTAAGCTGCTTTGCAGACTGAGGAGCCAGCTGCAAAATGGGTTGGGTGGTCCTTGCAGAACTCTAGATTCTTTAGTTTGAGTTTTTAATGGCACAAAAGAAAACTCTAAGGGGAGAACCATATTGTATTTTTGAACATGCTTTCTCTTAGGATATATTTTTTAACAATCTGTGTCATGTTTTAAAAACTCCAATACAGGATGAATCATCGTTCCAAATAAGAAGATAAAATGGCACCCAAAGCTGCACCCAAAGCCGCACCCAAAGGCCAAGATGCAGGTAGGTTGCTTGTGCTCTTGTTACGTCCCACCTCTTTCTAAGAAGTGTTGTGGATGCTGCCTACTTTTGCACAGCATCTCCATCAAGGTTAGGTTAAGCTCTCCTGAACTACTCGATGCCATAGAAAGATGATCTCAGGGCTGTAAGTGCAAGAGATTGGTGGCCCTTTGGATAGGGCTTCTGGATGCTGATGAGGGTTGTCAGCTTTGCTTGATGTTGATTAAGGGTGATGTTCTGCCTGCTGCCTTCTGTGCTAGCTGTAGCTTCTGAGTCGTCTTCAAAGGCAGCCCCACTTTATAGCAATAGTCCAGTTGTGTGGCAATCGGGGCGCAACTCACCATCTCAAGAACAATCTGTTTCTGGGAAGCTGTAGCTGGAGCACCACCCAGAGCTGAGTGAAGACATAGTTTCCATCTGCTGTTCCTCAAGGAGCTGTGAGTCCAGAAGGATGTCCAGTTCATCAAACTGCTATTGTATGGGATCACTACCCCAAAACGATTGACCCCCAGGGCTGATATTACTGGATGCTTATTTCTGAAAAGCAGCTCAATCTTGACTTCTGGGGAAGAAACGGCAAACTGAAGATGGCTCTGCGAAAAGCAGAGCTGATGACCGCAGCAGAATGAAGAGCCCATTAGTAGATCGGCTCTTTGTAATTCATCTCCAGACAAGGAGAGGGTTTGAAATCACCGACAAGTGCACCAGAAAGTTTCTCTCCCCAAGGAGACGCAAGACAGCAGTCTCTGGTGGATTTAGAGCTCTGGGAGATGAGGGAATACCCATCTTGCTCAAACCATGGTTGGCGCCTTTGAAAGGACATCGGGTTGTCATACTGCCTTTTCTAATCACTTTCGGAAATAGCTTGTTAACTGCTTTTCACCTGTTAGGAACCTTTGGTTTGATGAGTTTTACAGCACCAGATGATTTTCCTTCAATCCTTAGTGAAAGAAGTTTTAAAAACAAGTTTAAAGACTTAATTTTGTTTTTTTTTTTGGAATGAACAGCAAAAAGATGATTAAAACTTTAATTGTAGACAGTTACAAATGGACTGAAGCTCCAGATAAATCTGAAATAAGATTTTGGAATTAACTAGAAAGAATCCTCTCTGTGAGAAAATGCTTTTGTTTTGAATTCTTTAGGAAAAAACATAGTAAGATTTGACTTTAAAAATTGGACACTGGAGGAAACCAGAAGGAAGTAAAGATTACTATTAAAGGAGAAGAAAACTGAAACTTGACTTACTAATACAGAATGAAGCAAAATATTTTAACACTGGACATATTAAAGGATATTTTTGAGCAATGGACCCAGAAGTTAATTTTAAGAGTATCTGCCTCTACAGAAAGACTGTATTTTAAAAAAACGCTATGGAAGAGAAATGAGTATTACCTGACATGATTGAGACTGATTTGAAAGTGGATTTAAAAATGACAGACTACAAGAATGACATGGAAAAAAACGCTATACTGGACATACAAGAGATACTGGCTGATGTCTTAATAATTAAAAGGAATATACAAATAACAAACCAAGAGAGAGACCTGGATAATTTTCCTATATTGGATTTACAAAAGAGGCTTGTTAAAGCTTTGAAGAATTCTGTGAAAAGGGAGAAAGATAAAATGAAAAGTAATCAGGTTCTAGGACATTATTTGAAGGGACTAAAATAAAAGGAAGGAATATAATGTTGGTTTATTTGATCAAGGTTAAAATAGATATGCTATTTTCCCTGGTAACACTTAATGGACTTTTGCCAACATCAGGACCGAAATGTCAAGGGTTTATGAATTTGTTTATAGATAAGAGATGGGATATGGGAAGAAGAGATCATTTGTTGTATTTTCAGAGATGGTGATAATTTATTAAAATTGTTTATACTTGTGATGAAGAAGGAAGTCACTTCTTTATATATTTCTTCTCTTTTTCTTTACTATATTATTTTTCTTTCTTTTCTAGTTTTCTTTTTATTCTTTCTATTCTTTCTTTTCTGCACTGTTAACTTTTTCTTTTTATTCTTTTCCTTTTTAGTTTGTATTAATTTTTATTGTTGTAAATCGTAATCTTTAATAAAATCACTATTTAAAAAAGCAACCCTATCTTGGTAGGATTTAATCAGAGCCTGTTTCTCTCCATGCAGACCTTGGACTCCCTAGACACTTATTCTGGAATTCCAAGCATCTCAGGCTCCACAGGGTGGCAATGTATGATGTACAATACCATCTCACTCCAAAGTAGCACATGAGATCTCCCAAGATTTCCTGGTGGGGTCCAGGAAGTGGGTCTTCTCTGCAGTAGCTCTCACCCTCGGGAACATTGGTTAGCCACATTGCTCCTGGCCTTCCGGAGGAACCTGAAGACTTGGCTCTGCCACCTTGCTTGGGGCAAGGAGGGGTGACAAATTTGATAAATAAACAAACAAACAAACAAACAAATAAATAAAAATAAAATCTATATAGAGAGACAGAGAGATAAGTGGATAAGATTGATGTCTGAGGCATTTCAGAAGGGAGTGGTCAACATTTTGACCATGTAGCCCCCATGATTCCTGATGGGAATCACCCTCTCAAGTAAGAGCAGAACACCTCCCCCCTCACAGATGGTCCAGCAGGGTCCCATGTCAGTGGTACCAGAAGCCTTCAGTAGAACCTGGATGGGTACGCTCCCCAAGTCCTGACAAAAGTCATCTGGAGCAGCGGTCCCCAACCTTTTTGGCACCAGGGACTGGTTTTGTGGAAGACAATTTTTCCCCAGACCAGGGGAGAGGGGGATGGTTTTCCTTGGATTCACAAGGCACACGTCGGGCACTAGGACTGGCATGGAAACCAACAGATTCAGGCAACGAGCTCCAACCTGGTAACTGTTGGAGGCTTTGGCAGCAGCGGCGAAGAAGCTTCGCTTGCTTGCCCCCCCCACACTCACCTCCCGTGTGCAGCCTGGTTCCTGACAGGCTACAGACCAGTACCGGTCCACAGCCCGGGGGTTGGGGCCCCCTGCGCTAAAGCAACCAGTACTGTTTCCATCCTCTGAACCCTGACTGAAAGAGATCCAGAAAATCAGTTTTCTCCCTGGTTCTCTGTAGCTGAATCCTAACAACCTTCCCAGAGCAGAAAAGGTGGAAGACCTCAAATATGGCTAGACTGAGAGATGGCTTGTTCAGGGGGAGAGAAAACCCCTCTCAGAGAAATATTCACGGTTGCCCGTGCCCTGCCTGGCCACCCAAAGAAGCTAAGAGAGACACAAATCAATCCTACTAGGAGCACAGGTTGTGCTACAGCGAGCATCAACCCATTTCCTCAGCTTCCACAAGCTCAACACAACCCCATGTCATGACACAAGATTTATTTATTTATTTATTTAATCTATTATTCAAATTTAGTTACCGCCCATCTCCCCCAAAAGGGGGACTCTGGGCGGTTTACAATAAAATCAGGCTCTGAATATAAACATTAAAATCTCATAAAAACAGTTATTATAAGATGCTGCCCCAGCTGGCCTTGAAACTGATAAAGCGACTTAATCCACAAGAAAATCCATGGAAGTATACTGGGACTTTTGGGTTACTTACGATGTTCTGGAAGGCTTTGGCTGGTTTGTGTGCTGTGCTATGGAAGCTTGGCATGGCACGGACATGCAGCTTAGCTTGGCACGGGCAGGTGGCTGGTGCAGCATTGAAATCCTGTGCTACCTCACTGCAGGTCAATCCACCAGATTCCATCCAAATTTTAAGGAGCAGAAAAGACCATGTAAGGCTCTGCTCAGAAAGAAAAAAATCCAACACCGGAAGAAAAAAAGGTTGCGGCTAATCAAACCTACAAAGTCCAAAATTCCCTCCCTATTCTGGCATATTATAACAAACTGTCCCCATAACGACACCACACAGTTGCACTGTAGTATTCCCTCAAGTACCTGGGTACATCATTTCCAAACCCTCTATTGCGACCCACATGCTAACACCTATGTGATGGATTTACCTTTGTCCTCACTACTGCAGTGGCCCCCAGTCACATGGAGGATGTTAAACATCTTATCAACCAGCTTAATTGTGGTGAAGCCCCCGGGAGTGACCATATCCCCTTTGAGCTAATTAAATCCAACTGAAACTGGTGGGCCCCTGTATTGGCCTTGCTCTTTTCATACCTTAACCACATAGCTAAGTTTCCAGAGGAGTGGCAGGAAGCCATCATTGTTCCCTTATATAAAAAGGGTGAAAGAAATGACCCAGCTAACTATGGGCCAATTAGTTTATTGAACATTGTTAGCAAATTATATGTCAGGTCCCTATTTACCAAACTCCAAACCTGGGTAATAGATGAGGGAATAACCAGCCCTGAGCCAGCAGGGTTCCAACTGGGACGATCTACTATAGACCATTGGTTAGTGCTTCAACACCTGGCAGACTAGCAGACTAACCGCTCTGTTCTGAATCTACAGTATATGCAGCCTTGATTGATTCCACGGCAGCTTTTGATAATATCTCAAGGGTCAGACTCTGGGACATTCTGAGCAGATCATCTTTAGAGAAAAGACTCTTGCTCCTAATTCACAAGCTATACGACAAAACCGGCCTTAGAGTAAGATGTAACTGGGGAGGGGACCTTTCTGAATTTATTCAGACTGTTAAGGGGGTAAAACAAGGATGCCCTTTAGCCCAATGCTTTTTGACATTTATATCAACTCACTGATTAAAACTCCTCAAAGAGGTGATATCCCAGCACCTACCTTGGCTGATAGATATCTCCCAGTTCTACTCTATGTGTATGATGCAGTTCTTCTCTCCTTGCCTTCCATAGGAATGAAGGGCACTAAGAACCCTGGCATCCTACTATAATGAGGAACCATTAATAATCAATTAGGACAAATCTGAAGTCCTACAGTAGTTTTCTCTAACAAAAGACAAAGGCAAAAGTGGACGATGGATTCCAATGAAATAGAACAAGCTCAATGTTTTAAATACCTGGGCATAGCATTTCAGGCCTCTAGGAAATTAACAGCCCAGGAAAATTATGCCACTTCTACTGCCCAGAAGAGCTCAAGGGCAATAATAAAATTTTACAGGGAACAGGGAGCCAGTTACATCCCAGCAGCAATTAAACTGTTCGAGGCCAAAACAGTTGCCCAACTACTATATGGGATACAACTTTGCCCATACACAGACCTAAGGGTTTATGAAACCACTCAATCAAATTTCCTTAGGTCTTTGTTCGGTACCCCAAGATGTACCCCCAATACAGTTTTGAGGCTTGAAGCTAACGTGCCAAGTATTAAGGCTCAGGCCTGGATCAGGATCCTAACTTCAGGGCTCAAAATCATGTTTGACTCTACGGCCTGACCCTACAGTTTTCAGACAGCTGCCAACCTCATTGGCACTGTACCTGTACAAAAGAACTTTGCAGCCTTGGCCCCTCTCCTGAATATTTAGGCCAATTAACCCTGGAGAAGGCCAAATCAGTAATAAAAGAAAGAATTAGGGACATTGATGGCCAAAACGTTATTACCGGTGCTCCCAAATTCTATCACCAAATTCTTTGTTTGTTGTTTATTCGTTTAGTCGCTTCTGACTCTTTGCCAAATTCTAGATAGCCGCAAACCCCCTCCTGCAGGGTGCACTCTACACTCTAACCTTAAGCAAATACAGATGGGCCTTTTCCAGAGCCCGCTTTGATGCTCCCCTTCAGCACTGCTGGCAGGAAGATCTCCTGGGACTCCTATTTCCAGAGACTTTGCCCCTGTGGATCCAGGGAGGTAGAAGCTCTTGCCTGTGTCCTCATGTGGTGTTCTTTTTATGATGCCCCAAGATGTGCTCTGATCTCCCCAATCTTCTCTACAATCGAGGGTCATCCTGATAGATTTCACGTTTATTTCTTTTGAAGGGATGCTGACCCTACACTCACAGGCCAGGTGCCCAAATATTTTTATCAAGTTATACACTTCCACAACACTTTTAATTAGACATATTGTTTCAGTGTGTTGCTGTTTTTCTTTTTCCTGACAATGAATTGTTGGATTAAACTATCATCTTTTATTGCAGAGGCTGGTCAAAGACCACAATAAAGATATCCATTCATCCATTCTCATGCCATTAGGCAAAGAAGTCATTTGCCTGGAACACATACCACATTCCAAAAAAGAGCAGGGGTTGGGGAGAAGGAACAGTGGGCCTATTGATTGGTTAAACCACTCATTTCTCTTCTTTCAGCAAAAAAATCTTGTTTGGAACGATTCAGTGACTGCCTAGATTCTCCTGCAGGGAAAAGAGCAACTGCAGTACTGACCTTCCTCTTCTTTCTTCTTGCTGTGTTGATGAGCACTTTGTGTAAGTTGTCTTCTTACAAGGAATTGAGAAGTGCTTCATTTGAATGTGCTGGGTTTGCTTCAACAGGAGCGCTTCTCCCTCCACCTCTGCCAAAAAGGACACTGTATTTTTATGGAGCAGTGTTACCAACTGCAGATTTCAGCAAACCAGGCCAGGGAGCAGTTCAGTTTCTCCCATTCACAGTCAGACAAAATTCATAGGCTCTGCATTGTCTGATTAGAGATTTGTTGTTTATTCATTTAGTTGCTTCCAACTCTTTGTGACTTCACGGACCAGCCCACGCCAGAGCTTCCTGTTGGTCGTCAACACCCCCAGCTTCTCCAGGGACGAATCCGTCACCTCTAGAATATCATCCATCCACCTTGCCCTTGGTTGGGCCCTCTTCCTTTTGCCCTCCACTCTCCCTAGCATCAGCATCTTCTCCAGGGTGTCCTGTCTTCTCATGATGTGGCCAAAGTATTTCAGTTTTGCCTTTAATATCATTCCCTCAAGGGAGCAGTCTGGCTTTATTTCCTGGAGGATGGACTGGTTTGATCTTCTGGCAGTCCAAGGCACTCTCAGAAGTTTCCTCCAACACCACAGTTCAAAAGCATCTATCTTCCTTCTCTCAGCCTTCCTTATGGTCCAGCTCTCGCAGCCATACGTTACTACGGGGAACACCATTGCTTTAACTATGCGGACCTTTGTTGTCAGTGTGATGTCTCTGCTCTTAACTATTTTATCGAGATTTGTCATTGCTCTTCTCCCAAGGATTAAGCGTCTTCTGATTTCCTGACTGCAGTCAGCATCTGCAGTAATCTTCGCACCTAGAAATACAAAGTCTGTCACTGCTTCTACATTTTCTCCCTCTATTTGCCAGTTATCAATCAAGCTGGTTGCCATAATCTTGGTTTTTTTGAGGTTTAGCTGCAAGCCAGCTTTTGCACTTTCTTCTTTCACCTTCATCATAATCATCAGTTCCTCTTCGCTTTCAGCCATCAAAGTGGTATCATCTGCATATCTGAGATTGTTAATGTTTCCTCCAGTGATTTTAACTCCAGCCTTGGATTCCTCAAGCCCAGCATGTTGCATGATGTGTTCTGCGTACAAGTTGAATAGGTAGGGTGAGAATATACAGCCCTGCTGTACTCCTTTCCCAAACTTAAACCAGTCCGTTGTTCCGTGGTCTGTTCTTACTGTTGCTACTTGGTTGTTATACAGATTCTTCAAGAGGCATACAAGATGACTTGGTATCCCCATACCACTAAGAACTTGCCACAATTTGTTATGGTCCACACAGTCAAAGGCTTTAGAATAGTCAATAAAACAGAAATAGATGTTTTTCTGAAACTCCCTGGCTTTTTCCATTATCCAGTGGATATTGGCAATTTGGTCCCTAGTTCCTCTGCCTTTTCTAAACCCAGCTTGTACATCTGGCAATTCTCACTCCATGAATTGCTGAAGTCTACCTTGCAGGATCTTGAGCATTACCTTACTGGCATGTGAAATGAGTGCCACTGTTTGATAGTTTGAACATTCTTTAGTGTTTCCCTTTTTTGGTATGGGGATATAAATTGATTTTTTCCATTCTGATGGCCATTCTTGTGTTTTCCAAATTTGCTGGCATATAGCATGCATTACCTCAACAGCATCATCTTGCAAGATTTTGAACAGTTCAGCTGGGATGCCGTCGTCTCCTGCTGCCTTGTTATTAGCAATGCTTCTTAAGGCCCATTCAACCTCACTCTTCAGGATGTCTGGCTCTAGCTCACTGACTACACCGTCAAAGCTATCCCCGATATTGTTATCCTTCCTATACAGGTTTTCTGTATATTCTTGCCACCTTTTCTTGATCTGTGCTTCTTCTGTTAGGTCCTTGCCATCTTTGTTTTTGATCATACCCATTTTTGCCTGGAATTTCCCTCCAGTGTTTCTAATTTTCTGGAAGAGGTCTCTTGTCCTTCCTATTCTATTGTCTTCTTCCACTTCCACGCATTGCTTGTTTAAAAATAATTCCTTATCTCTTCTGGCTAACCTCTGGAATTTTGCATTTAATTGGGCGTATCTCCCCCTTTTACTGTTGCCTTTTGCTTTCCTTCTTTCTTGGGCTACTTCTAGTGTCTCAGCAGACAGCCATTTTGCCTTCTTGGTTTTCTCTTTCTTTGGGATGTATCTTGTTGCCGCCTTCTGAACAATGTTGCAAACTTCTGTCCATAGTTCTTCCAGGACCCTGTCTACTAAGTCCAGTCCCTTAAATCTATTCTTCACCTCCACTGCATATACCTTAGGAATATGAGTGAGCTCATATCTAGCTGATCTGTGGGTCTTCCCTAATCTCTTTAGTCTGATCCTAAATTGTGCAAGAAGAAGTTTGTGATCTGAACTATAGTCAGCTCCAGGTCTTGTTTTTACCGACTGTACAGATGTCCACCACCTTTGGCTGCAAAGGATGTAGTCAATCTGATTTCGGTGTTGTCCATCTGGTGAAGTCCATGTATAAAGCTGTCTCTTAGGTTGTTGGAAGAGAGTGTTTGTTATGCAGAGCGAGTTGTCTTGGCAAAATCTATCAGCCTATGTCCTGCTTCATTTTGTTCTCCCAGGGCACGCTTACCTGTAATTCCAGGTGTCATTTGACTGCCCACCTTAGCATTCCAGTCTGCTGTGATGAAGATAGCATCTCTTTTAGGCGTGTTGTCCAGTAGGTTTTGCAGATCCTCATAGAACTGCTCTACTTCAGCTTCTTCAGCATCTGTGGTTGGGGTGTATATTTGGATCACTGTGATGTTAGATGGCTTGCCCTGAATTTGAATTGAGATCATTCTATCGTTTTTTGGATTGTATCCAAGCACTGCTTTAGCCACTTGACTATTAATTATGAAGGCTACTCCATTTCTTCTGTGGTCCACAGTAGTAGAACTGGTGGTCATTTGATGTGAAGTGGCCCATTCCAGTCCATTTCAGTTCACTGACCCCCAAAATGTCTATCTGTAATCTTGACATCTCACCAATAACCACATCCAATTTGCCCTGGCTCATGGATCTTACATTCCAGGTTCCAATGGCGTGTTGATCCTTAGAACATCGGATTCGCTGTTCACCACCAGCACCGTCGGCTGCTAGCTGTCCTTTCGGCTTTGAGCTAGTTGCGTCATCATGACTGGGGCTAGTTGAACTCATCCTCTGTTCCTCCCCAGTAGCATTTTGACCATCTTCCGACCTGGGGGTCTCATCTTCCGATGATATACCGACATATCTCTAGTTGTACTGATCCATTGAGTTTTCACGGCAAGAATACTGAGGTGGGTTGCCATTACCTTCCCCAGGGATCGCATTTAGTCTGACCTCTCTGTCATGACCTTCCCCTCTTGGGTGGCCCTTCACAGTTTAGCTCATGGCATCATTGAGAAACATTAACAATCTCAGATATGCAGATGATACCACTTTGATGGCTGAAAGCGAAGAGGAACTGAGGAGCCTTATGATGAATGTGAAAGAAGGAAGTGCAAAAGCTGGCTTGCAGCTAAACCTCAAAAAAACCAAGATTATGGCAACCAGCTTGATTGATAACTGGCAAATAGAGGGAGAAAACGTAGAAGCAGTGAAAGACTTTGTATTTCTAGGTGCGAAGATTACTGCAGATGCTGACTGCAGTCAGGAAATCAGAAGACGTTTAATCCTTGGGAGAAGAGCAATGACAAATCTCGATAAAATAGTTAAGAGCAGAGACATCACACTGACAACAAAGGCCCGCATAGTTAAAGCAATGGTGTTCCCCGTAGTAACATATGGCTGCGAGAGCTGGACCATAAGGAGGGCTGAGAGAAGGGAGATAGCTGCTTTTGAACTGTGGTGTTGGAGGAAACTTCTGAGAGTGCCTTGGACTGCCAGAAGATCAAACCAGTCCATCCTCCAGGAAATAAAGCCAGACTGCTCCCTTGAGGGAATGATATTAAAGGCAAAACTGAAATACTTTGGCCACATCATGAGAAGACAGGACACCCTGGAGAAGATGCTGATGCTAGGGAGAGTGGAGGGCAAAAGGAAGAGGGGCCGACCAAGGGCAAGGTGGATGGATGATATTCTAGAGGTGACGGACTCGTCCCTGGGGGAGCTGGGGGTGTTGACAGACAGGAAGCTCTGGCGTGGGCTGGTCCATGAAGTCATGAAGAGTCGGAAGCAACTAAATGAATAAACAACAACAAATGAGGGCCCTGAGATGTTCTAGGATGCCCATTTTTCTAAGCACATTCTGCAGCTTGACATGATTAACACAATGAAAGGCCTTGGCTTTCTCAATGATCCAGCATGCATCAGCAATAAAGTCTCATGTTTCTTGGTTTATTTATTTATTTAATTTTTATCCTGCCTTTAATATTTTTATAAATAATTCAAAGCAGTGAACATACCTAATACTCCTTCCTCCTCCTCCTTTCCCCACAACAAGAACCCTGTGAGGTGAGTTGGGCTTAGAGAGAGATGATTGGCCCGAGGTCACCCAGCCAGTTTTCATGCCTAAAATGGGACTAGAACTCACAGTCTCCTGGTTTCTCGCCCAGCACCTTAACCACTAGACCAAACCTTCTGAAGGCAGCTGGAATATCTGGCATCTCCTTTTCCATGAAAGGCTCTAATCTGTGCTGGATGATCCTAAACATGATGCTAGCAGGTAACATTAAGGATTCTGTATGATACTTGCATGGTCTGTAAAGTTTCCTTCTTTGGTGCTCGTATGTAGATTGATCTCTCCCAGTCTGTTGGCCACTATGTCATTCTCCTGATTGGCCAATATAGTTTGGTTAGAACCTATCCTGTTTCAGGTTTCAAATTTACACACACAGAGTTGCTAGGTGATAATAGAAATTTACTCAAGGCTGAGTAGATAAACAGGAGGCAAGGAAAAGAATGTAAATCAAAACAGAGTCTCTTGGAAAGAAAGCTTGCCTGGGCAGTTTTGTTTTCAACAGGAACATGTAGAAGTGAAGACAAATCCAATCTGAAGTTCAGAGAGCCAAGCCAGGTTTGTCAGCCAGTCCAAAGGTCAGACTTTCAGGGTATTTTACACAAGCAGAATTCACAGAAACAGCACACCAGAGCAGGAGATCAGAGGGTTGTTTCCAATAGGAAATGTGGGTCAGGGCTGCCTCTTGAATCTGGCTGCAGTTGGCTATCTTCAGTTAAGATACTTTCTCCCTTGCTTGGCAAGGAGCCTCACTGAGCGTCCTTGTTCTGCTCTCCACTCTACTTGCCAAGTCCAAGGGCTTGGAGGCCATGCCTCATCACCTGACTACTCCTGCTGTTCTGATGGGGCCTGTGTTTGATCAGCCCCTGGTGATTCCTGGCTTGGTGTCTCTGGAGGGTGACATTCCATTGCAGCAGCTGCTTCAGAGTCCAAGTCTGAGTCTTGGGCCATGACAGAACCTTCGCAGATTCTTCTTGTGTTGCCTGTCATATTTCTGTGGGTATTCCATCAATTCCTGTAGCCTTCTGACTTGGTTATGACCAGAGTGCTGACCTAGAGGTTCTTGTAAGTAGGGAATCTCTCCTAAGGTATTTTGAATGTTGACAGCTCTGCTCTATAGAATTTCCATGTACTCCTTCCACCTTTCTTTGATCTCCCTGGAATCAGGTACGATATGTCCATTGGTGTCCTTGAGCATACTAATTTGAGATGGAAACCTACTTGTTCAGAGATCTTTTATTCATTCATTTATTTATTTATAGATTTTTTTAAAGAATAAAAACAACACAAACTTTGAAAGAGAAAAGGAAAGTAAAGAGAAGTAATAAGTAAGTGAAAAAAAGTAGAAAGAAAGAAATAGAGAAGAGAAGGAAAAGGAAAAGGAAAAGGAAAAGTTCTGCTGCCTCACTTGGGGTGGGAGGGGCAACAGTTCTTCTTTGGGTTGGCTGGCACCATAGATCCCTCCCCAACAAATAAGATGTTTGCTCCTTGGATTTTGCATCTATTTTATTCTTATTTATTGGTTTGTTTATACGGTAATTTATATTTTTATGGTTTTAATTGTTGATTTTACTGTAAACTGCCCAGTCTCCCTTTTTTGGGGGAGATGGGTGGTAATAGAAATTTGATAGATAGATAGATAGATAGATAGATAGATAGAGAAAGAAAGAAAGAAAGAAAGAAAGAAAGAAAGAAAGAAAGAAAGAAAGAAAGAAATGTTATAAAGAAGCAGCTTCCAGTCTTCTTAACAGCAGTTTCTGTTTTACCCTCTGTAAGGGTACAACATGATTTCCTTCTTTCCATAATCTATCCTTTCTAATCATCAAACCCATACATTACAAGCTGTTTTTCTTTTTTCAGCAAGAAGTCCATAAGGGGTTTCCAGTCACTAATGTAGTTATTGTCCTTTCTCTAATCAAACAATTCAATTTTGCCATCTCTGCTAATTCTGTCACCTTCACCATCCATTCCTCCGCTGTGGGTCTTTCCATTTTTGTGCTTATAATAATCTTGCAGCAGTTATCATTTATAAAAACAATCTTCCATTACCCTTTTCTAATTGTCTATCCACTCGTCCCAGCAAGGAGAGTTCTGGTTTCAACTGAGTATTAACCTTTAAAATTCTTTGTATCGTGTATGTACTCGATCCCAAAATTTTCTGGCTTTTTTACAAGTCCACCAAGCATGATAAAATGACCCTTCATGTTTTCCACATTCCCATCATTAATTTGAAGTACCTTCATACATGCTAGATAATTTTTCTGGAGTCATGTACCAATGGTACATCATTTTATAAAAGTTCTCTTTTAAATTGGAATGTAAATTTCAGTGCTTTCAGCCACACATTTTCCCACTGTTTCATCAGTATATGATGTCCAAAGTTCTTAGCCCTGTGTTCAGAGACCTTCTGAATGACTTCCCTTCTTTTTCCACGTCTGCTTCCATCTTCAGTGTCTTTGCAGATGTCGTTCTAATCCTGCTTCTTATATCGTCTAACAGCTCTCTGAAGTTCTTTGTTAAGGTCCTTCTGGAGATTTTACGTTTCTTGGCTTTGGCGTCTCTTGTCCTCTGGCATCTCCCACCATTTGTTTTGGCATCCGCTTGGCTTCCTTTTGTTCCTTGGTCTTTGGCAGTCCCTTTCCACATTCAGCTCGACTTGGAAAGTGCACCTGAGCAGTTTTTGAAGTCTTCCACAATCGGCCCCTGGCCATGCCTTTATTACTATAAATGAGCTCCTCTGCCTACTGTGCCATTAATATGATCAGTTTGATTTCTGTGTACCACCTTGGGTGATCTCCATGTATATAGACATCATTTTGAGTGTTTGAAGACAGTGTCAGCTAGGAAGAAATTGTTGGATTGGCATAAATTGACGTTGTTCTCCTGCTTCATTTGGAGTTTCCTAGGCTGTACAGTCCAACCACTTTTTCCTTTCTTAGCCCTGTGTTCAGAGACCTTCTGAATGACTTCCCTTCTTTTTCCACGTCTGCTTCCATCTTCAGTGTCTTAAGCTGGAAACTTAATATTTCCAGCTTGGGTGTGCCAGTCTCCAACCACAAGCAGCCCATCTTGCTTGCAGGTTGTTTCAGTTTCAAACTGAACTTGATCATGAAACTTGCACTTTTTCTGCATCAGAGGTTGGGGCATAAACCTGGATAATGTTCATATTAAAGGGTTGTCCAGAAAGTGTAATTAGTATCATTTGGTCCTTAATTACATTAAAGTACAGTTCTTGCTAAACATTCCTGATTATGAAAGCAAGCCATTCCTTCTTTGTTTTTTGTGTCCTGAGTAGAAAAGAGTATGATCTTCTGACCGAAAATGTCCAATTCTAATCCATTTTCATTCACCGATGCCTAAGATGCTGATGTAGTCAATCTTTTCGTCTTTCACTGAGATTTCCCATGTTCCCGCTTCATACTTCCATATTCCTACTGTTATTCTGCCTTTTCAGCTATAGATTTCCATTTCCTGCAGGGCAACATCAGCAGCTGGATGTCCCTAAGGCTTGACTCTAGCAACATCATAAACACTATTAGTACTCTGAAAGATCCTCACTTCTTCCTCGGTAGCTTGTTAAGTGTCATCTGACCTGAGGGCCCATCCTCCAGCACTTAACGTGGTCTATTTTTCTGGGTAAAATACAGGAGTGGTTTACCGTCATCTTCTCCTGCAGAGTACAAGATGCTGCCTTGCCATTGTCACTAAAGTAATCGTCTGCCTCTGGAATCTTCCTATCTTGCTGCTGGCCAATATAGGATTCTGCTTGCTGTCACTGGATGATGTACTCTTGGCACACACTCCCAGTGTTCTTCACTCATTCCTCCCAGGAGCACCCACCGTTGCCATCACAATGAGGCAGCACAGCAGGACTTGGGGGGGGGGGGTTGCAGTTGGGAGGGATAAAAGATTAGGATACTAAAAAAAAAAACTACCCACCCCCCAAGAACACACTACAGTAACGTATGCATCTGAAGCAGTTTAGGAAAGTAGACTACAGAAGATATTACTTGCACGGAATTGCAGGCACAACTGATACAAAATACAGCAACCAGACTGCAGACCCACACGAAGTAGAGGGATCTGTGGAACCACCTCCTCCCTGCCCCGCAACTTCCCCACTCTCTGAGATTAGCAGAAGAAGCCATTGTCAAGATCACCCGATACTCAGAAGTTCGTCTACCTATAGGGTGTGGAAGGACCGTCTCCTGTGTGGCCCCAGGCTATGGAATGCACTCCTCACAACATTTTTCCAGTATTTTAGAAAATCATGACAACATATCTCTTTTAGTAAGCTTTTAAATGTTGGTTGAATTGAGTCTTGATGATATGGGTTTTTAACTTTCCCTTGGTTTTAATTGCACCATTTTTATTCCTATGTTTCAATATTTGACTTTTCAAGAGCTGTAAACCACCCTGGATGTTGGATATTAATTTATTAAATAAAATAGTACTTAATGAAACTGATGTTGGGGAATGATAGGGCAAGCCCATCTCCTATGAATGAAGTATCAATCAGCCATTTTACACTTCCATTGTAATGAAATTAATAACTAGGCCTTTTAAAACATCCTCTGCAGTGTCCTGTAAATTTGAAAAAGAACCTGTTGTTGAATTATTATCTTAAGAATGTTACAAACCTACTTAATATGCTTTTAAGACCCATACCCGCTAATTAGTTAACATAGGATGTTCCAAATCTTTATTCCGGAGTTCTTACTGGTAACTGATATCCACTTTAGTAATATTCTTCAATTGTTTCTTTAAACTATATACTGTAGGGTAGAATTATCTGTTAATAATATAGAAGTTTTCGAGGTTGCTAATGGATGGGAAGGAAACCTTAAAGGCAAAGGGGCTGTAGCTGGTTGGAAATTCAAAACCATGCTCAACCTGGGGCCCGGGCTCAGTAACCAGACCAGGTCTTCAGTGCCTTACAAAAGGCCAGCAGGGTTGAGGCAAGTATAATCTCCAGGGAATGACGTTCCAGAAGGTGGAACCAGCAGTCAACAGCAAGAGGAAGACCCAGGAGGCTGTGAGCTCACTGCTTACTCTTAATGGAAAAATCTTGAGAGAAGACCAAGAGAAAGCAGAGGAGCTCAACTCCTATTTTGCCTCTCCCTTTACATGCAAACTACATAGAAGTTTGAGTAGCACAGACTGGGAAAGAACACAACAGGAGATGATGCAGATCTGTCCGGATGTGGTAGAGGATCTTCTATCTAATATGAACGCTGTCCTCAAGCCCTGATGAAATACACCCTAGAATACTGAAGGAACTGGCTGCAGAGGTGTTGGGAACTCTGGCAATTATCTCAGAGGAGTCCCGAAGAACTGGAGAACTGCTGGAGGATTGTGGAAAAGAAAATGTGATCCTTCTCTTCCAGAAAGGGGTGGGTGGATGGGGGGAGATGATCCCAGTAATTATCAACCAGGGAGACTGGTATCAATCTGTCAGAGTAAAAAATAAAGCAGGCCATGTGTAAGCTTCTTGCAGACAATGCTGTGATTACTAGGAGTCAGCATGGCTTTCTCAAAAACAGGTAACATCAGATCAATCCTACCTCCTTCTTTAAAAATGCAACAAGAGGAATGCTACGGATATAATTAACCTTGATCTCAGAAAATGTTTTGACAAGCTTTCACGTGACCTTTTCTTTGACAGGCTATTAAAGTGGGTCTTGGCTAACCCCACTCAGAGAGTCAGTATTAATGGCTGCACATCAACCTGGAGTGGACTAAATAGTGAGGTCCTACCAGGATCAATTCTGAGGCCAGTAATATTCAACGTTTTTACTAATGACCTGGATAACAGGACTGTCGGGCTGCATGTCCAGTTTGTGAATGATGCAAAACTGGGAGGTCTGGCCAGCACCTAGCCTGACAGTATGAGATTGCAATCTTATCCGGACAAGCTAGGAAACCGGGATGAGAGAAACAAGATCTCCTTCCACTGGGAGAAATGTGAGATATTACATTTCAGGAGGAAAAATGTAGTGCGCACAAACAGGATGGGGAATTCATGGCTTGAAGCAGCCATTGGAAAAGGCCTTGGGTGTGGTCACTGACAACAAGCTGAACGTGAGCCAGGAGTGTGAAACAGCTTCTAGAGCAGGTAACACAGTTCTGGGCTACCTTAAAAGCAGCATGTGTGATGCCTTATTCCCCTCTCTTTGCCCTTGTGAGACCACACCTGGAGTCCTGTGCATGACTCTGGGCACCACATTTCCAGAAGGACACTGACAAGTCAGAGGTGGTCCAAAGGAGGGCAAGAGAGATGATAGAAGGACTTGAAGACTTGGCCTCTGAGGACTGGCTGCAGGACCAGAGGATGTTGAGTCTGCAGAAAAACAAACTGAGGGAAGATATAATATCACTGTTACAGTATGTTGAAGGATGGCATAAGGAAGATGGTCGGTCAGGAATTCTCTTCCATGGCCACAGAAACCAGAACCAGAACTAAGGGGTATAAGCTGCAGCTACACAGAGAGCCAGTTTGGTGTAGTGGTTAAAGGCAGCAGGCTAGAAACTGGGAGACCGGGAACTATCAGTCCTGTAACTTGCAGGATGTTACTTTGGACTCTTACATTGAACAGCAGTTTGGAATCAATGGCCTTCAAAAGCCCTTCCAAATCAGTAAAGTTATAGGATATTAGGAAAAAAAAACATCTTTACAGTAAGAACAGTTGGGCAGTGGAACCAATTATTCAGAAAGCAATTGGCCTCCCCATCGAGGGACACCTTCTAGCAGAGGTTACATAGCCAATCTGCCTGGGATGCTTTAATTTGGATTCTTACACTGAACAGGGGCTTGGAATCAGTGGCCTTCAAAACCTTTCCAAATGCATCTGGATTCAGTTTTCCCATATCAGCTAGGTTTACTGCTCAAATGATGTATTTTTTGATATTCTGGGATAAATGGTCCTTCTCCCAGATATTTTGTAAGTCTAAACATTGGCCATCCCTTTTGACTGAAACTCCTGTTGGGAATAGGGCAAATTGTGCTTTAAGACTATGCTACAGCTGAACTAAAACGTGAACCCTTGACTAAGTTCATGCCCAAATTTCAAGTTTAGGGCAGAGGCTCAACATCAGAAACATCAACTGCTTGCTTCTTTGTTTGTTTGTTTGCTGACATTTCTATGCCACTGAATTCCTGCAGGCTGAGCAGCTTATAATTGTCAAAACAAAATAATACAAAGATACGCTCAATTAGTCTTAAAAGTCCAAAAGCACCAGCAACTGGGGCAGACGAATCTCAAGGTCCCCAAAATATTCTCTTCAAAAGCTTTTTCTTCATACCTCTGGAAAAAGCCCAACAGGGAGAAGGTGGTCCAAATGTTGAGGGCCAGGCTATTCTGCAGAAAGGCGGTGGGCATCAACGTGAGGGATCAACTACCAGGTTGATGCAGATAATAATAATATATTAAATTATGACATACCATTGGGGATGGGACCTTAACATCTCTCTCAAATCTCCCAAGAGCTCCTATTTCTTCTCCTTTGCTTTTATAGACTATCTCCGCTTTCAAAAGGATTTGCAATTTCTAAAAGCAGTGGCAAAAGTTCGGCAATTTGCTTTGGAATATGATCCAAGTTTGGAAGGCAAAACTGGTAAGCAACAAGACAGAGCCAGCAGATTCAGAAAACAGCTGCTTGATTGCAGCAAAATGCAACAGCCTTTCAAATCAGGCTAGAGAAGGTGTGACTAGGTTACCTGTCTTAATAGCACCTGTGCCACATGCAGCATTCTCTGCTACTGGAGTCAGCAGTGCCAGTCAGGTTTGGACACAGTTTTGCTAGTCTGCCAGGAGGGCAAACAAAGGCCACTTTACCTCAAGCCTGTTCAGGATATTCTAAGCAAGTTAGGATCCCTAATCTAGAGACATCCTGGCAAGACAATGTACTATTGCACATTGCCCTGACTCAAGTTGAAAGAGAGTTCAAGAATCCATGGAAAAACAGCCCCTCCATTGTAAGAGCTGGAAATATAATAAATTCTGCCACATATTCAAGGCACCATTAAGAAAATTGGAGGAAAGAAGGTTGTGGTTGTGGTTATACTTCCAAAAAAACATACACTTTGGAGGGCAGAATGCTTAGCCAGTGATGCTTATTAACTGAGATGACAGTGTGCAAACTGCAGATCATTTGGTCAGTTTTTCTATCAAGGATGTCTGGGAGAAACAGCCAGCAAAATTTTCTGAGGTCAGTTCCCACCCTGACATGCTTGTTGAAGAGATAACCCTCAAATGTCTAAATGGTAGAAATAATTACACACGAGGAAGCTTGAACCCCACTGATTTGGTAATCCTGTGTAAGACATCATCAATCTCCTGTAAGGTCAGTGAAGTTCACCCAAGATCTTCCAGGGTTTCCTCATCCTCTCTCAAGATCTCCTTAGTCTCCCAGGATCCAAAACTCTCACCATTTGTGAAGGTATCCAGGCCATCACACGAGACTATACAATTCCACTCAGATCCTGAAATGTTTGCCAACCTTTGGAGCAATTCCACTCTAAATTCACCTTTCATGCCAGGGTCCAAGAGAATTGGGATGTTATTTGATAATTATGCAGATTTCTATTTACAATCTCTTGATTTGAACTATTGCATGATTTTAGATTACGAAGTCCTTGCTACAACTTATCTTTGGACATTGAAGTTGATGAACTTGACCTTAGACAATGAAGCACTAGAGGAAGAACTGAGTAAGTTTGCTTAACTTACTAAGTCTGCAGTTCTGAAGAGTAAGACTGTAGAGGGAGCAATCTGAAGCCCTTTTTCTGAAAAAAATCTGGAATCTCAAGGTAGCCCATAATCTTTAGTTATTTTCAAACATCTACCGAAAGAAGGTGAGATTGGCCCCATCCTTGACATCCTTCCAGAAGTCACTCAAAACATGGTTATGCCAACAGACCTGGGGGTCTCAAGGAAATGGCAATTTGATGAGATGTCTGCATTGTTCTTAACATCAGTTTTCTCCACTATCTTGTGATTAACAATATTATTGATATATTTTAACTGTATTTGTTTTAACATTTTGATTTTATGATTCTTTTTATTGTAATCCTCCAATTGAGCCTGCAATAGTACATATTCAATTTCCCTTTCATTCCAAGACATTAGTGAAGTTAACAAAGACCCCACTATCATGTGACAATCATAGCTTTACAAGAGAAATCCCAGGTATCTGGCCTTTCTGTAAAAGTAACCACTAAATCATTTTGTAGAAAAACAGAATAAACATAGGTAACATTCTCAAAATGTTTATTGATCCTGAAGGATTGTCCAGGCAATCATGAGGAGGCAAAACTGGCTTGAGGGCATATCATCATCATCATCATCATCATCATCATCATCATCTAAAATACTTAAAAATAAAATAACCAAACAGTTCCTCATGGCAGGACAATGACTTGCGTAAATGCAGAAAACTATGTTTTGAAATACTTCCTGAAGTCTTAAGAAATAATGTTGGCCAAGACAGCACATGACTCAGCATGAATTGTCACCCAATAAGCCACACCGAGGCAGGAAGGCCCTTTGTTCTCTTTCATTTCTGGGCACAGCAACAAGAGAGGCCTCCTGCCAATTGCAGGAACGCAAACGTCACACCTGACCTCCCTTTTACACATTTTCTAGCAAGGAAATAAAGGCAACAACATTTCTTTATTGGCTATTTCTTTTAGCACTTGTGCGGTAACTCTACATGCTACATGCTATCCCATAATATCCCTTAGCATGTTCTAGGTTTCCTGAGACCCACCCCCCTTAGGGGTGTGCATTTTACTATGTTAATTAGCCTTTAGGTTACAGCAAGGTCAGCTGGTGGTCTTGTAACGGGGGTAACTAGGTCATTCTGTGGTTTCTGAATACTTTGAAACCAACCTTCCCATTTTTCTGAGCACAGAACCCCACCGAAATACCTTGCCTAGTATCAGCCCACATCCTCTTGAAACTTAACGATATGCATCTATTGCCTTGTTAGCAAGCAAGCATTAAACACTAATTTGTCCACCTGTGCCCTCAATAACACTGTATTCCAATGGTAGTATACAATTAATTTTGAGTAGCAAGTTAATTTTAAAAATGTGAATATGCATGTATGATTGTTTCCGCTAACTAATATTATCTTTTTGTTTTTCTTGTGGGTTTCTGATTTGGTTCAAAGTGGCCCTTATTGACCTCCTTCCTGAATGGCAGGCTTATGAAAGAAAACTCCATTATTTTTCCAATCAAAGAAGATCTTGGCATGATGCTCGGGTTGAGTGTGCAGTTAGGCACGGTTCTGATTTGGTTACTTGTAAAACGGTTGAAGAGCAAGTGAGTACAGTGATATATGTCACCATTATATGTGACCAGGTGGTTGAAAATGGGTGCAACTAGGGAAGCTGCCTGGACTTCTGATGTAGCAGAGGGAGAGCAAGTGTCATGTTCACCATTTCAATGTGCCTGGTACATCGTAACGCCTCACATGCCATTTCCATGGAGGGGGCTTACTCTAGGAGCGAGTGGATAATTCCACTCTACTGAGGTGTTATCTCTTGGCTGCTGTATAGGAATGTGTTTGGGTTAAGTCATGGATTCAAGGTTGCTTTCCCAGGCTAAGGCTAAGGTTTCCAGCACCTGGGCGGGGGTGGTTGCTAGGGGCGGGCGAGGGAGGGGTTTTCCTCAAGCAAGGAGATTTAGTTTGTATTTCGCGCACTTTTGCTCATTCTCAGCTTTCTTTGTATTTGCCATAATATCCCTAATAAATCAGATTTCATTTAAGCAACCTCTTGTGAGTCTGAGTGTTTGGGCAGGCAACCATTACATAAAGCTGAGAATCACAAACTTCCAAATCCCGCTGGCCCCTATCCAGGAAAAGAAAGACCCTTTCGATCCTGCGAGGGAGAGTGCTGGCGATGAGCGATCCAAATGTGCTAATCGTGGAGAGTGAGGAGTTGAGCGAAGGAGAGCCCGACTCCACGATGGTGCGACCCGACCGAGCTCCTCGGGGAGAGCTCTCAGTGATTCTGGAGGAGGCGAGTTCGGGGTCGGAAGGTGAAGCGGCGGGCATGAAAACTGCGCCAGAGACCACGGTCACGAGCCCGGGTGAACTGGTCACTTGGGACGACAGTCGTGGGGGCTTCTCAGAGGTGGGGGGCACGTCCTGGAAGCAGAGATACCCACTGTCCCCCACAGTGGTACAGGTGCTGCCGGGGGGGGACGGGACTCCCCCACCCCAGACCGGGTTCGGGTGTTGGAGTCGAAGATGGACTCCCTGGAGCTCATTCTGCAGAAAATGAGCATGGACTTGAGTGCGCTGAAAGAAGTGCGGGAGGGGTCAAGCCAGCGGCATTCAACCCCTTCCTCCCAAACACAGTCCCCGGACCAGAGAAGGGGGGCTCGCCCGAGAGAGGGGGACTGGGCTCCTAGGGGGGAACTAGCGCAGCCGCTCGTCTATGAGAGGAGGCAGCCGGGAGCTGTCAGAGCAGTGGGGGGGGGGGTGCGGTGCACCCGGCGGAGGATTGAGGGACTTCTCTGTCAAATTCGATGGAGACCCGACCAAACTCTCATTCTTTCTAACAAATGCCAAGGCTTACATGGAAGAGTGGGGGTCGGTTTTCCGCTCGGAAAGAGCAAAAATCATCACCATTGCCACCAAGCTTAAGGGGAGGGCAGCAGACTGGTATGTACAGATGTGCCAGTCGGAAGCCCCTGAACTGGAGAAATTTGACGAATTCCTCTGGGCCCTACAGCACCATTTCGAGGATCCACTAGCTAAGGAGCGGGCAAAGCGTGCCCTGAAAGAACTCAAGCAGGGATCGAGAACCGTAGCTGATTACGCGCTGGAGTTTAAAGCGCTAGCAGGGAAAGTGGAAGACTGGTTGCAGGCAACTGTAATAGAACTGTTCAAAGATGGTTTAAACACCGAAGTGCTGTGTTGGTCGCTGGGACGAGATGACCCTGACAGCTTGTACAGGTGGATCCAGCTCGCTGGAAAGGCTGAGCATGCCCACGAGGTGTTTGCGCAGAGAAGGGCGATGAAGTCGGGGCGGGATGGAAAACCCACCTGCCCTTCGGGTACTGTAGGATGATCTGGACAACGCTCGTGGGAAGAAGAGAAGGAGCAGCGTTATGCAAAGGGGCAATGCCTGCGCTGCGGCAAAGAGGGTCACTGTGCAGCGGCGTGCCCGAAGGGGAAGGGTGAGGACCGGCAGGGAAAGTCGACTGCAAAGTCCCCCTCTCTGCCGAGAAGGATGAAAGCCACGGTGGCTGACAGCGAAGTGGAAAGCGGGCCGTTCTACGGGGACGAGGTTGAGCCTGAATTTCTACAGCCGGTGGGAAACGCCAGCCACCTGCCTTAAAGGGTGCCGCAGGGCAGGTGGTAGAGGAGGGGTGCAAGCCTGCTTTGGTGAGTGGAAACTACCGCATTCTCACTGTGAAAGTAAAGTTGGGATCAAGCACAAAGACAATTGAAGTGTGGGCAATGATTGATTCTGGGTGCTCATGGTGCTTAATGCATCCCGATGTGGTGGCTGCTTTGGAGTTGCCCACCTTTCCGTTGCAACGACCCATAGCTTTCACCCAATTGGATGGATCCATAGCAGGGGGCAAACCGGTTACGCATTTCACCGGGATGGTGGCGTTGCAATTGGGTAGCCACCGGGAAGGCTTGCCCTTTGTAGTAGCCCCGGTGGGGGGTCCTTTGGTGGTTTTGGGTGTCCCCTGGCTGGTCCAGCAAAACCCTCAGATAAATTGGGTCTATCGGACTGTCACCTTTAGGGATGGATTTTATCAAGCGCCAGAGGGGGAGGAAGCCCCAGAGGAGGTGGTGGGAATAGCGGCAGCTGTGACTCCGCAGTACCCAACCCCCCCTCTTGAGGGTCTGCCGGAGGAATACCAGGCATTTGCTGATGTGTTTGGGGAGAAAGAAGCGGATCAACTTCCCCCCCATCGGAAAACTGACTGTGCCATTGAGCTGGTGCCTAACACCCAATTGCCTAAGCCAAAGATTTATTCAATGACTCAGAAGGAACTAACTTTGTTATGGGAGTTTGTGGACAAAAACTTGGCAAGAGGGTTCATTGAACCAGCTAGTTCGCCAGTGGGGGCACCGGTTCTCTTCCGCCCGAAGAAAGATGGGACATTAAGACTCTGTACCGATTTCCGTGGGCTCGATGCGGTATCGATATCCAATAAATATCCTTTGCCCCTGATAAAGGATATGTTATCACATCTGGCTAAGGGGAAAATCTTCTCGAAACTGGATTTAAGGGAAGCTTATTATCGTGTGAGGATCCGGGAGGGGGATGAATGGAAGACAGCATTCAATTGCCCGCTGGGTGCTTTCCAATATAAGGTCTTGCCGTTTGGTTTGGCTGGGGTGCCTGGGGTATTTATGCAACTGATCAATGAAGTATTACATGAACATCTGTTTAAGGGGGTATTGGTCTATTTGGATGATGTATTGATTTATACGGAAAGTCTCGAGGAACATGTGCAGTTGGTTAAGCAGGTGCTTCGTAAGCTAAGAAAAGCTGAATTGTATGCCAAGCTGCCTAAATGTGCATTCCATCAAACACAAATTGACTATCTGGGGTACAGGATCTCAGACAAGGGCATAGAGATGGATCCCGCTAAGATCCAAGCCATCCTGGAATGGGAGAGACCCTGCACCCGCAGGCAACTCCAAAGTTTTCTGGGGTTCAGTAATTACTATCGGGGGTTCATAAGGGGGTTGGCGGAGACAGCTTTGCCCCTCACAGATTTGCTTCGGACGATGGGGGTGGGAGAAACCTGCCGGGTAAAAAACCCAGGCGCACTGCTCAGATGGACTCCTGCTTGTCAGGCGGCTTTCGATAAGCTGAAGCGGTGTTTTACACAGGAGCCCATTTTACAACATCCCTACCCCTCCAAGCCTTTTGTTGTTCAAGTGGATGCCTCTGATTATTCAATTGGAGCTCTGTTGTTGCAAGCAGATGGGGCGGGTTGTTTAAAGCCATGTGCCTACCTGTCCTGCAAATTCTCTGAAACAGAGAGATGTTGGCATGTATGGGAAAAGGAAGCGTTTGCAGTCAAAGCTGCCCTAGACACTTGGCGCCATTTACTGGAAGGGGCTAATCATCCATTTGAGGTCTGGACTGACCATAAGAACTTGGAAGCCCTTAGTACACCCCGCAAGCTGAGTCCTAAACAAGTTCGTTGGGCGCAATTCTTTAGCCGTTTCAACTTCAAACTGAAGTTTATTCCAGGGAAAAAGAACTTCTTGGCAGACACACTGTCCAGGCAGCCCCAGGACTCCAGCGCAGTGCCACAGGTGGTCAGTACACTGTGGACACATCCACAACTGGGAATGCAGGCTGTGACCCATAGCCAAACTCGGGCACAACAGCCTGGTGCAAATGACTCCGCCCCACAGGGCACCTTGTCGATTTCACCTCCACTGCAACAAAAGTTTTTAAAAGAGCTCAAAACTGACACTTGGTTGCTAGCAAATAGAGACGCTATTACTTTTGCTCAAGGATTTGCTTGGAAGTCTAATCGTCTCTATGTTCCTGACAGTTTGCGAAAGGAGGTCTTACTCCGTTCGCACGATGATAAGGTTGCTGGGCATTTTGGCTTCGTAAAGACTTTGCACCTGGTTCGCAGACAGTTTTGGTGGCCGGGTTTGCGCAAGGATGTAAAGGACTATGTGGCTTCCTGTCCTGTGTGCGCTATGTCTAAACGCAAGGTTGGGAAACCTCAGGGCTTGTTGCAACCAGTGGCCAGTCCTGCTTGTCCATGGGAGGAGGTTTCCATGGATTTCATAGTGGAGCTCCCTCCCAGCCAACGAAAAACTGTTATTTGGGTAGTTAAAGACTATTTCTCCAAGCAAGCTCATTTCATCCTATGCGCCTCCATTCCTTCGGCGCCACAGTTAGCCCGCCTATTCCTTGTACACGTGTACAGGTTACACGGATGTCCCTCCCGCTTGATCTCGGACAGGGGCACGCAGTTCACCTCTCAATTTTGGCGGGCATTTTTGAAACTGTTGGGCACTAAGCAGGCATTGTCCACGGCATGGCATCCTGAGACTGACGTGGCCACGGAGGCGCTAAATTCCACACTTGAACAGTATTTGCGTGCTTTCGTGAATTACCAACAAGACAACTGGGTTGACCTCCTTCCCTTTGCTGAGGTTGCCTACAACAACGCTGTTCATCAAAGCACTGGCCAAACCCTTTTTCACACCATTTACGGCAGGGACTTTTTCCCGATCCCTGAATTGCCGCAGCCGTCTGTCTCGCCGGCTTCTCCATCCGACTGGGCAACGCAGCTGGCAAACTCTTGGCCGATTATTCAGCAGGCACTAGCTGACGCACAGTCTACTTACAAACTGCATGCTGATAAGAAGCGTGCCCCGCACCCTTCCTTTAAAGTCGGGGACCGGGTGTATTTGTCTACCAAGTTCATCAAGTCCTCTCAACCATCGAAAAAATTGGCACCTAAATTTGTGGGTCCCTTTCCTATTGCAGCACAGATTAACCCAGTGACTTTTAAACTTGACTTGCCTCATAATCTGAAACACTTACACCCTGTTTTTCATTGCAGTTTACTCAAACCCCTCACTAGCTCCGACCGCTGGCATGATCAACCTCCTCCTCCTCCCCCCATCATGATTGACGGGCAAAGCACTTTGAAGTGAAAGAAATTCTTGACTCTCGCTGGCTTCACAACACACTGCAGTACCTTGTTCGCTGGAAGCATTTTCCCCACCCGGAATGGGTGGCCGCCCCCGATGTTGCTTCTCCTCTTCTTGTTCATTGCTTCCACAATGCTTATCCTTCCAAACCGGGTCCTTAATTTTTTTGGGGGGGCAGTATGTCATGTTCACCATTTCAATGTGCCTGGTACATCGTAACGCCTCGCATGCCATTTCGGTGGAGGGGGCTTACTCTAGAGTGGGTGGATAATTCCACTCTGTTGAGGTGTTATCTCTTGGCTGCTGTATGGGAATGTGTTTGGGTTAAGTCATGGATTCAAGGTTGCTTTCCCAGGCTAAGGCTAAGGTTTCCAGCACCTGGGCGGGGGTGGTTGCTACGGGCAGGCGAGGGAGGGGTTTTCCTCAAGCAAGGGGATTTAGTTTGTATTTCATGCGCTTTTGCTCATTCTCAGCTTTCTTCGTATTTGCCATAATATCCCTAATGAGTTTGATACTCACAAAAGGGAGGAACAGATCCTCAGGGTTTCCAGAGTCACTTCTCTGTGTTTGCAGCTGAATGACAAGGGCAAGAGGGAGAAGAGGGGGCACTCTTGATCAGGCTGGGTAGACCTTCGAGGGAAGAATTCCAGGGAATCTGTTAGACTGGGAAGCTGTTAGATTGGGAAGCTGGGAGACAAATGCTTGACTTAGAGGAGAATTGGCTTTTGAAAGGATTGATGAGAGGAGCCTGCTCCTCCCTCCTGGGGTGCACAGAGCAAAGGGGAATATACTGCATATTGTAGAGAACAAAGGGAAATATCAGAGGGAGGGAAAGAGCTTTAACTAACCTAGTCTTAGGCCTGGCTGAAACCCCTTCCTCAAATCCCAACCCTTGGAGTCCTAATCCGAAAACCCAGGAAGATTTCCTCCTCTACCACAGACTGTTCCCTGTACTGTGGTGTGCAGAGGAGGGCCAGACCCCTGCCCTCTGGAATGAGGTTCCCCCCAAAATTCAAACGGTTCCTACTGTGCTGCTTTTTCAAGGGACCTTAAAAAACTCACTCTTCTCCCAGGCCTTTGAGGAGGACAGCTGATGCCCCTTGGGTTTGTTTTTGTCATAAGTACTGATGGTGAGCAGGAGAGGGGCCCTGTACAGGGGGGAAAATGCATGAGTAGTTTAGAGGCTTTGAACTGTCCTTTGAAGAAACTCAGAGCAGACCCGCCTTAATTCTTGGGTTTATCTGTGAAGGTTTCCCATGGCCTTTCAGTTTGGCAGGATTTTCTGTCTAGTAGAGTAGGACAATAAACACTAGAGACCCAAGATACCATCTCAGCGTGGTTCTTCTCTCTAAGACAGGATATCAGTCCTGCCAAACTCTTACTCCTGTTGAAAGAGGGAGGAAGAAAATTTTGGGCAGATTGTCTCCAGAAACTCAAGAGCTACAACAAGCGATACAACAACTGGCAGCGGCCTTTCAACAACACCAGCAGCAAGTAGATCTCCAGGTCAACACCTTACAAGCGGCTATGCTTCAACAGTTACAACAACCAGCTCCAGTCATCCCACAACCTGTGCCAGCAGCAGCAGCTCTGCCAGTAGTCTTGAGATCACACAGCAGCTTATCGGAGAAGTTTGGGGGAGAAGCTGGTCAGCTAAGAACCTTTTTCACCCAATGCAAGAGCAGGCTGGCAGAGTTCCCAAGAGACTGAACCAGAGTCACCTTTATTTTAAGCCTGCTGAAAGGACCAGCAGCCAAGTGGGCCATTCCAATGGTGGAAAACAATGACCCAATTCTCAATGACTACCATAATTTTTTGGCAAGGTTCCAACCACTCTTTGATGACCTGATCAGAGAAGTCACCACCAGCTGGGAAATTCAGCAACTCAGGCAAGGCAACAAGAGAGTGGGGATTTATATAGCCGATTTCAAACTATTAGGGGATCTGGACTGGAATGAGAGTGCCTTGAAGGATCAATTTAAACAGGGGCTTGATGAAGAGATTAAGAGCGAACTGGTGTGCCAAGGCGCCCCAGCCACTTTAGAAGGTTTATATCAGCTGTTTGTGGTCATAGATGCCAGGCTGGAAGAACTATGGCAGCTTCGACCTGGGAGAGGCAGAGGCTTCAGAGCGATGCTTCCAGGATTTCCAGCTCTCCCCACAGCATCTGTTTACTCAGGAGCAGAGGAGCCAATGCAGATTGGAGCAACAAGGAGGCTAACCTCTGAAGCCAAGAGACCGAGATGGCGGGACAGAGCCCCCTGTTTTTACTGCAGAGCCCTGGGGCATATGGTGAGAGCTTGACCAGTGAGAAACCAAGCAGATCGTGTAAGAGCCTCAGGGCCAGCAGCTGAGCCAACACCAACCCCTGCCTCGACTTCCAACCAGGGAAACTCCGTCAGTCTCCCTCCACAGACCTCAGCAGGGAGACCATCAATCAATTAAGAAGAGCTCATTGTGGAGATTCAAGCAGACCTTTTTCTACTTACCAGTCACAGTTCACATAAACTCAGAGCACAAAGTTAGGCTAGAGGCTCTTGTTGATTCCGGTGCACCCACTAAATTCATAGATGTACAGACAGTACAGGACCTGAATATCCTGACCATGGAATTGCCATGTCCAACACAAGTGGAGACCATTGATGGCCAGCCCCTCAAGGCCAGTCTGATTCGAAGATCCACAGAACTGATACAGCTAGCAACAGGAGATCATACTGAGTGGATTCAACTTTATGTCACAGCATCACTTAAAGTACCTTGTTGGTCCTAAAGAGACCCCTTGGTTCATGCACTCAGTGCAAGTTCCAATAAACACACAGAGTGGGAGAAATAACTGACTCATTTACTGAAGATGTCAACATAAAGGAGGTCTCTCCATAGCCAGGTGGAGAGCCCTGAACAATTCCACAGTTTGATTTTTTAAGCAGTTCCAACCATGCCCAATCCTAATCATCTAAATGTAGAAATCATTTCCTTTGACACTTTTTACATACACAGGCATAAATTTTGCTATGTAGCCTTTCTTTGTGTCCAGTTCCCTTATTCAAAGGTCACTGGACCACAAGTCCTTGCAAGTATCTGCAGTTTCAGCCCTATCTTGCCTTTCCCAAGTATAAACTTCTTACTTAAGGATTTTTATTTTCATACTTCTCTGTTCCTTGTCTATTTAAAACTCATCCTCTGTCTGGCACTCAGGACAATAGCACATATAATTTGTCAACTCCCCATGTCTGGCACCCTTCCATTCCTCATACTCCCCCATGTCCTGACCTTCCAATTTTCCATAATTTCCCCTATCCTGACCCTCAACCTATAATCCTGGGCATTCCTTGGCTAAAGCTTCACAACCCATTGTTGGACTGGGCTACGGGAGCAATCTCATTCCCAGCAAAAGACTGCTGACATCATAAGCTACAAGTTGCCTCTCTCTCTCCAGCAACCACCACAGTCATTGAAGCAGGGGGGGGGGGGTGCAACCAGTCAAGTATGCAGATTTTATTTATTTATTTATTTATTTATTTATTTATAAAATTATTCACCACCCATCTCCCCCTCATAGGGGACTCTGGGTGGTTTACAAGAAAATGCAGTTAAAATTTAAAACCATTTCAGTACAACAATATGATAAGAATAGAGTAAAATCTAAGTGGCAAGAGATTTTAATCAGTCTGTGAGTGTAGCAAACCCCTCAAAATCACTTAGGGCACTAGCCATCCCCAGGTATGACTGTTCCCCCTCCCATTCCAAGCTTGCTGACAAAGCCAGGTCTTTAGTCTTTTTTGGAAGTCCAGGAGTGAAGGGGCCTGTCGGACCTCTTGTGGAAGGATGTGCCAAAGGGTGGGAGGTACAGCAGGTTTTGCAGATGTTTTCAGTGAACAAGAAGCTACAGCTCTCCCTCCCCTTAGGGACTGTGATTGCACTATTGAGCTGAAATCAGGAGCAAAAATTCCAGCAAATAAACAATATCCCATGTCGCCCAAGGATCTATCTACTCTGAAAGAAAATTTGGATACTAACCTCCAAAAGGGGTTCATCCAGCCATCTACATCCCCAGCATTTGCCCCTACATTCTTTGTACCAAAGAAGCCTGACCTCTTGGCACCTTCAGCACAGAAGGAAGAAAAGGAGGTACCCATGTGCATTGTCCGTGATTACAGTGCTCTCAATGAAATCATGATAATGGGACACTATCCACTGCCTCTAATATCTGACCTGCTTGATTACTTATAGTGTAATGGTTGCCTATCCTAAACACACTCAGACTCACAAGCAAGGGCTTGAATCAAATCTGGTTTATTTAAGAATAGTGTGCAAGTACAAAGAAAGCTGAGAATGAGCAGAAGCGCACCAAATACAAAGTAAAAACCCTCAGTGCGAATGTAAGCCCTCCCCCCGTACAACTGTTTCAAGTTCCCCATCCCAGGTGCCCCTAACAGGTTCTGCTAATCAACAGGTAAAAAGACCTTGGACACCAACGATAACCCAAACACATTCCATCCCCAAGAAAACAGATAGCCTGGTACAAGGTCTCCCAGCAGCTCCCTCCCAACCGGAATGCGCGTCAGCACCATGGCATGCGAAACGTTATGATGGACATCGAACATTGCAACGGCGAACATGACATACCGCCCCCCCAAAAGAAAGCAAAGCAAAGCAAAATTAACAATGGTGAAAGGTACAGTCAAGCTGCAGGCTTGAGTGGATAAGCAAGGTGAAAGCAGCGAACTAAATCAGGAGCACTGATGTGTTGAGCAGGCACCCACTCAGGGTGGGGGAAGTGCTTCCAGAGAACTAGGTACTGCAGGGAGTTGCGAAGCTTGCAGGAGTCGATGACCTCCTTGATTTCAAAATGTTGCTGGCCATCAATCATGATAGGCAGAGGTGGAGGAGGTTGGGGATGCCAGTGAGCAGAGGAGCGAGCCGGATTGAGCAAGCTGCAATGGAAAACAGGGTGCAAATGTCTTAAATTATGTGGCAAGTCTAGTTTGACAGTAACAGGATTGACAAGAGCCACAATGGGGAATGGCCCAATGAATTTAGGGTCAAGCTTCTTGGAAGGCTGAGGGGATTTGATGAACTTTGTGGAGAGGTAAACCAGATCCCCAACCTTAAAGGTGTGTTGGGGAGAACGGCGTTTGTCAGCGTGACATTTGTAGGAAGCCTGGGCATCATCTAGAGCCTGCCAGATGATCGGCCAGGAGGCAGCCAGCTGCGCAGCCCAATCATAAGCTGAACAGGGGTGGGGTGGGGTGAGGCAATTCAGGAATGGGAACAAAGTCCTGACCAAAAACAACCCGAAAAGGGGTCTGCCCAGTGCTCTGGTGAAGGGCGTTGTTGTAAGCCTTCTGCAAAGGGCAGAAGTTCAACCCAATTGTTCTGATGGTAGTTGGTGTAGGAGCAAAGAAATTGCTCCAGGGTGGAGTTAAGAATCTCAGTAGATCTGTCCGTTTCTGGATGTGACGCCGTTGACAATGCTTGTTCGGTGCCAATCAGTTTTAAAAAATCCCGCCAAAAGTGGGAGGTAAACTGTGTCCCATGATCGGTCACCAAATGGGAGGAGCAGCCGTGGAGATGGTAGATGTGGCTTAGAAAGAGGTGAGCCAGCTGCTGAGCAGATGTCAAGGAGGCACATGGAATAAAATGGGCTTGTTTGGAGAAAAAGTCCTTGACCACCCAAATGACAGTTTTCTTTTGACTGGGTGGGAGGTCAATGATAAAGTCCATAGAGATCTCAGCCCAGGGACGAGATGGGTTAGCAACAGGTTGGAGAAGACCCTGTGGTTTTCCCATCTTTCGTTTGGACATGGCACAGACAGGGCAAGAGGCAACATAGTCTTTGACATCCCGCCATAGCGAGGGCCACCAGAATTGGTGGCACACCAAATGCAGAGTTTTGACGAACCCGAAATGGTCCACCAGTTTATCATCATGGGATCGTTGTAATACTGAAGCTCGCAAAGTTTCAGGCACATAAAGGTGGTGGCCGAGCCATGCGAGATCATCCTTAAAGGATACTTTATCTCGATTACCCAGCAACCAAGTGTCCGATTTCAGTGCTTGCAGAAAGTCTGATTGTAATTGACAAGGGAGCGGCTGCTTGTGGGGTGGGGTTGGAGTGGCGCTCTGTGTAGGTGGAGCACAGGTTTGGCTTCAGGTGACAGCAGCCAGTCCCAATTGTGGTGAAGAGAGAACAGTACCAACCACTTGAGGAGTTTGGTCAAAGTCTTGCGGCAAGCGGGACAAAGCATCCGCAAGGAAGTTTTTCTTGCTGGGTATGAACTTCAGTTGGAAGTTAAACTGACTGAAAAATTGAGCCCAGCGAATTTGTTTGGGGCTCAGGCAGCGGGATGTGTGGAGAGCCTCCAAATTTCTGTGGTCTGTCCAAACCTCGAATGGGTAGGCAGCCCCCTCAAGGAGGTGGCACCAAGTTTCTAAAGCAGCTTTGAGAGCAAAAACTTCCTTTTTCCAAACATGCCACCGGCTCTCAGTCTCAGAAAATTTCCTGGCCAGATAAGCGCAGGGTCTCAGGGTGTCATCAGTGTCCTTTTGCAGCAATATAGCCCCAATAGAAAAGTCAGAGGCATCTACTTGGACAACAAAGGGGCATTCAGGATCAGGGTGCTGCAAAATATGTTCTGCAGTAAAGAAAGTCTTTAGTTTCTCGAATGCAGCCTGGCATTCTGGAGTCCAATTCAACACTGCCCCAGGGTGTTTTACCTTGCGGGTTTCCCCCAACCCTTTTGTGCGAAGCAGGTCTGTGAGGGGCAAGGCAATTTCAGTGAACCCCTGGATGAACTGGAAGTAATAGTTACTGAACCCCAGAAAACTTTGTAGCTGGTGTCGGGTGCGAGGGCATTCCCAATTTAAGATGGCTCTAATTTTCTCAGGTCCATCTCGATCCCCTTGTCAGAGACCCGATAGCCTAAATAGTGTAGTTGGGTTTTGTGAAATTCACATTTGGACAGTTTGGCATACAGCTTGGCTGCCCTCAGTTTTCCTAACACCTGCTTAAGAAGGCGTTCATGCTCCTCCTCGGTTTCAGTGTAGATCAATACATCGTCTAAATAGACCAGGACCCCCTTGAATAAGTGATAATGTAACACTTCATTAATCAGTTGCATGAACACTCCAGGCATGCCAGCTAAGCCAAACGGGAGGACCTTGTACTGGAAGGAGCCCAATGGGCAATTAAAAGCAGTTTTCCACTCGTCTCCAGCCCGTATGCCTATGCGAAAGTAGGCTTCACGGAGGTTGAGTTTAGAGAGAATTTTCCCTTTTGATAAGTGGGCTAACATGCCTTTCATTAGGGGCAAAGGATATTTGTTACATAGGAAGACTGAATTTAACCCCTGATAGTCCATACAGAGTCTGAGGGTGCCGTCTTTCTTTTCCCGGAAGAGCACAGGTGCGCCCACTGGAGAATTGGCAGTTTCAACGAATCCATGTGCCAGGTTTTTGTCAATGAACTCACGCAATGCCTCTAGTTCTTTCTTAGTCATTGGGTAAATTTTCAGTTTAGGCAACTGCGTGTTGGGGACCAACTCAATTGCACAGTCAGTTTTATGATGGGGTGGTAGCTGGTCTGCCTCCATTTCTCCAAAAAGTCTGCAAAGTCTCGGTAGTGGTCCGGCAGCCCTTCGAGCTGCGGTAAGTCAGGGCGCAGCACTGCAATCGCAGCCCTGGCTCCCCCCCCACTTAAGGGTCTCCCCACTGGAGGGGCTTGGTAAAACCCATTGCTAAAGGTAAAGGTTCGGTGCTGCCAGTTTATGTAGGGGTTTTGCCAAGTTAGCCAAGGAATCCCTAGAATTACCATGGGGTCGTCCACAGGAGCAATGATGAATTTTAAAGCCTCTTTGTGGCTGCCCATTTGCATTGCTACAGTCCCACTGAAATGAGTTGCTGGACCCCCTCCCACTGTTGACCCATCTAGCTGGGTAAAAATTAAAGACTGCTGGAGAGGGAAACTGGGCAGGTCTAGGGCAGTCACTAGATCCAGGTGGATGAGGCATCTCGAACACCCAGTCAACCAGAGCCCAAACTTCTGTGGTTCTGGTGTGGGAGCCCAACTTCACTTTCACTGCCAGGGTGGGGCAATCAGCACTCACCATAGCGTCCTCACACCCATCTTCCTCCACCTGCCCCAGGGCACCATTCAGGGCAGGTGGCTGGCATTTCCTGCTGGCTCTTTTGCATCTTCTTCAACCTCTTCATAGAAACACAGGGCTTCCTCCAGATCGGTGGCACCTTTGGCTGTGGTCATTCGGTGTGATGGCTGGGGCAATTTAGCTGGGGCTTTCATTGTCCACTCTCTGGACTTGAGCTTCGGGCACTCAGCAGCTCGATGGCCTCCTTTCCCACAATGGAGGCACTGCCCTCATGCATAGCGGCAATCCTTCTCCTTGTCTCCAGCTCGGTGGCTCAGTGGGGCAGCTGTTGCTCCGCTCCAGGGTCCCCGCGATAGGGTTGTTGCCTTCTCGGTTCGACGGGTCTGCATGTAGGTGCGCTGAGCATGCTCAGCCTTTCCAGCCAGGCAGATCTACTCATACAGAGACTTCGGATCATCTCTGCCCAGCGCCCACCTGAAGACGTCTTAGTTAAGCCCTTCTTTGAATCTCTCGATGAGTGTTGTTGAATTTAGCGCCTCTGTGGCCCCGTCAGTCTCAGGATGCCACGCTGTGGACAATGCCTGTTTAGTGCCCAAAAGTTTCAAAAATGCCCGCCAAAATTGAGAGGTGAACTGTGTGCCCCTGTCAGAAATTTAGCAGGAGGGATATCCGTGTAACCTGTACATGTGTACAAGGAATAGGCGGGCTAATTGTTGTGCCGAAGGAATGGAGGCACATGGGATGAAATGAGCTTACTTGGAGAAATAGTCCTTTACTACCCAGATAACAGTTTTTTGTTGGCTGGGAGGTAGCTCCACTATGAAATCCATGGAAACTTCCTCCCATGGGCAAGCGGGGCTGGCCACTGGCTGCAACAAGCCTTGCGGCTTCCCCACCTTTTGTTTAGACATAGCGCATACAGAACAGGACGCAACATAGTCCTTTACATCCTTGTGCAAAGCAGGCCACCAAAACTGTCTGCGAACCAGGTGCAAAGTCTTTACAAAGCCAAAATGCCCAGCAACCTTATCATCGTGCGAACAGAGTAAGACCTCCTTTCGCAAGGCGTCAGGAACATAGAGACGATTAGACTTCCAAGCGAATCCCTGGTCAAAAGTAACATTGTCTCTATTTGCTAGCAACCAAGTGTCAGTTTTGAGCTCTTTTAAAAACTTTTGTTGCAGTGGAGGTGAAATCGACAAGGTGCCCTGTGGGGCGGAGTCATTTGCACCAGGCTGTTGTGCCCGAGTTTGGCTATGGGTCACAGCCTGCATTCCCAGTTGTGGATGTGTCCACAGCATACTGACCACCTCTGGCGCTGGGCCAGAGTCCTGGGGCTGCCTGGACAGCGTGTCTGCTAAAAAGTTCTTTTTCCCTGGGATGAGCTTCAATTTGAAGTTGAAACGGCTAAAGAACTGAGCCCAGCGAACTTGTTTAGGACTCAGCTTGCGGGGGGTGCTGAGGGCTTCCAAGTTCTTATGGTCAGTCCACACCTTAAATGGATGATTAGCCCCTTCCAGCAAATGGCGCCAAGTGTCTAATGCCGCTTTGACTGCAAAAGCCTCCTTTTCCCACACATGCCAACATCTCTCTGTCTCAGAGAACTTGCGTGACAGGTAGGCACATGGCTTTAAACAACTCGCCCCTTCTGCTTGCAACAACAGAGCTCCAATTGAATAATCAGAGGCATCCACTTGAACAACAAAAGGCTTGGAGGGGTAGGGATGTTGTAAAATGGGCTCCTGGGTAAAACACTGCTTCAGCTTATCGAAAGCTGCCTGACAAGCAGGAGTCCATCTGAGCAGTGTGCCTGGGTTTTTTACCCAGTGGGTTTCTCCCACCCCCTTCGTCCGAAGCAAATCTGTGAGGGGCAGAGTGGTCTCTGCGAACCCCCTTATGAACAACCGGTAGTAGTTACTGAACCCAAGAAAACTTTGAAGTTGCCTGCGGGTGCGGGGTCTCTCCCATTCCAAAATGGCCTGGATCTTAGCAGGATCCATCTCTATGCCCTTGTCTGAGATCCTGTACCCCAGATAATCAATTTGTGTTTGATGGAATGCACATTTGGACAGTTTGGCATACAACTCTGCTTTCCTTAGCTTACTAAGCACCTGCTTAACCAGCTGCACATGTTCCTCCAGAGTTTCAGTATAAATCAATACATCATCCAAATAGACCAATACCCCCTTAAACAGATGTTCATGTAATACTTCATTGATCAATTGCATAAAGACCCCAGGTGCCCCAGCCAAACCAAATGGCAAGACCTTATATTGAAAAGCTCCCAATGGGCAATTGAATGCTGTCTTCCATTCATCCCCCTCCCGGATCCTCACACGATAATAAGCTTCCCTTAAATCCAGTTTTGAGAAGATTTTCCCCTTGGCCAGATGTGCTAACATATCTTTTATCAGGGGCAAAGGATATTTATTGGATATTGACGCTGCATTGAGCCCACGGAAATCGGTACAGAGTCTTAATGTCCCATCTTTCTTTGGGCAAAAGAGCACCGGTGCCCCCACTGGCAAACTAGCTGGTTCAATGAACCCTCTTGCCAAGTTTTTGTCCACAAACTCCCGTAACAAAGTTAGTTCCTTCTGAGTCATTGAATAAACCTTTGGCTTAGGCAATTGGGTGTTAGGCACCAGCTCAATGGCACAGTCAGTTTTCCGATGGGGGGGAAGTTGATCTGCTTCTTTCTCCCCGAACACATCAGCAAATGCTTGGTATTCCTCAGGTAGACCCTCCGGGGGGGGGGGTTGGGTACTGCGGAGTCGCAGCTGCCGCTATCCCCACCACCTCCTCTGGGGCTTCATCCCCCTCTGGTGCTTGATAAAATCCATCCCTAAAGGTTACAGTCTGATAGACCCAATTTATCTGAGGGTTTTGCTGGACCAGCCAGGGGACACCCAAAACCACCAAAGGACCCCCCACCGGGGCTACTACAAAGGGCAAGCCTTCCCGGTGGCTACCCAATTGCAACGCCACCACCCCGGTGAAATGTGTAACCGGTTTGCCCCCTGCTATGGATCCATCCAATTGAGTGAAAGCTATGGGTCGTTGCAACGGAACGGTGGGCAACTCCAAAGCAGCCACCACATCAGGATGCATTAAGCACCGTGAGCACCCAGAATCAATCATTGCCCACCCTTCAATCGTCTTCGTTCTGGATCCCAACTTTACTTTCACAGTGAGAATGCGATAGTTTCCACTCACCGATGCAGGTTCGCGCCCCTCCTCTACCACCTGCCCTGTGGCACCCTTTAGAGCAGGTGGCTGGCGTTTCCTGCCAACTGCAGCACTTCAGGCTCACCCTCGTCCCCGTAGAATGGCACGCTTTCCATCTCGCTGTCGGCCACTGCTGCTTTCATCTTTCTCAGCAAAGAAGGGGACTTTGTAGTTGATTTTCCCAGCCAGTCCTCGCCCTTCGCCTTCGGGCATGCCGCCGCATGGTGCCCCTCTTTGCCGCAACACAGGCACTGCCCCTTCGCATAGCGGCGCTCCTTCTCCTCTTCCCACAAACGTTGTCCGGATCTTCCCAAGGAGCCCGAAGGGCGGGTGGGTTTTCCATCCCGCCCCGACTTCATCGCCTGTCTCTGCACGAATACCTCGTGGGCATGCTCAGCCTTGCCAGCGAGCTGGATCCACCCGTACAAGCTGTCAGGATCATCTCGTCCCAGCGACCAGCGCAGCACTTCGGTGTTTAAACCATCTTTGAACAGCTCTATTACCATTGCCTGCAACCAGTCTTCCACCTTCCCCGCTAGCGCTTTAAACTTCAGTGCGTAATCAGCCACGGTTCTCAATCCCTGCTTGATTTCTTACAAGGCACGCTTTGCCCGCTCCTTGGCTAGTGGATCTTCGAAATGGTGCTGTAGGGCCCAGAGGAATTCATCAAATTTCTCCAGTTCAGAGGCGTCCGACTGACACATCTGTACATACCAGTCCACTGCCCTCGCCTTAAGCTTGGTGGCGATGGTGATGATTTTGGCTCTCTCCGAATGGAAAAGTGACCCCCATTCTTCCATGTAAGCCTTGGCATTTGTTAGAAAGAATGAGAGTTTGGTCGGGTCTCCATCGAATTTGACAGAGAAATCCCTCAGTCCTCTGCCGGGCGCGCCGCGCCCCCCCACTGGCAGTTCAGCTGCTTTGACAGCTCCCTGCTGCCTCCTCTCATAGACGAGCGGCTGCTCTAGTTCCACCCTAGGAGCCCAGTCCCCTTCTCTCGGGCAAGCTCCCCTTCTCCGGTCCGGGGACTGTGTTTGGGAGGAAGGGGTCAAATGCCACTGGCTTGACCCCTCCCGCACTTCTTTTAGCAAACTCAAGTCCATGCTCATTTTTTGCAGAATGAGCTCCAGGGAGTCCATCTTCGACTCCAACACCTGAATCCGGTCTGGAGTGGGGGAGTCCCCCCCTGGCGGCACCTGTACCACCGTGGGGAACAGCAGGTATCTCTGCTTCCAGGACATGCCCCCCGCCTCCGAGAAGCCCCCACGACTGTCGTCCCAAGTGACCAGTTCACCCGGGGTGGTGACTGTGGTCTCTGGCGCGGTTTTCATGCCCGCCACTTCGCCTTTCGACCCCGAACTCGCCTCCTCCCGAATCGCTGAGAGCTCTCCCCGAGGGGCTCGGTCGGGTCGCATCATGGTGGAGTCGGGCTCTCCCTCGCTCGACTCATCACTCTCCACGATTAACACATTTGAATCGGTCATCGCTAGCATGCTCCCTCGCAGGATTGAAAGAGCCTTTCTTTTCCTGGATAGGGGCCAGCGGGATTTGGAGGTTTGAGATTCTCAGCTTTATGTAATGGTTGCCTGCCCCAAACACTCAGACTCACAAGAGGTTTCTTAAATGAAATCTGATTTATTAGGGATATTGTCCTAACAACCAGGAAACACACTGAGACAATGAACTGGTCTCTAATATTTATTGCTAGTACTTAACAGGAATCCTAACAAACTGAAGAAATGTGGGAAAAACCCAGACATATAACCCCCAAGGGTTAAGGCGGTCCCGATCTGTGTCTCTTTGAATGGCTGCTACGCATGCGCTTGACAGTCTGGATGGGAGCCCCCTGCTCGCCATCCTTACTCATGACATCACCCTCCCCTCCAGATTCACATTCCATTTCAGCCCCCTCCCCTCCAGAGTCTTGATAAGATGTGCCGTCTGCTTCTAAAGTCCCATGGGAACTGGGCAAGGAAGGCAAGTCTTCAAAGGACAACTCCTCCAAGGATGAAGCAGTGTTGCCCTCCCAATCCGATAATGCCTCCGGGCCAGGTGGCTGCTGCTGGAAAACATCTAGAGAGTTAGCAGGGTCAGCCCCCCCCCCTGGGAAATGCAAGCCCGAGGTTGAGGGCTGTGGTTCCCCCACCTCCTCTGTAACTGGAGTCGAGGCTTCAGGCAGGGGCGGGGGGAAATACACACTCACAAACTCCTCAGCTTGGGCTTCTTCGGCCTGCTCAGGCGAAAGAGGAATCTCGGGTAAAATGCGAGGCTTGGGTTTGTGAGGGAAAAGCTGATGGAATCGATGAACCAGTGCTGGAGCATGTACATCTCTGGCATTCTCCCACGTGCGCTCTTCCTCAGGGTACCCTTTCCAGTGTATGAAATATTGGATGCCCCTTCCCCTCCTCCTAGAGTCCAGAATTTCCTCCACTTCATACTCTTCCTCTCCCTCCACAATTACTGGAGGTGGGGGGGGGGGTAGTTGCGATCGCAAGTTACTTGGGGGAGGGTCTTTGGCTAGCAAGGCTCTGTGAAACACTGGATGGACCTTCATGGATGGTGGGAGCTGTAAACGATAAGCTACTGGATTTATCTGCTGCACCACAGTGAAAGGGCCGACAAACTTAGAGTCCAATTTCTTGGAGGGTCTGGTAGAGATCAAAAACTTGGTAGAGAGCCACACTTTGTCTCCTACTGCAATCGCTGGCCCCTCCTGCCTGTGAACATCTGCCGCCCTCTTGTAAGCACTCTTTGCCCTGTTCAGCTGCTCCTTTAACAACTCCTGTGCGGCTTGTTGCTCTTTAAGAAAATCAGCTGCGGCTGGAACAGTTCCCTGCTGGGAGGAGGTGGGCAACACCTGAGGGTTAACTCTGTAGAGTGCTTGGAACGGAGACATCTGGGTAGATGACTGCACAGAGTTGTTATAAGTAAATTCTGCCATGGGCAGCAGGGCTGGCCAATTGTCTTGCCGATAAGTGGTGTAACACCTGAGATACTGCTGTAACCACTGGTTAAGTTTTTCGGCTTGCCCATTACTGGCAGGATGATGCACTGATGACAGGTGATCTGGACCCCTAATGACTGGAAAAGGGCCCTCCAGAACCTGGAAGTGAACTGTGGGCCTCTGTCACTCACCAAGTGATTCACCATGCCTCTATACCTAAAAACGTGGTCTATGAACAACTGCGCTGTGGCTGGTGCAGATGGGAGGCCCTTGCAAGGAATAAAATGTGCCATCTTTGTGAAAAGGTCTACCACCACCAGTATGGAAGTCAGGCCCTGGACCGGGGGTAAATCAGTGATAAAATCCATGGAGATCGTATCCCAAGGCCTACTGGGGGTGGGTAGGGGTTGCAAGAGTCCTGTGGGCTTCCCTGGGAGAGGCTTGGCTCGTCTGCAGGTGTGACAAGAAGCAACGTACCCCTTAATGTCTGCAACCATCTTAGGCCACCAGTAGTCTCTCAGAGCTCTATGGAGAGTTTTGAAAACGCCTCCGTGGCCTGCCGTTTGGTGGTCATGACACAGTCTCAGTACTTCTTCCCTCAATGAAGGGGGAATATACAATCGCCCACTATGCCAGAGAATTCCTGCCTCCACATTGAATGGGGAGGCAGTGTCTTGCGGGGCCCTCTGGAGGTCATCCATCCTGGCCCTGGCATACGGGTCCTGTTGCTGCTGAGCTCTGGCTCTTGAAAATAGGTCCTCTGCTTGTCTGCCTGCTGCTAAAATCTCTGTTTGGCTCCCCCTCATCGACTGATCAAAGTTGTGAGGTTGTAATATAGCAGCCTGTACTTCCTGGTGAGTGGGGGGTTTTGCCTGAAAGGATCGAGACAGGGCATCTGCCAAGCAGTTTTGCGCCCTGGGCACATAAGAAATAACAAAATTGAAATGGGAGAAAAACTGGCTCCATCTGATCTGGCGTGGGGTGAGGGATCTGGTGTTCTGTAGAAGCTGTAAATTCTTGTGATCGGTGCAAACTTTCACAGGAAAGGTCGCCCCTTCTAGCCAGTGCCTCCACTCTTGGAATGCTGCTTTAATTGCCAGCAACTCTGTTAAAAACATCATAGTTTCTCTCTGCTGGTGAGAGTAGGCATGAAAAAAAGGCACAAGGAAGCAATGTATTCTCTGCTTTGTTTGTATATTGCAATAACACTGCCCCAATGGCAACATCTGAAGCATCTGAATACATTATGAATGGCTTCGTGGGGTCAGGGTGCCTTAAGAGCAGTTGGGAAGCAAAAAGCTGCTTCAATTCCTGGAACGCTGCTTGCTCCCTCTCCCCCCATATGAATTTTGAGCCTTTCTTCAAGAGCTGTGTAAATGGTCTGGTACGGTCACTGTAATTTTTTATGAAACGGCGATAAAAATTCGAAAATCCTAACCATCTTTGTATATCTTTGACATTTCGGGGAGGTGGCCAAGAGAGAATTGCCTGGACCTTAGCAGGATCCATGGATATGCCTTCTGTGGATACTATATAGCCCAGGAAATGTACTTCAGTTAAATCAAAGGCACACTTCTCTAGCTTGGCGAACAGCCTGTTCTCTCTTAGTCTTTGCAAAACATTACGTACATGGGTTACGTGAGTTGTGGCATCCTCAAAGAAAATTAATATGTCATCTAGATAAACGACCATATACTTATCTAGTAAATCAGCAAAAATGTGATTCATAAATCTGGAAAATATGGCTCCTGCATTAGACAAGCCAAAGGGCATAACAAGGTACTCAAATTTTCCAAACCTGGTGTCGAAGGCAGTCAGGTATTCATGCCCCTCTTTCACCTGGATCAGATTGTACGCACTCCTGAGATCCAACCTGGTAAAAATGCATGCCTTCTGTAAGCGATCTAGCAGATCTGAGATTAAGGGCAGAGGATAGGATTCTCTTTTTGTTTGTTTATTTAAAAAACTGAAGTCGTGGACCACTCTCATGGGTGTCTCCTGGGTTGCAGGTGCCAACGGGTCAGGCTTCTTTGGTACAAAGAAGGTAGGAGCAGACGCTGGGGATGTAGATGGTCGGATGAAACCCTTTTGGAGATTGGAGTCCAAGTAATCCTTTAAGGTGGCTAACTCCTTGGGGGACATGGGATATTGTTTCCTTGCTGGAATCTTGGCTCCTGGTATCAACTCAATGGTGCAGTCACAGTCCCTATGGGGGGGTAGTGCTGTGGTCTCTTGTTCGCTGAAAACGTCTGCAAAATCTGCATTTTTGGCTGGCAAGTGGACTCCCCCTGCTACTGTGACTGCGTTGGTTGCTGGAGAGCGTGGAGCAGCTTGAATCTTGTGGTGCTGGCATTCCTTAGCTGGGAAGGAGATTGCTCCTGTAGTCCATCAACGGGTTGTGGATCCTCAGCCAAGGCGTGCCTAGGATTACTGGCACATTTAGCGATGCAGTAACATAAAGCTGGATCCACTCAGTGTGGTCTCCCACTGTCAGTTGCACTGGTTCTGTGAGCCTTCTAATTGGCCCTGCTTTGAGTGGCTGGCTGTCAATGGTCTCCACTTCTATGGGGCATGGTAATTCTCTGGTCAGGATGTTGCAGTCTTGTATGGTCTGCGCATCAATAAAATTAGTTGAAGCTCCAGAATCCACGAGGGCCTCTAGCTTGACCTGGTGCTCTGGGTTGTCATGGATTATTACTGGTAAGTAGTAAAAGGCTTGCCTGGAATCTTCGGAATGAGCCCTCCTTAATTGATTTATGGTCTCCCTGCTGAGCTCTGTGGAGGGAGACCACTGGAGTTTCCCTGGTTGGGAGTAGAGGCGGAGCTGGTCCCTGTTTCAGCTGCTTGCCTTGGGGCTCTTACTGGAGCTGCTTGGCCTCTCGCTGGGCAAGCTCTCACCATGTGCCCCTGGGCTCCGCAGTAGAAACACAGGGCTCTCTCTCTCCTTCTCTGCCTCTCAGTCTCGGAAATCAGTCTCCTGCTTGCCCCAATCTGCATTGGCTCCTCTTGTGCTGAGTGAGAGGATGCTACGGAGAGAGCTGGAAATCCTGAAAACGCTCTGAGGGTCTTGCTTCTCCCCGGCTGCATCTGCCTAAGCTCCTCTAGCCTGGCATCTATGACCACCGATAACTGATATAGGGCTTCTAACGTAGCTGGTGTTCCCTGGCGCACCAATTCATTCTTAATTTCCTCATCCAGCCCCTGTTTGAATTGGTCTTTTAATGCACTCTCATTCCAGTCCAGATCTCCTGCTAACAACTTGAAATCAGCAATGTAGAGTCCCACCCTCTTGTTACCTTGCTTGAGCCTCCGAATTTCCCGGCTGGCCGTGGCTTCTCTGATGGGGTCGTCAAAGTGTGCTCGGAACCCTGCCAAAAAGTTCTGGTAGTCGTTGAGAATCGGGTTGTTGTTCTCCACCATGGGAATAGCCCATTTGGCAGCTGGTCCCTTCAGCAGGCCTAGGATGAAGGTGACTCTGGTTCTGTCTGTGGGAAACTCTGTGGGTCTGCTGTCGAAGAACATAGTACACTGTGTGAGAAAGATTCTCAGCTGTCCTGCTTCTCCTCCAAATTTCTCTGGTAGGCTGCCCTGGGATCTCAACATTACTGGTGGAGCTGCTGCTGCTGCTGGTTGTGAGTTAATCGGAGCTGGTTGTTGTAACTGCTGTAGCATGGCAGCTTGTAATGTGTTGATCTGGAGATCTACTTGTTGCTGGTGTTGTTGTAGGGCTGCTGCTAACTGTTGGATGGCGAGCCGCATTTCTTGGTTTTCTGAAGACATTTCTAAACATATCTCCTTAATTGCTTGTTCCTCCCTCTTTCGATGGGAGTAGGAGTTTGTTAGGATTGATGTCCTAACAACCAGGAAACACACTGAGACAATGAACTGGTCTCTAATATTTATTGCTAGTACTTAACAGGAATCCTAACAAACTGAAGAAGCGTGGGGAAAACCCAGACATATAATCCCTAAGGGTTAAGGCAGTCCCGATCTGTGTCTCTTTGAATGGCTGAACAATTCATCAGTGCTACGCATGCGCTTGACAGTCTGGATGGGAGCCCCCTGCTCGCCATCCTTACTCATGACAGATATTACGGCAAATACAAAGAAAGCTAAGAATGAGCAAAAGCGCGCAAAATACAAACTAAATCCCCTTGCTTGAGGAAAACCCCTCCCTCGCCTGCCCCTAGCAACCACCCCCGCCCAGGTGCTGTAAACCTTAGCCTTAGCCTGGGAAAGCAACCTTGAATCCATGACTTAACCCAAACACATTCCCATACAGCAGCCAAGAGATAACACCTCAGCAGAGTGGAATTATCCACCCGCTCCTGAGAGTAAGCCCCCTCCAACGAAATGGCATGCGAGGCGTTACGATGTACCAGGCACATTGAAACGGTGAACATGACAAGAGGGTGCTTCCTTGTGCCTTTTTTTCTTGCGTGCTCTCACTGGCAGAGAAACTATGATGTTTTTAACAAGGAGTTGCTTGCAATTAAAGCAGCAGTCCAAGAGTGGAGGCACTGGCTAGAAGGAGCGACCTTTCCAGTGAAAGTTTGCAAAGATCACAAGAATTTACAGCTTTTACAAAACACCAGATTGCTCATCCCACGCCAAATCAGATGGAGCCAGTTTTTCTCCCATTTCAACTTTTTTATCTCTTATTTGCCTGGGACTCAGAACTGTTTGGCAGATGCCTTGTCTCACACCACTCAAGCAATTCCAGCTGCACATCAAGAGGCCCGGGCTACAATACTACAACCTTACAACTTTGATCAGTCACCTGGGGGGAACCAGACAGCGATCTTAGCAGCAGGCAGTCAGGTGGAGGATCTCTTTGCAAGGGTCAAAGCTCAGCAGCAACAGGACCCGTATGCCAGGGCCAGGATGGGTGACCTTCAGGGCCCCCCGCAAGGCACTGCTTCCCCATTCACAGTGGAAGCAGGAACTCTCTGGCATAGTGGGTGGTTATCCCTTCCCCTCTCATTGAGGGAAGAAGTACTGAAACTCTGCTATGACCATCAAATGGCTGGGCATGGAGGTGTTTTCAAAACACTCCATAGAGCTCTGAGAGACTACTGGTGGCCCAAGATGACTGCAGACATAAAGAGTTATGTTGCTTCTTGTCATGCCCATAGATGAGCTAAACCTATCCCAGGGAAGCCTGCAGGACTCTTGCAGCCCTTCCCACACACCCCTGTCCTTGGGATACAGTTTCCATGGACTTCATCAATGATTTACCCCTGGTCCAGGGTTTTACTTCCATACTAGTGGTAGTGGACCTCTTCACTAAAATGGTGCATTTTATTCCTTGCAAAGGCCTCCCATCTGCACAAGCAACAGCACAGTCATTTATGGACCATGTTTTTAGGTATAGTGGCATGATTAATCACTTGGTCAGCAACAGAGACCCTCAGTTCACCTCCAGGTTTTGGAGGGCCCTTTTCCAGTTGTTAGGGATCCAGATCCACCTATACTCATTGCGTCATCCATCAATGAACGGAGAAGCTGAGAAAATTAACCAATGGTTGCAGCAATATCTCAGGTGTTACACCACTTATCAGCAAGACAATTGGCCAGCTCTGCTCCCCATGGCAGAATTTACTTATAACAACTCTGTGCATTCTTCTACCAAGATGTCCCCCTTCCAAGCACTCTATGGGGTTACCCCTCGGGTCTTGCCCAACCTCCCCCCGCAGCAGGGAACGGTCCTGGTGGCTGCAGATTTTCAACAAGCTGCCCATGAGTTGTTAAAGGAGAAGCTGAACAGGGCAAAAAATGCTTACAAGAGAGCTGCAGATGTCCACAAACAAGAAGGGCCAGCAATTGCTGTAGGAGACAACGCGTGGCTCTCTACCAAGTTTTTGGCTTCTACCAGGCCTTCCAAAAAGTTAGACTTAAGTTTGTGGGCTCCTTCACAGTTGTGCAGCAGATAAACCCAGTGGCTTATCATTTACAGCTGCCAGCCTCCATGAAAGTCCATCCTGTGTTTTATAGATCCTTGCTAGCCAAAGACCCCCCCAAGTGCATTGCGATTGCAGCTGACCCCCCCACCTCCATTGATTGAGGAGGAATATGAAGTTGAGGAAATTCTGGACTCTAGGAGGAGGGGAAGGGGCATCCAATATTTAATACACTGGAAAGGGTACCCTGAGGAAGAGCAAACATGGGAAAATGCCAGAGATGTACACACTCGGGTACTGGTCCAATGATTTCATTGGCTTTTCCCTAACAAACCCAACCTTGCACTTTCCCAGAGATTCCTCACTTGGCTGAGCAAGCAGAAGAATCCCAAGCAGAGGAGTTCCTAAGTTGGCAACCTCCACCACCATGAGAGGCTCAGAGGCCAGAGTGGGAGGAGGAGGAGGAGGAGCCTTAGCCCTCCACCTCGGGTTTGCATTACCCAAAGGGGAGAGGGGAGGAATCTCCTAATCATCTAGCTATTTTCCAGGAGCAGCCACCTGGGCCAGAAGCATTATCAGACTTAGAGAGCAGAAACGACTCATCCTTGGAAGAGTTTTCCTTTGAAGATTTTCCACCATTGCCCTTTTCCCATGGGGGCTTGGGGGAGGAGATGGACTCTCATGAGACTTTGGAGGGAGGAGGGAACTCTGGAAGGGAGGGGGCTGAAATGGAATGTGAATCTGGAGGAGAGGGTGATGTCATGAGTACTGATGATGAGCAGGAGGGGGCCCCTATCCAGGGGGGAAAATGCATGAGTAGTTTAGAGGCTTTGAACTGTCCTTTGAAGAAACTCAGAGCAGACCCGCCTTGATTCTTGGGTTTATCTGTGAAGGTTTCCCATGGCCTTTCAGTTTCGCAGGATTTTCTATCTAGTAGAGTAGGACAATAAACACTAGAGACCCAAGATACTGTCTCAGCATGGTTCTTTGCTCTAAGACAGGACAGTTTTCTTTGTCATCATTGTTCATTTGCCCTGTGCTGTGTTTGTATCTTTTGTCTTGTTTTTTGCTCTTAATTGTTTTTAACAATTTTAAATCACCCAGAGTTGCTGGGAGTTGGGTGGCATATAAATTTAATAAATTATGGTTGGTCACATAGCCAGATGTTTAGACTGGATTTGGCATTTTTGTCCACCTATCAAGTCCTCCCCAAGGACCTGGGATAGGCAGATGTTCTTGTTTAATAATATAAAAGGTATTGTTGCAGGATGTAAAGAGTCACTTTTATAATGAGATGCACAGTGTACAAATTTAAAAAAAAAATAAAAAATAAAAAATAAAATGTAAGTTGTCCCAAGTAAGGCTGCCTTTTGCAATTGACTGATGGCAATTTTGTCAATGCTGATGGTGTCCAAGGGGTGCTCCAGATGTTTTGGAATCACGCCCAAGGCGCCTATTATTATTGGCACTATCTTTGCTTTCTTTTGCCACAGTCGTCCTACTTTTATTTGCAGGTCTTTGTATTTTGTGATTTTCTCCAGTTCTTTCTCTTCTCTTCTGCTGTCTCCAGGCATTGCAATGTCCACTCTCCAGACTTTTTTGTCTTTCTTATCAGCAGTTGTTAAGTCTGGGGTGTTGTGCAGCAGATGCCTGTCTGCTTGAATTCTAAAGTCCCAGAGCACTTTGGCTTTTCCATTTTCTATTACTTTGTCTATTTTGTGGTCTCACCAGTTCTTGCTTGCAGGCAAGTGGTATTTCTTGCAGATATTCCAATGAATCATTGTTGCTACTTTGTCATGCTGTTGTTTGTAATCAGTCTGTGTGATCTTATAACAATAACAGCAACAATAATTTCTTCTTCTTCTTCTTCTTCTTCTTCTTCTTATTATTATTATTATTATTATTATTATTTATACCCCTAGATGCATGGAGCCCCTGAGGGTGTGGGTTCAAGAAGGAAAATGATGGTTGGGAAAGGGAGGGGCTCAGTCAGTCCTTAGTGGGGTCAGTGGGAAAGAATCACAGGTTACATCTGTTCCTCCTGTAAAACTTAATTTCAATAAACATTTTGCTTTTTTATTTAGTTATATATATCTTTTTTTAAAGTACTACGTAGATATCCATGCAGTTAAGGAAGACAAATCTTGCTGGCTTGGACTCTTTAAAAATGCAAGTGTTAAAGGTGGTCTGCAGTGGGTAGATGGACAGCCTGCACAGCAACTGTGAGTTTTCAAACAAGGTTTAATTATGTGATAAGATGTGCACAAGTACTACGTCATTACCCAAAAAACCCCTAAGTCTTGTCTCATTCCTGGTAGCCCAGTTGTTGAATTTAGATGTCATAATGAGTAAGTGCTAAGGTGGAGCTTGACAGAGCCTCATGTGGTACAGAGTGGTAGGTGGCAGTACTGCAACCGAAACTTTCCCTGTGACCTGAGTTCGATCCCAGTGGAAGCTGGATTGTCAGGTAGCTGGCTCAGGTTGACTCAGCCTTCCATCCTTCCAAGGTTGGTAAAATGGTACCCAGGTTGCTGGGGAAGGTGATGACTGGGGAAGGTAATGGCAAACCACCCCGCTATAGTCTGCCAAGAAAATGTCACAAAAGCGGCATCCCTCCAAAGGGTCAGACATGACTCAGTGCTTGCACAGGGGACCTTTCACCATTTTCAACGTGGAGCTCAGGTTGGAGGACATGCCAAACCAAGCAACAAGAATTTACATACCGGTAGAGCTGGCAACAATGGTCTGAGTGTCATTGGGAAGGGGAAAGAGCAGCATCAAGTGAACAGTCACAGATGGTCACCCAAAGGCAGGAGGTCTAAGAGAACTCAAGCCATATCAATCATCAGAGCCAGACAGTCACTGATACTGAACACACAAGGGCCATTTCAAAGTCATGCTGGAACAGGAACAGAATCCAGGTTGCTGGATTGAAAGAACTGGTTATGAGCCTGAAATAAGCTCTTCTAAGGGTCAGATCCTTAGTAATCTCAGGAGTCTGTTGAAGAAGCATGAACCAAATTGGTGGGTCAGCCATAGCTCTAAGACAGAAAAGACACCCTTATTAGATGCCCTTGAAGAAATGACATTCCTTATCAAAGACTTTATAGATCTTAGTAAAGGTAAAGGTTTCCCTTGTATATAGATCTTACCTTACCACAAAACCAGAGACATGAATGTATCACCTGGCACTTATTTTTGTCCTCTTTTCCCATATTGTTGCCTCTTCTCCAACTTTATGTCCCATGTGGAATGTCATTACTTTGGTCAATTTGCTTTCATCTTTCACGTTTGAATTCTTTAACTTTTCTCAGATAGACAGAATCAATTAGACCTGGTTGATGGATTTAAAGGAACAAGTTGCCCTAAAAATTTCATCGTATTTTAGGAATAAAAGCAGAACAAGCCCAGGGTATTAGCCTTACTTCTTTCACACCAAAGGCCCATGGAAAAAAGGCATTTACTCTGTTTGCATGCACCCTACTCTCCTTTCTTGAAATGCCTTTAACATCATACAATTTGATTTGTTTTATAAAAACGTTATCCTATTGGAGCACAATATTCTCTTCTGGGCAAAATTTTCTCCATTATTTCCCTTAACTTTAGAGCAGAAGCCTGCTCCAATCCCATACTTCTCTGTGATATGGAAAATAAAGGGTGCTGCAGAAGGAACAGAAATGGGATCACCTTCCTTCTAGATACAAAATCTTGAAGCAGGAGGAGGAACTGGCAGATACAGCAATAAATGTCAGCCAAAAAGTGGGATGTAACACAGCATTGGCTGAAAAATTATGAGCTTCCACAATGAGGTTCTATTATTCTCATAGTGCACTCTCAATCAATGTAAAAAAAAATTCCGAGGAAAAAAAATTAGTAGGAAATGAATGGAGAAACTTTGCCAGTAACAAGTTTTCCATTTCACATGGACAGAAAACCCTAGCCTATGAATAATCCATTGTGATTGTGAGTTGGTGGCAGGAGAAGGAGGGGGATATTTATTTAATTTTTAAAGTATCTCAAGTGGAGATTGATGAGTATTGTCCCTTTTTTTTTCAGATGCTGGCATCCTGGACAACCCCAACCTGAAAAAGATGAACCCTGTGTTATGGTATTTGGACCCTGCCAACCTAGGCAATGTTGGCATGATGCTCCTTGTACTGAGTTAAGATTCTTTGTTTGTGAGATAAGGCCAAAGAACAAGTGGTTCTACTAGCTAACTGAAGATGGTGGGATTTGATTATATGATCTCTGTGACCAAATCCAGCCACACTGAAGTTAATAAATGCATGGTGTGAACCAAATTTTGCCACCTTTCTTTTTTCCACAAGCTTCCTACTGGTCCTTACCATCTTGACAAAATATATGTTACACCATCTGAAAAAGTTTTATTGAGATGCAATTAGTTGAGGTTCATTGTCATTGTGTCATTGGCATTAGGTTTCTTTCTCAAACATCTAAAATGGCTAAATTAGTGTTGGTGTTTGTGTTCTGGTACATGTGCAGAGTACCGGTAAACATTTGGCATGAGAGACGAATAATGATACCAGGCATTACAGGAAGTACAGTTGCATTCATGCAGCTAGAGTATATAAACAGTTTTCTTCAAGATCCCTGAAAGTGCTCAAAAATCTTCCATATACAAAAGCATAGTTACAGTCTCACCATCACACACATGCAGCTGAGCAGGCTGGCAGGCTAGTTTCAAAAGGCACAAAACAAAGACAGCTTCCCTTATATGGTCATCCAATACTTAACCTTTTGACCTTTTCACATTTTAACCTGAGCACAATTGATGCCTTACCCTTTGACTTTGCCGATGTTTAATTAACAGGCGCCTTGACAACTTATTCCTTACGTAATGATACATGAACAGTTAGTATCCCCTATTGAATATGAACTTCAAAACCTGAAAGCCTCAGGATTTGAGTTTCTGTTAGGCCCCCAATCTTGGAAGGCCATGATAGGCTGCATCTGTGTGTGAACAGGATGGTATAAGAATAGCCCTGTAGGCCACACTAAGGGTCCTTCTAATCTAACTTCCAGTTTCTCACAACCTCACGACTCCCGAGATGCTTGCAACTCCCCTTCTAACTTTCTTCCTCTGCAACTAGTGTTTGACGGTTGGCCTCCCCACTGAGAGATAACGCCACATCTTCAGGACTAGCCCTTAAGAGACCTGTCCTCCACCCCCCTATACATCTATCCAGCTTCACGTACATCACCACATCTTGTGGTAATGAATTCCACAGAAATGATCAGTAATGTCTTTCATCGGATTATAAGAAAACCGTTGGAAAGGTGTCCTTCTGCTACTAATCGTTTCCTTGTCTTCATCTTGATTTCTTCCTTAACTTGTATTAATAAATCCTCATATGTTCACTGCTGTTCTTTATCTGCTGTTTCTCTTCTATAAAAAGCTTGTGTAGAATGGATATTTTTAAGAAATAAGAGAATGTTGAAGCCGAAAGGTCACAGTTTGAGGTTTGGGTGGCATGGTTTCTTACACTAGGACAAAGGGAAAGTAAATGTAGATTTAAAGAATCATTACCTGAGGAACATGTGATGAAGAATATGGAATAATATAAGCCAGAGTGTGTCCAAAGATATCATTACTGACATCCACATAAGAAGCAAAAATTAACAATCTCTTGCAACTTCTCCTCCTTTCCAAGCCTCTCCCTCAATTTGTGCTTCATCTTTCTCCCATGAATTCAATGTATTACTCCCTGAACGCCATGCCTTTCTCTCCCTGAATTGACTAATGTGCTAACATTTCATAGAGTATTCCTGCTTCTTGTTTGATTGCCTTATATGCTAGCTTCAAATACATGTAGGTTCCCTATAAAACATCATCTGTCCATTATTTGATTCCTCTTATACTGTTCACCACAGAAATTATTTAATAAACTCTCCTGATTGGTAGTTAGTGACAGTTTTTTTTCCAAATAATTTCATTAAAAGTTTTGAATAAAACTAGAAAAGATAATATAAACTAGAAAAAAGAAGAAGAAATACATACATACATAGTAAAGGTAAAGATTTCCCTTGACGTAAAGTCCAGTCGAGTCCGACTCTAGGGGGCGGTGCTCATCTCCGTTTCTAAGCCTTGGAGCCGGCATTGTCCATAGGACACTTCCGGGTCATGTGGCCAGCATGACTCACGGAACGCCGTTACCTTCCCGCCGAAGCGGTACCTATTGATCTACTCACATTTGCATGTTTTCGAACTGCTAGGTGAGCAGGAGCTGGGACGAGCAATGGGAGCTCACCCCGCCGCGCGGTTTCGAACCGCTGACCTTCCGATTGACAGCTCAGCGGTTTAACCCGCAGTGCCACCACATCCCTTACATACATACATACATACATACATACATATAAAACCTCTCCCCCACAAAAAACAACCACCCATATACAGTGTGTTTGTATTTATTATTCAAATTTTGCTACTGCCCATCTCCCCCAGAAGGGGGACTCTGGGCGGTTTACAATAAAATCAATAAAACCAAGACTATAATAATAACAATTAACATCTATAAAAACAATTACAGATATAAAATGCAATAAATCAATATAAAATCCAGGAGGTGAAAAATTCTGATCAGGTGGGAGGGGCTCTAAGGTGTGAGCCAACCCCATGGATGGTTGCCCATCTGCCTGCCCATGCAAGATGGCAGAACCAGGTTTTCAGAGCGCTCCTGAAGGTTGGAAGTGAAGATGCTTGCCTCACTTCTGAGGGCAAGATGTTCCAAAGGGCGGGGGCAACTGCAGAGAAGGCCCACCTCCTGAACCCTGCCAGTTGGAATTCTCTTAGCGATGGGGTCTGCAGCAGGCCCTCTCTGCCTGACCAGGTGGGGCAGGTCGATGTTATGGGGATGAGATGGTCCCTCAGGTAGCCTGGCCCCATGCCATGTAGGGCTTTAAAGGTCATAACCAACACCTTGAATTGGACCCGGAAGCAGACTGGCACCCAGTGCAGCTCGCGCAGTAAAGGTGTTATATGTGCCGACCTAGGGGCACCAAAAATAACTGGCGTGGCTGCATTCTGGACCAGCTGAAGCTTCCAGATACTCTTCAAGGGTAGCCCCATGTAAAGCACATTGCAGTAGTCAATATGAGAGATGACGAGGGCATGAGTGACTGTTCGGAGGGCCTCTCGCTCCAGGAACGGGTGTAACTGGCACACAACCTGAAGGTGAGCAAAGGCCCTCCTGGCCACGACTGCCACCTGCTCTTTGAGCAGGAGTCGTGAGTCCAGGAGAAACCCCAGATTACGCACAGGGTCTGTCTGGGGCAGTGCCACCCCATCCAGAACTAAAGATGACAATTTCCCAGAAACTGAGGAGCCATCAACCCACAGCCACTCTGTCTTACCAGGGTTCAGCTGAAGCCTGTTGTTCCTCACCCAGACCCCCACAGCCCCCAAGCACCGAGAAAGGGCAGTCACGGCATCACGTACCTCCCCCGGGATGGAGATGTATAACTGAGTATCATCAGCATACTGATATATCATCCCATGGTGATGGATGATCTCACCCAGCGGTTTCATGTAGATGTTAAATAGGAGCGGAGAGAGAACTGAACCCTGCAGCACCCCACAATGGAGGGGTCAAGGGCAGACCTCTCACTCCCTATCACCACCAATTGGGAACAGCCCTGGAGGAAGGAGGTGAACCAGGGCAAAACCATGCTGCCCACCCCCAACTCCCTGAGCCATCCCAAAAGGATACCATAGTCAATGGTATCGAAAGCCACTGAGAGGTCGAGAGCCAGGATGGATGCACTATCTCCATCCCGCTCCCACCAGAGATCATCCATAAGTGCAACCAATGACGTTTCTGTCCCATATCCTGGCTTGAAACCTGACTGAAAGAGGTCCAGATAATCCGTTTCATCCAGAAACCTCTGGAGTTGCAACGTCACCACCTTCTCAACCACCTTCCCTAAAACGGGGAGCTGGGAGACTGGATGAAAATTGTCCAGCACAGTTGGATCCAGTGATGGCTTCTTGAGGAGAGTGTGTGTCAGATTCCCTGATCAAAGGTTTCACAGAAACCCTTTTCAGGACAATTCCCATTGTGTTGTTCTCACAGGTTGCCAGATGGGAGGGGCATGTGAAGTTGGAGTGTAAAGGGGTTGTTTTGGCTATGGAGCACATCAAGGACACGAGGTTGAGATACAACAGGAATACCATCTGGATGGGAGGGGGAGTGACACGTTTCGTGGGAAAGGGGACTAGCTAAGGGAATGTAGTTTAAAGTAGGTTTTGGTGGGAAGTCTTTATTCACAGCTTGCCTTCTGTACCGTTGATTACGCTTCAATAAAACAGTTCAAAGAAATCCAGTTTCTTGACTGTGTATGTGTGAATGCTCGAATGAGCAGGTGCTGACATTAAGCTGCGAATCCATAAGTCGGAAATTCTTCCTGAAAAAGCAATCAGCTGAGAGTTAACAAACCATGCCTAAACACGGAAAGTCCCGGGCTAAGCAGCCATCGCCTCTGCCATCCTCGGAGAGAACTGTGCTGTATGCCAAAGTGGCTGGAGAAAAAATTGAGACGGAGGAGAGTTCGGGGAGCGGAGACAGCGAGTGCGAGGTGGAAACCCGGCTCAACCAGATGGAGTTGGAAAGTGCCCTCCACTCCCTAAATTTTGTGGCAGAGCCCCGGACGCCGAGCGTTATTATTGAAGAACCACCGGCGGCACCTTCCCAGGTTGATGGCAGGGAAGAAGAGGGAAGGCCTCCCCCCCCGTGGATGCGCAAATAATAGTGCGAAGCCCGGGGTCGCAAGGAACCATTCCAGATCCTACTGGAACTCCCCAGGACATCCGCAGTCTGGAAGCCAGGATGTCTGCCATGGAAGCGGTCTTGCAGCAGGTATCGAGAACTCTGGAGACCATGGCGTACCCCTTGGCAGAAATCTCAACTCAGTTGTTGAGAGCAGAGTCGCCAATCGGGTGAGGGAGATGGCGTACCCTAACCCCAACCCGGGATTTCAAATCTCCAGTGAGATGCAGGCGGAACGGAGCCCACCAGGAAATCCTAGGAGATGGGGGAAGAGCGCTAGCTGGCGGGGCAACCCAGGGAGCAGCCCCAAAGGACATCCAAGTCAAGTTTGATGGCAACCCAAGGCAATTGGCTTTTTGCCTGACCACCGTTTCCATATACATGAGAGAGTATGGCTCATCGTCCCCCACGGAGTACAAGAAAGTTAGCCAAGTGGGGGCCAGGCTCAGGGGGCCAGCTGCTGAGTGGTTTGTGCAGTTGCACGATGTGAGTGCCCCAGAACTGGGTAACCTGTGGCAGTTCATGAAAGCCCTGAGAGACAGCTTCAAGGACCCACTGGATAAGATGAGAGCAAAAACCAGCATCCAACAGCTTAGGCAAGGGGGCGAACTGTGGCGGAGTATGCCATGGAGTTGAAAGCCCTTGCTGGAAAAGTTATGGACTGGTCTGAAACCACTAAGATTGACTACTTTAAGGGGGGATTGCAGCCAGAAATTCTATGGTGGGCACTCTGCCGAGGAGACCCCCCCACTCTGGAAGATTGGATCTGCCTTGCAGGTGAGGTCGAGAACACCCAGTACCAGTTCCACAGGCAGCTTCGGGCTCAAGCAATGGGAAGAAATACAGCAGCGCCAAGTCAATTTCCTTTTGCCCAGCAAAGACCTTTCCATGAGAGGGGGATCGCAAGGACAAGATCGGAAAGAAAGGTGCCTGTTTCAAGTGTGGGAAGGACACACACAGAGCAGCAGAATGCCCGGATGCCATGAAAGGAGCAACTAAACCAACCAAAACCCCACTGATGCAAGGCAGCAGCTGCAAGTGCCCTGGATCGAAAAGACCCTGACTGGGAACCTCAACAGGACTCTGGAGAAGATTCTGACCAAGAAGTCTTGGAGCCAGTGGGAAACGAGTTTCACCTGCTCTAAATTGCGCCCACGAGCAGGTGGCAACTCCAGGGTGCAGCACACCCTCTTCTGACATTGATGACAAAGAAGACCCTTTGGTGAGTGATGATTGTCCCACCTTAAGGGTGAAAGAGTTGAAAAACCAGACACAAAGCTATTTTGACTGCAATGTTAGACCCTGGGTGCACCAAATGTTTAATACAACCTGCCCTCCTTGACACTCTAAGTCTGAAAACCAAAAGACTAAAATATCCTATTATTTTCACACAAATGGATGGGTCTGTTGCCCAAGGGGGCCCCATGGAATTTAGGACAGAGACATTAGCCATGCGGCTGGGGGGGCATAAGGGAACCTTGCAGTTCATTGTGGCCCCTGTTGCCAACTACTCCATCATACTGGGGCTCCCATGGCTAAAAAGCAGAAAGCCAGAGATCGATTGGGACTCGGGTACTTTATTATTCAAAACTGCAGTTGGTACATTTTTTTTACTACTCCAACCTGGGGGGGGGGGGGGAGGTGGCTGGAACTCTTCTTGCCCTCCCCCCCTCACCTGAAGTCTTTCCACAATCTGGCATTCCACCTGAATATGCAGACTTTACTGATGTCTTCAATGAGAAGGAGTGTGATCTTTTGCCTCCTCATAGAAAGACTGACTGTGCCATTGAAACAGACCCAAAGGCTAAACTACCAAAGCCCAAAATGTATGCCATGTCAGAGACTGAAAAAACCATCCTAAGGGAATTCATTGACAAAAACTTACAGCGTGGATTCATTGAACCTGCCAATTCTCCTTTGGCTTCCCCTGTACTTTTCTGGGCAAAAAAAGATGGCTCATTAAGACTTTGCACAGACTACTGGGGAATAAATGCCATCTCAATTACAAATCAATACCCCCTCCCCCTAATGAAAGACATGCTTTCGCACCTGTCCAAGGGAAAATTGTTCACCAAACTTGACCTCAGGGAAGCCTATTTCTGAATTCGCATTCGGGAGGGGGATGAATGGAAAACGGCATTTAACTGCCCTCTTGGTTCCTATCAGTACAAAGTTCTCCCATTTGGGTTGGCAGGAGCTCCTGGCGTCTTTATGCAATATATCAATGAAGTCCTTCATGAGCATTTGTACAAGGGGGTCCTGGTTTACCTGGATGACATTTTGATTTATTCTGACCATTTCAGGGACCATGTTAAACTTGTGAAAAAGCTTTTGACCAAACTGAGGAATGCTAAACTGTATGCTGAACTTTCTAAATGTGAGTTCCATAAGTCACAACTGGACTATTTGGGCTACCGTATATGCTCCAAAGGGGTTGAATTGGATCCTGCAAAGGTCCAAGACATCATGGGTTGGGAACCCCCACGCACACACTGGCAACTTCAAAGTTTTCTCGGTTTCGCCAATTACTATCGCAATTTTATCCCCCAATTTGCTCAGATTGCTTTGCCTCTCACTGACTTATTAAAAACCAGGGGGAGGGGAGAAACCCGCAAAGTTACCTCCCCTGGGGCCAAACTTACATGGACTTCTGCCTGTCAGGCAGCTTTTGACAATTTGAAACTGCTTTTTACTCATGAACCTATTCTCGCCCACCCAGACCCAGCTCAGCCTTTCTTCGTACAAGCTGATGCTTCCGATTCGGCTCTTGGTGCTGTGCTTTACAAAAAGATGACACAGGTTTTCCTCATCCCTGTGCTTATCTTTCACGCAAGTTTTCTGACACGGAGCGTAATTGGCCAATTTGGGAAAAAGAGGCTTTTGCTGTTAAAACTGCTCTTACACACTGGAGGCATCTCTTGGAGGGTGCACTTTCTCCTTTTGAGGTTTGGACTGATCATAAAAACCTCCAAGCCTTGCAAACACCCAGAAAATTGAATGGGAAACAAATTCGCTGGGCTCAGATTTTTAACCGTTTTAATTTTACCCTTAATTTCCTTCCCAGCAAAAAGAACGTTGTGGCTGATGCATTTTCTCGCCTCCCTCAATATCACACAGCACAAACACAAGTTGTGGACACTGTCTTCTCAAAACAGCAGCTTGGAATGGCTTGCGTGACGTGCAAACAAGCGGCAGCTGGGAAAGTGAAAGTGCAGGCTGACTTGAAAGAGGAACTGCTTCAGGCCTGCCTAAGGATCCCTGGCTACAATGTAACAAGACTCAATTGACTGAAATTGACAACGTCTGGTACTCTAACGGCAGAATCTACATTCCTGAGTCTCTTCGCAAAACTGTTTTGCAGCGCTCCCATGATCATAAATCTGCAGGTCGTTTTGCTTTTACCAAAACCTTGCACTTGGCCAGGCACCAATTTTGGTGGCCCTCCCTTCGAGCTGATGTGCAATCTTACGTCACATCATGCCACGTCTGTGCCCAGGCAAAGAGGAAGGGGGGGAAACCGCAAGGACTGCTCCAACTGGTAGCCTCCCCAAAGGCTCCCTGGAAGGAAATAGCCATGGATTTCATTGTGGATTTACCCGAGAGTAAGAATAAAACTGTAATTTGGACTGTCATTGACTTGTTTTCCAAACAAGCTCATTTTATACCTGCACTAAAATTCCAACAGCTCAGCAATTAGCCAAACTCTTTCTCACACACATCTACAAAATCCATGGATGTCCCACACGTGTAATTTCTGACAGAGGCGTCCAATTTACTTCTAAATTTTGGCACTCATTTTTAAAATTGATTGGGGTCCAACAATCTCTCAGCTCACCTCATCATCCTGCCAGTGACGGGGCAACTGAACGAGCTCAATCTACTCTAGAGCAATTCCTTGGCTGTTACATTAGTTTTCAACAAGACGATTGGGTGGACCTTCTCCCTTTTGCTGAGGTTGCATATAATAATGCTGTTCATCACAGCACTGGCTTTTCTCCTTTCCGCATTGTCTATGGTCAGGACTTTGTTCCTATCCCTGAGCTCCAGCTGCAGCCCTTGCCTGACTCTTCTGTGGCTGACTGGGCTGCTCAGATCTCCACCAATTGGCCTGTCATCCACCAGGTGCTTGATCACACCCATGAAACTCAGAAGAAGTTTGCTGACTGTCACAGACACCCTGAGTGGGATTTTAAAGTGGGAGAGCTCATTTACCTTTCTACCAAATTCTTCCACTCCCAACAACCTTCAAAGAAGCTTGCTCCTCAATTTGTTGGACCGTTTCCCATTACTAAGATTATTAACTCTGTGACTGTTCAATTGCAATTACACCCCCACACTAAAAAGACTTCACCCTGTTTTTCATTGCAGCTTGCTTAAACCTGCACCGGAACACTGTAAGTGGCATATGCCTGCATTGACCCCTCCACCCATCATGGTTGATGGCCACCAACATTTTGAAGTTAAAGACATTTTGGACTCTCGGTTCTTTCATAAAACTTTGCAGTATTTTGTTCAATGGAAACATTTTCCAGATCCTGAGTGGGTTAATGCATGTCATGTTAATGCTCCTATATTAACCAGGAAGTTTCATGCTAAGTATCCTTCTAAGCCTTCTCCTGGCTAGTCTATTGTTGCATTTCATTTTATTCATTATTGGTTTCTTATATTTTATTACCATTTATAGTTCAATTTTAGTGTGTTTTGGGGGGGGTGGTATGTCAGATTCCCTGATCAAAGGTTTCACAGAAACCCTTGTCAGGACATCTCCCATTGTGTTGTTCTCACAGGTTGCTGGATGAGGAGGAGGTGGAAGGGGGTTTGTGAGGCTGGAATGTAAGGTTGTTTTGGCTATGAGCACATCAAGGATGGGAGGTTGAGATACGGTAGGAATGCCATCTGGTTGGGAGGGGGAGTGACACGTTTCATGGGAAAGGGGACTAGCTAAGGGAATGTAGTTTAAAGTAGGTTTTGGTGAGAATTCTTTATTCGCAGCTTGCCTTCTGTACCGTTCATTATGCTTCAATAAAACAGTTCAAAGAACTCTGGTTTCTTGACTGTGTGTGTGAATGCCTGAATGAGCAGGTGCTGACAGGGTGCACCAAATATATATATTTGTTTGTGTGTGTGTGTATATATATACACACACATACACACACACTGTGTATGTAATGTATGTGTGTGTATGTGTGTGTGTATGTGTGTATGTGTGTAAGTATGTATGTGTATGTGTGTGTGTGTGTGTGTGTATCAGGTTCTTTAACCTACTGGCTAAAGAAACTAACAGAGGCCAAGAAGATTGCCCTGTTCGCCAAAGAACCATCCAAGGTCTACTCCCAGCTGCAGTGCAACAACAGTAACAGCAGAGCCACCAACAGCAGAAACTGAACAGTACTGGAAGAACATATGGGAGGAAGAGAAGACACATAACACCAGTGCAAAGTGGCTGCAGGACCTGAGAGCAGACCTCAGAAATCTCCCACAACAGGAACCAGTCACCATCACAGTAGCAGACATCCAACAGCGGGTCAGGAACATGAAGAGCTGGGCAGCACCTGGCCCAGACATGATCCACACCCACTGGCTAAAGAAACTGACAGCAGTGCATGAACACCTAGCAGCACAGATGAACCAGCTGCTAGCAGCAGGCTCCCACCCAGACTGGCTGACACAAGGTAGGACAGATCTGATCATGAAAGACCCCCACAAGGGAACACCATCCATCTACTGGCCAATAACCTGCCTCCCCACAACATGGAAAGTCCTATCACAGCTGCCAAGCTACAGGACCACATAGGCCAGGACATGAGCACAGCTCAGAAAGGCATTGGGAACAACACCAGAGGCTCCAAACACCAGTTGCTCATAGATAGAGCAGTTGCCCGAGACTCAAGGTCTAGACAAACCAATCTGAGCACAGCCTGGATTGACTATAGGAAAGCAACATCCAAGTACCACCAAAGGATAAGACAGGTCCTGAAGAGCCAGCTCAATGGGAAGAACAAGATCCTCGCCATCAACATGTATGCCCTGCCAGTCATCAGATACCCTGCCAGTATAGTGAGCTGGCCAAAGGAGGACATGGAGGCTGCCAATGTGAAGACCCAGAAGCTCCTCACAATGTATGGAAGCTTCCATCCCAAGCCCAACACCCAGAGACTGTACACCAGCCTAAAGAGGGTGGACAGGGTCTGGTGAGTGTCCAAGCCACTGTCCTGGATGAGACCCAGAGCATCCAGGAGTATATCAGTAAGATGGCACCCAAAGATGAGCTGCTGAGGTAGCTGACCTTGGGAAATCCTACCAGTGGCTGGAAAGGGCTGGACTAAAAGACAGCACTGAGGCATTGATCATAGCAGCACACGAACGGGCACTAAGCACCATGTCCATAGAAGCAGGGGTCTACCACACTAGACAGGACCCAAGGTGCAGACTGTGCAGAGAGGCCTCAGAGACAGTCCAACACATAGTGGCAGGGTGTAAGATGCAGGCAGGAACAGCATACACTGAATGGCACAACCAAGTAGCTGGCATTGTGTACAGGAACATCTGCACAGTGTATGGGCTAGACCCTCCCAAGTCCAGATGGGAGACTCCACAGAAGGTTGTGGAGAATGACAGGGCTAAGATCCTGTGGGACCCAGATCCAGATGGACAGGCAGGTGCTGGCCAATCAGCCAGACATCATGGTAGTAGACAAGGACCAGAAGACAGTGGTGGTGATAGATGTAGTGGCGCCAAGTGACAGCAACATCAGGAAGAAGGAGCATGAGAAGCTAGAGAGGCACCAGGGTCTGAAGGAGGAACTAGAGAGGATGTGGAAAGTGAAGGCCAAAGTGGTCCCAGTGGTGGTAGGGGCACTCACGGCTGTGACCCCCAAGCTGGGAGAATGGCTCCAGCAGATCCCAGGAACAACATCAGAGCTCTCTGTCCAGAAGAGTGCAGTGCTAGGAACAGCTCAGATACTGCGCACAACCCTCAAACTCCCAGGCCTCTGGCAGAGGACCCGAGGTTGAGGAAGACACATACCACCCACAGGGGTGAGAAGGGAATTTATAAAATTCCCTTCTCACCCATATGGGTGGCACGTGTCTTCCTCAACCTCGGGTCCTCTACCAGAGGCCTGGTATGTATATGGTGTATGTATATGCATATATACATACACACACACATACATACATGGCAGTCTTCTTCAGTAATCCATTCAGATGCTTGTTGTCACAGGGTCCTTCAGCACTTTAAGTAGTCTCTTTTGCAAATTGAACAAAGGAAGGTTATTCCAATCACTCTCCAGGATTGCCATTTCCTTCTTGATTTTTAGGATCTCATCCAGTGTACCTGGTGACAGGTTTTTATTCAAAGAGTTCATATGCTTCTCCAATAAATTTTGCTGCATATCTCATTCTTTAACATCTTCATTTGGGAGCAAAATATTCTCTGGAAGACATAACACAGCTTCCATTTCATTTTTTTAAAAAAAGAACTTAATTATTTTTCAAAGCATAGTTAAAATACAAGATAGAGTATAGAAAAGACAGAGTATAGATCTAAAGAAAAAAGAAAAGCTATAAAAGTGCAAAATTAGAAAGAGATAGAAAAGGAAAGTGACTTCCGACCTTCTCCAATACAGATATAAGTGCAATTACGAATATAATCGCTTACAATAGTTAAATCTTAGTAACATTATTTCTATAAAATCAGACCTTTTAATCATAAAAACCTAAGATTAAAGCTTTATTTTTTTTCTGACATGAGCAAATAGTTTAAAAGTGGTTGCCAAGTAGAAACAAATCCAGAAACGGCATTTTCTCTTATCAACGCTGTTCACTTGGCCATTTGGGCCAGCTCCCTCAGTTTAATAATCCAGTCCTCCACTGAAGGTATTTGTGGATCTTTCCATCTTTGTGCATATAAAAGTCTTGCTGCTGTCATCATATATAAAAGCAAAGTCCCATGTTGTTGCTTGTGCTGTTTCTCCATCAGTCCCAAGAGAAACAGTTCTTTTTTTTTTTGTAAGTCCAGTTTAAGAATCTTTTGTATATTGACACATATTTGGTCCCAGAATTTTTTGGCCTTCTCACAAGTCCACCAAAGATGATAAAAAGTTCCTTCACCTGGAGAACAATTTCGAACAAACATTTGTCACTCCATCATGCGTTTTCGACAGTTTAACAGGAGTTAGATACCAACGATACATCATTTTATAAAAATTCTCTTCTAAATTATAATCCAATGTGAATTTCAAGCCTTTGTTCCACATGTTCCCCCATTCTCCAACATATTATATCCAAAATTCTTAGCCCATTTAATCATACATTCTTTAACTTGTTCATCTTCTAAATTCATCTGTAACAACATCTTATACACCTTTGTAATAACATGATCATCATTTATGCAAAGTCCCATTTCAAATTGAGTTGTTTCATTAACAAATCTGAAATTCTTTTTATCCACTTTAAAACATTCTGACAGTTGCACATTTGTGAACCAATGACATGTAAAACCTTCCAACTCTAACAGTTCCCTTGTTTTAAGTTTAGGTTCACCCTCTTCAAACTTTAGCAAATCTTTATAATTTAACCATGTTGTTTTCTCCGCATTTTCTCTTCTAGCAAATGCTTCATGAGGTGACCACCACAATGGTACATTAGGGGACAGTCTTGCTTTATATTTATTCTAAATGCTCAGTATGGCACTCCTAACAAAATGATTTTTAAAATCTTTATTAATTTTAACTTTGTCATACCACAGATATGCATGCCACCCAAATCTTAACTCCATTTCATGATTCAGGTCTCTACACAGTTCTTCAAAGATATCTCTAAATGCCATCATAAACTGCTTGTCTTATGACTCCAGACACAAAAACAGGTGTCATTATTACCATTTTAAAAAGGTGGTATTAGCATTTTAGCATGGCAGTCTATGCCTCTTTTTTAGGTTGAGTAAATCATGGTTTTTTAATTTGAACCAAGGTAGTAATAGTGTATGCTAAATTCAATTGCAGCTTATCAGTTTATTTAATCAGTGATATCATCAGGTCATGACCCTAACCAGGTATGACATGTTCAGCCTAATCCATCAAGAAGTGAGTGACAGGCAGCCCTAGACTGCATAATTAGCTAAACATACCTAGTCCTAATCCCATTCATATAATTAACAGAACCCTAGGCTTTGTAAAACTAAAGATGCATAGTTTGCATATGTTAACCTGATATACACAAGTACCCACACATGTGCACACGCACACACATCCAGCCCCCATACAGCTTTACCATTTGTAAAAGAGATGGCTGCAAGCATCACCAGAAATGGCCAGGACATCTTTGAAGCAAGAGAACTAAAATCAAGACAACCTTTGGCGGCAGCAGCAGCAGCAGGAGGTGGTGGTGGTGGTGGTGATGGAAGAGGTCCATCAAGTCCAGGGTCTATCCTCAAGGTGGTTTTTTTCTTGGGTGCCATGGCTTAAAGAAGAGGGGGGAAAATACTCAGAATACCTTATCAAAGAGGAGCACCTTTACACATGGGATCGCCAAGTAAGTGTACTTCCTAACAATTATTATCTTTCTTTAACTAAGAATAAAATTGTTGAGGGATGGCTGGGCAAGGAGGAAAGAGCTTAAGCTCTGAAAATAGTAAATTAACTATTTTTAAATTAACTTAAATATTCAGGGTATTCTAGAGGTGACGGACTCATCCCTGGGGGAGCTGGGGGTGTTGACGACCGACAGGGAGCTCTGGCGTGGGCTGGTCCATGAAGTCACGAAGAGTTGGAAGCGACTGAACGAATAAACAACAACATTCGGGGTATACCTGAGTGCAGTGTGAGAAGGGATAATCTGCTGCAGACTTGATGACCACCGATGGTTCTTCCTTCCTGCAGTACCTTGGAGGAGATACAGACCACCATTCAAGCATGTTCCTTTTGCATCTTTTTCAGTGAATCTGCCCCATCAGTTCTCCCCTCTGCCTCCCATCGCCTCTTCCTGTTGCCTCCGGTTGCCTGGCTCACTTTCCTTCTCCTCCCAATTTGCTGCTTCTCACAGGCCTTGCTGATTAGCTGCCAGGTGTCTTTAGCTGGAGGTTGACAATCACCGGGGCACCGGCTGGGGGATTCTGACATCATGGGAGGGGGGACATATCCTCAGGCCAGCTTTGGCTGAAATAAATGAGGATGGATCAGTCACCTCTGCTGCCTTTTCATTACTCATCTCTTGAGCCTGAAGATGTAAAGAGAGGTGTGTCTGCGCAACGCTGTTGGCTTGCCATTCCGGCCAAACTAGGCCTTTCACCTCTCCAAATCTTCTCTGTTCCCATCCCTTCCAAAGGATTATTTTCATATAGGATCCAGTTGTCTTGGTGGGATCCATTTCATGTAACTCCTGCCCACTTAACAGTACCTCATACCACCTAGACATGGTTTAATAATCAGTGAGAATCTGCGACACGCATTACTTTCTCTGCGCACACGCACACACACATAGCACACACAGAGAGAACACACACCGTTCTGACAACAAACATTCAAGCCATTCAAAGCCAGCTTCATGAGCTAAATTTCATCACAGCCCACCAGCTAAACTCTCTTCCTCTTCTGGTCCAATTTCCAAAGGTCTATGTTGAGAAGTCATTTCAGCCATGAAACCTGCTGTATTGTAGAGAGAAGAGTACTTAACATCTATTTTCTAACTTCTACTAGAGAAGTAGGATCTTTATTCACGTACTTGTTCACCAGATGCAAGTGTTCAAGAGAACCACACAGCCTGGAACGCTAGTGAATAAGGGCCACTGTGCATGTTGCCGGCTTCCAGCAGTCTCATGATTCCATCCATCCCTGCACACAGGTTCTCAGTAACTGAGGAGATGTCAGACTTCTTTTGAATTGCTTTCAGTGACATTGTTGACTAGACCACATCGCTGTGCAGCAGAAGTCTTTTGAGGGAGAATCAGAAGACAGGGTAAATGTGAAAATGTACACATATAACTTCTTCCCCATCTTCTTCAGCATTCTTTACTTGCAGATCCAGGCAAAAGCTAGGACCGCATTTCCTAGGCTTGTCACTTACTCCCCAAAGCCCCTTCGTGTTCTGAACTGCTTAGCCACATCCTCAAGGGTCTGAAGCTTGCTCTCTTTCTGGAAATCTAAAGGTCTCACGAGTGCAAAGTTAAGGGGATGGTGAACTGGTGCATTCCAAGGCTCCCTTCCCAGGACGAAGCCCGCTAATTCTTCCCTTGCCGAAACGGGAAAAAAAATCACTTACTTTTTCAAAAGCGGAATGAAACTGACTCGCAGCAGCGGAGATCCAGACCCATGCGACTGTCTGAGGCGGAGCTAATAAGGGAAAAGCCAACAGTGCAATTCAGCAAAGCTGCAGATGTTCCATGTGAACCGGAGATGCGCTTGCTAGCAAGGAGACAATAGCTGCTTCTGAGAAACAGTTTTCCTTAACAGTAAAGCTGCTTCCCTTCTACAGACAAAGCCAGTCCGGTTTCCTTCCATGGTCCCCACACATTCAGAGTGGTTGGAAGTGGACAGCCTTAGAATTAGACCAGATCAAATCAGAGGTAAAATGTGGACTAGCTCTGAGTTGTGCCTCACTGATGCTGTTGCCCAGAAAGACCAAATGAAGATGTACTACAAGGCTTGAGTGGGACGGACACTGTGGACAGCTCCCCTCTGCCATTAATTCATGTTTTTCATTCGTTTGGGGCTCCGGTCCCAGTTTCAGTACGGCCCAGATTAGACTCAGCTTATGCTCCACCACAGCTCTGGCATCTTGCTGGGGCGTGTTGGTCTCCAGGTGTGTGTGTGTATGAGTATGTGTGTACTTCACAAAGGATTGCCAGATGCAAGGGAGGTGGTAGAGGGAATTGGAGAAGTGGAACTTCCCACATGGAAGTCAAAAAAATCTGCACATATCCCAATGGAGTTTTATTAGCATTTTAAAAATTTTACTAATAAAACTATTGGCCCTCTTTCTGGTTTGGGGAAATACTGGAGATAGTTTAAGGCAGTGTTTTTCAGACTTGGCAAGTTTTGCATGCTGGCTGGGGAATTCTGGGAGATGAAGTCCACACCTCTTAAACTTGCCAAGTTTGAAAAACACTGGTTTAAGGCAAATCTATTCTTCTTTCCTTCCATCCATCCATCCATCCAGTCTGGTGTAGTGGTTAAGGCATCAGGCTAGAAACTGGGAGACCCCGAGTTCTAGTCCCACCTTAGGCACAAAGCCTGCTGGTTGATCTTGGGCCAGTCACTCTGTCTCAGCCCTAGGAAGGAGGCAATGGCAAACCACTCCTGAAAAACCTTGCCAAGAAAAATGCATGGACTTCTCCAGACAGTCTGCAAGAAATCAGACACGATTGAACAGAATATCTATCTATCTATCTATCTATCTATCTATCTATCTATCTATCTATCTATCTATCTATCTATCTATCTATCTATCTATCTATCTATCATCTAAATCTATCTATCTATCTATCTATCTATCTATCTATCTATCTATCTATCTATCTATCTATCTATCTATCTATCTATCTATCTATTGTTGTTATACACACAAGCAAGCTGCTCGCAAGGTTTGGCTTATAATTAAGGGCACACACAAATAACTTCCAACTGAACACTGAGGCACAAGAGGTTCTTTGAAATACACAGAGACCCAGTGGATTTAAAGTAACAGCAACATTTTACTGGTTGCAAGATACATTGCTCTTTCTCACATGCACACACACACACTCATCCACACTTACTCATGTCCTTCCCAACTAGGCTGTCAGGCACTAGCTAGAGGGATGGAAGCCACCAAGTCTGGATCCAAAGAAGACTCCAGGAGTGGTGGGCTTTGGGACCCCTTTTATCCCCAAAAGTTCTTGCTTTGTTGATTCACAAGACTGGCAGCTGTTGATGGGATTGGGGTGGGGGTTTCCATGTGCTCAGGCCCAACTTCCTTTGTCTAGTTCAGGTGACATTTTCCTTTGTTTCCTTAACAACTTGCTTCCAACTTGTCTACCTCCCTGATGGGATGTTTTAGACAAGTTTCCTGGCTTTTGTCCTCTCTGGGTACATGTCTGCTCATCTTTAGGTAATGGCAGCTTCAGTCTAGTCTCACACAGTATCTATCTATCTATCTATCTATCTATCTATCTATCTATCTATCATCTATCTATCTATCATCTATCTCACTTTAGATTAACTAAATTGGGGTAGCAATTTTTGTGACCCTGGTACATGGGATGTGAGGCTGTGCTTGTATCTGATTGCATACATGGGCCAGAATACCAATGCTGTGCTTCCTTTCCAAAGCCTCATGCTAAATGGGATGTCCCTTGTATGAGGAAGTAGTAGCAGCTTGGGATGTATGTGACAAAAGCATAGTCCCACATTAATCAAAATGCCCTATGGTGGAGTTTAGGCTGGCTGTGTCCAAAGGGAAGACAACTGAACAGCCACCACTGAAATGCTTCATAAAGTCCACTGAACACCAAATTAGTGTCCCTCAGTCTAGATCATTGTGGGAAATGTTAAGGTGTAATTACAATTTTATTTTATCAGAGCTGCAATCAGCCTAAAATAATTTTCTGACTTAGGCACATATCATTTTTTTTATTTACAGCACCTTACCTCCACATTATTTGCATATAGAAAAGGAAATTATGTTTATTCCATCAAGATTATTTTAAATTATAACTTCCTTATCCAGTGTTAGGGTTTTTCTTAATACGGTACAGAACACAGGAAGAGGGCCTTTTCTGCCATGGCACCTGCCCTTTGGAACATCATCCCCCCGCCCAAGGTAAGAGTGGTCCTGACCTTACTGACCTTCTAGAAGGTCCTCAGAATTTGTTTTTGTCATCGGGCCTGGGGGTCCCATGGAAGTGTGGAGCCTGTTAAACGGTTGCATTGTAAATGGGTTTAGACTGCACTCTCCTCTGTCTTCTTGTCATTGTGAGGTTTGAGCCCACTTCTGACTCTGAAAACGAAACTTATCAGGAGGGACTTGGAGAAGCTGAACCAGGAAGTGATTCAGCAGAGCGGGAGAATTTGCAGATTTGGATTGGACAAATTCCAGAGGGGGTTTGAATCCTCCAATCAGCACTCAAGACAGGACAGCAGAGAAGCGCACGAATCAGAAGGCAGTCCAATTGGTTGCAGGAGAGAAAAGGCATAGAAAGGATCATGTTAAAATGCAGGCACGTGAGGAGCAAGCTGCCGGAGACAACCAATCCTTTGAGCTCACAGCAATTACAGAAGAGTCCTTACCAGCATCAGAAGCCTTGCCTGTAGCCAGCGTGGAACCAGCGCCAGTGCCTTTTGCCACCACGGACCTGCCTTCTGCACAAACCACTCCAGTTGAGCTTCTCCCTGTTTTTCCTGCAGAGCACAGTCTCAAGTCCAGCTCCAAGCCTCATTGTAGCACTCCAGTGTATTCCAGGTGTGCTCCCAGATTCAAGCCTTGCCTAGACTTTCCAGTCCAGTCCAGCCTTGCTTCCAGTCTGCAGCCTTGCCTAGACTCTCCAGCCCAGCCCAGCCCAGCCCAGCCCAGCCCAGCCCAGCCCAGCCCAGCCCAGCCCAGCCCAGCCCAGCCCAGCCCAGCCCAGCCCAGCTTAGCCTCCAGAGCCAAGCCTTGCCTAGGGGTTCCAGTCCAGTCTTGCCGAGCCTCCACGTGTCAGCCCAATCCTATCTGCATGCCAGTCCACAGAACCTTGCCTTCAACTTCTGCCTTGCCATGCACTCTAGCATCACCAAGTCTGACAGCTTCAGTCAGAGAGTTAGCTGAATTCTGCCTTGCGGTTCTACCACAGTCTGATCCTGCAGCATTGTCTGTTCATCTGTCATTGCCTGGGTGATCTTGATTGAAATTGTTTTGCTTATTTGATCACCAGGACTTTTACTGTTGTAAACAGTTGTTTTAAATAAAGAGTTTGATAATCATCCTGTCTGGCCACCTCACAGTCTGAACAGGACAGTCATTATAGTTTTAAACTGTTTTTAACTGGTTTTAATGGTTGAATTATGTGATTGTTAGTTAGTGTTTTAATTGTGTAGCTGCACAGAGTCACATGCAAGTGAGATGGGCGGCTATATAAATTCAATAAATAAATAAGAACCTCCAGAGACTTTGAGTATTAAGGCTTCAGAGCATGCCTCTGCAGCAGCAAATGGGAATTTTGGTGTCCATGTGTACCGTCTTGGCTGCTGGCTAGAAGAGGAAAGCCTTCAGTCTAGTTAGCTGAATGAATTAAGCCAGACCTTTGGTCTTTTCCTACTAAAGCCTTCTCAATTTGCTTTTGTTTTCAAGAGAGCTTGAAGGATGGGTTTTGTAGATCCACTTCAGTTTTATCAATTTCCCTGGTTTTACAGACACCAAGCTTCCCTTCTAAAATTTTCCAAGTGAAAAAATTACGGAGAACCCATAATTCCTTGTTTCCAGTAGGTCTTGAATAACTTTATGATCTAGCTTTTCAGATCTAGCTTCTTAGCTGCATTAAGTTGGACAGTGGTAACTAGGGCAGTTTTGTAGGGATCAGTCTTGGGGGCAGCACTATTCATCCTTTTCATTAATGATGATGGGATTGATGTCACACTTATTAAATATATGAATGACACAAAATTGGGAGGTCTGGCCAACATTCAGGGTGACAGAATGAGGCTGCAATTAATCAGGACAGGTGGAGGACTGGGTTGAGGAGAACAAGATCATAAAGCCATAGGGCTGGGAGGGACCTTGGAGATGTCTTTCAAAAGGGAGAAATATAGGGAGAGAAACATAGGGCTCACAGGCAAGATGGCGAATTCATGGCTTGAAGCACTCCATCAGAAAAGGACTTGGGTGTGGTCACAAGCTGAACATGAGCCAGGGGTGTGAGACAGCTTCTAGAACAGGTGACACAGTTCTAGCCAATTCATCTAGGAGTCCATCTGATAGACCCTTCTGCAACTGATCTACCAAAGCTGCATCATTCCACTCCATGTCTTGGGCTAATAATCAAAAAGTACTGATGAACTTGCCCACTGGGCCATACTCTTGCTTCAGTTCATGAATGTGCCTGTTGGCAGTCTGGACTTTGACAGGATCTGTGTACATCCTCTCTAACTGCTGGCTAAATTCATCAGAGTTATCTAGCAGAGGGCTCTCCTGCAGTAGAGGCCACTGAGCAGCAGTTCCAGTCAAGAAGCTGATTCCAAATCCCATACACATACCATCATTTCGGAGGTCTTCAGGGCATAGGATCCTGTAGAGTTTGCACTGTGCAAACAAGGCTGGAAACTATTCAAGTGAGCCATCAGATTCCACTGGGATGGCCACTGGGTACGTCCTGCATGGAAGAGGAGCAACTCTGATATTTGGCTGTGTTAATAGCTCACACAGAGCCACTTGTTGGCTTAGCTGAGCATTTTCAGCTATAAGCTGCTCCATTATAATGTTGAAACTTCTCTGTCCCTGTTGTGCAGGAAAGTGTGTGTGTATGTGGTGGGGGTGGGGGTTGGAAACAAACTGTCAGGTTTCAGTCTTCACACACACAGTTGCTAGGTGAGAATAGCAATTCACTCAAGGCTGAGCAAATAATGGCAAACAATGGAAGGAATGTAAATCAACAAGGTCTCTGGAAAGAAAGGTTGCTTAGGTTGTTTTGCTTTCAACAAGAGCACACAGAAGAGAAGTCAAAATCCAGTCTGAAGTTCAGAGAGCCAAGCCAGGTTTGTCAGCCAGTCCAAAGGCCAAAGTTTCATGAGCAGACTCACAGGACTGATGTGCCAGAGCAGGAGATCAGATGGTAATTTCCAGCTGAGAAACATGGGTCAGGGTTGCCTCTGAAATTTGGCTGCAGTGGGCTATCTTCAGTTAAGATACTTACTTCTTTGCTTGGCAAGAAGCCTCACTGAGCATCTTTGCTCTGCTTTCTGCTCTTGGGGGCTTGTGGGCAATGCCAAGTCAAGGTGGCATCCTGCAGTCTCAGTACCATGGAAACAGGGTCACGAGGTTTTAGTGCCAGACTTTGATAAAAACCTCTTGAGTTTGGAGCCTCTTGAGTTTGGAGCTTGGCCACAGTACCAGGTGCTGTGTGTAAAGTTGGCTTGGGGACTCTCCGCTGTTGTGTACTGGAGCTCCCAACAGCTGAAGTGAGATTTCTTATCATCTGGCTTGGTATGCTTTCTTGTGTTTCTATTTAACTTGCCTGCCACAGTTAAGCAATAAAGCTTAAATTCTCCTTACTTAATGGTGTGATCATTATCTCTGGATCTAAAAGACCCAACTGTCTGGGCACCTGATCACTGCCTGGACACTTGCAGAACAGATGGATTATACAGATGGAACATAGGAGGAGCAAGGAATATTAGGTATGTCTGCCACCTTGAGTTATTTATAAAAATAATAAAGGTGAGACAAAAAACAACCTAATATTTAAAAAATCCTGAAATTCTGCACAATAAAGATGTCAACATCCAAGATACCTTAGAATATATTCCCCACTTGCAGTATAAGAACCTCTAGTACTACAAGTGAAGTCAGACCAGCACTTCCATAGGGAATGTCACCATCTCTGCACTTCATTTACATGTTGCTAATAGGTGGAGGAGGCTGTATTGGTTGCTGATGGATTTCCAGGTGCTGATTTTGACCTATAAAGCCCTTTATGATTTGGGGCCCAGCGGGACCTCCTACCAGTACCCATCAGACCAATTAGATCAACTAGGGAGGTCCTACCAATCTCATTTTCAGGAAGTCCAGGGGACTAAAGCGAGAAGGTGTTCTTTCTCTGAAACAGCGCCAGAGTTGTAGAACAGCCTCCCAGTGGAGATTGACCTAGTCCCCTCTCTTTCTGGACATTTCTGAAATTGCTAAAAATGGAGCTGTTTGGGAGAGAGTTCCTCTGATTTCACCATGTCATCTTTAATTCTCAGTTTTACTGCTTTTACTTTTGCCTTTTGGTTTAGTGCTGCTTTTATTGTTGCTGTGGAGCCTCTTACACAATTTGATATAGTAAAACACTGCGGGTGCTGTAAATTCTTCTATTATATTCTATGTAAGCCACATACAAAGGCTTTTTGAGGGTATACTCCAGGAAATCAAGCCAGGCTGCTCCCTTGAGGGAATGATACTAAAGGCAAAACTGAAATACTTTGGCCACATCATGAGAAGACAGGACACCCTGGAGAAGATGCTGATGCCAGGGAGAGTGGAGGGCAAAAGGAAGAGGGGCCGACCAAGGGCAAGATGGATGGATGATATTCTAGAGGTGACGGACTCGCCCCTGGGGGAGCTGGGGGTGTTGACAGACAGGAAGCTCTGGCGTGGGCTGGTCCATGAAGTCACAAAGAGTTGGAAACGACTGGATGAATAAACAACAGCAACAAGGGTAGAGAGGTGATAAATAAGTAAACCAAACCTCTATATTGACTTTGATCACAAATCTTAGCAGGGTGGGTGGGATGCACATGGGCTCTGGGGGTGCTTTCAGTGGCCCACGTCTGCAGGTTGCCTAACTCTGAACTAAACAGTATGAATGCAGAAAAGACAGATCCTTTTTTTTTCTCCATTTTTTACTAGCCCTTTAGGTTGCCAAATAAAATAGCATTCTTCACCTCCAAAAAAGCAGGACTGAGAAGGTATTTGAAAGCTGATGTCAAAGCCGTGAGTTCTTCCAGGCCTCCACATTGGCTGATTGGGCAACTGTTTTTAAGAGGCAGGTTCACCGATTGACTTATTTGTTTTCTCACATCAAATACACTTTTGTGCAACATTCAGCAAACAGCTAGGTCATCCATTTTGCCTCAGGTTTCTGCTTGCAAATACCGCCTGATAAATTATTACAGTTATCATTGATCCAACACTTCCGTTTGATTTGACATTCATGCTTCATTTTTCCACATGCTTTACCTATGTTGTTATCTGGGTGATTAGGAGCCCAGTATCTGAAAAGAAAAAAACAACAGTAATCAGTCCTCCAGACAAAATGAGTATCTTTCATAGACTTCGGAGCAGGAAATAAATGTTTAACCCATTCCCCCTCTTCCTCACCTCATTGGGAGTTCCCAAGAACTCATAATTTTGGTCTACTGTTGATGTGGCAAAGAAATAGAGCTGGGGGTCATCAGCATCCTGGTGACACATCTCCACCTCCATGCCTTTTGAACAGGCCGTGGCAATAGATTCATTACCTATCCCTAGGCAGCAAAATCCATTTTAGGGGAAGCAATCAAGACAAAGCAGGAATTAGATGCCAGAGGAGCACAGCAAAGGGAAGGACCTGGAATAGGATGTTTTATGGCCCAAGATTCAGGCTTTGCCTAATTAGAGGGTTAATGTCCCCTCGTGTGAAAAAGTCACCTCCTCTCCTCGGCTTCTTTAGCCCTCTCCCAAGGTCAGGCTGCTCCTCACCATAGGAAACAGAGGCCACTTGCCCTGAATCTGAAGCCAATTTAGTGGCCTGCTAGAACCACTGAAATGGAGCAGAGCTTATAGCACAGCTGAGAAGCTGGCATAGAAAAAGAAAATTATCTTAGATAGCTTCAGTGAGCATGCCAGAGAAACACAGGTTATTGATCTTACACACTAACCCCTCCCAAGCATAAAGAATCACACACTTAGACAGATTAGGTTAAGATAACCAAAAAAGAGTTTCTTATTGACTTTATTGTTGCTTCTGTTACATCCATCTTGGTGAAAAAGATGAAGTTCCTTTGTTCTTCTTTTCTTTCTAAATACATAGTTTCCCCTAAACTCTCAGCCCTACAGCTGCCAAGAGCTGTGTGGAAGAAAGAGGCAGAATCCTTCATCAAGGCCCGAGCACATGGCCCTGATGAATGGAGAGCAGAGCAGCATGCTTGCTTCTCCCTGGGTGGAAGAAGGAGGAAGAGAGAGAGGAAGTGGGAGTGGCAACAAACAGCTTCCTCAGAGTTGCATTGTGGGACAACTCAATTTACATGCTAATTCACATGCTAATGAGGCATTCTGGATTTGCCAGGACTTCCAACACCCCTTCTCAGATCCTAAATGAATCATTCCTACATAAGATTTAATTCACTTTGTTGGCCTTGATAGACTCCCTTTGCAAGTGGCTTTGTCAGGATGTCAGTGATCATGTTCTCTGAGGGACAATACTCCAAATTTATTAGTCCTGTCTCCTGTGCCTCTCTAATTGTGTGGTAACAAACCTCCATGGGCTTGGTCCGCCCTCCCACCTTCTTTGATAGAGAGAGTCTTATACAACTTTGGTTGTCCTCAAAGACTCTTATTGGAGCAGGAACACTGACCCCCAGATCCTCAAGTAGGTACTTGGGCCATTGTACCTCTGCGCATGTCTCAGCCGCTGAGACATACTCCGCTTCAGTAGTTGAACATGCCAATATAGTCTGCTTCTGACTAGCCCAGCCCACAGCCCTTCCCCCAAACGAAACCACATTCCCACTAGTGGATTTATGATCAGTTGCATTCTCTGCCCAAATTGCATTGGTGTACCCCACTAGTTCAGGAGAATCAGTTGCTGGCAGCTTAAGCTTCAGGTCTGCAGTCCCCTTCCGGTATCTTGCCACTCGATTAATGCCTGTCCAGTCCCTCTGGATGGGTGCACTGGTCTTTCTGCAGAGGATCCCCACTGCAGTTGAAATATCTAGCCTTGTTGTGGTTGACAGATACAACAGCTTCCCAATGGCCTCTCTGTAGCCATTGTTCTGAGGCAACAGTTCACCAGTGTCCTTGACTTTGTGAAAGTCTGTTTCCATTGGAGTGGGCATTATTTTTGCATCTTCCAGCCCCAGGCTCTCCAATAACTCTAGAATCTCTTGCCTCTGACTAAGGAGAAAACTTCCATCCTCCTCTCTGTCAATTTGTATCCCCAAGTAGTAGCTGGCCTTCCCAAGGCATTTCACCTCTACTTCTTTGCTCAAATTGGATACAATTTCATCAATGTCCCTTTGATCCTCGTAACAGAGAATCAAATCATCCATGAATGTCAGAATGAACACATCTCTGCCATTCTTGTGTCATGTGTAAAGGCAGGGATCAACTTTGCCCTGAGTGAAACCTTGCTTTATTAGCATCTGGTTTAATTTCACATTCCAGGCCCTGGCTGCTTGTTTCAGCTCATAGATCTCCTTCTGAACCCTACACACTAAATGCTGGTTCTTTGGATCAGTGAACCCTTCAGGTTGTTGCATGTACAACTCCTCCTGAATTTCCCCATGCAAGAATGCTCTTTTAATGTCTGTATGTTCCACTTGCATGTTTCTACTTGCAGCTGGACTTAAAAGAAGTTGAATTGTTGTGTGGGTCACAACAGGTGCAAAAGTTTGGTCATAATCTTCCCCATACTTTTGCGAATAGACCTTGGCTACCAGTCTAGCTTTATATCTTTGGACTTCTCCCTTCTCAGTCTGTTTGGCCTTAAAGACCCATTTGCAACCAATTGCCTTTTTGCCAACAGGTAACTTTGTGAGTGTCCAAGTGCTGTTGTGTTGCAAAGCCTCAAACCCTTCTTGAGCTGCTTTCCTCCACTTACTTGCTTCAGCTGGTGGGAGCTGTTGCACTTCCTTCCACAATGCAGGCTCTTTCAGCAATGCCACTCCTGCGAGTTGGACAGCCGCTTGGCTGGAACTCCCTTGTTGGGTCGCGATGAGCGCCTCAGTTCCGGAACAGGACTCAGGTCTGGATGATACTGCATCTCTGCCCCTTCTGTTCCTCCTGGTTCCTCATCATCTGACTCAGGCGGAGTCTCCATCCTGATGTCCTCTCTCTGGGCTTGCCTGCTTGCTGCACCTGGAAACACTGGGTAAGGTACTTTAAACAAGTTATCATCACCTACCCCTTCTGCAGTGCTTCTGGTTAGAGGATTCTTATTTGGCTCTGTTTCATCTGTTGCTTTTGTCGGTAATCTATTATGTAGGTAAGTAACTGTCATTGCTACTTCCCCATCTGTTACCCCCAACAGATGCTTGAATTGGCCCACACAGCTCGGTGTGCTTCTGCTCCAGGGGCTGCTTGGAGTGCCTGATGCTTTGTTTTGAAATTGCAGGTCTAGTGGCCTTTCCCTGCATGCAGACTTCGCGCCTTGCATCAGTCTTACCACAGTCCTTGCTTGCCAATCCATTTTTCTTCACTTGAAGAATTGCATTTGAAATTCTGCATTCAAATCATCTGTCCCAGGAAGTGGTGCTGTTGTCCTCCCTTCCTCAGTGACTAGCTACGCATGCCATGTCTGGCCTCTCACAATTGAGAAAAATCAAACCATGATCTAGGAATCCTGTTAAAGAGACACCTTTTTGATCCATTATTTTGGATCTGTCATCTTTAAATCAAAGGGTATGCCCCTTCTTCGTGAGGGTAGATGAGCTAATCAGGTTCATTTTCAAATCTGGAACATACAAAATGTTAGTTGCAATTATATTTCTCTGGGTGGTTCCATTTCCACATCTTAGGAGGGCACGCCCCTCCCCCTTCACTGGGATTGTTCTTCCATCAGCCAAACTGATTTCTTCCTTTGACTTGGGTTCAATTCAATAAACAAATCTGGATCATTAACCATATGCATACTGCATCCACTGTCTATAATAAAAGATGAGCAACTTTTATTAATTGCTGAAAATGCAACAAGTGTTGTTTCTGGAGCCTTTTCTCTGTTGGTTTTCTGATCTGCCTTCCTGGCCCAACAATTTTTCTTTAAGTGCCCACTCTTTCCACAAAAATGGCACTTTATGGTTGTTGTTGTTGTTGTTGTTGTTTTGTCTTTGAAGCACTTTTCTGCTTCTGACCTCCATCTTTGCCCTGAGGCTTTGAAAAACAGCTTGCCTCTTGGTGGGTCTGTTTTGCATTTGAATAGAAATCCTGCCTACAATGCTCAGATTTCAATTGTTGAATTAAAGTTGAGAGAGGCTGGGTGGATTCTCTGTAACTTGCAGCAAAGCTTGAGAAACTTTGAAGGATAGATCCTAATAAAAATCCATCTTGAATTCTATTATCCCAAATCACATAATTACAAGCAAGTTTGTGCAATAATGACTGTACTCTGGAAATATGCTTGCCAATATCTCCATCTGGTTGTAGTTTCAGATTGGATAACTCTCTCACCAAATTAACAACTTGGGAGTCTCTTCCTTCCCCAAAGATTTTAAAGAATTCCTCTATCATTCCTTTTGCAGTCTCTCTATGCTGGATCTGCACCAACATTGATCCATCCAAGGAACTCATAATTAGTCCTTGCAGTTTCAGATCACTGGCTGCCCAGTTTGCATAGTTTTCTGAATCTAGACTAGGACGATCTTCCTTTAAAATATTATACAGATCCAGAATCTTTTCCTGCCTCTCCACCCAAATTTTCCAGGGATAAAACTCTCCTTGTTTGACTTTAAAAATCACTGGATTGTAAGGCAGTACATTGGCCATCTTTGTCTAAGCAAACGGATTTAAAAATCTCTCCAAAAGGAAAAAAAAATCTTCACTTTATACTTAAAGCTTTTTCTTTTTGTGTAAGATAACCCCTCAGTAGTTGGACTGAGTATTCTGAGCACCAAGGACTGAGCACCAAGGACTCCACTGAGTACTCTCTCAAAAACAATGGTCATGCAAAAACAAAACAAGACCAATAAGTTCCTTTGTTCTTCTTTTCTTTCTAAATACATAGTTTGCCCTAAACTCTCAGCCCTACAGCTGCCAAGAGCTCCATGGAAGAAGAGGGCAGAATCCTTCATCAAGGCCCAAGCACATGGCCCTGATGAATGGAGAGCAAAGCAGCATGTGGCCTGCTTGATCAGTGGAAGAAGAAGAAAGAAAGAGGAAGTGGCAACAAACAGCTTCCTCAGAGTTGCATTGTGGGACAACTCAATTTACATGCTATTTCACATGCTAATGAGGCATTCTGGATTTGCCAGGACTTCCAACAGAGTCTGACTCATCCCCCACAGTTGATTGACAGCCTGCTGCCTCCTGCACTGAGGGCCCACTAGCTTCTCCCATTCAGCCTCTGAACCAGAGGAGTCCATAGCTGATGGTGGTGGCCTTCCAGAGAATGGTAAAAGCTGAGCTCCTTTGAGGTCCTTTGGGAGCGGAATCTTCAGACTGTAGCTGGGAAAATGCAGCTCTTTCTATTAGTGACAGACATTTACAGGGATTTTAATATCGTAGGCAATGATTGCATGAGAGGGTTGTTGTGGATTTTAATTGTTAATACCAGTTGTTTCATGTTGTTATGGGCTGCAGATGTTTTATTTATAGTTACTCTGGATTTTGTTATATTTTCTTTTAAGTTGCATTGCGAATGTTACACTGTAGATGTTGCAATTCTTCTGAAAGCTGCCATGAGTCTGTCCAAATTTGGTAGCAAACAAATCCTCTAAATAAAATAGAAGCCAAACTGATTTGTGTTCATTTGAAATACGCCTCTTCTCACATCCACTGAATGCCTCCCCACCTGCTCCCCATAATCTCTCACAGCAGGAGGAAGTCAGACTGGGAAGAAACAACATAAGCAAATGATGTAAAGATTTCAAGATCTTGTTTTTACCTCAAACTAGCACTAAATATTTATTTATTTATTTGTCAAATTTGTCACCACCCATCTCCTCTGAACAGAGGGACTCTGGGCAGTTTACAGCATAAAACAATAACTATACAATAAAATTCCAATATAAAAATAGGCTAAAACAATTTTTAAAACTACCTTATATAATAAAATCCTGATGGCTATGATCTCATTCAATCCTTGCATAGGAAGGGCACTTCAAGGCACTAGCCAACCCCAAATATGATTATTCTCCTCCCTGCCCCAAGCCCAATGGCAGAGCCAGGTCTTCAATTCCCTCTGGAAGGTTAGGAGCGATGGGGCTAATCTCACCTCTGGGGGTCAGATGTTCCAGAGGGTGGGTGCTACTGCAGAGAAGGCCCACCTCCTGGACCCTGCCAGATGGAATTCTCTTGCAGACGGGGTCTGCAGCATGCCCGGGTGGGACAGGATGATGAAGCAGGGATGAGGCAGTCCCTCAGGTAACCTGGCCCCATGCCATGTAGGGCTTTAAAGGTGACAACCAACACCTTGAATTGGACCCAGAAGCAGACTGGTATCCAGTGCAGCTTGCAAAGCAAAGGTGTTATATGTGCTGACCTAGGGGCACCAAAAATAACCCGCGCGGCTGCATTCTGGACCAGCTGCAGCTTCTGGATACTCTTCAAGGGAAGCCCCATGTAGAGTGCATTACAATAGTCTATATGGGAGATAACAAGGGTATGAGTGACTGTCTGAAGGGCCTCCCAGTCCAGGAAAGGGCATAACTGGTGCACAACATGCAGCTGTGCAAAGGCCCTTCTGGCCACAGCTGTCACCTGCTCTTTGAGCAGGAGCCGTGAGTCCACGAGGACCCCCAAGTTATGCACCGGGTCTGTCTGGGGCAGTGCCACCCCATCCAGAACCAAAGATGGCTAAGTCCTGGAAACGGCAGAGCCTTTAACCCACAGCCACTCCATCTTACCAGGGTTAAGCTGAAGCCTGTTGTTGCCCATCCGGGCCCTACAGCACCCAGGCACTCAGGGTGGTCACAGCATCACTTACTTCACCCGAGATGGAGATATACAACTGAGTATTGTCAGCATACTGATGATACCACATTCCATGGTGATGGATGATCTCACCCAGTGGTTTCATGTAGATGTTAAGTAGGAGAGGAGGGAGAACCGAATCCTGAGGCACCCCACAAAGAAGGTGCCATGGGGCCGATCTCTCCTCCCCTATCACCACCAATTGGGACCACCCCTGGAGGAAAGAGGTGAACCAGCACAGAACTACGCCACCCACCCCCAACTCTCTGAGCCAACCCAGAAGGATACCATGGTGGATGGTATTGAAAGCCACTGAGAGGTCAAGAAGAGCCAGGATGGGTGCACTACCCCCATCCCACTCCCACCAAAGATCATCCATAAGTGCGACCAATGCTGTTTCTGTCCCATATCCTGGACTGAAACCTGACTGAAAGGGGTCAAATAATCCATTTCCTCCAGAACCCTCTGGAGCTGTAATGCCACCACTTTCTCAACCACCTTCCCCTAAAAGGGGAGGTGGGAGACTGGATGAAAATTACCCAATACAGTAGGGTCCAGTGATGTTTTCTTGAGGAGGGGTTGTACCAATACCTCCTTAAAGGCAGTTGGGAACACCCCCTCCCTCAAGGATGTATTGACCATCGCCTGGACCCAACCACACGTCACCTTCTGAGCTGCCTTCACCATCCAGGAGGGACATGGATCTAATTGGCAAGTGGTGGCATTTACTGTCCTGAGAATCCTGTCCACTTCCTCGGGTCCAACAGGATCAAACTGTTCCCAGATAACATGGTAAGTACGCTCCCTTGGTATCTCCATAGACCATGTATCACGCTTGGAGTCTAATGTAGAACAGATCCGAGTGATTTTGTCTTGCAGATGCTCCGAAAACTCCTCTGCACGGCCCTGTAGGTTGGTCACTGTGCCCACCTTTCCCAAAAGAGATTGAGTTATTTTAAACAGGGCCGTTGGACGGCATTCTGCAGATGAAATAAGGGCAGAGAAGTATTGACACTTCGCCGCTCTTATTGCCACCAGGTAGGCCTTAATAGTGGCTCTAACCAGTGTTTGGTTGGATTCGGTCTTTGTCTTCCTCCAGCAGCACTCTAGACATCTCTTAGTCCTCTTCAAAACCCTCAGCTCCTCCGTAAACCACGGGGAGCATCGGGTACAATGAGGCAAGAGAGGTTGCACAGGCGTGATCCTGTCCAAGGCCCCAGCCACCTCCCTATTCCAGGCTGTGGCCAGGGCCTCCGCTGGACCATGCAGCAGATCCTCGGGTATAACCCCCAGCTCCCTCTGAAACCCTACTGGGTCCATCAGTTGCTGGGGGTGGACCAATCGAATAGGTCCTGCCTCCCTGTGGAGGGGGTGGTGCAGGAGTATCTCAGGGCCACCAGGGCATGATCAGACCATGACAATGGGGATAGCTGTAACTCTCCCCTCAGGTCACATTGCCACTGCTCCAACAAGAAAACTAAGTCTGGGGTGAGGCCACTGCTTCGAGTCGGGTCCCGAATAATCTGAGTCAGGCCCATGGCTGCCATGGTAGCCATGAACTCCCATGAGTTCATGAAATATGCTTTTCTGAAATCCACATCTTCCTTCTTTGCCAGCTATGTGGGGCTGGATGCCAAGGAAGGAAGAAACCCTGACTGGGGCAGGGGTTGGAGAATCAAAAGGGAAATGTGAATCTAGATGTGACTATATTTTTAAACACTGTATAGCTTGGATTTATCTAAGTTGTTTCCTTCTTTGTATCTTTCAACATATTTTGTTCTATCCGAATAGCATGTGCTGTACATCTATATGTGTTTTTCTCCCTGTAAGATAACTGTGAGCTAAGGCCTAGAGGATCCAGGAAGTGCAAAGAATGAACAAATGGTCTCATAACTTAGATTGAACATGGCTTATGGATGGATCCAGCACTTTGGGATTCAACAGGATCTTACTGTGACATCAACTTTGGTGACCAGCTGTACTTGGAAGAAGAAATAACTTTGAGTTACAGGAAGAAGAGCATGATCAGAAGAATGGTCAGATTAAAGAAATCTGAGTCCAGGGCAGAAATGCAATTTGAGAAAGCATCTCAGACATGACCCTTGCTAGTTCTCACTAAAGATAAAGGGGGGGAGGAGGTAGTACATTCAGATTTGCAAGTTTCTATTACTATAACCTTATAATAGAAGTAGTATGACTTTGCATAGTCTATTGCATGACTTTGGTTTCCTAGTCCAGTCTACCTTGAAGGGCTGATCTTGCAACTCCATTACTCTCTTTCTAGAGAAGCAGAAGAACCCGCTTCTAAAGACGGCCTCTGATCATGATGCAGCTAACACAACAGTTGGGACAGAAGTTGCCTCAACTTATGGCGGGATAGCAACCTGCAGTGCAGCTGGTGCTTCTGTGTTCTTTTGGGAGCTTACCAGAGAAATTTGGGGGAGACCAGGACCAATCCCTGACCTTCATGACTCAACATAAACTCTTTATGGAGGGCAGACCAGCAGAGTTTCCCACAGATCGCACCAAGGTGACTTTTGTGCCAAGTTTACTAAAGGAAGGAGAAGCTAAATGGGCCATACGACCCAATGTTGGACAATTACCAAGGCTTCATGCAAAAGTTCAGAGGGTACTTCAGTGATTCAATACGAAGACTTACAGAGAGTTGGGAGATCTATAAACTCAAGCAAGGTTACATTGCATATTTTGGGTTTTAAATTACTTGCCAGAGGTGTGGGATGGAATGACCTGGCCCTGATTGACCAGTTCAGAGAAGGCATGTTGAAGATTTGAATGACAGGTTGGTGAGTCAAGGCACCCCAAATAACTTGGAAGAGCTGTTTCAATGTTCTGTAATTATAGATGCCTGGCTGGAACAGTTGAGGCAGGGAAGAAATGGTAAGGAGAAAAGCTTTCCAGCCTATCTTCCCCCATACCTCCACTGCAGGAGAGCCCATGCAAATTGGAGCAGCCACAAGATCCCTCTCACCAGGAGGGAAACAGAAAAGAAGGGATCTGGTCCTGTGCTTTTGCTGCAGAGCTTTCAGACACATAGCCAGCTCATGCACAATGAAATTTCAAGTCTTTAACACAACAACAAGAGGCAGAATCTGGAAATCAATGGAGCTTGTAGCAAGCAAGTGCCCAACTCACTCCAAAGTGACAGAAAACTTCACAGGGCCCTCTCCCCAGGAGCTCTGAAGGGGGCCCCTCAGACAACTAAGAAGAGTTCAGAGGGTCAACAGTAGGCAAGCATAATTGATTATTCCTGTTGCTCTTTGTTTAGATTCAGGCCAGAAAGTAATGTTCTCTGCTCTTGTGGACCCAGGAGCAGCTACTAATTTTACAGATGTAGCCATAGCACAAAGACTAAGGTTGCCACCCCAGACCAATGATGATAGAGACAATAGATGGACAGCCACGAAGAGCAGGACCAGTGGTGCAGTGCACAGGCCCATTGCAGCTGACAATTCAAGATCACACTGAACTTACAGCACTCTACGTAACCGCTTCCTTGCAAGTTCCCATCGTCTTGGGAATAGAGGGGCTGCAGTCACATGATCCAGATATAGGTTTTATATATAGGATCCAGGAGGAGCAAAGAATGGTATAATAACTTAGACTCAACAAGGCTGATGGATGGATCCAGTGCTTTGACATTCAATGGATCTTGCTCTGACTTTGGTGACCAACTTGGCTTTCAAGGAGATTAATCCTGGAGCAGGGATTGGTCTGTTGGTTTGTCGTCCAAGTAGCAGATAATAACAATAAACACCACACCAAAAGTACACCTGGAAGTATCTTAGGCATTCACCAAGTTTAGGACTCAGTCACTGGAACTGAGAAACTCCATCAGTCTCTAAGACACTTTCCGAACATTAAATCCCATATTGGATTCATGATTTTGTGCATGCAAAGAAATTTCAGAATAGATAGAGATATACAGATATATAGATATAGATAGATATAGATATACGGTAGAGATAGAGATAGAGAGAGAGAAGGTTTCTACTTCTATTCCATCTGCAGTGAACTGAGAGTCACTTATATAGTCAGATAAAATTTAATAAACCAACAAACTACAATGTCCCCAAAATAATGACTCGAATGTGGTGACATCATCATACAAATGCCATTATTATATACTTGTGACCTCATGTTACAGCAACAGAATGATGATTCCACCCACTGCATCATCTGCCACCTCTCTCAAATGTAAAACCATTCCAGGCTATAAACAAACAAACTTGGTTTAGACACTTACACTCTGAAAAATCGTTCATTAAGTTCATCCCATTGCCACCTCCCTGCTTTAATACTCAGTCCAATCCAATAAGGACTGTCTTTTTGTTGAAGTATTGATTCTAAAAAGTCCTGCAAAAAGAAAATCACAAATTATTTATTGTGAATAAGGGAGAGATTCTCACCTTGAAGACTTTCAAAATCAGAGCCTGCACAGAAGCATAAATTTCTGTAGAAATTTGTAGTGAATATGTAGAAGCAGAAATACAATCCATATGATATAGTTAGAAAAGAGTGGGTGTGTCAGGTTCCTGATGCAATGAGACATTCAGGAGGAACCAAGGAGGAGCTTCGGTGCAATCTGGGTGAAATAGAAGGACCATGGAATCCACCATCCAACCTAGTCTATGGGCCATTGCAGATTTGCACTTAACCATGGTAAGAACATGAACAGGAAGCCCCTTTGTTCCACCGTGTCCCCAAGTCCTTGCCCTACTCTCATCCTCAGCCCCTAAGGCTTCCCGCATCCCTAGCTGTCAGGCCTTAGTTTGTCCCCCTTAAACCAGCAACCACTCACAGGGCTTCCAAGATGAGGACAATCTGATGCATGCTCCGGTGACCCCACAGTGGAGGAGGAACAGCCTCCTGGCCACCTCGGGGTGGTGAGGGCACACCTCTCACCTCCTCTCCTTTCTCCTCCCAGCAGAAAGCGCTCCGGTCACCTGCTCCTGCCTCTGTGCTGGGGCTTCCAGGAGGGAGGAGTCCTGCAAGCCCACCGGGTAGCAGGAAAGGCCAGCTCTCTCAAAATTGGCAGCTGTCCATGCCCCTTCAGCAGCTGCCCGGCAGCCTTGTTTGCAGCGCAGACTGAGCCCTCTTTGACAACTCAGCACAGCTGTGGGCTTTCAAAAGGGCTGTGCTTTGAAACAGCTAAATTCTCCCTCAAAGCTGGTGGCTCCCTCAGCCCAACAATTGCTGTGAGCTTCTGGGTCTTGGGGAGAGCCTGGCTCTGCTGCATCATTCCAGTTGCAACAAAAAGCTCCTCGGCAGGTTGCAGGGAGCTGCCAAGCTTTGAGAGGGCAGGTGGAGTTTGGAAAGAGCCTGGAATCCATGCTCAAAATGAGCCTGCTGTGCTTCTGTTCAGCAGCCATGCAGACTTGCTGAGTTTTGACTGTGATGCTCTCCTGCTTTGATCCCCAGTCAGGCCATGGGTCCAAGCCTGCCACCCCTCCACCTCCAAGGCCCATTTGAGCCCTCTCCTGCATCACTGACCTGAAAGCATGAGGACAGCTTTCAACCAAGTGGCTTGCCTTGCACATTCTCCAGAGACAATCGATGCAGGAGAGGGACCAGCAATGGGCACAGCCAATTTGAGGCTGGAATCGTTTCCTGGCAATTCAAGGACAAATGTTTAACAGTTTAGGTAAACAAAGTATGCCATTGTGTGCCTGCTTACTTTCTTGTAATCCCTTCCTCTCTAATGAATGTAAATGCAAATTTTAATTCCCTTCTTGCTAATTATCCCAGCTCCGGGATGAGCATTCCAAAGGGTGGGGGAGTGGGAAAAAGGGCTATAAGATTTGCCCTTTTACCCAGCTTCCTCATGAGTCGAGCTCCAGAAACCTTCCCCGCCATTTGGGCTCACCTGGCTGTTTGGGATTGTATCCTTCTGATGCTGTAAAGCAAAGGAAAGCTGAAGTAAGATCATAAGCACAGTCATAGTCACTTGATTTTCACTTAACGACCACTTCATTCGAACCAGTTGTCACTAGATGAGGACTACCTGTACCTACTCAAAGGAGAGAGGCAGGTATAATGGAAATCCTGGGAAGGATATTGTACTTACCTCCTCTGTTCCACTTTCAATTGAAACCGTTTCAGCTCCTTCTTGCTTACAATGTTGTTTGTATTCATCATATGTACGTTTCTTACTGTCAAATAAATAAAGATGGTCCTTATGTGCCAACCAGTAATGGTTCAATTTATATTGAATACCATCTTTGAGCCAAATCAGGATTATGATGTGGAGAGAGAAGAAAGAAGAAGCACAATTAGATTAATTAATGGTTAGAGTTAGTGTATCATCTAGAGTGAGGTATATTTGGACTTCCATTGGAGGATTAATGGAGAAATGAGCAATCCTACTGATCTCTGCAGTTAGGACCAACAATGCGGCGTTTGTCTGGTGGCTCAGGCAGGACCTTAGAGCCCCAAAATATTCTCTGGGAGAGGAGAATTCCAGGAATCATTCCTGGTGTCCTCTGGACAGCTGCTCCTTGTCGGAGGATCACGAAACGATGTTCCAGTGACCGAATGATGAGTGAACAGCTGAATGATGAGATTACCATCTTTTCCAAGCCACGCTGAAGCCAAATAACAGCCATTAACTCCGACTGCCCCACTTCTAAAATCACCTTTTTACTTTTTAAATATTGAATTTAAAGAGGCTTTCTCTAGTACAGAAATACCTTTTCTCTTTGTTGATCTTTCATTATTTTTGGAACTTCTTTTTTATGTTTTAACTGTTTTAAAGATTAGTCTGAGCAAGGAAGCTGAAAGTTAAATTGTTTTACTAAAATTCTTTTTTAAGGGAACAAAATTTGTGACTATTTTCTATTTCTTCTTTTTTTTTTTTTTCAAGATTTAAGTAAAAGACTTTGTTGGATTTGGGACTAATCTTTTTTTAGACACCTGGGAAAGTACTGTTGTGGTTGTTTTTTCAAGCTGCTATTGGATACTTTCTCTAAACACTGAAATTGAAAGACTTTCAATTTCAATTGTGGCTTTGCAATTGGATACTTTGTAATTGGAAATTTCTCTCCCCCCCCTTCAATTACTTTCACTGGAGTTATTTTTCATTATAATACTATTGTTGGACACTAGAGGGAGCTAAAGTATTAATTTTTAAAGTATTGAAGCATTGAAGCTTATATATTGTCTCTGTGTGTGTGTGTATGTGTATATATATGTATGTATGTATGTATATGAATATATGAAGAAATGGAAATTATGGCCACTAGAAGACTACAAAGGTGAGGTTCTGGTGAATTTGGTTAAAGTGCATGTTTTAAGAGTTCATGGCTAAATGTACACAAGTCTATTTTGCCCAATCTTTTGAGGTTCTTGAGAAAAAGGTGGATACAAGATTTACTGATTTTGAAAAAAAGATTGGATCAGAAATAGAGAAAATGCAAGGAGATGAAAAACAAGTAACCAGCAGAGTTGATGTAATGGAAACTGAAAGAGAGGAAGAGCTTGATAAAATTGCACTGCTTGAATTAAGGGATAAAGAATTTTCCTTAAGGCTCAGGGGGATTCCTGAAGCCAAAGAGTAGAATCTTAAAGATAAGATTTCACAAGCTCTGGTGGCAATAATTGAATGGGAGGATGACAAAATGATGGAGGAAATAGAGAAAGTCTTTCACATTAACTCATGGTATGCAACTATAAATAACAGGACAAGAGATGTTCTGGTCCAGTTTGCTAGGGGGAAAACAAGAGAATTGGTCTTATAAGCTCACTTTGATTCTAAACTTAACATTGACAATGTGGATATAATTGTACTGAAAGAAATTCCTCTGAGAATTTTAAGAAAGAGAAAAGAATATACTTTCCTAACTGATGTTCTGAAAAAGAATGGGATCCCTTTTTCTTGGGAAAAACTGGAAGGGGTAAGTTTACTTAACAACAACAAAGGTTTTGACTAACTTCAATCCCTAAAGCCAAAGATATCCTTGTTAAGCATGGAACTACGTTGGAGCAGGATGCATCTGAAACAGTTCCATCTGGAACTAAACAAATGGATTCCACAATACAAGATGAAGAGATGGGTGCTACATCCAAAGACTTTGGTGGGTTGCTTTTATAAAAATGGCCTTGAACTGTCTTACATGGAATACAAATGGGGCAAATGCCCCACAATTTTTTTTTTTCATTATTTGAAAAAAATTGAAACATGATGTGATATATGCTTACAAGAAACTCATATAAAGAAAAATATATATAAAATATTTGATAAATAATAATTTGAGACAAGAATTTATTTTAGCAGGTTTGAAGAAAATTAATGGCCTTGTAATATATGTTAAACCATATTTGAAACCATGTTTATTATTAGCTGATGAGTACGGTAGATATGTAGCAGTCGAAGTGGAACTTTATGGACTCAAATCTATTATTGTGGGAGTATATGTACCAACTGAAGATAAAAGCAAATTTTTTACACAACTCTTGAATGAATTGCCATCTTTTTCATATCAAAGTTGGTGTCTAATGGGGGACTGGCATAGACTTATTTCCCCAGTGATTGACAGAACATCTGAGAAACAAATTAAAATCAAACAGGAGAAACTACCAAAATCCTTTTTTGATCTGATAGATAATTTGGCATTAGTGGACTCTTGGAGATATAAAAATGGATTGGCAAAGGACTATACTTTTTATTCAGAGAGACATAAATCTTTTTCAAGAATTGATATGATATGGATTTCAAGGGACTTGGTGAATAAAGTCTCTAAATAAAGCCCTTAATCCTATAACTACTTTTGAAATAGTTGAAGCCATAAGAAGAATTAAATTGGGAAAAGCACCAGGATCTGATGGTTTATCTGAATTATATTACAGATGTTTTGAAGATCAGATTCTTCAACCCTTTAAAAGATTGATGAACTCTACCTTGTTAGGCTAGGCAATTCCAGATTCATGGAAAGAAGCTAACATTGCGCTTCTACCAAAGGAAGGACAAGACCTTTCTTCAATTAAGAACAATGACTATAAAATATTAGCTTCAATATTGGCTGAAAGAATGAAGAAAATTCTACAGGAATTTATTCATCATGATCAATGTGTGTTCTTACCCAAAAGACAGCTAAAAGATAATGTAACAATTGTTTTGGACATTACAGAATATCTACAATATTGTAATGAGTCTCAGGTGGTTCTTATCTTCTTAGATGCAGAGAAAGCCTTTAATAATTTGAACTGGAGTTTTATGTTTAAAGTTCTGGAAATTATGGACTTTAGAGAATATTTTATACAGGAAATTAAGTCAATTTATACACCCCAAAAGGCAAGCATCATTGTGAATGATGAGTTAACCAAACCATGTCATATACAAAAAGGAACAATACAGGGATGCCCTTTGTTGCTTTTGCTCTTTATTTTGGTGTTGGAAGTTTTTAACAGAGATATCAGAAGAGACAAAAAAAATAAAGTTTTAAAGATTAAAAAAGAGGTATTTAAACTGAGGGCTTTTGCTGATGATTTAGTTTTGATAGTAGAGGAGCCTTTTGAATACCGTCGAACACCTGATGAAGAAATTGAAAGAATTTGGGTCATTGGCAGGTCTTAAAGTAAATAAACAAAAAACAAAAATGTTGACCAAAAATATGAACTCGTCCAATCAAGAATTGTTGATGGATAAGACTGGTTTCAAGATTGAAAAATAGGTCAGATATTCAAGGGTGATTTTATCAACTAAGAATAGCACATTGTTTCAGAATAATGTTAAAATTTGGAATGATGTGAAAAAAGGATTTGTTAAGATGAGGAAAATTACAATTGTCTCTTATGGGGAGAATATCTGTGATTAAGACGAATGTTTTTCCTAGGATGTTGTTTCTTTTTCAGACTATACCAAGTTTGAGGACAGATTCAGCATTTAAACAATGTCAGAGACATATTTCTAAGTTCATTTGGCAAGGCAAGAAACCAAGAATTAAATATAAATTGTTACAAGATGCCAAAGAATGAGGAGGTTTGGGTTTGCCTGATTTAAAATTATATTCTGATGCCTGCTGTTTGCTTTGGATGAAGAAATGGATAACTTCAGAGAACAGGAAGTTATTACAACTTGAAGGACATGAGTTGAGATTCGGGTGGCACGCCTATTTGTAGTATCACAAAGTTAAAGTTAACGATTTTAAAAATCATTTTGTTAGGAGTGCCATACTGAGGGTTTGGAATAAAGCAATATTGTCTTCTAACGTACCATTGCGGTTGTCACCCCATGAAGCATTTGTTAGAAGATAAAATGTGGGAAGAGTAAGTTGGTTAAATTATAAAGATTTGTTAAACTTTGAAGAGGGTGAACTGAAGCTTAAAACAATGGAAATGTTAGAGTTGGAAGGTTTTACACGTCATTGGTTCACATATGTACAATTGTTAAAATGTTTTAAAATTGATAAAGAGAATTTTAAATTTGTCAGTGAAACAACTCAATTTGAAATGGAACTCTATATAAACGATGAACATGTCATTACAAAGATGTATAAACTGTTTGTGTTATTGTTGCTTATTCATTGAATGCTTATCCCATTCAACCTTACTCTTCAGGATGTCTGGCTCTAGCTCACTGACCACACCGTCAAAGCTATCCCCGATATTGTTATCCTTCCTATAGAGGTCTTCCGTATATTCTTGCCACCTTTTCTTGATCTCTTCTTCTTCTGTTAGGTCCTTGCCATCTTTGTTTTTGATCATACCCATTTTGGCCTGGAATTTACCTCCAATGTTTCTAATTTTCTGGAAGAGGTCTCTTGTCCTTCCTATTCTATTGTCTTCTTCCACTTCCGCGCATTGCTTGTTTAAAAATATTTCCTTATCTCTTCTTGCTAACCTCTGGAATTTTGCATTTAATTGGGCATATCTCCCCCTATCACTGTTGCCTTTTGCTTTCCTTCTTTCTTGGGCTACTTCTAGTGTCTCAGCAGACAGCCATTTTGCCTTCTTGGTTTTCTCTTTCTTTGGGATGTATTTTGTTGCCGCCTCCTGAACAAAGTTACAAACTTCTGTCCATAATTCTTCCGGGACCCTATCTACTAAGTCCAGTCCCTTGAATCTAGTCTTCACCTCCAGTGCATATTCCTTAGGAATATTAGTGAGCTCATATCTAGCTGATCTGTGGGTCTTCCCTAATCTCTTTAGTCTGATCCTAAATTGTGCAAGAAGTTCGTGATCGGAACTACAGTCAGCTCCAGGTCTTGTTTTTACCGACTGTATAGATGTCCACCACCTTTGGCTGCAAAGGATGTAGTCAATCTGATTTCGGTGTTGTCCATCTGGTGAAGTCCATGTATAAAGCCATCTCTTAGGTTGTTGGAAGAGAGTGTTTGTTATGCAGAGTGAGTTGTCTTGGCAAAATTCTATCAGCCTATGTCCTGCTTCATTTTGTTCTCCCAGGCTATGCTTACCTGTAATTCCAGGTGTCATTTGACTGCCCACCTTAGCATTCCAGTCTCCCATGATGAAAATAACATCTCTTTTAGGCGTGTTGTCCAGGAGGTGCTGCAGATCCTCATAGAACTGCTCTACTTCAGCTTCTTCAGCATCTGTGGTTGGGGTGTATATTTGGATCACTGTGATTGCCCTGAATTCGAATTGAGATCATTCTGTCGTTTTTTGGATTGTATCCAAGCACTGCTTTAGCCACTTTACTATTAATTATGAAGGTTACTCCATTTCTTCTGTGGTCCTCTTGTCCACAGTAGTAGATCTGGTGGTCATTTGATGTGAAGTGGCCCATTCCAGTCCATTTCAGTTCACTGACCCCCAAAATGTCTATCTTTAATCTTGACATCTCACCAATAACCACATCCAATTTGCCCTGGCTCATAGATCTTACATTCCAGGTTCCAATGGTGTGTTGATTCTTAGAACAAACCAAAATCAAAGCTTCATTTTTTTCTGACACAAGCAAGTAGTCTAAAATGGTTGCCAAGTAAAAATAAATCCAGAAACAGTATTTTCTCTTATTAGTGCTGCTAACTTAGCCATTTGGGCCAACTTCATCAGTTTAATAATCTAGCCTTCCACTGTAGGTATTTGTGAATCTTTCCATCACTGTGCATATAAGAGTCTTGCTGCTGTGATCATATATAAAATGAAGTTCCATATTGTTTCTCAAGCTGCTTCTCCATAAAAACCAAGAGAAACAGTTCTGGGGGTCTTTTTGTATGTCCACTTTTAAGATTTTTTGAATAATAGTACATATTTGATCCCAAAATTTTTGGCCTTCTCACAAGTCCACCAAGATGATAAAAAGTTCTTTCACCAAGAGAACATTTGTTACCCCATTATACACTGTTTACAACTTTTCAAGAGTTAAATACCAGCGATACAACATTTTATAAAAATTCTCTTTTAAGTTATAATTCTAAGTAAATTTCAAACCTTTGTTCTACATGTGCTCCCATTGTTCCAACATATTATATCCAAAATTCTTAGTCCATTTAATCATACATTCTTTAACATGTTCTAAATTCATCTGTAATAACAGAAAATGTAGAGGCAGTGAAAGACTTTGTGTTTCTAGGTGCGAAGATTACTGCAGATGCTGACTGCAGTCAGGAAATCAGAAGACGCTTAATCCTTGGGAGAAGAGCAATGACCAATCTCGATAAAATAGTTAAGAGCAGAGACATCACACTGACAACAAAGGTCCGCATAGTTAAAACAATGGTGTTCCCTGTAGTAACATATGGCTGCGAGAGCTGGACCATAAGGAAGGCTGAGCGAAGAAAGATAGATGCTTTTGAACTGTGGTGTTGGAGGAAAATCCTGAGAGTGCCTTGGATTGCCAGAAGATCAAACCAGTCCATACTCCAGGAAATAAAGCCAGACTGCTCACTTGAGGGAACGATATTAAAGGCCAAACTGAAATACTTTGGCCACATCATGAGCAGACAGGACACCCTGGAGAAGATGTTGATGCTAGGGAGAGTGGAGGGCAAAAGGAAGAGGGGCCGACCAAGGGCAAGGTGGATGGATGACATTCTAGAGGTGACGGACTCGTCCCTGGGGGAGCTGGGGGTGTTGACGACTGACAGGAAGCTCTGGTGTGGGCTGGTCCATGAAGTCACGAAGAGTCGCAAGTGACTAAATGAATGAACAACAAAAATTTTACTAAGGTTTAACTAATGGTAGGAGATTATATTTGTAAATTTATTCATATCTGTATTGGAGAAAGTTGGAAGTCACTTTCCGTTTCTGTTTTCTGTCTGTTTTGCACTTTTATAGCTTTTTTCTTTTTTCTTTAGTCCTATACTCTAGCTTTCCTATATTTTATATTTTGTATATCTATACTTCGAAAATTAATAAAGTTCTTATAAAAAAATAGAGTGAGGTATTTTTTTCTTTCTTTTTAAAAAATTAAGTAGTTAATTTTCTTGGCTTATTTTTTCTTGTTACTTTGCATATTGCTGCTTACCCTGAAAAGGAATAGTATGATGGGAATCTATGTTTGTATGAGAATATCTACTTATCATTTGGACTTGGAGTTCTTCCATTGTCCTTTCCCTGTGCTGGTAATCATTGTAGATGTTGCTAATGGAGGCTTTTAGTGCATCCTGTTTTTTTCTTCCTTAACTCTTAATTTTAAATATCTTTCATAGTTTGCATAATGCATCCTCTTAAGGAGAAGGTTGTTTGGCCATTAAAGCTAGGCACAAGAAGATGATCAAGAATCTCAGCCTCAGAGACATTATCTAAATCATGAATTCTGGAGCTCCTCCATCCTGGAAAATGGCAGTGGGGATGTGGAATAGAGCTACAGAAATCCTTGAGAGATCAGCTGCACCACATTCCTTTGAGCTGATAAATGTACAGGTAGTCCTCACATACCAACTGCCTCGTTTAGGGACCTTTCGAGAGTGTAAAAAAGACCAAATTTCACATTTACGACCATTGCAATGTCCCACAGTCACGTGATCACCATTTGTGTGCTTCACAACTGGCTTGTGACAAGCAAAGGTAATAGAGAAGGAGGAAGTAAAATTGTAAGAGACAGTCATGTGATGTTTTGTTTAACAACCAAGTGCTTTGCTTAACGACCAAAGGGGAAGTGAGGTCATAAGCCCATCATGGTCATGCGATTTTCTGCTTGGTGACTGCTGCACTTAGCGATGGAGTTGCTGGTCCCTATTATGGTCACTAAGCGAGGACTACCTCTAGCTTCTGTCTACTCAAAGCCCCTCCCCTTTGCACATGCAGGTGACATTGAAGCCTCTACAAAGAGGCAAGGCTTTGTTCATACTGCCATGATTGCCACTCTGACTTTTGGAAACCTCCCTATCCCGCATACTGTATATACCCTCTCATAGATACCATTGCCATGAGACTGGTGGATGCTGCCTTTAAATGTTGTGGGACTTCTAGCACCCCCACCCCCCAGTTTCAGGGTGGGCTCTCCTTGCCTTCACATGCTGATCTGTCAAAACCAGTAAGAAACGTACCAATCTCAGCTTCAATTTCAGTGAGCTTTATAGCCCATGGAATCAGTTTTGCTGCTTGCTTTTCAGCTTCCAGGATCACATCAATATCTGAAACATATGCAGCAAGAAGGCTTATTTAGATCTGAACAGTCTTCTGCACCTGTCTGAAGAGCCCCTCTCCAAGCACCCTTTCACACACCACCATGGAACAAGCATCTGAAGACATGTGCAGTATAGGACTATACAGCTGGGGGAAGCCCTCCTTCTCTGTTCCCAGTGAGGTCCTAAGGCTAAATGTGTTTCAGGTTCTGTTACGAAGCTGAAGCCCAGCCTTTGCCAGTGAGGCTGTGTGGTTTCTCCCTTGACAAGGGAGAGGTGGGTAGGTGTCTCTGAAGCTCACTCTGGAAAGCAGTGCATCAGCTTCCTATTTCCACTGTGAGAATGTATGCAGTCAGACATTTGCAGGAGTATAGGAATCGATAATGTCAGGGCAAGAGAGCCAGTCTGGTGCAGTGGTTAAGGCACCAGGCTAGAAACCAGGAGACCCTGAATTCTAGTCCTGCCTTCGGCACAAAGCCAGCTGAGTGACGTTGGGCCAGTCCCTCTTTCTCAGCCCTGGAAAGCAGGCAATGGCAAATCACTTCTGAAAAACCTTGTCAAGAAAACTGCAGGGACTCATCCAGGCAGTCACCAGGAGTCAACACCGATTCCCTCCCTCCCTCCCTCCATTTCCATATATAATATAGGCTTGTACCATTTGCCCTCCCCTCACAACCCTCAGGGGAGCCCTGGTGAAGCTGCCTCTTCCTCCTCCTTGGCTGACCAGTGGAACTGCCTACCACTTTATTGGAGGGAGGTGGAACAAAGGGAGCTGTGGACCACGAGGAAAATTGCACCCCCCCGCTCCCCATTCTGGTGTGTCCGCAAGGGCCCCCTCCCTCAAAGGAGAAAGAGGCCTCACCTGTCCCTTCCTTCCTTCCTTCCTTCCTTCTTCCTTCCCTCCCTCCTTCCTTTCTCCCTTCCCTCCTTCCCTTCCCTTCCCTTTCCAAATTCCTCAACGCCTTCAACAATGTCAGAGCTTCTAATGTACTGTCTTCACTGGAAAAGTTCTTAAAAATTCAGGGAGATATTCAGAGATGTATCTGGCTTGAAAATAGCCCATTCAGCATCAGGAGTTGACCACAGGACATGTTTTATGGCATTTTGTATTATGTCATAAAATGTTTCGTGATGATTTTATGTCATAAAATGTTTTATAAAATTTGTCAAATTTCTATTCCATGGCAGTCATGGGTCCCAGATTTTGGATGCATTCTGTAAGTTAGTCCATCTGAGATATCTTGGTTCAAAAACTATTGCCCTACGATGCACCATTTCGCCCAGTTGAAAGTTACAGTATCAAACAGACACAAGAGTTTTAGTAGTATATACAGTAGATGTTACTTGTAACATAACCACATGAGGCTTAAATTATTTGACATAATTAACAATCCTTTTCCTCTTAATAGGATCTTCCAGGCCTCTAACATTTAGAGATAATTCTACATTGTTCTCATTACTTGCATTTTTAGAACAACTCTAATTTCCCTGTGCAATTAGTATTTTCTCATATCCAGGTAATTTTTGAAAGCTTATTGCTCATGGAATCTATCAGTCTGTTGCCTGATATTATAAGTAGCATGTATAACATTAATGTTCTTTTCTTTGCATTAGTGCCCTCCTCCCATTCTCCCTCCCCACTTTGTAAATCACTCCCTCCTTATCCCTCCCCCCACCCCATCCCCTACCCTTGATGACTTCTTTGTTCATTCCACAGTTCCTCTGGTTCTCTATCAGTGAGGTTCAGGACAATTCCTGATGTTCTCCTTGAAAAGGGTGGGTGTGCTGAAGATCGTGTTGTGGAAACTGCTTGGCTTCCTTCTTTTTAAGCTTAACTTGGAATTTGCACATGAGCAGTTAGAGATCACGTTTGTTGTTTGAAGACAGTGTTAGTTATGACGAAGTCATCAGAGTGGCAGAAATGTATAAGTCAGTCTCCTGCTTCATTTCAGTTTCCTAGGTCATACAGTCCAGCTACATTACCCTCTTTCATGTTTCCAACTTTTGGCATTCCAATCACAAGCAGCACATCTTGCTTGCATGTTCTGTTAATTTCACATTGAACTTGATCATAAAACTCATCAACCTCCTCTTCTTCTGCATCGGTGGTTGGACAATAGACTTGAATGATCTTCATATTAAAGGGTGGTTCATGAAGTCTAATCAATATTATTCAGTCACTGATCGCACAGTAGCCAAGTATGGTTCTTGCTATACCCTTCCTAACTATAAAAGCAACAGTGTTCCCTCTTGGTTTATCATGTCTTGAGTAGTGAACAGTGTGATCTTCTGACTGAAAGTGTCTGATCCCAGTCCATCTCAATTCACTGATGCCAAAGATGTCAATCTGTAGTTATTTCATTTAATTTCATTCATCACTGTGTTGAGCTTTCCCATGTTCATGCTTCTTGTTCCATGTTCCCATTGTAATTCAGTCTTTGCAGCTTTGGCTTTTCTTTTTCTGTATGGCAACATCAGCAAAGGCTTTAATCTACCCACTTCATAAAAACCATTAGTGCTCCAAAAGAGCCTCAGCTCTTCCTCAGTAGCATGTTGAGTGCCATCTGACCTGAGGGGCCCATCATCCGGCACTACATCATCAGTCATTTTATGTTTTCTATCCATGTGGTTTTCTTGGTAAAAATACAGGAGTGGTTTACCATTGCCTTCTCTTGTGTGGTATGAATTGATCCCTTTGCCATTGTCACTAAAGTGATCATCTGCCTCTGACACCTTCCTATATCACTGCTGCTCAATATAGGTTCCTGTTGGATGACTTTCATGCCTTGGGTGACTCTGCTGGGAATATATACTCCTGGCATAAACTCCCGAAATTCTTCACTCATCCCTCCCAGGAACAACCCCTACCATGATGAGGCAGCGCAGCAGGATTTAGGTGGAGGAAATCACTCAGACTTAGCACTGGCTAATTTTAACTTCCCCTCTCTGGAGTCATAGATGGGTTGGAAGTTCATGGGCACCATGAAACTATGAAATTATATCAAAAAATTGTTCCGGTTCCCAGCTGACCACACACTTGGTCTAGTCTTTATCTCAGAGCTGATGAGACATAATCTGGTTCTGTGACATTTCCATCAGTCCTTTGTCAGGAACAGATCATTTCCTTGTGATGATAAGGTTAACTGAAGCGATTGACTTCTGCGAGGAGGAAGACCTGATTAAGATGGCTCACTCCACATGCCTGATGGATCCAGAAGGTTTCCAGATAGTGCTTGTGGATTTAACCAACAATCTGCTGAATATCTCGTCAGCCTCTGGAACTCAGAGGCAATCAGGGTGCTACAAAGGATTGCTCTGAATGACTTCTCCCTGACCACTGGTCCCAACCAGGTCCTTGGTTCTCTGGGGGCTTTGAGAAATGAAACAGGTGAAGAGACACCTGCAGCAGATGCTGGCAGGAAACAAGTAGTTAGTTTGACTGAACACATGTATAAGGTCAAATTCAAGTACACTACATAATAATATGAGCTTGTGGAAAAAGTGGTCAGGGTAGAGTTGCAGAAGCCTCTGAAGATAACCTGGAACCATAAGAATCTGCATTCAAGCTTGGCCTAGGACAGAAATTATACTGGTGGCTCACAGGGAGGACTAGTGGCAGGAGCATGACTATGCTTGCCTTTTTAGACCTCTTGGTGGCCTTTGACAACATTCTTCTGGACCACCAGCAAAGGTTGGGAATTGGAGGCACTCTTTTCCATTGGTTCCATTCTTTCTTAGGTAGTTAGGTCCATTAACAGTGGCAGCTGGGGAGAAGTTAGGCCTTCTCTACATGAAGGAATGACAGACAAGCTGCATGCATGCGTGTGAGAGAGAGAGAAAAAAAGCAAATGAAAGATGATGAAAGAACAAAGGGGAAGACAGCTGTTCCCAGTCACCTTCAGCTTGGGCTCCACCTCTGCTTGGCTTTCTTACAGTATACTTTTTTCAGCTTCTGATTCCTGACAACATTCCTTCTGGCCCTTGACTACCAAAACCTTGCCAACCCAAGTTAGCCTGCCTAGAAGGAGATGGGAGTTTTAACAGCCCCCAATTCTTCTGCAGCACCAGTTCAGAGCTGACTTGGAGAAGAATTCAGGGCCTCTTCAGCTCACCTCTCCTTTAAGACAGAATGAGTGGCTCCTTGAGGTCATTTCTGGCAAAGCCAAGTCTAGCTTTTCTCATGCAGAGTTTGACAAATGCTTGTTTTTTTAAATATTTTCTTCTTCTTCCTAGTTTGTATGGACAACATTCTGGAACTGAAGGTGTATATGAGAGAATATTTGCAGCAGCACGCAAATGTTTAATTCTTCCATTCTGCTGTAACCCACCAATCTAGCTAGGAGAATGAAAATAAAGCCTACTGGAGGAAAAATGCCAGGTGGCCTTGGGGATAGGAATAGGTTTGTACATTTGGACTGTAACATTACTTACCACTGAGTAGATTAAAGTCGGGATTCTGTGAAACCATGTATTTCCTAATGTTCTTAACTGCCTTACGAATAGGCTCATGTCTTTCCTTTTCATCCCACCCTAAAAGAGAAGTTTATTACTACATGGACTTCAGCTATGAGAAAACACTGCAACACATGCACACCCAAGGAAAATATCCTTTAATCTTAACCTGTAGTCTATGGCTTCAAGTGATTGAAGGAGGAGCATTTGTGGTCCATGAACTGGGAACAAATAAATTGCTTTTTGGTTCTTCAATCTCTTTCCTGTTAATTTGGACATTATCTTTGGGGGAAGGGAACACTTTTTAATGCCTAACAGTGTTTTTAAGATACTATTTTACATCAAAGTTGCCTTGTACACTCAATGTACAGTCATCCTCACTGCCATCTTATAATATCTAGGAATTGATTAGAGATTTTTTAAACTCCTTCCATTGCAATTATGGACATCTGCCTTTGTCTACATCAGGTCATGGTGAATTTCAATTACATATGCAGTGTTTTGTTTTCACTGCTGAACTGGATCTGAGAAAAGCTGCAGTGCTTCCCCTGCGGCAAGGTTCTTCATGGAAGCATAAAGCCCACGAAGCTGAAGGAGATCCCTCCATCTGTTTGTCCGGATAATGCACTGGATTGTAAGGGGACTTTCTGTGAGAAGGTGGCTCAATTTGGAAAGGCTGGAAGTTTACATTTGCCCCAACATAAAAGCCTTCTCTTGAAGGATCCTACAAAGTTACTTACCACATTGCCAAGCAAAAGAAGCAACATACAACTGGGGAGACTTTGGTGAAGCCATGAGCCTTGGAAACAGTTGTCCTGGTTTGTGGCTTGGAACAAAAGAAAAGTGAAGCAGGCCTCTTTAAATGACATCATCCGCTCCAGAATGACTGAAGTTTCATGTAATATTTTCAATCAGGCCATGGAGGACTTGGCAACAATGCCATTTCCTTCCAGCATGCAGAAAGAGAACTGCTGACTTCTCTCAGTGCAGCCAGCATCTATTTTTCATCCTTTCTTTGCCCTCTGATGTCATGAAAGAAGAGTTATTATTTTATGAGCCCCTTTTAGAAACTACAAAAGCCACTGATGTCTTGAAAATGGTGATACCTTTCTTGAGCAAGCAAAATTCAGACTGGAAGAAAGCTCTTGGCAATCTGTGCATGGGTGGAATACTTGTGATACTTGGCCAACATCTAGATTTGCTGTGTTGAAGAAAGAAGCACCATACCTCACTGGGACCCCTTGCTTTCTAGATTAGCGTGAACAGGTATCAAAGAATCTTGAAGCAAGTTTTCCCTACTGCCATCAAAGTAATCAACTTCATCAGAGCCTGGCCTTAAATCACTGACTTTTTCAAGAGAATTTGTCACAAAATGGGAATAGAATATTTATTTATTTATTTATTTAATTTTGAAGCCACCACAATCACATAACTCTTGATGGTTTACAAAGAAAAGCATTCATAATATCATTGTCCAAAACTATTAAAAACAATCCTAACCAATTTTTAAAATTATCTTAAAACTGGAGCACATGAAGTTTTGTGCTGTGAATATAAAATTCTTCTATACTCTGGCTTCCCAGAGGACAAGTCATCAAGCATTCAAAAGCATTTTTGGAGAGATGTTTCCAAGAGAAAAGGGAAGCCCATTCTCAGAATAATTTGACCCTGGGTGCATTCACAGCTTGGTGAATATTTTTGGCTAAATGAATGAGGCAAACCTTTTGATTCAAGTTTTATTAAGAACTTTTTTTTCCTGCTTTTTGTTTCCCTTAGTGTACTGTAGGTTTTTAGTGCAGTTTTTTTCCCCTTTTATTATTAGATGTTAGGCTTCCTTATTAAAGTTCCTTATAAAAGCTATATTCTTATTAATTTACACATAACATGACAGGTCAGGGCTAGAAAATGCTAGGAAGCATGCAGAAACTAACTCAGCTGCTGTCCTTGATAAACTGAGCCAGCTGATCCCTTTGGAGTGGACATACAGCTCAGGCAAACACTGATGCCAATATGTTGAAGAAGGCTGAAACCAGTCACAGCTGTAGTGCTCATGAACCTTTCATCACCAGACCCTAGCACAGAGAAAGAAAAAATGCTTTGTCTATTACTTCACAGATACTGATGATATAAGGAAGCAAAAGATGACAAGAACCTGAAGGGACATACAGTATTATAAGAGAAAGTCTGCTAAAAATCTGGAATTCCCTAAAAACAAGGATAAGTCCAATGATGTCAGCACTTTTTTTATTTCAAGGACAATTTCAGTAAGAAAGAGCTGATTATGTATGCCAACATGATATATCTGGACTCAAGAAACAGAATAAAGACACAACAAGAATTGCTTAATAAAGGAAGGGATCTACCATAGTTAATGTAACTGCAAATAGCTGAAAAAATAAAAAGATCATAAAGAAGGAAGGACCCTGAGAAAGATGACAGAATTTGAAATACTTATACAGAATTAAGATCATCTATTAGGATGTATTTACAAATTGTTACTTACATATGATACAGAGAAAGAAGAAATAAGAAATTGTACGACAAAATGGATGTACAACTTTCAAAGAAGCAATAACAGTGGAACAATAGGAAGATCTATGAAAAAAAGCTTTAAAATTTACATCAAGCTACAATCTAAGGGAAAATTGGTACAAAATGTTCTACAGATGGTGTATGGCTCCATCAGCAATTAACAAGATGAATAAATCATGCAACAGTAAATGCTGGAAATGCCACAACAAAGAAAGAACGTTTTATCACATGTGGTGGTTGTGATAAAAGACTCAAAAGTACTGGAAAAAGAGATACACAGAAACATTCATAAAATTCTGAAAATAAAATTCAAATTAAAACCTCAAATATTGTTGTTAGGTAAGATCCCATAGAACATAAATAAAAGCCATTACAATTTATTAAGATATACGCCAACAGTGGCAAGAATCAATCTGGCACAACATTGGAAAAGAGAAACTTTGCCATCAGCACAGGACTGGGAGACTAAAATTAAAAAATCCATGGCAATGAAAAATTGACTACATATTCACAGCAGACGTCTAACAAAATCCAAGCAGGAAGGGTGCTCTTATGTACAATGTATCACACAGCAAGGCAAGCTTTAGACCCTTAGAATGTGGGTTTGGAAGAAATAGAAAAACTGTTTAAAACTTACTACTATTACTATCACTATCACTATCCAAACAGAAATGAGTAACAATGTCTAAATTAAAGTAAAAATATTCAAGTAGCAGTTAGTGGCTAGGGGAAAAATGTGGGGGGGTGGACAAAGAGAGGAGGAATAAGTAGTGGGAAGGGAGAAGAATCCCCTTTTAATATGCCCTGTATGATTTTGTTTCTTTTTTTACTTTTTCTTCTTCTCTTATAATTTTGTGTATGTTTTCTTTGTTTTCTGTATTGAGTTAGAAAGGAAAAATGCTTTCTCTGTTCAGATTGTTCTTGTCAAGGGACCATCTTTCCCCATGATGCTTCATCCTCTGTTGCCTTCTTTCCTAGGGTTATTTTCCTCTCCTCCAGCACGATGTCCATCTTTGTTCTGAAGCTGAGAAGAGACAACTGTCATGAGCACCGTTGAGCTGAATGCATCAGCACAATGGCACACATAACAATACCACGGAACCAAGAGCAAGGGATTAAAAGATAAGCAAAGCGACGCACAACAACAGACACAGACCCCGAGGAGAAGGGAATGACCCCGGCCGGAAAATCCAGTCAAGAGAACACAAAGGGGGAAGAAAGAGTGACAAAGACAGGGCGGATCACGAGGCACACCTGAAGCTGTCAGCAGGAACGCAAAGGATATCGCCCAGCTGACAGCAATCACCGGCCGGAGGAAGAAAACGATTATGAGCGAAGCCCGGGGCACCAGCAGGGGCCCCGCAACCCCTCACCTACCGGCAACGAAGCATACAGGACTTGGGGGGATGACACAACCCAAGGTGGGGGGGGCGCTGACCGGCGCGGGCTATTTAAACCCCGTACCGGCGCGCTCCCTTCACTCTCAGCTTTTTCTAGCTATGCACTATGCTGAAATAAACCAGAACCTGATCCTCCCTGAATTAGTGTCTGTGGTTTACTCAGTAGTAGGCAGCGCATGACATAAAGCTGAGAGGCATAAACTCAGCCTCGCCAAGCCCCACCGGACAACAACGAGCCGTGGGAGGAACAGACGGCGAGAAGAACACGAGCGGAGAGTGATGGAGCCGACGTGTCACAGCCAGGACGGGCGAGCCACATGGCGAGAGGCGGAGGAGAACCGACAGAGGCCAGAGGCAACGCGGACCCCAGGAGCCACGGACACCCTCCCGGCCCATCCCGAGCCTCAGCCCCACCCCCGGAGGGAGGCGGAGGCGACCCGACCATGGGAGGGAGCAACATACCTCCCGAGACCCGCGGAGACCTCCCCACCCCACATCGCACCCCAGCCACAGGCGTGGAGCTTCAGCCCAACTGCAAGAAATGCGGTGGAGGACGGAGGGATGAACCAGCCAATTCGCTCCCAAGTCGAGGGAGCTGACCAGCGGACGGAAACGCCTGACCCCCACCGGTGGCCCAACTACGCGGAGACGCTGACCGGTCCAATCACAGCTGCGGCGCGGACCTTGGACCGAGAAACGCAAGCCAGACTCACGGCCATGGAAGCCCAACTAAGGGACCTCGGGACCATGCTGCAGTCGCTGATGTCCTCCATGCCTCACATGAACATACCCGTGCAGGTACACACCCCTATTCAAACCCCGAGCGGGTCTTGGCACCCCCATAGGCCAAATGCTAACAGGCAAGCTTCCCGGCAGAAGAAGCCATGGGATGGGACGCGAGGAGAGGGGATCCACCGAACACCAGGGCCCCAAAGGACTTCCCCATTTTCTTCGACGGGAACCCCGCGAAGCTGTCGTTTTTCGTCACGAACGCCAGGGAGTTCATGGGGCAGCACGGACACTCCTTTGACTCCGAAGCGGACAAAATCGCAGCCGTGGCAATCAAGCTGCAAGACAGGGCGGCGGACTGCTATGTCCAAATGTACGAGTCCAATTCCCCAGCCCTCTCTGACTTCCACGCCTTCATCACTGAGATGAAGCACTATTTTGAGGACCCGCTAGCCAAGGAGAGGGTTAAAAGTGCACTTCAAGCCCTCAAACAGGGTGCACGAACTGTCGCGGACTATGCCCTCGAATTTAAAGCCCTCGCAGGGAAGATTAACGACTGGTCCGAGACTACCCTGATAGAGATGTTCAAAAGGGGCCTCAGCCACGAGGTACTCCAATGGGCACTCTACCGGGATGACCCGGAGACACTGCAAGGCTGGATCTACCTAGCGGGGAGAGCGGAACACGCTCATCGCACTTTCTTAATGACGACGGCAGAGGACAAAACAAGCACCAGCCCAAAGGTACCCGCGCCACACTTGGGGCCGGCCGGTCCCATGTACCAAAAGAAGTTTGCTCGTGGACCCTGCGCAAAGTGCGGGAAAATGGGGCACAAAGCAGCAGACTGCTTCTCCAACAGAACACTAACTAGCGCTCCCAAACCCGCACCGAAAACGACGTTCAAACCAACTAACCCACCGCCACCCCCCCACCGCCGGATGACCGGAGCCACAGCGACACCGGACGAAGACTTGGACGCTTACTTGGCGGGGGAGGATGCCGAAGTCCCAGACTGGCTGGTGGGGAACGCTCCCCGCCTGCCTTAAAATGCGCCACGAGGCAGGCGGTGGGACAGGGGCGCGAAACACATAGACAGAGCGACGAAAGCTCTGTAATAATGGGGACAATCAGGCTTTCCTTCGGCAACAGAGCCACCACGGCTGCGGCGCTAGTGGACTCGGGGTGCTCCAAGAACCTGATCCACCTCGACATCGTCGCCAAGCTCGACCTGCCTTGCCTCCCCCTCCCCACACCGCTGGCTTTCCACCAACTGGACGGCTCAACAGCGGGAGGGAAACCAGCCACGACGCAGACCGAGCCTGTCACCCTGCAAATGGGCACCCACACCGAGCGAACATCTTTTGTGGTAACCCACATAGGGCGACCCATCATAGTACTAGGAATACCGTGGCTTGCGACCAACAACCCGCACATTAACTGGAAGACCCGCACCTTCCAATTCGACGACGGTGCGTACCGGGCGCCAGTTCCGGCGGGCAGGATCAACCCCACAGTGGGACGGGCAGAGGCTGCAGCCCAGGACAACACAGCAACCCCAGAAGACCTACCTGAACAATATGCTGATTTCTCAGAGGTCTTCGGGGAAGAGGAGGCGGACCAACTACCCCCCCACCGCAAGACGGACTGTAGAATTGAGCTGCTTCCCGATGTCCCCTTACCGAGGCCGAAGATGTACTCGATGACCCCGAAGGAGATGACAACCCTCTGGGAGTTCATCGATAAAAACCTGGCTAGGGGTTTCATAGAGCCAGCATGCTCACTGGTCAGAGCGCCCGTCCTATTCCGAGAGAAAAAAGACGGCACCTTACGGCTCTGCACCGACTACCGGGGCCTCAATGCGGCGTCCCTATCCAATAAATACCCCCTACCCCTCGTGAAAGACATGCTCGCCCACCTGTCCACGGGAAGAGTATTCTCCAAACTGGACCTCCGCAAGGCTTATTACAGGATCCGAATCAGGGAGGGGAACGAATGGAAAACAGCGTTCAACTGCCCCCTAGGTGCCTTTCAGTACAAGGTACTGCCATTCGGACTAGCGGGGGCCCCGGGAGTGTTCATGCAGCTCATCAATGAGGTACTGCATGAACACCTGTTCAAAGGGGTACTAGTTTACATAGATGATGTCCTCATCTACACCCAGACGCACGAAGAACACGTAACCCTAGTCAGGCAAGTCCTCGAAAAGCTAAGAAGGGCGAAGCTCTATGCCAAACCATCTAAGTGCGAATTCCATAAAGCACGCCTAGACTACCTGGGGTACCGAATCTCCGGCGAAGGCATAGAAATGGACCCCGCAAAAGTCGAGGCGGTGGTGAATTGGGAACGCCCACGTAACAGGCGCCAACTTCAAAGCTTCCTCGGCTTCGCGAACTTCTACAGGTCATTCGCATGGGGGTTCGCGGAGATAGCCCTCCCCCTAACAGACCTCCTCAAAACTAAAGGAGTTGGGGACACACGGCGAGCCAAGAACCCAGGGACAGTACTAAATTGGACTCCCGCGTGTCAGACAGCGTTCAACAGACTGAAAGCGCTGTTCACAACAGAGCCAATCCTCGCACATCCGGACCCAGAACAGCCATTTGTGGTCCAAGCCTACGCCTCAGACTTCTCCCTGGGGGCCATACTGCTCCAAAAGGACCCTGCAGGAATCCTGAAGCCATGCGCCTACCTGTCAAGGAAATTCTCGGAGATGGAAAGGCGCTGGCACGTATGGGAGAAGGAGGCATTCGCAGTAAAATCGGCACTAGAAACATGGAGGCATCTACTGGAAGGAGCCACCCAACCATTCGAGGTCTGGACAGACCACCGGAACCTCAAGGCCCTCCGGACGCCCAGACGCCTCAGCCCAAAACAGGTCAGATGGGCCCAATTCTTCAGCCGCTTTAACTTTCAACTGAAGTTCATACCGGGCAAAAAGAACTTCCTGGCTGACGCCCTCTCCCGACTGCCCCAAGACGAAGAGCCCGTCCCAGATATGATTGGGACGGTCCTATCCGCCTCCCAGCTGGGAATGGCAGTGACCACCCGAAGCAGCGCTCAGAAACAGCTCAACCCCACGTCTCAACTGACAGCAAGCCAACCAGCGACCAGACGGCGCCACCCACGACTGCCAGGAGGGATACGCGTGGACCTCACCGCCACCCTCAAAACCGACCCCTGGCTACTAGCAAACCCCAACAAGGTGACAATGGAACAGGACTTAGCATGGGGGGAAGGCAGGATATATGTCCCGGACTCGCAGCGCCAGGCAATCCTGCGCAGATCACACGACAGCAAACAAGCGGGACACTTCGGGTTTCTAAAGACCCTGCACCTAACACGATGACAGTTCTGGTGGCCCGCATTGAGACGGGACGTTAAGGCCTACGTAGCATCCTGCCCGATATGCGCTATGGCCAAACGGGCACTGGGTAAGCCCCCGGGACTACTACAAATGGTGGCGGAGCCCTCCCGACCATGGGAGGAAATCTCCATGGATTTTATAGTAGATCTACCACCCAGCCAGAAGAAAACAACCATTTGGGTGGTGAAAGACTACTTTTCTAAACAGGCACACTTCATCCCCTGCTCATCAGTCCTGTCCACCCAGCAGCTGGCTAAACTTTTCCTCGTACACGTGTACAGGTTACACGGATGCCCCGTACGCGTGGTGACCGACAGGGGCACACAATTCACCTCGAAATTCTGGCAGGCTTTTCTCAAACTGATTGGGACCCAGCAAGCCCTATCCACAGCCTGGCATCCCCAGACGGACGGAGCCACAGAGATCCTCAATGCCACACTAGAACAATTCCTACGCTCATATACCAATTACCACCAAGACGACTGGGTCGACCTGCTTCCGTTTGCAGAAGTCGCCTACAATAACGCCATTCACACGAGTACAGGGAAAACCCCGTTCGAAGTAGTCTCCGGGCGCGAGTTCGTACCCATACCAGAGCTACCGCAACCCCCAGGACCCCAAGTGGGTGCTAGTGACTGGGGACGGAAGATAGCGGAATCATGGCCAATAATCACGGCAGCACTGAAGGAAGCACAGTCCGCCTACAAAGAACAGGCCGACAAGCACCGGCGCCAGCAACCGACATTCCAAGTAGGGGACATGGTCTACCTGTCCACCAAATTCATGAAATCACCTCAACCCTCGAAGAAACTGGGGCCTAAGTATATCGGGCCGCTTCGAGTAACACAGATAGTGAACCCGGTGGCAGTACGCCTGGACCTGCCGCACAATCTAAGGAGACTCCACCCGGTATTCCACAGCAGCCTCCTGAAACCAGCAACCACCTCCTGATGGCACCCAAGCACGCCTCTGCCCTCCCCAGTGATGATCGACGGCCAACAACATTTCGAGGTAAAAGAAATACTCGATTCCCGCCATCAACGGGGCACACTATACTATTTAGTAAAATGGAAACACTTCCCCCACCCAGAATGGGTGGTGGCTCAACACGTTAAGGCACCGGACCTGACCCGAGCATTCCACACGACATATCCCGACAAACCAAAGGGGCGCCCAGCCGAACTGGCCCCTAGGACACACTTCCCCCCTCGGGCCTCTCCCCCCCACGTCGCCCCCGGGGGAAGGGACCCCCCAAGCCTGCGACTTGAGTAGACCTCCTCCCCCCTGAGACTCACCCCCCCACCCTCTCCGGGCCCATTGGGGAGGGAAGATTGGTCATAGGTGCATCGCCAGAGGGCAAATGGCCAGGATGCACACATGACAACACGACGAACATCAAAACAAAACAATCAACAAAACAAAAAGATAAGGATCCTACCTGGAGTTGAAACAGCACCCGACCAGCCACGCCTCCTTTCACGACGAACTGAGCAAGAACGAGCAGGGTGTGGTTGAGGCATGTGCACTCGCAGGGTGTGGTCGAGGCATGTGCACTCGGAACACACCCAAAAGATGGAAACGAGGTAGAGGGCGGAGCAAGGGGAGGGGTGAAAGCACTCCGGCGGGAAATACAAAAAAAAAAAAAATTTTGACAGCTCTCCCAGAAAAAACGGAATGCCGGGGGGGGGGCTACCATTCGAAAGGGGGGCAGTATGTCATGAGCACCGTTGAGCTGAATGCATCAGCACAACGGCACACATAACAATACCATGGAACCAAGAGCAAGGGATTAAAAGATAAGCAAAGCGACGCACAACAACAGACACAGACCCTGAGGAGAAGGGAACGACCCCGGCCGGAAAATCCAGTCAAGAGAACACAAAGGGGGAAGAAAGAGCGACAAAGACAGGGCGGATCACGAGGCATGCCTGAAGCTGTCAGCAGGAACGCAAAGGATATCGCCCAGCTGACAGCAATCACCGGCCGGAGGAAGAAAACGATTATGAGCGAAGCCCGGGGCACCAGCAGGGGCCCCGCGACCCCTCACCTACCAGCAACGAAGCATACAGGACTTGGGGGGATGACACAACCCAAGGTGGGGGGGGCGCTGACCGGCGCGGGCTATTTAAACCCCGTACTGGCGCGCTCCCTTCACTCTCAGCTTTTTCTAGCTATGCACTATGCTGAAATAAACCAGAACCTGATCCTCCCTGAATTAGTGTCTGTGGTTTACTCAGTAGTAGGCAGCGCATGACAACAACTGACTCCTTCCTGACCTTACCTCTGTCCTCTCAGTATTGAGCACTGACACACTTTTCCCCCCTTTCCTAACTTTCTCTGAGGTCTGCTGACCTTGGTCCTGCCTCAGCGGAAGGGCCAGGACAGGGAAGGCGGGAGACCCTGTCATGGGGAGGCCCTGTTCCTCAGAGACCTGGGCATGAGGCCTTTCTGTCACAGTTGAGTGCAGGGACGTGTGTTGTGACCCCCCACTGCAGGGCAACTTCCCTCCCCAGGCTCAAGTCTTTCAAACGTAATTCACAGAAATGTGCTTTCTGTCTGCCAGGGGAGAGAGACCGAGTTTCAGCGGGGAGAGAGAGGTGGAGAAAAATATTTGGTACATGTGCCTATTACTCATTTCTTGACTGGTATTCAGACCCTGCCAAGCTTCTTCTGGCCAATGCTAGAAGAACCCTTGCAGGCAGTGATGCAAGGACACAGTTCCTGTGAAGTTATGCTTACTGCAAGAACCAATAAAGTTGTGGAAGAAGAAATCCAGCTACTGCCAAGTGTAAAATGCAAGCCCTACTCATAGTAGAAGCAATACTCATTTTTAAATTTTATTTTAATTTCTGTTAAAGATTTTAAGTACAATAGTAAAAGCAAATACACATTAAACCCAGAAAAAGAGACAGACTAAAAAATGCAAAGAAAGAAAAAAAATATTAAAAAGTAGAATAAAGAAAGAGAAAAGAAATATGTGAAGAAGTGACTTCCAGTCTTCACCACAACAAGTAAAAACAAATTTGATAACTCATTGCCTGCTATAAGGTTGCAAACAAATACCTCTTCTTCCCATATCCCATCCCTTCTATATGCAAAACCATAAGCCATCAACTTTTCAGTCCTGGCGTCAGCAAAAGTCCATAAAGGGTTACCAGAGCTTTATAAAAACGTATCTTATTTTAACCTCAATCAAACAAACCAACTTTATATTCCTTTATTTTATTCCTAATGATCGTGATCTTTAATTTATTCAGATGTTGTCTTTCTTTTTCCCATGGAGAAGCTTCTTTGTGGCTTTAGCAGACCTCTTTTATAAATTCAGTGGGAAGTCATTATCCAGGTCATCGTCTTGGTTTCTCTTCTGTATGGTCTTTGCCTCTTGTCTTTCCCTTTTGGTTTTCAAAGCCTTAACCAGCTTTTATTTACTTATTTATTTATTTATCCATTTATCAAATTTTGTCACTGCCCACCTCCCCCAAAAGAGGGATTCTGGGTGGGTTACAATAACGCTGAAAAGATTAAAATACAATAAAAACATATAAATATAAAAAGCTTCTTTTGTGTATTCTGTAAAAAGTCCTTATCAGGGTTGCTCTCTTGGCTCCTCTCTATCTTGTAATCCATACTTTTTCCTACTGTTTGTATTTCCAGTTTGAATGCCTTGTCTCTTTTGTAATCCACACTTTTTTTTTGTCCAGTATTTTTGATTCCACTATTTCTGCATCAAGCAAAATTTGTTTCACACCTGTCATTCCTTCATTAACAACTTTCAGACATAGTCTATCCATAGAAGCAGACCTTGTTACTGATATTGTTGATACTGTGGCTAATTTCAGGTGCCATTTTTTGAAGATCTCTTTTAACATTTCAAATGTTATAGAATTTTGTGTCATTTTGTAAATCCCAATCCTAAAGGCATGCTTTTCGGTTTTTTGCCTGGACTTTAGTTGCCTCTAGTGTCCAGTTTACATCATAAGGTCTCCTATCTCTGTTGTGACTTGTGGTAGTCAAAATAATTCTGGTTCTTATGAAAACCTATTTATTCTATATAGTTAATTCCAAAAATCTTTTAGTAAAAATTTCAATATCCCAAATTTGTCTGGACCCTTAATTTGTTTATAACTTTCTTAGTTCAAAATCTTGTTTAGCTTTTTGCCATTTACAGTATCTCAAATTCTTAAAGTTCTTAAACTTAGAGTTACTTTTTCTTTTGTTCAGGAATAAATATACTCTCACCTGGTGACTTTTCATACTTGTCATTCCAAAGACCTCTAATAGCCTTAAGATACTTAAATAAGCAATTTCCAAAAGTGATTAGAAACAAGGTTAGTGAGCTTAGTGTCCTTTAAAAGGCTTCGCCCCGGTTGTGAGCTTCACAAATCCCTTTGTCTCCCAGCACTCAGACCCATTGGAGACTGCTATCCTGTGCCCTCCTCATGAGGAACAGCCGTCTGGAACACATGTGGGCAAGCTATCATCCTCTATTTTTCTGGAGAGGTTCCGAAGAACCAGTCTATTCACTGGTTCTTCGGTTGTTGCCACAGTCATTGTCTCTGTTCTCCACGGAGACGTGTTTAACTCACCATGCCTCCACTGGAAGTCCAAAGCAATATTCATTCTTGTCCCTATTTCTCCCACATGTGGTGAAATGGGCCCAGAGCCTAACACTTTGGGGCATGAGAAGTGGTTGAAACCCATTTTGATGGACCAGACTGGTTTCAGCCTATCTGCTTTTGACCTTGCCAGATCTAGCCCTTGCTTCCTGTGATTAAAGAAGGGGGGGCAGATGTTCCTGTGCTATATCTTCAGCTTTTTGTACCTAGGGAATACCAGAGTGACAGTAGGAACATCACTGGTACCAATTTTGGCTGAGATTGTCTTTTGCTGTTATTTTATTTTGTATGCAAGGGTTAAATGTCTATGTGACATAAACACACACAAACCATTATTTCTAAATTGTTAACTCTGCATGTTTTTCTTCCAAGCAGAAAATGATCCTGTGTGAAACCCACTCAATATAATTAGAAACTTACACAGAACGATAATCCACAGAGTGAGGACAATGAGAAAGAAGAGCAGTATAAGACATATAGTGGCACAGTTGTATCCTATGAGGAATTCTTTTATCTCAGTTTTAAGATCTGGTTTTGGGAAAAGCAAACAGGGGAAGAAAATTATATTCAGCATTACCCCCAAGGACTTCACTGTTCATCTCCATGATGCATTTAGATTCTCTCTGTAACCTCGATCTACAAAACAAAGCATCTGTCAACTGCTCCAGATCAAAGCACAGTGTAAGCTTGTTCCTTTATTCTCTTGGCATGTAATATCCTCACAGGCTTCTGTTTCCCTCCAGCCACTTCCTAGTCATTTATCATTTTCCTTTCTATTCTTTTCCTCCCTCTTCACTCTTCAATTCATTCCCTTATCCCACAATGTGAATGAAACGTGTAGCCACTTAATGGCTTTTTCCAGGTGAGTTGTGGGGACACCGTTGCATCAGTACCCAAGGGAAGGGACATGCAGATCAGAATGTTATCTATTTCTTAGATTTATATCCTGCTTTCCTTTAAGAATTCTCTGACTCTCCCTGTACTGGATTTCCACAATTTTTTCTCCTTCCACATGGAATACTATTACTGAGTGCCACAAAGTTTTTGGCAGGGTGTGTGTCCTCCTCTTAGCAGATCTGCCCCTCAACTGCCTGTGTTTCCTCTCTGAAGAGAAAACTGCATCCCAGGCTCCTCTTGGAAAGCAAGGGATCTCTGTTCCTCCTCCTGTTCCTCCCTTCCCTCAGACCACTCCTCTCTTGGACCAGCCTCCTTCCCATTGCTGGGCACACATCCCCACAGCAGTCTGGGTGATTGAAGGCTGCTGGCATCAGGACCGGGAAGAGGCTAGGAGGTGCAAATGCATCTAACTACAACCTTCTTAACAGTTAAATCATTATTAGTAGCCTTTCATATACTGTAAGAAGGGGTTGTCCCCAAAAGTTGACTTACTGGTTGGTTGAGGTTTCGCTACAGGAGTTTTTGTTCCATCTAGAAAATAACACAGTGTATTTTTACATCCAATTTACAGGCATAATTATTAATATACCACCAAGACTGCACAAGGCATTTGTTCCTAATTAAATATGGATCACGGAAAAAGTTGGTTCCCCCATGTTGGAGGTCCCAGCAAATCAGCATGCCTCATTAGCATGTGGATGAGTTCATTCTAGGATGCAATTCTCTGCATTCTTCTGGAGGAGGTTGTTTGTTGTCCCTGCCACATTCCTTAGCTCTACCTTCTTCTACCATCTGAGAAGGAAGCATGCTGCTGCTGCTCCTTCCATCCGGGGGCCATGCATGGGCCTAGAGTCAGGAGGTTCCCCCTTTCTGCATGCAGCCTTTAGCAGCAATAAGGGCTAAGGGTCAATTCAGTTTAGGGAAAGAAACAAAGAAGAACAAGAATCATTTTTCCTGAATGGATGTAACTGGACTAAATAAATGAGTAAGACTTTATTTTGCTTACTTTTGAACCTACTTTGTCTAAGTGTGTAATTCTTTATGTTTGGGTGGGCTAAGTGTATAAGATCAATAACCTATATTTCTCTAACGTGCTCATTAATGCTATTTTCGATAATATTCCTTTGTGTGTGTCTTTTCATTGTATTAAGCTCTGCTCCATTCAGTGGTCCTAGCTGTCCACTAATGGGTTCATAGGGTTATGGGCCCAGATTTTACAGAAGGGGAATTTATTTTTAACAGAGAAAAAGATAAACAGCAGAAATTTCCTTTTTTGGCTTGTTTTGTTTTTGCATTGTTGTTTTTGAGAGAATACTCAGTGTAAATGCTGAGGAGGTTATCTTGCACGAGGAAATAGCCAGAAAGCATAAAGGGACACATTTACTTTTTTGATTGGATTTGATTTTTTTTACCTTTTGGTTAGACAAAATGTCCAGTGTACCCCTGCCTCACAACCTGGTAATTCTGAAACACAATCCCAGAGGGTTTTATCCCTGGAAAATTTGGGTAGAGAAGCAGGCAAGGATTCTGAATCTGCATAATATTTTGAAGAAGACCGTCCAAGTTCAGATTCAGAAGGCTTTGCAAACTGGGTAGCCAATGACCTTAAACTCCAAAGACTAATCATGAATTCCTTAAATGGAACAATGATGGTACAAATCCAGCACAGGGAAACTGCAAAAGGGATGATGGAGGAATTGTTTAAACTCTTTGGGGAAGGAGGAGATTCCCAAGTTGTTAATTTGGTGAAAGAGTTATCCAGTGTAAAACTGCAACCAAACGCAGATATTGATGAACATATTTCCAAAATTCAGTCATTATTGCACAAACTTGCTTGTAATGATGTGATTTTGGATAATAGAATTCAAGTAGGATTTGTATTAGGATCTCTCCCTCAGAGTTTTTCTAGCTTTGCTGCCAGTTATAAGGGATCAAGACAACCCCTATCAGACTTGTCTGAACATAGCAGGCAGAGCTCCTTTAGAAATTCCAAGCAGACCCATCATGAGGCAGGCTATTTTACAAAGGTGCCTCAGGGCAAAGATGACTGTCAGAAGCAGAGGAGTGGTTCAAAAACAAAGAAACTGATCAAGTGCTATTTTGGCAGGAAGAGTAGGCACTTAAAGAAAAATTGTTGGGCCAGGAAGGCAGATCAGAAAAACAAAGAGAAAGCTCTAGAAGCGAGTCTTCTTGCATTTTCAGCCATTAATAAAAGTTGCTTCTCTTTCATCATAGACAGTGGCTGCAGAATGCGTATTATAAAAGACGTGATCTCTTCACTGCACTGAATCCAAGTTCAATGGAAGGGATTGGCTTGGCTGATGGAAGAACAATCCCAGTGGAAGGGGAGGGCCTTGATCTCCTAAGGTGTGGAAATGGCACCACCCAGAGGGATATGATTGCAACTAAAGTTCTGTTTGTTCGAGATTTAAGTTTAAATTTAATTAGTGCATCTGCACTGATGAAGAAGGGCCATACTTTTCAATTTAAAGGTGACAAATGTGAAATAATGGATCAAAAAGGTGTCTCTTTAACAGGATTCCTAGATCAAGGATTAATTTTTTTCTCAATTGTGAGAGGCAAGATATGGCATGCGTGGCCAGTCACTGAGGAAAGGAGGATGACAGAGCCACCCTTTGGCACAGACCATTTGGACACAGAGATTTAAATGCAATTCTTCAAATGAAGAAAAATGGATTGGCAAGCAATTTGGAAATCAAGGACTGTGGTAAGACTGATGCAAGGTGCAAAACCTGCATATAGGGAAAGGCCAGTAGGCGTGCAATTCCAAAACAAAGCCCCAGGAAATATTTGAGGGAAGCAGCAATGACAGCTAGCTACATACAAATTAGAATACCAACAAAAGCAACAGATAAAACACTATTTGAACTGTGGCATGGTAGACAACCTAGTGTCAAGCACTTGAGGGTGTTTGGATGCAAGGCCTACATCAACATTCCAAAAGAGAAAAGAACCAAATTAGATTCCAGAGCAAAGGAAGGAATCTTATTCAGGTAACCACTGGGAAGCAAGAGATATAGAGTTTTAGATCCTAAGACTGGGTAAATTCACGCTTGCAGTGGTGCATTTTGATAAAGCAGAGCCAAATCAAAATCCTCTAACCAATAGCATTGCAAAAGGGGGAGGCAAAGAGTGTCTATCAAGGCCTACGAAGTGAATTAAATCTTGTGTAGGCATGATGCCTGCATGATTTGAGAAGGGGTGTTGGAAGTCCTAGCAAATCCAGCATGCCTTATTAGCATATGGATGCTTGCTCTAGGATGCAAACTCTTTGTGCTTCTGAGGAAGCTGTTTGTTGCCACTCCCACTTCCTCTCCCTTTCTTCCTCCTTCTTCAAGACCAGGAGCTAAGCATGCCACTGTGTGCTGCTCTTCTCCATCTCTGGGCGCCATGCGATTGGCCTGGAATTCTCCTTTCTTCACAAAGCCCTTAGCAGCAGGTGAATTAAGTTTAGGGACAATAGAAGAACAAAGATTTTGAATTCACCACAGCCTGGTTTCCGGTGAGGAGAAAATGGCAACGGGCTGAGTTTTAGCGGAGCTCTGCCAGCTAAAACTCTCAGCACGGTGTTTAAAATCGCTCCCGATAATTAAAAGGGGCGAAAAGCAACTTCGGGTGAAGAAGAAGCGAACGAAGGGCTAACGTGTTTTCCAGACAGCTGATTTATGAAGACAGCAGTCGGCTCACGTTTTTAGTGAAGCAGGCAATCAGCTGGGAAGCGCTAATTTCAAGCTGTAGGAGCTGCGACTGAACGTCTTGATTTACAAGACAATACCGTCGACCACCTCACCTCCTTAATGAATCATTTACAGAACTAAAGAGGAGAAGAGGCTAATCATAGCTATAGAGATACAGAGGCTCTTGGTGAGTTTCATTATTTCAAGACATTTTCTAGAATTACGAAGGGATTTAAAGGACTACTATAATGAACAGGGATTTGGCTTATTTATTAATATAAAGGAGCCATTTTCTAGTGACTTGATTTGACTTTTTCCTTACATTGTGGTGGATATACAAAACATAAAAACTTGACTTAAATATTGTATGAACTTAAGGAAACATGAATTCTAGAAAGCAAAATGGAAGAGGTTCGGGGTCAGGAGAAAATGATGGAATACGTGCTATGTTCGAAGAATTTTCTTTGAAGACTTCCCAGACAATTCTTCAAAATGTGAATCTAATGTTGGAAATAAGTTTTGAGGACTTTGAAAAGAAATTGGAACAAAAATTAGAAAAGATGAATCAGAAAATGGAGGGAGAAATTAAAAAAGTGACTGAAAGGGTGGAAGAATTAGAAATAGTAAGAGAAGATGAACTAGACAGAATAGCATTGTCAGAATTAAGAGATAAACAGTATAGCTTAAGATTTGGAGGCATACCAGAGGGGAAGGAGGAAGAAATGGAGGAAACAATAATACAGACATTAGCAAACTTAACAAATTGGGAAGAGGATAGGATGGCAGAAGAGATAGAAAAGATGTTCTGCATAAATTCAAAATATGCACATATCCATCAAAAACCTAGAGATGTTCTAACTGAATTTTCCAGAAGAAAAACAAAAGATATGATCTTGCAGGCACATTTTGAAAATAGGATTAGAATTAAAGGGAAAGATATAATTGTACTTAAGGAGATACCTATAAGAATATTGAGAAAAAGAAAACACTATGCAGGTCTGACAGAGATACTGAAAAGAAATAATATTTCATTCCATTGGGAAAAATTAGAGGGGGTGAGTTTTACTTTCCAAGAAAGAAGGTACAAATTAAATTCAATACATAAAGTAAAAGATTTCCTGGAAAGACACAGAAAGGAACTAGAACAAAATAAGACAAAAGAGAAAAAGATACAGAGAGAGGAGTTAGCTACGAATTCTAAGGAATACAAGGAGTTACTGGCGTGATGGTAATAAAATATACAACTTGGAATATAAATGGAGCTAATGCTCCACAAAAAAGGAAAAAAAAATCATTATTTAAAAAAATTAAATCATGATGTTATTTGTTTGCAAGAAATGCATATTAAAAAAAAAGAGGTAAAATATTTAGTGAACAAAAAGTTAGGGAAAGAATTTGTAACAGCTAATGAGAAGAAAATAAATGGAATTGTATTATATGTGAAACCTTATCTGAAGCCAAATTTATTATTTTTGGACGAACAAGGAAGATATATAGGGACTGACTTAGAAATATCAGGGATCAAAATGATTGTAGTAGGTGTATATGCCCCACATGAAAATAGAAATAATTTCTATGTGAAACTAATGGAGGAACTATCAACGTATACATACACAAGCTGGATATTGATGGGGGATTGGGATGGGGTTACAATACCATTGTTCTATAGGAAATCAGAAAAACAAATTAAAAATAAACAAGGGAAACTCCCAAAATCATTTTTTGAATTAATGGAAAATTTAACATTGGTGGATTCCTGGAGACATAAAAATGGATTAGGAAGGATTATACATTCTATTCAGAAAGATTTAAATCTTTTTCAAGATTAGACATGATCTGGATTTCAAAGGATTTAACAAATAAAATCTCTAAAGCTGAAATTTTACCAAAACCTTTTTCAGATCACAATCCAGTAAATATAATAATTAGGGAATATTCCAGAAATATTAAATGGAGATTGAATGAAAATATCTTAAAAAAAGAGGAAGTAGTGGAAGAGTGTAAAAAGAAATTAAAGGAATTTTTTGAAATCAATTTGAATAATGAAGTAGACATTAGAACAGTTTGGGATGCCAGTAAGGCAGTAATGAGGGGACATTTTATATCTTTAAATCAAATGATTAAAAAACAATTATCAACAAAAATTACAAACCAGTATGAATCAGATTAAATTGAAGGAAAGAGAATTGCAGAAAAAACCCTCAGATGATAATTTATTATATCAAATTAAATTATTACAGCAACAAATTTCGCTGCTGACAACAAAGGAAATAGAAATGAAATTAAGATATGCAAAACAAAGACACTTTGAATTTGCTAATAAACCAGGAAAATGGCTGGCTTATAAAATAAGGAAAGATAGGGAGAAGAAAATGATTATTAAAATCAGGGAAAATAATGAAGACTTAGTTGATAATAAAAGAATCAAAAAAGCATTATATATATATTTTTTTCACATTTATATGAAAAACAAGAAATTTCATTAGATAAAATTGAGGAATATTTAAATAAGCTAAATCTTCCTAAACTCTCACAAACTCAGCAAGTAATAATTAACAGTCCAGTAACAAATCAGGAAATAATAAAAGCTATAAAGAAACTCAAAATAGGAAAAACACCAGGACCTGATGGTATATCGGCAGGATATTACAAACACTTTATAGAACAAATTATAAACCCATTTAGAGACTTATTGAATTCGATTATAGATGGATCAAAAATACCAGAGACATGGACTGAAGCTAATATAACATTTGTGCCAAAAGAAGAACAAGACCCAACTCTAACCAAAAATTATAGACCAATATCATTGTTAAATAAGGATCATAAAATGTTTACTTCAGTATTAGCAGAAAGATTAAAAACAATCCTACAAGGAATTATTGATCAAGATCAAAGTGGTTTTTTACCAAAAAGACAATTGAACGATAATATACGAACCGTAGTCGACATTTTGGAATATGCACCACATCATAATGAATGTCAAATAGCTTTAATATTTTTAGATGCTGAAAAAGCATTTGACAATTGGAATTGGTCTTTTATGATTAAAGTTTTAGAGAAAATGGAATTTGGGAAATCATTTGTGAAAGGGATTGAAGCAATATACTCAACACAAAGAGCTAAGATTATAGTGAATGAAGAATTGACAGATAATTGTAAAATAGAAAAAGGAACCAGACAGGGATGCCCCCTATCACCTCTCTTATTTATTTTAGTCCTAGAAGTCCTTAATAGAGATATAAGAGGGGATGGTCAAATAAAAGGAGTAAAAATTAAAAAACAAATTTATAAATTAAAAGCATTTGCAGATGACCTAGTATTTATCTTACAAAATCCCCTAGATTATATAGAACATCTATTGAAGAAATTAAAGGAATTTGGAGAAGTGGCAGGATTTAAGGTAAATAAACAAAAAACGAAAATGTTGAGTAAAAACATGACTCAAAAACAAGAAACTTTAATAACTAAATCAGGTTTTACAATAGAAAAAAAGATTCGATACTGAGGAGTAATATTATCAACAAATAATAATATATTATTTCAAAATAATTATGGGAAAATTTGGAAGGAAATAAAAATTGATATGGAAAGATGGGGAAAACTACAACTATCTTTGCTAGGAAGGATATCCGTAATCAAAATGAATGTATTACTGAAGATGCTATTTCCTTTCCAAACATTACCAATTCTAATTAATGAAAAAATATTTAAAGTATGGCAAAAAGATATCTCAAATTTCATTTGGCAAGGAAAAAGACCAAGAATTAAATTTAAATTATTACAAGATGTCAAAGAAAGAGGACGGTTAGGGTTACCAGATATCAAATTGTATTTTGAAGCTTGTTGCTTTCTGTGGATAACAGAATGGTTAACGTTAGAAAATCCAAAACTTTTACAATCAGAGGGATATGAACTTAGATTTGGGTGGCATGCATATATTTGGTATGAAAAAAGTAAAAATGAACAAAGAATTTAGAAATCATACTATTAGAAAAGTATTATTGAGGGTTTGGGATAAATATAAAAGTAGATTATTACCAAATTTACCAGTGTGGATATCGCCACAAGAAGCTTTTGCAAGGACAGAAAGTTTAGAGGATAAGATAAAATGGTTAAGATATAAAGATATAATAAAATATGAACAAGATACACCTATGCTAAAAACAAGAGAAGAAATAGAAGGAGAAGGACACCGGTGTCATTGGTTCACATATATGCAGTTAAATGAATGACTTAAATTAGATTTAAAAAATTATAAATTTAAAAAAGAAAAAACAGAGATCGAAAAACAGTTATATATAAATAATGAGCATATTATTACAAAAATATATAAAATTTTATTACAATTAAATCAAGAAGATGAACAAGTCAAAGAGTGTATGATTAATTGGGCAAGAAATTTTGGATATAATATTTTATTAGAGAACTGGGAAAAAATGTGGACAAAGGGATTAAAATTTACTTTGTGTTATAATTTAAAGGAAAACTTTTATAAAATGATGTACAGATGGTACCTAACCCCACAAAAATTAGCAAAAATGTATAAAAACGTTTCTAGTGTATGTTGGAAATGTTCACAAAAGGAAGGAACATTTTACCATTTATGGTGGACCTGTAAGAAAGCAGAAAAATTCTGGGCACAAATACTTGAGATGATTCTTAAGACAGAAATTGTAAAAAAACCAGAATTATTTTTATTAGGTATAATGGAAGAGGATTTAGAGAGAAAATATGGTAATTTATTATTATATATGATCACAGCAGCTAGGATTATATATGAGCAACATTGTAAAAAGGAAAACATACCAACAATAGAGGAGTGGGCGATGAAAATATTAGAGCTAGCATAGATGGCGAAATTAACAGTTTTAATAAAAGAAAAAAATATTACGAGATTTAGAGAAATATGGCAACCAATATTAGATTACCTGTATACAATCGAAAAAAGTGAAGAGATGATAATGGGATTTATATATTAAAGAAGTAAATAAATAGAAATAATAGTAACTTAGGGGAAAATAACGATAAGAGAGTTACAAAGAAAATTATTTGTATATCTATAGCTACGAAAGTTGGAAATCATGTTTTAGTATGTTGTTATTGTTATTGTCTTACTTGTTTATATGTATATACATGGTGTTGGGTGTATTCTAGAACGTTATGTATGTCGACAATGTTTTATGATTTTGTATTGTATTTTAACGAATAAAAAGTTTACTCAAAAAAAGAACAAAGATTTCATCCTTTCTGAATGGAAATGTAACTGGACCAAAGAATAAAGTCAGTAAGACTCTTTTTACTTACTTTGAACTACTATGTCTAATTGTGTAGTTCTTCGTGCTTGGGAAGGCTGAGTGTGTAAGATCAGTAACCCGTGTTTCTCTGATGTGCTCATTAAAGCTATTTGAGATAATATTCTTTTTCTGTGCACAGCTTCTCACTGTGTTAAACTCTGCTCCATTCAGTGGTCCTAGCTGTCCACTAATGGCTTCAGTTACAAGTATGTATGAAGCCTGCCATGAAAAGACTTTCCCATACAGACTATTAAACACACAGGCAAGCTGGCAAGCAGCTTCCTCTCTCACAAGAGAGCCCTTCTCTGTTTCTCCCTGAACAAGAACATCCTCTCTATTTACTTGTTCCTCAGAATTTACTGCTTCCATACAGCTCCCACCTATTCCTGGGTGCCACAAAGCTTGATGGGATGTTTTCCATGTCTTCCTGTTAGCAGATCATATCAGCCCCACTAGGTAGACCCACCAGGAAGTGACCAGGAGGTACTTTTTTTTTTAATCTGTTCAATCATGTCCGATTCTCTGAGACTCCCTCGACAAGTCCCGGCAGTTTTCTTGGCAGGTTTTTCAGAAGTGGTTTGCCATTGCCTGCTTCCTAGGGCTGAGAGAGAGTGACTGGCCCAAGGTCGCCCAACTGGCTTTGTGCCTAAGGCAGGACCAGAACTCATGGTCTCCCAGTTTCTAGCCTAATGCCTTAAGCACTACACCAATCTGGCTCTCTTACAAATGCATCTAATTCCAGTTTAAACCATAAGATCCAAAACAGTTAAAGTAATATTAGTAGCATTGTCTAAAATAGTTGGCCGGTTACAAAAGCTTACATACCTTTTGGAGTCACTGCAGCAGCAACTGGAGCTAGAAAATGACAGAATGCATTTAGTTTAATATTCCAATTTTAAGGCTGTCTACTCTGCAACAAGTCTGGGTGGCTTACAATGGAGTAAAATTTAAAAGTAACATATATCAAGAAAAGGAAGAAGGGACAGTTGACCAGAAGACCAAAAAACCCCTCAGAAAACCAACATGCATCCCAGGATCAGTGCAAGAGAAGAGGACACATAGGAGTAATGTGATCTATGGGGTCTGCTGCTGGCCCATTCCAGGCTGCCACCAAGACCTCAGCCAGCATGCCCACCAGATCTTGGAGAAAACCCCAAGGCTGATCTGAAACAAATTGGGTCCATTAGATGCCTGGAGTGGGCTGATCTAATAGGCCCTCACTCTCTGCAAGGCAGGGTGATGCCAGCAAGCCAAAAAGCAACCACAGAGTGATCTGACCATGGCAATGGACTGATTATTTTATTTTTTATTTAGACACCACCTGACTCCAACTGATTCTGGGCAGTGTACAATAAAGCCAACAGAATAAAAACCAGATCACATAGCAACTACCAAGGGGCAAAGACTAGATCCAGCAGACAGCCTGTGGATGAGGGTGGATTTATTACAGATCAGCCTGGCACTCCGAGCAGCAGCCTGAGTCCAGGGCCACCTTGATGGAGATCCCGGGGCCTGACACACAATGTCAGCCAGGAAGCCCGACATCCTTAGTGTCCTTAGTGCGGCCTGCCCCCCAGATCCTGCCATATCTCCCCTTGCCCATTGTGATTCTGATCCTCCTGCCTCCCCCTCCCCTCTCCCCAGTTCTTCCCCACCTCTCACATACCTCTCCCAGGCCAAAGTATCCATTCACCCTCCTTCCAATGCACATAAAGACACCCAACCTCCCACTCACCACTCACTCAACAACACACAACCACACCCAGCCCTCACAGCAAGGCCCTTCCTACCCCTCTTTGGATGCACCTTCCATCAGGCACTCTGAACCAGTGTGACAAGCCCCTTAAGACACACTCTCCAACCCAGCCCCTCCCCCTATCTGGTGGGCAGCAGAATGTAACATGGGGGCTTCCAGCTGCCTGCCCCTGAGTCTGAAAGAAAGGGGCTGGTGAGAGTGCCACCAGGGTGGCATAGATCTCCCAGCCTGGCACCACCTGCCCTCCACAGGTCCTCTTCAGGCACCACCCCACTCCAAGCAAAGGCACCCCAGGGAGCCCAAGCACTCCCAATCCTTGCCCACGTCAAAAATCCCCTCAGCACTGGGGAGGCAACGGGAGACAGGCCAGCTCCATGGCTTTCAGGCAGCACAGGCAGGATTGCCAGCAGCCTGGCAAAGTTCGCCAGGCCAGTGCTCGATCCAGGGTGCCCTGGTCCTCCCAACTGCAGCTGGCAATGGAAACAGCCCAGCTGCCTCCAGCTTCAAGGCTCCCTGCCAGCAGCCTCCACACCACATGCTGTGTTCCCATTGGCCGCTACACATGTTCACATCCTGTGTAAAGCCCTTGTTACAAACACGAAGGCTGTGCAAGGCAGCACAAAATATAACTCCCACCAACGATCGGATTCCTCCTTTCATATCAGCCACCGCCACCTACGTAAATGGCACCAATGTGTATTCTTCTAACATGCCTTTTTGCTCTTCCATTCAGAATCCTGTCTACACCTTCACTTCCTTGCATGGATTCAAGAATTCCTCTCTAAAATACCAAACTTCCTTCCTTCAGATCTATCACATCTTTCCCCTTCCTCTTACTCCCCTAAATAGCCAATACACCTTTCTTTCTCATCGCACTTTGTTTCCTAATGCTCGTTTCCATTTACCCCTCTTACATTCCAAGCCATGTTTTTATTTAATTTGTTGTTGATAAAGGCTTTGGTGCCATCCAAGAACTGCAGCTCTAATAGCCTTGCAAGTATGACAATTGAAGGGTAAACTACAAAAATATAAAAACCATAAAGCAAGCACAAAATAACATCTGATCTAACAATCACAATAAGCATAAATAATACACATCATTCACATGATCAATCATCCATGGTACAGTACAACCAGCTAAGAGGTATCTCAGCTCCCCTGCACTTACTGGAAGAGCCAGGCCTTGAATCTTCCTTAAATGCTGGCAGTGAATATGCAAATCTAATTTCTGGTGGAAGCACATTCCGCAAGAGAGTTGGTCCTGCAGGAAATGCTTGCCTCCAACTTCCTACCTGACAACACTGTGAGGTAGGGATCCTCAACAGCATCTCTCTTAGGCACACCTGGGGCAGACAGATTCTAGTGGGAGCAGGAGGTCTCAGAGATAATGAGGCCTGAGCAACGGCCAGCTACTCCAGAGCTGGGCCCGTGGAAGGTTAAATAAATGGAATAAGCCTTCATGAAATGCTCATCTTTGAAGGAAATTTATTGATTTATTCAATTTCTTTAGCCCCCATCTCACCTAAGCAGGCTATACAAACAGAATTTAACAACAACCACCAAGCAAAAACAAGTGTAAAAAAACATACGCAGAAAACCATCAATAAAACTACATTAAAACAAAATTTACCATAATCAACAGCTAAATCAGTCATTACATCATATTCAGATTTAACACCTTCTGCTCTTTGATGGCCTTCAGACTGTGTACAGGAGACTCATCCCAACTTCGGTGACTAAGGAGGAGACCATATGGCACCACAGTTTGGATCCAGGTCCACGGCCTTCATGAAATGCTCACCTTTGGTAACTCCTTCTGCTCCTTGGTGGCCTTAAGATTACAGACAGGGCATCCATCCCAGGCTTCACTGACTAAGCAGAGGACCACATTTTGGACCTTGGACACACCACTGCCAGGGCCAATGGCCTGCAGCCCAAGAGGCACCGGACAGACTTGGGCCTTGCCCCTAACTGCTCCTTGACTCTCTTGGGATGAAACAGCCTCACACGCCTTTCTCTTCCCTCCAGCCCCTTCTTGAACCTTTTACATCTCCCCTTGATCTCCCTCTTCATTCTGCAATCTACTTGGATATGGAAAATGGGGCCACTTAATGATTCTTTTCCAGGTCACTCCTGGTCAGCTGTGGAACACCCTTCCCTCCGTTCCTCTGGGAAGGGATATGTGCAGATTAGAAAATTTATTATCAGTTAGACTTATATCATGTCTTTCTCCAAGAATTCATGGCAATTTACATGGGAACCTCCCCCATCCCATCAATCCTCTGAGCTTGGTTGGGCTAAGTCTCCCAGGGATTTTCTGTGGCCGAAGATGGACTTCAATCTGGGTATCTCCAATATTAGTCTACCCCCTTCACCACTACCCCACACTAGGTGCTGTCATTATACCCAACAGCCAAAAGCTATTAACATGGCACCATGACAAGGACTAACCTTGCACATTTGCTTTGCTTCAGTAGACAGATTGCTGGCCTTGGACAACTACAAGTTTTTAATAAAGTTTGAAGCTCGTCATAGAGAGACTTTTGCCTTACAGACAATTAAACAGATAGCCAAACTGGCAAGGGAGCTTCCTCCCTCACAAGAAGTCCTTCTCTGTCTCTACCTGTACCAGAATGTTCTCACGCTTTTCTCCTTCCACAGAGAACTATTTCCATACTGTTCACACCTATTCCTCAGTAGCACAAAGTTTTTGGTGGGGAGTTCTCCATGTCTTCCTGTTAGTGGATCTTGCCAGCCCCACTAGGCAGACCAGACCAGGCAATCAACTCCAGAGGAAGGCTCCTCTCTCAGACAGGCCTCCTTCCCATTGCTTGGCACACATCCCCACAGCAATCTGGCTGATTGAAGGCTGCTGGGAAGAGTGAAGCAGCATCAGGACTAGGAAGAGGCCAGGAGGTGCAAATGTATCTAATTCCAGCTTAAACCATAAGATCCAGAACAGTTAAAGTAATATTAGTAGCATTCTGCCTAAGATAGCTGGCTGGTTACAGAACCTTACCTACCTTCTGGTGTCACTTTAGCAACAGTTGGAGCTAAAAAATGACAGATTGCATTTAGTTTAATATTCCAGTTTCAAGGCTGCCCATTCTACAATGACTCTGGGTGACTTACAATGGAATAAAATTTAAAAGTAACATATAGCAAGGAAAGAAAAGAAGGGATGGTTGACCAGAAGACCAACCCCTAACAGCAAAACCCAAAAAATAGCTAAACCAAAGAAAGAAAGAAAGAAAAAGAAAGGGAAAGAAAGAGAGAAAGAGAGAGAGAGAGAGAGAGAGAAAGACAGACAGACAGACAGACCAAAGGGGTCAACCAGCCATCCTAGCCCAAGGCCTGGGAGAACATCCAGATTTTAAGCAATTTGTGAAACATCAAGTTTCCAGCAGCATAGATCTCCAGGGGGTGTATCATTCTAGGAGATAGGAGCCATCACCGAGAAGGCATGCTTCCTGGATCCATAAGATGACATTACTTAATCGACAGGACCCAGAGCATACCAGCTGTAGCTCACTACACCACACAGCCAAAACACAGGGAGATGCATTATTCCCCCTGTTGGGTCATCGTTTCAGAGATATTTCCTTACCAGATTCCCCAATGCCTTCAACAATGGAAGAGCTTCTAATGTACTGGAAAAGTTCTTAAAAATTCAGGGACATATCTATCTGCCTTGAAAGTAGCCAATGTTGAACTGTATAGCCCATTCAAATATCAGGAATTGACCACAGGAAATGTTTTATGACATTTTGTATTATGTCATAAAATGTTTTATAAATTTTTTATATCATAAAATGTTTTATAAAATTTGCCAGATTTCTATTCCATGGGAGTCATGGGTCCTGGATTTTGGATGCATTCTCTAAATTAGCCCATATGAGGTACCTTGGTTCAAAAATTGTTGCCCTATGATGTACCACTTCAGCAAAGGATCGTTACCTTGTCGTGGTGGTGGAGCTTGAGCACCTCAATGATGCCATGAGCTAAACTGTGAAGGGCCACCCAAGACGGGAAGGTCATGACAGAGAGGTCAGACTAAATGCGATCCCTGGGGAAGGTAATGGCAACCCACCCCAGTATTCTTGCCGTGAAAACTCAATGGATCAGTACAACCAGAGATATGTCGGTATACCATCGGAAGATGAGACCCCCCAGGTCGGAAGATGGTCAAAATGCTACTGGGGAGGAACAGAGGATGAGTTTAACTAGCCCCAGACGTGATGACGCAACTAGCTCAAAGCCGAAAGGACGGCTAGCGGCCGACGGTGCTGGTGGTGAACGGCGAATTCAATGTTCTAAGGATCAACACACCATTGGAACCTGGAAAGTAAGATCTATGAGCCAGGGCAAATTGGATGTGGTTATTGGTGAGATGTCAAGATTAAAGATAGACATTTGGGGGGGTCAGTGAACTGAAATGGACTGGAATGGGCCACTTCACATCAAATGACCACCAGATCGACTACTGTGGACAAGAGGACCACAGAAGAAATGGAGTAGCCTTCATAATTAATAGTCAAGTGGCTAAAGCAGTGTTTGGATACAATCCCAAAAACGACAGAATGATCTCAGTTCGAATTCAGGGCAAGCCATCTAACATTGCAGTGATCCAAATATAAGCCCCAACCACAGATGTTGAAGAAGCTGAAGTAGAGCAGTTCTATGAGGATCTGCAGCGCCTACTGGACAACACGCCTAAAAGAGATGTTATTTTCATCACGGGAGACTGGAATGCTAAGGTGGGCAGTCAAATGACACCTGGAATTACAGGTAAGCATAGCCTGGGAGAAGAAAACGAAGCAGGACATAGGCTGATAGAATTTTGCCAAGACAACTCGCTCTGCATAACAAACACTCTCTTCCAGCAACCTAAGAGATGGCTTTATACATGGACTTCACCAGATGGACAACACCGAAATCAGATTGACTACATCCTTTGCAGCCAAAGGTGGCGGACATCTATACAGTCAGTAAAAACAAGACCTGGAGCTGACTGTAGTTCAGATCACGAACTTCTTCTTGCACAATTTAGGATCAGACTAAAGAGATTAGGGAAGACCCACAGATCAGCTAGATATGAGCTCACTAATATTCCTAAGGAATATGCAGTGGAGGTGAAGAATCGATTTAAGGGACTGGACTTAGTAGATAGGATCCCAGAAGAACTATGGACAGAAGTCTGCAACATTGTTCAAGAGGCGGCAACAAAATACATCCCAAAGAAAGAGAAAACCAAGAAGGCAAAATGGCTGTCTGCTGAGATACTAGAAGTAGCCCAAGAAAGAAGGAAAGCAAAAGGCAACAGTGATAGGGGGAGATATGCCCAATTAAATGCAAAATTCCAGAGGTTAGCCAGAAGAGATAAGGAATTATTTTTAAACAAGCAATGCATGGAAGTGGAGGAAGACAATAGAATAGGAAGGACAAGAGACCTCTTCCAGAAAATTAGAACCATTGGAGGTATATTCCAGGCAAAAGTGGGTATGATTAAAAACAAAGATGTATAGGAAGGATAACAATATCGGGGATAGCTTTGACGGTGTGGTCAGTGAGCTAGAGCCAGACATCCTGAAGAGTGAGGTTGAATGGGCCTTAAGAAGCATTGCTAATAACAAGGCAGCAGGAGACGATGGCATCCCAGCTGAACTGTTCAAAACCTTGCAAGATGATGCTGTCAAGGTAATGCATGCTATATGCCAGCAAATTTGGAAAACACAAGAATGGCCATCAGATTGGAAAAAATCAACTTATATCCCCATACCAAAAAAGGGAAACACTAAAGAATGTTCAAACTATCAAACAGTGGCACTCATTTCACATGCCAGTAAGGTAATGCTCAAGATCCTGCAAAGTAGACTTCAGCAATTCATGGAGCGAGAATTGACAGATGTACAAGCTGGGTTTAGAAAAGGCAGAGGAACTAGGGACCAAATTGCCAATATCCGCTGGATAATGGAAAAAGCCAGGGAGTTTCAGAAAAACATCTATTTCTGTTTTATTAACTATTCTAAAGCCTTTGACTGTGTGGACCATAACAAATTGTGGCAAGTTCTTAGCGGTATGGGGATACCAAGTCATCTTGTCTGCCTCCTGAAGAATCTGTGTAACGACCAAGTAGCAACAGTAAGAACAGACCATGGAACAACGGACTGGTTTAAGATTGGGAAAGGGGGAAGGCAGGGCTGTATACTCTCACCCTACCTATTCAACTTGTACGCAGAACACATCATGCGACATGCTGGGCTTGAGGAATCCAAGGCTGGAGTTAAAATGGCTGGAAGAAACATTAACAATCTCAGATATGCAGATGATACCACTGATGGCTGAAAGCGAAGAGGAACTGAGGAGACTTATGATGAAGGTGAAAGAAGAAAGTGCAAAAGCTGGCTTGCAGCTAAACCTCAAAAAAACCAAGATTATGGGAACCAGCTTGATTGATAACTGGAAAATACAGTAGAGGGAGAAAATGTAGAAGCAGTGAAAGACTTTGTATTTCTAGGTGCGAAGATTACTGCAGATGCTGACTGCAGTCAGGAAATCAGAAAACGCTTAATGCTTGGGAGAAGAGCAATGAGAAATCTCGATAAAATAGTTAAGAGCAGAGACATCACACTGACAACAAAGGTCTGCATAGTTAAAGCAATGGTGTTCCCCGTAGTAACATATGGCTGCGAGAGCTGGACCATAAGGAAGGCTGAGAGAAGGAAGATCGATGCTTTTGAACTTTGGTGTTGGAGGAAAATCCTGAGAGTGCCTTGGACTGCCAGAAGATCAAACCAGTCCATCCTCCAGGAAATAAAGCCAGACTGCTCACTTGAGGGAATGATATTAAAGGCAAAACTGAAATACTTTGGCCACATCATGAGAAGACAGGACACTCTGGAGAAGATGCTGATGCTAGGGAGAGTGGAGGGCAAAAGGAAGAGGGGCCGACCAAGGGCAAGGTGGATGGATGATATTCTAGAGGTTACGGACTCATCCCTGGGGGAGCTGGGGGTGTTGACGACTGAGAGGAAGCTTTGGCGTGGGCTGGTCCATGAAGTCACAAAGAGTCGGAAGCGACTAAACGAATAAAAAACAAAATGATGTACCATCTTGCACAGTTAAAGGTTACAAATATCAAACAGACATGAGAATTTTAGTAGTATATAGATAACCAGCACATTGAATTGCACCCAGAAGCCAACTGGCAACCAGAGCACCTCATGAAGCAATGGGGATACATGCACCATTGCCCACACCACTACATTCTGGGCCAGCTGTAGCATCTGAGTCGTCTTACCATGCAGCCCCATGTATTACAGTAGTCCAATTGCAAGGTGAACAAGGCATGACTGCCTGCCTGAAGGGCCTCCTGGTCCAGGAACAGGTGCAACTGGCATACCTGTTAGAAGGCCCTCCTGGCCACAGCGTCCACCTGCTCTTTGAGGGGGAGCTGGAAATCCAGGAGGATCCCCATTTTGTGCACCACTCCCCCACTGTGGAATTGCAACCTCATAAAAGACCCAAGTTTGGCCAGACAAACAAAGCCATTTGGTCTTGTCAGGATGTAGATCAGAGCATTTATGTAATTGTCAGATTTACATCCTGCTTTTCTGTAAGAATTCTTGTTGCTCCCTATATTGAAAGATCCACAGTGTTGATTCCTTCCACAGGGAACTCCTTCCAAGCAGCTCCCTCCTGATACTCAGTGGCACAAAGCTTTTGGCAGGGTGTTCTCCATGACTTCCTGTTAGTAGATCTGCCCCTCAGAAGAGAAAATTGCAGTTCTTTCTTCCACAGTATCCCAGGCGCCTCCCAGAAAGCAAGAGGTCTCCATTTCTGGAGGAAAAAATCCTCAATGTCTGCCCTCAGATCTCTTTGCTCTTGGAAATACATCCTTCCCCAAAGGCATCAAATTTCTCACCAGTTAACACATACCCCATGGCAGTCTAAGTCAAGGATGCTGGGAAGCTTATTTTAACTGCTGGAGTAGAAACAAGCTTGAAAGTGCAGCTGCAGTTAAATCCCATTAAATTATAAGGTTAACTAAGGTATTATTAGTAGCATTCTGCATATAAGAAAAGGTCATCTACAAGAGCTTACATACCTGTTGATCGATGTTTAGGTTTTGCATCAGTTTTCTTTGAGTCTAGAAAATGACAGAATATTTTCTTACATCTTAGTTTGAAGCCCTCATTACTAGTGTCTTAGAAAGACTGTGCAAACCATTTGTCCCAATTAAATACAGGAAACTGGGAAAAACCTGTTCTCCAATTGCACAGTAGAGAAGTTGATGCTTGACAACCAAGTGATGGATCTGACCCAGTTTTGGATTCTTTTAATCTTGCTGAGATTTCAGATGTGGATTGGTTGCCAGAGGATATTCCAGCCTACATGGATATCCATCATGCAATCAATTCCTTTCAGAATAAGCAACATTATAGAAAACACAGAAAAGAAGCAAAAATAAACCAATGCAGTTAGAAACATTATGAGCAATGATTAAAGAAAAGATAATTAAAACTAGTTTACACCAACACCATTCTCTGTACCTCTCCATACCTTTCTAGTCTTGCAAACCATCCTTGCTACCATCTTATCAAAAGATCACTTGCCACTTGTTTGTTAGATGTTATATGCTGTTATCAGCTCCATCCAACCAATTTTCTTCCTCCTGATTCATTCACATTTCCTTCAGGTAAATATGTTCCAATTCAATTCTCAGCCAGTCTCCTTATATAACTAAGACAACTTCACCTTTTTCTTTCTTATTGGTCACTAATTTTGTAATTCAAGCCACATTCCTTCAGCACCCATTCCTCCTTATCTTATATTTCCTTGTTTTTATCACACACACATCCTAAGTGCCCCCATTCCCACTACTGTAATGCTTTTCCTGATATACCCGACTGTCAAACTTCTAATTACACCACCAGCATTATTATACCTTTTTTCATAAATATGTTAAACAACCAAGGGGACGACCCCATTCCTTGTTCTATTTTCTGGTCAGGGCTAAATCATTTCATCATTCCATTTCTTTTTATTCAGGTTTACTTCCAGCTTGCAGTGCTCCTAGCATATTCTCAGCCAATCCTCAACTCCCTATTCACACAAAACACTGCATAATTCATGCTTGTTGCCTCTTATGCAGGTTGAAGTAAAAATAATCAACCTGTGGTCACATGTATTTTTAAGGATTTATTCTGGGTCACGTTGCACTCTTCAAATGACAATTGGCAGGTGTAGGAAACTGTAACAGGAATTTGTTGATTTTGCTCAATATCTTGCGCTGTAAATCCTGTGCTATTTTTGTATAGGTATAAATCCTGAGTGTCATGAGTAAGGATGGCGAGCAGGGGGCTCTCACCCAGACTGTCAAGCGCATGCGTAGCACTGAGGAACTGTTCAGCCATTCAAAGAGACACAGATCGGGACCGCCTTAACCTTTGGGGTTTATATGGCTGGGTTTTCCCACGCTTTCTCAGTTTGTTAGGATTCTTGTTAAGTACTACTAATAAATATTAGAGACCAAGTCCTCGCCTCAGTGTGTTTCCTGGTAATCAGGACACTGAGTTACTGTTGTATATTGATCTCAGATTTGTTTTTCTGTTCTGCAGAGCAACAGTAAATTAGAATAGAACTATTTTATTTTAAGGAAGACATCTTGCTCTGTGGAAACTTTGTTTTGTGCTTTGCTGCATATCTTGAGCCCTTGACTGACTGACTGACTCTCTCTAGCAAATCAACCCAGAGTTCTCACTTGAGGCATAGATGACTTGTTGGTATTTCAGGTTGTTGTGCAAGAAGCAAGTCACAGAGGAGCCAGATATCCATGGTAACAAATCATTTCTTAAGTGTTGGCAGAGTGAAGAAGTCAGGCTTAATTGTTCCCAGGTTGGGGGGTGGAAAAGGATGACCAAATAAGGAAAGCTGCTGCATTGCCTGGAGGAACTTGCCTGGACTTGCCACCAGAAGTTTCAGTTTGTTTTCTGTTCAGCCCAGCTCAGCAGCAACCCTTCTGCTCAACACACTTGGGCATGTGTGTGTATTTGTAAATATGCTCTTTTGTATTTAAGAAGCTTTTAACCCCATCCAGGAATCTGGATGTGAAACTGTTTATGTTCTATGCTTTGTTTAAATACAATTATTTTTGTTGAAATGCCTGGTGTCTTCTTTCTGATCTCAGGCCAAATGCTTTCCAGCACTCTGCACAAACTCCAACATGACTTGGCTCAAATTATCCTACTTCAGATATGTTAGTTCTCCGGAGACCTTAGACATGTTCTCCAAGGTCTCTGGAGAAGGCTCTGATGCTGGGAAAGGTGGAAGGAGAGAGAGGAAGAGGACCACCAGCAGCAAGGTGGATGGATATCAGTTATAGTGGTGGTGGGTGCACCATGGAGGACCTGAAGGACCAGGTTAGGGACAAATCATCATGAGGAAAATCCATCTATGTGGTCATTGAGAGTTGATACTGACTTGATGGCACATAATCAATCACAGTCAATCCCGACCTTTTATTATCTAACTGAGAAAGATAATGAGAGAAGGATGAAGTTGTGTCTAAAGCTGTGATAGGAACAAATTCTAGTACTGAAAAGGGAAGAAGCAAAGTAATGAAGGAACATCTGGAGGTCTGCTAAATTTCAATTGGTACAAGTAAAAATACTTCCTCTGAACAAGTCTATTTCTAGAAGGCATACCCAGAAAGAAAGAAACAGGAGTGCTTTTTCATGTTTTCCTTGAAGGCCGAAAAGAATAACAACTTATTCCACTTATACAAAAGAGATTCAAGAGTTTTTCTTCTGCATGCACACAACTCTAACCCTGACATATCTCATGCAGGAAGGGAGTCTCAGCAAGCATCTCTCTTAGGCGCATCTTGAACAGGCAGATTCGAGTGGGAGTAAGTGCTCTCGAAGATAATAAGGCCTGGGCACCTGCCAATTACTCCAGAGCTGGGCCCTTGGGAAGGTAAATAAATGGAAGAAGCCTTCATAAAAGGAGATTGAACTCCCTCAGTTCTTGGGGGGGGGGGGCTTAAGACTGTGGACAGGAAACCCAAGCCAAGCTTCACCTGTGAGGGGGGCATCTGACTGAACCACTATCAAAAGTTATCTCATTGCTCTGGACCTAAAACATGCTTCAGCCCCTTTTACCTAGGCAACTGTTTCTGCATATCTCTGTCAAGGTCATCTTCCTTAGTCTCTATACCCCCCAATCCACCTTCACAACCAAGGAGGGACCCACATCTAATAAATAGGTAGAGTTTAGAAAACCTTGTCCACTTCTTCAGGGGTCACAGGACCAAACTCAATCCAGTTAATCCCACAAGACTATCCCGACTTCAGTTCACCATACCTCTCCCATTGATTACACTTCAAAATTCCCTCTTTCTTTCCATTATAATGTCACATCAATCACTGCAACTTACAAACACAAAAATATGACATACTACAAAAATACAAAAACTGTAAGTACAAAATAATATCCAATCTAGCAAGCATAATAAGCATGAACAATACATACTCTTCACATGTTCCAACATCCCAGAGAACTAACACTTTGGGAACAGCCATGTTTTTAAAACTTCCTTAAATTGTAGAAAAATGCATATCCTATTTCTGGGAGAAGAACATTCTTTAAAAGGGGAGCCCCCAGTTAAACAATAAGGTCCATCACAATGGAACTAACATTAGTAGTATTCTGCATGTTATAGGAGGTTAGCTGCCAATGCTTACATACCTTTTGAGTGTGGTTTCTTTCCATCAGCTTTCTTTGTATCAGTTTTTTTCTTTGTGCCTATGAGAAGACAAAATGTTTGCTTACATACAGTTTAAATATTACAGCCAAGTGATGGATATAACCTGGTTTTGGATCCTTTTCATCCTGCTGAGATTTCAGTGGTGGACTAGCTGCCAGAGGACATTCCATCCTTGATTCACAATATTCCTACATTCCCTTTCACGGTAATCAACGTTATTATAAATGCAGAATAGGAACAAGAAATAGAAGACCAAAAAGGCAAAAGTGTTCAGTTGCTGTAAGTATTTGGATTTTCTGAATTCAATAACCTGAGAAGGGCCTGAGGGGAGGGAAGAAAGGGGGAAATGAAACAAAAACAAAACCAAAAAACCAGGAAACAGAGCAAGAAAGTCAACAAAGAACAAAGCAATCTAAGGAATATGGTTTTGGAGGCAAGAATATCAGTGAGTGGCCCAGTTTGCAATCAGAGCAGTCCAGAAGCTGGTCATTAGCTGAAAATTGCACCTCAAGCAATTGATCTCTCTGGCCAAACACTTTCCAGTACTCTGACAAAACTTGGCTGTTTGAGCCCAGTAGAAGTAGGGAGCTAACAAAGGATTCTTTGTGTGCTGTCTTGTCATTTAGTGTGGATTACTTATTCAATCCTTTAGAGGTCATTTTCTCACAGAATGGTGTCTGAGTGTGTTGTCTACATAATGGCCAAGGATACTTCTCCAGCAATCTCAAGATGCCTGTGTCACAGGAGCTGGGAGGAAAGCTGGCTATATGTGCCTCAATCAGTGGCAAAAGGGAGACTGAGGGTTTATAAGGAATAGCAAGATGTGAAAAGAAAACGTAAAGCTAAAGAATCCCATGCATTCGATTATCCAGCACAGGCGCCATCTTCACGTGTCTTAAACGAGGTGCATGGCCACCCCATAAGCAAACTGCATCCCTATTTTAATGTTACTATATTTACCAGCTACGCCTGCAGCCTCACCATTTTCCAAGATTCCCAGAGTTGAATCGCTTTTATTTTTAATTTCATTCCCTTGCTGGAAGCTCCTTGTTTCAGCCTCTGCATCCACTTCTAAAACATTTTTTTAAAAAAATTCCAAAATTGCCCTGCATTTTCTCTTTTGACTGTAACCGTTCCTTTCTCTCTTTGAATACACTTTGGCAACACTTTGGCAATATTTTCCTCTCTAGACAAAGACGTTTTTCTCACCCTCATTTTTGTGGGCACCCTTGTGGGTGCTTTTTTTCACATCCAACATCTCTTTCTCTGGATCCCTTTTAATAACCCCAACAGCTGCTTTGTTGCTCCAGCTGCTCTCCGCTCTGTCCTTCTCTTCTATGCCCCTTTTCTCCCAGGATTCACTCTTCTGCAGTATCGAGTGATGCTGCCCCACAAGGAGAATTTAACATCAGCTTTTTCTCCTTGTTTATCCTTGTCTGTGATCTTTCATCATAAACAAGAGCATCAGCTCTGCTTTCTGATTTGCTCCTCGTCTACCTTAGGTAGACGAGGAGCAAATCAAAAAGCAGAGCTGATGCTACCTCAGGTAGATATGGATTCATTGTACCTAACAGGATGTTTTGCACATGGGTCATATTTGTCCAGAATGTTGCAGGGTTTTTTCCCCCAAAACTAATCCTGTTTAGTCTATTATTACCATTGACCGGAGCATAAATATAGCTCTCACCAACATCTGAATTTCTCCTTTCATATTAGCCCCAATCACCTAAATGACATCGCTTCACATTTTCGTAACATATATTTTTGCCCTTTCATTCAGAATCCTGTCTACCCCTTCACTTCCCTTGCCTGGACTCAAAATTCTACTCCACAATGACAAGCTTTCTAAATTTAGCTCTAATACATCCACTTTTCTCTTACATTCTGTGACTCCCAATGCATCTCAGATCTGGTTATGATCGGAGCAGCCTAGAAGCCCAATAAAATCAGTAAGAAACATTTCCTTTCATTTCATTAAGTTGTGCTGTGTACCAATTATTCCCTCCCTCCCTCCCTCCTCAATCATTGCAATATACAAAAACAAAAATCTTAAGTACAAAAGTACAAAAATCGTATCTAATCTAAATCCCAGCATATCTAATATCGAATCGAATCCCAGCACGCTCATGATCTGGGTGTTTGGCAACCCATTTGCACTTAGGACAGGTTGCGAAGTTCCCCATGATCACACGATTGCCATTTGCAACCACCCCTGCCGGCTTCCCACAAAAGTCAATGGGAAGCTGGCAGGGAAGGTCGCAAGTCTCTGGGGTAAGTCTCCCCACCTGCGCACCCTCCTCAGCCCACCCCTGTGCACTTGCACTGCACCGGCAAATTGCGCACTCCCACGCATCCTCCCTGACATGCCTGTGCTTCCCTCCCACCCCCGCAAAGACAACCAACCCATGCAGTGCCTCTTGCGCACCCTCCCTGACCTGCACAGGACCTCTCACACACACCCCTCACACGCTCCCCAACCCTCCCCGTTGCATTGGAATACAATGCTTCTAAACTTGCTTAAATGGCAAGGAGAAGACATATCTTATTTCTGGTGGAAGAGCATTCCACAAGAGGAGATCTCCAGATTAAACCATAAGGTCCTTATTATTTAAAGGAATGGTAATAAATTGAGTATAGTAATACGTGCTTGGCTGTAAAAGCTTACATACCTGTTGGTTCTGCCTCACCAGCAGTTTTCTTTGAGTCTGGAAAATGAGAGAATGCGTTTTTACATCCAATTTAAAGCCATCATTTCCAATGCATCACTAAGACTTGCAAGGCGTATGTCCCTAATTAAATACGGGTAACGGAAAAGTCTGTTCTCCACTTGCAGTGAGGAGGAAGTGATGCTTTGCAGCTGAGTGGTGGATGCCACCTTTGCTATTGCCGGTCTACTAATTTGGGATTCCTCTGAGATGTAAGACGTGGATCTGCCATGCAGGGAACAAGCTGCTACTGCAGCCTCTCAGCCAGCATTCCCTGCAGGCGTGGCTTGGAGCAAGCGGTCTCAAAGATAGCCGGGGCCCTAGCTGAAACCGTCACCTTTAGCGGTGATCGCCAGCACCTTGAATTATCCCCGGAAGCAGATCAACAACGAGTTCAGCTCCCACAGTACTTGTGCTTGATGGCAGAAGCACACCTTCCCTGTGAGTACAGCATGCAGGCTGCTGCATTTTGCGGTAGTTGCAGCTTCCAGACAGCTTTCAAAGGCAAGTCCCATTTACGGTCCATTACGGTAGTCCATACGTGAGGTGACAGGGGTATGATTGACTGCTACCTGCACCTCTTGCTCCACAAAGGGGTACAGCAGATACAGCAGCCAATGCTGGACAAAGTCCACGTGCTGTTCTAGCTGGAGCTGATCCCCAGATTGACATGGTCAGCTCTGAGAGACAGTTTGGTCTAGTGGTTAAGGTGCTGGGCTAGAAACAAGAGGCTGTGAGTTCTAGTCCCGCCTTCGGCATGAAAGCTGGCTGGGTGACCTTGGGCCAGTCACTTTCTCTCAGCCCAACTCAGTGCAATGTAGACTAGCCTCCTCGTGGTGCACCCCAGGCAACATGACTTGTCATGGCTAAAGAGTCTACACATCTGGCTGCTGGACCTCACAAGGATTTCCCAGCAAGAAAAGCAGCATGAACACCAAACTGCTATGCCATACAATTTAGAACAGGCCAGCTCCAAATAAGGCATCGATATTGACCTCCAGTGCTGGTCATGGCTCTGCTCAATTGTCTTTTTGAGAAGCCAGAGGAGGTGCGTTACCAGCCTTACTCAATTTAAGGGGTAAAATCGTATCTAATCTAAAAGCATAATATAAGTAGTCTTCGACCGATGACTATTCAGCAAGTGACTTTCCAAGTTATGATGGCACTGAACAAATGGTGGTTACGCTGGTCCTCAGAGTTCCAGCCCTCCCAGCACGCTCATGATCTGGGTGTTTGGCAACCCATTTGCACTTAGGACAGGTTGCAAAGTGCCCCATGATCACACGATTGCCATTTGCAACCACCCCTGCCGGCTTCCCACAAAAGTCAATGGGAAGCTGGCAGGGAAGGTCGCAAGTCTCTGGGGTAAGTCTCCCCACCTGCGCACCCTCCTCAGCCCACCCCTGTGCACTTGCACTGCACCGGCAAATTGCGCACTCCCACGCATCCTCCCTGACATGCCTGTGCTTCCCTCCCACCCCCGCAAAGACGACCAACCCACGCAGTGCCCCTTGCGCACCCTCCCTGACCTGCACAGGACCTCTCACACACACCCCTCACACGCTCCCCAACCCTCCCCGTTGCATTGGAATACAATGCTTCTAAACTTGCTTAAATGGCAAGGAGAAGACATATCTTATTTCTGGTGGAAGAGCATTCCACAAGAGGAGATCTCCAGATTAAACCATAAGGTCCTTATTATTTAAAGGAATGGTAATAAACTGAGTATAGTAATACGTGCCTGGCTGTAAAAGCTAACATACCTGTTGGTTCTGCCTCACCAGCAGTTTTCTTTGAGTCTGGAAAATGAGAGAATGCGTTTTTACATCCAATTTAAAGCCATCATTTCCAATGCATCACTAAGACTTGCAAGGCGTATGTCCCTAATTAAATACGGGTAACGGAAAAGTCTGTTCTCCACTTGCAGTGAGGAGGAAGTGATGCTTTGCAGCTGAGTGGTGGATGCCACCTTTGCTATTGCCGGTCTACTAATTTGGGATTCCTCTGAGATGTAAGACGTGGATCTGCCATGCAGGGAACAAGCTGCTACTGCAGCCTCTCAGCCAGCATTCCCTGCAGGCGTGGCTTGGAGCAAGCGGTCTCAAAGATAGCCGGGGCCCTAGCTGAAACCGTCACCTTTAGCGGTGATCGCCAGCACCTTGAATTATCCCCGGAAGCAGATCAACAACGAGTTCAGCTCCCACAGTACTTGTGCTTGATGGCAGAAGCACACCTTCCCTGTGAGTACAGCATGCAGGCTGCTGCATTTTGCGGTAGTTGCAGCTTCCAGACAGCTTTCAAAGGCAAGTCCCATTTACGGTCCATTACGGTAGTCCATACGTAAGGTGACAGGGGTATGATTGACTGCTACCTGCACCTCTTGCTCCACAAAGGGGTACAGCAGATACAGCAGCCAATGCTGGACAAAGTACACGTGCTGTTCTAGCAGGAGCTGATCCCCAGATTGACATGGTCAGCTCTGAGAGACAGTTTGGTCTAGTGATTAAGGTGCTGGGCTAGAAACAAGAGGCTGTGAGTTCTAGTCCCGCCTTCGGCATGAAAGCTGGCTGGGTGACCTTGGGCCAGTCACTTTCTCTCAGCCCAACTCAGTGCAATGTAGACTAGCCTCCTCGTGGTGCACCCCAGGCAACATGACTTGTCATGGCTAAAGAGTCTACACATCTGGCTGCTGTACCTCACAAGGATTTCCCAGCAAGAAAAGCAGCATGAACACCAAACTGCTATGCCATACAATTTAGAACAGGCCAGCTCCAAATAAGGCATCGATATTGACCTCCAGTGCTGGTCATGGCTCTGCTCAATTGTCTTTTTGAGAAGCCAGAGGAGGTGCGTTACCAGCCTTACTCAATTTAAGGGGTAAAATCGTACCTAATCTAAAAGCATAATATAAGTAGTCTTCGACCGATGACTATTCAGCAAGTGACTTTGCATGTTATGATGGCACTGAACAAATGGTGGTTACGCTGGTCCTCAGAGTTCCAGCCCTCCCAGCACGCTCATGATCTGGGTGTTTGGCAACCCATTTGCACTTAGGACAGGTTGCAAAGTGCCCCATGATCACACGATTGCCATTTGCAACCACCCCTGCCGGCTTCCCACAAAAGTCAATGGGAAGCTGGCAGGGAAGGTCGCAAGTCTCTGGGGTAAGTCTCCCCACCTGCGCACCCTCCTCAGCCCACCCCTGTGCACTTGCACTGCACCGGCAAATTGCGCACTCCCACGCATCCTCCCTGACATGCCTGTGCCTCCCTCCCACCCCCGCAAAGACGACCAACCCACGCAGTGCCTCTTGCGCACCCTCCCTGACCTGCACAGGACCTCTCACACACACCCCTCACACGCTCCCCAACCCTCCCCGTTGCATTGGAATACAATGCTTCTAAACTTGCTTAAATGGCAAGGAGAAGACATATCTTATTTCTGGTGGAAGAGCATTCCACAAGAGGAGAGCTCCAGATTAAACCATAAGGTCCTTATTATTTAAAGGAATGGTAATAAATTGAGTATAGTAATACGTGCTTGGCTGTAAAAGCTTACATACCTGTTGGTTCTGCCTCACCAGCAGTTTTCTTTGAGTCTGGAAAATGAGAGAATGCGTTCTTACATCCAATTTAAAGCCATCATTTCCAATGCATCACTAAGACTTGCAAGGCGTATGTCCCTAATTAAATACGGGTAACGGAAAAGTCTGTTCTCCACTTGCAGTGAGGAGGAAGTGATGCTTTGCAGCTGAGTGGTGGATGCCACCTTTGCTATTGCCGGTCTACTAATTTGGGATTCCTCTGAGATGTAAGACGTGGATCTGCCATGCAGGGAACAAGCTGCTACTGCAGCCTCTCAGCCAGCATTCCCTGCAGGCGTGGCTTGGAGCAAGCGGTCTCAAAGATAGCCGGGGCCCTAGCTGAAACTGTCACCTTTAGCGGTGATCGCCAGCACCTTGAATTATCCCCGGAAGCAGATCAACAACGAGTTCAGCTCCCACAGTACTTGTGCTTGATGGCAGAAGCACACCTTCCCTGTGAGTACAGCATGCAGGCTGCTGCATTTTGCGGTAGTTGCAGCTTCCAGACAGCTTTCAAAGGCAAGTCCCATTTACGGTCCATTACGGTAGTCCATACGTGAGGTGACAGGGGTATGATTGACTGCTACCTGCACCTCTTGCTCCACAAAGGGGTACAGCAGATACAGCAGCCAATGCTGGACAAAGTCCACGTGCTGTTCTAGCAGGAGCTGATCCCCAGATTGACATGGTCAGCTCTGAGAGACAGTTTGGTCTAGTGGTTAAGGTGCTGGGCTAGAAACAAGAGGCTGTGAGTTCTAGTCCCGCCTTCGGCATGAAAGCTGGCTGGGTGACCTTGGGCCAGTCACTTTCTCTCAGCCCAACTCAGTGCAATGTAGACTAGCCTCCTCGTGGTGCACCCCAGGCAACATGACTTGTCATGGCTAAAGAGTCTACACATCTGGCTGCTGTACCTCACAAGGATTTCCCAGCAAGAAAAGCAGCATGAACACCAAACTGCTATGCCATACAATTTAGAACAGGCCAGCTCCAAATAAGGCATCGATATTGACCTCCAGTGCTGGTCATGGCTCTGCTCAATTGTCTTTTTGAGAAGCCAGAGGAGGTGCGTTACCAGCCTTACTCAATTTAAGGGGTAAAATCGTATCTAATCTAAAAGCGTAATATAAGTAGTCTTCGACCGATGACTATTCAGCAAGTGACTTTCCAAGTTATGATGGCACTGAACAAATGGTGGTTACGCTGGTCCTCAGAGTTCCAGCCCTCCCAGCACGCTCATGATCTGGGTGTTTGGCAACCCATTTGCACTTAGGACAGGTTGCAAAGTGCCCCATGATCACACGATTGCCATTTGCAACCACCCCTGCCGGCTTCCCACAAAAGTCAATGGGAAGCTGGCAGGGAAGGTCGCAAGTCTCTGGGGTAAGTCTCCCCACCTGCGCACCCTCCTCAGCCCACCCGTGCACTTGCACTGCACCGGCAAATTGCGCACTCCCACGCATCCTCCCTGACATGCCTGTGCTTCCCTCCCACCCCCGCAAAGACGACCAACCCACGCAGTGCCTCTTGCGCACCCTCCCTGACCTGCACAGGACCTCTCACACACACCCCTCACACGCTCCCCAACCCTCCCCATTGCATTGGAATACAATGCTTCTAAACTTGCTTAAATGGCAAGGAGAAGACATATCTTATTTCTGGTGGAAGAGCATTCCACAAGAGGAGAGCTCCAGATTAAACCATAAGGTCCTTATTATTTAAAGGAATGGTAATAAATTGCATATAATAATACGTGCTTGGCTGTAAAAGCTTACATACGTTTTGATTTTGCCCCACCAGCAGTTTTCTTTGAGTCTGGAAAATGAGAGAATGCGTTTTTAGATCCAATTTAAAGCCATCATTTCCAATGCATCACTAAGACTTGCAAGGCGTATGTCCCTAATTAAATACGGGTAACGGAAAAGTCTGTTCTCCACTTGCAGTGAGGAGGAAGTGATGCTTTGCAGCTGAGTGGTGGATGCCACCTTTGCTGTTGCCGGTCTACTAATTTGGGATTCCTCTGAGATGTAAGACGTGGATCTGCCATGCAGGGAACAAGCTGCTACTGCAGCCTCTTGTTGGCAGATGCTGGGAAAGCCTTTAGCCCAGGAGAGGTCAAAAAAGTCACACACCAAGCATTTCTATAAAAATAATTTATTTACAGAAAGCAAAAACAAAAGCAAAACATTTAAAGGACTTAGCTCCCTTTGGAGCAAGGCTTGCTCGGCTACATTGCCAGCAGAGGGAAAAAAGAAAGTGAGAACAAGTCCGGGCAGGTTTCCCCCCCCCCCCCCAGGTGATTTGCATGAAGCACGTGAGAGGAGACAATCACTTGCAACCTTTTTCACCCGGCCAAAATGACTAGGATATAGCAGTCTTAATCTGTTAGTAGGAAAAACCTCAACACTCCCCTTTTTACACTATAGATTAAGTTGCAAACCAATCTTCTCTGACTTTATATGTCTTTCCATTCACATTTCTTTACCATTATCTCCCCTTTGGTTTAACAGAAAGCTACCATTCTTCTTCCTGTGTTTTTCCAAACCTAGGTTGTTATAATTCCAAGGCTTTTTAATGTGAAATGGCTTTTCATGCAGGCTTCAAAATCAAGCCTTTGTTTTTCTGTTGATGTGAACAGCAGCAAATCATCAACATAAATGCAGATACATACAGCCTTGTTTGTCCTTCTTCATATATACACAGGGATCTGCTTTTCCTTTTTCAAAACCAAAATTCTGCAGTTTTTCATGTACTTTTTGGTTCCAGGATCTAGCAGCTTGTTTTAACCCATAGATTGACTTCTGCAGTTCACAGACTAGATTCTCCCCTTTTTCATAGCCAGGGGGTTGCTGCATGTATAATTTGTGGTCTAAATCACCATAGAGAAATGCAGTTTGAATGTCATAGTGGTGAACTGACATTCCCTTGAGTGCAGCAACTTTTAACAGTAATCTAATTGATTCACCTTTAGTAACTGGTGCAAAAGTCTTGTCAAAGTCTAAATCTTTCCTTTGAGTGAACCCTTTTGCAACCAACCTTGCTTTATATTTTTGGATTTTGCCATCAGCATCCCTTTTCAGTTTGAAAACCCACCTACAACCCAGACAGCATTCATTGGGAGGTAGATTTACCAGTTTCCATGTTTTATTTTCTTTCAAGGATGCTAATTCCTGTTGCATGGCAGAATGCCAATTTTGTGCAATCTCAGGTGGTAAAGCATTCACTTGTTCTAAAGACTCAGGTTCTGTGAATATGTGAAAAGCCTTTACTGTTTCAGCCTGAAAACGTGATGGAGGAACGCCTTTATTACTCCTCTGAGATCTGCGAGGTAATACAGGGCTTAAATTTTGACTCCTATCACTTTCCTGAGAAGCTTCTGTCTCATCAGACAGATCTCCAGTTTGCTTTTCTGGTTTAATTGTCCTCATCAGGCAAAAGATCACCATCAGCAAGTCCTTGCTGTTCTCTTGTGGTGGTCAGTTCAACTGGAGAGCTAGAATTTAATCTCCCCCAGTTTTGTTCAGCAAAAGAAGCGCTTTTGCTAATTATTAATTTCTCTCCCATTATGAACCTGTAGCTCCTCTGGCTTTGTTCATAGCCAACAAAGATGGCTTTCTTTGTTGTGAGGCCTCCTTTCCTTCTCTGCTGTTTTGGAATATGAACCCAAGCAGTGCTACCAAACACTCTAAGATGGCTTACCTTTGGTTTCACACCATAAAACAAATGGAATGGAGTGTCCTGAATCATAGAGTTATACAACCTGTTCTGAACATAAGTGGCAGTCGATATTGCCTCTCCCCAGAACTTAAAACATAATCGTGAATCTTTTAACATGCATTCCATCGCATTTTGCAAGGTTCTGCCCTTTCTTTCAGCAACACCATTTTGCTGAGGGGTGTACAGGTTAGAAAGAATTTGTTCTATCCCCTTTTCCACTAGGAACCTTCTGAATTTGTGAGAAAGGTATTCTCCTCCTCTATCACATTGGAGTGCAGATACAGGCCTAGGGAGTTTTCCATTTGCCCATGTCACAAAACTTTTAAATTTCTCAAATGCCTCATCTTTATGTTTTAAGATGTAGATAAATGTGTATCTTGAGAAATCATCAATGATGGTCATTGCATACCTTGCTTGTCCAAGACTTGGAGCAAAAGGACCAATAATGTCAGAGTGTACAATTTCCAAAGGTCTAGTTGTAACTCTGTCACTGTGCTTACTCACAGGAGCTTTCAGTGTTTTGCATTCTTTGCAAACTACACAGTCTAAGTATTTATCACAGGGTTTTATCTTTAGGTCAGCACACAGCTGCTATATACTTGAAATTAGCATGACCAAATCTCCTGTGCATCAGGTGTACACATTGGTCATGATATGGCGTGTTGCCAACTGCAGCCTTGCAGCTTGGCTTCCTTGCATTTTGCACAATGTACAAGGAGTCTTTTAACATACCAGTAGCACACAATTTCCCATTTTTACGTATCTCACAACCATTTTTCTTAAATGTTATGAAATACCCTGTTGCAGCCAATTGTGCCACAGATAAAAGGTTTGATTGTAAATTTGGCACATACAACATACCTTTTACAGTTTCTCCTAAGCAGGATAAATACAAGTCACCTTGTCCCATAATTTTGGTCACAGACCCATCAGCCAAAGATACACTTTGTCTTTCAGTGTGACACAAAAGAGCTTTTACAATTACATAAATGACAACTGGCCCCAGAATCTAACACCCATACATCAGAATTACCCTTCTCAGCAACTTGTGCAATTTGGGTTGTCTGAAGAGCCTTCTTCTGTGTTGCCCTTGTGTTCTTCTGCTCTGTCTTTCTACTCTTGGGTCTCAAGGCACAGTCTCTTTGCAAATGTCCAGCTGAACCACAAGTGAAGCATCGCTGGCTGGCTAGCGCTGTGGCCTCAGGTTCCTTTCCCTTCTTTTCCCTCATTTTCTGGAATTGCAGCTTTCCAGAAGAGATGGGGGGGATCTTTCCTCTCTCTTCTCCCATTCAGCGAGTAAGCGCTGTGTAACATACGATGGGGTGAGGTCTGTTTCAGGCATAGCCTCCAGGGTACAAATCAGCGTGTCCCACGTTTCATTTAGTGAGGACAGGAGGATATATGATTTTGTGAGAGGTGTAAATTCCATTCCTCTCTCCTGCAACTCAACAAACAGCTGCTGAATATAATGCAGGTGCTCAGGAAGGCTATCTCCTTCTGCAAGGTAGGCTCTGTACAGCTTTTTCGTCAGAGTAACTTTACTCCCTGCTGTTGCCTTTACATATAAGTCTCTCAAAGCATCCCAAAGTTGCTTTGCAGACTGCATGCCTCGCACGTGGACTAGCTGATTGTCCTCAACTCCCAGGATAATGGTGGCTCTAGCCCGCTCATCCTGTCTCAGCCATTCAGCACTGGGATTTTGGGGGGTTTGCTCACCAATTGGCAGCCAAAGATTCTCTCTGCGAAGATACATCTCCATCTTCAGGGCCCAATTCAAATAGTTGGTCTCTGATAGGCGCTCCAGAGGCATCGCTGAGGGCTGGGAGGCAGCCATGGCTTCTTCCTTCTTTTGCAAGTCACCTCAGCTAGCTTCTTTGTCCTGCAGACCGGCAGTTGCTGGAAAATCTCCAGGTGGCTCCAAAGAAAATCTTCACAGGTCTTTGCTACCTGCCTTTAAATTGTGCATGAGGTGTGGAGTTGATCTCTCTTTTCTCTCTGGGTTTTACTGGGTTGTTTACTGGGCACATAACCTGTTGGCAGATGCTGGGAAAGCCTTTAGCCCAGGAGAGGTCAAAAAAGTCACACACCAAGCATTTCTATAAAAATAATTTATTTACAGAAAGCAAAAACAAAAGCAAAACATTTAAAGGACTTAGCTCCCTTTGGAGCAAGGCTTGCTCGGCTACATTGCCAGCAGAGGGAAAAAAGAAAGTGAGAACAAGTCCGGGCATGTTTCCTCCCCCCCCCCAAGTGATTTGCATGAAGCACGTGAGAGGAGACAATCACTTGCAACCTTTTTCACCCGGCCAAAATGACTAGGATATAGCAGTCTTAATCTGTTAGTAGGAAAACCTCAACACCTCTCAGCCAGCATTCCCTGCAGGCGTGGCTTGGAGCAAGCGGTCTCAAAGATAGCCGGGGCCCTAGCTGAAACCGTCACCTTTAGCGGTGATCGCCAGCACCTTGAATTATCCCCGGAAGCAGATCAACAACGAGTTCAGCTCCCACAGTACTTGTGCTTGATGGCAGAAGCACACCTTCCCTGTGAGTACAGCATGTAGGCTGCTGCATTTTGTGGTAGTTGCAGCTTCCAGACAGCTTTCAAAGGCAAGTCCCATTTACGGTCCATTATGGTAGTCCATACGTGAGGTGACAGGGGTATGATTGACTGCTACCTGCACCTCTTGCTCCACAAAGGGGTACAGCAGATACAGCAGCCAATGCTGGACAAAGTCCACGTGCTGTTCTAGCAGGAGCTGATCCCCAGATTGACATGGTCAGCTCTGAGAGACAGTTTGGTCTAGCGGTTAAGGTGCTGGGCTAGAAACAAGTGTCATGACCTCGTTGCTAGGCACAAAGAGCCTCACAACGTAGATCATGATCATCAAGGAATAGAGGAAGAATATAATCAGAACAGGGATTAAAACCAGCACCCAAAGCACCCACACCCATGGACTCATATGCAGCTGAAAAGAAGGACATCGGATGGACAGAGATAAGCCGCACCTGGTGCCCTGGAGGACACACCAGAATCAAGAAGACAAGAGAAGACACCGGGAAAACGCCCAGGCAGCAATCAAGGGTCCCATCAAGAGGGATTGGGACAATGAAGGGTGGAGGAGCCCGAGGTCATACGAGGTATAAAATGGGCACCTCCACACCACACACCCCGTTCCCGTTTTTCATTCTGTCAGCCATCATTCCAATAAACCAGAAATCCTTAATACCCATTAAGAGAGTCTGTGTCTTATTGCGAAGCGAGACTGACCCTGACATAAAAACAGGAACCCCCCAAAATTTTTTACCTAGCACCTATCCAACAAGCTTGTGAGGGACCCAGCTAGGTATGGAAACCCACGGAGCGAGGCAGCGCAACCCTTCGGCACCCAGCGACGAAGCCCTGCTCCCCTCAGGCGGGATGTGGCTGAGGTCCGGGCGGTGTAACGCCCCGGTAAGTGTGGGAGCCAGCTCGGGGGAAGCGGAGGGGGAGGGAACTGCCCCGGAGCCCGCGGGCCACCGGGGGCAAGATGAGGGGACCCTCTCCAAGCTCGCAGGCAACCCCGGAGGAAGTGCGAGACGAACCGCCACCTAGGGCGCACGGAGCCGAGGGAGCACCTGGCACCCCGGAGGGACCAAGGGAAGGTCCGTCCTCCACGACGGCCAACGGCGAGGGCGAGCAGAATGGCGAGCGCACCAGCAGGAGTCCACAGACGGCGGCGAGGCTCGACGCGCTGGAGGAAGGGGTGCAGACGATACGGCTGATGCTACAACAGCTGACGGCAGCGCAGGGACCCCGCAGCGGCACGGAGGCACCCCCGAATGAGAGACAGTGGGGTGAGCGTGGTGGAGGCGACGGCGGAGCCCGGCCCAAGGAGCCCACCCGATGACCGGAGGCACACCTGGACGAGAGACGGAGCGGATACCCAGTGGACGGCAGCGACTACGGCGGAGCCCGACCCCAGGAGCTCACCCGCTGGTCGGAGGCGCATCCGGATGAGAGATGGCCTCGGTGGCGGCGGCGGCAGAGCCCAATCCCAGGAGCCCACCTGATGACTGGAGGCGCACCCGGACGAGAGGCGGAGGAACGACCAGGTGTACGGCGGTGGCGACAGCGGAGCCTGGCTCCAGGAGCCCACCCGATCGAGAACGTCCCGCCCCCCCACCCGGGCGACAGGTCAACGGACTTGCGAGGAGACCCAAAGAGAGACACAAACACCACAAGAGGACTGGAGACAATCCGACCCACATCAGCCCCTGTGGAGCCTGCTGCACGGCCCAGAGGGGACCGGGAGCCAAACCAGAACAGCTTCCAAGGACTTTGGCATAAAGTTTGACAGGGACCCCTCTAAACTCTCCTTTTTCCTGACAAACGCGAGGTACTACCTCGAGGAATGGGTTCCCTGTTTCAGAACTGAAAGGGGCAAAGTGAATGCCCTGGCCATAAAGTTAAAAGATCAGGCCACCGATTGGTACGTCCAGCTGTGCCAATCAGGTGCCCGGGCGCTGCAGGACAGCACAGAATTCCTGCAGGTGCTGGAGCTGCACTTCAGGGACCCCCTGGAGCAAGAAAGAGCTAAAAGGGCGCTGAAAACACTCAGACAAAGCCAGCGCTCCGTGGCAGAGTATGCCATGGAGTTCCAAGCCCTAGCCGGAAAAGTGGACACCTGGTCTCAATCAACTCTGATTGAGAAATTTAAACAAGGACTTAGCTTAAACGTTCTCCGGTGGGCACTCTGCCGCAACAACCCCAACTCCCTGACCGAATGGATCCGGCTGGCGGGGGAAGCGGAGGACGCCCACGACATGTTCCTCCACGCCAAGAAGGAAGCGCAGCAAATGGAGGCAGCGAGACCCCCACGCACAGCTGTAAGGCAGGGGAAGCTGAGACCCCAACCATGGAAGTAGGAACGGGACCGGCGCTTCGCCAAAGGGCAGTGCTTCATGTGCGGCAAGGAAGACCATAAGGCAGCAGCATGCCCCAAATCGACACCCAGAGAGAACACGAGGAGGGCACCAACCGCACCAACCCCAGCGCCCAGAAAGCGACCAGCAGCGAAGGGAGAGTACCGAGCCAGACACTTCCCCTACAGCTCAGAGGAGGAGGGAAGCAACCCCGACGAGCCGACGGGAAACGACAACCACCTGGCCTAAGGGGTGCCGAAGGACAGGTGGAGAACAGTGACAGGCGCAACGACAAAGGGGTGAGTGAGGAATGCCCCACCCTCTATGTCCGTGCCACCCTCACTCATGGGGATAAGACTGAAAAGGTCTGGGCACTAATTAACTCTGGCTGCTCCAAAAGCCTAATGCACCCAGACCTGGCAGCCGCGCTTAACCTCCGCTGCTATCCACTTCAGCACCATTTGGTGTTCACGCAGCTCGACGGATCGGCAGCGGGAGGGGGCCCGGTCACCCAATACACCGGAGAAACCGCGCTAAGGCTCGGCAGCCACAAGGAAAAATTGGCTTTCATCGTGGCACCGGTGGGGCAACCCCTACTCATACTAGGGATCCCATGGCTCGTGCAGCAAAACCCAGTCATCAACTGGAAAACCAGAGATTAAGTTTGCTGACGGGCGTTATCAAGCACCTTCAGGGAACCGGGTCCCCTGAGCGGCCATGGGGGGGGGCAACAACGACTGCAGAGCACAGAGAGACGACACTGCCAGAGGGACTGCCAACCAAATACGCGGACTTCGCCGACGTCTTCGGCGAGAAAGAGGCGGACAAACTCCCCCCCCACAGGAAAACGGACTGTACCATTGAACTGGTCCCGGGGGTACCCCTACCCAAACCCAAAATATATGCCATGACCCAGCGGGAGCTGGCAGCATTAAGGGACTTTGTGGACAAAAACTTGGCAAGGGGTTTTATCGAGCCTGCAAACTCTCCAGTGGGAGCGCCAGTTCTCTTTCGTGAGAAAAAGGATGGGTCACTGCGGCTCTGTACAGACTACCGCGGATTAAACACAGCAAGCATTTCAAATAAATACCCCCTACCCTTAATAAAGGACATCTTGTCCCACCTGGTAAAGGGTAAGGTATTCTCTAAACTGGACATAAGGGAAGCCTATTACCGCATTTGGATACAGGAGGGGGATGAGTGGAAAACTGCTTTCAACTGCCCATTGGGGGCGTTTCAATATAAGGTGCTCCCATTCGGACTGGCAGGAGCACCAGGGGTATTCATGCAGTTAATTAACGAGGTCCTGCGTGACCACCTTTTTAAGGGGGTTTTGGTTTACCTTGATGTATTAATCTACACGGAAATGGAACGTGAGCATGAACGCTTGGTAAAAGAAGTGCTCAGGAAACTCCGCAAGGCAGAGCTGTTTGCCAAGCTCTCCAAGTGCGAGTTTCACAAGAAACAAATTGACTATCTAGGGTATAGGATTTCAGCTAAAGGCATAGAAATGGACCCAAGCAAGGTCCAAGCCATACTGGCGTGGGAGCGCCCACGCACGAGGAGACAACTTCAAAGCCTCCTCGGATTCACTAACTTCTACAGGGGGTTCACGCCGGCAGAGACTATTTTACCCCTAACTAACCTACTTAAGACTAAGGGCTTGGGGGACACACGCAAATCAAGAAACCCGGGGGCGCTACTAAACTGGACAGCTGATTGTCAAACGGCATTCGAGAGACTAAAAAACCTCTTTACAGCTGAGCCAGTGCTACAACACCCCAACCCCACCAAGCATTTTGTGGTGCAGGCAGATGCCTCCGACTTTTCCATCGGAGCCATCCTGCTTCAAAAGGACTCCGACAACCACCTAAAACCCTGCACCTACCTTTCCCGCAAATTCTCCGAAACAGAGCGGAGATGGCACGTATGGGAAAAGGAGGCGTTCGCAGTAAAGACAGCTCTAGAAACATGGAGGCACCTGCTGGAAGGGGCCACCTGCCCCTTCGAGGTCTGGACGGACCACAAGAACCTGGAGGCACTTAGCACGCCAAAACGGCTCAGCCTGAAGCAGGTGCGTTGGGCTCAGTTCTTCAGCCGGTTCAATTTCACCCTGAAATTCATACCGGGCAAGAAGAACTTCCTGGCGGATGCCCTCTCCCGACGGCCACAGAACGACACGCAAGCCTCCGACATCGTGGGGACAGTATGGACCAAGAAACAGCTGGGCTGCCCAGCGGTCACGCGCAGCCAGACAAGGAACCAGCGCACGGCAGCACGAACGACAGGGAACGATAGGAGCCGGCGTTCAATTTCACCGAACTGGCAACAAAGGCTCACACAAGCACTACAAACAGATACATGGTTGAAAAACAACCGACACCATGTATCTGTCAAAGACAGCATAGCCTGGAAGGAGAAAGCCCTGTACATGCCAGAATCACTGCGGGGGGAAATCTTACACAGATCGCATGATGACAAGACTGCGGGACATTTTGGGTTCGTAAAAACCCTTCACCTAACGAGGAGGCAATTTTGGTGGCCAAACCTGAGAAAAGACGTGAAAGACTACGTGGCCAACTGCCCTACATGTGCCACCACCAAACAGAAAGGGGGGAAACCCCAAGGGCTGTTACAGCCAGTAGCCAGCCCCTCCCGCCCATGGGAAGAAATTTCCATGGATTTTATTGTGGACCTCCCACCCAGCCAAAGGAAAACAGTGATATGGGTGGTAAAAGACTATTTCTCAAAGCAGGCACACTTCATCCCGTGTGCAACCATCCCCTCCGCACAACAACTGGCACGCTTGTTCCTAACACATATATACAGGATCCACGGCGCCCCTTGCAGGTTGGTGACCGAAAGAGGCACACAGTTCACGTCAAAGTTTTGGCGGGAATTTTTAAAACTAATCGGGACTAAGCAAGCACTGTCCACTGCGTGGCATCCACACATGGACGGATCTACAGAGATCCTAAACTCAACACTTGAACAGTTCCTGAGGGCATTCATAAACTACCAACAGGACAACTGGGTAGATCTACTACCTTTTGCAGAGGTAGCCTATAATAATGCGGTACATCAGAGCACTGGCCACACCCCATTTAAGGTGGTCTATGGAAGGGACTTTGTACCGATACCAGAACTGCCGCAACCAGAGACCCCGCCCTGCTCACCAGACGACTGGGCGGCACAGCTGGCAACAACCTGGCCAATCATCCAAACGGCCCTAGCAGACGCACAAACCACGTACAAAAAATATGCGGACAACCACAGGGCAGAGGCACCGAACTACAAAGTGGGAGATAGGGTCTACCTCTCCACTAAGTTCATAAAAACCTCACAACCCTCGAAGAAACTGGCACCGAAATTCATCGGACCCTTCAAAATCACACAGGTAATCAACCCAGTTACTTTCAAACTGGAACTGCCCCACAACTTGAGACGGGTCCACCCAGTATTCCACTGTGCACTACTGAAACCAACAAGCATATCCAAATGGCATACGGAAGAACCTCTGCCCCCACCAGTAATGATAGACAACCAACAACATTTTGAAGTACAAGAGATACTGGACTCAAGAAAGCAAAGAGGTAAGCTGCAATACCTCGTTAAATGGAAACATTTCTCACACCCACAGTGGGTCCAGGCACAACATGTCATGGCAAGACAACTAACTAGACAATTCCACGAGGCATACCCAGAGAAACCAGCACCATAAAGAGATCTTTGGGGGGCAGCATGTCATGACCTCGTTGCAAGGCACAAAGAGCCTCACAACGTAGATCATGATCATCAAGGAATAGAGGAAGAATATAATCAGAACAGGGATTAAAACCAGCACCCAAAGCACCCACACCCATGGACTCATATGCAGCTGAAAAGAAGGACATCGGATGGACAGAGATAAGCCGCACCTGGTGCCCTGGAGGACACACCAGAATCAAGAAGACAAGAGAAGACACCGGGAAAACGCCCAGGCAGCAATCAAGGGTCCCATCAAGAGGGATTGGGACAATGAAGGGTGGAGGAGCCCGAGGTCGTACAAGAGGGTATAAAATGGGCACCTCCACACCACACACCCCGTTCCCATTTTTCGTTCTGTCAGCCATCATTCCAATAAACCAGAAATCCTTAATACCCATTAAGTGAGTCTGTGTCTTATTGCGAAGCGAGACTGACCCTGACACAAGAGGCTGTGAGTTCTAGTCCCGCCTTCGGCATGAAAGCTGGCTGGGTGACCTTGGGCCAGTCACTTTCTCTCAGCCCAACTCAGTGCAATGTAGACTAGCCTCCTCGTGGTGCACCCCAGGCAACATGACTTGTCATGGCTAAAGAGTCTACACATCTGGCTGCTGTACCTCACAAGGATTTCCCAGCAAGAAAAGCAGCATGAACACCAAACTGCTATGCCATACAATTTAAAACAGGTCAGCTCCAAATAAGGCATCGATATTGACCTCCAGTGCTGGTCATGGCTCTGCTCAATTGTCTTTTTGGGAAGCCAGAGGAGGTGCGTTACCAGCCTTACTCAATTTAAGGGGTAAAATCGTACCTAATCTAAAAGCATAATATAAGTAGTCTTCGACCGATGACTATTCAGCAAATGACTTTGCATGTTATGATGGCACTGAACAAATGGTGGTTACGCTGGTCCTCAGAGTTCCAGCCCTCCCAGCACGCTCATGATCTGGGTGCTTGCAACCCATTTGCACTTAGGACAGGTTGCAAAGTGCCCCATGATCACACGATTGCCATTTGCAACCACCCCTGCCGGCTTCCCACAAAAGTCAATGGGAAGCTGGCAGGGAAGGTCGCAAGTCTCTGGGGTAAGTCTCCCCACCTGTGCACCCTCCTCAGCCCACCCCTGTGCACTTGCACTGCACCGGCAAATTGCGCACTCCCACGCATCCTCCCTGACATGCCTGTGCCTCCCTCCCACCCCTGCAAAGATGACCAACCCACGCAGTGCCTCTTGTGCACCCTCCCTGACCTGCACAGGACCTCTCACACACACCCCTCACACGCTCCCCAACCCTCCCCGTTGCATTGGAATACAATGCTTCTAAACTTGCTTAAATGGCAAGGAGAAGACATATCTTATTTCTGGTGGAAGAGCATTCCACAAGAGGAGAGCTCCAGATTAAATCATAAGGTCCTTATTATTTAAAGGAATGGTAATAAATTGAGTATAGTAATACGTGCTTGGCTGTAAAAGCTTACATACCTGTTGGTTCTGCCTCACCAGCAGTTTTCTTTGAGTCTGGAAAATGAGAGAATGCGTTTTTATATCCAATTTAAAGCCATCATTTCCAATGCATCACTAAGACTTGCAAGGCGTATGTCCCTAATTAAATACGGGTAACGGAAAAGTCTGTTCTCCACTTGCAGTGAGGAGGAAGTGATGCTTTGCAGCTGAGTGGTGGATGCCACCTTTGCTATTGCCGGTCTACTAATTTGGGATTCCTCTGAGATGTAAGACGTGGATCTGCCATGCAGGGAACAAGCTGCTACTGCAGCCTCTCAGCCAGCATTCCCTGCAGGCGTGGCTTGGAGCAAGCGGTCTCAAAGATAGCCGGGGCCCTAGCTGAAACCGTCACCTTTAGCGGTGATCGCCAGCACCTTGAATTATCCCCGGAAGCAGATCAACAACGAGTTCAGCTCCCACAGTACTTGTGCTTGATGGCAGAAGCACACCTTCCCTGTGAGTACAGCATGCAGGCTGCTGCATTTTGCGGTAGTTGCAGCTTCCAGACAGCTTTCAAAGGCAAGTCCCATTTACGGTCCATTACGGTAGTCCATACGTGAGGTGACAGGGGTATGATTGACTGCTACCTGCACCTCTTGCTCCACAAAGGGGTACAGCAGATACAGCAGCCAATGCTGGACAAAGTCCACGTGCTGTTCTAGCAGGAGCTGATCCCCAGATTGACATGGTCAGCTCTGAGAGACAGTTTGGTCTAGTGGTTAAGGTGCTGGGCTAGAAACAAGAGGCTGTGAGTTCTAGTCCCGCCTTCGGCATGAAAGCTGGCTGGGTGACCTTGGGCCAGTCACTTTCTCTCAGCCCAACTCAGTGCAATGTAGACTAGCCTCCTCGTGGTGCACCCCAGGCAACATGACTTGTCATGGCTAAAGAGTCTACACATCTGGCTGCTGGACCTCACAAGGATTTCCCAGCAAGAAAAGCAGCATGAACACCAAACTGCTATGCCATACAATTTAGAACAGGCCAGCTCCAAATAAGGCATCGATATTGACCTCCAGTGCTGGTCATGGCTCTGCTCAATTGTCTTTTTGAGAAGCCAGAGGAGGTGCGTTACCAGCCTTACTCAATTTAAGGGGTAAAATCGTACCTAATCTAAAAGCATAATATAAGTAGTCTTCGACCGATGACTATTCAGCAAGTGACTTTGCATGTTATGATGGCACTGAACAAATGGTGGTTACGCTGGTCCTCAGAGTTCCAGCCCTCCCAGCACGCTCATGATCTGGGTGTTTGGCAACCCATTTGCACTTAGGACAGGTTGCAAAGTGCCCCATGATCACACGATTGCCATTTGCAACCACCCCTGCCGGCTTCCCACAAAAGTCAATGGGAAGCTGGCAGGGAAGGTCGCAAGTCTCTGGGGTAAGTCTCCCCACCCTCCTCAGCCCACCCCTGTGCACTTGCACTGCACCGGCAAATTGCGCACTCCCACGCATCCTCCCTGACATGCCTGTGCTTCCCTCCCACCCCCGCAAAGACGACCAACCCACGCAGTGCCTCTTGCGCACCCTCCCTGACCTGCACAGGACCTCTCACACACACCCCTCACACGCTCCCCAACCCTCCCCGTTGCATTGGAATACAATGCTTCTAAACTTGCTTAAATGGCAAGGAGAAGACATATCTTATTTCTGGTGGAAGAGCATTCCACAAGAGGAGAGCTCCAGATTAAACCATAAGGTCCTTATTATTTAAAGGAATGGTAATAAATTGAGTATAGTAATACGTGCTTGGCTGTAAAAGCTTACATACCTGTTGGTTCTGCCTCACCAGCAGTTTTCTTTGAGTCTGGAAAATGAGAGAATGCGTTTTTAGATCCAATTTAAAGCCATCATTTCCAATGCATCACTAAGACTTGCAAGGCGTATGTCCCTAATTAAATACGGGTAACGGAAAAGTCTGTTCTCCACTTGCAGTGAGGAGGAAGTGATGCTTTGCAGCTGAGTGGTGGATGCCACCTTTGCTGTTGCCGGTCTACTAATTTGGGATTCCTCTGAGATGTAAGACGTGGATCTGCCATGCAGGGAACAAGCTGCTACTGCAGCCTCTCAGCCAGCATTCCCTGCAGGTGTGGCTTGGAGCAAGCGGTCTCAAAGATAGCCGGGGCCCTAGCTGAAACCGTCACCTTTAGCGGTGATCGCCAGCACCTTGAATTATCCCCGGAAGCAGATCAACAACGAGTTCAGCTCCCACAGTACTTGTGCTTGATGGCAGAAGCACACCTTCCCTGTGAGTACAGCATGCAGGCTGCTGCATTTTGCGGTAGTTGCAGCTTCCAGACAGCTTTCAAAGGCAAGTCCCATTTACGGTCCATTACGGTAGTCCATACGTGAGGTGACAGGGGTATGATTGACTGCTACCTGCACCTCTTGCTCCACAAAGGGGTACAGCAGATACAGCAGCCAATGCTGGACAAAGTACACGTGCTGTTCTAGCAGGAGCTGATCCCCAGATTGACATGGTCAGCTCTGAGAGACAGTTTGGTCTAGTGATTAAGGTGCTGGGCTAGAAACAAGAGGCTGTGAGTTCTAGTCCCGCCTTCGGCATGAAAGCTGGCTGGGTGACCTTGGGCCAGTCACTTTCTCTCAGCCCAACTCAGTGCAATGTAGACTAGCCTCCTCGTGGTGCACCCCAGGCAACATGACTTGTCATGGCTAAAGAGTCTACACATCTGGCTGCTGGACCTCACAAGGATTTCCCAGCAAGAAAAGCAGCATGAACACCAAACTGCTATGCCATACAATTTAGAACAGGCCAGCTCCAAATAAGGCATCGATATTGACCTCCAGTGCTGGTCATGGCTCTGCTCAATTGTCTTTTTGAGAAGCCAGAGGAGGTGCGTTACCAGCCTTACTCAATTTAAGGGGTAAAATCGTACCTAATCTAAAAGCATAATATAAGTAGTCTTCGACCGATGACTATTCAGCAAGTGACTTTGCATGTTATGATGGCACTGAACAAATGGTGGTTACGCTGGTCCTCAGAGTTCCAGCCCTCCCAGCACGCTCATGATCTGGGTGTTTGGCAACCCATTTGCACTTAGGACAGGTTGCAAAGTGCCCCATGATCACACGATTGCCATTTGCAACCACCCCTGCCGGCTTCCCACAAAAGTCAATGGGAAGCTGGCAGGGAAGGTCGCAAGTCTCTGGGGTAAGTCTCCCCACCTGCGCACCCTCCTCAGCCCACCCCTGTGCACTTGCACTGCACCGGCAAATTGCGCACTCCCACGCATCCTCCCTGACATGCCTGTGCCTCCCTCCCACCCCCGCAAAGACGACCAACCCACGCAGTGCCTCTTGCGCACCCTCCCTGACCTGCACAGGACCTCTCACACACACCCCTCACACGCTCCCCAACCCTCCCCGTTGCATTGGAATACAATGCTTCTAAACTTGCTTAAATGGCAAGGAGAAGACATATCTTATTTCTGGTGGAAGAGCATTCCACAAGAGGAGATCTCCAGATTAAACCATAAGGTCCTTATTATTTAAAGGAATGGTAATAAATTGAGTATAGTAATACGTGCTTGGCTGTAAAAGCTTACATACCTTTTGATTTTGCCCCACCAGCAGTTTTCTTTGAGTCTGGAAAATGAGAGAATGCATTTTTAGATCCAATTTAAAGCCATCATTTCCAATGCATCACTAAGACTTGCAAGGCGTATGTCCCTAATTAAATACGGGTAACGGAAAAGTCTGTTCTCCACTTGCAGTGAGGAGGAAGTGATGCTTTGCAGCTGAGTGGTGGATGCCACCTTTGCTATTGCCGGTCTACTAATTTGGGATTCCTCTGAGATGTAAGACGTGGATCTGCCATGCAGGGAACAAGCTGCTACTGCAGCCTCTCAGCCAGCATTCCCTGCAGGCGTGGCTTGGAGCAAGCGGTCTCAAAGATAGCCGGGGCCCTAGCTGAAACCGTCACCTTTAGCGGTGATCGCCAGCACCTTGAATTATCCCCGGAAGCAGATCAACAACGAGTTCAGCTCCCACAGTACTTGTGCTTGATGGCAGAAGCACACCTTCCCTGTGAGTACAGCATGCAGGCTGCTGCATTTTGTGGTAGTTGCAGCTTCCAGACAGCTTTCAAAGGCAAGTCCCATTTACGGTCCATTACGGTAGTCCATACGTGAGGTGACAGGGGTATGATTGACTGCTACCTGCACCTCTTGCTCCACAAAGGGGTACAGCAGATACAGCAGCCAATGCTGGACAAAGTCCACGTGCTGTTCTAGCTGGAGCTGATCCCCAGATTGCCATGGTCAGCTCCAGACGCGGCATCGATATTGACCTCCAGTGCCGGTCATGGCTTTGCTCAATTGTATTTTTGAGAAGCCAGAGAAGGCGCGTTACCAGCCTGACTCATGCCGGTCCCACATGTAGCCTTCCTCAGTAAAAGTGAGCACCACAACTTTTGGCCAGACTGCCACAAGCACAATCAAACGTTGTTTTCTCCCAAACTTTCTCACACCAATTTATGCAAGCTAAAATCTCCAATCAAGCAACAACTTTGCAAGCAACATACTTCAAGCTGTAGCCCACCAGGGTACCAACACACATATTCTTTGGGAGAGTAAAAGAGGGCAGAGAGAACTTACGGTGTCCATGTGGCTTTTTGGGAGCCATTTGTTTTCTTCAGTGCATTTAACAGCTAATCCTGAATGGTGAAGCAAGATCATAGAGCAGACAGTGAAAAACAAATGTTGCAAGAGACAATGCAACTCCAGCCCAAACTTTGGGCCTAAACTCTAGAGGAGGAAAGAGGCAGCAAACTAGGAGGGCTTCAGAAATAAACAGCATTTAGTGAAAAGTTCTGGACCCCCCTGGCTTCGTTTTCCTCTACTGGATTTTGGATCCTGATTTTACCCTGATTGGTTATATTTAGATCCCACTGAGAGTTGCACATTGTATATATGCCTCCAGTTTCATTCCCACATACCGTTACCTCCCACAGGGCTAAACAGCTGTGTGTGCATACAGACAATGAGCTGCTTTTAATGAGCAAGTGCTCTGAGCTCTGGTTTATAATGATCACTCCTAGCTTCTAATTAATTCTTTTGACCATATTCTAATCTACCTTGCCTTCCTTTGACATACCATAAGAATTCTATGACCTCCCTTGATGGTTGTCCTCTGTCTTGTATTTATCTTTATTCCTCCTGAGTTGTGCTACCTTCTCTTTTCCCCATATTGCCTCTCCCCAGGCTTCAGTCGATTGTGGTCACTACCTGGTTTTCTGGGGGAGAAAACAACCAGGTAGCTGGCCCTGGGAGGGCCCCCTCTACCCCTGGTCTCTCTCAGCTGGGCTTTCTGACCTTCCTTGGTCCTCCTGCCATTTACAGCTGTCAGGCGGGGACACTTCTGGTTCTGCATTGTCAGCTTCTCCACACCCTTCCATTCTCTCGGACACTCTGCTGCTATACTCAAAATGTTACTGTCCTTTTGGCTTTTCCAGAACCACACATCCCTTACCATACTTCCACCCACATATACACCTTTTCCTGACTGACTCCTCGAGGCCCCATTGAATAGGTGGGGAGGAGGAACACGGGCCAGCCTGCAGCAGCTTCAAAGAGCAAGCAAGGTCCTCTGCCCAGGGTGGTGGAGGAGCCAAATGGGCATCTGGGGAAGACACAAAATTGAAGGAATAATTCTATCATACTAGCTCCCATGAACACAAGAGTTCTGTGTGGTGAACTGGGCTGAGAGTGGTTGGTGAAAGATCACTCATGAAGTCTATGGTCGAGCTCAGGCTTTGACCTGGTCTCTCTGGTCCCAGTCTAATACCTTAGCTACTATGCCACCTTGGCAGAGGACTCCTCGTCTTCTCCGTAGGGCATCTATGCAGCTGGCATATGTGGGCCTAAACTTATTTGTGTTATTTATTCCATTTACTGTATAGCCCATCTTTTGTTCAGGATGTCAAGGCGGGTCTCCCGCATTTTAGCTGCACAGCAGCAAATCCATAGAGTAGGTTGGGCTGAGACAAAGTTTCCATGGTGGAAGCGTGCTGGGACCTGGTCACCACTGCACCACGCCGGTTCTCCCCAGATATTACCTCCAGAAGTTCTCAGAGAATGTGGCTACGTTATATTGTTATTTTTGCAGCTTAACAAAGCTACAGTAGGGAATAAATACAGTCATAAATCATGTCCACTCACTATTGTCCTTGATCATCAAGCTGTAAACCATTCTTTAGCCTTGTGTCAAAGATGCAGGGGTCTGGCAGTAGCGTTGAGAGCCAGTTTGGTCTAGTGGTTAAGGTTCTCAGCTAGCAACCAGGAGGCTGTGAGTTCTAGTCCTGCCTGCGGCATGAAAGCCGGCTGGGTGACCCTGGGCCAGTCCCTCTCTCTCAGCCCAACTCGGTGCAATGTAGACTAGCCTCCTCGTGGTGCACCCCGGGCAGCATGACTTGTCACGGCTAAATAGTCTACACATCTGGCTGCTGGACCTCACAAGGATGTCCCAGCAAGAAGCAGCAGCATGAACTCTGAACTGCTATGCCATATAATTAAAAAAAAGAAAGTAGCAGTGTTCAAGTCTATCAGAGATCAAGCAATCTACCTCTGGCATGAAGGTCCAAGGAGTACTGGTCAGTGACCTGGGAATTCACATCAGTAGTTACCAGATGTATAGATTTAAGGTAAGGCTCTCACTGAAGTTCTTCCATTAAGGATGCCGGTTTTAAGGCGGCCTTAAGGACCAGGCTTTCTGCATTCCCCATCCAGATGCCACTGAAGCTAAGGGACCTTATTTTTACTGGGCTCAATTTCTGGAAGCTTCAGCTCTCATAGCTGTCATCGGGAGTTTCTCTCCTGGCAGCCATTCCTCCCCCTGGACAACTTCCGGCGCTCTGCCCACAGCTGCCAGCTTTTGTGGGTGCTGATCTTCCTGCTGCAGATCAAAATCCTCTGCACAGGATAGGACTAGCAAGGCCCACGTCTAGGCTGCCCGTGTTTCTATTGGGGCCTGGTTCTTTGGCATCTGAATGGCCAGTTCACCAGCTTGGTTCTCTTCTGAGGAAGAATGCCGTCGGTGTCTACCCAGGCCTCGACAGCCAGCTAGTTCCAAGGGTACTCAGGGTGAGCTGGGAAAAAGGATGTTCCTTGCTAAGAAGACTCTGCTGCAAAACGCAACAAAGAATTAAATGGAAAAGAACATTCCCCCCATCCCTAGTTGTCTACCTAAAATGGGGTGAGTGTTTCACTATTTTGGGGTGAGGCATTTCCATTCAATCCTAAACAGCAGGGAAGTTTTATAGCAGTTAAGATGTTGGACTAGGACCTGGGAGATCAAATCCACCCTCAGCCATGGAAACCCACTGGGTGCCTTTGGATCAGTCCCTTTGGATCAGTCAACCTCTCTCAGCCCAATCTACCTCACAGGTTGTCACTGTAGGGAAAATGCAGAGAGGCACGTGTGTGTGTGTGTGTATAACCTTGAGCTTCTGGAAGAAAAGCAGCATTGCAACTTAATCAAGCAGTCCTATGCCTCTCTGGAAACCTTTGTGCCTACAGAAGACTGCTCCTCTCCAAAGAACCAGACTGGAAGAAGCTGTGTGTGTTATTAATTCAGAAACTTAGCACCTGCTTAGCTTGTGGAAGGGCTCAGCTCGAATCCAAGTAAAACTGCCATACCAGGAAAGACATTACAGGTAGTCCTTGGTTAATGACCACTTGTTGCAATGGCGCTGAATGATCAAAGTTGCAATGGCACTGAACGAGGGGCACGTGTGGCCGGTCCTTGAAATTCCAGCCATCGCACCATCCCTGTGGTCACGTGATCACAATCTGGGCACTTGGCAACCGGTTCACACTTATGATGGTTGCAGCATCTCATGATCACTTGATCGCCATTTGCAACCTTTCCTGCCAGCTTTCCACAATGGGGGAGCCGGCAGGGAAGGTTGCAAGTCGTTCCTGCTGCTTTTTCTCCCCAGAAGCCCTTCTATAGAGGAGATCTCAGGGATCCTGTACTCTGTAGCATGTACTCACATCACAGCACCCCCTCCCCAGCCTGCCCACACTTGCGTGGCATCACAGCACCTCCTCCACAGCCTGCCTGCACTCCCTGAAGCACCTTCCCCCTACCTCACTCCATAGTACTCACCTGCCCTCCGGCCTGCTTGCAAGCCACCCAGGACTTGCAACTTCCAGCTGGCTTCCCCATTGACTTTGCTTATGGAAAGCTGGCGGGAAATTGCAAATCACAGTCATGTGAAGTCTTCACTTAATGACCCACAATTCATTAGGGTCATTCACAAGGGACAGATGGGATTGCTGTCACTAAGTGATGTGGTCACGTGACATTGCACTTTACGACCGCATCACTTAGTAATGGAAATTCCAGTCCCAATTACTGCCGTTAAGCAAGGACTACCTGTAGATGCACCAGGGTTCTCAGGAAACGAGCCCCATAGTAATTTGTTGGCAAGACAGTCAGTGGGGGAATAATTGTGAGATGGATACTGCACCCCTTGTGTGGGATATCTACAGAACATTGGCTGATTAGCAAGAACCTTTGAAATTCCTTCCCCTTGCCAGGAACACAAGAGGAAGGCAGCTCAATTATGAGGAAGGCCTGCGGGCTGTTGGCATGGTTGGACATTGGTTGGAATCTGAATGGGGCAGGAAATCCCCCTCCCCCAGGAATAAGCTTTTAATTAACAGTCTCCAGTCTTCCCCTTTTAACCAGGGTGCAATGATCCCACTACAACCCAACACTAGAATAATAAAGATTTTAAGTGAGGAAAACGTGCTTTTTAGGTCCCTTGCAATTGCAAAGCCTTCCAACCTCGAACCACCTGGGCCAAAAAATAAACTTTTAACTCACTTTCTCCTTGAATCCCTCCCCAATCCTCCCCCCACTGGACTGGCAGTGGGTTTAGGGACAGTTTACCTGAGAGTCGAGTCCCTGGCCAAGCTGCAGACCCTCGATCTCCTCCCGGGGCTGAGCAGGTGAGTAGAAGCACCATCCCACTAGAGCCTTGGCCAATTTTCTTCTCCCCCTCTCTTTGTACCTACAGCTGGATCTTCCTTCAGCAGCTTCAGACCATTTGCTTTCTTTATGATGTAGACTATTCAGCTGCTGCTGCTGCTGCTCTCCGATTGGCTGGCTGCTGCGCCCAATCGGCATTCAGCACTTGGCCTTCCGTTTCCTCCACCCCCCTCGGAAACCTCTGCATTTCAGGTGGTCCTCAGCAAAGTGGGTTTCGCGGTGAAGCTTCTTCTGCTGGTCCAAAATTGCCTGACCGGGATTTCCTTGGTAGAAGTGGAGAGGCGCTAAGGACCTGCAAAGCCGATGGGTCCTTCTTGAGAATTGCAAGACATGACCAAATCTGTTAGGGAAAAAAATCAGTCCAATGGAAAGTCCAATATAGAGAATGCTGTGGGTTTGGTTTCGTTTCTCCCCCCCCCCTGCCCCGCCCCCCAGAAAGGACTGACATTCTCTGGCAAGGGACCCTGTCAGGGTTTTCCGCTGTGCTCAGTTAACTCCTGCAACACAAAAGTGCCGCAATTTTGTGTTCTAGGACTGAATTTGACATCTGAAGCAACAATACCCTCTTTGCCTTCTGAGATTACAGCGAGATGCTCTAAAGGGATTTTGGGGAAAGGCATGCTGTGTTTGGAGGGGATGCTGATGCCTTTCCTCTGAAGGCAATGAAATGCAATATAATTCTGGAAAAATGAGACAGGGTGGCATGGGCGAATCTGGATTTCGTGGCCTGTCACGGCTGTTGTTTTGCGGGCATGAGCCAGAGATGCAGTGAAGGAAAGGAGGAAAACAAGCTCACTTTGGCCTTGAAGAGCAGCTGTGCTGTCACAGGGCCTGATGAGCTGACCTGGCTGCTGGCCAGGGCTGGGGTGGGAGATTTGGAGTCCGCAGTCCTATTGGTGCAGCAAGGTCTATAGGGGCTGGGGCTGGGCCAGGGGAGGGGGGCAATGGAAGAGACTATATGTAGCTCAGGGTTGAACTGTGGAGTCCTTGGTGCTCTCTGAGCCGTGTTGTTTTCTTGCAGACGTTTCACTGCCAGACCGGGCAACATCTTCAGTGCGAAAAAACACTGTTTTCCGCACTGAAGACGTTGCCCGGTCTGGCAATGAAACATCTGCAAGAAAACAACATGGCTCAGAGAGCCCCAAGGACTCCAGAGGTTCTTCCCCCAGGGCAGAAGCGGACGCTGCTCTGGCTGAGCTGGAAGAAAGTCAAGCCACGCTGAACCACTCCAGTAATCCCTTCCCTTCCCTTCCCTTCCCTTCCCTTCCCTCTCTTATCAAGCCCAGAAAGGGAGGAGGGAGACAGAGAGGAAGGGGGAGGAAGTAGGAGCAGTAGAGGGGTCAGTGGCTGGCAGGGAGACGTGGGAAGTCGCCTGACACCAGCGCAGTGCTATTTAACCCCATTGGAAATACCTTCTGTAGATACCGGTGTGTGGTAAAAAAGCATAAAAGGCCTCCACCGCCGTGTGTTTCTATGTCCGTTGCCACCTTTGCTACGTCATGCACCTCCAGTCCAAAGCCGAGACGAACCCCGTCACACTGTGACCGGGGGGGGGGGGGGGGGGGGAACCATTCTGTTAGGCCATAGAAGATAACAAAGCAGCTGTTGTGTGGATCTCTAGGTCTTCTTTAAACTCTCAGGCTCATTCAGATAAATACAAAAACTATGGTTTTAAAAAGAATACAATTTATAAAAATGCAGAAAAAATATTATCCATTACATTATCAATTTGAAACTCTTTTTATGCATGACCATCTCTGTATGTGTGCACACAGACATATTTAAATAATTGTATCCATGTTTGTAACCTGACCTTTTGTCATGAGCACTGATGGTGAGCGGGAGGGGGCCCCTATCCAGGGGGGAAAACGCATGCCTAGTAGTGAGGAGTTGAGCAGCCATTCAAAGAGACCGATTCCTCGTCTCGGCGTGGTTCCTGACGATTAGGACACCTTTTCCGCATTTTCATATCAATTTGCAATTTGCAATGTAATTGTCATGAGTAAGGATGGCGAGCAGGGGGCTCCCATCCAGACTGTCAAGCGCATGCGTAGCACTGAGGAATTGGTCAGCCATTCAAAGAGACACAGATCGGGACCGCCTTAACCTTTGGGGTTTATATGTCTGGGTTTTCCCATGCTTCTTCAGTTTGTTAGGATTCCTGTTAAGTACTAGCAATAAATATTAGAGACCAGTTCCTTGTCTCAGTGTGTTTCCTGGCTGTTAGGACAGTAATTTACATCAATTAGAGATCATGTATTTCCCCAGCCAGGGAGATGTGATGTGTGATACTTTCCAAAAGCCAACTGCAGATCTCTCCCAGAGGGAGGACAAAGTAGGGACGAGGGTCTGTAATCACCCCCGTCAGCTGCTGGGAGGGAAACATTTCGGGACATGACGCTTCCAGGACATTATGGACTGGTCTTGTTGATAATTTTCAGATGGTAGAGAAAAGCAGAAGATGATCATCTGTCCTTCAGTTGATAATGGTTGTAAACCACCCAGAGTCCCCCCTTTGGGGGGAGATGGGCAGCAGCAAACTGTGAAAAGTAAATAAATAAAATAATGGCCAGTAGGAAACCCTTAGTTTGCGGGGGGGGGGAGTAGCAGCAACATTGGGGGATAATTCCCAAGTTGTGCTGCAGTTCTTCCCCCTCTTGTCCTGTTCAGGAGGCCAAATCATATGAGCCAATGAGCCCTCAAATTCTGAATTTCCATCCTTTAAAATACATTCAGGTGCTTCTTTAGGGTGTAGACTAGAAATAACATCTTTTGATGCATCAGTTTTCATCTGAAATCCACTGAGGCAAATTTACCATTTTTAAAGTCCACTAATGTTCCATTATTGAGTTTCCAATTCTTTAATCCACGAGTTGTAAACGTCAGCTTGAAAAATATTCTTTAACATTTTGATGCAACTCCATTAATATGATAGCATCTCAGGTTTCTTAGATGCAACATCCGGTCCATATTCAGCCATTTATACCTGCTTGAGTTGATTATATTATGAATTTGGGAGAGAAAATTCTATTTGAAGTTGAGAAAAATGTCCAAATAATAGCAATTAGACTTCAAAGACAACCCTTTAATATGTTGATTATCAAAGCTTATGCTCCAACTTCTGTTGCAAAAGGAGGTTTGAGTTTTGTGGCCAAGTTCTATCTGAAATCAACTGAACATGCAAGATGTGCTCAGAGACTAAAATGCCAAAGTTTTGAGGAGGAAAATGCAGTTTTCCAACAGCCAAGAAAGACAAAGGTCTCAGGAAGCATCTCCACAAAGAATTTCAGAGAGCTGTTAAAAGACAGAAGAAGCAGTACTATAATATCTGTAAAGACATTGAAGATGTAAACAAACATGTAAAAACTACACGTTTTCTAAAAGATCTCTAAACTCAGAAGGAAGTTCCCAAATTAAATTGGTAAGCTAAGGGCCTTCCAGGTAGAGAACATGGTGAACTATCACACCTGATGTCAGACTTGTGAGGTAGTCCAGATAGGAAACATGACCAGATTAGCTAATTCCACTTTACGGTAAGGTTACATTAAGAGAATCTTGCAAATCTGAAAGTACATTTCTCCCCCATCCCATTTACAGCCCAAGATACTAGGAAAGGTCCTTTCTGAGCTGCTTGCCCTTCCCATATTCCTGCTGTGGGCTAAGCTGCCTTTTATCTGACCATTCCCTTGGCTGCATCTCTTCTCCCTGTCTCCCAAGGTCATTCCCACATATCATTATACCTGCCTAAAAGACACTTGGTTCGCTCGCTCCACTTTCTACAGCACATTAGCATGGAGAAATTTTAAAGTGTATAGAGATCTTCCAAGCAGCAGAGCATCTTAAGCCACCTGGTGAGAGCACCTTTGACCTGTGGAAAAGATTAACATAAAAAGTGAGGAAACCATCATAAGGATTTAAAAAGAACAAAAAGCAAAAAGCTTGCCAAGAGTTTGAGATGTGAAAGTTAAAAGTGGACTAAAGGGAACAGCTAAATTTGGAATATTGCTTTATTTAAAGTACTTTTGAATTAATTAAATAGATAATACATATTTCCATAGGAAAGAGAATTAAACTTGCTAAAGAGGATGATTGGCTGACTTCACTAAACGAAGAGATAAGTACAGAAAGAAGGAAAACAGGAAGTTGGGAAAGATCACATGACCACAAAAGTACAGAGTGCCAAAAGGGACAATAGAGTTAAGAATCAGAGGAAAGAAAGCTGCTCTTTAATTCTTTAGTTTTTCTTTCTTGATTACAAATTAGAAAAAGAAAAATGTCCACTACTAGAAAAGCAGCAAAAATTACAGAAGGCAGATCATTTTCAGAGGGACAACAAATAATAGAAAAAGGAATTACGCCAGAGATTTTACAAGGATGTTTGATGAATTGGGGAAGAAAGTTACAGAGTCAGTAACTGCATCAGAGACTGCATCAGTTAAAAGATATTTGGCTATACTTGAAGTGAGAATGGAGGAAAGCTGCCCAGAGTCATCATTGAATGAGATTGGGTGGTGGATAAATTAAACAAATAAATAAATAAAGATTTGCAAGTATGGAAGAAAAGATGAATAAAAAATTGAAGAATCTGTAATACAGATGAGTGGAGAGGTTAAACAAATCAAATAAAAAACAGGAATTTTGGAAAACAAGACAGAAATAGTAAATTGTGAGATGGAAAAAGATTTAGACAATGTGGCACTACTGGAATTAAGAGAGAGAGAAAAAAATTGTTTAAGACTGAGAGCAGTTCCAGAGGAACCTAGTAAAGATATCAGAGAGAGAATTGTTGAATCTCTAACAAAATTTTTGGAATGGGATGAAGAAGATATGGGTGCAGAAGTGTACAGAATTAATACAATATATGCAAAATTAAGAAAAACACCAAGAGATATATTTGTGCACTTTGTCAGGAAGAAGACAAGAGACCAGGTTCTACAACAACATTTCAATACTAAGTTAAGAATAATTTTGTTCAAAGAAATATCTATTAGAATATTGTTGAAGAGAAAAGACTATACCTTTTGAGAGATACTGTAAACTTAAACAGAAGAGGATGCTATTCCACTGGGACTAATTGGAAAGAGTTATTTTAACTTTTAAGCAACAGAGATACTAAATTAATTAAGTCCAGAAGGAAAGAGATTTTTATGAAAGGTTTAAAGAAGAACTGGAGGAAATGCAACTGGATTTTTTTTAAAAAGGGAACTATACAACAAATACAGTGAAAAGATCAGGAAAAGACTATTACGTTAGGTCCCACAGGTATTTATTTATTTATTTATTTTTAATGTTCAATCGTGTCCAATTCTCAGAGACTGCCTGGACAAGTCCCTGCAGTTTTCTTGGCCAGGTTTTTCAGAAGTTGTTTGCCATTGCCTCCTTCTCAGGTATAGACTTCTCTAAATTTACAACATAAAAATGGATCTTAAATGCCTAATGTGAAATATAAATGGGGCAAACGTGCCACAAAAAAGAAAAAGGGTATTTCATTATTTGAAAAAATAAAAACAAGAAATGATTTGCCCACAGATAACACATATAAGAAAAAAAGATTTAAAATATTTGATTAATAAAAATGTGGGACAAGAATTTATTTCATCAGGGACAACCAAGAAAAATGGAGTTGCATTATACATAAATCCACAATAACAACCAAAATTGATAATGAATGATGATCATGGATGATATGTAGCAGGTGAAATTAATTTGAAAGAAACTATGATTATGATATTGTGAATATATACCCCAAATGCTTCAGCAAAGGATCGTTACCTTGTCGTGCTGCTGGAGCTTGAGTACCTCAATGATGCCATGAGCTAAACCGTGAAGGTCCACCCAAGACAGGAAGGTCATGACAGAGAGGTCAGACTAAATGCAATCCCTGGGGAAGGTAATGACAACCCACCCCAGTATTCTTGCCGTGAAAACTAAATGGATCAGTACAACCAGAGATATGTCGGTATACCATCGGAAGGTGAGACCCCCAGGTCGGAAGATGGTCAAAATGCTACTGGGAGGAACAGAGGATGAGTTTAACTAGCCCCAGACGTGATGACGCAACTAGCTCAAAGCCAAAAGGACGGCTAGCGGCTGACAGTGCTGGTGGTGAACAGCGAATCCGATGTTCTAAGGATCAACACACCATTGGAACCTGGAATGTAAGATCTATGAGCCAGGGCAAATTGGATGTGGTTATTGGTGAGATGTCAAGATTAAAGATAGACATTCTGGGCGTCAGTGAACTGAAATGGACTGGAATGGGCCACTTCACATCAAATGACCACCAGATCGACTACTGTGGACAAGAGGAGCACAGAAGAAATGGAGTAGCCTTCATAATTAATAGCAAAGTGGCTAAAGCAGTGCTTGGATACAATCCAAAAAATGATAGAATGATCTCAATTCGAATTCAGGGCAAGCCATCTAACATCACAGTGATCCAAATATATGCCCCAACCACAGATGCTGAAGAAGCTGAAGTAGAGCAGTTCTATGAGGATCTGCAGCACCTACTGGACAACACGCCTAAAAGAGATGTTATTTTCATCACAGGAGACTGGAATGCTAAGGTGGGCAGTCAAATGACAGCTGGAATTACAGGTAAGCATGGCCTGGGAGAACAAAATGAAGGAGGACATAGGCTGATAGAATTCTGCCAAGACAATTCACTCTGCATAACAAACACTCTCTTCCAACAACCTAAGAGACGGCTTTATACGTGGACTTCACCAGATGGACAACATCAAAATCAGATTGACTACATCCTTTGCAGCCAAAGGTGGCGGACATCTGTACAGTCGGTAAAAACAAGACCTGGAGCTGACTATAGTTCAGATCACGAACTTCTTCTTGCACAATTTAGGATCAGACTAAAGAGATTAGGGAAGACCCACAGATCAGCTAGATATGAGCTCGCTAATATTCCTAAGGAATATGCAGTGGAGGTGAAGAATCGATTTAAGGGACTGGACTTAGTAGATAGGGTCCCGGAAAAACTATGGACAGAAGTTGGCAGCATTGTTCAGGAGGCGGCAACAAAATACATCCCAAAGAAAGAGAAAACCAAGAAGGCAAAATGGCTGTCTGCTGAGACACTAGAAGTAGCCCAAGAAAGAAGGAAAGCAAAAGGCAACAGTGATAGGGGGAGATATGCCCAATTAAATGCAAAATTCCAGAGGTTAGCCAGAAGAGATAAGGAATTATTTTTAAACAAGCAATGCGTGGAAGTGGAAGAAGACAATAGAATAGGAAGGACAAGAGACCTCTTCCAGAAAATTAGGAACATTGGAGGTAAATTCCAGGGCAAAATGGGTATGATCAAAAACAAAGATGGCAAGGAGCTAACAGAAGAAGAAGAGATCAAGAAGAGGTGGCAAGAATATACAGAAGACCTGTATAGGAAGGATAACAATATCGGGGATAGCTTTGATGGTGTGGTCAGTGAGCTAGAGCCAGACATCCTGAAGAGTGAGGTTGAATGGGCCTTAAGAAGCATTGCTAATAACAAGACAGCAGGAGACGACGGCATCCCAGCTGAACTGTTCAAAACCTTGCGAGATGATGCTGTCAAGGTAATGCATGCTATATGCCAGCAAATTTGGAAAACACAAGAATGGCCATCAGATTGGAAAAAATCAACTTATATCCCCATACCAAAAAAGGGAAACACTAAAGAATGTTCAAACTATCAAACAGTGGCACTCATTTCACATGCCAGTAAGGTAATGCTCAAGATCCTGCAAGGTAGACTTCAGCAATTCATGGAGCGAGAATTGCCAGATGTACAAGCTGGGTTTAGAAAAGGCAGAGGAACTCGGGACCAAATTGCCAATATCCGCTGGATAATGGAAAAAGCCAGGGAGTTTCAGAAAAACATCTATTTCTGTTTTATTGACTATTCTAAAGCCTTTGACTGTGTGGACCATAACAAATTGTGGCAAGTTCTTAGTGGTATGGGGATACCAAGTCATCTTGTCTGCCTCCTGAAGAATCTGTATAATGACCAAGTAGCAACAGTAAGAACAGACCACGGAACAACAGACTGGTTTAAGATTGGGAAAGGAGTACGGCAGGGCTGTATACTCTCACCATACCTATTCAACTTTTACGCAGAACACATCATGCGACATGCTGGGCTTGAGGAATCCAAGGCTGGAGTTAAAATCACTGGAAGAAATATTAACAATCTCAGATATGCAGATGATACCACTGATGGCTGAAAGCGAAGAGGAACTGAGGAGCCTTATGATGAAGGTGAAAGAAGAAAGTGCAAAAGCTGGCTTGCAGCTAAACCTCAAAAAAACCAAGATTATGGCAACCAGCTTGATTGAGAACTGGCAAATACAGTAGAGGGAGAAAATGTAGAAGCAGTGAAAGACTTTGTATTTCTAGGTGCGAAGATTACTGCAGATGCTGACTGCAGTCAGGAAATCAGAAGACGCTTAATCCTTGGGAGAAGAGCAATGACAAATCTCAATAAAATAGTTAAGAGCAGAGACATCACACTGACAACAAAGGTTCGCATAGTTAAAGCAATGGTGTTCCCCGTAGTAACATATGGCTGCGAGAGCTGGACCATAAGGAAGGCTGAGAGAAGGAAGATAGATGCTTTTGAACTGTGGTGTTGGAGGAAAATGCTGAGAGTGCCTTGGACTGCCAGAAGATCAAGCCAGTCCATCCTCCAGGAAATCAAGCCAGGCTGCTCCCTTGAGGGAATGATACTAAAGGCAAAACTGAAAGACTTTGGCCACATCATGAGAAGACAGGACACTCTGGAGAAGATGCTGATGCTAGGGAGAGTGTAGGGCAAAAGGAAGAGGGGCCGACCAAGGGCAAGGTGGATGGATGATATTCTAGAGGTGATGGACTCGTCCCTGGGGGAGCTGGGGGTGTTGACGACCGAGAGGAAGCTCTGGCGTGGGCTGGTCCATGAAGTCATAGAGTCGGAAGCGACTGAACGAATAAACAACAACATACCCCAAATGACAATAAAATTATATTTCAAGGGACTTATGGAAATATTAATAGAAAATTGGTGTTTTTTGGGAGGTTGGAATGGAGTGGTTTGCTCACAAAAAGAAAGAATCTCTGTGAAAGGTATTAAATTAACACAAAGTAAATTACTGAAAATATTTTTTGAAATGATGGATAACTTTGACTTTATAGATATTTGGCAATATAAAAACAGTGATTTTAAAGAATGTGTATACTTCTCTGAAAGTCACAGATCTTTCCCAAAAATATATTATATATGTTTTGGATTTTTAAGAAATTTGCTGCACAAATTAACAAAACTGAGATATTGCCAAAGATTTTTTCAGATCATAACTGCTCTAACTCTCAAGCACGATTCTTTTTCTCTCAATTCCAGTAATGCCAGATTGTCTTTTCAATTGGTTTATTATTTGTTTTACTTTCTAAGTTTCCACTTTGTCATTGATTTAACTTCCCCTGTAAAATGCCCTATAGACTCTTCAATTTTTTTTGTAACTTCTTCTTTCACCCCCTCTTTCATCTTTATAAACCTTTTTGCTATTCTCTTTTCAAAAGGAGAGCCAGTTTGGTCTAGTGGTTAAGGCAACAGGCTAGAAACCAGGAGACTGAGAGTTCTAGTCCCGCCTTAGGCAGGCCTGCAACTAGGGTCTGTGTCACTCAGTGCAAACATGGATTCTGTGCCTCATCATGGGTTGGTGAGGGAGGTGTTACCAAATTTTATTTTTCTATTAGGCATTAAATTAATAAAACATTCAGTATACAAATACTATTTTGTCATTTTGGCACCCCCCCCCCAGCGTGGTGCCTGGGGCTCACGCCCTGCTTGCTCCCCCCTAGTTGCAACCCTGGCCTTCGGTATGGAAGCTGGCTGGGTGACCTTGGGCCAGTCACTCTCTCTCAGCCCAACCCACCTCACAGGGTTGCTGTTGTGGGGAAAATAGGAGGAGGAAGGAGTATCAGGTATGTTTGCCACCTTGAGTTAGTTATAAAAATAATAAAGTGGGGTAGAAAATAAATAAATAAATAATAAAAGCAACCAGCTCACTTTTGACAGATTTGACAGATTCAGATACCCGTTTTCCCATTTCTTTGAACATTTTCTGTAATATTTCTGGAGCAATTCCTTTTTCTTTTGGTTGCCCTAATGAACCTCTCCTTCCCTCACCTTGCTTTGCAGCTTTTCTGGTGGTCACCATTTTTTAATTTATATTACAAAAGTAAAAGTAAGTCAATTACAAAGCTAAAGGTAAAAGGCAGGCTTCTGTTTTTTTTCTCTATATCCTTAAGGTTTTAGTCCAATCTGCCCTTCCGTAGTTTAGATGACACAACCCATCTCATATTACACTTTCCTCCTTATTTTGTAACTTCCACCAATTATCTTTGCCCTTTGTTGTCAAACAATCAACATTCCTGGAAAGTCTAGTCTGTTATTTAATTAATTCCAAGTAATGCCAAAAGCACTTTCACCGAAATCTTTATTTTTCTGATTTATACCATCCCCTTTATCTGTTTATAATTTTCTTAATCAAATCTTGATTAATCCCTTTGCTTTTATTTTAAAGCCTTTTAAAAGTTTCCTCTTTGCTTTACTTTTTCTATTCCAGAAGGAAGGTTAACTGTCATGTTCCCCGTTGCAAGGCATATGTGCATCACAACGGGGAACATGCCCATCAGGAAGGAGGAAGGGATAACCATTACCCTATAAGCACACTAACGCCTAAAACAATCACCAGCACAATAGAGGCACACCTCTGTCCGGACCTAAGACCCATTAACAGATCGGGGGAAGATCTGTTAATCTTCCACCCATTACCCCGGGGGACGCACCTGCACGGGACAAGTGAAGAGACAAAGGAGACCAGCGGAGATCACCTAAATCGCCCATCGACGAACTCATATCGCTGCAGATTGCCCATCCGGATCCAGCTTATGGGACAATGGAGGGTGGAGGGGGACAAGGTCCGCCGCGCGGGTATAAACGGGGTACCCCGCTACCACGCCCGCATTCCCGTCTTTTTCTCCGTATGCAATCTGCTTCCAATAAACAGGAAATCCTTAGATCCTCTAAGTGAGTCTGTGTCTTATTGGGAGTAAGGCTACCCTGACATTAACTCACTGGGAAGTTTTCCTTGTCCTGCTGTTTTCAAAGACCTCAACTGTAGATTGATTATATCCTGAAATGATTAAGAAAGTTTCATCAAACTTAATGTCCTTTTAAAGGCTGCGTTTGCATGTGTGAGTGAGCTCTTTCTTCCTTGACCCCCTGCTGCTCTACTAACGAGGAAACAGAATTCCATCCTGCAGTCTCCTCAAAAGGAACAACAGTTTGAGGTGCAGGTGGGCAATCTCTTTGACTCGCCTTCATCCAGAAAGACTTCGCCAGCCCGAAATCACAGCTGGCCACCATTCACTGCTGCAGCACCATCGCTGCTCCTTCAGACACATACAGTACACCACAGAACCTCACCTGGAAGCCTCTCCCCATGCTATGTTTTTCGTTTCGAAGGAATCTTGCTTATTCAGGATGCCCGTTTGGAGTCTCTGTTCAAAGAGTGACTCAATCACATCAATCAAATTCCTCTAACAGAGCTTCACACAGCCCTAGTTTGATCTGCCCACTCTGTACATTCGTTCAAAGCCACACAGAGAAGAACAACTTGAATTGATAGTGGAAGGATTGGGCACCGGTGTCATTTTTAACAATAATACCCTGTTACTTATTTATTTATGAAATTTATTGGCTGCCTTAATTGAACAAATCAACCCAGATTCTCACTCGAGGCACAAAGGACCAGGCTCAAATTATTCTACTTTGGACACATTATGCGAAGACGCAGCTCTCTGGAAAAGACTCTGATGCTCGGAAAGGTGGAAGGAAAAAGAAGAAGAGGATGACCAGCTGCGAGGGGGATGGACTCAGTCACAGTGGCGATGGGGGCACCACTGGAAGACCTGAAGGACCCGGTTGGGGACAGGCCATCATGGTGAAGGTGTATCTCCATGGTTGCTGAGAGTCACCAATGACTTGATGGCATGTCATCAGTCAGTCAATCAGTCAGTTGACTCTTGGTGGGGTACAATCAGTAATGTGTGATAAACATTCATAGGGTAATCAAAGTAAATAGCCTAAAATCACACAGGGACACACAAAACCCAAGTTCTAACAAGGACAAACAAACAAGCAAAAAAGAAGGATAACTCAAGAACCACATTCAGAGGTCAAAAGCCCTCTGTTTTCATGGATTTCCTAAAACCTACTGAAGTAGGGGCTATTTGAATTCCATGGGGAAAAGTCTTCCAAAGTATTGGCGCCAGAACAGGACCCTCTTTGCTCGGGACAGTGGGGAATTGCAAACAAGTTCCCCCGAGACCTTCATGGTCTCAAGTGGAGGAACCAGGTGGAGGAGATGGTCCTGGAGATGTGTCGGTGCCAAGCCATGTAGGGCTTTCAGGGTCAAAACAAGCATTTTGAACTGAACCTGGGAGATAATGGGAGCACTGTCATCACGTGCTTATGTCAGCAGGTATCTGCCAACAACCAGGTTGTGGAATTCTGGACCAAATGAAGCTTCTAAATGGTCTTGAGTTCGTCCATGTGAGTGTCTGTTCTGTGTGTGTAACAGGAAATCAACTTCTAACTACATATGGTTTTAGCTCTAAAGGTCTCAGAGATAGTAGAGAACATTCTGAAACATGTCAAAGAAGCTGAAAAAGCTTATGCTGAAAAAAAGAAGAAGTATCATAAGTATTTTTGTTTTGAAAGGGAATGCTATGTCTTATTTTGTTATCATTCTGTCCCAGCATAGTAAAGGAGACCATAGATATTTGTGCCTCCTGTGTTAAACATCTATATGTTCATTTTTTTTTCTTAATATGCTTCAACTGGAGGAAAGAAAACCCCCTCCCTCCCTCCCTCCCCCAGATGAATAGCACTACACTTCTTATCCTGGAGTGCAATGCTTTCTCCTTCTCCTTCTCCTTCTCCGCCTTGAGAAGGGAGGAAAGATTCACTGCCTGCTTTGATTAAGGCAACCGGATCTGGGCTGGACAGCCACTAGGTGGCAGAAAAGAGATGCAGAAAGCTCTTGCTGCCATCTAGTGGCTGCTTGGGATTTTGTAGCCTTACTCTTTGACAGTGGGCTCACATACTCATTTCTGTAAAGGCTAGTCTCTTGCTTGGCTGACTAGGCTTCACGCGATGCTGCGGAGTGATCAGGAGTTCCTCTATTTCTCTTGAGATTGAATGGTAAACAAGGAATGCATTGACCGGCTGTCTTAGGACAACAGGAAAAATGGGAATGTTTGGAGTTTAAAATTCTCTTCCTGGCCATGAAGCTTGGCTTTGTGATCCTGAAAAGATGAGAACATGCAGAGAGGAAGCACTGCATGGTTCTTTATTGAAAGCTGGAAGCTCTGCCTTTGGTAAATTAGGCTTAGGGTCAGCTGCATCTGTACATTTTCATAAGCTATATAAATTAAGGAAGTTATGACTGCACTGTGAACTGCTTAGAGTCCAGGGATTGAGTTGATAAGAAGTTTCATGAAGAAAGATGACAAATATTTAGGTTTTGGTGACAAAGTTCACCCAGACACTATGATCATAGGCACTACCATCTTCCTCATTATTAATTTCTTCTGATCAGAGTTCTGGGCTTTTGATGCCCGGGCAGATTGTACTGCAGAGCTGTGACCTTCAAGTGGGGTTCAAAAACTAGACAAGAATGGAAAATGAGCCCTGGGGGAGGACTTGGCCGATGGCCCATCTGGTCCTTTGGTGGATAATCAGAAACCTTCAGGAAGGTGACAGATATGGGTCAGAGGTCAGCTGCCTTCTTCTGCTGTTGCTTCCCAGGAGCTGCCATTGAAGGTATGCTGGCAGGTGATTCAGGTGATAGACAGCAGCCATCAAGAGTAGTAGCTGTTGGATTAGTCTCCAACGAGGGGTTCAGAGCTCTTTCCCACAGCCAATGAAGGGATGTGGATAAAGAAGGTATGCACGGGTTGGGCCTCCATCTCCTTGCTCTCTTGTTTAGAAGACCATCCATCGAGATGTGGGGTCAGGAACCGACCAAGAAAGACTCTGCTCTGTTTTCCTAGTGATCAGGCCATAACTGAAGATGGAGTGCTCTGCGTGGTAGGATGCACTCAAAGGGTGGATGATATTTCTTGGCTTGTATTGAGCTAGAAATAAGAGAGTTTGGACTTTTGAGGGGATTGAGCCCCAACTGGCTTATGTTTTGATGCATTGGTATTCCACAGATGTAATTAGAAACAAAAAACAAAATCATTCAGTGGAATCTGCTACAATACATTTCTCTCTTTACATTAATTCCTCTTAGAATCTCTGTTCAAAAAAGGAGTGAGATCTGGTGGTAACTGGCAGCTTTTTGGCTGGAATCTCTACTATGTTTCAAAACCAAATGAAAGAAAATCCTGGCATGATGCTGAGAACTTCTGCATGTCCAGAGATTCCCATCTGACCTCCATCCTAAATGAGGAAGAGCAGGTTTTGTATTTTTTTCTTCTTTTCCTCCTCATAGTTGGGGGTTTTCAACCCAGCACCCCATCTCTGCTGAATGTTTGCATCTTCCTGTCCTTCTCTGGTTGTCTGTTGCTGTTGTTTTTAATTTCCATGCACAAATGTTTGATAACCTTTTGCAAATGTGGTTGCATCTGCTCCTTTCTCATGCAATTCACAGCAGTGGTTTGCAAACTATCGCTTAACTGACAAGAACACTCTATGTGATTGAGCCTCAATTAGAAGGGCGGAGGTGACAGGCAAATCCCTCTGAGATACGCTGCTTGATTCCCACTCCTCTGTCCCTGCACCATCCACCCAGAAGTGTGCGAAACATGTTCTTGGCATGTTTCCATTAAGTAGGGGTGGGGGAGAATGGTGGAAGCCCCTGTATCCCACCTTCAAAACTGAGAGGCAGGTGCAACTTGTCTAACCACAACCTAGAACTGACTTTTCTTCCTGCAGAATGGGCTTCTTTGGCAAACAACGGTGAACTGTTCATTTTTAAATTTAGGGACTGGGGCTACACAAACCTAACCAGCATTCTCTTAAGTGTGGCATCCCATCCTGTGAAGCTGCCCCACTTTTCCTTTTCGTGTTTTTGCAGAAGTACTTCTCTTCGAAGCTCAACAAGTCTGCCTGGATTGGCCTAACAGATGAGAACGAGGAAGGCCTCTGGGAGTGGTCAGATGGTTCCAGATTAGCAATACAGTAAGTCTGCAAAGATGTACTCCTGGAGATGATAATTTGAAAAATTTACCCCTAAAGCCTGAGTTAAAACTCAGCTTTTCAGAAACTGTTGTCAAATCAGTAGGCCCTAGGCAGGTCAAATTGCCATGGGTCCTACAAAGCCTGCTAATACTTAACATATACATGCTTCCCATTTTCATATGATGCAGGGCCTGAAACCTGACTGAAAGGTGTCTAGATAATCTGTTTCATCCAGAGCCCTCTGGAGCTACAGTGCCACCACTTTCTCAACCACCTTCTCCCAAAAGGGGAGGTGGGAGACTGGAGCAGTTGGAAACACCCCCTCTCTGAAGGATGTATTAACCATCACCTGGACCCAACCACATGTCACCTCCGGAGCTGCTTTTACCAGCCAGGAGGGACATGGATCTAGATGGCAAGTGGTGGCATTTACAGTCCAGAGGATCCTGTCCACTTTCTCAGGTCCAACAGGATCAAACTGTTCCCAGATAACTGGGCAAGTACGTTCCCCCAGTTTTCTCCCCAGACCATGCCTCACACTTTCAGATTATTTGAGTCTAACTTGGAGTGGATCCTAGCAATTTTATCCTGCAGATGCTCATCAAATTCCTCTGCACAGCCCTGCAGATGGGTCACCGAGCCCACCTTCCCCAAAAGAGATCAAGTAATTTTATAAAGGGCCATCAGGCGGCATTCCATGGATGCAATAAGAGCGGAGAAATACTGTCATTTCACCACTCTTATTGCATCTGCCACAAGGTAGGCTTAATAGCAGCTCCAGCTTGTGTTTGGTCAGATTCAGTCTTTGTCTTCCTCCAGCGGTGCTTTAGGCATCTCTTGATCCTCTTCAGAACCCTCAGCCCCTCCATAAACCAAGGGGAGTGTCAGGTTTGATGGGATAAGAGAGGCTGCACAGGCATGATCCTGTCCAAGGCCCCAGCCACCTCCCTATTCCAGGCCGCAGCCAGGGCCTCCACTGGACCATGCAGCAGATCTTTGGGTATAAACCCCAGCTCCCTTTGAAATCCTACCCGGTCCATCAGTTGCTGGGGGAGGACCAATTGAATGGGTCCTGCCTCCCTGCAGAGGGGGGCAGTATGAGAGAATCTCAAGGTCACCAGGGCATGATCTGACCATGACAAAGGGGGAAGGTGTAGCTCTCCCCCCAGCTCATATTGCCACTGCTCCAACAAGAAAACCAAGTCTGGTGTGAGGCCACTGTCTTGAGTCAGGTCCCAAATAATCTGAAACAGGCCCATGGCTACCATGGTGGCCATGAACTCCCAAGCTGCTTCTGAAGCCTGTCCCAGGGAGACCAGATTGAAGTTCTCCAGAACCATAAGCCTGAGAAACTCCACCACCAACCCCTAGATGGCCTCCAGCAGCTCAGGCAGGGAGGTTGCTATGCATCAGGGAGGCTGGTACAGAAGCAACACCCCCAACTGTTCTTGGGAACCCAACTTGAAAAACGATCTCACTTCTGGTTACTTGTGGAGCAGAGCCCCTGAAGGCCACTAGAGATTCCTGGATGACAACAGCCACCCCTCCTTCCTGGCCCTGAGGTCTTGACTGGTGCCTTACTGAAAACTCAGCCTGGCATATCTCTGAAAGAGGAACACCTCCTTCCAGGCCCATCCAGGTCTCGGTAATACATGCCAGGTCTGCCCCCTCCTCTGTGATCAAATCACATATGAGGGGGGCCTTGTTGTTAACTGACCTGGTGTTACAAAGCAGTAGCCAGAGATCAGGGCCTTCACATGTCTTCTGTCCAGGGCCTAGGTTTGAGCATGGAGGGCTGGAACACACCACCAGTAATAAACACCAGGGGCATCTTCCCCAATGATGGCCCACCCTCCGGCTCCCGTCATAACATCCCTAGCCTGTCACTTTTACTCTCCTGCCGCTACTTTCTCTGGGGAACTGTCTGTTATCTTCCGAATTCAGTTCGGAAATTTCCCATTACCTTTCACTTCTGCCAGTTAAGTATCTAGGGGGCACCATAACTTACTGCCTCAGACATGAAGGATCATAACCAGGCTTTCTCTGACTTTCATTGTGATATTAAAGCAGATATTAAGCAGATTTTTTTCTGACTCCTGCCAATTTATTATGCAAGACATTCAGAGCATTGTGGGGAATATGTGGTCTAAAATGTGCCATCTGGTTGGGGATGTTGTGGATGAGCCTGAAGAATCTAACAGTGATGGAAATGTCTCTCCCAAGAGTGAGATTTGGGCTTCTGTTGAAATCCTGGATGAAATTGACAATGCTGAATTGAAGAACTTAAATGGAGAAATTGAGCTGCAAGATATGAATGAATCTGACTTTCTGATGGAATGTTATGGAAAAGAAGGGGTTATTATGTGTGGGAGGATTTTTGAAGAGAAGTCTGTGTTTGTGAGGGGAGCAGTTGGGCTCTTTGACTTCTTTAAGAAAATAGCTCTGTGCTTACATGGGGATATGTAAATGTCTTGGTCTATTCTGAAGTGGGTTAAGGGACTGAAGTATTTTTCTGGATGGTCTTTTGGCTTTGGATGATTTTACTTATTGTTAATGATTGGGATTATGATTATTAAGGTTTTTTTCTCATTTATGTTTCTTTTATTATTAATTATAATGGCAGACAATTTACATGCTTCTTTATTTTTGATCTTTATTATAGTAGACAGGAATGTATAAGTAGTAGTAGGAAGGGAATAATTAGGCTGGAGAGAGTGTTCAGTTACAATGAACTCCTGAGGCATTAGAGGGCGCCATAATCTATTTTACTGTTAGGAAATATGGAGGAAAATAATTTGATATTTAAGGATCTCTACAATGCTGTTATTTAAGTCTTGGAGCATTTCTCAGAATTTGTGGAGTCCAAATCATCACAAGAATCAAGAGAACCTGATAAGGCTGAAAACTATCTTAAGAGTAAAGTGGTTTCTCCAAAGAAAAAGATGAGAATTGGTGACTTATGTTTAAATAGTCAAAGGAAAATTGAGTTGTCAAAAGTTGAAGATAAGACAACATTGTTGCCACCACACCATGATCAAGAAAGAGAATTAAACTCTAGAGGCTAGAAGATTTTGGACAAATATTTGGGCTTTTTAAAGCAAGTTGTAGAATTTGAAATTGACAAGAAGAAAGCTCTGTAGGTAATACTGAGACATGTAAATACTGAGACAGGTTTACTTTGAAGAGGGATAATTGTCTAAATGTGTTTATCAGGATGGTTTCTTAAAGGTTTGGATAAATGGTTATGCTGTTTTCAAAATTCTTACATTTTTGGTGAATGCCTAGGTTATTGTTTGAATGTGGTTATCAGGATGTTTTTTTTAAGAGTTTAGATAAATGTTTATGCTGTTTGGATAATTTTTATATTTTTGGTTAATGTTAGTTTAGCTGGCAGATAGGAGCAAATTATAGTGAAGAAGGGTCGTGTTTGTCACTCTATTAGGTTCCAAATTATATTTGAAGGGTTTATATGTTTTTCTTTAATTGGGAGGGTAGTTTTGTTTCAGAACAGAGTGTAATAATGAGAATTTAAATGCTTTGTAGAAATAATGTTTACTATAATATGAACTGGAGTTAAGAGATTGATATTGATTTATATATATCTTTGTTATAGAAAGTCGGAAGTCACTTTGTAGTAGTTTGTTTTGTGTTTTTTCACACCTTTTTAGTTGTTTCTTTTCCTTTGTAGGCTTCTTCTTTCAATCTTTTTAGTTTTTATGTATATTTTGAAAATGCTTTAATAAAGTTTTCTAAAAAATAAAAACCAGTATTATGGCTTCATACAATGGGCTGCTTTCACACAATCTGCTAAGAAAAAGGGTCGGGTTTCCCAACACACCGAACCACAAATGACCCAACCTTGCCTAATGTTGTGTGAACCCAGTTCATCTGTGCCATTCTTAGTCCAACACAGGCTATGCTTCAGAATGGAGCAAAAGTTTGGCATCTGCTTTCTGTATCTTAGGGCTGTCGCATGCAGTTGGTCCTCTTCTGCTCTGCATGCAAGTCCTCCAAATTGCGGCTGAAGAAGCACACATTGACTTGATTTTGCATCTCCAGCAATCCTGCCAAATTTCATTGACTTTTTTTCCTGGGAAGCTGAGTGACTGGGACAGCAGTGGGGAGAAGAATGGGTAACTGCCCCAGACATCCTCCTTTCCCCCTTCTCTCTGTTTGGTATATTGTTTTCTGCTACAGATTAAGGTTACTATGGTAACTAATCATTTTGGCGGGGTGAAGAGGTTGAATTTAATTGTCCTCTTTTCAGGTGCTAATAGCATGAAGCGAGGGCAGTTTGCTTGGTTCAGTTCCTTCTTACTCTGTAGAGAATATGCAGCTGAGGGAGAAATCTCTCCTCTCTGAGAGCTTGTGAGAATGCAGAAGCCTGTAAATATGTTTTTGTGCTTTCTGTAAATAAATTTATTTTTATAGAAATGCCTGGTGTGTGACTTTTCTGATCTCTCCTGGGCCAAATGCTTTCTAGCACTCTGCCACCAGGTCATCCACCCAGTAAGCAGCCCAGTAAGCCCAGTAAAACCCCAGAGAGTATAGAGAGATCAGCTCCAAACCTCATGCACAATTTAAAGGCAGGTAGCAAAGACCTGTGAAGATTTTCTTTGGAGCCACCTGGAGATTTTCCAGCAACTGCCTGTCTACAGGACAAAGAAGCCAGCTGAGGTGACTTGCAAAAGAAGGAAGAAGCCATGGCTGCCTCCCAGCCCTCAGCAATGCCTCTGGAGCACCTATCAGAGACCAACTATTTGAATTGGGCCCTGAAGATGGAGATGTATCTTCGCAGAGAGAATCTTTGGCTGCCAATTGGTGAGCAAAACCCCCAAAATCCCAGTGCTGAATGGCTGAGACAGGATGAGCGGGCTAGAGCCACCATTATCCTGGGAGTTGAGGGCAATCAGCTAGTCCACGTGCGAGGCATGCAGTCTGCAAAGCAACTTTGGGATGCTTTGAGAGACTTGTATGTAAAGGCAACAGCAGGGAGTAACGTTACCCTGACAAAAAAGCTGTACAAAGCCTACCTTGCAGAAGGAGATAGCCTTCCTGAGCACCTGCATCATATTCAGCAGCTGTTTGTTGAGTTGCAGGAGAGAGGAATGGAATTTACACCTCTCACAAAATCCTATATCCTCCTGTCCTCGCTGAATGAAATTTGGGACACGCTGATTTGTACCCTGGAGGCTATGCCTGAAGCAGACCTCACCCCATCGTATGTTACACAGCGCTTACTCACTGAATGGGAGAAGAGAGAGGAAAGATCCCTCCCCCCCATCTCTTCTGGAAAGCTGCAGTACCAGAAAACAAGGGAAAAGAAGGGAAAGGAAGCTGAGGCCACAGCGCTAGCCAGCCAGTGATGGTTCACTTGTGGTTCAGGTGGACATTTGCAGAAAGACTGTGCCTTGAGACCCAAGAGTAGAAAGACAGAGCAGAAGAACACAAGGGCAACACAGAAGAAGGCTCTTCAGACAACCCAAATTGCACAGGTTGCTGAGAAGGGTAATTCTGATGTATGGGTGTTAGATTCTCTGCCAACACTCTCCACCTCCCCCCTGCCCCTCCACACACTTTGTCTTTCCTTTAGACAACTTTGTACTCCTTTGGCTGCATGTAGAAATCCAGTCCTCCCTCTCTGTCTTCTCAGGTACTGGGCCCATGGCAATCCCAACGGATACACCCGTGATGGAGAGGCAGATGAAGACTGCACTTCCATAGAACCTTCAGCCAGTGAATTGAACTGGAATGATGCCAGTTGCCAAGAACTTAGAAGATGGGTTTGTAAGGAGAGTTTAGAGTTCGAAGAAACATAAAGTTCATCAACCCCGTTACCTGGAACAGTGTTAAAGGTGAAGAAAAATGAAGAGGAGGTGACTTTTCAGAACCAAACCTTATCGGAATTCTATAGCGGTCACAGAATAAACAGACACATTCAATGGTATGGGTCTCCAGTATAATACCTATAGAGGCAAGCCACTCACAAAACTATCATTTTTTGAGGTGGTGCATGTTTTGAAAATGATATGGAAGAAATCTTTAGGCCTCACCTGAGCACAGGAATCCAGACTCTGTGAGGCTGGAAGAAAAAAAATGGGATCAAGCATCCACAGAATATAGTAAAAAAAAAAAGTCCACCATCCCTCTTTTCTTAAAGATATAAGTTTTTCCTTTTATTACACAAGCACGCACAGACGCACGCACACACACACATATTAGTGAAGATTTTTACATGAATGAAAGACAAATATGAACACACATATAAAGAAAGGTTAAGAAACAGGAGAAAATAAAAGGCAAAGTATGAAGGACAATGCAGATAAAGAAGAAAAAAAGAAAAAGATAATTAAAGAAGCAACTTCTGTCATGATTGCAGCAGTTTCAGGCTTATGATCCCTCCTCCCTATCTAAGATTACATTACATAGTTCCCTCTGTCCCATATTCAACCCTTTTTAATTGACAAATCCAGAAGTGAACAACTCATTCTCTCCCCATTTTCAGCAAAAAGCCCATACGGGGCTTCCAGACTTTTATAGCATGACTGAATTTTATCCTTGATCAAACAGATCAATCCTGCCATCTCTACAAGCTCTGCCATCTTCACAGTCCATTCCTCCATTAGCAAAGTCTACACCTCTAGTTCTCATCATAGTGATCTCTTCCTCAGTCTGTTGTTGTATTTGTTGTGTGAATCCTTCCTTTTGACCCACTTGCATCTCCTCCAGTTCCAATATTCTGAGAAGTATTTCTTTGGACAAAATTCCTTCGCAATTGTTTAACTTGATGTTAAAATATTGTGGTAGAACTATATTAACCAGGTTCCTCAGGGACTGATCCCAGTCTGGAAGAAAATTCTTTTTCTCTTAATTCTAGTAGTACCAAATTAGCCAAATCTTTTTCCATTCTCCATTTTATTATTTCTGTCTCATTTTCCAAAATTTCCATTTTTCCTTTAAATTGTTTGAGCTCTCATTTGTGTTACAGATTGTTTAAATTATTTATCTTTTTTTCAATATTTGCAAATCTTTCCTCCATTCTCCCTAGTGAAACAGATCTCCTTTTACAGATGCAGACACAGCTGCAGTTACAGCCTCAGTCACTGATAATGTCACAAATGGCATGGGACCAGGTTACCTGAGGGACCGCCTCTTCCCCGCATCATCAGCCCGTCCCACCCGCTCACGCAGAGAGGGCATGCTGCGGACCCCGTCAATAAGAGAATTCCATCTGGCGGGGTCCAGGAGGCAGGCCTTCTCGGCAGTAGCACCCGCCCTTTGGAACATCTGGCCCCCGGAGGTAAGATTAGCCCCATCGCTCCTAGCCTTCTGGAGGAAGTTGAAGACCTGGCTTGGCCACCGGGCTTGGGGCAGGGAGGAGAATTGACATACTTGGGGTTGGCTGGTACCTTGAAGTGCCCCTCCTACATGATGGTTGAAGAGATCATAGCCATCTGGATTTTATGAGCTGGGGTAGTTAAGGAATTGTTTTGTTTTTAATGGGATTTTATTGGAATTTTACCATGTATTTATCTGAGTTTTTATTGTATATTTATTCTGTGTTGTAAACCGCCCAGAGTCCCTCCGGTTGGAGGAGATGGGCGGTGACAAATTTGATAAATAAATAAATGCTGTGAGATTCTTCCCCATTTCTCCAAGCACCTTTTATAAGATCTTTAGCATAATTCCTTCCATTTTTCTCTTTTAATTTATTATCCAGATAGCAGAAGTAGAAAACGAAGACTGGTAAGAGCGAGCTGGGAGGCTGGGACGTCACTATTTCCAAGCCGCACTGTAGCCTTAAAGGGACACTAAGACCAGCCACACCATTTCTAAAACACGCAGTTTGTATTTCTTTTAAGTATGAATACCCTGAGAGAGGCTTTCTACAGCAAGGAGAAGCAGGCTATCTTGGTGCTTATTGTTATTTTTGGGATTAAGTTTTTAAAAAAATCTTTTTTTAAGTATTGGGCTTAGTTCTCCTTCCAAATATTAAGGAGGATTGAGAGTAAATAATTGTCTCCCTGTTATTATTTTTGTACTGAATTTGAAGATATTCGCATTTTCCTACACGTTGAATTGGCTGTTTTGAACTTTTAGTTTTCTGCTTCTACTTTCCCTGGGGAACTGTCTGCATATCTCACTTTCGCTTGTGTAAACACATTCTGGAATTCTTTCATATCTTTGACTTTCGCTGGTTAAGCTCCTGGGGGGTGCCATAATCTACTGCATGAGACATGGAGGATTTTAAACAGACTTTCTCTGACTTCCACCAAGATTTTAAGCAGATTCTTTCTGATTCCTACCAAGTTTTTATGCAAGGCATTCAGGACATTGTAAAGGCAGGATAAAAATTAAATCGATCAATCAATCAATAAATAAAACATGAGTTCTAAAATGTGTTGGGGATGTCAGATGAAACTGAGGAATTTAACAGTGACAGAAATGTTTCTTCTAAGAGTGAGATCGGGATTTCTGTTGAAATGCTGGATTAAGATCAGATAGTCGAGTTGGATAAATTAAAGGAAGAGATCGAGCTGCAACCCACAAGTGAAATTGGGTTGATGGAACGCCATGGAAAAGAAGGGGTTATTATGTATGGGAGGTCTCCTGAACAGAAGTCAGAGTTTTTGAGGGGGGCAGTTGGGTTGTTTGATTTTTTTAAGAAAAAAGCTCTGTGCACATTGTGAGGATATATAAATGCTCTGGTTTATTTATCTGGATTGCTTTTAGGGTCTGTCTGATTTTGGTTATCTTTAATGATTTGGATTAAGATTATTAAGGTATAATAAAAATAATAATAAATGTGGGTGGTTTTGGGTTTAATATGATCAAGATTATTAAAATTGTTGTATTATCAAGTACAATGGCAGACAATTTATGTTTTTTAGTTTGATCTTTATTATACTAGACAGAAATGTATAGAATAGTAGTAGGAAGGAAATAATTAAATAAATGTTATCTTGGGGGGGGAGTTGATTAGGTTTATATACATCTTTCTTTTCTTTTCTTTTAATATAAGGGGAGGGAGTAACTGTATTTAGTGATTTTTATAATCTGCTACTGGAATGATTTATAGAAATAATGTGATTTTGGTTTAATATAGAGTAATGGATAGATTATGGAAATTTTTGTATATCCTTCCTGTTAAAAGTCAGAAGTCACTTCTTTTTGTAACTCTGAAAATTTTTTCTCTTGTGTTTCCACACTTCTTTAGGTTTTTACTTTTTTCTTTGTAGTTTTTCTGTAGTTTTTAATCTTTGCTTGAAACTTAATAAAAAAATTATTAAAAAAAAAAAGAAACCGTGGTTTATGTCTACACCTGGGAAAAGCAGCTGCACCCAGGCAGAAATGCTTCCCACTCTGACTTCCTCAAGGCTCAGCTCAACTCATGCTTTTTCTTAAAGGCCCGTAAAAGTTGTGAAGGTGAAAGGTACCCTGTGCAAACACCGAGTCATATCTGACCCTTTGGAGGGACATTGCTTTCGTGACGTTTTCTTGGCAGACTATAGCAGGGTGGTTTGCCATTGCCTTCCTCAGTCATCATTTTCCCCAGCAGGCTGGGTACTCATTTTACTGACCTCGGAAGGATGGAAAGCTGAGTTGACCTGAGCCAGCTACCTCAAAGAGAATCCAGCTTCCGCTGGGATCGAACTCAGGTTGCGGGGAGAGTTTTGGTTGCAATACTGCCACCTACTGCTCTGTGCCACATGAGGCTAAAAGTTTACAGCCCCAGAAACTTGAAAGATGATGGACTCATTCATTTCATTCATTCATTCATTCCTCCCTCCACTCACTTGTTTAATCAGAAGCATCCACTCTGGTATTCCATCTGTCTGGCTAACTGAGCCACACCCTGTTTTTTTAGAAATGTGCTGATGCCCATAGGTAGCCTCACTCCACCCAGTCCCTCAGCCTACAAAAGTGTGAGTGTGTAAGAGAAAAGGTTAAGGATAAGACAGCAAACAGACAAGGAAGCGGGAGGCAATGACTGGGCAATTACAACCACTACAGGCAAGCGCGAGGGCTGTCAATCAACTGCCAGGACCACAAGCTATGGTAAGCAGCCTGTTGTGGTGCGATTCCTGCCTTGAGCTTGGCTGGGAACTCAGCTGGAGTGCTCAGTAGCAACACTGCTTAGGAGCAGAGCTTAGAGCTTGGCCTGGAGCTCAGCAGCTACCAGAAGAGGAGCAACCATGCTGAGGCAGCACCTCATCCCAACCAGTGCAAGAACTTTTGGAGGGAGGCAAAGGTTATATGCCACTTTACAAACTTCAAGACTTTGATTTGTTTTAAGGACGGAGCATCAAAGACTTATTTGTGTGGATGCATCGACTTGCAAAGCCTAGGAGGGTGGAGTTAATCCAGGGCAATGGACTATTGTTGGGGAAAGGGTGTGCTACAATAAGGCATTGGGTACACTTGTCTTTTATGCTGTGGTGTGTCCAGTCCTTGGAAAACAAAGGACTCTCACAGAGCGAAGAGTCAGCCATTGCCGCCGCAGCAGCATGTGCTACAAGCAGAGGCCTTGGGGCCTTTGCTGCAAATCTGGCCACTGCCTGATTTGGTGTATCTTTGCATTTGCTTGTTATATTTGTATACTGCTGAATCTGCAATGGATTCCTGATGGCTTACCTCAACGAATCACACTCAACTGAAAAGATCCATGGCACAATTAAAACATCACAGTACAAATTTTTAGTCTATGGTAATTAAATAATGCATGCATTTCAGTATGTTGTGTACATCTTCCTCTTCACTTTATCTTCCTCCTCAATTACAGCAGCAGTGGGGGCACCGACGGAAGACCTGAAGGGCCAGGCTGGGGACAAATCATCCTGGAGAAGATCTATCTGCGTAGTTGCTAGAAGGTGACACTGACTTAATGGCACCTAATCAATCAATCAATCTGTCCTCCTTCCTGCTCATGAAAAGAGAGGAAAGACCTACTGTATCTGGGCTGCAAATACCCCAGATGGCCACTAGCAGAGACAGAGAAGCACAGACATGTTGGCCTCTGGTGGTCATCCCATTTTTTACCTTGTAGATATGATATGCCTGAGACAGAATGACTTCAGGCAGCTGAGAGGGATGGTCTTCTTGAGGACGGTTGGCTGTCCCTTTGGCTGCTGTCATTCGCCACGAAGCAGGGGGTGATTTGACCGGCGGCTTCCCCGCTCGATCTCTGGCTTTGGCTTTCAGGCAATCAGCTGCTCGATGGCCCTCCTTTCTGCATCGGAGACACTGACCTCTCGTGTAGCACTGATCTCTCTCCTCATCCCAGGCTCTGCGGCTTGGCCGGACAGCAGTCGCAGCACTTTGGAGTCCTCTCGTGGTGGTGTGTGGTTTTTCAGATTTTCTGGTTTGCAGGAAGGTATGCTGAGCATTCTCAGCCTTTCCTGCCAGACAGATCCAGTCATACAATGACTCGGGGTCGTCTCTACACAACGCCCAACACAGGACATCTCGGTTGAGTCCCTCTTTAAAAAGGTCTATTAGAGTTGACTCAGACCAGTCAGTGATTTTTACCAGCCAGAGCTTTAAACTCTAGAGCATAATCTGCTACTGACATTTGGCCCTGGGTAAGATCCTTCAGCGCCTTCTTGGCTCTTGCCTTGGCCAGAGGATCTTCAAAATGCAGTTTTAACACCCAGATGAAATCATCGAAATAATCAAGTGCAGGGGAGTCAGCATCACTTAATTGAACATACCAGTCAGCTGCTCAACCCTTCAACTTGGTGGCAATGGCATTTATTTTAGACTCTTCGGAAGGAAAGCATGCCCCGGACTCTCTCATATAACTCTTAGCATTAGTCAAAAAGGAAGATAACTTTGTTGGATCCCCATCAAATTTGACAGAAAAGTCTCTCACTCTGCCTCTGGCTGGAGTGGACCCAGTAGGCGCTTGAGTGTTTTGCCCCCAGGTTACAGTAGCTTTACCTTTACGGGGTGGGGATACTGATGGCCGGGCTCTGTGGGGTGGAGCTTCGTCCTGGAACCATCTCCGGCCCCGTTCTGCCAGTGGTCTGGATGGGGGATGGTTGCGGAAGGCTGGGATCTCCTCCGCGTCTCCCCTGTCCCTCCATTGACAGAGACAAGTTTTTAAACATGTACTCTATCAATTCTATTTTGGCTTCCACCACTCTTAGTCTCTCAGGGGTTTGAGAGTCCGTTCTCTTTCGCATGCCTGGTTTCCTCTCAGTCGACACCGTAGTAGATTCTTTGTCTGGTGTTAGTGGGAACCGATACTTCCAGGACGTCCCCGACGCCCCTGGTTGGGGGTCCCTCACTTCATCCAAGATGATCAACTCGGTGAGCGATTCACTTGGTGCCAGTTGCTTTGGCTCTTCTCCATTGTCAGATTCTTCTGAATCAGAATCGGAATTCGATTCATCCTTTGACAGGTCTCGGGATTCTGAAGGTTCTGTGGTGATGTTTAGTTCTCCGCTTTTGACCGTCGACTCGGGCATCATTCCTCGAGTCCCCTGGTCATGGATTTTGACTCAGCCATCGTTAACTATTTTCCCTCACAAGAAACTAAACTTGGTAGGAGCTAATGGTATAATTTTGGGATTCTCAGCTTTATGTAAGGATTGCCTATTCTAATGGATATCAGACTCATAAGCAGGGTTTCAAAGATATCTGATTTATTGAAGAATAACATGCAGGATCGCAAAGAAAGCTGAGAATGAAGAAAGCACGGCAAATTCAAACTAAAAACCCTCGGTGCAAACGAAATCCCTCCCCCTGTAGAATCTTCTCAAGTCCACAATCCCAGGTGCTCCTAATGGTTTCTGATGGTCCGCGGGAAAAGTCCTTGAACGGAGAAAATAAATAAGTAAATCAAATGTTCCCTGTGTCATGTGATTTTGAATACAGGATGACACAAGAAGCTGATATGACTGAGAGCTAAATTGTCCAAGCACCCTGTCAGGTAAGTGGCCTTTGCTATGATTTGCTCCTCCAGTGATTCAGGAACAGCTGGGTTCACCCCTTGTGCTAGGCCAGCCCTACTTGACCCAGGCTTTGCATTGTGGGTGAACCTGTCCATCGTGATTTGTTCAGTGTCTCTACACATCAAGATTTCTTGGTGGGAAACCCACAGCCTTCCCTTCTGCCTTTCTGGTCTTGGCCGTCTGTTTCCATCCTTATGGCCTTAGAATGTGTGCAACAGATCTGGATCCTGAGCTACTCCCCGCTGAAAGTCATTCCACTTTTTCCAGTAGATGAAATGAACCAAAGTATCTTCTGAAAGCTCTGAGATCCCTCCTCATTTTGTTCCTGGGACTAGACAGCACCATCAGTTCTGCCAAGCACTGCTGGCTCTCTTCTTAAGATTGGAATACCTCTTTTGTAAACTTGCGTATGTCAATCACTTTTGCTGTTGTGATCATTTTTTTCCAAATGCCCCTTGGATCTTTTCTTTGTGAAAGTTTGGGAGTGGATTTTTCGGCTTCAGTTTTCAAGATATCTTTTATTTCTTCACAGGTTTCCTTCTCTGTACGTTAAGCATATTACAGTTTTTTTCTTATATTGATTGTACAGTATAATTTGCTCCTGGAAGTGTCCTGTCTGCCTATATTATACTTTTCCATCTTTTATTTATGACAACGTTGTTGATTTGATTCAGTATTTTGGATCTCATAATGCCTGTGTGTAGTCTGCATTTGTTTTGTTTGAAGGAGATGCTGGCAGTAAGAAAATAATTCTTTGCACCAAACTCTTTCCACCCATTTCTGGATTTACCATTCAAACCTTTCTGTAACTCCAGTTGCCTAGGTTTCTCCTAATCTGCATCCCAGACACTCTCAAAGTAGAATCCTAGAGCTGGATGAAGCCAGTTAGGCCATCTCCCTGCTTCATGCAAGGATCTAAATTAAAGGACCCTCTAGAGATGAAGGGGAGCCCACCACCTCTCTGGATAGCTCGTTGAACTATTATGACTGTTAGGACTTCTGCTTAATATTTAGCAGAATCTGCATTCTTGTAACTTAAGCCAGCGTTCTGTGTCCTGCATTCTGCAACAAGAGAAAATGGGTGGTCTTGACCTTCTTCCAGTTGAAATCAGTGATTTTTACTTGCTGGTCATACTCCCTGCCATTCTCTGCCCTAGTTTCAGCTTCTCTGGTGACTTCTTATGGTAATCAGAAGTAGTCATACTCCTTCAGGAGGTTCTGACAAAAGTGCAATACGTTCTTCGTATGGCTTGAAAATTATATTTCTGTTGATGAACTTTAAAACTGATGTTTCTTCATGTCATGTTTACCACCTCTTGCAACTTGCACAGAATTTATTTATTTATTTGTCATATTTCTCAACCGCCCATCTCACATACAATGACTCTGGGCGGCTTACAGATACTGAAAATCACAAATCGCTAAACAGTACCATATAAATATACAGTAAAATATACACATATAAATACAGATACAAATATAAAAATACAAAATATAAAATTCAAGATGGCAAGTTAAGATCTTTTTCTTGGCACCATCGTGGTGCCAACCACCCCCATGAACAGCTATCCCCCTCCCATCCCAAGCAAGGTGGCATAACCATGTCTTAACTCCCTTCAAGAAGCCCGGGAGAGTGGGGACCTGTCTTACCTCCAGGTGTAGCGTATTCCAGAGGGCGGGTGCCAATGCAGAGAAGGCCCTCCTCCCTGACCCTGCCAATTGGCAATCCCTCATGGACAGGGTCCGTAACATGCCCTCTCTGCCTGACTGGGTGAGACGGGTCAATGTAACGGGGGTGAGGCGGTTCCTCAGGTAACCTGGACCCATGCCATGTAGGGCTTTAAAGGTGATAACCAACACCTTGAATTGGACCCGGAAGCAAACTTGCACGCAATGCAGCTCATGCAGCAATGGTGTAATATGTGCCCTCCATGGGGCTCCTAAGACTGCTCATGCGGCCACATTCTGCACCAGCTGTAGGTTCCAGATACTCTTCAAAGGTAGCCCCATTGCGGTAGTCTACGTGGGAGATGACTAGGGCATGAGTTCCTTGACTCCTTGATGTCTTTAAGCATTGGGTCTGAAATAGGCACATGCACATCTCCTAATGCTGATGTTCATGGGATATCCACAAATTCTGCCAGATATGATCTCATGCCTTCAACGGTGTATCTTTCACTCATCTGATTCAGGGCTGATCCAGACAACCAGCTTACCTCAGAACAAGTATGGGCCAGTGACCCTTTCCTGAGGACAGGAGTGCAGGAACTCATGCTCTACACACTCCCAGCCTACCAGAAAGGAAACCTCCACCTGTCTTTTTCTGTTTTGCATCCAAAGTAGCATCTTCTGTCTTGTGCCAGCTCCAGTGCTATGGCAGGAATGCCCCCCCAATCCCTTTTTAAAACAATCTCACCAGTGGAACAGAGAAAACCAGGGATGTGTTTTTTACAAGTTCACTTTTTTCTTTTCAGCCAGGTGAAGTTGACAAGAGTTCTATCATTTCCTCCTTCTAGCCCAAGTGATAAGCAAAGTGGTAAAACTCTGAACAAACCAACCAACCTCCCTCCCTCCCTCCCTCCCTCCCTTCCCTGCCCAGTCCAGGAGATTTAAAGAAGTAAGGAAAGTGTTAATTGCTGACTGGGCAAAAGGCAGTGATACTTTATTTTACATTCTGCATTGGAAGAAGACCGGCACAAGCACCTCTCACCTTACCATGTTCCCCCTCCCCCCACAACATATCGATACAGGTTTTTATACCTTTCTGGTCCATAGGTAAATTTTAAACCAGTAGCACAACACAAAGAAAGGCAAGGAAATCTTAGAAACAGTGATGGAGGGAACTCCCTGATGAGATTTAGCAATCAAGAGGTTGAGCCATTAACAGCGATCGGGGACAAGACAGATACAATGATTCAGAGGGCTTATTGAGTCCTGTTGGTGTGCATCCTTGTGATGACGACCCCTTCAATACTTTCAATGCATCAGTGACTTAGCTTCCTTCTGGGTTCAGTCTGGTGATGACATCACCTCCAGATCTATGTGTGTAAGCTCAGGGCTCTTCCCTACTGACCTTTGGACCTGAGGTCTGAGGCACCCAGACTCATCTAAATGTCTCAGACATGACCTCGGAGTTTTCTTGGCAAGAAAACAGAAGTGACTTGCTGTTGCTTCCTTCCATGTCTGATTTTGGAGTTAGTTCTCTTAGCCTGATTGGCTTCTGTCATGTCTGCAGAGCTCCAGTTGCCTTCACCTTCACCCCCACCCCAGTTGTGGACTAAATGTTTGGATTTTGGACTTCTCCCCTTTGGACGTCTCCTGCAAGGTTGACCCCACTGGGAGCTGATTCTCCTGTTGGCATTGCTCTTAGGGTCACGGAAGCTGCTCCGACTTCCCACCATATCAAGGGCACACTCTTCTTGGAGGGTATTTATTGTTACCACTATTTATATCCTGCCTTTCAGGATAACAGCTCTCTTAATGGGGCTTCCTTGCAACATCAGCAGCAGCAGCAAATAAAGCTACATTAAATGTCACTGGGGAATTAAACAGCCTTATCTGGGTGGTTGTTCCTTGGGCAGTTGGGACTGGTCAACCTGACCTCTTGATTGTCATCCTCTGCTCAACCTTTCTCTTCAAGAGAATAACAAGCATCACGTTGTGAGATTCATTTAGCATGTTTACTGTCTGTGAATTCAGCATTGTGGTAGGTGTATGAATCTGCTCCAGATATTTAGTGGGAAGAGTGTGGAATTAGCATCCTAACAATTAGGGGGATACCATCTTTTAAAAAGTTGTTGTCCTTCATTGCCTTCCGGGCAGTGGGGTGACTGCTGCAGGCTCTTTCTTCGAGCCAACAATAGCCAGAGTGACCCAGGCTCAACAGACACAAAGAAATGGCAATTTGGACAATTGACTGGGGTTTTGTATGGTATCTCCCCTCGGTGGTGGGGGAGGGGGGCTGAACTTTTATTTTGCAAAGAAGGAAAGCTTCAGAAGAAAAGAAAAGAAAAAGGGAGTTGAAGACTAGTGCAGAAATGAATCGTAATAATGCAACTGTCTTCTATGTGAACCGTCTGTTTTCTAGAAGCTCGTTATCTACACTTGATTTCACACCTTTCTGTTCTTGTTGACTGCTGACCTCTCTGTTCTCGTGGTCTTAATCCCTGACTATCTCTGTGGCCCCTCTCTAGAGAGCCACACTGCTTTTCCCACAGAGTTCCATCTGGCTTTTACCTTTTTTAGTTCCTGCCTTCTGTTCCTGCTCTGTCAGAGCCTTTGCTTTTCCCTCACGTTTTCCCCTTCTTTGCTCCTGGCTGGGCTTCTTGGCTCCCTCCTCTTCTTCTGAATCTTTGCTCCATCTGAGGAAATGGCTGGAGGAACTTTTCCCTCACACCAGTCTGAGGGAAGCAAACCGAGGCCTCTCTCTCCCCAGTTTTCTCAGCTGCTGCCTCCTTTCCCTTGCCTCCCCTCCTCAGGACAGTCTATCTTTTAGTTTCAACCTTCACTTGGACTCCTGGGCTTCGGCTCTGTTTCTTCGGCTCTTCCCCACGAGGCCTGTGGTGGCAGAGCTCTGGCCACCATCTTGTTCCCCCCTTCTTTCCTCCTGCCTAACAACTGCTGTTTGATTGGCGGCTGGGTCGTCCCGACGACGGCCACGAAGGGCGGGAAGGAGGAGCGCAAGGGCCTATAACCTGCTCAGGGAGGCGGTCCTTCCACAGTGGATGCCAGTCTGAAGGAAAAGAAAGTGAGGGCAAAGTAACTGTGAATAGGTCCGTCCAGAGTCACCTGACCCCTGAGGGCCAATAAAAGCAAAGAAGGGGGGGGGGTCTGTCAGGTTTTGGCGGGAAGGGTTTGGGGTGTCTTTGGTGAGGGAGTCCAGCCATGAGGGGGTACCTCAGGCAAGGCTGGAAACTGAGTGGTTTGCTTGTTTATTTTCTATCCCGCCTTATTATTTTTATAAATAGCTCAAGGCGGCGAACATACCTCGTACTCCTTCCTCCTCCTATTTTCCCCACAACAACCACCCTGTGAGGTGGGTTGGGCTGAGAGAGAGGGACTGGCCCGAGGTCACCCAGCCGGCTTTTATGGGGCTAAGGCGGGACTAGAACTCACCGCCTCCTGGTTCCTAGCCCGCTGCCTTAACCACTGGACCAAACTGTCTCTCCCTCCTAGCTTAGCTACAGTTAGAACTGCTGGGAGCGGGGAGGGTTGTGTATTTTATCACTTTTTAAGAGTTTCTTTGTGTGTAGATCCTTATTGTCTTTTGATACCTTTCACCAAGCTGATTTTTTTCCAGTCCTGGAGTTGACCGGTGTCCTTTGATCACCCACCCCAGCAGACTCCCAAACATTTTGTTGGTTTCCCTCCCTGTGTTCAGCCAGAGCCTATAAGCTTTATTAGCCTGAAAGAGATTATAAGGCAGGCAGTCTTTCCACAGTGGCCGTAACATACAATATAATGGTACAAGTACCATTCTTAGGAAAATTCAGATTCTTTTTGAATCTCAGAGATGTAAACACTAAACACTAAGGAAGGGTTTGAGTCTCCCAAACACATGCACACAACACACACACACACACACACGTTTTATATTGGGTGTAAACTTGAGTATAAGCTTCCAAATTATTCAGCAAGAATCCTGTCTTTCTAAGATGGAAGAGTTTATTACCCATGAAGCACTTGCTTTTCTGGCTCATGGCTCACTGGCATTGCTCATTGGCAGGGTTATCTCCTTCCGGGAATGATGCATTGTGTGCTGCTTCAGCAATATTTTTTTATCAACAAACAAGCATGAGAAATGTGTATCTCAGAACAAGACAAGATTGGGTATTTAACAAGGATTGCATTACAGGTCAGACAAGTGGATTAAGAATTAGAGAAAGACAAGGATAAAAGAGGACCATGCCACTCAAGTTCACCTCAGTTTATGCAACAATATTTGATGACCTGCCAAGTCAGAAAGTAGTGTTAATTTCTTTGAGAAAGAAGATGGTCCCTCTCTTCAAGAAGCCATTGCTGGGCCCAACGATCCTGGACAATTTTCATCCAGCCTCCAACCTTTCCTTTTTGGGGATAGTTGTTGAGAAGGTGGCCAGGCAACAGCACCAGAGGGTCCTGAAGGAAACAGATTATCTGGATACATTTCAGTTGGGCTTCAAGCTGGGGTATAGTACTGAGATGGCATTGGTTGCACTTTTGCCAGAGCCAGGATGGGGTGGTACATTGATCCTTGTGCTACTTGATGTCTCAGTGTTTTTTGATCCTGGCAACCCTGCTGCTCTTCTGAATAGGCTTCAGGGATTAAGAGTGGGGACTACCATGTTGTGGTGGTTCTCTTCCTTTCTCTGTGGCTGCTTCCGGTCAGTGTTGACAGGGAGAGATTGAGTCTACTGTACAGTCCCTCACCTGTGGGGTGCTGGGCAGTCTCCCCTCTCCTGTTCAACTTCTACATGAACCTCTGGGGGAAGTCATCCATCAGTTCACAATCCAATATCAGCAGTATGTGGATTACACAGTTATGCATTATACATTTGGGCTCCCTGGTTCTTGGGAGTCTCCATTTCTAGTCTTGGATGGGGCTGCATTTCCCCATTCAAGACTGCTATGTGACGTGGGGGTCATCTTGGGCTCACAGCTCCTACTTGAAAGCAGGTAGCAGCTGTGGCCAAGAGGGCCTTTGCACAGATTTATCTAGTGTACCAGTTGTGCCTGTTCCTGGATCAGGAGGCCCTTGGACAGTCACTCATGCTATAATCACCTCAAGAAGGGACTGCTGCAATGCTCTCTACATGGGGCTGCCCTTGAAAACCATTTGGAAGCTACAGCTGGTCCAGAATGTGGCAGCATGAAGGGCATGCCACAGTATGCCCATGTGACACCACTGAGCTGCACTGGCTGCCAGTTAGCATCTAGGTGCAATTCAATTACCTATAAAGCTTTTTATGGCACAGAGCCTAGTTGCTTGTGGGCTTCCCATCTCCAATAATCTCTGTCTATCTTGATATGGCAAAGTGGGGTGCACTTCAGATGCCCTCATTTACACAATGTCATCTAGTGGAACCCCGGCAGTGTTCTTTCTCTCATGGCACCTGCCCCCTGGAATGGTATCCTCCCAGAGTTCCATCCTGTTCCCACCCTGAGGACATGTCAGAAGGCTTTGAAAATCTGGCTTTTCTCCCAGGCCTTGGGTCAGATGAGCACCCGTCAGGCTCTGGTTTTGTTTTATATGGTTCTTATTTTTCTGGGAACACATCTCTTCATTCTTCATTTTATTGTTCTAGCTTTTTTATAGTCCAAAGCAGCCAGAGTCATTGGGAGTCAGACATTTATTTATATCTATGTAAATAAATAAAAATCAATTGAATCACCAATATAGTTCTCTATCTAATTCAATTTGATGCTTTGAATCAGCTTAAACTAAATGGTAGTTCTGTCAGATCACCTTTGATCTGAACTGACCCTTTGAGACTTGTGTTCCCACTCAATAAATGTTCTTATTTAAAAGGCCAGACCAAGTGGCAGAGAGCTCCGTATCCAACATGGCTTCCAGACCCACTGTGGCTTCCAGACCCAATGTGGCTTCCAGACCCACTGTGGCTTCTAGATCCAACGTAGGGGTCAGACGGGCACAGCACAATACAGGTGTGGGTATTTTATTTATGTGATTACGCAGAAGAGGAATGCATATGAAGGGGAAGATTATAGAAAGCAGGAAGAGGCTGAAACAAATCATGGTGGGGTGGACAAACATATTTAAGAAGATTCAGTAAGCAACAAAGAGACAGCGAGCCAAGGTTGGACTTCACCATCTCCTGGTTTTATACTCTTAAAAGAGCATTCCAGCCTCAGTCTGTGGTCTTGAATCAGATTCTATTAATGTAGTATAAGATTTCTAAGAAAACATCTCTCTATTCAGTTAACTGGAACTTGGGACAAGAAACACCACCAGGAATGTCCTCAACATGCAACGCACTATGCAGCTGTCTGATTTTCCAAGGTTCTAAATGTAGCTCTATAGCAGTTGGCGGGAGGGTCCAGACCAGTTAGGAAGTTCAGCTGGAGAGTGTGTCATAGGTAAATGCAGACCTTGGGGGTGAAGTGATGAAAACTTAATTGGAGCTCACAACCTGGTGAGCACAACCTAAAGAGGAGGGAACAGACACCAGCCAAGGGCAACAGAAAGAGTTGACCGTTCACCGAAGCATCTTTAGAGATGTTTTGAGAAGACATCATTGGGGGATTCATTGGTAGGGTGTTGCAAAACTTTGGCCAAGGGTCACCCAGCCAGCTTTCATGCCTAAGGCAGGACTAGAACTCACAGACTCCTGGTTCCTAGCCCATTGCCTTAACCGCCAGACCAAACTGATTATTTTTGTCATATTTATTTCATTAAGAAGAGATACAAACAATATTGCAGTATTTGTAATGCTGCAATATAGTATTACGATAAGGTAACCCTTTTAAATTAGCAAGAGAAATAGAAAGAAAAATGTGAATTGGTAAAAGGAGAAAAACCCGTATTCACTAATCAGCTTTATTACCAACAGCCCCATGACTTGAACAAGAGGAGCAAAAAGGCAGATCATGATTCCGAAACCTTCCAAAGGGAAGTGACCAGAGATCGTTGGGGAAGGGGCATTCCTGCAACAGTGCTCTGTAGCCATTTGGAGGCGAAGGAAGCCCTAGAGCTGGCCCAAGTCAGAGAATGCTACTTTCAGGCACCTTTCAGGAAAAAGACAAATGGAGGATGCCTTCCCAATGAGCTTGGGGTGGTAGGGAATGATGTCTTGTCATCCTATCCTGCAGAAATGGTCAGTAGCCTGCACTCAAACTGAGTAAAGTGGTTGTGTGGATCAGCCCCAATTTCACCTCATCAATGAGGCAAGCCACTTGTGCTGCCCACACAGATTCAAAGTAGGACCAATTCATAGAATGCCAAATGCCCCCCTGCTGCCTGCTGTGCTGCCTCATCATGGCGGGGGGGATGTTCCTGGGAGGGATGAGAGAAGAATGATGCTGGGAGCATATGCCAAGAAGAGATGCTCTCAGCAGGGTCACCCAGGGCATGAAGGCCATCCCGGCTGCCCAGCTAAAGCAAGAAGGCACCTACATATACAGGGCAGCAGTGATGCGGGAAGACGCTGGCGGCAGAGGGTCACTTCAGTGACAGTGGCAAAGGCATCGATTCATACAGTGTGGGAGAAGGCAATGGCCAGCCAGCCCTGCATTTTACTGAGAAAGCCACAAGGATAGACAATATACAATGACTGATGATATAGTGCTGGATGGGGGGGCCTCTCAGGCTGGATGGCACTCAACATACTACTGAGGAAGAGCTGAGATCCTTTCAGAGTACTACAGGTGGATCTTGCTTGCCAACTGCCTCATGCAGCAACCATCTGAAGTCACGACAGTGCTGAAAAAATAACTTAGTGACCAAGGCGCAGATTTACGACCTTTGCAGCATCCCTCAGTCATGTGATCACCATCCCAGTCAGTATGTGTTGTCCTGTGCCTGACCAATTTTTTTCTCTCCTTCCCCTTCATATAGCAGAGATATTTTAGAAGAAGGGATTACCTCTAAATCCCTTCCTCTCCAATGATTGCAAATATAAACATTATTTTTTTCTTGCTAACTACAATTGCAGGCATTTGATTTCCCACTTAGCAACTGTGTCACTTAGCAACCAAGTTGCTGGTCCCAATTGTGGTTGCTAAACAAGGACTACCTGTAATCATATTTATGACCCAACCGAAAGCCTTCAGGACATTTAGTTGCTGATGTTGCCATGCAGGAAAAGAAAACTGGAAGATGCAAAGTTACAGTGCAAACATGGATCATAAGAAGCGTGAGCATGGGAAAGTTCAACACAGTGGAAGGTGAAATGAACTGACTACACATTGGCATCTTAGGTCTCCGTGAATTGAGATAGACCGGAGTGGGACACTTTCAATCAGAAGATCACACTGGTCACTTTTCAAAACACATAAAATGAAGGGGGATCTGCTTTGCTTACCTAGCTAGCCAAGTGCTGTTCTTGCTCTAACCTTCCTAACTTTGAAAGCAATGCAGTTGCTTCTCCATTTTTCATGTCCTGAAAAATGCACAGTGTGAGCCTCTCATGAAATGTGCCTAGTTCCAGTTCATGTCAAGGTATAGCAAGAACAGTACTTGGCTACGATGAAATCAATGACCAAGTGATATCAAATATCTGAAACTTTTAATGCAGTTTGCCATTGTCTTTTTTTTAAAATACACACATGAAGAAAAATCTGCACAAAAATGCATCTTTTCCTGAAAATCACGCATTAATCATGCACCATAGGCAAAATAGTGAACAGAAATATATTGTTAAATTACCCTGTTTTCCCCTTTTGCTGAAAGGAAACAGCAAATGGTTACCTGCTTTCAGAAAAAGAAATTACAGTTGAGTGCTGACCACATAGTCAGAATAACCCTTGACACCAGTTTGCAGATCCATCTTAGCATATTGCACAAATGCAGTTGTTCAGTCTTTAACTAACCTGGCTCAGAATATTATATGAACTCAATTAAGAGAGTCCAACGGTTGATGCTATTCCCATTTCAAGTGAGCCCTGCAAAACTCTTACAATATTCTATGTAAGCTTCAAAGTACAGTGTAGTTCATTTAAGATGGGTGTCTATCCATCAATTTATTCTGGATTTTGGAGGCAACAGGATGTTGCTATTCATTCTGTGGATTCGCTGTGGGATTTGACATCAGAAGGAGAAACTTTCCATCTTGAGTTTTAGCATGATCCCAGAGAAAAAGGCTGTTCTTTCAGATGATGGCATATAGCCAATGTCACAGGTCTTCAAACTCTAAGTTCTCCTTGCAAACCCATCTGTAAAGTTCATGGCAGTTAGCATCCTTCCAGCTGTATCCACCCAATGAAGGTACAACAGAAACACAGTCTTGTTCCTTTCCTCCATGTCTGTTTGAGTGACCAGGACTTCCACTGGACCAAAACCTGGAGTGGAGGAAAGAAGAAGATGACACAAGAAAGAGAGAAGCTGCAGAAACCATACATTTAATCGGAGGAACAAAGGAGTCAAATGAATAAACAGCATGATTTGCAAACAGAGAATCTCTTCCGAAATGCTCGTGGGCATGCCTTGGGATATAACTGGCAGTGCTTTAGATCTGGAAGGGAAAAGAGGCTTTAAAGCACTAATGTAATACCCACCAGCAACTCCTTAAAGCAGCTGCATCTTTCCCTTACAGTATGGGTGTAATAAGGTGTGCTTGCACATGCAAACCTGGGGTGTGGCAGTGTGACCACATCTGGATCCCTAAAGCAGGGGTGTCCTTAAATTGCACCCTCCCAAACTCCTGGGGAGAGCCTAGTCATTAGGCAGGAACAGGCTGTTGTACATGGCCGTGTTCATTTTTTTTCAGCAATCATTCATTCCTTGCGTCGGCCTGTGCGCTACCTAATATTTTTCTATTAGCGTTTTCCTATCTTAACATTTCTTCATCTCTTCTCCCACGTTAAGGAAACATTCCACCAAGTACATTCCCCTTTCTCTTAATTTGACAGACATACAATCTCTTTCTTTTTTTCATTCTTGTGTTTCCTTAGTTAACTCATTCAATCCTCTTACAGTCCTAGCCACAATCTTCTGTGGGCTTTCGTTCTCACCAGATTGGCCCATAAATTTTAACCTCAATAGCTGGTCATGACTTCAGTCAATCAAGACTTTCCCAAAAGGTCTTTAGTATAATAAAGGAGGTATAGACTAAGTTACCAGCCTTAGCTGAACATCCATGTGAATGTTTGCTGATAAATACACAAACAAATGGGGCTCAGCAAAAGTTAGATGAGGCTTTGATGCCATCAAGAGCATTTTCATCTGGACTGTTAAAAAAACTAACGTGGGAGGGAGAAAAACCAACCCTTTTATTTCAATATTGTTTGTTCAGGAGAACCTCCTTGCAGCTTGTCTTCTGTAGTTCAGGTCTGCTATGATTAATGATCTTTAACAGACTATCTCCCACTAAGACTTTTGCCTGAGTTTCAGAAACCTGAAGAGGACCTCCAAGACTAGAAATGTGTAATCTGACCCCATTTTTGCAAGAAAAGATGTGTGTATTGCCATTTGGAAGCATGCTTGGATGACACCACCATTGACTCACTCTGCTGTTAATGTGGACCCATCAGTCCATTCCCATTCACCCTCCTCATTTTCATCTGTAAGGCCAATCCAGGCTGTCTGAGTGAGCTGAGAGGTGATGTAATTCTGCAGAAAAAGGATGTGGGGAAAAAAAAGAAGTAACATCCTCTCCTGAGAGACTAGCAGATCAATCAGCCAAACCATTACAGCAGGAACACCATAGCAGCTTCCTGAACCAAAGGAGACCATGTGCTTTCAAGTAATGACAACAAAGCATATTGTCCCTTACAAAAGGAACCCAATGGTCAGTTAAGAAAAGTTGGGGTTCCTGACCTGTACAGGTAGTTCTTCCTTCAAGGATCACTTTGCTCATCAGCTTCATGGTCAGGAACCTCAGTACAACTACAGACACATTATAGAACTGCTGCAGACTGTGCAGGAAGGCAGGATGTGGCTAATTGTACTTTAAGTCTACCACTTGGAACTTTTTCTATGTCCAATGGAAGACCTAGACTGTGGCCAAAGGTGCTTGGGAAAGCCAGGAAAAATCAGTGATGTTGGAAAAGTATACTTCAAGGAGCCCTGCATGCTAGTGTCAGCCCCACTAGGTAGACCAGACCAGGAAATCAACTCCACCAAAAGGCTAAAACTACTTTTATTGTCTATAACAGAATCTTGTGAGTCTGACTGTAATGTACCTCCTCCTCCTCCTCCTTATATTTTGGTGAATTAGGGAGGTGTCTGTCTGAGCCCCTTCCTAACATTGTCTGGACATTCTGGACTTAAGAAATGCTTTAGCTCCTTTTGACTAGGCAATGGAGCCTGCATATCTATGTCATCTTCCTGACTCCTGACAGCTCTCAGATTTGATCTTGCAGATGAGGATCCTGTCACAGGCTTCTAGAGAACCCTAGTTTAGTTTAGAAGGCAGCTTGCAAACCAATGCAATAACATTGGAAGGGGTTGCAAGATAGGGGAAAGGGCTTCTGCAGTACTGGCAGAAGATCATTCAATAATACATGGGTAAGAGGGAAAGCGGGAAAAAGGTGGTTAAGAAGTGAGCATTCAAAACAAATGAGCAGCTTGTTGTGGAACCCCACAAATCATGAGGAAAAGAAGAAAAGTAGAAGACCTGCTCTTTGTCATGTAGGATGGAGGCCAAATGAGCATCTCTGGATGTGCAGAAGTTCTTGGCATCATACCAGGTCCTTTCTCCTCTGGAAAAGTAGTACAGAGTCCTCCCCCAAAGCTGCCACCCACCAGCAGACCTCACATTTTTCTGGAAGATGGATTCTAAGAGGAATGAGAGCAAAGAGGGGTGGAAATGAAGGCTCTCCTGAGATGGACCCCTCATCCTAGGGGGGCCTTTGGCGCCCACTTTTCCAGAAGTGAGAAGAATGCCAAAAGCCTCTCTTTTACCGAGCGTATACTGTACTTCTGAAACTAGTTTTAATGACCTTGCTTTTAATATGGGTTTTCATTGGATTGATTTTATTGTTGCTGCTTTTTAAAACATATATATTTGGTAGGTTGTTTTTATGTTGAGCAGAAAGGTGGCATATAAATTGAAACAGCATCAACCTCAACAGCAGCAACATTCCCAGGGAGAAATCTCAGGATTGACCTTCTAAGCTATCATGCCATCCATGACCACTTGTGCCAAGAAAGAGATGAAGAGGCTGGAATGAGCAGCTTTGATTTTATCCCTGGGGAAGGAGACCAGGAATGTAGAAGGAGAGGTGCTTTCCTTGTGGTTTCCCTTGTGAATTGGGAAATATTGAATTTGCCAATGGTTTCCCAGTGTTCAGATCTGAACGAGTTCCCCAGTCCGTATCTGTCAGCCCTTCAAGGTAGTCCTACTCTTCCTCCTCCTGTCTCCCAAGGTGATTCTCATAGCCCACTGCAGCATCTGCTTCTCTTAATCTCTGCCTGAGTGGTCCTGCATCATCTGAAGGAGGGACTGTTCCATTTCTTCAACAGTTACATAGTGTAACTCATCCATATTTGTTTACCACTGCATTTCCCCAAACACCACAGAGCCATCATCAGAAAGGTAGATACTTACGATACTTTTCCTTAATCTCACGGAGGGCCCTTGTAGCCTTCTCTAAGTGAGTTGGCAAATCCAATATTTCTTCCGCTGTCTTAATGGCTAAAAGCAGACCAAGAGTTAGATGGCCCTTTTCTTCCCCATTCCTTCCCTCCCCAAAAATGAGAACCCAAGAACTTAAGAGTGCACTTCCATTCTCATGCTTTCTATCTTCATCCACTCCCATTCAGGTTAGATGACCAAACTCATTCTAAGGTAGAATGTTTTGCCGATGCTTTACTGCACATCTAATGGGTCAGAGACATCTGCTTAGGTCTGATAACTCAAGAGCAGTTCAGTTTGATTGGCTTTAGTTTTGTTCACGTTTATGGGATGGGGAGAGATGCAAAACTTCTATTCTTCTTTATCCTTTCATTAGGGAGAAGCATCAGTATTCCCACACAACCCAGGAAGTTTTATCTTGGGATGCATATCAGTTGGATGGGGAGAAGGCCTCGGTTGGCCATTGGCTGGCTGACCAGAAGCCACACTTGCAAAAGTCATGCTCAGAAGTCACAGTCCTCCAAAGGTGGGTGGGACTAAGACAAAGCAGCAGGTGTGATCAGGCCCCAAAGTATTTAAAATGCTCTTTGAAAAAACTGTAAAACCTAGATGGTACAGACCCTGCATTCAGGAGGCTTCAGGTTTAATGGACAAAATCTGAAATTAGAAGGCTTGGCCAGGCAATGGAATCTGCCCATTGTTTCACAAATCAGTCCAGGAAATGTCCGTGCATTGTGCATAATTTATGTGAATTTTATGGAAACTTGGTGAATTTAATGTAAATACATAATTTTACTGACATCATGTAAAATTATGTACATTGTGTAAATCTGCTGGTGGAAGACGGGGAGTGAAGACAATCAAACATGAGCTAGAACCGCTATTAGACCCTACCTTGTGGCGGTAAGGGTGGTGAAATGTGGTTATTTCTCTGCTCTTATTGCATCTGTGAAATGCCATCCAGTGGCCCTGTTTCGGGTGACCCAGACTATCCATGGCAGGAGTAGTTTGGGGGTCTACCTTTAGGGCCATTGTGAGGAAAATGCTGGGCATCTGGCAGATAAAGTTGCTCGCATCCACTCTGCGTTGAATGCCAGCCTTGTTGCAAGGCCAGTGGGGGCTATGGGTTCTGAGTCTTTCATGGTTATATGGGAGGAGTTCAAGCCCGTTGAATCTGAGGAAGTGGACAGGGTTCTTGTAGCTGTTAGTTTGGCCACTTCTGTGTTAGATCCGTGCCCCTCCTTGCTGGTCAAGGCTGCCCTGGAGAGGACACTTGATTGGGTCTGAGCAGTGGTTAATTCCTCTTTAAGGGAGGGGGTGGTCCCACCAGCTCTTAAGGAGGCGGTGGTGCACCCCTCCTGAAGGGGCCATCCCTTGACCCAACTAATCTAGTTTTCATCCAGTCTCCAACCTTCCCTTTCTAGGGAAGTGTGCTGAGAAACTCGTTGCACGGCAGCTTCAAAGGGCTCTGGATGAAGCGGATTATCTAGACCCCTTTCAGTCAGGATTCAGGCTGGGATATGGGACTGAGACAGCATTGATCGTGCTCTTGGATGACCTCTGGCAGGAGTGGGATTGGGGCAGTGAGACCATCCTGGCTCTTCTTGAACACTCAGCAGCTTTTGATACCATCAACCATGGTATCCTTTTGGGGCGACTCAGGGAGTTGGAGGTGGGCGGTGTGGTTCTGTGCTGGTTCATCTCCTTCCTCCAGGGCCAGTCCCAATCAGTGTTGATAGGGAGCAAGAGGTCCAGCCCATGGCCCTTCTTTGTGGGGTACCATAGGGCTCAGTCCTCTTGCCCCTCTTGTTTAACATCTACATGAGGCCACTGGATGAGGTGATCCAATGGTTTGGGGTAGATATCATCAATATGCTGATGATACCCAGCTTTATATCTCTTTCCTGGGCTGTCTGAGTGATGCTGTGGATGTCCTATCTCAGTGCCTGGAGGCTGTGGGGTCCTGGATGTGGCGCAATGGGCTCCAGCTCAACCCATGCAATACTGAGTGACTTTGGGCATTTGGGCCTACCAGTACCAAGGTTTTTCTAACTTTGGTCCTGGATGGGGTGGCACTGCCCCAGATGGACCCGGTGCGCAATTTGGGGGTCCTCTTGGACTCACGGCTCCTGCTGGAAAAGCAGGTGGCAGCCGTGGCTAGGAGGGCTTTTGCACACCTTCAGGTTGTGCTTCACTGGCACCCATTCCTGGACTGGCACTACTCACTGTCACTCATGCCCTTGTGACCTCCCATTTGGACTATTGCAATGCACTCTACATGGGGCTGCCCTTGAATAGCATTCAGAAGCTTCCGCTGGCACAGAATGCAGTTGCCCGGGTTGTAAATGATGTCAGCTACTCGGCACATGTCATACTGCTGCTTCAGGAGCTCCATTGGTTGCCGGTGTGTCTCCAGGTGCAATCCAATTGCTGGTTGTCACCTTTAAAGCCCTTCATGGCTTGGGACCGGGTTACCTGAGGGACCGTCTTCTCCCAGTTGTTTCTACCCACCTGATCCGGTCTGGCAGGATGGGCATGCACCAGGTCCCATCAGCCAAGGAATGTCAGCTAGCGGGGACCAGGAGGCGTGCCTTTTCTGCTGTGGTGCCTGCCCTCCGGAACATCCTCCCTCCTGAGATTAGGATGGCCCCGACCCTTTTGGCTTTCCAGAAGGCCTTGAAGACCTGGCTTTGTGGCTGGGCCTGTGCCACAAGTGTGTGAAGGGCCCCATTTCAAGGTTATGCTAACACCAATGGCTTTTAAGATCTCTCAGCTGTATTTATATTTATATTTAATTTTTGTTACTGTATGATTGTTTTTATTATTGCTAGCTGCCCAGAGTCACTGGTTTGAGATGGGCAGCTATATAAATTGAATGAATAAATAAATAAATAAAATTAGATTTATATCCCACTTTTATTTTTTTTATAACTCCCACAACAACAACCCTGTAAAGTGGGCTGGGCTAGGCAGGTTGAGAGAGAGGGGCTGGCCCAAAGCCACCCAGCTGTCTTTCGTGCCTAAGGCAGGCCTGGAACTCCCAGTCCCTTGGTTTCCAATCCTGCATCTTCACTCCCACACCAAACTGGCTTGTATATATAATTAGATATCACTCCCCCCAATTTGGTTTTAATAAATACCCCTTCCCTCCAACTGGCCCATAAAACTGAAGTTTTGCTCTACAATTAATGTGATTATTCAGCATGAATTTTCCCTTTCTGTCACTTCAGTCCTTGGTTTGGTGATGACTTTTGAAAAGGCTTGGGAAAAGTTAAGATTACAGGGTCTTTCAACAGGTCTCTTGCTGCTTCAGGCTGATCTCTGGGTCTATTTCTAAACCAAATCTGGAATATACCATTCCTATTTCTTGCACTTACAGTTTTTATAATTGAGCTTAGGATCTTTGATCCCAGTAGCCATTGAGGTCCTCAGCTTTTTCATTGGTCTCTCCAGAGAATCCACATTTTCTGCCTGCAGGTTAATATCTGGAGTTGTTGAAAAAAGATGGATGTTAAATGGCCAGGTGTCCAATATTATTCTTTTTGAAATCTGCTCTTAAAAGCATATTCCCCCCTCCATGACAAACCCCACCAATATACGGGAAGGCACAAATCTTTAAGTATGTCAACTTAGGACCATGAGCTACTACTGACTGTTGGTGTCCCAGCATCTCTAGCAGCAGAACCTAACAGCTTGACCTTCTTTAACTGGAAATGCCAAGAACTGGATTTGGGCCTTTAAAAGATTTATAATCAGCCCATCAGAAGGGCTCCTGAGCCACCAATAACTATCCCTTCCTAATATCTCATGCAGGAACATATGACATTGCCAGAAGAGATCTTGAATGGATCATATGATAATGATCATAAATGGATCACAAAGGTGATCATATAATAGCTAAAATATACAGACTGTTACTAAGGTTTGAAACAAAGGACAAAAAGGTTAAGGAGTATGGTGAAATGGGCTGCAAACTTTGGTGATGATATAAATATGGTTATATGGGAGAAAATGTGGGGAACTAGTGTTAAATCTTGTTAAATTGTGTCATAATTTAAGAGAGAACTTTTGTAAAATGATGCACCAATGGTATATGGTAGCAGCTAAATTGTCTGAAAAGTATAAAGGGATATCAAACCAGTGTTGGAAATGTGAAAAGGAAGAAGGGACTTTTTATCATGCATGGTGGTCTTGTGAAAAAGCAAAGGGATTTTGGGTGCAAATCCATACAACGGTGCAAAAGATTCTGTGGATTATTTTTACAATGAAACTAAAATTGTTTTTACTGGGCTTTATGGATGCTGAACTAGAAAAGAAACATGGGAAACTAATAGTATATATGGTAACAGACAAGTTATTGAATACACAAAGATGGAATAATGATGAAATACCCACGGTAGAGGATTGGATTATAAAATTGACAGAGCTTGTGAAAATGGCCAAGCTGACCAGTATGGTTAGAGAAAAACAATAAAGACTTTTTTAATATGGACAGAACTAATGATTTATGGATTTGGGATTAGAAAGGGTCAAAGAGGGAGAGGAAAGAGTAAGATGGCAATTACTCCATAGAAAGAAGGGTGAAAGTCAAAATTCTATATTTTCTTTTTTCTGATTTGTTTTTCTTTTTCTTTTTCTCTTTTTCTCTTCATTTTTTATACTTTTATTGTACTGTAAAATTATAATAAAAATATTTCTTAAAAACCCTGCCCTTTCGGTGGTCACTGGGCTCCCCACCAGCTGACAGCAGGAGAGAGAACCCCCATAATCTAAGCTCCTTGGATCATTCATGCTTGGTCAATTACACTTGAAACAGATAACAGGACTAACACCACCCTTCCTCTGGAATGCTCTGATAAGCTATTGCAATGACTTCCCTGTTCTATTTCACACTTGCAGTATCCTCCCTGATATTACTGACATGTACAGTAACATGGTTCACTTCATGGTCCCTTTTTACACCATTCCATTCCTCCTTCCTAGAAAGACAACCCTTTGGTTTGTGTCAACTGTGTCTGCTCTAGGGCCACAGCACTAGGCAGAAGGTTAAACAAATATACTGCTGCCTATTAGCTACACAAAAAGTAGTGTATATGGCTGTTTAAGTCTTAACAGGATTTGATATATTCTTTTATACTAGGAGGAGTGACTAAAACTTTATAAGAGAGGATTCAAAAAGATCTAGACAGGCTAGAATTGTGGGCTGAAATGAATAGGCTGTAATTTAATAGGGATCAAAGTTAGTGGGAAATAAAAAATGTAAGACACGAGTATAGGACGGGAGACACCTGGCTTGGGAGAAGTATAAGTGAGAAGGGTCTGGGTGTGATGGAATTCTCTGGCCCTAGGAATGAAAATGGATGTTTTCAAAATATTGAAGAACAAGAACAGATGGACATCAACAGAGGTATTGTCAGGGCCAGCCTCTCTTCGCAATAAGACACAGACTCACTTAATGGGTATTAAGGATTTCTGGTTTATTGGAATGATAGCTGACAGATCGAAAAACGGGAACGGGTTAGGTAGTGTGGGGGTGCCCCTTTTATACCCTCCTGTATTGCCCCGGGCTCCCCCACCCCTCAATGCCCCGATCCCTCTTGATGGGATCCTTGATGGCTGCGTGGGCGTTTTCCCCGGTGTCCTCTTTGTCTTCCTGCAACGGTTGAGTTCTCCGGGGCACCATGTGCTCCTTATCTTCACCCTTCTGACGTCCCTCTTTTCAGGTGTTGATGGGATCATGGGTGTGGGTGTCTTTGGGTGCTTGTTTTAATCCCTGATTGGATTATCTTCTTCCCCCTTTTCCTTAATGATCATGATCCACGTTGTGAGGCTCTTTGTGCCTTGCAACAAGGTCATGACATGCTGCCCCCCCAAAGATGTTCTATGGTGCTGGTTTCTCTGGGTATGCCTCATGGAACTGTCTTGTTAGTTGTCTAGCCATGACGTGTCGTGCCTGGACCCACTCTGGGTGTGAGAAATGTTTCCATCTCACGAGGTATTGGAGTGTTCCTCTTTGCTTTCTTGAGTCCAGTATTTCTTTTACTTCAAAATGTTGTTGGTTGTCTATCATTATGGGTGGGGGTGGAGGTTCTTCCGTATGCCATTTGGATGTGCTCGTTGGTTTCAGTAGTGCACAGTGAAACACTGGGTGGACCCGTCTCAAATTGTAAGGCAGTTCCAATTTGAACGTAACTGGGTTGATTACCTGTATGATTTTAAAAGGTCCGATGAATTTCGGTGCCAATTTCTTCGAGGGTTGCGAGGTCTTTATGAACTTAGTGGAGAGGTAGACCCTATCTCCCACTTTGTAGTTCGGTGCCTCCGCCCTGTGGTTGTCCGCATATTTTTTGTACGTTGTTTGTGCGTCTGCTAGGGCCGTTTGAATGATGGGCCAGGTTGTTGCCAGCTGTGCCGCCCAATCGTCTGGTGAGCAGGGCAGGGTTTCAGGTTGCGGCAATTCTGGTATCGGTACAAAGTCCCTTCCATAGACCACCTTAAAAGGGGTGTGGCCAGTGCTCTGGTGTACCGCGTTATTATAGGCCACCTCTGCAAAAGGTAGTAGGTCTACCCAGTTGTCCTGTTGATAATTTATGAATGCCCTCAGGAACTGTTCAAGTGTTGAGTTTAGGATCTCTGTTGATCCGTCTGTGTTTGGATGCCACGCAGTGGACAGTGCTTGCTTGGTTCCGATTAGTTTTAAAAATTCCCGCCAAAATTTTGACGTGAATTGTGTTCCTCTGTCGGTCACCAACCTGTAGGGGGCGCCGTGGATCCTGTATATGTGTGTTAGGAATAAACGTGCCAGCTGTTGTGCGGAGGGGATGGTTGCGCACGGGATGAAGTGTGCTTGTTTCGAGAAATAGTCTTTTACCACCCATATCACAGTTTTTCTTTGGCTGGGTGGGAGGTCCACAATGAAATCCATGGAAATTTCTTCCCATGGCCGGGAGGGGCTGGCTACCGCCTGTAGCAGCCCGTGGGGTTTCCCTCCTTTACGTTTGGTGGTGGCACATATGGGGCAGTTGCCTACGTAGTCTTTTACGTCCTTTCTGAGGTTTGGCCACCAAAATTGCCTCCTCGTTAGGTGGAGGGTTTTTACAAACCCAAAATGCCCTGCAGATTTGTCATCGTGCGCTCTGTGTAAGATTTCCCCCCGCAGTGATTCGGGCACGTACAAGGCTTTCTCTTTCCAGGCGATGTTGTCTTTGAAAGATACATGTTGTTGGTTATTCTGCAACCATGTATCTTGCTGTAGTGCTTGTGTGAGTCTTTGTTGCCAGTTCGGTGAAATTGAGCGTCGGCTCCGATCGCTCCCCGCCGTTCGTGCTGGCGTGCGCTGATTCCTTGTCTGGCTCCGCGTGACAGCTGGGCAGCCGAGCTGTTTCTCGGTCCATACTGTTCCTACGATGTCGGAGGCTTGCGTGTCGTCCTGTGGCCGTCGGGATAGGGCGTCTGCCAAGAAGTTTTTCTTGCCCGGTATGAATTTCAGCGTGAAATTGAACCGGCTGAAAAACTGAGCCCATCGCACCTGCTTCGGGCTGAGTCGTTTTGGTGTGCTGAGTGCCTCCAGGTTCTTGTGGTCCGTCCAGACCTCGAAGGGGCAGGAGGCCCCCTCCAGCAGGTGTCGCCACGTTTCCAAGGCTGTCTTCACTGCAAACGCCTCCTTTTCCCATACGTGCCATCTCCGCTCCGTTTCGGAGAATTTGCGGGAAAGGTAGGCGCAGGGCTTTAGGTGGTTGTCGGAGTCCTTTTGGAGCAGGATGGCTCCGATGGAAAAGTCGGAGGCATCTGCCTGCACCACAAAAGGCTTGGTGGGGTCGGGGTGTTGTAACACTGGCTCAGCTGTGAAGAGGGTTTTCAGTCTCTCGAAAGCCGTTTGACAGTCAGCTGTCCAATTCAGTAGCGCCCCCGGGTTCCTCGATTTGCGCGTGTCCCCCAAGCCCTTAGTCTTTAGCAGGTTAGTTAGGGGCAATATAGTCTCTGCCAGCCTGGGCGTGAACCCCCTGTAGAAATTAGTGAATCCCAGGAGGCTTTGCAGCTGTCTCCTCGTGCGTGGGCGTTCCCACGCCAGGATGGCTTGGACCTTGCTGGGGTCCATTTCTATCCCTTTAGCAGAAATCCTATACCCTAGGTAGTCAATTTGTTTTTTGTGAAACTCGCACTTGGAGAGCTTTACAAACAGCTCTGCCTTGCGAAGTTTCTTGAGCACGTCTTTTACCAAGCGTTCGTGCTCACGTTCTGTTTCTGTGTAGATCAATACATCATCCAGGTAAACCAAAACCCCCTTAAAAAGGTGGTCACGCAGGACCTCATTAATTAACTGCATGAATACCCCCGGTGCTCCTGCCAATCCGAATGGGAGTACTTTATATTGAAACGCCCCCAATGGGCAATTGAAAGCAGTCTTCCACTCATCCCCCTCCCGTATCCGTATGCGGTAATAGGCTTCCCTTATGTCCAGTTTGGAGAATACCTTACCCTTTACCAAGTGGGACAAAATGTCCTTTATTAAGGGTAAGGGGTATTTATTTGAAATGCTTGCTGCGTTTAATCCGCGGTAGTCTGTACAGAGCCGCAATGCCCCGTCCTTTTTCTCGCGAAAGAGGACTGGCGCTCCCACTGGAGAGTTTGCTGGCTCGATAAAACCTCTCGCCAGGTTTTTGTCTATGAAGTCCCTTAATGCAGCTAGCTCTCGCTGGGTCATAGCATATATTTTTGGTTTGGGTAGGGGTACCCCCGGGACCAGTTCAATGGTGCAGTCCGTCTTTCTGTGGGGGGGGAGTTTGTCCGCCTCTTTCTCACCGAAAACGTCGGCGAAATCCCCGTATTTGGTCGGCAGTCCCTCTGGCAGTGCTGTCTCTCTGTGTTCCACAGTCGTCGTCGCCCCCCCCATGGCTGCTCGGGGAACCCTGTTCCCTGAAGGTGCTTGGTAACGCCCGTCAGCAAACTTAATCTCTCTGGTTCTCCAGTTGATGACTGGGTTTTGCTGCACGAGCCATGGGATCCCCAGTATGAGTCGGGGTTGCCCCACCGGTGCCACGATGAAAGCCAATTTTTCCTCGTGGCTGCCGAGCCGTAGCGCGGTTTCTCCGGTGTATTGGGTGACCGGGCCCCCTCCCGCTGCAGATCCATCGAGCTGCGAGAACACCAGGTGGTGCTGAAGTGGATAGCAGCGGAGGTCGAGTGCGGCTGCCAGGTCAGGGTGCATGAGGCTTTTGGAGCAACCCGAATCAATGAGTGCCCAGACCTTTTCGGTTTTATTTCTATGGGTGAGGGTGACACGGACGTAGAGGGTGGGGCATTCCTCACTCACCCCTTTGTCGAAGCGCCTGTCGGTGTCCTCCACCTGTCCTTCGGCGCCCCTTAGGCCAGGTGGTTGTCGTTTCCCGCCGCCTCATCGGGGTTGCTTTCCTCCTCCTCTGAACTGTAGGGGCCGTGTCTGCGTCGGTACTCCCCCTTTGCTGCTGGTCGCTTTCTTGGCGCTGGGGTTGGTGCTGTTTGTGCCCTCCTTGGGCTCTCTCTGGGCGTCGTTTTGGGGCATGCGGCTGCTTTGTGATCTTCCCTGCCGCACGTGAAGCATTGCCCTTTTGCGAAGCGTCTGTCCCGTTCCTCCTTCCAAGGTTGGGGTCTCGCCCTCACCTGCCTTGCGTTGGTGCGTGGGGGTCTCACCGTCTCCATCTGTTGCGTTTCCCTCCTTGCGTGGAGGAACGTGTCGTGGGCGTTCTCCGCTTCCGCTGCCAGCTGGATCCACCCCGTGAGGGAGCTGGGGTTGTCGCGGCCAAGTGCCCACCGGAGGACATTTAAGTTGAGTCCATGTTTGAACTTCTCAATCAGTGTCGATTGAGACCAAGTGTCCACTTTTCCGGCTAGGGCTTGGAACTCCATGGCATACTCAGCCACGGAGCGCGGGCTTTGTTTAAGTGTCTCTAGCGCCCTTTTTGCCTTTTCTTGCTCCAGGGGGTCCCTGAAGTGCCTTTCTAGTGCCTGCAGGAATTCAGTGCTGTCCTGCAGCGCCCGGGCGCCTGATTGGCACAATTGGACGTACCAATCGGCGGCCCGTCCTTTTAATTTTATGGCCAGGGCATTGATTTTGCCCCGCTCAGTTCTGAAGCAGGGACCCCATTCTTCGAGGTAGTACCTCGCGTTAGTCAAAAAGAAGGAGAGTTTCGAGGGGTCCCCATCGAACTTTATGCCAAAGTCTTTGGCGGGTGTCCTGGTCTGGCTCCTGGCCCCCTCTGCGTCGTGCCTCGGGCTCTGCAGGAGCTGCTGCGGGTCGGGGTGTCTCCGGTTCTCTTGCGGCATTGGTGCCTCTCTCTGGGGCTCCTCGCAAGGTCGTCGTCCCATCGCTCGGGGGGGAGGGCGGGGTGTTCTCCCTCGGTCGGGCTCCTGGATCCAGGCTCCGCCGTCGCCGTCGCCGCCCGCCGGGTCGTCCCTCCGCCTCTCAGCCTGGCGCATCTCCCGTCGTGGGGTGGCCTCCTGGGGCCGGACGCCGCCGCCGCCGAGGTTGTCCCGCCGTCTCACGTCCGGTCGCGCCTCCGCTCGTTGGGTGGCCTCCTGGGGTCGGGTCCCGCCGTGGTCGCCGCCGTCCGCTGGGTCTCCGCCCCGTCTCGCCTCCCGGTGCGCCTCAGGTCGTCGGTTGGGCTCCTTGGGTCGGGTTCCGCCGTCACCGCCGCCCCGCTCACCCTGCCTCCTTTCGACCGGGGGTGCCTCTGCGCCGCCTCCGTCGCAGAGTCCCTGTGCCGCCGTCAGCTGTTGGAGCATCTGCCGCACCGCCTGCATCCCTTCCTCCAACGCGTCGAGCCTCTCCGCCGTCCCCGGCTTCCCGCCGAGGTTTTCGCCGCTCCGCTCGCCCTCGCCGTTGGCCGTGGTAGAGGACGGATCGTCCCTCGATCCCGCCGCGGTGCCAGGCGCGCCCTCGCCTTCGAGCGCCCAGGGTGGCGGTTCGTCTCGCGCTTCCTCCGGGGTTGCCTGTAGGCTTGGAGAGGGTCCCCTCGTCTCGCCCCCGGTGCCTCGCGGGCTCCGGGGCGCCGGGGTGGGTCCCTCCCCTGCTGCTTCCCCCCAGCTGGGTCCCATACTTACCGGGGCGTTGCATCGCCCGGACCTCAGCTGCATCCCGCCCTGCGAGAGCGGGGCTTCGTCGCCGGGCGCCGAAGGGTTGCGCGTCCTCGGTTCCTGGTTCTCCATGCCTGGCTGGGTCCCTCACAAACGTGTTGGATAGGTACCAGGTGGAAAAAAATTTTTTGCGGTTCCCGTTTTTATGTCAGGGCCAGCCTCTCTTCGCAATAAGACACAGACTCACTTAATGGGTATTAAGGATTTCTGGTTTATTGGAATGATAGCTGACAGATCGAAAAACGGGAACGGGTTAGGTAGTGTGGGGGTGCCCCTTTTATACCCTCCTGTATTGCCCCGGGCTCCCCCACCCCTCAATGCCCCGATCCCTCTTGATGGGATCCTTGATGGCTGCGTGGGCGTTTTCCCCGGTGTCCTCTTTGTCTTCCTGCAACGGTTGAGTTCTCCGGGGCACCATGTGCTCCTTATCTTCACCCTTCTGACGTCCCTCTTTTCAGGTGTTGATGGGATCATGGGTGTGGGTGTCTTTGGGTGCTTGTTTTAATCCCTGATTGGATTATCTTCTTCCCCCTTTTCCTTAATGATCATGATCCACGTTGTGAGGCTCTTTGTGCCTTGCAACGAGGTCATGACAGGTATCAAATAAGTGATTACTATCCTTCCCATTAAACCAAGACTCAGTTAGAAAGAGGATCAAAGATAATAGGGAGGGACCACTTTAAATCACTGCATTTCTTTGCAAATGAGGGCCACAGGACACCTATTCTGTTGCCAAGATTCTGAACCTTACCCCTTTCTCATTGCAATAAACTTCCAATAAACCTGAATCTGTGGGGATCTTGCTTTCTTGGTTATGAGCTGCTGTTACTGGCTCGATACTGGATTATCTGGTAGATCACAAATTGCACATGAGCCCGCATGTGGTGATGCAGCTGCTAAAAAGGCATAGGCCACTGTGGGATATATTAATGGGAGCATGGAGTACAGAGCATGGAAATAATTGTCCCACTCTACTCTGCTTTGCTCAGGCCTTATTGGGCTTGAGCAAAGCAGAGTATCCAGTTCTGGACATCACAGTCTAAAAAGCACAGTGACAAACTGGAGTAAGTTCAGAGGAGAGTTATTCATGTCCTATGAGGAATGGTGAATGGAACTGGGAAGATGTTTACAGTTAGATAAACAACTTAGAGGAATTGCTTGTTGCTAAGAGAGCCGGGGAAAGGGGTGCCTCATGAAATGCTCTGTTCTTCTTCACTGGAGGTCTCCTAATGGAGGCTGCTCAGCCATTTGTCCAAAACGTTTTAGAAATCCTGCAACAAGCAGGGATTGGGACTAGATGATCTCTGAGGTTGCTTCCAACTCTTATGAATCCATTAGTCTTACACTTTACAGCTAGTTTGGCTTAATTTAGGCTCCCTGACTTCAGCAAAGGATCGTTACCATGTCGTGGTGCTGGAGCTTGAGCACCTCAATGATGCCATGAGCTAAACCGTGAAGGGCCACCCAAGACGGGAAGGTCGTGACAGAGAGGTCAGACTAAATGCGATCCCTGGGGAAGGTAGCGGCAACCCACCCCAGTATTCTTGCCGTGAAAACTAAACGGATCAGTACAACCAGAGATATGTCGGTATACCATCGGAAGATGAGACCCCCAGGTCGGAAGATGGTCAAAATGCTACTGGGGAGGAACAGAGGATGAGCTCAACTAGCCCCAGACGTGATGACACAGCTAGCTCAAAGCCGAAAGGACGGCTAGCAGCCGACGGTGCTGGTGGTGAATGGCGAATCTGAGGTTCTAAGGATCAACACACCATTGGAACCTGGAATGTAAGATCTATGAGCCAGGGCAAAGTGGATGTGGTTATTGGTGAGATGTCAAGATGAAAGATAGACATTTTGGGCGTCAGTGAACTGAAATGGACTGGAATGGGCCACTTCACATCAAATGACCACCAGATCTACTACTGTGGACAAGAGGACCACAGAAGAAATGGAGTAGCCTTCATAATTAATAGTAAAGTGGCTAAAGCAGTGCTTGGATACAATCTAAAAAACGACAGAATGATCTCAATTCGAATTCAGGGCAAGCCATCTAACATCACAGTGATCCAAATATACGCCCCAACCACAGATGCTGAAGAAGCTGTTCTATGAGGATCTGCAGCACCTACTGGATGACACGCCTAAAAGAGATGTTATTTTCATCACAGGAGACTGGAATGCTAAGGTGGGCAGTCAAATGACACCTGAAATTACAGGTAAGTATGGCCTGGGAGAACAAAACGAAGCAGGACATAGGTTGATAGAATTTTGCCAAGACAATTCACTCTGCATAACAAACACTCTCTTCCAACAACCTAAGAGACGGCTTTATACGTGGACTTCACCAGATGGACAACACCGAAATCAGATTGATTACATCCTTTGCAGCCAAAGGTGGCGGACATCTGTACAGTCGGTAAAAACAAGGCCTGGAGCTGACTGTAGTTCAGATCACGAACGTCTTCTTGCACAATTTAGGATCAGACTAAAGAGATTAGGGAAGACCCACAGATCAGCTAGATATGAGCTCACTAATATTCCTAAGGAATATGCAGTGGAGGTGAAGAATAGATTTAAGGGACTGGGCTTAGTAGATAGGGTCCCGGAAGAACTCTGGACAGAAGTTGGCAGCATTGTTCAGGAGGCGGCAACAAAATACATCCCAAAGAAAGAGAAAACCAAGAAGGCAAAATGGCTGTCTGCTGAGACACTAGAAGTAGCCCAAGAAAGAAGGAAAGCAAAAGGCAACAGTGATAGGGGGAGATATGCCCAATTAAATGCAAAATTCCAGAGGTTAGCCAGAAGAGATAAGGAATTATTTTTAAACAAGCAATGCGCAGAAGTGGAAGAAGACAATAGAATAGGAAGGACAAGAGACCTCTTCCAGAAAATTAGGAACATCGGAGGTAAATTCCAGGCCAAAATGGGTATGATCAAAAACAAAGATGGCAAGGACCTAACAGAAGAAGAAGAGATCAAGAAAAGGTGGCAAGAATATACAGAAGACCTGTATAGGAAGGATAACAATATCGGGGATAGCTTTGACGGTGTGGTCAGTGAGCTAGAGCCAGACATCCTGAAGAGTGAGGTTGAGTGGGCCTTAAGAAGCATTGCTAATAACAAGGCAGCAGGAGACGACGGCATCCCAGCTGAACTGTTCAAAATCTTGCAAGATGATGCTGTCAAGGTAATGCATGCTATATGCCAGCAAATTTGGAAAACACAAGAATGGCCATCAGATTGGAAAAAAATCAACTTATATCCCCATACCAAAAAAGGGAAACACTAAAGAATGTTCAAACTATCGAACAGTGGCACTCATTTCACATGCCAGTAAGGTAATGCTCAAGATCCTGCAAGGTAGACTTCAGCAGTTCATGGAGCGAGAATTGCCAGATGTACAGGCTGGGTTTAGAAAAGGCAGAGGAACTAGAGACCAAATTGCCAATATCCGCTGGATAATGGAAAAAGCCAGGGAGTTTCAGAAAAACATCTATTTCTGTTTGATTGACTATTCTAAAGCCTTTGACTGTGTGGACCATAACAAATTGTGGCAAGTTCTTAGTGGTATGGGGATACCAAGTCATCTTGTATGCCTCCTGAAGAATCTGTATAACGACCAAGTAGCAACAGTAAGAACAGACCACGGAACAACGGACTGGTTTAAGATTGGGAAAGGAGTACGGCAGGGCTGTATCCTCTCACCCTACCTATTCAACATGTATGCAGAACACATCATGCAACATGCTGGGCTTGAGGAATCCAAGGCTGGAGTTAAAATCTCTGGAGGAAACATTAACAATCTCAGATATGCAGATGATACCACTTTGATGGCTGAAAGCAAAGAGGAACTGAGGAGCCTCATGATGAAGGTGAAAGAAGAAAGTGCAAAAGCTGGCTTGCAGCTAAACCTCAAAAAAACCAAGATGATGGCAACCAGCTTGATTGATAACTGGCAAATACAGTAGAGGGAGAAAATGTAGAGGCAGTGAAAGACTTTGTATTCCTAGGTGCAAAGATTACTCCAGATGCTGACTGCAGTCAGGAAATCAGAAGACGCTTAACCCTTGGAAGAAGAGCAATGACAAATCTCGATAAAATAGTTAAGAGCAGAGACATCACACTGACAACAAAGGCCCGCATAGTTAAAGCAATGGTGTTCCCTGTAGTAACCTATGGCTGCGAGAGCTGGACCATAAGGAAGGCTGAGAGAAGGAAGATAGATGCTTTTGAACTGTGGTGTTGGAGGAAAATTCTGAGAGTGCCTTGGACTGCCAGAAGATCAAGCCAGTCCATCCTCCAGGAAATAAAGCCAGACTGCTCACTTGAGGGAATGATACTAAAGGCAAAACTGAAATACTTTGGCCACATCATGAGAAGACAGGACACTCTGGAGAAGATGCTGATGCTAGGGAGAGTGGAGGGCAAAAGGAAGAGGGGCCGACCAAGGGCAAGGTGGATGGATGATATTCTAGAGGTGATGGACTCGTCCCTGGGGGAGCTGGGGGTGTTGACGACCGACAGGAAGCTCTGGCGTGGGCTGGTCCATGAAGTCACGAAGAGTCGAAAGCGACTAAACGAATCAACAACAACAACAAGCCTCCCTGAAGAATGTGCACGTGCAATATCTGTGTCAGCCCCAAACCATTTGTTTGTTCCTTTATTTATTACTGTATATAGCTGCCCATCTCGTGTGTGTGATTCTGGGTGGCATAAATAAAACAATCAAGTAAACAATGGTAAAACAATATAATAAAATTAAAACATTTAAAACAATTGATCTTCCTCCTTCTGGAACCATGATTGATTCACTTTGTCTCTGCATGTGAATGTAACTACTTATTCTGTTGAAGTGTCATTTTTATTTTCTATCCAAGTGATTTTCTTAGTAAAAATACAGGAGTGGTTTTCACTGCCTTCTCCCACACAGTATGAATTGATGCCTGCCATTGTCACTAAAGTGATCCTCTGCCTCTGGCATCTTCCTATATGACTGCTGCCCAATACAGGTGCCTGCTAGGATGACCTTCCCAGCAGGGTCACCCAAGGTGTGAAGGTCATCCTAGCAGGCGCCTATATTGTGTAGCAGTCATATAGGAAGATTCTGGAGGCTGCATCTGGCATACACTCCCAACGTTCTTCGCTCATCCCTCCCAGGAACACCCCCCAGACTATGCTGATGACACCACCCTAATAGCTGAAAATGCAAAGGATCTGCAAGCTCTAGTAATAAAAGTTAAGGAACAAAGTGAAAAAAATGGGACTAAAATTAAATATAAAGAAGACCAAACTAATCGACAGCAGGTAGAGCAACCAGCCTTAGAATTGGCAATGACGATATTGAAGCGGTGGGGAGCTTCTGCCTTTTGGCATCAACCATCAACAGTAAAGGGACCAGCAGTCAAGAAATACGTCACAGACTAGCACTTGGTAGAGCAGCCATGAAGGCCCTGGAAAAGATATCCAAATGTGGCTCTACCTACGAAGGTCAGAATCATGCAAGCCATGATATTCCCTGTGAAACTCTATGGAAGCAAAAGTTGGACTTTGAAGAAGCAGCATAGGAAGAATATTGATGATTCTGAACTTTGGTGTTGGAGAAGACTGCTGAGAATAATTGGATAACCAAGTAAACAAATGAAGGTTAGTCAAACAGATCAACCCAGAGTTCTCAGAATGCAAATGACAAGGCTCAAATTATCCGACTTCCGACACATTATGAAAGCACAGAATGCATATTAGGAGGCTCTGATGCTGGGAAAGGTAGAAGGAAAGAGAAGAGGAGGATGACCAGCAGCAAAGTGGATAGATTCAGTTATGGTGGCAATGGGTGCACCACTGGAAGACCTGAAGGGACAGATTGTAATGGAGAAAATCTATCTCTGTGGTCACTAAGAGTCAACAACAACTTGATGGCATGTAATGAATCAATCAATGAATCAATCAAAATCTGTAATTCATTATTAAGGTCAATATATTGTTTAATTATAACTTTGATGAGCTGGTTCAAGTTGCATTTTATTTTATAATTTTTTCTAGTAGCCTATTTGAACAGCATTTTTAAGGGGAAAATATAAAGTTGGGATATCAGTTCAGTGAACAGTCATAGGAATAAGAGATTCGCATTTAAAAACCACTTTAGGAAAGTATGAGTGAGTAAATAGAGCTGAACTTACAGAGGTAGCCAACCACCACCAAGGCAGTAAAAGAGATGGCTGCAAGCATCACCAGAAATGGCCAGGACATCTTTGAAGCAAGAGAACTAAAATCAAGACAACCTTTGGCAGCAGCAGCAGCAGGAGGTGGTGGTGGTGGTGATGGAAGAGGTCCATCTACAAGTCCAGGGTCTATCCTCAAGGCGGTTTTTTTCTTGGGTGCCATGGCTTAAAGAAGAGGGGGGAAAATACTCAGAATACCTTATCAAAGAGGAGCACCTTTACACATAGGATCGCCAAGTAAGTGTACTTCCTAACAATTATTATCTTTCTTTAACTAAGAATAAAATTGATGAGGGATGGCTGGGCAAGGAGGAAAGAGCTTAAGCTCCGAAAATAGCAAATTCAACTTAAATATTCAGGGTATTCTAGAGGTGACGGACTCATCCCTGGGGTCGCTGGGGTTGTTGACGACCGACAGGGAGCTCTGGCCTGGGCTGGTCCATGAAGTCACGAAGAGTTGGAAGTGACTGAACGAATAAACAACAACATTCGGGGTATACCTGAGTGCAGTGTGAGAAGGGATAATCTGCTGCAGACTTGATGACCACCGATGGTTCTTCCTTCCTGCAGTACCTTGGAGGAGATACAGACCACCATTCAAGCATGTTCCTTTTGCATCTTTTTCAGTGAATCTGCCCCATCAGTTCTCCCCTCTGCCTCCCATCGCCTCTTCCTGTTGCCTCCGGTTGCCTGGCTCACTTTCCTTCTCCTCCCAATTTGCTGCTTCTCACAGGCCTTGCTGATTAGCTGCCAGGTGTCTTTAGCTGGAGGTTGACAATCACCGGGGCACCGGCTGGGGGATTCTGACATCATGGGAGGGGGGACATATCCTCAGGCCAGCTTTGGCTGAAATAAATGAGGATGGATCAGTCACCTCTGCTGCCTTTTCATTACTCATCTCTTGAGCCTGAAGATGTAAAGAGAGGTGTGTCTGCGCAACGCTGTTGGCTTGCCATTCCGGCCAAACTAGGCCTTTCACCTCTCCAAATCTTCTCTGTTCCCATCCCTTCCAAAGGATTATTTTCATATAGGATCCAGTTGTCTTGGTGGGATCCATTTCATGTAACTCCTGCCCACTTAACAGTACCTCATACCACCTAGACATGGTTTAATAATCAGTGAGAATCTGCGACACGCATTACTTTCTCTGCGCACATGCACACACACATAGCACACACGGAGAGAACACACACCGTTCTGACAACAAACATTCAAGCCATTCAAAGCCAGCTTCATGAGCTAAATTTCATCACAGCCCACCAGCTAAACTCTCTTCCTCTTCTGGTCCAATTTCCAAAGGTCTATGTTGAGAAGTCATTTCAGCCATGAAACCTGCTGTATTGTAGAGAGAAGAGTACTTAACATCTATTTTCTAACTTCTACTAGAGAAGTAGGATCTTTATTCACGTACTTGTTCACCAGATGCAAGTGTTCAAGAGAACCACACAGCCTGGAACGCTAGTGAATAAGGGCCACTGTGCATGTTGCCGGCTTCCAGCAGTCTCATGATTCCATCCATCCCTGCACACAGGTTCTCAGTAACTGAGGAGATGTTAGACTTCTTTTGAATTGCTTTCAGTGACATTGTTGACTAGACCACATCGCTGTGCAGCAGAAGTCTTTTGAGGGAGAATCAGAAGACAGGGTAAATGTGAAAATGTACACATATAACTTCTTCCCCATCTTCTTCAGCATTCTTTACTTGCAGATCCAGGCAAAAGCTAGGACCGCATTTCCTAGGCTTGTCACTTACTCCCCAAAGCCCCTTCGTGTTCTGAACTGCTTAGCCACATCCTCAAGGGTCTGAAGCTTGCTCTCTTTCTGGAAATCTAAAGGTCTCACGAGTGCAAAGTTAAGGGGATGGTGAACTGGTGCATTCCAAGGCTCCCTTCCCAGGACGAAGCCCGCTAATTCTTCCCTTGCCGAAACGGGAAAAAAAATCACTTACTTTTTCAAAAGCGGAATGAAACTGACTCGCAGCAGCGGAGATCCAGACCCATGCGACTGTCTGAGGCGGAGCTAATAAGGGAAAAGCCAACAGTGCAATTCAGCAAAGCTGCAGATGTTCCATGTGAACCGGAGATGCGCTTGCTAGCAAGGAGACAATAGCTGCTTCTGAGAAACAGTTTTCCTTAACAGTAAAGCTGCTTCCCTTCTACAGACAAAGCCAGTCCGGTTTCCTTCCATGGTCCCCACACATTCAGAGTGGTTGGAAGTGGACAGCCTTAGAATTAGACCAGATCAAATCAGAGGTAAAATGTGGACTAGCTCTGAGTTGTGCCTCACTGATGCTGTTGCCCAGAAAGACCAAATGAAGATGTACTACAAGGCTTGAGTGGGACGGACACTGTGGACAGCTCCCCTCTGCCATTAATTCATGTTTTTCATTCGTTTGGGGCTCCGGTCCCAGTTTCAGTACGGCCCAGATTAGACTCAGCTTATGCTCCACCACAGCTCTGGCATCTTGCTGGGGCGTGTTGGTCTCCAGGTGTGTGTGTGTATGTGTGTGTGTGTGTGTGTGTACTTCACAAAGGATTGCCGGAGGGAGGGAGGGAGGGAGGGAGGGAGGGAGGGAGGGAAGGCAGGCAGGCAGGCAGGCAGGCAGGCAGGCAGGCCCAGCCTGTGTCTGTACAAACCAGTAGCCGCAGCTGGCAATCCAAATGGCTCCTCTGGTGAATCTGGCAAGGCTAGTGCGTGCTTTGTGGATTAGACTCTGTCCCTCCTTTGCGCACCTCCTCCGGGGGAGGGGGCAGGGGCTCAGCCTGCTTTCCCCAACCTGCACGTTGCAGAATTTGGTAAACTGCACGCATCCCCACAGCTCCAGATTTGGGGAGGCGATCCTGGTCCCTCGGCCTGCAGCAGCGAAGCAGGGTGGGAAAGGGACCCCCCTCCTAGAGCCCCCTCCCAGAGCCGTGCTACTTCGGAGGCCCACCAGCCCATGCTGCCTCTTGGGGTGACAAAGGCCATGCCAAAGGGGGGCGCCGTTGAACTTCCCTTTCGACAGGGCGCCTTTGCCCATGCCAGGCAAGCAACGAGCAAAGGGGGCAGCCCCTTCTCAGCCCACAGGACATCCAGAGGCCATTTCCCAGGGCCCGGCCCCCATGATGTCACAATGCCACTCTCCCTTTCAGCTGCAGGTGTGCTGCTGGCTGAGAATCCGGTGGGGGCCCAGCAGTTGAGCCTTGGAGGACGTGGAAAGGAGCGGAGGTGGCTGGCGCGGCCTCAGAAGAACCCTCGCGGGGGTCCGAGACAGGCAGGCCCGGGAGGTGAGCAAGGGAGACCCTCCCACAGTATCCGGGGGCTCCTGAGAGGCATCCCAAGCAGAGGTACGCGAGGGACAGCTGCCTGTCTGGAGCCCCTGCGCTGGCAGGGGGCTGGGCTAGGGGGTCTCCATGGCCCTGCCCACCGCCTTGCCATTCAATGGGTCTGGCGATCTCCGATGTGGATCCCTGGATGTTGAGGATCTCCCCTCCCTTTTCAGAAGTTACGCTGCTCCCATTTGAAGACTTTTCTTAAACACTCCCAAGGTGTTCGCAAGACACTGAGGGTTTCCTGCCTGCGAAGGATGTATTTATGTTCCCTTGGCAGCGTTGCTGCAGCAGCACCCCCCCGAGGACCAAATGCAGGAGGCACCTGAATTTTCCCGGGACTGGCTGTTGCTTTAGCTGTGGGGCAGGAGCCCTGAATTGGGCTCTGGGAGATGGCAGCGGGCTCTCTCTCTCGTCTCTGCTTCCTGCCCTGAAGCCATGGCATCCCGGCTGGCCAAGAGCCAAGTTTCGATTATTGCTCCTGGAAGTGAGAAGCAAAGAAAAGCCCCACAAACGAATCCCTTCAGCGGCGTTTCTTCCATGGTCCTGTGGATGCTTCTCACAACCTTTGCCATCATCTGCCTTGTGGTCCTGACGGTGGTGAGCTACCTGTGTAAGTCCGGCTTGGCCTCCTAACATGTGCCTTTTGCCTTTCGTGGGCCATGCGCTGGTCGAAGGTGGGAGGAATTCCTCCTGCCACCTCTCTCCAAGCTCTGCGCGTTGCTCATGGGAGGCATGGCCAGCAAAGGGGAGGATGAGCGGGGGGGCCTTCCCCCCCACTTTGTTCAGTCTGGGAGGGTTTCTCTGAGCCCAAAGCAACCCCGAGTCTCCAGAGGTGTGGAAGGCAAGCATTGCCCTGTGGACAACCACTGACACACAACCATCCTACCAAGTTTGGTCACCAGGCGTGACCACCTTTCCAGAATCCCCCCCCCCCCGCCCGCCCGCCCTATGCGGAAGAAGAGGGAGCAAATGGCCAGGGGTTAACTGGAGCCTGTTCACCCATCCAATGGGCAAAGGGGATCCAACTGAAGCTCTGCGCTTGTAGTCTGCTTGATTTACCCTTCAGTCATATTCATCCACATATTTCCATATATTTTGCTGCCCCTCCAGTAAAGGCCCAGAGGGAATCCCAGATCTCAGAAACAAGGTACATGAGAAGCTGCTGAAAGCAAGAAGCTGTTGGGGGTTAGCCAAATCTTTTTTTTTTTTTTTATGCAAAAGAAATGGACAGAGCCAGAATGACACCCAAAACAAAATAATGGTTTTTTGGTCATTGCGCTGACGTGTTGACTTAATGCAAAGTTAACATACATGATTCTTCTCCAGTCTTGTTTTGAATAACATTCCCCTCCTGTCCCATTCAACATTTCAACTTGGTAGAAGCTTTTAGGGGTCTCTAAGGCTGTCCCCAGAGCTACGGGACACCCGGAGTGCATTTCTGCTCACCCCTCTGTTAATGTTTTCTACTACAGATTAAGGTTACTATGGTAACTAATCATTTTGGCCAGTGAAGAGGTTGAATTTAATTGTCCCCTGTTCAGTTGTTAATTTTTGCACTGGGGGGGGGGGCAGGGAGAACTTGCCTGGACTTGTTTTAGTTTCAGTTTCCCTTCTGTATAGGCTTGCAGAGAATATGCAGCTGAGAGAAATCTCTCCTCTCAGCAAACAGCCTTTAAATATGTTTACTTTCTGTAAATAAAATTATTTTTATAGAAATGCCTGGTGTGTGACTTTTCTGATCTCTCCTGGGCCAAAGGCTTTCTAGCACTCTGCCACACCCTCCTCTTTTCACATAGTTACGTCTGTTCCCTGATGATGGTACCTGGGGATTGGGATGATGCATTTCTCCTCTAGCATCATCATGTGCTGCTCTGATGTTCCTCCCTCAAACCCTTGATGTTTCCATCAGAAGCTTCACCAAAGTCCAGAACTTGGGTCCCTCCAGAATTTTTCCTCTAAAAATCGCCCGAGCTCTTGCCAATGGGACCAGGTATCCCATGGATGGGGACTGTAATGTCATCTGTTTGAAGAAACCCAGTGGTGGAAGGCTCGTCTGAAAGCGGGTGTGGGGCGAAGGGTTGTGGCTTGGCTCTGTGGCCCATTTCATATTTTAGTTTTACGTGCTTGCATTCATATTTATATCTCAGTAGTCATGCTGGCCACATGACAACGTAAGTGTCTACGGACAAACGCCGGCTCTTTGGCTTTGAAATGAAGATGAGCACCAACCCCTAGAGTCAGATATGACTGGACTTAATGTCAAGGGAAACCTTTACCTTACCTTGTTTAGTAGATTTATTTATGCGGTAGTTTTGCAAGTACATCCTTTAACTAGCTATCCTACTCCAAATATTGCTGGGCCTTCTCAAGAGCACACTTCGCTGCCCTTCCCTCTCCAACTGTGAATGATAGATAGAAACAAACTCTTTTGCACAGAGTGTGTTGCCGTGCATCCGACCAAACTGAAACCTTGGAACCTGTCTTTCTGAGGTGCAGATTTTACAAGGAATCATGCTCCCAACTAATTCAATCCTGAATAGATAGACTGCCTGGTCATTCAAACCAATGGGATTTAGAATTTTTCCTCTCCTATACAATTGCAAAATCCTGTGTCCAAGCCATAAGGCTTTGCTGTTATCAGACCCAAGAACAGAAGTACTGTAGGTATTTTACTCAATTAATGAGTTTTTGTCATATTGCAAATTGCAATTAGTTGTTTTGACATTTACGAACTGCTTTGGGACTGTCACAACATTCATATCAGTTTGTATCATCTTTTAAGCAAGGAAACCAACACAATCCCAAGTTAATGCCTGGCCACCATGTTAAGAGAGCAGCCGGCACAGGAGGGAGGAAATGTCTTTCTGTGTGAACTTGGGAAGAAGCATTCTCAGCAGAAGGGGAAAGTTTTGGGCTCAACAGTCCCAAGTCTGCTTCTGCCCAGATGCATTGGAGGCGGCGATGTTTATTTAGGGCCAATTTCTAAGAGATCAAATTGGGGCAGCTGGATGTCCCACCATCTCTCCTTTCCCAACCTCCTCAGATGCAGCATTAGTCAACCGACCCCCCCATCCACTCGAGGCGTCGATGAAAAAGCTGAAGACCACCATGGTGATTGGCCTGAGAAGTCCTCAACTGGGTTATGAAAACCGTAAGTGAGGGTGATTTATTTCTGATTGGTAGAGAATCAGCCCCCCCGTTTAAGAGCAACGCAGGAAGAGCAGCAAGGGAGGCTCTTGCAGGCACAGGAGATAAGATCCCCACTGCACTCTGTGTGTGTGTGTGTGTGTATGTGTGTGTGTATTTTTCTTGGGGAGTTAAGAAAGCCTCTTCCTCTGTGTTCTCAACATTACTAGCACCAAGTGCAGCAGGTCCTTGGGTGTGCTCTGTGAGAAGCTGAGAAGGCATTTCCCCACATGACACCCATCCCAGATATCTGTGGGACCACCTTGTTCTCTTCCATTGACACAAAACCAATCCTTGAAGCACGCCTTGTGATGGATAATGGTCAACCCAGTTTGCATTTCAAAGATTCTTTTGGCCCTGAATAGCTGTGAACATTCTGATAACCATATCTGAGCATAATTGGCTTCTTTTGCAATGCAGTCTCCATTGAACTATTTTGTCTTATGTGTTGAAACACATTTTTGTGAGAAGGGGCCTGTGGAGAGGTCCGCAGCACAAGCAGTTTAAGACCCCTGGTTTAGGGAAAATTCTCCACAGGGCAGCTTCCATCAGTGAATTCAAGTGTGTTCATTGGTGGAGCATCATTGTTTCAACCAGGTCATGCCAAGTGGCAGCACCTAATCGAACATGACCAGAGTTGAGCGGGAACAGGCAAGGTTAGTCTTTGGATGGGGAAAACCAGGAATTCTCCAGACACCGATCAGGATGGGAAGTGGAAAACCCCTCTTGGCAGTGGGAATCCCCTTCTCTGTGTTACCAAGAATCTGTTGACTAAAAAGGGCAGGAGGAGAAGGTCTGGGATTTAAACCTTGGGGCTGTATATCTAAAGGGCCTGATTCCTCTGTTCTTCCAGAAGCAGATTGTCTGCATAAAGTCCACTTGCCTGAAGTCTGACAGTCCTGGGCAGACATGCTTAGGTCTGCTCTGTACACGTTTATTATGATTTATTTGTTTGTTTGTTTGTTTGTTTATCCATCCATCCAATTTGTCCCCGCCCATCTCCTCCCTTTGGGGGACTCTGGGCGGTTTACAGTAATCAATTAAAACAACAATCATACAATGAATAAAATATACAATATAAAATCACAGCAATAAATAACATAAGTAAGAGTAAAAAAATAGAAAGTCCGAGTGGCAAAAGAATCTAAAACAGTCCAAGTGTGGGAGGCGTGGTCTGTAGCGGCCATCCCCGTGTAGCTCTATTCCCCTCTCCGCCCCAAGCGAGGCGGCAGAGCCAGGTCTTCAGACTCCTCCGAAAGGCCAGGAGCGATGGGGCCAACCTCACCTCTGGGGGCAGCAAGTTCCACAGGGCGGGAGCCACCGCAGGGAAGGCCCGCTTCCTGGACCCTCTTAGAGGCGGGGTCCGCAGCATGCCCTCTCTGCACAGTCGGGTGGGACGGGCTGGTGTAATGGGGAAGAGGCGGTCCCTCAGGTGCCCTGGCCCCATGCCACGTAGGGCTTGTTGCCCATTTGATGGCCGGTCTGGGAGTTCTTCGTCAGAGTGCCTATGCTGGGTACCGCTGTCATCCAAGAGAATGTTCCACTCCTGCTCTGTTGGCATTTAGCATTTTGTTCTTTGTTTTTGTTGCTTTTTTTAAAAAAAACTCTCTTAGCTTTATGGGGGTGGTTGTGACATTGGGTAGGACGCTTATATCACCCTTCTTATTATTTTCATGTGATGCATTCACTACTTTGGAAATTGCACTTTGTGAGTCAGAAAGGTGGGATAGAGACATCCATGAAAGCACGTGGGGGTCGTGTGGATAGTGAATAAACTTTTCTAATGGCCGTTTAGCCCGGAAGGTAGCGGAGGAAGCAGTGAAACTACCAGACCACATGAAAGATTCCGGAAGGGCCTTCAATAACCAGAAAAGAAAGTACCGTAAGTAGCAATATCTCCAAATACGGTGACGTGGTAGAGTTGGATGAAACGACAATGACCTCACTTGGATGACGAGGCATTCTGCATAAGGAACATCTCGAATGCGCTTAAATATGGTCTGTAGCTGGGACTGAGGGGGAAATGTATGAGCCAAGGAGCTCTCAGTTCTCACGTTCATATAACTGCAGGAAAAAAGATTCCTTACTGTAATTAATCTCTCCCAACATATAAATAGGGAGCTTACTTTAAAGACTTCTTCCTAACTTTTATTTTAGCAGTCCTGTTGGAAGAACAGTGTGGGTTCCTAGGAGAGGACAATCGGATGGTTCATCATTTCTTTCTTTCCTTGTGAAGGGCGACACCTTTCGTTTTTCGTTGGTTTGTCGCCTATTGGTGCCGGCTCTTCTCCAAGGCTCCAAGCTTCTGACCAAGGACCCAAGTTCTTGGGTGCTACACAAGTGTAACTGCCAACCACCTGGCCAGCTAACTCAGCAGTTCAAGCTCCCACAAGGTGCAGCTGGTGGGCTTAAGAACAGCTTCAGCAGCAGCCTTTGACATCGCTGTTCTTTCCCCCAGTTGTTTCTAATGGGAAAATCAGGAAGCCTCCGGGAGACAGACATCTGTTTGCCCCCGGAACTGAATCCGCCCAGCAGTTTCCTATTTGATGAGTTCATTGTCTGAAGGGCTGAATTCCAATTCTAATGTAGACCACGAGACAGTTTATCATCTTGGGTGGGGGTCCCTTCCTCGCTCCCAAGGGCTAAGAACCGGAACCGCATGGGTGGGACCATCTCATTTGTCTTTGCAAGGACCCTTCAGAGAGGCTAAGTGGTGAAACCACCTGATGTGCCAAAGGGGGGGGGCTGTTGTCTCCCCCCCCCCCATTACTTATTGCATTGCACTTTTCTCTTTCCACCCCTCCTACATAGAATCCCTCTTCAGGCAAAGTAGAAAGTCTGGGATGGAGTGGCAGCAGTTTGGAAATGGCCTCTACTACATATCAAGAGGAAAAAAGAACTGGTATGATGCGGAGAACTTCTGCATATCCAGAGAGGCCCATTTGACCTCCATCCTAAGTTCTGAAGAGCAGGTTTTATATTTTTCTTCTTTCTCTCCTTCTGTTTCCAGCTCCTCCTCATCCCCTCTGGGTCCCTTCCAGTTCTGATGTTATTCCTCTCCCGCTCAATATTGCACAGTGTGACGTTTGCAAGCATTGCTAGGGGTGCTTCTCCATCACAGCTTGCAAAGTCATCCCTGAGTTTTGGAGAGGCTTTAACGAGAAGATCCGTAAGGGCAAAAAGTGGGTCCTCTACTGTTGTTGTCACGCAAACAGCGTACTGTGGGTGTGCGCAAATGTGTGCTTCCAGGGCGTAGCTCCGGCCAGTGAAGTCCAGTTAAGGTGTGCCCCGTCGAGCATCTCCCAGATTCCTCTGCGATTCCTAGAAATTCTTTGAGGCATAGGCAAAAAGGCACCCCTGGTTGAGAAACTGGTATGGAGCAGTAAGAATGAAGGGTGAATTGTTGTAGAGATTCCGTAAAGAAGGAATGCAAGAACTGTCCAGTAGGTGGTCAGCTTAGTCCTGGGAAAGAAGAAGGTGTGAAGAAGAAACTCAGGATAACCCCACCCTGATTCTCTTTGGTGTAAGAAGGGGCCGAGGGAAGCTCTGGCCGACTTCCAAGTTTCTGTTTTTATACCCCACAACCAGAGAGGTCTGGTGGTCCTTGCGGCGACTGTCTCCGGACCCCACCTGCCTCGAAGGGCTGACAGTTGTACACCCACATGATAAAACCATCATTCCTGAGCAGACAATTAGGGTCCACCACCGCAAAAGATTTGGAAGTTCTTATCTTTTGTGCATTCAGTATATAAGGATGCTCCTGGGTCTTCATTGCTTTTTCTAATTCAGGGGTTTTCCTTCATTAATTGGGGAAGAGAAATCCCCGTAGAGGTTCATCTCAAATCAGAACAGCCAGAAGCCCCCAAACCCAGCTTGGCAGTTGGAGCTGAAGACACGGATGAAAAAAAGCAGTTAGTAAAGCGGTTGGACACAGCAAGATGAGCTTTCAGACTGGTGCACGTGGAACTCAGCGGCACGTCTGCTTTTCAGTGTCACCATCTCCTAACTGTGGGCACATCTTGCCCACTTGAGCCACCCTAACCAGTTCACGTTTGTTGGAGGCACATATCCATGTCTGGAAGGCTAGGTGTGGGCTCATCGAGGACAGCCCTATTCTCCGCGTTTCGTCTGGAGAAACCTGGATGCAATGCCGGCACTTCCTGCACAAGAAGCACTACCGTTGTCCTGAGTTAGGGAAAAGCCACTGGATGCTGATCACAAAAGAAAGAAACAGCTTTACGTACTAAAAACCTCTATAGACCCTTGAGTTACACAGAGTTTGCATTTTAAAGAGTGTATTTGCACTCTGTGTACATGCTGACTTCTATAGAGTTGATATAACGGCAGTCTAGTTAATCAGAACTTGGTTCACCCCCAATTCATTTTCAGGATGTTGACCCGACCGATGCGCAGAACAACTGGCACTTTTGTTTGCAATACGTCAGCTAAGAAGGGATCCTGTTGGCACTAATCCACGTGGCTCGTGTGGCACCTTTAGCCACCTGGCTAAAATGACATGAAATTGTAGTAACCCTGAGAATCCAATGATGACCCAGCATAAAACCCAGAGCACTTTAGTCCCAGGAACTCCCACGGCCAACCAAGGACCTTCCCGGGGGACCCCCCATTTCTCAGACCTTAAAGGCCTGGCGTCTCCCTCCTACAGAGGCTGAGAGCCACCTGGGGGCTGCCCTTCTTCTTCCTTCCCGCTGCCAAGGGTGTGCTTGGGCTGGCGGTTCCACCGGCTCCTTCTACACGCAAACCAAGACGGCTCCTTGAGGGGGCCTGGCAGTGAGGGGTCGCTGGGGCAGGGAAGGCCGTGCTGTGTGGTGACGCCGCAGAGCCCGCTGAGAGGACAAGTGTAGGGAGCTGCTCCCGGCCTTCCCTCACGCCCAGCCCTGCCTTTTCTCTTGCAGAGCTACGTTGCTTCGCAGCTCACTCAACCGGCATGGATCGGCCTGGCAGACGGCCCCGAGGAAGGGAGGTGGGAGTGGACCGATGGCTCCAGACTAATAGCACAGTGAGTCTGCCAAGGCCTCGGTCAAGAGGCGCCCGTTCCACGTGTCTGCAGCTGCGTCGTCCTTGGTGGGGGCTCAAATGTTTGCATCCTGGCTTTCTTCGCACCCTTCAGGAGCCAAACGCAGTTCATAGGCACGTGCAGCGTTAAGGGGGAGACTTGCTGATGCAAGTTCCAGCAGCAGGAAGTGGCAGAGCAAAAGGCAAAACGCAGGAGAGCAGCAATTAACCACAGATAAGGACTCACAGCAGCGGGGCGAAGACAGCATTCCAGGTCAAGCAGCCCAAAGTCAAGCCGAAGCTTGATGGAGCCGCACCCAGGGGGAGACGGGGTCTTAGTCCATTAACAAGCCAGGGTTGTAAATAGCTGATTCCAAACCAGAGTTGCGGTACACGAAGCCAGATGCCTAAGTTGCTTTGGGGTTCCAGGGCTTGGGAAACCCACCCATTTTTGCCTCCTTTTTAAAAAACATTATTTCGAGGCAAGGGTCATGAAAACCTGACAGGGAGCCACCGTGAGGCCGCTGTGTCTCTGGAAATGGCCTTGCAGAGTGACACGGTCTCATTCCTGGGGATGCTGTGTGGGAAAATGCAAGATCATGGGCTATTCTGTCAAACGGCCATTTCCAGGGGCATCTGAAGGGGGTCAAATGATTAAATCAAGATGGCAGCCATGCGGTAGGAGCCCTGCCCATTTTGAGGTGCGTCGAAAAGCCAGGAACATGAGAAAGGGCAGCCGTTTCTGAGCAATGGGCAACGCCTGCTGAGTAAGATAGCTCTCCTGCAGTGGCAAGGCCACCATCCCCCCCCCCCCCAGGGATGGCTCTCTTCATGTCTTCCTGGGGTGTAAAATGGAGCTCTTCTCTCCCTCCCCCAAGGTTTTGGTCTCAGGGCCAGCCTGGCCACTCGGAGCGCCTTGGAGGCCGAGAGCAGGGCTGCACGATCATCGTACCATTGTCTAAAGGGCTCAGCTGGAATGAAGTTGATTGCAATCAGCTGAATAGATGGGTCTGTAAAGAAAGTCTGGATGCTGGAAACCACAACATTCATCAAACCCACTGACTGGAGCCCCGGTGGACTCAGACAATCTTCGTTTCGGGGTCAAACTGCATGACCTGTACCCAACCCCGGAGAGGCCGTGGATACGCTCTCTTATCGAAGCGTAGTGCTTTCAGCCGAGAGATGGGAGAGTGGCCGATTGTACGGTCAATGAGCCTTAGCGCCAAGATGTGGCCATTTTTTCCACCCGGAGCACAGTTAGCCTCTCAGCATTCCCAGGGATGTTATAATGTTGGCTTTCTTTTTCTCCAGAACGTCATGCGGCGCTTGGAGAAACCTGAGGATGATTCAAGCCCTGAAAGCCACACAGTGGCTGGGTGGGGACTCTCCTGGAACAGCAATTAGCTGTTATCTGTACTGAAATGATTTCATGGCAGACCGAAGCCTTTTCCCCAAAGAAGCAGAAATGCTAAAGCACAATTTGCAGCATGAAGTGACCAAGCAGGACAGTTTTAAGGCACAGCACACCAAGCTGTTAATAGACTTCTTGCCAGAAGCCACAAGAGTCCAAAGAGTGGTGTTGTACAAATCTAATAACAACAACAATAAGAATAAGAATAGAATAAGACACTCCCAGGAAATCCCCGGGCTGCAGGCTAGACCGGGAAGTTGGAAAAGCATGTTGGAAGATGGCAGCGTCAAATCACATCTGTCTCTTTCCCAAGAAAGCTACTGGGCATGGCCACAAGGCCACCAGACCTCAAGCTCAGCTCTAAGAAAATGTTCGCCTTCCCAGCTCCCAGCCCAACCCAGCCACTTGTTCATAATGCAGAGCAGGCAAAGACTAGAGAAGACCACGAGAGGAGTGGATCGCTCCCTCCCTCCCTCCCTCCCTCCCTCCCTCCCTCCCTCCCTCCCTCCCTCCCTCCCTCCCTCCCTTCCTTCCTTCCTTCCTTCCTTCCTTCCTTCCTTCCTTCCTTCCTTCCTTCCTTGCCACCTTTCTCACCAAAGCAACTCTAGGTGGCGAATAAAGTTCAAAAATAAGAACCACAATGCAAACAAAACATTAAAAACATACCACACCACATACAGTCTAAAAAGCAAATGAGAATTGTCTGAGAATTTAAAACCCTGCAAAATAATATCAAGCCACCTGGGCCTCCATAACATCCTGGCCCCAATGCCTGGGGAAACAGCTGGATCTTCAGCATTTCCCAGAAGGCCAGCAGGGTCAGTCCTGACCTGATCTTGGTGCTGAGGTGGTCCAGAGGGCAAGGGGCATGACTGAAAAGGCACACTTCCTGGGTCCCACAAGAGGCCCTTCTTTAATTGCCGCCCCACTGGATCTAATCGGGTGGGCAGAGGCCACCAGAGAGAGGGGGTCCTTCAAGCATCCAGGCCCCATCCCATGAAGGGCTTTGTAGGTCGGTGACAACCAGCCCCTTGAATTGCACCCGGAATCCTACTGGGAGACACTGTGGCTCGTGGAGCAAAGGAGTAGCATGGGTGAATTGTGAAGCACCCATAATTTCCTGCCCTGCCACATTCTGGACCTGCTGCAGCAGGGCAGCCCCATGTAGAGTGAGTTGCAGTCATCCATGCTTCTACTCAGGAGTAAATCCTTACATGTAAACTGAGATTGGGTGGATCCTGCAACCCTCAGGTTGCAATCAACCAATGAATGAAGAACATCCAAGATGTTTGCACTCTCCCTTGCAGGGGTGAGATCTTAGTGCTACCATATCTGGCTGCAAAAAGTTTGTCAGAGTTTGCTGGAAAGTGTTTGGCCCAGAAAAATCATACACCAGGTACTTCTATACAAATGTATTTACAGAAAGCACAAAAACATATTTTACAAGCTGTGCATTCACACACGCTCAGAGAGGACCAGAGGAGGCTGTATAGAAAGGAAACAAACTAAAACAAGTCCAGGCAGTTTCCTCCCCCAGGCAATGCAGCTTCTAACACCCAAACTGAGGACAATTAAGTTCGATCTCTTCACCCTGCCAATACTTAAGAAAGTACTCAATTACCATGGTAACCTAGTGGCTTGGTCCGAGCAAAAACAAAGAAATGACAACACAGATGACCACCAGGGAGCAGCCAAGGGATTCCAAAAATTCCACTTCTTTGTTGTCTTGCCATGCAATCCCAGATATGTTAGCTCCTTTGGGCACAGTTAGATTTCCACTGGAGCGAGTGGCTGGCTACAGACTTGGATTCCTAACTGATACTTTCTCTGGACCTAAGAACCTGGTTTCAACTCTGGGCTGCTTTTAGCCATACCCAGGAGTGCTGCAACGGCTCCCTCATTCTCTGTCTCCTCCACCGCCGCCCAGGGAGGCTCTTCTGCCCTCTCGGAGAGGACATGGTGGCTGGGCGCCTATGGCATGTGGGATTCTTGTTAGGGTGCCATTATGGTTTAGAAGTCATTGTTTGTGGTTTGCCAACTCATGGCAACTCAGTCAATTGCTCTGTGTAAGATGGCTTGACCACAGAGGGCTGCTGGGGTGCCATGTCTGGCAAAGCTGGCTCCGTGAACGGCCATGAAGAACCAGCAATCTGCCTGCAGGTAGGTTGGTGGGGGCAGCCCCATCTGCTGGGTGGGCTCCAACAAAATGCCAGGTTTACTCAATGGTAAGTGGTTACCTCTGTAGCTTGCCAAAACACAAGCTACCAATCCTATTTTGGCCTAGAGTTCTGTGTGAACAGGTGTGGCTAGTTTTATGCTTTGGTGTGTTCGACCCAGTTAACTGAGTAAATCATGATTAGCCATCATGCAGATGTAGCTACTGTAATAGTCTTAAGGAGAAGGAAGGATACAGCTCGGAGGTGGGAAATAACGTTTGCCACAAAAGGAGTCAGAACGGCAACAGCAGGGTGTTGGTTGTCGCCGGTCCGAGGGGAGCTCAAGATGCAATGGTGGGCAGCAAAGGCTGCATTTACCGGCCACGGGAAGAGAAGGCGTAAGAGCAACAGGATGGCTCTGCGTGCCCCACAAGGCACTCGTCTCTTCTGTCCATGTTCGTGGAGGTCCTGAACACACTCGGTGACTGCGGGACACACAGTGCTGGCTTAAAGGTCGTCGTAGCAGGGGAACAGCCCTGCTGGGTCAGGTGGAAGCTCATCCTAGCCCAGCATTTGGTCCTCACTGGGATCAAGCAGGTGCTTCTATTCTTCATCATCCCAGACTATCGGACACAGAATAGTGGATTTCAGTAGCCGGAAGGCCGATTCCAATGACAGAAGGAAGAATCTTCCTACCGCTAAGAGCAGCTGGACAGTGGAACTGGTTGCTCCGAGAAGTGGTGGTCTCCTTTCACTCGGCGGGTGGAAGCAGAAGCTGGAGAGTCTTCCGTCATGGATGCCTGATTTAGATCCTTGCCCTCAGCAAGGGCTTGGACCTAACGGCCTCGAGGCCCTTCAGGGCTGGATGATTTTATTTAAATGGGTAAATATGCAAAACCTGTTTAGACACACCCCCAAATTATAATGTACAGAGGAATTGGGAACTGCCCCTTATATGACAAATGAACACAGCAATTATATGAAACTGAACATGGTTATCCCTTACTGGTTATTTTTTCTACTGGTTACCCCTTATTATGAATCGAAGCATCACAATGATTGGGTTAAAAACTAGGTTAAAAGGAGTTCGTCGATTGTACTCAACTTACGCGTGAACGTTCTGGCTTGGTGACACAACCCCTGGTCTCAGAATGCTACCCTAGGCATGGATTTGGCCCTCACCAACCCCTGGAAAGGTTAGACAAGAGCTGGCAGCTTCAGTCACCTGATACATGGATGGACGGCTCACCTGACCACTTCCATCTTCTGTGCAAAGCAGGTCCACCCCTCTGGCTTTATGAGGCCAGAAGGTGGTTCTAGAGGAGAAGTGGAGAAACCTGACCTTGGACCAGGAGTCAGGCACAGGAGGGTCGCAGGCAGTCACCAAAGGTGGTTGGGTTGGATGAGACGGTGCTTCGGGACTGGATGCTTTTTCCTGCCAAGGCACCAGAGTGTCCAAATCACTCGTTCCTTCTTTGTCAAGGTGGTGGCTTACAACAGGAGTGTATTTGCTTGGGCTGGAATTTCTGGGGAATGGAGAGCAATTCACTGTCATACTAGCTGCTGACCAACAGGAGGCACTGCATGACAGGTTTCGCCCTTCCTGGGGATCTGCAGGCGTAGGTGTCCTCCATGCTTGATGCCTCACTGGGATTTGAACCCACAGGTCTTGCACCTGTTGACTACGCAGGGCTGTTATTTATTTAAAAAAATGGTATGGCGTGTTTAGCTTTACAGCTATCTTGGCCTGGCTATCCACAGCTGGCAGGAAAGGTGGTCTGATAGAAGTTCTGCAAGTACACCTTCCTTCTTCCAAGATGCTCTCAAACTGGAGACCATTCTGATTTTTGTTGGTCTGGGCCCAATATGGCTTGGACTTTAGTTGGCACCCCCATCGCCACTATAATGGAGTCTGTCCACCTTGCTGCTGGTTGTCCTCAGCTTCCCTTCCCTTCCCTTCCACCCCTCCCAGCACCAGAGGAGATGGAGCTTCATCCTGTGGAGGGGCAACTGTGGAAGGGGGAGGTCCAAAAAGGCTCTGATGCTCGGAAAGGTGGAAGGAAAAAGAAGAGGATGACCAGCTGCGAGGGGGGTGGACTCAGTCACGGTGGTGATGGGGGCACCCTTGGAAGACCTGAAGGACCCGGTTGGGGACAGGCCATCATGGTGAAGGTCTATCTCCGTGGTTGCTGAGAGTCACCAATGACTTGATGGCATGTTATCAGTCAGTCAATCAGTCAGTTGACTCTTGGTGGGGTACAATCAGTAACGTGTGATAAACATTCATAGGGTAATCAAAGTAAACAGCCTAAAATCACACGGGGACACACAAAACCCAAGTTCTAACAAGGACAAACAAACAAGCAAAAAAGAAGGATAACTCAAGAACCACATTCAGAGGTCAAAAGCCCTCTGTTTTCATGGATTTCCTAAAACCTACTGAAGTAGGGGCTATTTGAATTCCATGGGGAAAAGTCTTCCAAAGTATTGGCACCAGAACAGGACCCTCTTTGCTCGGGACAGTGGGGAATTGCAAACAAGTTCCCCCGAGACCTTCATGGTCTCAAGTGGAGGAACCAGGTGGAGGAGATGGTCCTGGAGATGTGTCGGTGCCAAGCCATGTAGGGCTTTCAGGGTCAAAACCAGCATTTTGAACTGAGCCTGGGAGATAATGGGAGCACTGTCATCACATGCTTATGTCAGCAGGTATCTGCCAACAACCAGGTTGTGGAATTCTGGACCAAATGAAGCTTCTAAATGGTCTTGAAGGGCAGCCCCACATAGGGCTTATTGCAGTAGTCCAGAGGGTATAAAGAAAGTGTGTGTGTCTCTGTGTGTGCTCATGCACGTGTGCCTTTGAGTCAATCTTGACCCCCGGCAATGACGTGGACAAGTCTACAGTCTTCTTGGCATCTGCCCTGCCCTAGCCTCCTTCTTCCTGGGGCCGAAAGACAGGGACCGGCCCAAAGTCACCCAGCTGGCTTTGGGTCTAAGGCAGGAGGAGGACTCGCGGCCTCCCGGTTTCTGGCCCAGTGCCTTTAACCACTACAGCAGACTGGCTCTCAAGAAGGGGCTACGTTGTGTAACACAGCAGCTCAGGAGGAAGGTGGGGAACAGCTGAGCTCCCAAAGCTGCTGAGAACCTACTCCGCCTTTCCTTTTCAGAGAACATCTTCTCTCACACAGTCCAATGCCAGTCCAGAGGCGTGAGCTAGGGGATGCCAGTGGCTGCTTCTCCAGAGCTGCCCCCTCTTCGATGCCATCACAATCCATCCACAGGTGTGCTGGGGATTGTGAATGCTTTGCTGAGGACCCCCGGCAGCCAATCAGCAAGCCTCTTGGGTCACAGGGCTGGTGGATGCCGTCAGCTGGGAAGGGGAAGCAAGCAAGCCAGACCAGAGGAAGGAGGGGCAAGTGATGGGCAATCCAGATGACAATTGATGCAGAAGAGAAGCCAAGTAACCACAGCCTGGAAAAGTACCAACAAAATCCTTGGAATTCCTAAGGAGATTCCCAGCGAGCAGGTACAGTCCTGAAAGAGTACCCAGAGAGGAGCAAGCTGTCCCCCTGTCAGCAGGTGGGCTGGCCAGGAAATGTCCTCCCTCATTCAGGAGGCTGGTGCTCATTTAAAGGTATTTCTGTTCAGAAGCTCTCAACATTTAACCATCAAACGACAGGCTATTAACATGGTTTAATAACTAATGGCCATTTATTTACTTGAGGGCCAGTTTGGTGTCATGGTTAAAGCACCAGGCTAGCAACCGGGAGTTCTTGTCCTGCCCTGGGCATGAAGCCAGCTGGGTGACCTTGGGCCAGTCCCTCTCGCTCTGCCCTAGGAGGCAGGCAAAGGCAAACCACTTCCAAAATCTTGCCAAGAAAACTGCAGGGACTAGTCCAGACAGTCACCAGGAGTCTCTCTCTCTCACACACACACACACACACACACACACCACACACCAGACACACACACAGAAGTGCAGAACTGCATACATGGGGGAAAGCACCAAGCCACCTTTTTCATATGAAAGGTGGAATTGCAGATTCGTGTATTCTAAATTCTAGCTCACACGGTGGGTGAACCAACCTGCCTCACTAGTTGATGGTTCAGTCTGTTGGTCAAGCCTGGGAGAAGTGAATTGTCTTGAGTAAGCCATGGTTGAGTTAACCAGGGCAAGCATGTTGGCCAAACATAGCCGGCATTTCTTTTGAGCTTCATTCTTTGTTTCTTTGTTTGAGCAAGGTGCATGCTGCCTTAGGTACAGAGGAACTCTAGGCAGCCTCCACATTAGGATTAAAGACAACAGAATCAGGACCTTAAGGATCAACAGGTAAACAACCAAAGATGCATACTAATGCCCAAGGACACACCGGGGAGGGCAAACAGCCCTCAGTCACAATGACAAGATGGGATTCCACTCCCAGGCAGTGGATCGTCACCCACTCTATCCCAGGCCTGCTGAAACAGCCACTTTTTACACTCTGAGGAAAGCACAGCAGAGCCAGGGCCATGTAGACCAGTGGGAATGCTGCTCTATAGGGCAGGTGCAGCCACAGAGAAGTCCATCTCCTGGGCCCCGCAGTACTTGCAGCTGGGAACTGGAGCAACCGACTCTGCCAGATCTGACGGGATGGGCAGGAACCTACGGCCCATAGTTCTCAGGTCCTACGTTATGAACGACTTAATAGGTGATAATCAGCATCTTGATTTGCACCCAGAAGTCCAGTAGTAAGCAGAGCAGCTCGTGAGGTGGAGATGTTACATGGACAAGCGAGAAGTGCCCATGACTGCCTGTGTCACTATTCTGGATCAACTCTAGCAGGATCATCCCTTGTAGGGTACATTGCAGAACCCCAGAGAAGAGGGGATTAAGGAATGAGTGACACGGGAAGGGCCTCCTGATCCAGGAAAAGTCACAACAGTTGCACAAGATGGATCTGTGCAAAGACCCTCCTGGCTATAGGTGTCACCTGTTCCTCGGGTGGGAGCCAGGAGTCCTGGAGGACCCTGAAATTATGTACGACCTCCACCTTGTACATAACTCCATGGAGAACTAGAGATGGTAAATCCTGGAAGTGGAAGGTCCTTGAATCCAAAATCCCTCAGTCTTGCTAGAATGAGTTTATGCCTGTTCCACCCCTTCAAGACCCTCAGAGCCTTCAAGCATCAGGATAACACCTCCATGGTACCACCTGTATGGCCAGTAGCTGAGATGTAAAGCTGCATACTGATGGTACCTTATTCCATGCCAACATGTGACCTTGCCCAGCAGCCTCACGTAGATGTTCAATCTGCAGCTGGCAAACTGGGTTTGTTTTGTTTTGCTCCACTGGAGCAGGACTGTAGAATATCAGGATTGATATTCTACAGAAGAAGAATAGCAGGACTGTAGAATAGAGTAGAATAGCAGGACTGTAGAAGGGAAGGATCTCAGGGGGGAAGTGTTAGCTCTGTGCTTCGGGATTGAGGTAGCCAAACTTGGTGATAGCACCTAGCTGACCTTGGCTAATCTCAAATAGCAAAGCGGGAGCAGAGCTGGTTAGTATTGAATGGGAGACCACTAGGAAACCCTAGGGCTGTCAGCTAGACTGAGAAATTGGAAAAACGTTGCAGGCAGAGAAAACCACTTCCCTGTTGTTGCCAGGAAATCTCCATGAACATGTCCATGAAATCACCAGGAATTTTGTGGATCCTTGAAAATTCAATCCCTTTTTACTGCCTTCTTTGTGGAGCACATTTCTACACCCACAGATTTATAAATGGATTTTAAATCAAATATCCGTACGTAAATTTGATAGCTTGCTTTGGAGCAGAGGAGATTTGTTCATGTTCTTTACAAAACCTATGAGCTGGATGGGATGCTTGACATTCCACACCCAGAGCAGAGCAGAGCAGAGCAGAGCAGAGCAGAGCAGAGCAGAGCCCTCCTTAGCCCCTGCTTCTCTTTTTTCAGCACTTCCTGCATGGGAAACAAACCATGGATTGTTTAGAATGAAAAACTCAAATCTGCCCTCAGCAAGACCTGGCAGCAAAGTTGTTTCACATCTCTGATACATATGACTATCCGGATTTTGCCCCTGTGATAGGAGGATTCATTTGGAGACTAACCATATCAACGCTCCTACATTTCACTTAGCCGGCCCACCCTGATATTATCTGAAGTGCCCAAGAGCTGAATCTATGATGGGTGGTCTGTAGCAAGCAGTCTTCCCTTGGGTAGAGTTATCCAGACCTTCTCTGACTGTTTAACCCCAATATCCAACTTTGGGTGCTTACATAATTTCCTTCTTTCTTTCCCTGTCTGTGAGCTTCTGGTAATACTTAGCAGTTCCTGGCCATTGCCCAGAGCCCTACATTCCGGGTTTACAGACCTGACCTTCCTGGTCACTTCTATCATTGTCAAGACTCTGAAGTCCTCTGCACCCTAGTGGGTTAGTCTACGTATAACTGCTGGGATATATATGGAGCTGGAAGAGGGGCAGGGCAGGCAGCTGGCTGCCAAATATTTCTGAGTCTTGGCTCTAGTGCCCAAACCCAGAAACGGAGAAGATTGTGGGTGTTGCCTTTGCCCCGTGCAGTCTTATGTTCACGGCTTTTCTTTCCTCTATCTCCAAGCCATGGCCCCTAAGAAACCCCCAGCCAAAGGAGCTGGTGCTGCAGCTGATGAAGAAGATTTAGACTTTGACATTGATATTCAACATCCTATTACATCAATCCCTGTCATGTACTGGTGGATTGCCATTTCAGTCACTACAGGAGTCCTCCTGGTCATCTTGGCAACATCAGTGCAAACAAGTAAGTTCAGTTCTCCTTGCTAAAGGATGTTTCCCCTGGGAGCTGAACAGGCTGTATGGCCTGACTTCCTTTTGCTGTTAACGGAGGGAAGGACTCTTGGCAGATGGAGCAGGAAGTGAAGGGATGCCTGCCGAGCATTGGTGTGCATGTCCAAGCCTTCTGCTTCCAGCGGATCAGGCCTTTGCGCCCAGAGCAATCTTCTCTGGACGTGGAAGCTAAGCGGGGTTGGATGGGGATGGCACCAGGACAGGAGACTACGGGAGATCCCAGGGCTGTAAGGGTTAAAAACATCATGGAAGAAGGCAACTGCAAACCTCTTCTATAATCCTGCCAGGAAAATCACATGGATGTATCCCGGAAGTCACAGGAGCTGGTTGTTTGACTGTCCTTGCTCTGAGCCCCTCTTCCCAACTACCTAGGCAGGGTTTCTGACTGGATATGCTCCCTGTCTTAACCGATCATGGGTAAGAGATTACCGTGATCACTGGTCCCTCCCCTTCCTGTTCCCTCCGTTGGTTTTCAAAGTTGGGTGAGTCTCCTTGCACCCTTTCTCTGCCATCAAGCCATACGGGGATCCTGGATCTGCTTGTGCCACCAAAGCCGTGCCCCTTTTCAGCAGGATCCCATTTCTGACACTGGACGAAGGGAGTTCTTTTAGCCTAAATTTCTTCTGTGTATTTTCTAAGAGAGAGGCTGAACCGTGGGGCCCGTGGGGCTCTCTGAGCTTGGGTGTTGAATTGCAGATGTTTCACTACCCAACTAGGTCACATCTTCAGTGTTGGTGATGACAGAGGCTCAACCATTTGCTCATGTGCATCATTTTCATTCACAACTTCTGGGTGGAAACTCATCAGCTGACTACATCTCTGAATACCCTTCACTGCATTGGCCTAGGCTGAACGTGCCAATTCCTGACATCTAGTAGCCAGAAATGAATCCTATTCAAAGCACCGGGAGAGCCTCTGAGAACTACCTTTTCACAGAAGCCCAGGAGATCCTAGTCCTGGTCTGACAGCATTCACAGAACACACTGCAACCAGAGTCAAGTCACTTGCTCCAGTTTTGGACCATACATAACCCATCTAGAACCAAAATGAAATATGCAGTCCTGTTTTTCTCCTCTTTCCTTGGACAGGGGCGGCAGCAGTGTAATAATAATCTAAAAATATCTCAGCCCCCCAAACTCAACCAAAATGGAATTTAGAATATACTTTTCTGAGCCCTTCAGAATTGTTCCACTCTCAGGATTGTAACCCTTCCTTGCTCTCTTGAGGACAACTGTGATGACTGGAACACTCATGCATTCATTCAATTACAACTCATAAGCTTCTGCTTAGAAATCTATGTTAATGAACTGAAGCATTCAGTACAGAGAAAAAGTTGCAAATGAAATTTCCCACTCATCTCTACAATTTAAAATCACAGTAACTTCAAATTTCCACCCACTGCCCTCTTAGGAATGTGGCCCCTCCTTCCTGTGCCAGGAGATGGCTGTAAGGGTTCTTCATGGATGACCTTGGTGCAAGGAGCTAACCCAAACAAGATGATTCCACTCCAGCCATGCTCCCCCTCCCTGCTGGTTGACTCGCAGGCTGACACGGGTTGGGCCAAAATGGATGCAAGGACAATAAGGTGTTCTGGGAACATTTGATCGGGGAGCATGACATACTGCCCACTTGGAAAAAAATGATTGTCTAAATTGATTAATACAAATTACATAGTACAGAACAATGGAAGGCAAAAAGGTTAGAGGCATATTTTAAGGTGCAGGTTTGTTAGGATATTTGGTATGAAATTTGCGGGTTAAAGCAGGAGCATTTACATGGTGGCTAAAAATCATTCATGATCAGGAAATATTTCCATTTGATCAAATACTGCAAGGAGCCCTGATGCATTCGAGAGTCCAGGATTTCTTTAACTTCAAAGTGTTGTTCACCATCAATCATGATGGGTGTTGATGGAAGGGAGGCAGGATGCCACTTGGAAGATTCAGAAGCAGGTTTCAGCAAGCTGCAATGGAAAACAGGATGAATTCTCTTTAGATTCTGTGGAAGGTCTAGTTCAACAGTCACTCGGTTTATGAGTTTAACAATTGGAAAAGGACCAATGAATTTGGGTCCTAGCTTTTTGTATGGTTGCTGTGATTTAAGAATCTTGGTTGACAAATAGACTTTGTCACCTACTTTCATATCCCATTGAGATTGCCTTTTACAGTCAGCAAATTTCTTGTACCTTTGTTGGGCATCGTTTAAGGCTTGTTTAATAATGGGCCAGGCAGCAGCCACCTTAGTGCACCACTCTGCTGCTAAGCAAGTAGGTGGCAGTTTGAGGGGAAGTTCTGGAATGGGAACGAACTCTTGACCTGATATGATGTGGACAGGGGTCAACCCCATACTTTGATGAACCAAATTATTATAAGCCATTTCAGCAAAAGGAAGCAAGTCCACCCAATTGTCCTGTTGGAAATTTATGTAACAACAAAGGAATTGCTTGAGAGTAGACTGGACCTCTTCAGTCGCTCCGTCTGTCCATGGATGATGCAATGAGCTTAACAGATTGCTGAATCCCAATTACATTTAGAAATGACCTCCAGAATTTGGAGGTGAATTGTATGCTGTGGTCTGAAATTACATGTTCAGGACACCCATGTAATTTATACATGTGTTGTCCAAACAGCTTGGCTAACTGCAGGGCAGTCGGTATTTTGGTTCAGGGAATAAAATGGGCTTGCTTTGAAAACAAGTCAATGACAGTTCGTATGACAGTTTTATTCTTACTGTCAGGTAAATCTACAATAAAGTCCATGGCAATGTCCTTCCGTTGCCTGGAAGGATCGGTCACTTGCTGAAGCTGGAAGGATCGGCCACTTGCTGATTTTTCCTTTCCTCTTTGCTTGTGCACAAGTGGGACAAGGAGTGACATAATTTTTCACATCAGTCTGCAAAGTAGGCCACCAGGATTGGCATCTGACTAAATGCAAATTCTTCATAAAAGCAAAATGACTGGCTGTTTTGTTGTCATGAGATCTTTGTAATATTTTTAAGCATAGTTTCAGGTACATAAATCTTATTACAATACCAAATCCCATTGGGCTCAGTCAAGTTGGTTTTGTTACATTGTAGCCAGAGATCATTAGCGAGCACCTGAAGCAGCTCCTGTTTCAGATCTGATTGTACTTTAACTTTTGGAGCTGCCACATGTTTGCACATTACGCATACCATCCCCAACTGTTTTTTCAGAGAAAACTGTATCCACTACTTGGGTTTGCTGGCTATTATGTTGGGGCAAGTGTGAAAGAGCATCCGCCAAAAAAAAACTTTTTGCCTGGGAAAAAGTTTAAAGTGAAATTAAAGTGGCTGAAAAACTGAGCCCAGTGCAGTTGCTTCCCATTCAGCTTTCAGGGTGTGAGCAATGCTTGTAAATTTTTATGGTCAATCCATACTTCAAACGGATGCTTAGCTCCTTCTAAAAGGTGGTGCCAAGCCAGCAAGGCAGTTTTTACAATGAAAGCTTCTTTCTCCCATATGCGCCAGCATCTTTCAGCATCAGTGAACTTATGGGACAAATAGGCACAGGGACATGGGACTTGGTCAGAGTCTTTTTGAAGTAACACAGCCCCAATTGCTTGATTAGAAGTTTCCACTTGGATGATAAACAGATTTTCTGGGTCAGGATGTTTAAGGATGGGTCAGCTGTAAAAAGAGCTTTCAAACTGTTGAAAGCAGTTTGGCAGTCAGGAGTCCAATTTAAGTGCACTCCTGGTGTGGAAACCTTGTGCATCTCCCCTATTGCTTTTGTTTTCAACAGATCAGTCAATGGCAAAGCAATTTGGGCAAAATTGGGGATAAATTGGTGGTAAAAATTCACGAACCCCAAGAGACTTTGGAGTTGGCATCTAGTTCGTGGTGGTTCCCACACAATAGCATCCTGAATTTTTGCAGGATCCATCTCAGTCCCCTTAGTGGAAATTCGGTAGCCTAGATAGTCTAATTGAGTTTTGTGAAATCATATTTGGACAGCTTGGCATAAAGTTGGACATCCCGCAGCTTCTGCAAAACTTTTTTGACCAGTTTGACATGTTCCTTCTCTGATGATGTATAGATTAAAATATCATCAAGATAGACCAACACACCTTTGTACAAATGCTGATGTAAGACTTCATTTATGTATTGCATAAACACTCCTGGAGTGCCAGCCAACCTGAATGGGAGGACCTTATATTGATAGGATCCCAACGAGCAGTTGAACATGGTTTTCCACTTGTCTCCCTCTCTGATACAGATTCTGAAATAAGCCTCCCTCAGGTCCAACTTAGTGAAAATAGTCCCTTTTGACAGGTGAGACAACATATCTTTCATCAAAGGTAGAGGGTATTGATTGGTGATTGGTATGGCATTTAAACCTCTGTAATCTGTGCACAGTCTTAAGGGGCCATCTTTCTTGGCTGTAAATAAAACAGGCACAGACAATGGGTAGTTTGCTGGCTCAATGAACCCTCTGGCCAAATTCTTATCAATGAACTTCCTCAACACCCTTTTTTCTGTCTCTGACATGGCATACATTTCTGGCTTACGCATTTTCACTTTTGGGTCAATTTCAATAGCTCAGTCAGTCTTTCTGTGGGGAGGTAATTGACCTGACTCCTTTTCATCAAACACATCAGAAAACTCATGATACTGGCTAGGAATCAAGGAATCATGCTTGCTGGTTAAAGATGGGCACCTTTTTTTATCAAAATGCCAGCAAATTAGTTCTGTGGGTGTTGCACCTCTGTTTCTGAACTGGTGTAAAGCCCATCAGCAAACTTCAATCCACCAGTTTCCAATTTAACGTTGGGTTTTCTGCTTTTTAACTACAGAAGTCCCAAAATAATGGAATAGTTTGCTATAGGTGCCACTATAAATTGCAGTCTCTTTGTGGCCACCTATGTGCATAGCTACAGTCTCTGTATGGTACTCTACAGGCCCCCCATGTGCCATAGTTCCATCCATTTGCATGAAAACTATGGGCTGCTTGAGTTTCTTTACTTTTAAATTTAATGTAGTAATCAAATCTGGGTGAATCAACCATTTTGTGCAGCCTGAATCTAGCATAGCAGTTAAATTGGCTTTATGTTTGCTTCTCAAGATTTTTTTTTTTTTTGACCCTGATAAGCAGAGTGGAACAGTCCCCACTTACCAATGGGTCTTCATCATCTTCTTCTTCTGAAATTGTAGATTTGTGCCTGGGTCTCTCCACCTGCTCATTGGTGCTATTCAGAACAGGTATGCCCCGTTTCCCACTGGCTAAGGAACTTCATCTTCGGAGTCCTTACTGGAGTCCTCAGGTGGATCAAACTTTTCATCCTTACAGGCTGTCGCAGCAGCAGCAGACCCCTGGTGCTTGACCTGCAGAGACTTCATAGGCTTCCCTCCTGATTTTGCAGGTGCACTGGATCCCCCACGAGGACATTCTGACTCTCAATGGCTATCTTTTCCACACTTGTAACATCCTCCTTTTCTTTTCCCTGTTGTCTTCCCCAAATCTGGTGGGCTTCCTTGGGTTCTGCACCATCTGGCTAGGGGCCACAATGTTCCTTCTGATTGCTTGCACCCTTATCTGGCTGAGGAACTGGTACTGGGTATTCTCTACCTCTCCAGCCAGACAGATCCACTCTCTCAAGGTGGCAGTCTCTCCTCATCCCAGGGCCCAGCGCAGCACCTCAGGTTGTAAACCCCCCTTAAAGTAATCTACTTTGGTGGCTTCTGGCCAGTCAGTTGTCTTCCCCACCAAGGCTTTAAATTCCATGGCATATTTGGAGGTACTTTTATCTTTGTCTCAACTGCTGCATAGCTGTCTTCGCTCGAAGTTTGTCTAACAGATCCTCAAATCTCTCTCTTGGAGCTCTCATAAAATCATGAAGGCTGTGAAGTTTGGGGGCCATGGCATCGTGTAATTGTACTAGCCAATCTGCTGCAGTGCCCCATAACTTGGATGCCACCACATTCACTTTAGAATATTCGGTTAAGAAGGAGTCTCCAAACTCCTGCATATATGGTGACATGCTGGTCATGGAAAAGGACAGTTGCTGGGGATCCCCATTAAACTTAACTTGCAAGTTTCTTGGCATACCCTGAGCAGGGGGAAGACTTATGTGTCTGGATACCAGAACACCCCAGGTCACGGACTGCCTCCCACTTCTTCTGGCTCCAAGCAGCAGAGAAAGTGGTCTGGGGGAGGGTGCAGATTGGGACACCATGCCTCAGTCAGGGTTATTCAATCCTGGAATAAGCCACTGACCCTTCCTCTTGTAGCTCCACCAGATGTTTCAGGGTCCATGACATATGCTGCAGTATGGTTTCCATGGCCAACATCCTGGCTTCCAAGCCTCAAAGCTGCTGGGGTGTAGCTCCCCTTTCACTTTCTGTCTCCTGGGAGCTAACTAGTTGTCTTCTCACTCACGCATCGATTGGTTGGTGCAAACCCATTCCGCTCCCTCCTTCGTCTCCCAGAGTCAAGCTTTGGTTTGCTTGTCTTTGGTCTCTGCATGGTGACTGCTCCAACTCCCTAAGGTCTGGCTGGCTCTTTGTTGGGTACCAAAGCGCTGCAGTTCAGGACTCTTGGGTCATGTCCAGGGTGATAAGCTTGGTCTCTAGCTCTGTAGTGTAGTCTTTTGGGGCCTCAGGGCTTTCTTCTGCAACATCACCCTCCTTCTCGTGTCTCCCATCACTTCTGCTCCTTTGGCATAGTGGATGGTTTCGTCGGTCTCTTCTGAGGGTGAGGAGTCTCTTGATCTTGGTCTTGGCATCTTGGAAATTTTCCTCAACTCTCGACTGGGTACAAAAGTCACCAGATAGAGTCACAGGTTTAAAGATTCGCAACTTTATGGGATGACTGGAATGCTCATGCATTCATTCAATTACAACTCATAAGCTTTTGCTTAGAAAACTATTTTAATGAACTGAAGCATTCAGTACAGAGAAAAAGTTGCAAATGAAATTTCCCACTCATCTCTACAATTTAAAATCACAGTAACGTCAAACTCCACTCCCCACTGCCCTCTTAGGAATGTGCCCCCTCCTTCTTGAGCAAGAAGATGGCTGTAACAGTTCTTTGTGGATGACCTTGGTGCAAGGAGATAACCCCAACAAGATGATTCCACTCCAGCCATGCTCCCCCTCCCTGCTGGTTGACTCGCAGACTGACACGGGTTGGACCAAAATGGATGCGAGTGCAATAAAGTGTTCTGGGAACATTTGATTGGGGAGCATGACAGCAACTCCTCCAGGCTTCCTCCCTGCTTCTGGGGAGGTTCAGACTCCCTTTTTGCAAAGATGGATGTCACTGAGTGCTTATCTCCTACTCTGGAGAGTGCTTAGATCTTGAACAGCTACAGGAGAGCTGTGTCGGTCTTTGGGGGCCAAAAAGTAGAAGGAATCTGATAGCATCTTTTCTGAGTGACACATTTAATTAAAAAGCCCAGACCTTCAGAAGCTGCAGCTCACTTTGTCAGAGGATAAAGCACAAACTATGTAGAATAGCTATACATCCTAAAATACAGTACAGGAAGCTCCATCGATGGACTGTATATAATTATTGACAATGTACTAAGCAATAAATGAATCATCCAGGCCAGTCCCACGCCCTGCTCTGTCACCTCCTTTTTGCAATACGTCCAGGAATGTCCACAGGGCACCATCATGAAAGTCAAGATGGTGGACACAATGGTACAATTGAAGTTTCACCTGTTTTTTATGTGTTGCATTGCAACTGCCATCTTGAATTTTTGACCACCCCCTTTGGATACCTCTCAGTATGGAGTTAACCAGGGTGATAAATAACTTTCTTCGGCCCTGGGGAACTAGGTCTCATTAGATTAACCTTCTCCCAGGAGAAGCTCTTCAAAAGAAGTTGGATTGGTTGAAGCTGATGGTCCAAGCATCAAGAGGGCAGCTTGAAACCTTAGCCTCTATTATTCTTAATCACTTTAGACAATAGACTACGTGAAGAAGACTGGACTCCTTATGAGGCGCCTATGAAAAAACTGAGGACTACTTTGTCACTTGGGCTTAGGAATCGTAATGTCTTGTATTACCAGAATCGTAAGTAAAAAAGGGGATCCTGACTTGGCTCTGATTAAGTCTGAACCATACTCCCATTTTGAAACCACAGAGAGGAAACGAGCCTCCCTTCCCAAAGGCACAGCCTACCACGTAGCATCATGGTTGGATGTGCTTGTAAGAATGACATCGGTTCTGTATGGCACAGTAGTAAAGCAGGGTGACGAGTCCTCCTTCGTTCAAGACGTCCAACAGCCACTCTCCAGCAGTCCTGCTAGACTTGGGTCTATCCCCCACAGTTAGGGCGATGAGCCCATCTCCCAGCAGCATCTCCTGATAGAGGGTTCGGCTCTGCTTCAGGCACCTCTAGCCCTCCGTAGTTCTCTCTTCCAATCACCGATAGTGAAAGTAACTCTCCCTTTTCCCCCATGCCTCCCTCCCTAAGGGAGATGGGTTTTTTCGACCACAGCAAGATGGGGAAGTCAAGTGATGCCAAATCAGCAACCTGGAGTTAGAATCAGTGCAAAAGAACCTGTTTAGCACAGCCTGCTTTTAATGAGGGTTGGTGTGATTGCCAAAGACAAGAGCAGACCCGGCAGCTGCATGAGAGCGTGATATTTCAAACGGAAGCGAAAGTATGGTGCTGAACCGACAGGCCATGCTCGGAGGACAGGGGATGGGCAAAGAGGCAACTAACACTTTGGCCAGGATGGTGCTGTCCCAGAGAGGGTCAGCAGGGGGCAACCTTGGTTGGGCTCTGAGACCTTAAGTAGCACTTGTGTGGAGGGCCACCCCGGCATTCTAGGGCTGTTGGCCAGACTGGGAAGTCGAAAGAAAAAATGAAAATCCTAGAAGAAGACAAGAGGAAACTGCATCTTTAACACTGCTTTAAAAAATCTACATGGATGCAGTCACCAAGGTTCTATCATGATTAGTTTAAAAACAGACTCTGGAAGCATTTGGGTTGGGGGGGGCGCTGGGGAAATGATGAGGCTATGACATACTTGCCTTTTTACTGTGTCTGCAGTCAGCTCTTCTTACCTCTCTCCCATGATCCACCTTGAATACTTAGCTCAGCTCTCAAACGTAGCAGCTCACCTCAGCCCTGAACTTGAATGTGCTTTGCTGCTTAAGCATAGTGATTTGATGTGCGACTGGAAACATGTGCCTGGATGGTGTTGCTACCACTGCTGTTGTGGAATGCTCATGGATCGTAGAAACTCCACCTGGAATATTTTAAATAATAGTGATGGTTCAACACGTGCCTGAAATATAGGCCTCTCTGCTTGGGATTGCTTCTAGCTAGTCAAGGTGTTACACAGGAGTTCCTTTCATGCCCAATGTCAGATCCCCCGATCAAAGGTTTCACAGAAACCCTTATCAGGGCATCTCCCATCATTTCATTCTCTCAGGTTGCCGGATGGGAGGGGTGTGAAGTTGGAGTATAAAGGGGTTTATTATGGCTATGGAGCACATCAAGGACACGGGGTTGAGATACACCAGGAATACCATCTGGATGGGAGGGGGAGTGACACGCTTCATGGGAAAGGGGACTAACTAAGGGGATGTAGTTTTAAATTAGTTTTCAGCGGGAAATCTTTATTCGCAGCTTGCCTTCTGTACCATTCATTACTCTTCATTAAAACAGTTTAAAGAGATCCAGCCTCTTGACTGCATATGTGTGAATGCTCGAATGATTAGGTGCTGACACCCAAGCTGAGAAGATGCCATCTAGTGCAAGGCCTGTTAGTTAAAACAAAACAAAAACAAAATCCTCAGGACCCCTAATCAAGAGGCAAAGTTCTAGTGATAGAAAACTGGCTGGGTTCAAATGAACTTTCCCCCCTGTGGTCTGTCATGGAAAGCCATCAGGTTCTCACGGAGCCCTTGGTTTCCATGGAACACAGTTTGAGCAGCCCTGATCTAGTGGTTGGAAAATAATCCCAGGAAGTGAAGTTGCCCATCCTCCGAATTGTCACCTGCATTTTCCCAGAGCACTTCCAGTGCCTTTAATCCATCAGAGTTCATCCATGTGAGTGTCTGTTCTGTGTGTGTAACAGGAAATCAACTTCTAACTACATATGGTTTTAGCTCTAAAGGTCTCAGAGATAGTAGAGAATTTGCCGGAACATATCAGAAAATCCGAAGAAGCTTATGCTGCAGAAAAAAAGAAGTATCGTAAGTATTTTGTTTTGAAAGAGAATGCTGTGTCTTACTTTGTTATCATCCTACCCCAACAATGTCAGGAAGGAGCCCATAAATACTTGTGTGCACTTCAACTTATATGACTTCACCTTTTATTTCCCGAAACGGAAGTCGATAAAGTTCTGATGCTGGAATGAATGCCTCCCGCTCCCCCTCCTCCCCCTCCTCCCCCTCCCCTCCAGCACAAGACTGCTTTAAGGCAGTGTTTCTTAAACATTTTGCTCTCCCTTCACATAAAAAATTATGGAGGACCCCAAAAGGGATTTTGTTTGTATGGCTTATATTTAGCAATATTTATTCAAAATTTAAATTGATGCATTCATAGAATATTTATTTATCAGACTGTGTAAAAATAACAATATTCAACGGATTAGATTTTTCATGAAAAAAACAAACTATTTTTTTAAACAAATAAAAAATAGTAATGAGAAGAGTGATATTGTTTTAAATTGCTGCAATTTTCTTCAATACCTGGCAAATAATATTGAATCTGCAGATCCCTGAGAGGGTCTTAGGGGACCCGCAGGGGGACTACAATTTAAGACACACTGGATGAAGGCAACCAGATCTGGGCTGGAGAGCCGCTAGGTGGCAGAAAAGAGATGCAGAAAGCTCTTGCTGCCATCTAGTGGCTGCTTGGGATTTTGTAGCCTTACTCTTTGACAGTGGGCTCACATACTCATTTCTGTAAAGGCTAGTCTCTTGCTTGGCTGACTAGGCTTCACGTGATGCTGTGGAGTGATCAGGAGTTCCTCTGTTTCTGTTGAGATTGAATGGTAAACAAGGAATGCATTGACCGGCTGTCTTAGGACAACAGGAAAAATGGGAATGTTTGGAGTTTAAAATTCTCTTCCTGGCCATGAAGCTTGGCTTTGTGATCCTGAAAAGATGAGAACGTGCAGAGAGGAAGCACTGCATGGTTCTTTATTGAAAGCTGGAAGCTCTGCCTTTGGTAAATTAGGCTTAGGGTCAGCTGCATCTGTACATTTTCATAAGCTATATAAATTAAGGAAGTTATGACTGCACTGTGAACTGCTTAGAGTCCAGGGATTGAGTTGATAAGAAGTTTCATGAAGAAAGATGACAAATATTCAGGTTTGGGTGACAAAGTTCACCCAGACACTATGATCATAGGCACTACCATCTTCATCATTATTAATTTCTTCTGATCAGAGTTCTGGGCTTTTGATGCCCAGGCAGATTGAACTGCAGAGCTGTGACCTTCAAGCGGGGTTCAAAAACTAGACAAGAATGGAAAATGAGCCCTGGGGGAGGACTTGGCCGATGGCCCATCTGGTCCTTCGGTGGATAATCAGAAACCTTCAGGAAGGTGACAGATATGGGTCAGAGGTCAGCTGCCTTCTTCTGCTGTTGCTTCCCAGGAGCTGCCATTGAAGGTATGCTGGCAGGTGATTCAGGTGATAGACAGCAGCCATCAAGAGTAGTAGCTGTTGGATTAGTCTCCAACGAGGGGTTCAGAGCTCTTTCCTACAGCCAATGAAGGGATGTGGATAAAGAAGGTATGCGCGGGTTGGGCCTCCATCTCCTTGCTCTCTTGTTTAGAAGACCATCCATCGAGATGTGGGGTCAGGAACCGACCAAGGGAGACTCTGCTCTGTTTTCCTAGTGATCAGGCCATAACTGAAGATGGAGTGCTCTGCGTGGTAGGATGCACTCAAAGGGTGGATGATATTTCTTGGCTTGTATTGAGCTAGAAATAAGAGAGTTTGGACTTTTGAGGGGGTTGAGCCCCAACTGGCTTATGTTTTGATGCATTGGTATTCCACAGATGTAATTAGAAACAAAAAACAAAATCATTCAGTGGAATCTGCTACAATACATTTCTCTCTTTACATTAATTCCTCTTAGAATCTCTGTTCAAAAAAGGAGTGAGATCTGGTGGTAACTGGCAGCTTTTTGGCTGGAATCTCTACTATGTTTCAAAACCAAACGAAAGAAAAACCTGGCATGATGCTGAGAACTTCTGCATGTCCAGAGATTCCCATCTGACCTCCATCCTAAATGAGGAAGAGCAGGTTTTGTATTTTTTTCTTCTTTTCCTCCTCATAGTTGGGGGTTTTCAACCCAGCACCCCATCTCTGCTGAATGTTTGCATCTTCCTGTCCTTCTCTGGTTGTCTGTTGCTGTTGTTTTTAATTTCCATGCACAAATGTTTGATAACCTTTTGCAAATGTGGTTGCATCTGCTCCTTTCTCATGCAATTCACAGCAGTGGTTTGCAAACTATCGCTTAACTGACAAGAACACTCTATGTGATTGAGCCTCAATTAGAAGGGCGGAGGTGACAGGCAAATCCCTCTGAGATACGCTGCTTGATTCCCACTCCTCTGTCCCTGTACCATCCACCCAGAAGTGTGCGAAACATGTTCTTGGCATGTTTCCATTAAGTAGGGGTGGGGGAGAATGGTGGAAGCCCCTGTATCCCACCTTCAAAACTGAGAGGCAGGTGCAACTTGTCTAACCACAACCTAGAACTGACTTTTCTTCCTGCAGAATGGGCTTCTTTGGCAAACAATGGTGAACTGTTCATTTTTAAATTTAGGGACTGGGGCTACACAAACCTAACCAGCATTCTCTTAAGTGTGGCATCCCATCCTGTGAAGCTGCCCCACTTTTCCTTTTTGTGTTTTTGCAGAAGTACTTCTCTTCGAAGCTCAACGAGTCTGCCTGGATTGGCCTAACAGATGAGAACGAGGAAGGCCTCTGGGAGTGGTCAGATGGTTCCAGATTAGCAATACAGTAAGTCTGCAAAGATGTACTCCTGGAGATGATAATTTGAAAAATCTACCCTGTCAGTTTGTCGTACTGGTGGCTTGTGTGTTGCTAGGATTCTGGAAGCTACGCCACCGGTAGTTCTACATCCAAAAGGGTCACCTGTGGTGGACAGTTTTCAGCAGAACTTCCAGACCAAGAACAGACTAGGGAGAAAGACCTGGCAGTCTACTCCCAAAAACATGCCAATGAAAACCCTATGGATTACAGCAGAATGTTTTGCGATATAGTGCTGGAAGGTGAGCCCCTCAGGTCGGAAGGCACTCAATATGCTACTGGGGGAGAGCTGCCTTCTCGAAGTAGCGCCGACCTTAATGATGCGGATGGAGTAAAGCCTCCAGGACCTTCATTTGCTGATGTGGACTGGCATTGGTCACTTTGATTCTGACAGTCATATGGTATACTATGCTGGGAATGAAATATTGAAAAGGAATGGTGTGGCATTCTTCATTAAGAAGAATATCTCAAGATCAATTCTAAAGTACAGTGCCACCAGTAGTAGACTAATATCTATATGCCTACAAGGAAAGCCAGTTAACACTACTGTTATTTAAATTTATGCACCAACCATGAATGCTGAAGATGAAGAAATTGAAAACTTTTACCAAATGCTGCAATTTGAAATTGATCGAATATGCAGTCAAGATGCTTTGTTAATTATTGGTGACTGGAACACAAAAGTTGGAAACAAAGAAGAAGGCTCAGTAGCTGGAAAATATGGCCTAGGTGACAGAACCGATGCTGGAGATCACATGACACAATTCTGTAAGACCACTGGTTTATTTATTTGCAATACTTTTTTCCAACAACACAGTCGATGACTATATACGTGGACCTTGCCAGATGGATTACACAGAAATCAAATTGATTACGTTTGTGGAAGGAGAAGATGGAGAAGCTCAATACCATCAGTTAAGACAAAGCCAAGAGCTGACTGCGGGACGGATCATCAATGGGTGATGTGCAAGTTCAAGCTGAAGCTGAAGAAAATGAAAGCAAGTCCAGGAGTGCCAAAGTATGATCAAGAAAACATCCCACCCGAATTTAGAGACCACCTCAAAAGTAGATTCGATGCACTAAACACTGATGACAGAAAACCAGAGGAGTTGTGGGAAGACATTAAGAACATAGTATGCAAAGAAAGTGAAAGATCATTAAAAAGGCAGGAAAGAAGGAAAAGATCCAAATGGGTGTCAGATGAGACTCTGGAACTTGCTCTTTAAAGCCGAGTAGCTAAAGCTAATGGAAGAAAGAATGAAGTGAGAGAGCTAAATAGAAGATTTCAAAGGGCAGCTCGAAAAGATAAGGAAAAGTATTATGATGAAATATGCAAAGACCTAGAGCTAGAAAATCAAAGAGGAAGAACACGATCAGCATTTCTCAAGCTGAAAGAACTGAAGAGGAAAGTCAAGTCCTGAGTTGCTATCCTTAAAGATTCTATGGGCAATACATTAAATGACGCAGGTAGTATTAAGAGATGGTGGAAGGAATATACAGAATCACTGTATAAAAAAGAGTTAGTCGATGTCCAGCTATTTAAGGAGGTAGAATATGATCAAGAACCATCAGTACCGAAGGAAGAAGTTCAAGCTGCAGTGAAGGCACTGGCAAAAAACAAGGCTCCAGGAATTGATGGATTACCAATGGAGATATTTCAACAATCAGATGCAGCAGTGGAAGCCCTTACTCTTCTATGTCAAGAAGTTTGGAAGACAAAGACCTGGCCAGCTGACCAGAAGAGATCCGTATTCATACCCATTCCAAAGAAAGGAGATCAAACAGAATGTGGAAATTACCGAACAATTTCATTGATTTCACATGCTAGCAAAATTTTGCTGAAAATAATTCAACAATAATTGCAGCCTTACATCAATAGAGAACTACCAGAAGTCCAGGCTGGATTTAGAAGAGGACTTGGTACGAGAGATACCGTTGCTGATGTCAGATGGATCTTAGCTGAATGCAAAGAATACCGGAAAGATGTTTACCTCTGCTTCATTGATTACGCAAAAACATTTGACTGCGTGGACCATAATAAGTTATTGTTAATATTATGAAGAATGGGAATTCCAGAGCACTTAATTGTACTCATGCAGAACCTGTACACGGATCAAGAAGCAGTCATTAGAACAGAAAATGGTGATACCAAGTGGTTCAGAATTGGAAAAGGTGTGCGGCAAGGTTGTATACTTTCACCCTACTTATTCAATAAGTATGCTAAACAAGTAATTCAAGAAGCAGGAATGTACAAAGAAGAACAGGGTATCAGAATTGGTGGAAAACTCATTAACAACCTGTGATATGCAGATGATAATTGAATATCGACTAGCTCTTTTTTATGCAGTGTTTCTGTATATTCCTTTGCTTGCTGGAAATGAAGAAGACTTAAAGTACTTGCTGATGAAGATCAAAGTTTGTAGTCAGCAATATGGACTACACCTGAATGTGAAGATGAAGATTCTCACAAATGGACCAATAAATGATGACACAATAAATGGAGAAGAAATTGAAGTCATCAACTATTTCATTCTACTCAGATCAATGATCAATGCCAAGGGAAGTAGTAGTCAAGAAATCAAATGACCTATCACACTGCGAAAATCTGCCTCCAAAGACCTATCTGAAGTTTTCAGAAGTAAAGACGTCAGTTTAAAAACAAAGGTGCGTCTGACTCACGCCGTGGTCTTCTCAATGGCCACATGTGCCTGTGAAAGCTGGACTTTAAAAAAGGAAGATGGAAGAAGAATTGATGCATTCGAATTGGGGTGTTGGTGAAGATCATTGAAGACACCGTGGACTGCCAGAAGAACCAACAAATCAGTTTTAGAAGAAATACGACCAGTATGTTCCCTAGAGGCGAAGATGACTAGGCTGAGACTCCCATACTTTGGGCCCATCGTCAGGAAAGACCAATCGCTTGACAGGACACCACACTGGGTAAAGTCGAGGGCAGCGGAAAAGAGGGGGACCTTCAATGTGATGGATGGATACAATTGCCGCAACGATGCGTGCAAGCATTGGAACAGCCAGGCACTTGGCGCAAGACCAAACAGCATTTCGTTCTGTTATACATGGGGTCACCCCCTCAGTTGTAAACGACAGCCACTAACAACAACAACAACTCCTAAAGCCTGAGTTAAAACTCTTAGCTTTTCAGAAACTGTTGTCAAATCCGTAGGCCCTAGGCAGGTCAAATTGCCATGGGTCCTACAGAGCCTGCTGACACTAAACATAGAGTTTATACATGCTTCCCATTTTCATATGAAGCAATGTACCCAGACAGATCAACGATATTATGGCTTCACTTCCAGTGGGGACAATGGTGGCTTGAGCTGGTTTTTTCTGTTGTCTGAGGACTGACCTGTCAGAGTGGCTTTTTTTCTTGGGCTCAGGCAGGCCAGAGGTGTTCTCTGGATTAAGGAGAGCCCCAGGAATCACCCCATGTGTTCTCCAGACGGCTGGTCACAGCCAGAAGACTGCAAAACAGCATTTCACGATGGACTGGTAAGCGATCAGCTGGGAGGCAGGGCTGTTACCTTCTTCCCAAACCTCTCTGAAGCCAAAATGGACCTTAAAGCTGCCCACCCCATTTCTACAGTGCTGTTTTTTTGTTTGAATTTTACCAAAGAAAGCCTTTCTACAAGAAATACAGAATCTCTTGGTGACTCTCATTATTTCTGAAAATTATTAACTTGGAAATTTGGCTTTTTATATATAATTTGTTAAACTGACATTTAAAGAATTTTTTTTATTGCTTTTTTATTAAAGTGATTTTTGAGGAATATAAAACTCTCTTCTTCATCGAATCTGCAGATTGGAGTTCTGATCTATTTGCTTTCACTTTCCCATGGGAATGCTGTTTGTTCTTACTTTTCATTTTCCTGATTGGCCACACCGGAGATAAAAAGGCTGGAGAGAGGGTTTTTTTTAAAAAGAATTTTATTAAATTTCAGAAAAAGATAAAAGATACAGAAAAACAAAAAACTACAAAAAAAAGAACACAAAATTTTAAATAGATTACAAAAAGAAGTGACTTCTGACTATAAACATCAAGTATATACAGCAGATTCCCGTAAGCAATCCCTTACTCTATATTAAACCAAAATCACATTATTTCTACAAGTCAGTCCCTTAGCACATTATAAAAATCACTAAATACCATTGCTTCCTCCCCTTATATTAAAGAAAAGAAAAAGTATAAATCACTTAATTAACTCCCCCCTCCCCAAATAATGGTGGGAACAGTGGTGGACTGAAAAGCTGTGCCTATGAGCATTGTGACAGTTTTTTTAGACTCAGGCTGGTTTCTCCTGAAACATAGGAGTGTTTTTCTGGACCAAGGAAAATGCTCAGAATTGACCCATTAGTCTTCCATACAGTGAGTTGCAGCCAGGAGATCGTAAACAGCGTTCGCAATCGACGGGTAAGAGGAGGCTGGGACATACCATTTCCAAGCGGCACTGCAGTCTTAAAGGGACATTAAGTCCAGCCATCCCATTTCTAAACCACCCTTTTTTTTTTAAAGTATTTCTACCCTAAGAGAGGCTTTCTACATTAAGGAGAAATGATCTCTCTTGGTGCTTATCATTATTTTTGTGATTTTAAAACTTTTTTTTAAAGCTTTGGATTTTGCTTTCCATCCAATATTAAGGAGGGTTGAGAGTATGCTATTGTCTCCCTGTTATTATTTTTGTGCTAATTTTGAAGATTTTAGCATTTTTCCTACACGTTGAATTTGCCATTCTGAACTTTTACTTTCCTGCCTCTACTTTCTCTGGGGAACTGTCTGTTATCTTACCTTAACTCAGTTTGGAAATTTTCCATTGCCGTTCACTTGTGCTAGTTAAGTGTCTAGGGGACGCCATAATTTACTGCCTCAGACATGGAGGATCATAACCAGGCTTTCTCTGACTTTCATTGTGATATTAAAGCAGATATTAAGCAGATTTTTTTCTGATTCCTGCCAAGTTATTATGCAAGACATTCAGAGCATTATGGAAAATATATGGCCTAAAATGTGCCATCTGGTTGGGGATGTTGTGGATGAGCCTGAAGAATCTAACAGTGATGGAAATGTCTCTCCCAAGAGTGAGATTTGGGCTTCTGTTGAAATCCTGGATGAAATTGACAATGCTGAATTGAAGAACTTAAATGCAGAAATTGAGCTGCAAGATATGAGTGCATTTGACTTTCTGATGGAATGTTATAGAAAAGAAGGGGTTATTATGTATGGGAGGTTTTTTGAAGAGAAGTCTGCGTTTGTGAGGGGAGCAGTTGGGCTCTTTGATTTCTTTAAGAAAATAGCTCTGTGCTTATTATGGGGATATGTAAATATCTGAAGTGTGTTAAGGGACCAAAAATATTTATCTGAATGGTCTTTTGGTTTTGGATGATTTTACTTTAGTTAATGATTGGGATTTGATTATTAAGGGTTTTATTTAAAAAAAATAAATAGTCCCCCTTGGGGGGAGATGGGCAGTGATAGAAATTTGAAAAATAAATAAATAAATAATATTGATTCATGTTTCTCCTGCCAACTTTGACATTTTTTTCCTGGGAAGCTGAGTGACTGAGGCAGCAGTGGGAAGAAGAATGGGTAACTGCCCCAGACATCCTCCTTTCCCCCTTCTCTCCACCTCCCCACCCCCCACCTTGTCTTTCCTTTAGACAACTTTGTACTCCTTTGGCTGCATGTAGAAATCCCGTCCTCCCTCTCTGTCTTCTCAGGTACTGGGCTGATGGCAATCCCAGTGGATACACCCGTGATGGAGAGGCAGATGAAGACTGCACTTCCATAGAACCTTCAGCCAGTGAATTGAAATGATGCCAGTTGCCAAGAACTTAGAAGATGGGTTTGTAAGGAGAGTTTAGAGTTTGAAGAAACATAAAGTTCATCAACCCCTTTACCTGGAACAGTGTTAAAGGTGGAGAAAAATGAAGAGGAGGTGACTTTTCAGAACCAAACTCTATGACAAATCCTTATCAGTCACAAAATAAACAGGTACATCCAACTATAAGGATCTCCAGCGTGATACCTATAGAGGCAAGCCATAGACACATACTCACACATACTTCAGGGTTTTGTTTTGTTTTTTGAGGTAGTGCATGTTTTGAAAATGATTTGGAAAGAATCTTTAGGCTTCACCTGAGCACGGCAATCCATCTTCTTTCAGGATTCCTTGAGCCTGAAAAAAAAGGGATCAGGAGTCCACAGGGTATGGTTAAAAAGTCATGTTGGTGGCCCCAATGGTGCAACTGAAGGTCTGCCTGATTTTTGTGTGTGTCACGTGTGAGAGTTTGTGCCATGGACTGGGCCAAACACAGCCAGGATGCTGTTAGAGCACAGTTCACCTCATTAGCCAGTAGCTTCCCTGCCTGCCTTGGTCAAGGTGGTTTTGTGGTTGAAGATGGACAAAATGGTGGTTCCAGAGGACTTCTGGGGTAGGACATGGTGGACTGAAGACATGTCTGTGAAGTGCAGGCATGACATTGAAGCATTAACTGAAAGCCAGGGGTAGATTTCTCCCCTGAGCAAGCAGAGTTTCATCAGATCAAGAGGAAACCTGAAGATTGTCCATTTGATTTCATAAGGTGGCTCCTCAGGATATTGGGGGAATCCAGAGGCAAAGTCCACCATTGCTCTTTTCTTAAAGACCAATTTTTTTCTTTTATTGCATCATATATATTGAGGATTTTTACATGAATGAAAGACAAATATGAACACATATATAAAGAAAGGTTAAGAAACAGGAGAAAATAAAAGGCAAAGTATGAAGGACAATGCAGATAAAGAAGAAAAAAAGAAAAAGATAATTAAAGAAGCAACTTCTGTCATGATTGCAGCAGTTTCAGGCTTATGATCCCTCCTCCCTATCTAAGATTACATTACATAGTTCCCTCTGTCCCATATTCAACCCTTTTTATTGACAAATCCAGAAGTGAACAACTCATTCTCTCCCCATTTCCAGCAAAAGCCCATACGGGGCTTCCAGACTTTTATAGCACGACTGCATCTATGATCTCTGTGATCTTCACAGTCCATTCCTCCATTAGCTGTCAACATGGTAGCCTCTTCTTCGGTCTCTGAGGAATCTGTTGCACCAATCCTTCCTTTCGGTCCTATTTGATCCTGTTTGTTGTGCAAATCCTTCCTTTCGATCTACTTGCATCTCCTTCGGTTCCAATATTCTCGGAAGTATTTCTTTGGACAAAATTCCTTCACAATTGTTTAACTTGATGTTAAAATATTGTGGTAGAACCTGGTCTCTTGTCTTCTTAATATCTCCACCACTGCTCCCAGTCTAGTTTGGGATGCAAGTAAAGCTTGTATGAGAGGACAATTAATCCCACAGAATATCTCCTCTGATGGGAGGAGATGGGCAGGGACAAATTAGATAAATAAAAATAAATAAGGATAAAAAAACGAAGAGAGGAAAAGATACAAAAGGTATTAGCTGGGATACAAAGGAAATAAAATGAAATTTAAAAATCACCAGGAAATAAAAGTATTTTGAAACAATAATATTTACAACAACAATTTTCTATATTGATGGTTAAATGTATGCAAATAAAAATGAGTTTTGCAAAGCGAAAAAATTCGAATTAGCAGATAAACTGTCATGTTCCCTGTTGCAAGGCATATGTGCATCACAACGGGGAACATGCACATTAGGTAGGAGGAAGGGATAAGCATAATCCCTAAATCCCTCAAGCGCCCATATCCAGAAGGGAACCCCCATCACAATAGATAAGCCCTTCAGACCAAACTTAGCGCCCATCAAGAGGAAAGGGGAATGCCTTCCCATTTCCCCCTGGGGATGCATTCACACCTCCCTCAGGCATGCATGTCCACAGAGTGATGCCCAACATAATGGGAGCACCCATCAGATAGGAATTAACACCTATCGGAAGATCGGGGAAACACCTTCAGGGGACGCACCCGGTCCGGACGAAGACAGGGAGACAAAGGAGATCGCCGGGATCGCCCATCAGCTGACACATCGAGGTCTCAAGCCCCCATCCGGTCCTGGCCTGAGGGTGGAGAAGCACGACGTCTGCCAGCAAAGTATAAACAGGGCACCCTGTCACCACATGAGGATTCCCGTCTTTCTCTTTGCACGGACTCCGTTCAAATAAAACCAGAAATCCTTAGACCTTCTAAGTGAGTCTGAGTCTTATTCTGAGCGTGGCTGCCCTGACATAAACTAGGAAATGGTTAGTGTATAAAATGAGGAAAGAAAGAGGGAAAACAATATTAAATTTGCAAAAAGGAAAAGCTACGACAAGAGACAATATGGAAATGCAAATGATATTTGAAAAATATGATGCAAAATTATATAAAGGTGAGGAGGTTCAAAAGCTGAAAACAGATGAATATCTAGAGAAGTCAAAGCTATAATAACTGAATAACTGAACAGCAAAAACAGATGTTGAATGGACCTATAACAGTAAGAGAAATAATGGAAGCAATAAAAAATAGCAAATCAGGAAAAGCACCAGGCCCTGATGGATTACCTGCATTGTACTACAAACATTTTGAAGATGAACTGATATTGCCTTTACAAACAGTAATAAACTCTGTTTTATAAAAAGGAATGATTCCAGAACCTTGGAAAGCAGCAAATACTGCTTTAAGACATAAAGAAGGTCAAGATCCAACATCACCAAAAAATTACCATTCAATATCATTATTAAACAATGATGATAAACCGTCTTTTGTAAACCACCCAGAGTCACTCGTTGAGGGAGATGGGCAGTGGTATAAATTTAAATGATAAATAAATAATAAATATTTACAGCAATTTTTGACCTCTTGGATTTTATACTTATTTATATTGTATTTTATATTTGTAATTTGTTTTTATAAGATCTTAATTGTCTATTATTATAGTCTTAATTTTATTGTAAACTGCCCAGAGTCCCTCTTTTGGGGGAGATGGGCGGTAGCAAAATTCGAAATTTTAGCAGAAAGAATGAAAGTTGTCATGGAGGACCTTATACATAAATGAAGATCGGTGTGGATTTTTATCAAAAAGACAACTGAGAGATAACATAAGAAATCTTATTAACATAATAGACTAGAACAGCATAGGGACAAACAAGCAGTATTGATTTTTCTTGACACTGAAAAAGCCTTTGACAATTGGAACTGGACATTTATATTTAAAACCTTGGAAAGAATGGACTTTGGAGATAACTTCATCAAATGGGTAAAATACATTCATCACAGACAGCTCAAATAATAGTTAATGATGAATTATCAAGAACATGTCATATTCAGGGACTTCCGGTGGGAACATGGCCGACTGAGCAGCTGTGTCTGCGGGCTCTGGCAGGCACAGTTGGCAACGCGTGCTTTTTGGGGGCTTACAGGCTTTTTCGTGGAGCCCAGAGCTTTTTTATGAGATGAAAAAGCTTGGAATCACTCCTTTTGATCTCCAGAATGCTGTCTTGCAGCCAGAGATTGCAGCATTTGCTCCACTCCAGTAAGAGACAACAGGAGGCAGGAGAAATCATCTCTTCCTACCCACATTTGCAGCCTTAAAGGGACAGCAGGTCGAGCCTTCCATTTCTAAGCACCCAGTTTATATGTGTTTTTTTAAGTTTATGTACCCCAAGAGAGGCTTTTTAGATCAGGAAAAAGCAAAATCTCTTGGTGCTTATCATTATTTCTGGATTATATTTTTTAATCTTTCTTTTTCTTTTTAAATTTCTGGCTTCTTTTCCCATTTAAAGAATAAGGATTGGGAATATATAATTGCCTTCCTGTTATTATCTTTGCATTGAATTTGAAGGATTGAGTATTTTCCTCCAGGTTGGATTTATTGTTTTGAAGTTAGAGTTTTCTGCTCACTTTTGAGACCTGTTAGTGTTTGTTTGTTTGTTTGTTTTTTGCTAATTTTATCTGGAAGTTTTTCTCTCCCCCCCCCTTTTTTTAACCCATTAACTCCTATCTGTATGAGTTAAGTATTTAGGGGGGGAGGCATAATCTACTGCCTGAAAAATGGGTGATTTTAAAGAGCTTCTATCAGAGTTCTGTTGCAAGCTTAAGCAGAGATTTGAAGAGATTCAGAGTGCCATCAAATTGTTCTGCAGAACCTTCAAGACATTGGGGAAAAGATTTTTTCTAAAGTGTGTCAGCTGGCTGAAGAAGATGGAGATCTTGGCAAAGAGGGAGACACTGACTGTGAAGTTGAAATAATGCCAGGCAAAGAAGGGTTAAAGCGATGAACTGAGCTGAAGATTACACAGAAAATTGTTGTTATGGGAGAGAAGAGAATTTGCTTTATGGGAAATTTTTTGCTCAGCAGTCTGAGGCTTTTGGGGGAGGGGCAGCTGGGCTGTGTGATTTTTCTATGAAAAATGCCTTTTATGTAAAATGGGGATATATAAATGTTTTGGTATACTTCGAGGTGGGAAAAAAAATTAAGAAAGTCTAATCAGATTGATAATGAGGCTTGTTAATGTATTTTTGTATTTTTAAAGATTTGGATTAAGATTTACTGATTTCCTCATATGGTTTGTTAGATTTTTAAGGTTTATGAGGTACTTATAAGGAATAATAATTGGTTTTAGGTCAAATAGGGTTAGGATTGTAGTATTATTAATACTTTTACAAATTTTATAATTTGGTTTTTTATGATACTATAAGTGTTTGGATAAGTAAATGTTTTGATCTATTTCGATGTGAGATAAGAAGTTAAGAATATGCATATGGATTGATATTAAGGTTTGTATGATTTTGTTAATGATTTAAAGTTTATTTGATGTTTTCAAGACTTATAAAATATAAGAGTAAGTTTGGTTGTAGGTTCAATAGGACTAAGATTGTTATAGCATTATTAAGTGTAAAAGTAGACAATTTAATGTTTTATAATTTGATTTTTATTATAGTGGTTAGAAATATATAGAACAGTGGTAGGAAGGAATTACTTAAATAAATGTGTTCCTTTGGGAGGGGGGAAGTTGAATTAAAGGTTTATATAGTTGTTTAATTAAATATATATACACACACACACACACACACACACATATGGAGAGTACAATTGTTTTGGGTGATGGAATGATTATAGAAATAATGTGCTTTTGGGTGGATTTAGAGTAAGGGACTACTTATGGAAATTGCTGTATATTCTTGTTGAAAGTCAGAAGTCACTGTAATCTCTGAAAAAATCTTTTTTCATTTTCTGTTTTTCCACTTTTTTCTTTTTCTCTCTTTTTTGTAGTTTTTTATCTTTGCTTTAAACTTAATAAAAATTTGTATTAAAAAAAGAACATGTCATATTCAAAAGGGGACAAGACAAGGATGCCTACTGTCACAGTTGTTCATTTTAGCATTGGAGGTTTTACTAGGGATGTTCGACAAGATGATAGAATTACTGGAGTGAAAGTTAAAAAGGAGACAAACAGATTAAGGGTATTTGCAGAGATCTCGTCTTGATACTAGAAAATTCCCTGGAAGGAATAGAAATATTAATGGATAAATTAAAAGAATTTGGTGAGCTAGCTGGATTTAAAGTTAATAAAGAAAAAATATGTGGGTGGAAGACCAGAAAAAAAACAAACCAAGATTGATAAAACTGGTTTTCAGATTGAAAAGAAGGTAAAATATTTTGGTATTATTATGTCTAATATGAATTGCATGCTATACCAGAATAATTATGTTAAACAAAGAAAGATTTGGTAAACTGGGAAAAGTTTAAACTATCATTGCTTGGTAAATCAGTGATAAAAATGAACGTACTACTCAGACGTACGTTTTTATTTCAGGCAACACCAATATTGAAAAATGATGTACTTTTAAACAATGGCAAAAAGTCTTACCAAGGTTTATATGGCAGGGGAAAAAAATGAGAGTAAAATATAAGATTCTACAGGATGTAAAAGAAAGAGGAGGATTAGGGGTACCTAATCCTAAATTGTACTTTGCTCCATGTTTAGTATGGATGAAGGAACAGATATTGTTAGGAAATAAGAGAATGTTGGAGTTGGAAGATCACAATCTGAGGCTTGGGTGGCATGGTTTCTTATGATATGATTGATAGAGTTTTTAAAGGTTAATAAAAGAACTCCAAGCAGCTAACAGCAATCTTGCAGAGTAGAAGCATGGACCAAAAAAGAAAACTTGCACATCAAGCTTAATTATGTTCAGAAATAAATTCAGTCTTCACACAGCAGTTAGAAGAAGAAAAGTAGAGGTAGTTTACTTTTATTCAGCAGATCTGGATAGAGGTAGGTTTATGGTAGAAAGGCACTTCATCACTGATTCTTTGTAGACACTTTCTATGTGGCACAGAAAGTTTGTGTGCAAGCAAGATGTTAGGGGACGAGGCCTGCATTATGCAGCCCTCCTGCCTGCATGTCTGCCCATGAGGTAAAGATGGAGACTGAATCTCCCAGACTCGAGGAGGAGGAGGAGGAGGAAGAGGAAATCAGGTGACCCATGTGACTTCCCACAAGCACAATAGAGACACGCCTACCAGACAAACCCTCTTATTATGCTTGTGAGACAATGCTGAGTTGACCCCTGATAATTCCAACAATGATGAAGTGAAAATGTAGATTTTAAGAATCATTACCTGACAAACACATTATTAAGAATATGGAATAAATATAAACCCAGACTATGTCCAAAGATATCATTATTGACATCAAGACAGTAAGATTTTTACAGAAGAGAAACAGCAGATAAAGAATGATGGTTAACATATGAGGACTTATTAATACAAGATAAGGAACACCAGTTTGGCCAGGGGAAAACAATAAAGACCTTTTCTGAAAATCTGGAAGCCTTATGTGGACTTTTTGCTAAAAGAAGAAAAGACTGAACTGATGATTTATGGATTTGGGGATTAGAAAGGGTCAAAGAGGGATGGGAAAGAGTAAGATGGCAATTACTCGATAGAAAGAAGGGTGGAAGTCATAATTCTATCTTTTCTTTTTTCTTTCTTCTTTTTTTCTAGCTTCCTTTTTCCTTATTTTTAAAAATTATTTTATACTTCTATTGTATCAAAACATTCTAATAAAAATATTTTTTTAAAAAAATGGTGGTTTCAGGAGATTTGATGTTAATTTGATTTTAACCCCATCCCCCTTTTGCAGCCTGAAGTTTGCAGGCCGATGTTTTCTAAGGTTGAGGAATCATTGCTTTCCAAAGTGGGCACATCGAAAGGGAGCACAGTGGGAACTGGGCTGGGCAGGAAATGAACAGCTCAGGATTCACAGGATGTTACCTACACCAGGGGAAGAAATAAACCATCAGTTTGGGAGGCCAGTCTGAACAGTTTTCATCTGGCCTCCATCTCTTGTAGTTTACTACTAATTGTTCTGTGAAAAGTCAGTCTATAGCTTCATAGAGAACCTCTTTAGGTCTGTCAGTGCTGCTGTTCCAGCCTTCACTTCTAATTGTGGCTCATGACAACCACAGAGGGGTTTAGGGGCATTTATTATTCCTGCCTTCTGGGTAGGTCTTCTTTTTGTGTGCTTGGGTCTATGGGCACTCAGGTGTTTTGAGGACTCAAGGCAGGATTCAAGAAGCAACAACCCAGTCAACCTTTCTAGGACAAATAGAAAGGGTTTGCACCTTCCTTAAGTGCTTCCATGTCCCCACTCCCCAAAACTGCTTTTTGTGCAATTATTTGTGTGGGACTTTGAACATTTGCATCAATGGATTTCATGTGCAGGTAGAAATCTTCTTGGAAATTTCTATAGTTTAAGAAGATGTTACAATCAGCAACAGGAAACTTTTTCAGAATGTTTAAAATGTGCACAGGTTATCACAATCAGAAGGAGAAGCTAGAAGTTGTTGAAGGAATATTTGGGGTATGAATTATGGTGACCACAGTCTATTGATGTTTGCTACCAGAAGTGAGCTATGACTGAAGTATTTGGCAGAAGTTCTTGTCTTCATCTACACCCCTCAGCGGTTTTTGAAACAGCAATCTTGTGCAGGTAAAATTGATGGAATCTTCTTTGTAGAGCCAAACCACTGACTTGTGCATTTTTTTTCTTCATTTTTTACATTTGCATTGAGATTGGGAAACACCAATCTTACCCCATCCCCTTTGGACTGGGGTCCAGCTTACAAGCTGGAATTCTTTTTTCATTGCATTTAAGATTGCTCCAGCAATTCCCAGGGGAAGGACAATCTTTTTTAATTTCAGCACATTTGTCCCTTGTGAATGAGGTTGGGTCTGGCTTATGTTTCATCCAGAACCTGAAAAAAAAGAAGCAACCCTCAACAAAACCATCTGGAGACCAACTTTTCCTGAGTACAAGGGTTTCCAAAATATGCAGTTGCCCAGATCTCTAAAATGACATAGGACTTTGTAGGAAACCAATGAACAAAACTGATGGTTTCTTTGGGTTTAGGTTGGGCAAGAAAAAAATACTTATTTTTAATAATTTAATACTTGCCTTTTAATATTCAGGGATTCTAAAACCTTGTGGAACTGCCAATACCCACTGAGGTTTGTGCAGGTGAACCAAGGAGCAAAGCTCCAACCAGCCTGGGCAAGGATGCTCAAGTTGTTTAAAAAAATGTAACCTCACCTTCTCCAAGGTGCTCATGACCCACCTGTGCCCCCCCTCAGGGGTTTACCAACCCTGTTTGAAAACCCCTAGTCTAGGGGATGCTTACACTTCCTGTCCTTTGCCCTCTGCTCATGCTGATAATGGACTATTCCTATTCTGGGACCAAGTTTGGGAGAGATCCATTTTGCTTCATAACAAGTCGGTCTTTGGAGGAACCAGTCCTTGAACACAGGACCAGCTTTTGTGTTATCTCCGGAGCTACATTATTATTCTTTCAATCCTGACCCTTGGAGGCTACTGCAGGAGGGAACTGACTGTGACAAGCCTTCATTCAGCCATGTCTTCCTGCTAGCTGGTCCCACATCAAAGTCTCCAGGCTGAAACAAATGCCTTGTGCTGGTTTGTGCTAGCTTTGCTAGTAACAAGAAGCAGAGAATAGGTGTTAGTTTAAATTCCCAAAGGGAAAGTTTTTCAACGAGATAGGAGACCTGCAGTGTTGAGCTGGTATGTAAGAAGTCTTTAAAAAGACGGAAAGGACTCTGGGGGCAGGAGGAGGAGGAGGGAAGGGGAGGAAAGGAGAAGAATTGGGAATGGTCCTCAAGGCTGGCAACTATGGTGGAACAGACAGTAATGGCAGTTGAAGATACATTGTTGGTTCTCATAAAGAAAACCTAAAATGGACTGGGTGCTACCCTGCTGGTGCAAGGGAGCCATAGGCAGCGCCTGGTGAGAACTGAAGGTTCCCTAAGAGAGGGAGATGCCAAAGGGATGTATTGTCATGATGAGCTCCAATTCAGAGGTGGAGACTGACAATGTGCAGCTGGAGTTATCGGCAGAACTGCTGCCTGAGCAGCTGCAGGCAGAGGAGGGGGGCTGTCTGGTAACCAGAAGGCACACAGCTGCTACCGGTCTCTGAAGATGAAGAGGCTGAGTTGCCACCCCCTCCCAGCTCAAGGAGAGCACACAGAGTGGAGAGCCCAGCAAAGGCACTCTGCAGGGTTACTTGCAAGGAAGGAGGCTCGCCCTCCTGAATGAGCCACACCCGGGTTGTTCTTATTCAAGAAGAGCTGTGAGTGTGAGCCTTTCGTTGGAAACAACTGTCTGTAAACCCAGACTCGGTGCGCCTTGCCTTTAGATGTGAACCTGTGTGACCGTGACTCTGAACCTGGGTGGCAGACGACCTTGCTACAACTTTTTGACCCTTGGACTTCACCTGACTAGTCTTGTGCCTGCTGCTTGGATTTTGTACTATCTCTAAGCAAGTTTGCTAGACTTGTGGGAACTTGCTTGTGTGGGGGTGTTTGCATAGACCTTTCCTTCTGCTGCTTGTTATTTGCTTAAAGCTCATCTAGTAAAAGTTTGCGACTTCCTCTCCATATGCTTATGTGTGCCTGGCCTGGGGCAGGACATGCATCTACCCAATGTAGAAGCCCTGCAGGGTAGGCTAGGCTGAAGCTGGTGGGAGCAGAGCAGGGCAGAGCATAGGCTTTACTAACCAGAGAGAAAATCAGCTTGACTAGAAGAGTCAGAAAATGGGCACTGTTCTCTGTAAGTCCTGCCTTAACTCTAAATTTAAAAATAGGTAGGGTTAGAAATAGAGTTGTACATTCATAAGGTAAACTCAGACCATAGTCCTCAATATTTGTGCTTTGGGGGTCTTTAAGAAAAAAAGGATCTTTGCAGGGCAAGTATTTATTTATTTATTTATTCAGTTTATATTGACTAAATGTAATGGAAATCAAGCCACAGGCAGAGATGACCTTTTCCACTGTAGCCATAAATCATCCTTGCTGTTGCTTCCTAGGCAGTGCAGCTGAGAAACTGAAACTAAAAATGCCGAGAAAAAGGTAACTCAGAGTTGCTTGTTGGGATACCTAGCTTGAATGAAAGGATAAACACATCTGGAGTCTTGTGCTGAAAGTCTACCAAAAGCTCCAAACTCATTTGCTCACCTGGGGATGCTGCCTTATTCTAGGGCCTTGCCTCAGAGTGCAAAGCAATGTTATGATCTAATGTTTGTCCCATCCAATCTAATTTCTATTCCTCATCTTAGTAAAGTTCCTTAATTTGGCAACTTGGGAGCGTTCTGGTGCAATGCCTAAACGTAGGTTTTGGGAAAGTGGGAGGAAAGAAAGGGACACACATATCCTGTGGTGGATTCTAGGTTCTGTACATGCAGATGATACGATAGACTCTTCTTAGTAACTTTCCAAAATGTTTATACCATTAAGGCAGGAGAAAAGGTTTATTCCTAGACTCACTGTGGGTGATACGGTGTCTTCCCATCAATCCACTGCCAGTTTCTCTCACGAAATCGCAGTCCAATCCAGATTCCTTGATTCAACTTTTTGGACTCAGACTCTAGAAACAACTGCAAAGGACACAAACTGAAACAGACACCTCCCTGGGGATCTTGCTGGAGCTGGCTCTCAGCTCAAAACCTCCCCAGGTGTCACTTGGGGTTTCCCAATCAAGAGGGGGCAGGCCAAGTCGAGTCAAGATCTGGTGACCTAGGAAGGGACACACAGGATGAATTTGGGCTTGGGAAAAAGGAAGAATGAACAAATCCTAGGCAATTGAACAAAAGTGAAAGCCTTTTTGAAAGGACAGCCTTGCTAGCTGGGAAGTTGTCCTAAGAACCATTTACAGGTTGAGGAAGGTGCAACATGTCACAAGGAGGCCAGAAGGGGATTTGTGGTGCACCTGCTGGTGATCTCACAATCCGGGACTTGTGAGAATAATGCAACCACATTCCCAGAGCAAGACATTATACCAGAATGAATAGCATAACTTCCAAATAATCATAATTTTGCCACTACTCTCTAAAGAAAATGAGCGAGGGGGCAAATCTGGGCGCACCTGAGGAATTTGCTCAGCATGACATTGTGTTTTAGATTTATGATTAGTAAGTTAGGGCCCATGACACAGCCAAGTAGATTAATGGAGACTGAGCAGTGGGGTCATAGGAACTCCAAAAAGGGCTAGCTAAGCTGGCCCATGAACTCCCAGGGGATTAGATTTAGACAGACTGAGGTTGGCATGGGCATAAACAGCCCCTTCAGGAACTGCTGGAGCCTTTTTTTTTCCTCCTCCCAAGACTGAGAGAAAGTCCTAGAGAAGGCTCACAAAAAGGCCACTCTCTTAGGGTCTCTTCTTGTGGTGATGGGGCATGGGGGGAAACGGATAGGTCCTATTTCCTGTCTCTGGAGTGTAGAACCCTTGGACGTTCAATCTGGGAAAAGAAATTGAAGAGGGAAGTAGGGCAGAGAGTGTCAGCCTCCCCACTTTCTTTGCAAGAGTTGGGCAGCTGAAAAGCAATTCCAGATCTCACTGGGAGGGATACCTTTAAAGAACAGAGCTGTGAGATGTCATTCAGATCCTGTGACCAGCTACTTTTGTCCATTAGTCCTCCAGTGTTCCACTTACCTCTGCCTGGGGATGGATGACAGTAGCCAGTGTTGTGTTTATTGATTCACATGACTTTTGGGCTTCATAAAATGTCATTAAGTCAGAAAAGACACAATAGAGACTGCCGCTCACCACCGTCCACCCATTATTTATCATTGCAAGGGTGTCCTCTTTGAACCATGCAAGGAAAGAGAAGGAAGAAAGGCATTTATTGGGAATATGCTTGTACAGTAGGCTTGTGCATGCATATATTTATTCAGAGTCTGCATCTGAACAGAATCCAGCTGAGTGTTTTGGATTCGGTCTTCATTTCCCCAAGGCAGAGGGCTGGGTCTGAATCTATTCCACTCCATTTCTTGATGTTAGCAAAGTTGCACTTCCTATCTGTTTCTCTGTAGTATTGGGGTGTTGCAGAATGTGGGACTGTGACAGGAGCATTATTCTGTAGGACTGTGCAACATTTTTATTTATTAATTATTAATTATTCAAATTTAATTACTGCCCATCTCCCCCAAAAGAGGGACTCTAGGCGGTTTCAGATTCAAAAGGAAAAACATGTGCCAGTGTCATGTGGGGAAGCACCTGTCATCTGCCAGCAGTGACTTAAACAACTTTTCCCAGGATCGCACTCTACCTATGGAAGTGTTGTAGCCAAAATCTAGTTCACCTGAAGCAGCCAAATCACTCTGAAGATAAAACATAATTTTGTTGGCATGCATGCAATATATACTGGGCTCCCAACAAAACTGAGTAGCCCCGAGCAAGAGCAGAGCCACAACTTGCATGCCCTTGGCCTACTACACCGCAAAGGAAAGTCAAAGAAGAAGGCAGATGCAGTGGAAGTTACAGCATGATGTTGGCATGTTTTGGATAAGCCCATCTGTGTAGCCTTATTATTTATCCCTCCCTTCAAGATCAGCATGCTAGCCGTGCTCTCTCTACGACATAGTTGTTGGACACAGACAATTTTGTCTTCTGGGCCAGAAGTTGCTTTTTTTTAAAAAAAAGTTTTTATTAAAAGAATATTTTACAAAGGTTTAAAAAACTACAGCAACATAAAAGAAGAAATAGAAAAAGAAATTATAAAAGGGTAAAAGAAAAAGTGAAGGATGACAAAAAAGAAAGAAAAAGGGAGATATCTAAAGAAGCGACTTCTGATCTTCTGTGCAGCAGTCACAGAGATAGCTATTACCATCTCCACCCTCCCAAATTATATATCACGGTCCCTTCTTCTCATCGACAGACCTTTTTAATCAATAAATCCCAAAATCACCAGTTGGTTTTTATCCATTTTCAGCAAACAGCCCAAAAAGGCTTTCCAGTCTTTTATAAAAGTAACTGTGGTTCCATCCTTAATCAAAAAAGTCAATTTGGCCATTTCTGCAGACTCAGCCATCTTCACAGTCCATTCCTCCATTATGGGTATTTTTGTAGTCTTCCATCTTTGTGCGCATAATAGCCTCGCTGCAGTTACCATATATAAAACCAATCATCTATAAGCCTGGGCCAGATGTTCCCGACTCAGTCTTCTCCCTGTCATCACTCAGGGTTAATTCAACCCTCTGTAAATGTTTCCTTACAAGGGCACTTTAAGGAGTTCATATGTGGGGTAGGGGTGAGGGATAACTCAGAGATTTGGTAGTGAATGCTGCTGATATGGGTATGGGGTGGGTGTACTTTTACCACAACAGAAGGCAGCTGCATAATCCCAGAAGAAACAGAACTTCTTTAAGGATTGTTGACAGATGCATTGTGTACACTCCCAAATGCTCTAAAGCATCTTTTACCCAATGAATCCAAACAAATGCGCAGTCCTGGCATCAGATTTCACTAACCAAGGTGAAAAGGTCATGCAGATGGAGAGATGCTTAGCAGAGTTCTGTGAACCTTTGGATTGACAACAATTCAATCAAATAATCTCCTGGAATCTAATCTTTGAACTGAATCAAATATGTCGCCCCCCTCCACAGGGAGGCAGGACCCATTCGATTGGTATACCACTGGCGACTGATGGACCCAGCAGGGTTTCAGAGGGAACTTGGAGTTATCCCCAGGGATCTGCTGCGTGGTCCAGTGGAGGCCCTGGCTGCAGCCTGGAATAGGGAGGTGGCCGGGGCCTTGGACAGGATCATGCCTATGCAGCCTCTCTTGTCCCACCAAACCCAACACTCCCCATGGTTTATGGAGGGGCTGAGGTCATGAAGAGGATTAAAAGATGTCTGGAATGCCACTGGAGGAAGACAAAGACTGAATCTGACCAAACACAAGCTAGAGCCACTGTTAAGGCTTACCTTGTGGTGGTAAGAGCGGCAAAATGTTACTATTTCTCCTCTCTTATTGCATCCATGGAATGCCACCTGGTGGCCCTATTTAAGATCACCCGATCCCTCCTAGGGAAAGGAGGGCCAGAACTCCATCTACAGGGCCTTGCTGAGGCATTTTCTGGGCATCTGTAGGATAAAATCACTCAGATTCATTCCACTTTGGATTCCAAGCATAAGACAGGGTATGGGGAGATGCCTGAGGAATAGTTCAATCCTGTTGGGCGCAAGGAAGTGGTCAGGATCCTCCAGACTGTAAATTCCACCACTTGCCAACTAGACCCATGTCCCTTCTGGCTAGTGAAGGCAGCTCGGGAGGTGACGTGTGGTTGGGTCCAGACAATGGTAAATACATCTTTGAGAGAGGGAGTGTTTCCAGCAGCCTTTAAGGAGGCACTGGTGTCCCTCTCCTCAAGAAACCATTGCTGGACCCTTCTATCCTGGACAAATTTCATCCAGTCTCCCACTTGCCCTTTTTGGGGAAGGTGGTTGAGAAAGTGGTGGCATTACAGCTCCAGAGGATTCTGGATGAAATGGATTATCTAGACCCCTTCCAGTCAGGTTTCAGGCCTGGTTATGGGATGGAAACAGCATTGGTTGCACTTATGGATGATCTTTGGTGGGAGTGGTATGGAGGGAGTGCATCCATCCTGGCTCTTCTTGACTTCTCAGGAGCTTTTGATAATGTCAACCATGGTATCCTTTTGGAGTGGCTCAGGGAGTTGGGGGTGTGTGGGCTAGTTCTGTGCTGGTTCACCTCCTTCCTCCAGGGCCGATCCCAATCGGTGGTGACAGGGAGCAAGAGATCCAGCCAGAGGCCCCTTCTTTGTGGGGTGCTGCAGGGCTTGGTACTCTCTCTGTTCCTTTTTAACATCTACATGAAACCGCTGGGTGAGATCATCCATCACCACAGGATGAGGTATCATCAGTATGCTGATGATATTCAATTATACATCGGCATCCCAAGTGAAGTAAGTGATGCTGTGACCACCCTCTCCAGGTGCCCGGGGGCTGTGGGGGCCTGGATGGGGAACAACAGGCTTCAGCTGAACCCTGGTAAGATGGAGTAGTTGTGGATTAATGGCGCCTTGGTTTCTGGGAAATTATCATCTTTAGTTCTGGATGGGGTGGCACTGCTACAGATAGACTCAGTGTGTAATATGGGGGTTCTCCAGGACTCACGACTCCTGCTCAAAGAGCAGGTGGCAGTCGTGGCCAGGAGGGCCTTTGCGCAACTTTGGGTTGTGCGTCAGTTACGCCCTTTCCTGGACTGAGAGGCCCTTTGAACAGTCACTCATGCCCTGGTCATCTCCCATATAGATTACTGTAATGTGCTCTACATGGGCCTACCCTTGAAGAATATCCGGAAGCTACAACTGGTCCAGAACACAGCTGCGCAGGCAATTTTAAGTGCCCCAAAGTGGGCACATGTAACACCTTTGCTACGCGAGCTGCACTGGGTTCCAGTTTGCTTCCGGGTCCAATTCAAGGTGTTGGCTATCACCTTTAAAGCCCTACATGGCATCGGGCCAGGTTACCCGAGGGACCGTCTCATCCCCTCAACATCAACCCATTCCACCCAGTCATGCAGAGAGGGCATGCTACAGGCCCCATCAGTAAAGGAATTCTATCTGATGGGGTCCAGGAAGTGGGCCTTCTCTGCAGTAGCTCCTGCCCTCTGGAACATTCTTCCCCCAGAGGTGAGACAAGCCCCCTTGCTCCTGGACTTCCACAAAAAGCTAAAAACTTGGTTTTGCCATCATGCCTGGAGCAGCATGGGGAACAGCCATTCATGGGGGTGGCTAGCCCCCTAGGATGATCTTTTATACTCACGTACTGAAACACTTTCAGCCATCTGGATTTTACTATAATTTATTTTTATTATATATTTATTAGGGTATTTATATTGATACTGGATTTTAAATTCTGTTTTTTTAAACTGCCCAGAGTCCCTTCTTTGGGGGGGGAGATGGGCAGTAATCAAATCAGACAGACAGACAGATAGATAGATAGATATTGTTCTGATTGTCTTCAAACAGATTTGGTGATTTTGTGGGCTTTTGTGCAACTCTATTTATCAAATAGATCCATTTGACAATTCAGGTTGATGAACTTGAGTTGACTTGACTTGCTGAATTGAATCAGTTCTAACTGGTGATTTGCACACTCCTTGCACATATGTAGTTTTGCCATTTCAAGAGGAGAGAATATATATCGCTCTCTGAGCTTGGCTGTTCGCTTGCAGACATTTCATTACCCAACTAGGTAACATCATCAGTGCTCAGTGCACCCAGGACTCCACAGCTTTACCATTTGCTCCACATCACTCCGTCTCATTATTTCCAGCTTTTGACCCTGTACAACTGGGTGAACACCCCCTTCTACAGGCAGATGACTTTTCGAAGATAACTACTTCTACCCTTGCAGACCTTGGTGCACTCTGCCTGGATGCATGCCAAACACATGATTGAGCTCCCCAGATGCATGCCAAACTCACTATCACCTATGCAAGATCTACTGTGGAGCCTCTTCTGTGTGTGAGGTCCTGCAGTATGGTAGACTTTTTTCAAAGGCAATTGCACCTCAGCAGCGGTGTAACCAGCAGCTCAGAACTGTATCTGCTGAATTAAGAACATGCCCATGAGGCACAAAACTTACTACTGGACATTTTTAGATTGCCAGTTGCCCTGTGGTTGCTGTTGTACACATTTGAGTCTAATTTTCTCTCTAGACATTGTGGGATCTTCAATCTCTAGTTGCAGGATGTTCCACCCACCCCATACTCAGAGGAGCTTACCAATAAGTGTCTGTACTTCAGCCCTTTCTTGATCTATTTGGACCACTTGATGTATCAATTTTTCAGCTTCTCTGAGGATGTCAAAATCTAGGTGGTTAGCAACAGGTCAGTCAGGAGCATCTTATACACTGATAAACCCCAAAATAAAGCAAAACAGACTGGAACATTTCAGTCCATTCCTGTGAGTTCGTATGGAGGTTGCTTGGTTGAGGAAGTGGACAATGTACTACTTTCAGGCGTATCACCAGGGCTTTGGTACCAGTTGCAGAAAAACTTTGAGCATTGGGGATAAATATTTGTAGCTCAGGGTTGAACGGTGGAGTCCTTGCTGCTCTCTGAGCCTTGCTGTTTTCTTGCAGACATTTCATTGCCAGGCCAGGCAACATCTTCAGTGCAAAGAGGGAGTGGGCCTTGCTCTCAGTTTATATACCGTGGCTTGCCCTGCTTGTGTTGGTGGGGGTGTTGTTCTCTCCTTGGGAGTTCTTTGATTGGGCTGTGTTTGCTGCTTGGTTGATTGCCTGAGTTAATAGTTCCTTGATTAGGGTGTATTGTGCTGTTTGATGGTTCATCTGGTGTTAATCCTAGTGTTGATTTTTGCATATCTGCGTGTTGATTGCTGGTAAGGGAGTGTGCTGGTCTTTTGGTCTTTCTATTGTCTCTTCTGAATGGTATGTAAATGCAACATTTACCTATTAACTCAGTCAATCAACCAAGCAGCAAACAACAGCCCAATCAAAGAACTCCCAAGGAGAGAACAACACCCCTACCAACACAAGCAGGGCAAGCCACAGTATATAAACTGAGAGCAAGGCCCCCTCCCTCCTCGCACTGAAGATGTTGCCTGGTCTGGCAATGAAACGTCTGCAAGAAAACAACCAGGCTCAGAGAGCACCGAGGGCTCCACTGGGGATAAATGTTCCAGGTAGGATTGTGGGGAAAGATCAGAGCTCCCTCCCTGCAATTAACTGCTTACCTTTCAGTGTTCTCATAGATTCATTGCGATGTACAATAAAATCTCGAATCAACTTCATGGCATTAACGTTTTGTGTGATATGGACTGAATAAAAATGATCTAATATAGAAGACATTAAAACAACAATATATATATACACACACACACACACATACACACACGCCACATGTTAAGCTGCCCAGAGTCACCGTGTGGGAGTTGGGCAGCCTTATAAGTCTGTTAAATAAATAAACAAATAAAGTTAGGAGAGACTGGTCCAACATAAACTTGTCTGAATTGGAAGCTCCTCATATTCCCACTTGAGGCTGGAACTAAGAGCCTTGGGGCACCTGCAGAGAGCTTTTACACTGTAGCTACACTTTCTCTCTCTCTCTCTCTCTCTTTTTGCTGCCTTCAAGTCAGCCTTGACTCCTGGCGACTGCCTGGATGAGTCCATGGACTTTTCTTGGCAACATTTTCTGAAGTGGCTTGGCAGTTTCTTCTTCCTAGAGCTGAGAGGGAGTGGCTGACCCAAAGTCACCCAGTCAGCTTTGTGTCCAAGGTGGGACTAGAACTCATGGCCTCCCATCTTTTAGTCCAGTGCCTTTAATCACTGCCCCAAACTGGCTGCCATCACTGCACTGGGAAGACGCCATTCCCAGTGGGAGAAAAGGGCATTCTTTCTAACTCCTGCTGAGCGGTTTTTTAAACGCCAAAACACTGGAGGCCTTGGACTGCATACGGACTCTTGCATCCCGGGTGGCCAGGGACACCCCCCTTTCCTTCCATGACAGCTTTGCAAAGAAAAGCATCTCCACCCCTGGTTACTTTTCAAAGTTCTTCTGGGCTCAAGTGCTTCCCCCTCTAAAGAATTCTGTACAGAGCACATGAGCAGCCAGTCTAAAAGCAGGAACCCCTCACATGTCGCTTTGCGACTCCTAGATGCGTGAAGTTCAGAGGCTGGGGAACTGGGATCAAGAACTCCAAGCGGCTTTTTATGGTCCGAGACCCAGGCTTTGGCTGACGAAGCACTGGGAAAGTCCAAGCAGATCCTGGCATGACCCAAGTGCCACTGATTTGAACAAGGGAACTTTGTTTTCATTACAAGCAGGCACCAGTCACTGGGAGGTGAAAGAGCCTCGGGGAGGGTTGGTGGTACCCTCCATTTTGGGGAAGTTTCTACAGAGACATTGCTTTACTTGGGAACTCACATTTTGCGTATATTGCTGCTGAGCTGGAAATCATAGCCAAGCACAGGAAACCCAAAACCCATTTGTGCAAGTTGGTACCCCAAATATCAGACGTTTGTTCTAAGAAGACATAAAAGAAAATGATCCTGTTACTATCTATAGGAAAAACTACTGAGCAGAACCCTCTTTTTTCAGTTTCTGGAACACTTCCCCACTTCTCCCCCCCCCCCCACCCCCCCTCAGCAAAAGAAATGTCCATATTGTTTTTAACTGCAACCTTAGGTTCGGAAGAGTTTCTTCAAAATTTCTTCAGACTAATTTCTTTCAGTGTGTCTTAGAGGTTACATTATTATTAGGAAGGGATGGAGATGTAGTTCTATTTTCTGCTTTTAAAAAACAAATCCAGACAAGAAATTGCCTTATCATATTTTCCCTTGGTATTCAAGAAAAATGTAGACAGCCGTCAAGGCTGTTGACCCCTGGGGAGAGGCTTGTGCAATGAAAAACACAACATTTTCATATCTTTAGCTGCATGGAAATATGAGAGACAAAAAGTGCACTGATGTAGATGTGGCTATGTTTTCGTCACTGACAACCTTTAAAGTTGCATTCCATCATTGGAGAATTTCACAGACATTTTCTTCTTTTAAAAACAACATTAAAAAACATATGTCAAACTGAAGGATTGTCACAGGGTGACTGGGTTCTTTTAGAACTGAAGGTATATTCTGGTTTGCAAGGATAGCAACCGGTACAGAGAAGCAAGCCTGGGGAGGCTTTTCTGCCTTTTTACTATATACAGTGAACCCATTCACAACAGGTATTTACAACAGGTATATACCATGCAATCCTGGTGTCAGGTTTCCTCCTAAGTTTCTCCCATAGAGACTCATCCCCTCCAGCTCTCCTGGTAATTGCTTCACCTCCTTCCCCTTCGCCCCATTTCCTGGCTTATCAAGAGAGAGTGAAAAGAAATGAAGGGGCTGGATTTGCTGCTGGGGTGCTCAGCATCTTTTCCTCCATTGGGGGAAAACCCTCTCTCAGGGTCTTCTGCCCAGTCCTTCCCCAGAGACCAGAGCTTTCCAGTGACCACCATCTCCCTCCTTCCCATCTTGGGCCTTGGAGGAAGATGTTGTCTCTCTGGGATTTCACTTCCCTTCTTCCAGGGAAGCCACCCATGGATTCTTCTTCTCCCTCTCTGACCAGGAACTGGCAGTACACAATACACATTAATCAAGGAACTATTAACTCAGTCAGTTAACCAAGCAGCAAACAACAGCCCAATCAAGGAACTCCCAAGGAGAGAACAACACTCCCACCAACACAAGCAGGGCAAGCCACGGTACATAAGCAGAGAGCAAGGCCCACTCCCTCTTCGCACTGAAGGTGTTGCCTAGCCTGGCAACGAAACGTCTGCAAGAAAACAACCAGGCTCAGAGAGCACCGAGGACTCCACAGTTCAACCCTGAGCTACAAATATTTGCTTTGATTGGTATTTCAGAGTCTTTCCATTTTTGTGCATACAATAGTCTTGCTGAGGAAATGCCCGATGAACTATGGCAAGAAGTTCAATCACTTATCATTGGCAGAGCAGATGATTACATACGACACCAGATGGCAGAGAAAAGGTGTAGGTGGATCTCAGAGAATACCATCCAAATAGTCTAGAGGAGAAAGGCAGCTAAAGCAGTGGGCAATCATAAAGAAGTAAGAACATTGAATACTGATTTCCAAAGGGCAGCAAGGAGAGATAGTGAAGTTTACTGGGAGAAGTGTTGCAAACAATTAGAGGAAGACTGTACACACTAGGAATGCATCTGCACAAATCAAAAAGATTCGGGCACCGTTCAAGGCTCACAAAGGTATCGTCAAGGATAAGCAAGGGAAGGAATTGTCCAACCAACAAGGTGTCAAGAATAGATGGTGAGAATCTGCGGAAGAGCTGTATGCTACTAGTATAGAGGAGCAACATCGAAGAGAGGAGAATAAGGAAACAGAATTAGAACCAGCCATCCTTGATGAAGAAGTCAAGTGGGCAGTGAACCAACTGCCAAACAACAAGGTCCCAGGAGCTGACAACATCCCTGCAGAATTGCTAAGGCCAGCACCAACTGCAGTTATCAGAGCTTTGTGCCAGAAAATTTGGGAAACCAACACATGGCCACATAACTGGAAACAATCGCCAATGGAATAAAGGGGGATTCAAAGGAATGTTCTAACTACCTCACTGTTGTTCTCATATCTCATGCTAGCAAAATTCTACTGAAAATCATAAAACAACGCCTGGCTCCAATCATTGAAAGGGAACTGCCAGATGTCCAAGCTGGTTTCAGACAGGGATGTGGAACCCGTGATCACATTGCAAACGTTCGATGGATAATGGAAAAATGTCTCAAATTTCAAAAGAACATTTATATGTGCTTCATCGATTACAGGAAAGCTTTTGATTGTGTTGACCATGACAAACTATGGAGAGCCCTAGCAGACCTTGGGGTGCCACTACATTTGGTGAAGTTGGTGAAATCACTGTATGTAAATCAGGAAGCCACTGTACAAAGTCAATATAGAGACACTGATTGGCTCAAGATTGAGAAAGGTGTGCAACAAGGTTGTATTCTGTCATCTTTTGTCATGAGTACTGATGGCGAGCAGGAGGGGGACACTATCCAGGGGCAAAAACGCATGCGTAGTTTAGAGACTTTGAGCTGTCATTCAGAGAGACACAGAACAGACCCACCTTGACTTTTGGGGGTTTATCTGTCTGGGTTTTCCCATGCTTCTTCAGTTGGGTAGGATTTTCTCTCTACTATAGCAATAAGTCATCTTGTCTGCCTCCTGAAGAATCTGTATAACGACCAAGTAGCAACAGTACGAACAGACCATGGAACAACGGACTGGTTTAAGATTGGGAAAGGAGTACGGCAGGGCTGTATACTCTCACCCTACCTATTCAACTTGTATGCAGAACACATCATGCGACATGCTGGGCTGGATGAATCCAAGGCTGGAGTTAAAATCGCTGGAAGAAACATTAACAATCTCAGATATGCAGATGATACCACTTTGATGGCTGAAAGCGAAGAGGAACTGAGGAGCCTTATGACGAAGGTGAAAGAAGAAAGTGCAAAAGCTGGCCTGCAGCTAAACCTCAAAAAAACCAAGATTATGGCAACCAGCTTGATTGACAACTGGCAAATAGAGGGAGAAAATGTAGAAGCAGTGAAAGACTTTGTATTCCTAGGTGCAAAGATTACTGCAGATGCTGACTGCAGTCAGGAAATCAGAAGACGTTTAATCTTTGGGAGAAGAGCAATGACCAATCTCGATAAAATAGTTAAGAGCAGAGACATCACACTGACAACAAAGGTCTGCATCGTTAAAGCAATGGTGTTCCCCGTAGTAACATATGGCTGCGAGAGCTGGACCATAAGGAAGGCTGAGCGAAGGAAGATCGATGCTTTTGAACTGTGGTGTTGGAGGAAAATCCTGAGAGTGCCTTGGACTGCCAGAAGATCAAACCAGTCCATCCTCCAGGAAATAAAGCCAGACTGCTCACTGGAGGGAATGATACTAAAGGCAAAACTGAAATACTTTGGCCACATAATGAGAAGACAGGACACCCTGGAGAAGATGCTGATGCTAGGGAGAGTGGAGGGCAAAAGGAAGAGGGGCCGACCAAGGGCAAGATGGATAAATGATATTCTAGAGGTGACGGACTCGTCCCTGGGGGAGCTGGGGGTGTTGACGACAGACAGGAAGCTCTGGCGTGGGCTGGTCCATGAAGTCACAAAGAGTCAGAAGCAACTAAACGAATAAACAACAAAACATAGCAATAATAAAGCACTAGAGACTTCTTCCTCGTCTCGGCATGGTTCTTGTTTAGTCAGGACATCTTTCTTATTCAACTTATATGGCGAAGATATCATCAGGAAACTGGAGATAGACAAATCAAAAATTGGGGTAAAAATTGGCGGAAGAAACATCAATAACCTTCAATATGGATGATACAACCCTCCTTTCAGAAACCCAGGAAGGCCTAAAGCACCTAATTACAAGACTCAAAGAAGAGAGTGTGAGGTTTGAGCCTGTTTCTGACTCCAAAAACGAAACTTATTCGGAGTCAGAAGGGGAAAATGAAACTTTACAAGACGGACTTGAAGAATCAAAACTGGGAAGTGACTCAGCAGAGCGGGAGAAATCTCAGGCACTGATTGGACAAACTCCGGAGGGAGATTTGAAGCCTCCAATCAGTGCTCAAGAGAGGAGAGCAGAGAAGCGCACAAAAGAGAAATTGACTGTTAAAGGAAAATGGCATGAAAAGGAGTGAATAAAAAGGCAGGCACGCCAAGAGCAAGCTGCAGGAGGGAACCGATCCTTCAAGCTCACAGTACCTGCAGAAGAGTCCTTAGCAGCATCGGAAGCCTTGCCTGTAGCCAGCATGGAACCAGAGCCAGCACCTTCTGCCTTCACGGACCTGCTTCCTGCACAAGTTGTTCCAGTCGAGCCTCTCCTTGCTGTCCCTGTTGAGCAAGGCCTTGTGTCCAGCTCCAAGCCCCACTGCATCGCTCCAACACAATCTGGGTGTGCCTCCAGATCTCAGTCTCACCTAGACACTCCAGTCCAGTCCAGGCTTTCCTCCAGATCTCAGCCTCGCCTAGACACTCCAGTCCAGTCCTGCCTTGCCTCCAGATCACAGACTTGCCTATGTGCCCCTGTCCAGTCCAGGCTTTCCTCCAGATCACAGTCTTGCCTAGACGCTCCAGTCCAGTCCTGCCTTGCCTCCAGATCACAGACTTGCCTATGTGCCCCTGTCCAGTCCAGGCTTTCCTCCAGATCACAGTCTTGCCTAGACGCTCCAGTCCAGTCCTGCCTTGCCTCCAGATCACAGACTTGCCTATGTGCCCCTGTCCAGTCCAGGCTTTCCTCCAGATCACAGTCTTGCCTAGACACTCCAGTCCAGTCCTGCCTTGCCTCCAGATCACAGTCTTGCCTATGTGCCCCTGTCCAGTCCAGGCTTTCCTCCAGATCACAGTCTTGCCTAGACGCTCCAGTCCAGTCCTGCCTTGCCTCCAGATCACAGTCTTGCCTATGTGCCCCTGTCCAGTCCAGGCTTTCCTCCAGATCACAGTCTTGCCTAGACGCTCCAGTCCAGTCCTGCCTTGCCTCCAGATCACAGACTTGCCTATGTGCCCCTGTCCAGTCCAGGCTTTCCTCCAGATCTCAGCCTCCCCTAGACGCTCCAGTCCAGTCCTGCCTTGCCTCCAGATCACAGACTTGCCTATGTGCCCCTGTCCAGTCCAGGCTTTCCTCCAGATCACAGTCTTGCCTAGACGCTCTAGTCCAGTCCTGCCTTGCCTCCAGATCACAGACTTGCCTATGTGCCCCTGTCCAGTCCAGGCTTTCCTCCAGATCACAGTCTTGCCTAGACGCTCCAGTCCAGTCCTGCCTTGCCTCCAGATCACAGACTTGCCTATGTGCCCCTGTCCAGTCCAGGCTTTCCTCCAGATCACAGTCTTGCCTAGACGCTCCAGTCCAGTCCTGCCTTGCCTCCAGATCACAGTCTTGCCTATGTGCCCCTGTCCAGTCCAGGCTTTCCTCCAGATCTCAGCCTCGCCTAGACACTCCAGTCCAGTCCTGCCTTGCCTCCAGATCACAGTCTTGCCTATGTGCCCCTGTCCAGTCCAGGCTTTCCTCCAGATCTCAGCCTCGCCTAGTCACTCCAGTCCAGTCCTGCCTTGCCTCCAGATCACAGTTTTGCCTATGTGCCCCTGTCCAGTCCAGGCTTTCCTCCAGATCTCAGCCTCGCCTAGTCACTCCAGTCCAGTCCTGCCTTGTCTTCAGATCTGAGGCTTGCCAATATGTTCCTGCCCAGTCCAGTCTTGTTTCCAGGTCGAAGTCTCACCTAGACATTCCAGCCAAGTCCAGTGCTGCCTTCAGAACCAAGCCTTGCTTAGACATTCCAGCCAAGTCCAGCCTTGTCTCCAGAACCAAGTCCTGCCTAGATACTCCAGTCAAGCCTCGTCTAGCTTCGGTGTGCCAGCCTGATCCAGCCAGGCTGCCAGTTTGAGTGTTCAGCCTCCACTTTGCCATGCACTCTAGCTCCTTCCAGCCTTGCAGCTTCAGTCATTGGATTGGCCAAGTTCTGCCTCACTGTCTTGCCACGGTCTGACCCTGCAGTGTTGCCTGAGTGTCCTTTGCCACCTGGGTGGACTTGATTGAGTATACTACCTGATTTATATTGCAAGAACTTTTGCTATTGTAAATAGTTAATTCAATAAAGAATTTTATTAGTAATTCTGCCTGGCTGTCTCATAGTCTGAACAGGACTATGAACAGAGAGCCAGAAGTTTGGCCTCTTTCTGAACATCAAAAAGACCAAACTCATGACAATTGCAAGGAATGGAAACATCAAAATAGTAATTGATGGAGAGGAGGTGGAATGTGTGGAAGAATTCACCTTTTTAGGATCACTGGTCAATCAAAATGGTGAATGCTAAATATACATAATAAATCAAGAGATGTATTAGTAGAGATTTCTAGGAAAAAAACAAGGGACTTGATTTTGCAAGCACATTTTGATGCTAGGCTTAACATTGGGGGAGAAGATATAATTGTACTTAAAGAAGTACCAGTGAGAATTCTAAGAAAAAGAAAGGAATATGCTTTTTTGACAGATACATTAAAAAAGAATACATTTCCCTTTCACTGGGAAAGACTAGAGGGGTTGAGCTTTACATTCCAACAAAAAATATTTAAATTGACCTCAATTCCTAAAGCTAAAGATTTTTTAATGAGATTTCCCCATGAGGGGGAGATGGGCGGTGAATAAATGTATAAATAAATAAATAACTATGGAAAGGATTTGGAACAAGGTGTAAGCAGAATTAAAAGAAAGGAAGGTGTAATATACAGAGAAGAAATGGCCTCTCCTTTTAAAGATTCTGAGGCATTACTTGCATAACATGGCTTTGAAGCCATATTACCTAAGCATATTCCTCTTATTTGGAATATTTCTCTTGCTTGGAATATAAATGGAGCAAATGCTCCACAAAAAAGGAAAACGTTTTTCATTATTTAAATAAATTAAAACATGATGTGATTTGTTTACAGGAAACACATATAAAGAAAAAAGATATAAAGTATTTAGTAAATAAAAATTGGGGGGGGGGGAAGAATTTGTTTCAGCTAATTCAAAGAAAACTAATGGAGTTGTAATTTATGTGAAATCTCATTCGAAACTATGTTTGTTACTTGCAGATGAGCATGGCAGGTATGTAGTGATTGAAGTAGAGATACATGGAATTAAAATGATTATAGTAGGAGGATATGCACCAAATGATGACAAAAATAAGTTTTATATGAAATTATTTGATGAATTATCTGTTTTCTCATATTCAAGCTGGTGTTTGATGGAAGATTGGAATGGTGTTACGTCACCACTGATGGATAGGGTATCTGAAAAGCAGATTAAAGTTAAACAAGGAAAATTGCCAAAAGCTTTTTTTTGATTTAATGGAAAATTTAGTATTAGTCGATTCCTGGAGACATAAAAATGGAATGGCGAAAGATTATACTTTTTATTCGGAGAGATATAAATCAGTTTCAAGAATTGATATGATATGGATTTCAATGGATTTGGCAAATAACATTTCTAAAGTAGATATATTACCAAGGACACTTTCTGATCACAATCCTGTAAGTATGGTAATAAAGAAAAAATATAGATTTTTTCAGATGGATATTGAATGAAGCTATTTTGAAAAAAGAGGAGGTTGTTGAAGACTGTAAAAGGAAATTAAAAGAATTTTTTGAGATTAATTTAGATTATGACATAGATATTAAAACTGTATGGGATATTAGTAAAGCAGTTGTGAGAGGGTATTTCATTTATCATAATCAAATCATAAGGAAAAAATCCCAACAAAAATTACAGAGAGTTTTAGATCAGATTAAAAGAAAAGAAAAAGAGTTTCAGAAAAAGCCATCTGATAATAATATTGTTTATCAATTGAAATTACTGCATCAACAAGTCTCAATGTTAATGATAAAAGACACTGAAACAAAATTAAGATATGCTAAGCAGAGAGATTTTGAATTTGCCTATAAACCTGGAAGATGGTTAGCATACAGATTAAGAAAAGAAAGGGAGAAGAAAATGATTACTAAAATTCAGGAAGGTAATGCAAAATTCTCCTGCCAACCTAGCAGTTCGAAAACATGCCAATGTGAGTAGATTAATAGGTACTACTTCGGCAGGCAGGTGACGGCGTTCCGTGTAGTCATGCCGGCCACATGGCCACGGAAGTGTCTACGGACAAACGCCGGCTCTTCAGCTTTGAAACGGAGATGAGCACCGCCCCCTAGAGTCGGACATGACTGGACTTAATGTCAAGGGAAACCTTTACCTTTACTAATGCAAAATTAGTGGATAATAAAAAAAATAAAAAAGCATTTTATAATTTTTTCTCTAATTTATTTGAAAAGCAGATTTCATTGGAAAAGGTTGATGAATTTTTGAACAAACAAAAGTTACCAATGCTCTCACAAGCATAGAAAGTAATACTTAATAGCCCTATAACTACTCTTGAAATAACAGAAGCGATAAAGAAAGTTGTTAGGAAAAGCACCAGGATCCAATGGAATACCAGCAAGGTATTATAAAGGTTTTACAGATCAGATCCTCTTATTATTTAAAGAGTTGATGAATTCGATTTTGTCAGGTTCAGCAATGCCTGATACATGGAAGGAAGCAAATATTGCACTTATGCCAAAAGGACAGGATCCATTATTGATAAGGAATTATAGGCCAATATCACTGTTAGATAACGATCATAAAATATTTGCACTGATGTTAGCAGAAAGGATGAAAGTAATCTTACAGGAAATCATTCATCAGGATCAGTGTGGTTTTTTAAACAAAAGACAATTAAAAGATAACATATGAGTTGTGTTAGATGTGTATAGAATATATACAATACCACAGTGAATGCCAGATGGCTCTTATTTTTTTGGATGCAGAGAAAGCATTTGATAATTTAAATAATTATTAAATAATTGGATTTTTATGTTTAAAGTTTTAGAGAGCATGGAATTTGGAGAAGCATTTATAAAGGGAATTAAATCAATTTACACGTCACAAAAGGCTAAAATTATTGTAAACAAAGTGTTGACAGAAACTTATAAGATAGAAAAAGGAACCAGACAAGGATGTCCCTTATCACCTTTGTTGCTTATTTTAGTTCTAGAAGATTTCAACAGAGATATTAGAGAAGAGGAACAAAGAAAAGGTTTAAAAATTAAACAGAAGGACTTTAAGTTAAGGGCATTTGCGGATGACTTAGTTTTGATATTACAAGATCCCTTAGTTGAGTATTTGATGAAAAAATTGAAAGATTTTGGATCATTAGCAGGCTTTAAAGTAAATAAACAGATAACAAAAATGTTAATTAAAAATATGGCACTGAACAATCAAGAATTGTTGGTGAAGAAGACAGGTTTTAAGAGTGAAAAGAAGACTAGATATTTGGGAGTAATTTTGTCAACTAAAAATAGTGCGTTGTTCCAAAACAATTATGTTAAAATTTGGAATAAAGTTAAAAAAGACATGATAAGATGGGAAAAATTACACTTGTTTCTTTTGGGGAGGATTTCTGTAATCAAGATGAATGTATTGCCTAGGATGTTGTTCCTCTTCCAGATGATACCAATTTTGTCAACTGATATAGTATTTAAACAATGGCAAAAAGATATTTCAAATTTCCACATTTCCAACATAAATTTGAAATACTTTTATACATTTTAGATAACTTTTCTGGAGTCATATACCAACAGCACATCATTTTATAAAAATTATCTTTTAGATTATATCATAATGTAAATTTCAATCCTTTTAACCACACATTTTTCCACTGTTCCATCAATATACTGTGTCCAAAGTTCTTAGCCCATTTTATCATACAGTCTTTCACTTGCTCTCCCATTTCACATTTCAATAAAAGTTTATACATTTTAGCAATTCCATGTTCATCATTTGTACATAGTTCAGCTTCAAATTCTGTCTTCTGCTGCTCAGTTCTAAATGTCCTATTATCTACCTTAAACCTTTCTCTTAACTGTGCATATGAAGACCATTAAAAACTACATCCCTCTGCAGCCTTGTTCTTCTGACTTCATCTTACATTCTCCATGTTCCTGTTCTAACGACTCTCAGTAAGTTAACCATTTTTCTTTACCTACTCTTTCTTTCCTGTAAAATACTTCTTGGCTGAGACCAAAAAAAGTATTTTCGGGCACCGTCTGGTTTTATATCTCTTCCATGTTGTCAATATGGCACTTCTAATATAATGATTCTTAAAATCTACCTTAACCTTAACTTTATTGTACCATAGAAAACCATGCCATCCGAACCTCAGATTGTGCTCTTCTAATTCTAAAATTCTTTTATTTCTCAGCAAAACCCACTCTTTCATCCAAACTAAGCAGCTGGCTGCAAAATACAATTTCAAATCAGGCAAACCCAATCCTTCTCATTCCTTTACAAAGTTTTAGGCCGGTGTGAATAAATGCTGTAAAGTAAGAATGCTTTCAAAAATATATATTGTAATTGTTTATGTTTATTAATTTACAAAATGCAAAGTATTATGCAAATTACATTTGAATAATCAATAAAATAAATAAAGTGAGCAAACAGATTTTAAGAATCATTATATTAGAAGTGTCATATTGACAACATGGAAGAGATATAAATCCAGACGGTGCCCGAAAATACTTTTATCATTCTCAGCCAAGAAGTTTGTGTGTGTGTTTATGTATGTATGTATATATATTGTATGTATGTATATGTATATGTGTGTGTGTGTGTGTGTGTGTGTATATATATATATTGTATATATGTGTATGTATTAAGGAATTATTTTTAAACAAGCAATGTGCGGAAGTGGAAGAAGACAATAGAATAGGAAGGACAAGAGACCTCTTCCAGAAAATTAGAAACATCGGAGGTAAATTCCAGGCCAAAATGGGTATGATCAAAAACAAAGATGGCAAGGACCTAACAGAAGAAGAAGAGATCAAGAAAAGGTGGCAAGAATATACAGAAGACCTGTATAGGAAGGATAACAATATCGGGGATAGCTTTGACGGTGTGGTCAGTGAGCTAGAGCCAGACATCCTGAAGAGTGAGGTTGAATGGGCCTTAAGAAGTATTGCTAATAACAAGGCAACAGGAGACGACGGCATCCCAGCTGAACTGTTCAAAATCTTGCAAGATGATGCTGTCGAGGTAATGCATGCTATATGCCAGCAAATTTGGAAAACACAAGAATGGCCATCAGATTGGAAAAAATCAATTTATATTCCCATACCAAAAAAGGGAAACACTAAAGAATGTTCAAACTATCGAACAGTGGCACTCATTTCACATGCCAGTAAGGTAATGCTCAAGATCCTGCAAGGTAGACTACAGCAATTCATGGAGCGAGAATTGCCAGATGTACAAGCTGGGTGTAGAAAAGGCAGAGGAACTAGGGACCAAATTGCCAATATCCGCTGGATAATGGAAAAAGCCAGGAAGTTTCAGAAAAACATCTATTTCTGTTTTATTGACTATTCTAAAGCCTTTGACTGTGTGGACCATAACAAATTGTGGCAAGTTCTTAGTGGTATGGGGATACCAAGTCATCCTGTCTGCCTCCTGAAGAATCTGTATAACGATCAAGTAGCAACAGTAAGAACAGACCACGGAACAACAGACTGGTTTAAGATTGGGAAAGGAGTATGGCAGGGCTGTATACTCTCACCCTACCTATTCAACTTGTATGCAGAACACATCATGCAACATGCTGGGCTTGAGGAATCCAAGGCTGGGGTTAAAATCGCTGGAAGAAATATTAACAATCTGAGATATGCAGATGATGCCACTGATGGCTGAAAGTGAAGAGGAACTGAGGAGCCTCATGATGAAGGTGAAAGAAGAAAGTGCAAAAGCTGGCTTGCAGCTAAACCTCAAAAAAACCAAGATTATGGCAACCAGCTTGATTGATAACTGGCAAATACAGTAGAGGGAGAAAATGTAGAAGCAGTGAAAGACTTTGTATTCCTAGGTGCGAAGATTACTGCAGATGCTGACTGCAGTCAGGAAATCAGAAGACGCTTAATCCTTGGGAGAAGAGCAATGACAAATCTCGATAAAATAGTTAAGAGCAGAGACATCACACTGACAACAAAGGCCCGCATAGTTAAAGCAATGGTGTTCCCTGTAGTAACATCTGGCTGCGAGAGCTGGACCATAAGGAAGGCTGAGAGAAGGAAGATCGATGCTTTTGAACTGTGGTGTTGGAGGAAAATCCTGAGAGTGCCTTGGACTGCAAGAAGATCAAACCAGTCCATCCTCCAGGAAATCAAGCCAGACTGCTCACTTGAGGGAATGATATTAAAGGCAAAACTGAAATACTTTGGCCACATCATGAGAAGACAGGACACCCTGGAGAAGGTGCTGATGCTGGGGAGAGTGGAGGGCAAAAGGAAGAGGGGCCGACCAAGGGCAAGGTGGATGGATGATGTTCTAGAGGTGACGGACTCGTCCCTGGGGGAGCTGGGGGTGTTGACGACTGAGAGGAAGCTCTGGCGTAGGCTGGTCCATGAAGTCACGAAGAGTCGGAAGTGACTGAACGAATAAACAACAATGTATATGTGTGTGTGTGTCTATGTATGTGTCTATGTATGTATGTATGCATGTGTATGTATGTATGTGTGTATGTGTATGTGTGTGTATGTGTGTGTATTTGTGTGTATGTGTGTGTGTGTGTATGTGTATATATATATATATATATATATATATATATATATATATATATATAATTGTAAACTGCCCAGAGTCCCCATGAGGTGGAGATGGGCGGTGAATAAATTTATAAAGAAATTATATATATATGCCATTATCTTTCTGCCATTGTTTAATGGTACATCAGTTGTCAGAATAGGTATTGTTTGAAACAAAAACATCATCCTTGCTAAAACATCATTTTTATCACAGAAATTCTCCCCAATAAGGACAGTTGTAATTTCTCCCATCTTAACATGCCCTTCTTAATTTCATTCCATGTCTTCACATAATTATTCTGGTATAACATGCAGAAAAATCCATGCTGCTTGTTTTTCATTATGTTGTTCCAAGTATTCCAAAATACCCAATACATTTCTAATATTGCCCCTCAGCTTTCTTTTATGTAAAAACCCACAGCGATCTTCATGAATAAAGTCCTGTAAAACCATCTTCATTCCCTCAACTAAAATCATAGTAAATAACTTATAATATTATTCAGTAATATAGTGGGCAGTAATTTTTTGGTGAGGTCTTAATTCTGTATTGGTGTCTATGCAACTGCCAGTATCTTTCCAGTTGTTATGGAATGTCTCTCTGAAGGGGGTGGTGATGTGGTGGATTTCAGCAGTGCTGCTGATTCTCAGGAAGGAGGGAGCACATTCCAAGAAGGGGAAGGAGATAGGAGGAAACATAATCCAGAGGGCAGTTGTGGGAAAACCAAGAGATTGAGAAGAGCCCCGCCCTAGAGCTTTCCCAGGTTATTTCCCCTTAGGTCAGGTAGAGCTGCTTTAGTCTGGCAAGATTCTGTCTATACAGCGTTAGCAAATAAAGAACTGAACTTTGGCTGGACTGGTTCTTGGTTGTTCTTGGGATGGGCCTGACATCAGTCTCTAAAACAGAGTTCATCATCCATTGCAATGGTTGTAGTAGTTTGTCATCAAAATGTTTATAACAAGAGGCTGGCAAACCATCTGGTCCAAACACTTTCCCTATTTTGACCTTTTTCATAACTTCACAAACTTCCTTTATTGTTATGTCCATTCATTAATAATTTTGTTTTTTCTGTGATTTTTGGCAAATTTTGTATTCATCAACCTTTGCCAAGGGAATTCCTTCCCCTTTATATAATTTTGAGTAATCTTCATGAATATTTTTTTGCATCTTTAAATTATCAGTTGTTATGGTATTTCTGTCTTGTAATTTTAAAATCACTTTTTCTCTTTTTCTTTCCTCAAGTTATATGACAACCATTTCCCTGGCTTATTCTTTTATTTTGCATAATTCATTTTTACCTCCATTTCTCTTACTGTTAACAAGGACAACTGCCATTGTAAAAGTTTAATTTGTTGTGAAATAATTTTCTTTTTTGGGAATTCTTTTAATTCTTCTATTTTCATTTTTACCTGATTGAAAATCACCTGTTTTCTCATCTCTTTTTTTAAGTTTGCTATTATGCTGTATGAAATATCCCCTCATAAAAGCTTTGCTTGCATCCCAAACCATTCCTATATCTGCCCCTTTATTAGGATTATTGTCAAATAATTCTTTTAACTTCTTTTTACAGTCTTCCATTAATGTTTCTTTCTGCAACAATGTTTTGTTTAACCTCCATCTGAAGAAACTGATTTTCCTTTTAAGTACTAAAGTTACTGGATTGTGGCCTGAAAAAGTATTTGACAATACCTCCATTTTGTGAGTATTAATAGCAAAACTCTTACATATCCAAAACATATCAATTATTGAAAAAGATCTGGGTCTTTCAGAAAAATAAGTAGATTCTTTTGCATCACCTTTTTTGTGTCTCCATGCATCTACCAGCTCTAAATTGTCCATCATATTAAAAAAAAACAACACCTTTTGGTAATTTCACTTATGTTGTTTTAATACCTTTCTCAGAGGTTCTGTCCTTTTGTGGACAAATTACTCCATTCCAGTCCCCCATTGAACACCAGTTTTCATATGGTAAGTCCATTAATTAATCCATAAGTCCTTTGTAAAAAATAACTTTGTCTTCATTTGGAGCATAAATTCCTGTTATCGAAGTCTTGGCCCCATGCAAAATAGCTTCCACCCCCACATAAAGGTAAAGGTAAAGGTTTCCCTTGACGTAAAGTCCAGTCGTGTCCGACTCTAGGGGGCGGTGCTCATCTCCGTTTCTAAGCCTTGGAGCCGGCGTTGTCATAGACACTTCCGGGTCATGTGGCCAGCATGACTCACGGAACGCCGTTACCTTCCCGCCGAAGCGGTAGCTATTGATCTACTCACATTTGCATGTTTTCGAACTGCTAGGTGAGCAGGAGCTGGGATTAACAACGGGAGCTCACCCCACCGCGCGGTTTCGAACCGCCGACCTTCCGATCGACAGCTCAGCAGTTTAACCCGCAGCGCCACCGCGTCCCTTTCCACCCCCACATATCCACCATAATAATCAGTCAGCATCAGTTCTGGTTGTAATTGGAAGTTTATATACAAAATAATTCCATATCTCTTTTTAACTCCTGCTGAAATAAATTCTTCACTCAAATTTTTGCAAATCAAATATTTTATATCCTTTTTTCTAATACGTGTTCCTTGCAAACAGACTACATCTTGTTTCAATTTTTTTTTAAATAATGAAATATGTTTTTCTTTTTTGAGGAACATTTGCTCCATTTATATTCCATGTTAGGCATTTATAATCCATATTTATGCCAAAACCTTTTTTAAATCAATACCTGTAGCACCTAGCATGGTGGTCTCCTCAGGTTCTTGTTGCAGTTGTTCAGAGCCCAGAGTGCTGGGACCCTTTGTCATTTACATTTGCATTTCTTCCAAATTCCCCTTTAAGCTTTTTAAAAAATTCTCTTCCTTTCTGGACTGAGTTCAATCTGAACCTCTGTTATTTAAAAGTGAAGATCACTCCTTTCAATTTATCCCATTGAAATGGTATGTTTTTTCTGTTTAAGTTTGTCAGTCAAAAAGAAATAATATTTGTTTCCACAGTATTCTAACTGAAATTTCTTTAAGTACAATCACCTCTGCATTGTTAATCTTCTGTCTGGTAGTAAAAGGCTGCTGCAAAATTTGATCTCTAGTCTTCTTCCTGACAAAGCGCAAAAGAATATCCCTTGGTACACTTCTTAATTTTGCAGGTTGCATATTGATTCTATAAACTTTATCTATTTCTGCCTCCATATCATCTTCATCCCAATCCAGAAAGATTGTTCCTTTTCTCCAGTGCCTTCCCCAAGATCCTCTTGATCTGCTCTAACTCTCAAGCAGAATTGTTTTTCTCTCAATTCCAGTAATGCCAGATTCTCTAAGTCCTCTTCCATCTCTCTGCTTACTACTTCTGTTTTACTTTCTAAAGTTTCCACTTTGTCATTAACTTGTTTAACTTCTCCTGTAAGGTGCCCTATAGATTCCTCAATATTTTTTTGTAATTACTTCTTTCATCTCCTCTTTCATCTTTACAAACCATTGTTCCATTCTCTCTTCAAATGCAACCAGCTCACTTTTAACAGATTTGACAGATTCAGATACCTGCTTTCCCACCTCTTCAACTAATTCAATAAACATTGAATCCAGTGTGAATAGATTGTTTAGTTGTGGTAAAATGTGGTAAAACAAGAAGAAAAATGGTGAAGAATGAAGACTGAATACTAAACCTGAGTGGCCAGTGCACTGAGGGGGTTTAGTTGTATAAAAGGAATAACAGAGGATTGAAATGCAAAACAGATAATGGAAGAAAAATTAATCATTTGAGAGGAGGAGGAGGAAGACCAAGAAAGTTGTGGTTGGATGAAATTGATGCAATGCTTAAAAAGGAAGAGGCAGGAAGTTTGAAGAACAAAAGGCAATGAACCAATTGTTAGATGGATGTGGTGGATGGTTTTGGTGCAAACTAGACTTAGTTAGAGCTCCTTTTCTGTTATCTCCTGCTTTAACTTCTTTTGCATGCCACTTCTTACCCTTTTTCTGCTCCTTGCATCGTACAAGATTGGGGGGGGGGCAAGCCAAAAGCCCCCATCCCCAAATAAACCTCCCCAGGGAAAACCAAGCGCTGCCTCAGCTGCACGGTGTCAAATTGAGCCACGGCCTAGCTGAGCCACGACCAAAAGCCCTTTCCCAGGGAAACTCTTAGCTGTCAGCTCGGCTGAGGAACGTTGATAATCTGGAAGGGATCCTGGGAGAAGAGCAGAGCTCTGGAAAAGCGAAAAAAGGAATGCCCTGAAAAGAAATTCCGTGTGCAGGGTAGTGCCTTTTTGCTCTTTCGAAACCCCACTTGGTTGTCCTGCCCCATCACCTCCGAGTTACACCAGGATGCCTCACTGACCTCGCTAGGCACGTGATGTGCTCTATCCAGTGAAATACTTGGTTGTTCTATCTCAGTGTTTCTCAACCTGGGCAACTTTAAGATATGTGGACTTCAACTCCCAGAATTCCCCAGCCAGCATGAATTCTGGGAGATGAAGTCCACATATCTTAAAGTTGCCAAGGTTGATAAACACTGTTCCATCTAACCACATGCATATTTTAACTTGCATACATCTATAAAGAGGGACTGTAACCCTGCCCCTCCTGAGGCCAGTCTTTGCGTCGACAGTACACCCCTTTGTGCCTCAGGTCATCTCTCCTGGCCTCCACTGCAAGCCTACCCCTAAAATGCTCTACTGCAGCATAACCCGGCTGACTCTGGAAGGCGCAGCCACATGGGTTTGGATGCTAAGAAGAAAAGCCAAGTCTGACTAGGCTACCTCATCAAAGAGAAAGATCATCAAATTAGATTTACCTAATGGCTTCAGAGAGTGTCCAATTGCCAGCCAAGGTCTATAGTTTTCAGTGCTCTTACCCAACAAACCAGTTCTGGGAGACCACAGGACCAGGGGAGCAGGAAGGAGTATAAAGGATGCCTTGCATCAACGTATTTGTACAATGGTTATTTTATTTTATCATTTTGAAAATTATATGGTCAGCTACCTTATACAAGATACTCCTAGGCAGCTCACGATAATAATTGATAAAAGTAAAATAAATAAAACCAATCAAATCCCAAAGTGCTGCAACATCCCATAAACTCGGCCTACTCTTGCATTTGCTGGGCTCACCTCCAAGCCCCAAGCCTGAGTGGTGAGCCCATTTTAGAAAAAAAAAGCATTTCTTACTCACCTGTTCTCTGGTCCAGGCTTCTGGCTTGCCTGCTGAACCTGTTTGCTCACAGTCTTGACTCCCAGTTCCCAGCCTTTCCTGAAATTCCTCCCCCTCCTCCCCCCCAAGAAATCCTGACGTACTTTAGGACATGCAACTGACTTACCTGCTGGACGGTGTTCTCTTGTCATCTTTTCATGGACTTCCTCTGTTGTGATTCTCACAGCCTTCTTTTGCTTAGCTTTTGGTGCTGTAAAACCACAGTGAAAACTTTGGTTATTTGGAGACACTGCACACTTGACCCCTTGACCCCCTAATAAGTATTTATTTTATTAGGAAGAGGACAGGAAAAACTCAGTTTAGTGAATGAAATATAATTCTTCATTATATGCAGTTACTGTGCCCAGAATTACATAGATCCAATTATATGTAGTACTAGTATCTTAACTAAGTATGATGATTTCTTCATGGCATGTATATAGCTTCATCTTGGCCTTATTCATAAAAAAGGGAATACAGAAGCCCTGCCTGGTAGAGAGACACATCTTCTGAAGGGCTGGGCCATAACTTGGCAAATCAGTGTTCTGACCTGCTGCAGGGTCCAGGAGGCCATCCAGTGAACTGAGGACACTACCAGAAACGGTGGAGCTACCAAAGTTGGCCCTTTAAAGGTGGAAATGGGGGTGGTGGGCTTCCTAGAAGATAAAATTAAGAAACACATCCTTCATTTTATTTGTTCATAATGACTGCAGTTTCATAAAATGTGATAGCTTACCTTCCTTTAGTAGTTGTCTTTTTTCTCTGTCGCCCATTTTAACTTCTCATTTTGAATAGATTTTTTTCCTGGGTTTTTTTTTCCTGTGAGGTCAGATATGGAATGGAAAATTAAAATTATGCCTTTTTGAGAAATGCATTATTCTGACATATATCTTGCCTTTCTGCCCAGAAGGCACTTGAGGTAATGTACATGGCTTGTGGCCCAGAAGTGTGGGTCAAAGAGGCCCCTATTAGCTTCCAAAATTCAACCAGACCCTTATAAATTCACTATCCTCAGTGAGAGAATATCGGCTTTGCATGCAGAAGAAACTGAAACAGAACTCAGAAACAGCTCCCTCTGCTTGAGGTTCTGAAGAGCAGGGGCCAGAGAGGTTAAACTACAATGATGTGACCTTGTACTGTGTAGCCTCAACAGAGCAAGCTTCTTACCTAGTCATGCCCCTGTTGGGGTACCATGGCTTTATATCCCTGTTGTTCAACTCCTTCTTGGGACTTCTCCTTCCAACAGCTTCAATTGTTCTTCCTGTTTAATGCTGAAGGTTCCAGAATTCTTATAGTTCAGCATCCGCTACAGATTGAGTGTGGCTGGTGGGCAGCCAATCAGCCCAATGTGTTGGAGAGAAAATTCATGAGTACCACAGCTCCCTCTCCCTTCTCAGCTGTTTTTTCAGTGAGGTTCATCCTGGTTTGTTCATCTACTCAATCAAGACCATGAACCCAACACTCAGTCTCCAAAATAGTTTATTTGTAAGGCTGTGCTGAGCCTGGTCAGTCACACAAGGGACACATTAACAACGCTCCCAAGGTGAAAGACCCACTCCCACTGCCAAATACAGGCTACATACTGGCTATATCTATTTTACAGGAACAAAATGACAGATTAATGGTTATGGGTTAGGTGTCTAGCAACTCCATACTTGGTTATGGATGAAGTCATGGTAAGATAAGCATGAGTATTAGAAGAATAGGCACCAAGCAACTGAAGTGAAGATTTGTAGCTCAGAGTTGAACTGTGGAGCCCTCGGTGCTCTCTGAGCCTCATTGTTTTCTTGCAGATGTTTCATTGCCAGACCAGGCAACATCTTCAGTGCGAGGAGGGAGTGGGCCTTGCTCTCTGCTTATATACCGTGGCTTGCCCTGCATGTGTTGGTGGGGGTGTTGTTCTCTCCTTGGGAGTTCCTTGATTGGGCTGTTGTTTGCTGCTTGGTTAACTGACTGAGTTAATCGTTCCTTGATTAAAGTGTATTTTGCTATTTGATGGTTCATCTGATGTTAATCCTTGTGTTGATTTTTGCATATCTGGGTGTTGATTGCTGGCAAGGGAGTGT